>NC_091285.1:470951120-472427370 GCF_032444005.1 Ranitomeya imitator
CTCCATGTGTTCTCGGATGCATCCACGGAGGCCATTGCAGCTGTTGTCTACCTGAAGGTAACGGGATCTGACAATCAAGATCATGTTGGGTTCGTTTTCGGCAAAGCTAAGTTGGCTCCCAAGCCTGACCACACTATTCCCAGGCTGGAACTCTGTGGGGCTGTGCTTGCAGTAGAACTCGCAGACTTTATTCAGCATGAGCTGGACACTCACATAGATGACGTACAATACTACAGTGACAGTAAAGTTGTCTTAGGTTACATCTACAACCAAACAAGGCGCTTCTACGTGTACGTCAGTAACCGCATTGAGAGAATAAGAAGGTCTTCCAAACCTGAACAGTGGCACTATATCCCATCTGAACTTAATCCAGCCGACCATGCCACTAGACCTATGTCTATAAATTCCTTTGCTAACTCTTCTTGGCTTTCAGGTCCAAAGTTTCTGCTGGAACAGAAGGGAAGTGAATGTGTTCAGGAATTCTTCAGCATCCAGGATCCGGACGATGATCCAGAAGTCCGCTCCGAGGTCAGTGCTCTGGCCACGAATGCAAAACCAACCTCCACCCTCGGTTGTCAGCGCTTCGAACGCTTCTCCAATTGGATGAAACTCGTCAGGACTATTGCAAGGTTAGTCCACATTGCGAGATCTTATCACAATTCACATGGAGACAAAGACTGTCATGGTTGGCACGTCTGCCAAAAACCACTCTCTGCTGAGGACATTTCTCACTGTGAGTCTCTTATAATACTTTATGTCAAGCAGAGTGTATTCAGTACCGAATGGGAATGCTTATACCACAAACAGCAGATCCCTCCGAAAAGCCCCATTGCCCATTTGAATCCACTAATGGACAGCTTCGGTTTGCTGAGAGTCGGAGGTCGATTAAGTCGAGCCAAGCTAGAGTTTTCAGAGCAACATCCTTGCATCATTCCCAGTAGACATCACATCACCGATCTACTGATTCGACACTTTCATGAAAAAACTGAACACCAAGGCAGGCAGATCACAGAGGGCAAGATACGGTCTGCGGGACTTTGGATCATAGGCATGAAAAGACGTGTAGCGGGATCAATACATCGCTGTGTGCAATGTCGCAAAACTAGAGGAAAACAGGTACATCAACAAATGGCCGACCTACCCTTCGACAGACTGAGCACCGAACCGCCTTTTACCTACGTTGGCCTAGACGTCTTTGGGCCATGGATGGTATCTGCACGCAGGACTCGTGGAGGTCATGCCAACAGTAAACGTTGGGCCGTACTATTCACTTGCATGAGTGTCCGTGCCGTTCACATAGAAGTGATAGAATCTATGGACACATCCAGCCTGATTAACGCTCTTCGGCGGTTTCTAGCGATCAGAGGACCAGTGAAACAGTTAAGGTCCGACCGCGGAAGCAACTTCATCGGTGCATGTCGAGAGCTGGATATTGACATCAAGCCAATTCAGGATCAACTGGCAGAAAAAGGTTGCACCTGGATCTTCAATCCTCCGCATAGTTCTCACATGGGAGGTTCCTGGGAAAGGATGATCGGGATCTCACGCAACATCTTGAACTCTATGCTTATGGACATAAACTCTTCAAGACTTACGCATGAGACCTTGGTTACTCTTCTGGCTGAAGTTTCTGCCATAATCAACTCAAGACCCCCTGTCCCAGTGTCAATGGATCCTGAAACGCCAACTATTCTTACGCCGGCTACTCTTCTTACCCAAAAGATCGGGAACCCGCTAACAGTCAGTGGAGAGTTTACTCACGCAAACTCCTACCAGAAGCAGTGGAAACGCGTACAGTACCTCGCCAATTACTTCTGGAACCGATGGAGAAAGGAGTATCTTGTGGTTCTGCAAGGAAGAAGAAAATGGCAACAGAGTAAACCGAACTTGAAGGAAGGAGATATTGTGTTAATGAAGGAACAACAAGCTCAAAGGATTGACTGGCCTATGGGAATCATTAAAAAGACTTTCCCTAGTGAAGACGGTAAGGTCCGGAAGGTGGAGCTGAAAGTCCTTAGGAAAGGTGAACCTAAGACATTTCAGAGGCCAATCCACAAGCTCGTACTGGTACTACCAATCGAGGACATTCCGGTAGGATAAACTATGAACAGAACACTGCACTAGTACTTTACCCATTGGATTACAGTGGGTCAGAGATAGTTTGGCCTAGTGCGGCTTCTCTGATCCGAAGATGGGTTTTCCATTGGATTATCTCAGGAACTGACTTAATGTCTTGTTTAAAGTTATTATTGCATTACATGCATGTTTGGTTTCACTTTCTAGGTTGTTGGACTTTTTAAGGACATTGATATAGTGAAATCCCTTACGGAATTTCAGACGGGGAGTGTGCTGTTCCATGTATATTCCTCAGTTTCCATGTATGTTGTTATATTTTACTCTGCTGCCACCCAATGGCCTTTTTCTGTATGGCAGCTTGTTTTTCATGTATTTCTTGTGGGCATGTCTTACATCCGGTTCAGGGGTCAAATCTTCTCTTCCTCTGGCAGCCATTTCCAGTTTACTTTCTGTTGTGAGAGGACGTGCTTTTGAACTGGGCTTAGGAAGGCATCAGTCTTTCGACCACTCTCTCATGCTGCTCACACTTGCAGACACACTTGGTGCTACATCTTACTGTACCCTGTCTACCCTGCATTTCTGGAGAAGTTCTGTATTACCAGTTATACGCTGTATGTCCAGATCTACAAAATAAACAAGTCTGGATTACACAATCCCTGGAGTGCATCATCTCTCTGGACGCTGAGCAGCATTGGTCCTGTCTGCCTCATATCGAGGAAATACGAAGGTACGATTATCTCTCTCACAACTCTTATTAGTCTGCGACACCTTCATTCGCCTCATGTGGGGACAGAACAGGAAGAGCTGAAGATCCTGTGGTGACGTCATCACTATCATAGGTCTTTCACCATTTATCAGCTCCGCCTCCTGATCACATGACGATGACGTCACCACAGGTCCTTCAGCTCTCAGCAGCTCAGTCCTGGTTGTGTGCAGCTCGTGTTCTCTGGTATCAACCAGCAGCAGATTTCCGGTTCCTGCTGTTCTGGTGAGATATGGAGACGGGCAGAATGTGGAGATGGATGGGGCAGAATGCGGAGATGGTTGGGCAGAATGCGGAGATGGATGGGGCAGAATGCGGAGACGGATGGGGCAGAATGCGGAGACGGATGGGGCAGAATGCGGAGACGGATGGGGCAGAATGCGGAGACGGATGGGGCAGAATGCGGAGACGGATGGGGCAAAATGCGGAGACGGATGAGGCAGAATGCGGAGACGGATGGGGCAGAATGCGGAGATGGTTGGGCAGAATGCGGAGATGGATGGGGCAGAATGCGGAGACGGATGGGGCAGAATGCGGAGATGGATGGGGCAGAATGCGGAGATGGTTGGGCAGAATGCGAGGAAGGATGGGGCAGAATGCGGAGACGGATGGGGCAGAATGCGGAGATGGATGGGGCAGAATGCGGAGAGGGATGGGGCAGAATGCGGAGACGGATGGAGCAGAATGCGGAGACGGATGGGGCAGAATGCGGAGACGGATGGGGCAGAATGCGGAGACGGATGAGGCAGAATGCGGAGACGGATGGGGCAGAATGCGGAGACGGATGGGGCAGAATGCGGAGACGGATGGGGCAGAATGCGGAGACGGATGGGGCAGAATGCGGAGACGGATGAGGCAGAATGCGGAGACGGATGGGGCAGAATGCGGAGACGGATGGGGCAAAATGCGGAGATGGATGGGGCAGGAGCATGGGCAGGATCTGGATTTGGGTGGAAAATGTTTTGGTGGGGGGGCCCCATTTGAAAGTTCGCATCGGGGCCCATAACTTTGTAGTTATGCCACTGGATATGCATATCTGGCACATGAAGCGAGAAAGCTCATGCTACAGGATAATAAGTAAAAACATATATTGGGTAAGGTGCCAGGATGATATAAAAAGGCATATAGTAGTGTTTACCAGATACAAGCTTGTATTTTATATATAGTACAGATTAGGCCTCTTTCACACTTCAGTTGTTTGGCGTCAGTCTAAAACCACCATTTTCCTCAAATAACGGATCCGTCAATTTTTTTTGACGGATCCGTTATTTTCCCATAGACTTGCATTAGCGACCGATTGTGACGGATGGTCGTCCGTTCCATCCGCCATGCGATGGAAATTTGGCGGACGTTTTCTGAAAATAGACGGACATTGAAACGTTTTTTGTCAACGCCGAAATGGCTGCCTATGGGCGACGGATCCGCCGCAACCGTTTTTTCGGTGGATCCGTCGCCCCAATCCGTTCTTTCAATTGCGCATGCTCCAAAAAGTAGATACTTTTCCCAGACAACCCCCAAGTAACGGATCCGTCAAAAAAACGGATCCGTTAGAACCGTTTTCTCAACAATTGTGACGGATCCGTCAATCCGTCACTATGTCGGTAGTGACTGACGCCAAACAACTGAAGTGTGAAAGAGGCCTTATATGGTCTGAGAAATTGTACTAATGTTATAGAGAAAACACAGTGACAATTAGAGTAGGTTTTTACCACACTGAGGGAAAAAAAACAAATTTGCACTGGGGTCCAAAAGACGTCAAGGTAGGAATGCATACAGTGTACACCGACAGGCAATAAGCTGTAACATAAAGATGTAGTGAATCAGGGCAAGTGTGCACATATAGGATTATGAATACAGCAATATAACTAAGTTCACATACATTGGTATTTGGTTTTCAAAAAAAGAACATGTCCATGTTTGAATGGAGTGACTGTGCTGGTCGGCATAGTGATACAGTGGAAATGCTGAGATTTACAGTGCAGACCAAAAGTTTGGACACACCTTCTCATTTAAAGATTTTTCTGTATTTTCATGACTATTAAAATTGTACATTCACACTGAAGGCATCAAAACTATGAATTAACACATGTTGAATTATATACTTAACAAAAAAGTGTGAAACAACTGAAATTATGTCTTATATTCTAGGTTCTTCAAAGTAGCCACCTTTTGCTTTGATGACTGCTTTGCACACTCTGGCATTCTCTTGATGAGCTTCATGAGGTAGTCACTGGGAATGGTTTTCACTTCACAGGTGTGCCCTATCAGGTTTAATAAGTGGGATTTCTTGCCTTATAAATGGTGTTGGGACCATCAGTTGTCTTGAGTGTGAATCCACGGACTGAGCAAACTAGACAAAAAAATAAATATATGACTATATATGAAAGCATCTGCTAAACACAGGAGGCACTTCTATCATGAGTCAGAGAAGGAAACTCTACACAGGGAGAGAAGTATGAACGATCATTGCAATATCTGAGATGCATGGAGTGTGTTTCGTCTCTTTCCCTCGTGCGCTCCTGACTACTCCTGCATTATTCTATGGGAGAATAGAATGGGAGAAATAATGCAAATCACTGGAAGATCAGGAGATGGTGGAAAACAAACTGTACAGAGTAAAGAACAAAATCATTAGTCTTTCAGAACCTTATGAAACATAGATTGTATGCTAAGTAAATACATATGCTGATGCGGTGATGCCTGTTCATGTGCAATGTTGATCCAGAGTGAGGTAATTGTTGATAATGCCTAGTCTTATTTCAAGTTTGGAGAAAATGTAGGTCGTGGGCACTGCTGATAATAACCGTTCAAGTAATAGAAGTGGTAGTTAAGGTTCCTTTATTGGCAAGATATTCAGGTGACACGTTTCAATACCAAATTGTTGTCTTCATCATGCCAGCAATTCTT
This sequence comes from Ranitomeya imitator, assembly GCF_032444005.1. Taxonomy (NCBI): domain Eukaryota; kingdom Metazoa; phylum Chordata; class Amphibia; order Anura; family Dendrobatidae; genus Ranitomeya; species Ranitomeya imitator. The sequence goes on from NC_091285.1 coordinate 470,956,867, forward strand.
TCCAGTTTTACAATGTTTATACCCTCTGCTGCATTATATCCCAGCATTGGACATAAGAAAATAGGTAAACTTCCTCATTGATAACAAAGGATCTCAGTGGGTCACAGTAATGGAAGACCCCTTCTCTAATGGATTGCTTTCTGGCATTCAGTTCATAGTTACAGATTAGGCAGAATAAATACATAGCAATCTGCTGCTATAGCCATAAAAACCTGTGGGTGGTTGTACATTTCTACTGCAGTGCTTTTTAAATAGTTAACCTTGTAAATATGTGATGGTACTGAGTATTTCAGATTGGGAGCTGCACATTGCAGCATCTTTCCTTTGAGGGTAATAGAAATTATATGTATATATGCTGCAGCAATGCTACTCACTTGGGGCAATCTGAGGTATCACAGGAATCGCTTTAAAACACAAAGCAAAAAGTCCATATAGTGCTGGTTAGCCCGCCTGGCTTAGAGTCCAGTTCTTGGTCCTTTAGCAAAGGCACTCAGTCCAGGAAATCTGCACACCTCCATACACACAAACTCTCAATTTACAAAGTGAACCATACCCAGGGTTTGAGATACGTAATTTGTCAGCAGGATTTGACTCCCCATATTATGTATATGCATATGTAGCTCCTTAACCCCTCTGTGACCTTAGACATACTATCCCGTCGAGGTGCCCTGGGCTTATCTGACCCTGGACGGGATAGTACGTCATAGCGATCGGCAGCGCTCACGGGGGGAGCGCCGCCGATCGCGGCCGGGTGTCAGCTGCTTATCGCAGCTGACATCCGGCACTATGTGCCAGGAGCGGTCACGGACCGCCCCCGGCACATTAACCCCTGGCACACCACGATCAAACATGATCGCGATGTGCCGGCGGTGCAGGGAAGCACCGCGCAGGGAGGGGGCTCCCTGCGGGCGTCCCTGAGCCCCCCGCAGCAACGCGATGTGATTGCGTTGCTGCGGGGGTCTTACCTCCCTCCCTGCCTGCTCCAGCCCCGGATCCAAGATGGCCGCGGATCCGGGTCCTGCAGGGAGGGAGGTGGCTTCACAGAGCCTGCTCAGAGCAGGCACTGTGAAGCAGCCTGCACTGCTATCAGATCGGTGATCTGACAGAGTGCTGTGCAAACTGTCAGATCACCGATCTGTGATGTCCCCCCCTGGGACAAAGTAAAAAAGTTAAAAAAAAAATTTCCAAATGTGTAAAAAAAAATAAAAAAAAATATTCCAAAATAATGAAAAAAAAATATTATTCCCATAAATACATTTCTTCATCTAAATAAAAAAAAAACCCCAATAAAAGTGCACATATTTAGTATCGCCGCGTCCGTAACGACCTGACCTATAAATCTGTCCCACTAGTTAACCCCTTCAGTAAACACCGTAAGAAAAAAAAAAAAACGAGGCAAAAAACAACGCTTTATTATCAAACCGCCGAACAAAAAGTGGAATAACACGCGATCAAAAAGACAGATATAAATAACCATGGCACCGCTGAAAACGTCATCTTGTCCCACAAAAAACGAGCCGCCATACAGCATCATCAGCAAAAAAATAAAAAAGTTATAGTCCTGAGAATAAAGCGATGCAAAAATAATTATTTTTTCTGTAAAATAGTTTTTATCGTATAAAAGCGTCAAATCATAAAAAAATGATATAAATGAGGTATCGCTGTAATCGTACTGACCCGAAGAATAAAACTGATTTATCAATTTTACCAAACGCGGAACGGTATAAACGCCTTCCCCAATAGAAATTCATGAATAGCTGGTTTTTGGTCATTCTTCCTCACAAAAATCAGAATAAAAAGCGATCAAAAAATGTCACGTGCCCGAAAATGTTTTCAATAAAAACGTCAACTCGTCCCACAAAAAACAAGACCTCACATGACTCTGTGGACCAAAATATAGAAAAATTATAGCTCTCAAAATGTGGTATTGCAAAAAATGTTTTTTGCAATAAAAAGTGTCTTTCAGTGTGTGACGGCTGCCAATCATAAAAATCCGCTAAAAAACCCGCTATAAAAGTAAATCAAACCCCCCTTCATCACCCCCTTAGTTAGGGAAAAATAAAAAAAAATGTATTTATTTCCATTTTCCCATTAGGGCTAGGGTTAGGGCTAGGGCTAGAGTTAGGGCTAGGATTAGGGCTAGGGTAAGGGTTAGGGCTAGAGTTAGGGCTAGGATTAGGGTTAGGGTTAGGGCTAGGGTTAGGGCTAGGGTTAGGGCTAGGGTTAGGGTTGGGGCTACAGTTAGGGTTGGGGCTAAAGTTAGGGTTAGGGTTTAGATTACATTTATAGTTGGGAATAGGGTTGGGATTAGGGTTAGGGGTGTGTCAGAGATAGAGGTGTGGTTAGGGTTACCATTGGAATTAGGGTTAGGGGTGTGTTTAGATTAGGGTTTCAGTTATAATTGGCGGGTTTCCACTGTTTTGGCACATCAGGGGCTCTCCAAACACGACATGGCGTCCGATCTCAATTCCAGCCAATTCTGCGTTGAAAAAGTAAAACAGTGCTCCTTCCCTTCCGAGCTCTCCCGTGTGCCCAAACAGGGGTTTACCCCAACATATGTGGTATCAGCGTACTCAGGACAAATTGGACAACAACTTTTGTGGACCAATTTCTCCTGTTACCCTTGGGAAAATACAAAACTGGGGGCTAAAAAATAATTTTTGTGGGAAAACAAAAAGATTTTTTATTTTCACGGCTCTGCGTTATAAACTGTAGTGAAACACTTGGGGGTTCAAAGTTCTCACAACACATCTAGATAAGTTCATTGAGGGGTCTAGTTTCCAATATGGGGTCACTTGTGGGGGGTTTCTACTGTTTAGGTACATTAGGGGCTCTGCAAACGCAATGTGACGCCTGCAGACCAATCCATCTAAGTCTGCATTCCAAATGATGCTCCTTCCCTTCCGAGCCCTCCCATGCGCCCAAACGGTGGTTCCCCCCCACATATCGGGTATCAGTGTACTCAGGACAAATTGGACAACAACATTTAGTGTCCAATTTCTCCTGCTAACCTTGGAAAAATACAAAACTGGGGGCTAAAATATAATTTTTGTGGAAAAAAAAATATTTTTTATTTGCACGGCTCTGCGTTATAAACTGTAGTGAAATACTTGGGGGTTCAAAGCTCTCACAACACATCAAGATGAGTTCCTTAGGGGGTCTACTTTCCAAAATGGTGTCACTTGTGGGGGGTTTCTACTGTTTACGTACATTAGGGGCTCTGCAAACGCAATGTGACGCCTGCAGACCATTCCATCTAAGTCTGCATTCCAAATGGCGCTCCTTCCCTTCCGAGCCCTCCCATGCGCCCAAACGGTGGTTCCCCCCCCACATATGGGGTATCAGCGTACTCAGGACAAATTGGACAACAACTTTTGGGGTCCAATTTCTCCTGTTACCCTAGGGAAAATACAAAACTGGGGGCTAAAAAATAATTTTTGTGGGAAAAAAATTTTGTTTTATTTTTATGGCTCTGCATTATAAACTTCTGTGAAGCCCTTGGTGGGTCAAAGTGCTCACCACACATCCTGATAAGTTCCTTAGGGGTTCTACTTTCCAAAATGGTGTCACTTGTGGGGGTTTCAATGTTTAGGCACATCAGTGGCTCTCCAAACGCAACATGGCGTCCCATCTCAATTCCTGTGAATTTTGCATTGAAAAGTCAAACGGCGCTCCTTCCCTTCCGAGCTCTCCCATGCGCCCAAACAGTGGTTTACTGCCACATATGGGGTATCAGCATACTCAGGACAAATTGGACAACAACTTTTGAGGTCCAATTTCTTCTCTTACCCTTGGAAAAATAAAAAATTGGGAGGAAAAATATAATTTTTGTGAAAAAATATGATTTTTTATTTTTACGGTTCTGCATTATAAACTTCTGTGAAGCACTTGGTGGGTCAAAGTGCTCACCACACCTCTAGATAAGTTCCTTAGGGGGTCTACTTTCCAAAATGGTGTCACTTGTGGGGGGTTTCAATGTTTAGGCACATCAGTGGCTCTCTAAACGCAACATGGCGTCCCATCTCAATTTCTGTCAATTTTGCATTGAAAAGTCAAACGGCGCTCCTTCCCTTCCGAGCTCTCCCATGCGCCCAAACAGTGGTTTACTGCCACATATGGGGTATCAGCATACTCAGGACAAATTGGACAACAACTTTTGAGGTCCAATTTCTTCTCTTACCCTTGGAAAAATAAAAAATTGGGGGCAAAAATATAATTTTTGTGAAAAAATATGATTTTTTTATTTTTACGGTTCTGCATTATAAACTTCTGTGAAGCACTTGGTGAGTCAAAGTGCTCACCACACATCCAGATAAGTTCCTTAGGGGGTCTACTTTCCAAAATGGTGTCACTTGTGGGGGGTTTCAATGTTTAGGCACATCAGTGGCTCTCCAAACGCAACATGGCGTCCCATCTCAATTCCTGTCAATTTTGCATTGAAAAGTCAAATGGCGCTCCTTCCCTTCCGAGCTCTCCCATGCGCCCACACAGTGGTTTACTGCCACATATGGGGTATCAGCGTACTCAGGACAAATTGGACAACAACTTTTGGGGTCCATTTTCTCCTGTTACCCTTGGTAAAATAAAACAAATTGGAGCTGAAGTAAATTTTTTGTGTAAAAAAGTTAAATGTTCATTTTTATTTAAACATTCCAAAAATTCCTATTAAACACCTGAAGGGTTAATAAACTTCTTGAATGTGGTTTTGAGTACCTTGAGGGGTGCAGTTTTTAGAATGGTGTCACACTTGGGTATTTTCTATCATATAGACCCCTCAAAATGACTTCAAATGAGATGTGGTCCCTAAAAAAAAATGGTGTTGTAAAAATGAGAAATTGCTGGTCAACTTTTAACCCTTATAACTCCCTAACAAACAAAAAAATTTGGTTCCAAAATTATGCTGATGTAAAGGAGACATGTGGGAAATGTTACATATTAAGTATTTTGGGTGACATATCTCTGTGATTTAATTGCATAAAAATTCAAAGTTTGAAAATTGCGATATTTTCAAAATTTTCGCCAAATTTCCATTTTTTTCACAAATAAACGCAGGTACTATCAAAGAAATTTTACCACTATCATGAAGTACAATATGTCACGAGAAAACAATGTCAGAATCACCAGGATCCGTTGAAGCGTTCCAGAGTTATAACCTCATAAAGGGACAGTGGTCAGAATTGTAAAAATTGGCCTGGTTATTGACGTGCAAACCACCCTTGGGGGTAAAGGGGTTAAAAGACAAGTCCAGCAATACCTTTACATGGTCAGTTCATTCTGTTGCTGAGTAATCAGTATATTAATTATTATGCAAATAGGCATGGTTGATTTCAGGTCTCTATCTCTCCAGCTCTTTTTTCCGCAAAGTGCCACTTCCTTCTGATTGACTGACAGCCTCTTCGCTGTGTGACTTCATGCAAAGGTGCCGTCAGTCAAGCGGGAGAAGGCAGTGCTGAGCGGGGAATAGAGCTGGAGTGACAGAGGCTTTGGATCCACCATAGTCCTTCAACCTCATTTGCATATAAATTCAAACTCGGCTTTCTCAGTAACAGAGGAACGGATTGACCATCTAATGGTATTGCTGGACTTTTACTTGAAAGAGTGCATATAAAGAGTATGGGGTGTGAAATCCTGCTAACAGATTCCCTATAAATGTGATGCCGTAAAGCCGCAGAGATAATTATTAAGGAGTATTAAAAAAGAAAATTGTATATAACAGTATGTGCTTACGAGAAGGTAAATATGAGTTTATTCTCTAGATATTAAGGGAACACAGCATTATACATGGTAATGTTTTGGTTGTGCTTCTGCATTAATCCACGCCTAACCTCTGAGCTTTATTGACAGTGACTAATTATATTCAGATGGGAACAACCTCTTTATTTATATAACAATTTGCAACAAGCACTAGAAAGCCTTAATTTGTGGCTACATATTGGTATATTATATTGCTATGTATTAGCCAGCCAGCTCCAGCAATAGAGCTGAAGTATCAGGTTTCTACAGTTTACCCTTAGGATAACAAATAAAGCTTTCCCATACTCTGCTGGAACACTGAAAAACTATCTGGCAGAAAAGAATGAATATCCCCTACATTTTATTTTTTGGACTCTTTTCCCAGCACATGACCCTACTGCCCTGATATAATCAGCGGCAATCAGGGTCATCACATCACTGATACATATTTGTGTAATAATAAGCCTAAATTAGCTGATAAGGACCCAGGAGTAGCAAGATGAAATCTGCGGACATTTCCTTTCTAACTGCAGAAGTTTATTGTATCCACATTTGTAGATCCGTGGACGCACAAAACATCCAGTATTTCATATCCATAGGGATGTGATTAGTTTCGAGGTAAGTTAATTATATTTGTAGCACAAACCCTGGGCAGACTGCAACAATGGCTGCATATGACTGCAGCATACAGTCATATGCATACGGAAAGTATTCAGACCCCTTTAAATTTTTCACTCTTTGTTTCATTGCAGCCATTTTGTAAATTCAAAAAACTTATTTTTTTCTCATTAATGTACACTCTGCACCCCATCTTGACTGAAGACTAGTTGCTAGTGTTGAGCATTCCGATACTGCAAGTATCGGGTATCGGCCGATATTTGCGGTATCGGAATTCCGATACCGAATTCCGATACTTCCCGCGTATCGGATACCGGAATCGGAAGTTCCCAGAATTCAAATTGAACGCAGCAGCCAATGAGGAATGAATGAAAGTGTGGGCACATCCTGTTTAGCATGGTGGGCATGTAAGTACTGGCAAGGCTGGGATTGGCTGCTGAAATGATGTCACTCTGCACTATAAAAAAGCGCTGCCGCCATTTTGCGCTCACTCTGCTGTGATTTCAGTTAGGGACAGGACGCTGTGTTCTAACTGAGGGCCAGTTGAGCTTGCTAATTGCTTTATTTTCCTTTCCAAAGGCTAATTTAGCAAAACGCTGTGTGTTCTTCACTGTTCACCTTGCTCTTGCCTTGCAGCGCTGTTTTAACAGCGTTCTGCAAGGTCTCTGTGTGTGTGTGTGTGTGTGCAGCTCACTCTGTAGTCTGTGTGCAGCCATATACCTGGTTGTATTCAGCTCAGGGGGGGTTCACACTGCCTCACACAGTTGTTCTTTTTTGCTCTTAGTGCAGCCTGCTGCACATTTTTTCTCAAATTTCCTATTAGTGTTTTTCCACCAGTCTCCAGCTCTATTGTGGAAAAACACTACATAGGATAACCTAGAGGGGGGTTTTAGGGCCTTGCAGCGCCGTTTACGGCTGTCTGCACGGTCTCCGTGTGAGCCCAGCTCGCCCTGCAGTCTGTGTGCAGCCATAGCCGGTTGGATTCAGCTCAGGGTTCGTTACTGGCTCATACCTTGAGAAAAATTTTCCTTTTTTTCAAATAGTGCAGCCTGTTTAAAATTTGAAAAAAAAAAATTCCTATTAGTGTCTTTCCACTCGTATCCAGCTAAATAGTGGAAAAACACTATATAGGATAACCTAGAGGAGGGTTTTTTGGCCTTGCAGCGCCGTTTACGGCTGTCTGCACGGTCTCCGTGTGAGCCCAGCTCGCCCTGTAGTCTGTGTGCAGCCATAGCCGGTTGGATTCAGCTCAGGGTTCGTTACTGGCTCATACCTTGAGAAAAATTTTCCTTTTTTTTCAAATAGTGCAGCCTGTTTAAAATTTGAAGAAAAAAAATTCCTATTAGTGTCTTTCCACCAGTCTCCAGCTCAATTGTGGAAAAACACTACATAGGATAACCTAGAGGGTTTTTTTTGGGCCTTGCAGCGCCGTTTATGGCTGTCTGCACGGTCTCTGTGTGAGCGCAGCTCGCCCTGTAGTCTGTGTGCAGCCATAGCCGGTTGGATTCAGCTCAGGGTGCGTTACTGCCTCATACCTTGAAAAACAATTTCCTTTTTTTCAAATAGTGCAGCCAGTTTAAAATTTGAAAAAAAAAATTCCTATTAGTGTCTTTCCACTTGTATCCAGCTAAATAGTGGAAAAACACTATATAGGATAACCTAGAGGAGGGTTTTTTGGCCTTGCAGCGCCGTTTACGGCTGTCTGCACGGTCTCCGTGTGATTTAAACTAGCTCTGTAGCCCGATCTGCACCAAAAAAAAAAGGTAAGTTCACCAAACACAACTTAACACTTGTGTAGGCCACATTTGAAAAATAATAAAGTTTAGTCCACAATTTACAACATTAGTGTTTCTTACACCTGTTAGGAGGAGCATTACAGGAATAAGCACACTAAGGCCTTAGTACTTTTCTGCTTATCTTTATCTGTCAACCAAGATGAAGAGGGCAGGGAGTAAGGCACGTGGGCGTGGGCGTGGGCGCGGAGCAGGGAGAGGAGCAGGGAGAGGACGTGGTGATTCTGTGCCTGCTGCGGGCGCCGGTGACTCGTCGTCACTCAGTTTCAGCAGGGAACAGTCCTTCATGCGCAGCTTTGTCGGAGAGCGCCGTGCACCGCTGCTGCGTGAAGACCAAATTGAAGCCGTTGTCGGGTGGATGGCAGCTAACGCCTCGGCATCGACTTCAGTTAGTGCCACATCCTCTCAGGCACAGAGCACTGGAGAGCAGCCATCTGTCTCTTCACCACCTGCCAAATTGGCCAGGCAGTCAGAGAGCCCAGGACAGGAGCCGTCTCTACTTCTGTTCTCTGAATCTCTTGGCTTGGAAACAGGGGGCCAGCCAAGCAGCATTGGAGAAATGGAAGAAGAGGCAGTGTGCAGTGATGCCCAACACCTTTTTCTCTCTGACTCTGAAGAGGCAGGTGGGCCAGTGCCTCCGGTGACCACAGCGCAGTATGCATCTGATGATGAAACTCAGGTGCCGCTTTCTCGTGCGTACTGTGCTGCTGAGACTACCCAGGAGGAGCAGTTGGTGGCAGAGGGTAGTGGAGATGATGAGGTCCTTGTGAGGTCATCGTGGCGTGAGGAACAGGAAGGTGGTGGGAGCAGCTCAGAGGAAGAGCTTCCTCTTACGGGCCAAAGAGGGAGAGGGAGGGGGAAGACTGCGGAGCCTGTAGCCTCCACTTTGGCACCCGTTAGGAGCCTGTCTCTTTCCAAAGCCAAAAAGGGCGCTCCCAAGACTTGCAGTGCCTGGTCCTTTTTTGACACAGTTGCAGATGACATTTGTTTTGTCAAATGCAAGCTGTGTCATCATAAAGTAAAAAGAGGGAAAAATGTCAGCAACCTCAATACCACAAATATGTGGAAACATGTGCGGACCAGGCACGCGGTGGAGTTACAGAAACACAGTGAAGATGTAGGCCAACCAACAGCGGCAGCTACCACCTCTTCAGCTCGTGTTGCCTCTTCCTCCAGCTCACGCACAGCTGGTTTGGCTTCCTCCCAGAGACCTTGTGTAATTCCACCCACAGCACCACCTTCCCAGTCATCCTCACACTCCCAGTCTACTCTACAGCCATCGGTAGTACAGGCATGGGAGAAAAGGCGGGCATTCTCGGCCAACCACCCCCGAGCACAGGCTCTGAATGCAGGCATTGCCAAACTGTTGTCCCTGGAAATGCTCTCGTTCAGGCTGGTGGAGACTGACAGCTTCCGTGACTTGATGGCATTGGCAGTCCCACAGTACAAGGTGCCCAGCCGCTTTTACTTCAGCAGGCAGGCTGTCCCTGCCCTGCACAGGCATGTTGAGGCAGACATAAAACATGCGCTACTGAACGCCGTCAGTAGCAAGGTCCACCTCACCACCGATGCGTGGACCAGTCAGCATGGACAGGGGCGATATGTTTCCCTCACTGCCCATTGGGTTAATGTTGTTGAGCCAGGTACAGATCGTGCGAGTGGCGCAGGACGTGTCCTGCCCACTCCAAGGATTGCAGGAATCCAGTCTGTACGCATCGACTCCTCCTCTTACACCAGTTCCTCTGATTCCTCTCTGCAGGATCCGTCACAGTCCACCCCCACATGGACCCGTGAACGTTTACCTATGACCGACATGAGCACAGCCGTGGCCAAACGTCAGCAGGCCGTCTTGAAACTAGTTTCATTGGGGCATCGAAGCCACACAGCGCAGGAGCTCTGGAATGCCATCAAGCAGGAGAGCGATGTGTGGTTACTGCCAGCGAATCTCCAGCCAGGCATGGTAGTGTGTGACAATGGCCGAAATCTGGTGGCAGCTTTGGCCCTTGGCAACCTCACTCACATCCCATGTCTGGCACATGTGCTCAATTTGGTTGTGCAGAGTTTTCTGAGGGACTATCCGGATCTTGATGCCCTGCTGCACAAGGTCTGCCTAGAGTGTGCTCACTTGCGGCGTTCCAGCTTGGCCAGATCCCGCATTGCTGCTCTGCAGCGCAGATTCCGCCTTCCGGAACACCGCATCATATGTGACCTACCTACCCGGTGGAATTCCACGTTACATATGTTGGAGCGGTTGTGTGAGCAGCAGCATGCAGTTATGGAGTACCAGCTGCATCAGGCGCAAAGAAGTCGCAGTCAGCGCCGATCAGACTTCACAACCACAGAGTGGGCCACTCTGAAGGACGTCTGCCAGGTTTTGCGTCCTTTTGATTATTCTACGCGGATGGCAAGTGCAGATGATGCACTAGTCAGCATGACTGTCCCCCTTATCTGCCTGCTTCAGCAAACTTTGCAAGGGTTAAGGGATGATGTGGTGGAAGAGGTGGAGGATGAGGAGTCACCTTTTCCATCAGCTTCTGGAGAGTCAGCGCCACGTGGTTCCTCACAAAGGGGTACGCAGGGGCCAATTTGTGAGGAGGATGAGGAGGAGTCAATGGACGAGGAAGAGCTCCGTCCAGAGGAGGGAGCGACACAATTGTCCAGTGGTCAGTGTGTACAGCGAGGGTGGGGTGATGACGAGCGGGCAGAGATCATGTCTCAAGCAGGGGACAGCGTTTCTGGGCCGGTTGGCACTCTGCAGCACATGGTGGATTTTATGCTGCAGTGCCTGAGAAATGACCGCCGCATCGACCACATTCTCAACATGCCTGATTATTGGGTGTTCACCCTCCTCGATCCTCGCTACCGGGACAACGTCCAAAACCTCATCCCTGCGTTGACCCGGGAGCGTAAATTGCGGGAGTACCACGACACACTGGTGAATTCCATCATCTTCTCCTGTCCAACTGAGAGGAGTGCTGCTAGTGCTTTACAAAGCAGCTCAGTGCGTCGAGGCAGTGGGGGAGGCTCTGCCCAAAGAGGGAGCAGAAGCAGTGCCTCTGCCCAAGGCAAGCCGAGTATGGCACAACTCTGGCACACTTTTGTGTGCCCGCCCCAAATGTCTACACCATCACCGGCGGCTCCAGTCAGCAGGAGGCAACGGTTCCGTCAGATGGTGACAGACTACATGGCTTGCCCTCTTACTGTACTCCCCGACGGCTCTTCCCCGTTCAAGTTTTGGGTCTCTAAGCTGGATACATGGCCAGAGCTAAGTCAGTATGCATTGGAGGTGCTGGCTTGCCCTGCGGCTAGTGTCTTATCGGAACGTGTCTTTAGTGCCGCAGGTGGTGTACTAACAGACCGTCGCATGCGACTATCCTCCGATAACGTTGACCGGCTTACTTTCCTGAAAATGAACCAGGCATGGATCTCGCAGGAATTTGCCACTCCTCTGCCTGATTAATTAATTGGGTGTCATCCAGGTCTTCTGCTGTGTTCATCTTTCTACCACCTGAAATGCTATTCCTGGGCTCCAACACCGCCAGTTGCGGCTCAGAAGTGCAGGCTGCACAGTCAAAACATACGACCCAGTGTTATTGGGTTTCAGTAACGTCAGCTGATCCCCAGCTGTGTAGCCGGCAATGTGTCCTGCGACCGCTACGCTGGCACAACAACCTGAATGTAAGGGAACCTGCCCCCCCCCCCCGTCGTTTGTTACTGAAAGAGCCATCTTGTGCAGCAGTAATGCTGCACAAGGAAAAGGTAGCTATTTTTTTTGGGCTCCTTGCACACGCAGAACTTAACACTTATAAAATGTGATCACTGATACCGTTATACCGTCCCAGAGCTGGGACTTTCCTTCGTAATGTGACGCAGCACAGCCGTCATTCCTACCCCCTTGGTGCCATGCGCTGCCTCCTCAGCGTTGTTTTAAGCTGTCACGGAGCCTGCGCTGTTCTGTTATCCCTTGGCCATGCCCTATTTGCGCTGCCTGTCTTCTGACATAATTTGGTGTCAGGCTGGCTGCGCCTGTGCGGCCGCGCTGCCATAGATCCCGCCTCGCAGTGTCTTCTGATTGAGTCACACTGCGGGCCTGGGATCCATGGGAATGCGCAGTGCATATCTTCCCCTCGGGCTCTCGCTCATTTCCCTCCGCCTTCTTTAGACTGTGCGCCGTCAGCTGATCCCTAATAGCATGCCACGGCCGTGACAACGCACAGTCTGAAGAAGAGGGAAGGAGGGGAGTGAGAGTCGAGGATATGCACTGTGCATGCCCATGGATCCAAGGCCCGCAGTGGGATTACGTTAGACAAGACTGCGAGGTGGGATCTGGAGCAGCGTGGACGCACAGGCACTGACAGCCTGACACCAAATTATGTCAGAAGACAGGCAGCGCTAATTGGGCATGGCCAAGGGATAACAGAACAGCGCAGGCTCCGTGACAGTTTAAAACAACGCTGAGGAGGCAGCACATGGCACCAAGGGGATAGGAATGACAGCTGTGCTGTGTCCCATTACGAAGGAAATTCGCACCTCCGTGACGGTTTAACGGTATAAGGGGACACATTTTTAGTGTTTACTTCTGTGTTTGCAAGGAGCATAATTAAAAGAGCAACCTTTTCCTTTTGCATCCTTAGCGCTGCACAAGATGGCTCTTTCAGCTACAAACGTCTTGGGGGGGGGGGTTAAAGGTTCCCTTTCAACTTGCTCCAATCAGGCTTCGGCCTACACTCTGTTCCTCTGCTCCTCCTGCTGTCCCTGGGCTCTAACACCGCCAGTTGGTGCCTGGAAGTGCTGTGTGCACAGTCAACAGTCGCTCCTCTGTTATTGGGGTTCAGTAACGTCAGCTGATCCCCAGCTGTGTGTGCGGTAATACCTCCAATCTGCTCCTCCTGCTGTCCCTGGGCTCTAACACCGCCAGTTGGTGCCTGGAAGTGCTGTGTGCACAGTCAACAGTCGCTCCTCTGTTATTGGGGTTCAGTAACGTCAGCTGATCCCCAGCTGTGTATCCGGCAACGTGTCATGCGACCGTCACGCTGGCACAACTAAAATGTAAGGGGACCTGTCCCCCCCCCCCCTAGGCGTTTGTTACTGAAAGAGCCACCATGTGCAGCACTAATACTGCACAAGGGAAAGGTCGCTCTTGAAATTATGCTCCTTGGAAACGCTGAACTACACACTCATGTAATGTGTCCCCTCACACCGTAAAACCGTCCCAGAGGTGGGACTTTCCTTTGTAATGTGACGCAGCACAGCCGTCATTGCTACCCCCTTGGCACCGTGCGCTGCCTCCTTAGCGTTGTTTGATTCCGTCATGGACCCTGCACTGTTATGTTATCCCTTGGCCATGCACAGTTTGCGCTGCCCGTCCTCTGACATCATTTGTTGTCGTCCTGGCTGCGCCTGTGCGTCCACGCTGCCCGAAATCCCACCTCGCAGTGTCGTCTAATGTGATCCCACAGTGGGCCTGGTATCCATGGCCATGCGCAGTGCATATACTAGCCTCTCATTCCCCTTCTTCATGCTTCTTCAGACTAGGCGGCGTCAGCTGATCCCTAATAGCATGCCACGGCCGTGACGCCGCACAGTCTGAAGAAGCATGAAGGAGGTGAGTGAGAGGCGATGATATGCACTGCGCATGCCCATGGATCCCTGGCCCGCAGTGGGATTACATTTGATGACACTGCAAGGTTGGATCTCGGGCAGCTTTGACGCACAGGCACTGCCAGCCTGACACCTAAATGATGTCAGAAGACGGGCACCGCTAACTGTGCATGGCCAAGGGATAACATTACAGCGCGGGCTCCGTGACAGAACCAAACAACGTTGAGGAGGTGGCGCACGGCACCAAGGGGGTTGGAATGACGGCTGTGCTGTGTCACATTACAAAGGAAAGTCCCACTTCCGGGATGGTTTGACGGTGTGAGGGGACACATTATATGAGTGTGTACTTCAGCGTTTGCAAGGAGCATAATTTTCGGAGCCACCATTTTCCATGTGCAGTATTACTGCTGTACAAGATGTCTCTTTCAGCAACAAATGCCTGGGGGGGGGGGTTAAAGGTTCCCTTTCAACTTGCTCCACTGCAGGCTTCGGCCTACACTCTGCTCCTCTTTGATTCCCTGGGTTTCAACACTGTCAGTTGACACCTGGAAGTGTTGTCTACACAGAAAAAACACTAGGTGATGTGTCAGTGGGGTTCAGCACTGCCAGCTGTTCCCCTGCTGTGTAGTCGGCATCGTGTCCAACACAAGCCACGCTGGCACAACCGACCAAAAGCTTCCACCAGTGCAGGCTTCGGCCTACACTTTGCTCCTCTCCTCCTCCTGCTGACCCTGGGCTCAAACACCGCTAGTTTTTGCCCGGAACTGCTAGCTGCACAGAGAAAAACACCAGCCAATGTGTTAGTGGGGTTCAGCAACGCCAGCTGTTCCCCTGCTGTGTAGCTGGCAACGTGTCCTGCAAACGCCACGCAGGCACATGAACTGAAATTGAAGGGAGCCTGGCCCCCTCTCCCCCAGGTGTTTCTATGTATAACAGCCACCTTGTACAGCAGTACTGCTGCATTTGTACAAGGTGAAGACACAAAAGAGAATAGTAAAACCAAAAACACTCAGTTTGAAAAAATGTTGCAGTAATCCGCAAGTGCTAGTAAAAGATGTAAAAAACAGGGTATTTGGTTGATACGTTTTTTGCAAAAAATGTATACTAAGCTGCTCTACCAATCTTCACGGTATACCCTTATCAGAGCAGTCCTAACTAATGTATGCAATCCCTATCTGATGTATTTAAAAACCTGATCATCTGTATATAACCTGTGTGAACAGGGTTCAGAGAGGAAAAATCCATGTGTGCATACAGGGTAGAACAGCTTTTGTGCAGATTGCCCAAGAGGAGTGGTGGAACTCCCCAGTCTTGTAGACACAAGAGAACAATTATGGAAACAGGAACACATGGGCTACTTGCACAGTGAACAAGTCTGTATGATCATGTTCACACACCACCAAGAAACCTGAAGACACAAAAGAGAATAGTAAAACCAAAAACACTCAGTTTGAAAAAATGTTGCAGTAATCCGCAAGTGCTAGTAAAAGATGTAAAAAACAGGGTATTTGGTTGATACGTTTTTTGCAAAAAATGTATACTAAGCTGCTCTACCAATCTTCACGGTATACCCTTATCAGAGCAGTCCTAACTAATATATGCAATCCCTATCTGATGTATTTAAAAACCTGATCATCTGTATATAACCTGTGTGAACAGGGTTCAGAGAGGAAAAATCCATGTGTGCATACAGGGTAGAACAGCTTTTGTGCAGATAGCCCAAGAGGAGTGGTGGAACTCCCCAGTCTTGTAGACACAAGAGAACAATTATGGAAACAGGAACACATGGGCTACTTGCACAGTGAACAAGTCTGTATGATCATGTTCACACACCACCAAGAAACCTGAAGACACAAAAGAGAATAGTAAAACCAAAAACACTCAGTTTGAAAAAATGTTGCAGTAATCCGCAAGTGCTAGTAAAAGATGTAAAAAACAGGGTATTTGGTTGATACGTTTTTTGCAAAAAATGTATACTAAGCTGCTCTACCAATCTTCACGGTATACCCTTATCAGAGCAGTCCTAACTAATGTATGCAATCCCTATCTGATGTATTTAAAAACCTGATCATCTGTATATAACCTGTGTGAACAGGGTTCAGAGAGGAAAAATCCATGTGTGCATACAGGGTAGAACAGCTTTTGTGCAGATAGCCCAAGAGGAGTGGTGGAACTCCCCAGTCTTGTAGACACAAGAGAACAATTATGGAAACAGGAACACATGGGCTACTTGCACAGTGAACAAGTCTGTATGATCATGTTCACACACCACCAAGAAACCTGAAGACACAAAAGAGAATAGTAAAACCAAAAACACTCAGTTTGAAAAAATGTTGCAGTAATCCGCAAGTGCTAGTAAAAGATGTAAAAAACAGGGTATTTGGTTGATACGTTTTTTGCAAAAAATGTATACTAAGCTGCTCTACCAATCTTCACGGTATACCCTTATCAGAGCAGTCCTAACTAATGTATGCAATCCCTATCTGATGTATTTAAAAACCTGATCATCTGTATATAACCTGTGTGAACAGGGTTCAGAGAGGAAAAATCCATGTGTGCATACAGGGTAGAACAGCTTTTGTGCAGATAGCCCAAGAGGAGTGGTGGAACTCCCCAGTCTTGTAGACACAAGAGAACAATTATGGAAACAGGAACACATGGGCTACTTGCACAGTGAACAAGTCTGTATGATCATGTTCACACACCACCAAGAAACCTGAAGACACAAAAGAGAATAGTAAAACCAAAAACACTCAGTTTGAAAAAATGTTGCAGTAATCCGCAAGTGCTAGTAAAAGATGTAAAAAACAGGGTATTTGGTTGATCCGTTTTTTTGCAAAAAATGTATACTAAGCTGCTCTACCAATCTTCACGGTATACCCTTATCAGAGCAGTCCTAACTAATGTATGCAATCGCTATCTGATGTATTTAAAAACCTGATCATCTGTATATAACCTGTGTGAACAGGGTTCAGAGAGGAAAAATCCATGTGTGCATACAGGGTAGAACAGCTTTTGTGCAGATAGCCCAAGAGGAGTGGTGGAACTCCCCAGTCTTGTAGACACAAGAGAACAATTATGGAAACAGGAACACATGGGCTACTTGCACAGTGAACAAGTCTGTATGATCATGTTCACACACCACCAAGAAACCTGAAGACACAAAAGAGAATAGTAAAACCAAAAACACTCAGTTTGAAAAAATGTTGCAGTAATCCGCAAGTGCTAGTAAAAGATGTAAAAAACAGGGTATTTGGTTGATACGTTTTTTGCAAAAAATGTATACTAAGCTGCTCTACCAATCTTCACGGTATACCCTTATCAGAGCAGTCCTAACTAATGTATGCAATCCCTATCTGATGTATTTAAAAACCTGATCATCTGTATATAACCTGTGTGAACAGGGTTCAGAGAGGAAAAATCCATGTGTGCATACAGGGTAGAACAGCTTTTGTGCAGATAGCCCAAGAGGAGTGGTGGAACTCCCCAGTCTTGTAGACACAAGAGAACAATTATGGAAACAGGAACACATGGGCTACTTGCACAGTGAACAAGTCTGTATGATCATGTTCACACACCACCAAGAAACCTGAAGACACAAAAGAGAATAGTAAAACCAAAAACACTCAGTTTGAAAAAATGTTGCAGTAATCCGCAAGTGCTAGTAAAAGATGTAAAAAACAGGGTATTTGGTTGATACGTTTTTTGCAAAAAATGTATACTAAGCTGCTCTACCAATCTTCACGGTATACCCTTATCAGAGCAGTCCTAACTAATGTATGCAATCCCTATCTGATGTATTTAAAAACCTGATCATCTGTATATAACCTGTGTGAACAGGGTTCAGAGAGGAAAAATCCATGTGTGCATACAGGGTAGAACAGCTTTTGTGCAGATAGCCCAAGAGGAGTGGTGGAACTCCCCAGTCTTGTAGACACAAGAGAACAATTATGGAAACAGGAACACATGGGCTACTTGCACAGTGAACAAGTCTGTATGATCATGTTCACACACCACCAAGAAACCTGAAGACACAAAAGAGAATAGTAAAACCAAAAACACTCAGTTTGAAAAAATGTTGCAGTAATCCGCAAGTGCTAGTAAAAGATGTAAAAAACAGGGTATTTGGTTGATACGTTTTTTGCAAAAAATGTATACTAAGCTGCTCTACCAATCTTCACGGTATACCCTTATCAGAGCAGTCCTAACTAATGTATGCAATCCCTATCTGATGTATTTAAAAACCTGATCATCTGTATATAACCTGTGTGAACAGGGTTCAGAGAGGAAAAATCCATGTGTGCATACAGGGTAGAACAGCTTTTGTGCAGATAGCCCAAGAGGAGTGGTGGAACTCCCCAGTCTTGTAGACACAAGAGAACAATTATGGAAACAGGAACACATGGGCTACTTGCACAGTGAACAAGTCTGTATGATCATGTTCACACACCACCAAGAAACCTGAAGACACAAAAGAGAATAGTAAAACCAAAAACACTCAGTTTGAAAAAATGTTGCAGTAATCCGCAAGTGCTAGTAAAAGATGTAAAAAACAGGGTATTTGGTTGATACGTTTTTTGCAAAAAATGTATACTAAGCTGCTCTACCAATCTTCACGGTATACCCTTATCAGAGCAGTCCTAACTAATGTATGCAATCCCTATCTGATGTATTTAAAAACCTGATCATCTGTATATAACCTGTGTGAACAGGGTTCAGAGAGGAAAAATCCATGTGTGCATACAGGGTAGAACAGCTTTTGTGCAGATAGCCCAAGAGGAGTGGTGGAACTCCCCAGTCTTGTAGACACAAGAGAACAATTATGGAAACAGGAACACATGGGCTACTTGCACAGTGAACAAGTCTGTATGATCATGTTCACACACCACCAAGAAACCTGAAGACACAAAAGAGAATAGTAAAACCAAAAACACTCAGTTTGAAAAAATGTTGCAGTAATCCGCAAGTGCTAGTAAAAGATGTAAAAAACAGGGTATTTGGTTGATACGTTTTTTGCAAAAAATGTATACTAAGCTGCTCTACCAATCTTCACGGTATACCCTTATCAGAGCAGTCCTAACTAATGTATGCAATCCCTATCTGATGTATTTAAAAACCTGATCATCTGTATATAACCTGTGTGAACAGGGTTCAGAGAGGAAAAATCCATGTGTGCATACAGGGTAGAACAGCTTTTGTGCAGATAGCCCAAGAGGAGTGGTGGAACTCCCCAGTCTTGTAGACACAAGAGAACAATTATGGAAACAGGAACACATGGGCTACTTGCACAGTGAACAAGTCTGTATGATCATGTTCACACACCACCAAGAAACCTGAAGACACAAAAGAGAATAGTAAAACCAAAAACACTCAGTTTGAAAAAATGTTGCAGTAATCCGCAAGTGCTAGTAAAAGATGTAAAAAACAGGGTATTTGGTTGATACGTTTTTTGCAAAAAATGTATACTAAGCTGCTCTACCAATCTTCACGGTATACCCTTATCAGAGCAGTCCTAACTAATGTATGCAATCCCTATCTGATGTATTTAAAAACCTGATCATCTGTATATAACCTGTGTGAACAGGGTTCAGAGAGGAAAAATCCATGTGTGCATACAGGGTAGAACAGCTTTTGTGCAGATAGCCCAAGAGGAGTGGTGGAACTCCCCAGTCTTGTAGACACAAGAGAACAATTATGGAAACAGGAACACATGGGCTACTTGCACAGTGAACAAGTCTGTATGATCATGTTCACACACCACCAAGAAACCTGAAGACACAAAAGAGAATAGTAAAACCAAAAACACTCAGTTTGAAAAAATGTTGCAGTAATCCGCAAGTGCTAGTAAAAGATGTAAAAAACAGGGTATTTGGTTGATACGTTTTTTGCAAAAAATGTATACTAAGCTGCTCTACCAATCTTCACGGTATACCCTTATCAGAGCAGTCCTAACTAATGTATGCAATCCCTATCTGATGTATTTAAAAACCTGATCATCTGTATATAACCTGTGTGAACAGGGTTCAGAGAGGAAAAATCCATGTGTGCATACAGGGTAGAACAGCTTTTGTGCAGATAGCCCAAGAGGAGTGGTGGAACTCCCCAGTCTTGTAGACACAAGAGAACAATTATGGAAACAGGAACACATGGGCTACTTGCACAGTGAACAAGTCTGTATGATCATGTTCACACACCACCAAGAAACCTGAAGACACAAAAGAGAATAGTAAAACCAAAAACACTCAGTTTGAAAAAATGTTGCAGTAATCCGCAAGTGCTAGTAAAAGATGTAAAAAACAGGGTATTTGGTTGATACGTTTTTTGCAAAAAATGTATACTAAGCTGCTCTACCAATCTTCACGGTATACCCTTATCAGAGCAGTCCTAACTAATGTATGCAATCCCTATCTGATGTATTTAAAAACCTGATCATCTGTATATAACCTGTGTGAACAGGGTTCAGAGAGGAAAAATCCATGTGTGCATACAGGGTAGAACAGCTTTTGTGCAGATAGCCCAAGAGGAGTGGTGGAACTCCCCAGTCTTGTAGACACAAGAGAACAATTATGGAAACAGGAACACATGGGCTACTTGCACAGTGAACAAGTCTGTATGATCATGTTCACACACCACCAAGAAACCTGAAGACACAAAAGAGAATAGTAAAACCAAAAACACTCAGTTTGAAAAAATGTTGCAGTAATCCGCAAGTGCTAGTAAAAGATGT
Organism: Ranitomeya imitator; assembly: GCF_032444005.1. Classification (NCBI taxonomy): domain Eukaryota; kingdom Metazoa; phylum Chordata; class Amphibia; order Anura; family Dendrobatidae; genus Ranitomeya; species Ranitomeya imitator. The sequence continues at coordinate 470,977,339 of NC_091285.1, forward strand.
AAAAAACAGGGTATTTGGTTGATACGTTTTTTTGCAAAAAATGTATACTAAGCTGCTCTACCAATCTTCACGGTATACCCTTATCAGAGCAGTCCTAACTAATGTATGCAATCCCTATCTGATGTATTTAAAAACCTGATCATCTGTATATAACCTGTGTGAACAGGGTTCAGAGAGGAAAAATCCATGTGTGCATACAGGGTAGAACAGCTTTTGTGCAGATAGCCCAAGAGGAGTGGTGGAACTCCCCAGTCTTGTAGACACAAGAGAACAATTATGGAAACAGGAACACATGGGCTACTTGCACAGTGAACAAGTCTGTATGATCATGTTCACACACCACCAAGAAACCTGAAGACACAAAAGAGAATAGTAAAACCAAAAACACTCAGTTTGAAAAAATGTTGCAGTAATCCGCAAGTGCTAGTAAAAGATGTAAAAAACAGGGTATTTGGTTGATACGTTTTTTGCAAAAAATGTATACTAAGCTGCTCTACCAATCTTCACGGTATACCCTTATCAGAGCAGTCCTAACTAATGTATGCAATCCCTATCTGATGTATTTAAAAACCTGATCATCTGTATATAACCTGTGTGAACAGGGTTCAGAGAGGAAAAATCCATGTGTGCATACAGGGTAGAACAGCTTTTGTGCAGATAGCCCAAGAGGAGTGGTGGAACTCCCCAGTCTTGTAGACACAAGAGAACAATTATGGAAACAGGAACACATGGGCTACTTGCACAGTGAACAAGTCTGTATGATCATGTTCACACACCACCAAGAAACCTGAAGACACAAAAGAGAATAGTAAAACCAAAAACACTCAGTTTGAAAAAATGTTGCAGTAATCCGCAAGTGCTAGTAAAAGATGTAAAAAACAGGGTATTTGGTTGATACGTTTTTTGCAAAAAATGTATACTAAGCTGCTCTACCAATCTTCACGGTATACCCTTATCAGAGCAGTCCTAACTAATGTATGCAATCCCTATCTGATGTATTTAAAAACCTGATCATCTGTATATAACCTGTGTGAACAGGGTTCAGAGAGGAAAAATCCATGTGTGCATACAGGGTAGAACAGCTTTTGTGCAGATAGCCCAAGAGGAGTGGTGGAACTCCCCAGTCTTGTAGACACAAGAGAACAATTATGGAAACAGGAACACATGGGCTACTTGCACAGTGAACAAGTCTGTATGATCATGTTCACACACCACCAAGAAACCTGAAGACACAAAAGAGAATAGTAAAACCAAAAACACTCAGTTTGAAAAAATGTTGCAGTAATCCGCAAGTGCTAGTAAAAGATGTAAAAAACAGGGTATTTGGTTGATACGTTTTTTGCAAAAAATGTATACTAAGCTGCTCTACCAATCTTCACGGTATACCCTTATCAGAGCAGTCCTAACTAATGTATGCAATCCCTATCTGATGTATTTAAAAACCTGATCATCTGTATATAACCTGTGTGAACAGGGTTCAGAGAGGAAAAATCCATGTGTGCATACAGGGTAGAACAGCTTTTGTGCAGATAGCCCAAGAGGAGTGGTGGAACTCCCCAGTCTTGTAGACACAAGAGAACAATTATGGAAACAGGAACACATGGGCTACTTGCACAGTGAACAAGTCTGTATGATCATGTTCACACACCACCAAGAAACCTGAAGACACAAAAGAGAATAGTAAAACCAAAAACACTCAGTTTGAAAAAATGTTGCAGTAATCCGCAAGTGCTAGTAAAAGATGTAAAAAACAGGGTATTTGGTTGATACGTTTTTTGCAAAAAATGTATACTAAGCTGCTCTACCAATCTTCACGGTATACCCTTATCAGAGCAGTCCTAACTAATGTATGCAATCCCTATCTGATGTATTTAAAAACCTGATCATCTGTATATAACCTGTGTGAACAGGGTTCAGAGAGGAAAAATCCATGTGTGCATACAGGGTAGAACAGCTTTTGTGCAGATAGCCCAAGAGGAGTGGTGGAACTCCCCAGTCTTGTAGACACAAGAGAACAATTATGGAAACAGGAACACATGGGCTACTTGCACAGTGAACAAGTCTGTATGATCATGTTCACACACCACCAAGAAACCTGAAGACACAAAAGAGAATAGTAAAACCAAAAACACTCAGTTTGAAAAAATGTTGCAGTAATCCGCAAGTGCTAGTAAAAGATGTAAAAAACAGGGTATTTGGTTGATACGTTTTTTGCAAAAAATGTATACTAAGCTGCTCTACCAATCTTCACGGTATACCCTTATCAGAGCAGTCCTAACTAATGTATGCAATCCCTATCTGATGTATTTAAAAACCTGATCATCTGTATATAACCTGTGTGAACAGGGTTCAGAGAGGAAAAATCCATGTGTGCATACAGGGTAGAACAGCTTTTGTGCAGATAGCCCAAGAGGAGTGGTGGAACTCCCCAGTCTTGTAGACACAAGAGAACAATTATGGAAACAGGAACACATGGGCTACTTGCACAGTGAACAAGTCTGTATGATCATGTTCACACACCACCAAGAAACCTGAAGACACAAAAGAGAATAGTAAAACCAAAAACACTCAGTTTGAAAAAATGTTGCAGTAATCCGCAAGTGCTAGTAAAAGATGTAAAAAACAGGGTATTTGGTTGATACGTTTTTTGCAAAAAATGTATACTAAGCTGCTCTACCAATCTTCACGGTATACCCTTATCAGAGCAGTCCTAACTAATGTATGCAATCCCTATCTGATGTATTTAAAAACCTGATCATCTGTATATAACCTGTGTGAACAGGGTTCAGAGAGGAAAAATCCATGTGTGCATACAGGGTAGAACAGCTTTTGTGCAGATAGCCCAAAAGGAGTGGTGGAACTCCCCAGTCTTGTAGACACAAGAGAACAATTATGGAAACAGGAACACATGGGCTACTTGCACAGTGAACAAGTCTGTATGATCATGTTCACACACCACCAAGAAACCTGAAGACACAAAAGAGAATAGTAAAACCAAAAACACTCAGTTTGAAAAAATGTTGCAGTAATCCGCAAGTGCTAGTAAAAGATGTAAAAAACAGGGTATTTGGTTGATACGTTTTTTGCAAAAAATGTATACTAAGCTGCTCTACCAATCTTCACGGTATACCCTTATCAGAGCAGTCCTAACTAATGTATGCAATCCCTATCTGATGTATTTAAAAACCTGATCATCTGTATATAACCTGTGTGAACAGGGTTCAGAGAGGAAAAATCCATGTGTGCATACAGGGTAGAACAGCTTTTGTGCAGATAGCCCAAGAGGAGTGGTGGAACTCCCCAGTCTTGTAGACACAAGAGAACAATTATGGAAACAGGAACACATGGGCTACTTGCACAGTGAACAAGTCTGTATGATCATGTTCACACACCACCAAGAAACCTGAAGACACAAAAGAGAATAGTAAAACCAAAAACACTCAGTTTGAAAAAATGTTGCAGTAATCCGCAAGTGCTAGTAAAAGATGTAAAAAACAGGGTATTTGGTTGATACGTTTTTTGCAAAAAATGTATACTAAGCTGCTCTACCAATCTTCACGGTATACCCTTATCAGAGCAGTCCTAACTAATGTATGCAATCCCTATCTGATGTATTTAAAAACCTGATCATCTGTATATAACCTGTGTGAACAGGGTTCAGAGAGGAAAAATCCATGTGTGCATACAGGGTAGAACAGCTTTTGTGCAGATAGCCCAAGAGGAGTGGTGGAACTCCCCAGTCTTGTAGACACAAGAGAACAATTATGGAAACAGGAACACATGGGCTACTTGCACAGTGAACAAGTCTGTATGATCATGTTCACACACCACCAAGAAACCTGAAGACACAAAAGAGAATAGTAAAACCAAAAACACTCAGTTTGAAAAAATGTTGCAGTAATCCGCAAGTGCTAGTAAAAGATGTAAAAAACAGGGTATTTGGTTGATCCGTTTTTTTGCAAAAAATGTATACTAAGCTGCTCTACCAATCTTCACGGTATACCCTTATCAGAGCAGTCCTAACTAATGTATGCAATCCCTATCTGATGTATTTAAAAACCTGATCATCTGTATATAACCTGTGTGAACAGGGTTCAGAGAGGAAAAATCCATGTGTGCATACAGGGTAGAACAGCTTTTGTGCAGATAGCCCAAGAGGAGTGGTGGAACTCCCCAGTCTTGTAGACACAAGAGAACAATTATGGAAACAGGAACACATGGGCTACTTGCACAGTGAACAAGTCTGTATGATCATGTTCACACACCACCAAGAAACCTGAAGACACAAAAGAGAATAGTAAAACCAAAAACACTCAGTTTGAAAAAATGTTGCAGTAATCCGCAAGTGCTAGTAAAAGATGTAAAAAACAGGGTATTTGGTTGATACGTTTTTTGCAAAAAATGTATACTAAGCTGCTCTACCAATCTTCACGGTATACCCTTATCAGAGCAGTCCTAACTAATGTATGCAATCCCTATCTGATGTATTTAAAAACCTGATCATCTGTATATAACCTGTGTGAACAGGGTTCAGAGAGGAAAAATCCATGTGTGCATACAGGGTAGAACAGCTTTTGTGCAGATAGCCCAAGAGGAGTGGTGGAACTCCCCAGTCTTGTAGACACAAGAGAACAATTATGGAAACAGGAACACATGGGCTACTTGCACAGTGAACAAGTCTGTATGATCATGTTCACACACCACCAAGAAACCTGAAGACACAAAAGAGAATAGTAAAACCAAAAACACTCAGTTTGAAAAAATGTTGCAGTAATCCGCAAGTGCTAGTAAAAGATGTAAAAAACAGGGTATTTGGTTGATACGTTTTTTGCAAAAAATGTATACTAAGCTGCTCTACCAATCTTCACGGTATACCCTTATCAGAGCAGTCCTAACTAATGTATGCAATCCCTATCTGATGTATTTAAAAACCTGATCATCTGTATATAACCTGTGTGAACAGGGTTCAGAGAGGAAAAATCCATGTGTGCATACAGGGTAGAACAGCTTTTGTGCAGATAGCCCAAGAGGAGTGGTGGAACTCCCCAGTCTTGTAGACACAAGAGAACAATTATGGAAACAGGAACACATGGGCTACTTGCACAGTGAACAAGTCTGTATGATCATGTTCACACACCACCAAGAAACCTGAAGACACAAAAGAGAATAGTAAAACCAAAAACACTCAGTTTGAAAAAATGTTGCAGTAATCCGCAAGTGCTAGTAAAAGATGTAAAAAACAGGGTATTTGGTTGATACGTTTTTTGCAAAAAATGTATACTAAGCTGCTCTACCAATCTTCACGGTATACCCTTATCAGAGCAGTCCTAACTAATGTATGCAATCCCTATCTGATGTATTTAAAAACCTGATCATCTGTATATAACCTGTGTGAACAGGGTTCAGAGAGGAAAAATCCATGTGTGCATACAGGGTAGAACAGCTTTTGTGCAGATAGCCCAAGAGGAGTGGTGGAACTCCCCAGTCTTGTAGACACAAGAGAACAATTATGGAAACAGGAACACATGGGCTACTTGCACAGTGAACAAGTCTGTATGATCATGTTCACACACCACCAAGAAACCTGAAGACACAAAAGAGAATAGTAAAACCAAAAACACTCAGTTTGAAAAAATGTTGCAGTAATCCGCAAGTGCTAGTAAAAGATGTAAAAAACAGGGTATTTGGTTGATACGTTTTTTGCAAAAAATGTATACTAAGCTGCTCTACCAATCTTCACGGTATACCCTTATCAGAGCAGTCCTAACTAATGTATGCAATCCCTATCTGATGTATTTAAAAACCTGATCATCTGTATATAACCTGTGTGAACAGGGTTCAGAGAGGAAAAATCCATGTGTGCATACAGGGTAGAACAGCTTTTGTGCAGATAGCCCAAGAGGAGTGGTGGAACTCCCCAGTCTTGTAGACACAAGAGAACAATTATGGAAACAGGAACACATGGGCTACTTGCACAGTGAACAAGTCTGTATGATCATGTTCACACACCACCAAGAAACCTGAAGACACAAAAGAGAATAGTAAAACCAAAAACACTCAGTTTGAAAAAATGTTGCAGTAATCCGCAAGTGCTAGTAAAAGATGTAAAAAACAGGGTATTTGGTTGATACGTTTTTTGCAAAAAATGTATACTAAGCTGCTCTACCAATCTTCACGGTATACCCTTATCAGAGCAGTCCTAACTAATGTATGCAATCCCTATCTGATGTATTTAAAAACCTGATCATCTGTATATAACCTGTGTGAACAGGGTTCAGAGAGGAAAAATCCATGTGTGCATACAGGGTAGAACAGCTTTTGTGCAGATAGCCCAAGAGGAGTGGTGGAACTCCCCAGTCTTGTAGACACAAGAGAACAATTATGGAAACAGGAACACATGGGCTACTTGCACAGTGAACAAGTCTGTATGATCATGTTCACACACCACCAAGAAACCTGAAGACACAAAAGAGAATAGTAAAACCAAAAACACTCAGTTTGAAAAAATGTTGCAGTAATCCGCAAGTGCTAGTAAAAGATGTAAAAAACAGGGTATTTGGTTGATACGTTTTTTGCAAAAGATGTATACTAAGCTGCTCTACCAATCTTCACGGTATACCCTTATCAGAGCAGTCCTAACTAATGTATGCAATCCCTATCTGATGTATTTAAAAACCTGATCATCTGTATATAACCTGTGTGAACAGGGTTCAGAGAGGAAAAATCCATGTGTGCATACAGGGTAGAACAGCTTTTGTGCAGATAGCCCAAGAGGAGTGGTGGAACTCCCCAGTCTTGTAGACACAAGAGAACAATTATGGAAACAGGAACACATGGGCTACTTGCACAGTGAACAAGTCTGTATGATCATGTTCACACACCACCAAGAAACCTGAAGACACAAAAGAGAATAGTAAAACCAAAAACACTCAGTTTGAAAAAATGTTGCAGTAATCCGCAAGTGCTAGTAAAAGATGTAAAAAACAGGGTATTTGGTTGATACGTTTTTTGCAAAAAATGTATACTAAGCTGCTCTACCAATCTTCACGGTATACCCTTATCAGAGCAGTCCTAACTAATGTATGCAATCCCTATCTGATGTATTTAAAAACCTGATCATCTGTATATAACCTGTGTGAACAGGGTTCAGAGAGGAAAAATCCATGTGTGCATACAGGGTAGAACAGCTTTTGTGCAGATAGCCCAAGAGGAGTGGTGGAACTCCCCAGTCTTGTAGACACAAGAGAACAATTATGGAAACAGGAACACATGGGCTACTTGCACAGTGAACAAGTCTGTATGATCATGTTCACACACCACCAAGAAACCTGAAGACACAAAAGAGAATAGTAAAACCAAAAACACTCAGTTTGAAAAAATGTTGCAGTAATCCGCAAGTGCTAGTAAAAGATGTAAAAAACATTTGTACAAGGTGGCTGACTTTTTATCCTTGCCCACGTGGAACTCAACACGTACAAAATGTGTCTCTTTGAGACCATTCCACTGTCCCTGAGGTGTGACTTTCCTTTCTAATGATACGCAGCACCCCCCTTGGTAGCGCTTCCCGTCTTCTGACATCATCGGTTGGCTAGTTGCGCCTGTGCGTCCGCCCTGCCTGAATAAAATGCTCCTCGTTGTCTTAATTATTTTGACTGCGAGGGTGTGATTGATGGGCACGAGCAGTGCATATCTTCGCCTGTCTTAACTCATCTCCTTCCGCCTTCTTCAGACTGTGCAGCCTCATGGCCGCGGCATGCGAGAAGGGATCAGATGAGGCCGCCCAGTCTGAAGCAGGTGTAAGGACATGTGTGAGCGGCAAACATATTTAGTGCACCAGGGCACGAATCCCAGCACCGCAGTGTGATTTTTTAAAAACACACTGTGGGTCTGGGATTCATGTCCACCGCTAACCGCAACGGCCAACATGAAATGAGGTCATAAGACAGGAAGCGCTCACAGCGCATGGCCAAAGGATCACAAGAGCGCAGACTCCTGTACAGCAACTAACAACGCTCAGGAAGCTGCGCCCATGCAAAAAGGTGTTGTTTTCGACACCTGTGCTGCTTTTCTTTAAAAAGACAAGTCACACCTCCACTACTGTTTAACAGTATAATGGGCTAAATAGTGTACGTGTTGCATTCAGCGTGTGCAAGTAGACAAATTAATAGAGCAACCTTTTACTTGTGCAGCATTAATGCTGCAGAAGGAGTGGCTCTTGTACTTTGTAACACCTGAGGGGGGGTTAAAGGTAACCTTTGAAATTGGTTCAACTAGGCTTCGGCCTACACTCTGCTCCTCTCCTCCTCCTGCTGACCCTGGGCTCTAACAACGCTAGTTTTTGCCCGGAAATGCTAGCTGCACAGAGAAAAACGCCAGCCAATGTGTTAGTGGGGTTCAGCAACGCCAGCTGTTTCCCTGCTGTGTAGCTTGCATCGTGTCCAGCACAAGCCACGCTGGCACAACCGACCAAAAGCTGCCACCAGTGCAGGCTTCGGCCTACACTTTGCTCCTCTCCTCCTCCAGCTGACCCTGGGCTCTAACACCGCTAGTTTTTGCCCGGAAATGCTAGCTGCACAGAGAAAAACAGCAGCCAATGTGTTAGTGGGGTTCAGCAACGCCAGCTGTTTCCCTGCTGTGTAGCTTGCATCGTGTCCAGCACAAGCCACGCTGGCACAACCGACCAAAAGCTGCCACCAGTGCAGGCTTCGGCCTACACTTTGCTCCTCTCCTCCTCCTCCTGCTGACCCTGGGCTCTAACACCGCTAGTTTTTGCCCGGACATGCAATCTGCACAGAGAAAAACACCAGTCAATGTGTCAGTGGGGTTCAGCAACGCCAGCTGTTCCCCTGCTGTGTAGCTTGCAACGTGACCTGCAAACGCCACGCAGGCACATGAACTGAAATTGAAGGGAGCCTGCCCCCCACCCCCAGGTGTTTCTATGTATAACAGCCACCTTGTACAGCAGTACTGCTGCATTTGTACAAGGTGGCTGACTTTTTCTCCTTGCCCACGTGGAACTCAACACGTACAAAATATGTCTCATTAGAGACCATTACAATGTCCCTGAGGTGTGACTTTCCTTTGTAATGACACGCAGCACCACCCTTGTTAGCGCTGCCCGTCTTTTGACATCATTGGTTAGCTGGCTGCGCCTGTGCATCTCCCCTGCTCGAAACAACGCCCCTCGGTGTCTTATTTTTTTGGACAGCGAGGGTGTGATTGATGGGCATGTGCAGTGCATATGTTTGCCTGTGTTCACTCATCTCCTTCCGCCTTCTTCAGACTGGGTGTCCTCATGGCCGCAGCAGGCGATAAGGGATCAGATGAGGTCGCCCAGTCTGAAGCAGGTGTAAGGACATGTGTGAGCGTCAAACATATTTACTGCACAAGGCCACGAATCCCAGCCACGCAGTGTGATTTTTTGAAAACACACTGTGGGTCTGGGATTCATGTCCACCGCTAACCGCAACGGCCAACATGAAATGAGGTCATAAGACAGGAAGCGCTCACAGCGCATAGCCAAGGGATCACAAGAGCGCAGACTCCTGTACAGCAACTAACAACGCTCAGGAAGCTGCGCCCATGCAAAAAGGTGTTATTTTCGACACCTGTGCTGCTTTTCTTTAAAAAGACAAGTCACGCCTCCACTACTGTTTAACAGTATAATGGGCTAAATAGTGTACGTGTTGCATTCAGCGTGTGCAAGTAGACAAATTAATAGAGCAACCTTTTACTTGTGCAGCATTAATGCTGCAGAAGGAGTGGCTCTTGTACTTTGTAACACCTGAGGGGGGGTTAAAGGTAACCTTTGAAATTGGTTCAACTAGGCTTCGGCCTACACTCTGCTCCTCTCCTCCTCCTGCTGACCCTGGGCTCTAACAACGCTAGTTTTTGCCCGGAAATGCTAGCTGCACAGAGAAAAACGCCAGCCAATGTGTTAGTGGGGTTCAGCAACGCCAGCTGTTTCCCTGCTGTGTAGCTTGCATCGTGTCCAGCACAAGCCACGCTGGCACAACCGACCAAAAGCTGCCACCAGTGCAGGCTTCGGCCTACACTTTGCTCCTCTCCTCCTCCAGCTGACCCTGGGCTCTAACACCGCTAGTTTTTGCCCGGAAATGCTAGCTGCACAGAGAAAAACAGCAGCCAATGTGTTAGTGGGGTTCAGCAACGCCAGCTGTTTCCCTGCTGTGTAGCTTGCATCGTGTCCAGCACAAGCCACGCTGGCACAACCGACCAAAAGCTGCCACCAGTGCAGGCTTCGGCCTACACTTTGCTCCTCTCCTCCTCCTCCTGCTGACCCTGGGCTCTAACACCGCTAGTTTTTGCCCAGACATGCAATCTGCACAGAGAAAAACACCAGTCAATGTGTCAGTGGGGTTCAGCAACGCCAGCTGTTCCCCTGCTGTGTAGCTTGCAACGTGACCTGCAAACGCCACGCAGGCACATGAACTGAAATTGAAGGGAGCCTGCCCCCCACCCCCAGGTGTTTCTATGTATAACAGCCACCTTGTACAGCAGTACTGCTGCATTTGTACAAGGTGGCTGACTTTTTCTCCTTGCCCACGTGGAACTCAACACGTACAAAATATGTCTCATTAGAGACCATTACAATGTCCCTGAGGTGTGACTTTCCTTTATAATGACACGCAGCACCACCCTTGTTAGCGCTGCCCGTCTTTTGACATCATTGGTTAGCTGGCTGCGCCTGTGCATCTCCCCTGCTCGAAACAACGCCCCTCGGTGTCTTATTTTTTTGGACAGCGAGGGTGTGATTGATGGGCATGTGCAGTGCATATGTTTGCCTGTGTTCACTCATCTCCTTCCGCCTTCTTCAGACTGGGTGTCCTCATGGCCGCAGCAGGCGATAAGGGATCAGATGAGGTCGCCCAGTCTGAAGCAGGTGTAAGGACATGTGTGAGCGTCAAACATATTTACTGCACAAGGCCACGAATCCCAGCCACGCAGTGTGATTTTTTGAAAACACACTGTGGGTCTGGGATTCATGTCCACCGCTAACCGCAACGGCCAACATGAAATGAGGTCATAAGACAGGAAGCGCTCACAGCGCATAGCCAAGGGATCACAAGAGCGCAGACTCCTGTACAGCAACTAACAACGCTCAGGAAGCTGCGCCCATGCAAAAAGGTGTTATTTTCGACACCTGTGCTGCTTTTCTTTAAAAAGACAAGTCACGCCTCCACTACTGTTTAACAGTATAATGGGCTAAATAGTGTACGTGTTGCATTCAGCGTGTGCAAGTAGACAAATTAATAGAGCAACCTTTTACTTGTGCAGCATTAATGCTGCAGAAGGAGTGGCTCTTGTACTTTGTAACACCTGAGGGGGGGTTAAAGGTAACCTTTGAAATTGGTTCAACTAGGCTTCGGCCTACACTCTGCTCCTCTCCTCCTCCTGCTGACCCTGGGCTCTAACAACGCTAGTTTTTGCCCGGAAATGCTAGCTGCACAGAGAAAAACACCAGCCAATGTGTTAGTGGGGTTCAGCACCGCCAGCTGTTCCCCCGCTGTGTAGCCGGCATCGTGTCCAGCAAAAGCCACGCTGGCACAACCGACCAAAAGCTGCCACCAGTGCAGGCTTCGGCCTACACTTTGCTCCTCTCCTCCTCCTGCTGACCCTGGGCTCAAACACCGCTAGTTTTTGCCCGGAAATGCTAGCTGCACAGAGAAAAACACCAGCCAATGTGTTAGTGGGGTTCAGCACCGCCAGCTGTTCCCCCGCTGTGTAGCCGGCATCGTGTCCAGCACAAGCCACGCTGGCACAACCGACCAAAAGCTGCCACCAGTGCAGGCTTCGGCCTACACTTTGCTCCTCTCCTCCTCCTCCTGCTGACCCTGGGCTCTAACACCGCTAGTTTTTGCCCGGACATGCAATCTGCACAGAGAAAAACACCAGTCAATGTGTCAGTGGGGTTCAGCAACGCCAGCTGTTCCCCTGCTGTGTAGCTTGCAACGTGACCTGCAAACGCCACGCAGGCACATGAACTGAAATTGAAGGGAGCCTGCCCCCCACCCCCAGGTGTTTCTATGTATAACAGCCACCATGTACAGCAGTACTGCTGCATTTGTACAAGGTGGCTGACTTTTTCTCCTTGCCCACGTGGAACTCAACACGTACAAAATGTGTCTCATTAGAGACCATTACAATGTCCCTGAGGTGTGACTTTCCTTTGTAATGACACGCAGCACCACCCTTGTTAGCGCTGCCCGTCTTTTGACATCATTGGTTAGCTGGCTGCACCTGTGCATCTCCCCTGCTCGAAACAACGCCCCTCGGTGTCTTATTTTTTTGGACAGCGAGGGTGTGATTGATGGGCATGTGCAGTGCATATGTTTGCCTGTGTTCACTCATCTCCTTCCGCCTTCTTCAGACTGGGTGTCCTCATGGCCGTGGCAGGCGATAAGGGATCAGATGAGGCCGCCCAGTCTGAAGCAGGTGTAAGGACATGTGTGAGCATCAAACATATTTACTGCACAAGGCCACGAATCCCAGCCACGCAGTGTGATTTTTTGAAAACACACTGTGGGTCTGGGATTCATGTCCACCGCTAACCGCAACGGCCAACATGAAATGAGGTCATAAGACAGGAAGCGCTCACAGCGCATAGCCAAGGGATCACAAGAGCGCAGACTCCTGTACAGCAACTAACAACGCTCAGGAAGCTGCGCCCATGCAAAAAGGTGTTATTTTCGACACCTGTGCTGCTTTTCTTTAAAAAGACAAGTCACGCCTCCACTACTGTTTAACAGTATAATGGGCTAAATAGTGTACGTGTTGCATTCAGCGTGTGCAAGTAGACAAATTAATAGAGCAACCTTTTACTTGTGCAGCATTAATGCTGCAGAAGGAGTGGCTCTTGTACTTTGTAACACCTGAGGGGGGGTTAAAGGTAACCTTTGAAATTGGTTCAACTAGGCTTCGGCCTACACTCTGCTCCTCTCCTCCTCCTGCTGACCCTGGGCTCTAACAACGCTAGTTTTTGCCCGGAAATGCTAGCTGCACAGAGAAAAACACCAGCCAATGTGTTAGTGGGGTTCAGCACCGCCAGCTGTTCCCCCGCTGTGTAGCCGGCATCGTGTCCAGCAAAAGCCACGCTGGCACAACCGACCAAAAGCTGCCACCAGTGCAGGCTTCGGCCTACACTTTGCTCCTCTCCTCCTCCTGCTGACCCTGGGCTCAAACACCGCTAGTTTTTGCCCGGAAATGCTAGCTGCACAGAGAAAAACACCAGCCAATGTGTTAGTGGGGTTCAGCACCGCCAGCTGTTCCCCCGCTGTGTAGCCGGCATCGTGTCCAGCACAAGCCACGCTGGCACAACCGACCAAAAGCTGCCACCAGTGCAGGCTTCGGCCTACACTTTGCTCCTCTCCTCCTCCTCCTGCTGACCCTGGGCTCTAACACCGCCAGTTTTTGCCCGGACATGCGATCTGCACAGAGAAAAACACCAGTCAATGTGTCAGTGGAGTTCAGCAACGCCAGCTGTTCCCCTGCTGTGTAGCTTGCAACGTGACCTGCAAACGCCACGCAGGCACATGAACTGAAATTGAAGGGAGCCTGGCCCCCACCCCCAGGTGTTTCTATGTATAACAGCCACCTTTTACAGCAGTACTGCTGCATTTGTACAAGGTGGCTGATGTTTTCTCCTTGCCCACGTGGAACTCAACACGTACAAAATGTGTCTCTTTGAGACCATTCCACTGTCCCTGAGGTGTGACTTTCCTTTCTAATGATACGCAGCACCCCCCTTGGTAGCGCTTCCCGTCTTCTGACATCATTGGTTGGCTACTTGCGCCTGTTCGTCCGCCCTGCCTGAATAAAATGCTCCTCGTTGTCTTACTTATTTTGACTGCGAGGGTGTGATTGATGGGCACGAGCAGTGCATATCTTCGCCTGTCTTAACTCATCTCCTTCCGCCTTCTTCAGACTGTGCAGCCTCATGGCCGCGGCATGCGAGAAGGGATCAGCAGAGGCCGCCCAGTCTGAAGCAGGTGTAAGGACGTGTGTGAGCGGCCAAAATATTTACTGCTCAAGGCCACGAATCCCAGCACCGCAGTGTGGCTTTATGAAAAGACACTGTGGGTCTGGGATTTATGGCCATCGTTAACCGCACCGGCCAACATGAAATGATGTCATAAGATGGGCAGCGCTAACAGGGCATTGCCAAGGGATAACACAAGAGCGCAGACTCCTGTACAGCAAATAACAACGCTCAGGAAGCTGCGCCAAGCACCAAGGCGTTATTTTGGACACCTGTGCTGCGTCTCATCAAAAAACCAAGTCACGCATCCACTACAGTTTGACTGTAGAATGGGGTAAATTGTGTATGTCTTTCATTCAGCGTGTGCAAGTAGACAAATTAATAGAGCAACCTTTCACTTGTGCAGCATTAATACTGCACAAGGTGTGTCTCTTGTACTTTGTAACACCTGAGGGGGGGGTTAAAGGTTTCCTTTGAAATTGGTTCAACTAGGCTTCGGCCTACACTCTGCTCCTCTCCTCCTCCTCCTGCTTCAACACGGGCTCTAACATCGCTTGTTTTTGCCTGCAAGTGCTAGCTGCACAGAGAAAAACACACGCCATTGTGTTAGTGGGGTTCAGCAACGCCAGCTGTTCCCCCAGTGTGTAGCCGGCAAAGTGTCCTGCAAACGCAACGCAGACACAAAGCTGCCTCCAGTGCAGGCTTCGGCCTACACTCATCTCCCCCTGCTTACCCTTTGCTCCAACACCGCTAGTTGGGGCTCTAGGAAGACAATCTTTAATAGGCAAGGCAACGCATCCGGGTTCCAGCACCGCCAGCTGGTTCTCGGCAGTGTTCTTGTTACAGGTACTCCCTCGTGCCAAGCCTGGTTTCAGCACCGTCAGCTGTTTCCGGGTTGTGTCAAGCTCACTGAGACGCCTATGCTTGCCCCGTCATGGTGCGGTCGAGTTAGCCAACTCCAGGGTGCCTCCAGTTTAGGAGCTTCCTATGTGGGCTGCGTGAACTGGTAGTCAAGGCTGGTTCTGTAGTGCCAGTAGGCCCAGCTCCCCCTGTAGGACTGTTGGGGTTCGGTAACTGCGGCTGCCTCGCGGCCTAGCTGTTCTCTCCTCTCCTGTGGACCTTCGGGTCCACCACCTGGTTCCAGCACCGTCAGCTGGTTCCGGGCCGAGCCTTTGGCTTAGGTGCCTCCTCCTGGGTATCCGAGTTCCGCCAACGCCAGGCGGTCCTTGGTAGTGCTTTTAAGCACGGGCACCTACAGCTTAGTAACCGGGTTCCAGCACCGTCAGCTGGTCCTCGGTCGTGCCATTGGCTCTTGCACACTGGGGCAACGCATCCGGGTTCCAGCACCGCCAGCTGGTTCTCGGCAGTGTTCTTGTCACAGGTACTCCCTCGTGCCAAGCCTGGTTTCAGCACCGTCAGCTGTTTCCGGGTTGTGTCAACTTCACTGAGACGCCTATGCTTGCCCCGTCGTGGTGCGGTCGAGTTAGCCAACTCCAGGGTGCCTCCAGTTTAGGAGCTTCCTATGTGGGCTGCGTGAACTGGTAGTCAAGGCTGGTTCTGTAGTGCCAGTAGGCCCAGCTCCCCCTGTAGGACTGTTGGGGTTCGGTAACTGCGGCTGCCTCGCGGCCTAGCTGTTCTCTCCTCTCCTGTGGACCTTCGGGTCCACCACCTGGTTCCAGCACCGTCAGCTGGTTCCGGGCCGAGCCTTTGGCTTAGGTGCCTCCTCCTGGGTATCCGAGTTCCGCCAACGCCAGGCGGTCCTTGGTAGTGCTTTTAAGCACGGGCACCTACAGCTTAGTAACCGGGTTCCAGCACCGTCAGCTGGTCCTCGGTCGTGCCATTGGCTCTTGCACACTGGGGCAACGCATCCGGGTTCCAGCACCGCCAGCTGGTTCTCGGCAGTGTTCTTGTCACAGGTACTCCCTCGTGCCAAGCCTGGTTTCAGCACCGTCAGCTGTTTCCGGGTTGTGTCAACTTCACTGAGACGCCTATGCTTGCCCCGTCGTGGTGCGGTCGAGTTAGCCAACTCCAGGGTGCCTCCAGTTTAGGAGCTTCCTATGTGGGCTGCGTGAACTGGTAGTCAAGGCTGGTTCTGTAGTGCCAGTAGGCCCAGCTCCCCCTGTAGGACTGTTGGGGTTCGGTAACTGCGGCTGCCTCGCGGCCTAGCTGTTCTCTCCTCTCCTGTGGACCTTCGGGTCCACCACCTGGTTCCAGCACCGTCAGCTGGTTCCGGGCCGAGCCTTTGGCTTAGGTGCCTCCTCCTGGGTATCCGAGTTCCGCCAACGCCAGGCGGTCCTTGGTAGTGCTTTTAAGCACGGGCACCTACAGCTTAGTAACCGGGTTCCAGCACCGTCAGCTGGTCCTCGGTCGTGCCATTGGCTCTTGCACACTGGGGCAACGCATCCGGGTTCCAGCACCGCCAGCTGGTTCTCGGCAGTGTTCTTGTCACAGGTACTCCCTCGTGCCAAGCCTGGTTTCAGCACCGTCAGCTGTTTCCGGGTTGTGTCAACTTCACTGAGACGCCTATGCTTGCCCCGTCGTGGTGCGGTCGAGTTAGCCAACTCCAGGGTGCCTCCAGTTTAGGAGCTTCCTATGTGGGCTGCGTGAACTGGTAGTCAAGGCTGGTTCTGTAGTGCCAGTAGGCACAGCTCCCCCTGTAGGACTGTTGGGGTTCGGTAACTGCGGCTGCCTCGCGGCCTAGCTGTTCTCTCCTCTCCTGTGGACCTTCGGGTCCACCACCTGGTTCCAGCACCGTCAGCTGGTTCCGGGCCGAGCCTTTGGCTTAGGTGCCTCCTCCTGGGTATCCGAGTTCCGCCAACGCCAGGCGGTCCTTGGTAGTGCTTTTAAGCACGGGCACCTACAGCTTAGTAACCGGGTTCCAGCACCGTCAGCTGGTCCTCGGTCGTGCCATTGGCTCTTGCACACTGGGGCAACGCATCCGGGTTCCAGCACCGCCAGCTGGTTCTCGGCAGTGTTCTTGTCACAGGTACTCCCTCGTGCCAAGCCTGGTTTCAGCACCGTCAGCTGTTTCCGGGTTGTGTCAACTTCACTGAGACGCCTATGCTTGCCCCGTCGTGGTGCGGTCGAGTTAGCCAACTCCAGGGTGCCTCCAGTTTAGGAGCTTCCTATGTGGGCTGCGTGAACTGGTAGTCAAGGCTGGTTCTGTAGTGCCAGTAGGCCCAGCTCCCCCTGTAGGACTGTTGGGGTTCGGTAACTGCGGCTGCCTCGCGGCCTAGCTGTTCTCTCCTCTCCTATGGACCTTCGGGTCCACCACCTGGTTCCAGCACCGTCAGCTGGTTCCGGGCCGAGCCTTTGGCTTAGGTGCCTCCTCCTGGGTATCCGAGTTCCGCCAACGCCAGGCGGTCCTTGGTAGTGCTTTTAAGCACGGGCACCTACAGCTTAGTAACCGGGTTCCAGCACCGTCAGCTGGTCCTCGGTCGTGCCATTGGCTCTTGCACACTGGGGCAACGCATCCAGGTTCCAACACCGCCAGCTGGTTCTCGGCAGTGTTCTTGTCACAGGTACTCCCTCGTGCCAAGCCTGGTTTCAGCACCGTCCGCTGTTTCCGGGTTGTGTCAACTTCACTGAGACGCCTATGCTTGCCCCGTCGTGGTGCGGTCGAGTTAGCCAACTCCAGGGTGCCTCCAGTTTAGGAGCTTCCTATGTGGGCTGCGTGAACTGGTAGTCAAGGCTGGTTCTGTAGTGCCAGTAGGCCCAGCTCCCCCTGTAGGACTGTTGGGGTTCGGTAACTGCGGCTGCCTCGCGGCCTAGCTGTTCTCTCCTCTCCTGTGGACCTTTGGGTCCACCACCTGGTTCCAGCACCGTCAGCTGGTTCCAGGCCGAGCCTTTGGCTTAGGTGCCTCCTCCTGGGTATCCGAGTTCCGCCAACGCCAGGCGGTCCTTGGTAGTGCTTTTAAGCACGGGCACCTACAGCTTAGTAACCGGGTTCCAGCACCGTCAGCTGGTCCTCGGTCGTGCCATTGGCTCTTGCACACTGGGGCAACGCATCTGGGTTCCAGCACCGCCAGCTGGTTCTCGGCAGTGTTCTTGTCACAGGTACTCCCTCGTGCCAAGCCTGGTTTCAGCACCGTCAGCTGTTTCCGGGTTGTGTCAACTTCACTGAGACGCCTATGCTTGCCCCGTCGTGGTGCGGTCGAGTTAGCCAACTCCAGGGTGCCTCCAGTTTAGGAGCTTCCTATGTGGGCTGTGTGAACTGGTAGTCAAGGCTGGTTCTGTAGTGCCAGTAGGCCCAGCTCCCCCTGTAGGACTGTTGGGGTTCGGTAACTGCGGCTGCCTCGCGGCCTAGCTGTTCTCTCCTCTCCTGTGGACCTTCGGGTCCACCACCTGGTTCCAGCACCGTCAGCTGGTTCCGGGCCGAGCCTTTGGCTTAGGTGCCTCCTCCTGGGTATCCGAGTTCCGCCAACGCCAGGCGGTCCTTGGTAGTGCTTTTAAGCACGGGCACCTACAGCTTAGTAACCGGGTTCCAGCACCGTCAGCTGGTCCTCGGTCGTGCCATTGGCTTTTGCACACTGGGGCAACACATCCGGGTTCCAGCACCGCCAGCTGGTTCTCGGCAGTGTTCTTGTCACAGGTACTCCCTCGTGCCAAGCCTGGTTTCAGCACCGTCAGCTGTTTCCGGGTTGTGTCAACTTCACTGAGACGCCTATGCTTGCCCCGTCGTGGTGCGGTCGAGTTAGCCAACTCCAGGGTGCCTCCAGTTTAGGAGCTTCCTATGTGGGCTGCGTGAACTGGTAGTCAAGGCTGGTTCTGTAGTGCCAGTAGGCCCAGCTCCCCCTGTAGGACTGTTGGGGTTCGGTAACTGCGGCTGCCTCGCGGCCTAGCTGTTCTCTCCTCTCCTGTGGACCTTTGGGTCCACCACCTGGTTCCAGCACCGTCAGCTGGTTCCAGGCCGAGCCTTTGGCTTAGGTGCCTCCTCCTGGGTATCCGAGTTCCGCCAACGCCAGGCGGTCCTTGGTAGTGCTTTTAAGCACGGGCACCTACAGCTTAGTAACCGGGTTCCAGCACCGTCAGCTGGTCCTCGGTCGTGCCATTGGCTCTTGCACACTGGGGCAACGCATCTGGGTTCCAGCACCGCCAGCTGGTTCTCGGCAGTGTTCTTGTCACAGGTACTCCCTCGTGCCAAGCCTGGTTTCAGCACCGTCAGCTGTTTCCGGGTTGTGTCAACTTCACTGAGACGCCTATGCTTGCCCCGTCGTGGTGCGGTCGAGTTAGCCAACTCCAGGGTGCCTCCAGTTTAGGAGCTTCCTATGTGGGCTGCGTGAACTGGTAGTCAAGGCTGGTTCTGTAGTGCCAGTAGGCCCAGCTCCCCCTGTAGGACTGTTGGGGTTCGGTAACTGCGGCTGCCTCGCGGCCTAGCTGTTCTCTTTTCTCCTGTGGACCTTCGGGTCCACCACCTGGTTCCAGCACCGTCAGCTGGTTCCGGGCCGAGCCTTTGGCTTAGGTGCCTCCTCCTGGGTATCCGAGTTCCGCCAACGCCAGGCGGTCCTTGGTAGTGCTTTTAAGCGCGGGCACCTACAGCTTAGTAACCGGGTTCCAGCACCGTCAGCTGGTCCTCGGTCGTGCCATTGGCTCTTGCACACTGGGGCAACGCATCCGGGTTCCAGCACCGCCAGCTGGTTCTCGGCAGTGTTCTTGTCACAGGTACTCCCTCGTGCCAAGCCTGGTTTCAGCACCGTCAGCTGTTTCCGGGTTGTGTCAACTTCACTGAGACGCCTATGCTTGCCCCGTCGTGGTGCGGTCGAGTTAGCCAACTCCAGGGTGCCTCCAGTTTAGGAGCTTCCTATGTGGGCTGCGTGAACTGGTAGTCAAGGCTGGTTCTGTAGTGCCAGTAGGCCCAGCTCCCCCTGTAGGACTGTTGGGGTTCGGTAACTGCGGCTGCCTCGCGGCCTAGCTGTTCTCTCCTCTCCTGTGGACCTTCGGGTCCACCACCTGGTTCCAGCACCGTCAGCTGGTTCCGGGCCGAGCCTTTGGCTTAGGTGCCTCCTCCTGGGTATCCGAGTTACGCCAACGCCAGGCGGTCCTTGGTAGTGCTTTTAAGCGCGGGCACCTACAGCTTAGTAACCGGGTTCCAGCACCGTCAGCTGGTCCTCGGTCGTGCCATTGGCTCTTGCACACTGGGGCAACGCATCCGGATTCCAGCACCGCCAGCTGGTTCTCGGCAGTGTTCTTGTCACAGGTACTCCCTCGTGCCAAGCCTGGTTTCAGCACTGTCAGCTGTTTCCGGGTTGTGTCAACTTCACTGAGACGCCTATGCTTGCCCCGTCGTGGTGCGGTCGAGTTAGCCAACTCCAGGGTGCCTCCAGTTTAGGAGCTTCCTATGTGGGCTGCGTGAACTGGTAGTCAAGGCTGGTTCTGTAGTGCCAGTAGGCCCAGCTCCCCCTGTAGGACTGTTGGGGTTCGGTAACTGCGGCTGCCTCGCGGCCTAGCTGTTCTCTCCTCTCCTGTGGACCTTCGGGTCCACCACCTGGTTCCAGCACTGTCAGCTGGTTCCGGGCCGAGCCTTTGGCTTAGGTGCCTCCTCCTGGGTATCCGAGTTCCGCCAACACCAGGCGGTCCTTGGTAGTGTTTTTAAGCGCGGGCACCTACAGCTTAGTAACCGGGTTCCAGCACCGTCAGCTGGTCCTCGGTCGTGCCATTGGCTCTTGCACACTGGGGCAACGCATCTGGGTTCCAGCACCGCCAGCTGGTTCTCGGCAGTGTTCTTGTCACAGGTACTCCCTCGTGCCAAGCCTGGTTTCAGCACCGTCAGCTGTTTCCGGGTTGTGTCAACTTCACTGAGACGCCTATGCTTGCCCCGTCGTGGTGCGGTCGAGTTAGCCAACTCCAGGGTGCCTCCAGTTTAGGAGCTTCCTATGTGGGCTGTGTGAACTGGTAGTCAAGGCTGGTTCTGTAGTGCCAGTAGGCCCAGCTCCCCCTGTAGGACTGTTGGGGTTCGGTAACTGCGGCTGCCTCGCGGCCTAGCTGTTCTCTCCTCTCCTGTGGACCTTCGGGTCCACCACCTGGTTCCAGCACCGTCAGCTGGTTCCGGGCCGAGCCTTTGGCTTAGGTGCCTCCTCCTGGGTATCCGAGTTCCGCCAACGCCAGGCGGTCCTTGGTAGTGCTTTTAAGCGCGGGCACCTACAGCTTAGTAACCGGGTTCCAGCACCGTCAGCTGGTCCTCGGTCGTGCCATTGGCTCTTGCACACTGGGGCAACGCATCCGGGTTCCAGCACCGCCAGCTGGTTCTCGGCAGTGTTCTTGTCACAGGTACTCCCTCGTGCCAAGCCTGGTTTCAGCACCGTCAGCTGTTTCCGGGTTGTGTCAACTTCACTGAGACGCCTATGCTTGCCCCGTCGTGGTGCGGTCGAGTTAGCCAACTCCAGGGTGCCTCCAGTTTAGGAGCTTCCTATGTGGGCTGCGTGAACTGGTAGTCAAGGCTGGTTCTGTAGTGCCAGTAGGCCCAGCTCCCCCTGTAGGACTGTTGGGGTTCGGTAACTGCGGCTGCCTCGCGGCCTAGCTGTTCTCTCCTCTCCTGTGGACCTTCGGGTCCACCACCTGGTTCCAGCACCGTCAGCTGGTTCCGGGCCGAGCCTTTGGCTTAGGTGCCTCCTCCTGGGTATCCGAGTTCCGCCAACGCCAGGCGGTCCTTGGTAGTGCTTTTAAGCGCGGGCACCTACAGCTTAGTAACCGGGTTCCAGCACCGTCAGCTGGTCCTCGGTCGTGCCATTGGCTCTTGCACACTGGGGCAACGCATCCGGATTCCAGCACCGCCAGCTGGTTCTCGGCAGTGTTCTTGTCACAGGTACTCCCTCGTGCCAAGCCTGGTTTCAGCACTGTCAGCTGTTTCCGGGTTGTGTCAACTTCACTGAGACGCCTATGCTTGCCCCGTCGTGGTGCGGTCGAGTTAGCCAACTCCAGGGTGCCTCCAGTTTAGGAGCTTCCTATGTGGGCTGCGTGAACTGGTAGTCAAGGCTGGTTCTGTAGTGCCAGTAGGCCCAGCTCCCCCTGTAGGACTGTTGGGGTTCGGTAACTGCGGCTGCCTCGCGGCCTAGCTGTTCTCTCCTCTCCTGTGGACCTTCGGGTCCACCACCTGGTTCCAGCACTGTCAGCTGGTTCCGGGCCGAGCCTTTGGCTTAGGTGCCTCCTCCTGGGTATCCGAGTTCCGCCAACACCAGGCGGTCCTTGGTAGTGCTTTTAAGCGCGGGCACCTACAGCTTAGTAACCGGGTTCCAGCACCGTCAGCTGGTCCTCGGTCGTGCCATTGGCTCTTGCATACTGGGGCAACGCATCTGGGTTCCAGCACCGCCAGCTGGTTCTCGGCAGTGTTCTTGTCACAGGTACTCCCTCGTGCCAAGCCTGGTTTCAGCACCGTCAGCTGTTTCCGGGTTGTGTCAACTTCACTGAGACGCCTATGCTTGCCCCGTCGTGGTGCGGTCGAGTTAGCCAACTCCAGGGTGCCTCCAGTTTAGGAGCTTCCTATGTGGGCTGTGTGAACTGGTAGTCAAGGCTGGTTCTGTAGTGCCAGTAGGCCCAGCTCCCCCTGTAGGACTGTTGGGGTTCGGTAACTGCGGCTGCCTCGCGGCCTAGCTGTTCTCTCCTCTCCTGTGGACCTTCGGGTCCACCACCTGGTTCCAGCACCGTCAGCTGGTTCCGGGCCGAGCCTTTGGCTTAGGTGCCTCCTCCTGGGTATCCGAGTTCCGCCAACGCCAGGCGGTCCTTGGTAGTGCTTTTAAGCACGGGCACCTACAGCTTAGTAACCGGGTTCCAGCACCGTCAGCTGGTCCTCGGTCGTGCCATTGGCTCTTGCACACTGGGGCAACGCATCCGGGTTCCAGCACCGCCAGCTGGTTCTCGGCAGTGTTCTTGTCACAGGTACTCCCTCGTGCCAAGCCTGGTTTCAGCACCGTCAGCTGTTTCCGGGTTGTGTCAACTTCACTGAGACGCCTATGCTTGCCCCGTCGTGGTGCGGTCGAGTTAGCCAACTCCAGGGTGCCTCCAGTTTAGGAGCTTCCTATGTGGGCTGCGTGAACTGGTAGTCAAGGCTGGTTCTGTAGTGCCAGTAGGCCCAGCTCCCCCTGTAGGACTGTTGGGGTTCGGTAACTGCGGCTGCCTCGCGGCCTAGCTGTTCTCTCCTCTCCTGTGGACCTTCGGGTCCACCACCTGGTTCCAGCACCGTCAGCTGGTTCCGGGCCGAGCCTTTGGCTTAGGTGCCTCCTCCTGGGTATCCGAGTTCCGCCAACGCCAGGCGGTCCTTGGTAGTGCTTTTAAGCACGGGCACCTACAGCTTAGTAACCGGGTTCCAGCACCGTCAGCTGGTCCTCGGTCGTGCCATTGGCTCTTGCACACTGGGGCAACGCATCCGGGTTCCAGCACCGCCAGCTGGTTCTCGGCAGTGTTCTTGTCACAGGTACTCCCTCGTGCCAAGCCTGGTTTCAGCACCGTCAGCTGTTTCCGGGTTGTGTCAACTTCACTGAGACGCCTATGCTTGCCCCGTCGTGGTGCGGTCGAGTTAGCCAACTCCAGGGTGCCTCCAGTTTAGGAGCTTCCTATGTGGGCTGCGTGAACTGGTAGTCAAGGCTGGTTCTGTAGTGCCAGTAGGCCCAGCTCCCCCTGTAGGACTGTTGGGGTTCGGTAACTGCGGCTGCCTCGCGGCCTAGCTGTTCTCTCCTCTCCTGTGGACCTTCGGGTCCACCACCTGGTTCCAGCACCGTCAGCTGGTTCCGGGCCGAGCCTTTGGCTTAGGTGCCTCCTCCTGGGTATCCGAGTTCCGCCAACGCCAGGCGGTCCTTGGTAGTGCTTTTAAGCACGGGCACCTACAGCTTAGTAACCGGGTTCCAGCACCGTCAGCTGGTCCTCGGTCGTGCCATTGGCTCTTGCACACTGGGGCAACGCATCTGGGTTCCAGCACCGCCAGCTGGTTCTCGGCAGTGTTCTTGTCACAGGTACTCCCTCGTGCCAAGCCTGGTTTCAGCACCGTCAGCTGTTTCCGGGTTGTGTCAACTTCACTGAGACGCCTATGCTTGCCCCGTCGTGGTGCGGTCGAGTTAGCCAACTCCAGGGTGCCTCCAGTTTAGGAGCTTCCTATGTGGGCTGCGTGAACTGGTAGTCAAGGCTGGTTATGTAGTGCCAGTAGGCCCAGCTCCCCCTGTAGGACTGTTGGGGTTCGGTAACTGCGGCTGCCTCGCGGCCTAGCTGTTCTCTCCTCTCCTGTGGGCCTTCGGGTCCACCACCTGGTTCCAGCACCGTCAGCTGGTTCTAGGCAGTGTCTTTTGCTCTTGTACCTTCTGCTCCCCATCCTGGTTCCAGTAACGTCAGCTGGTTCCGGGCAGAGCCTTTGGCTTAGGTGCCTCCTTCTGGGTATCCAAGTTCCACCAACGTCAGGTGGTCCTTGGTAGTGCTTTCAGGCACGGGTACCTCCTGCTTAGTAACCGGGTTCCAGTAACGTCAGCTGGTCCTCGGTAGTTCCATTGGCTCTTGGACCTTCGGCTACCCATCCGGGTTCCAGTACCGTCAGCTGGTTCTCGGCAGTGTCTTTTGCTCTTGTACCTTCTGCTCCCCATCCTGGTTCCAGTAACGTCAGCTGGTTCCGGGCAGAGCCTTTGGCTTAGGTGCCTCCTTCTGGGTATCCGAGTTCCGCCAACGTCAGGCGGTCCTTGGTAGTGCTTTTTAGCACGGGTACCTCCTGCTTAGTAACCGGGTTCCAGTAACGTCAGCTGGTCCTCGGTAGTTCCATAGGCTCTTGATCCTTCGGGTAGCCATCCAAGTTCCAGTTCCATCAGCTGGTTCTTGGCATTTTCTCAGCCTTCTTGTACCTTCTGCTACATTTCCAAGTTTAAGACTCTAAAGTCGACGACCCGGAAGACCACCCCGATGACGACGACGACGACGACCCGGAAGACCACCCCGATGACGACGACGACGACGGCGGAGACGACGACGACGACGACGGCGGAGACGACGACGGCGGAGACGACGACGGCGGAGATGACGACACTGAAGACGACGACCCTGGAGACGACGACATGGAAGACCGAGAAGCAGAAGAACAAGAGGCTGCAGAACAAAGAGCAGAAGAACATTAAGCATAAGACTTAATATCAGAGCAAAAGATATTATCTAAATTATATGCAGAAGAAGACTAAGCAGTGTATGGGGGTGAGTCCGTTCCTCCTCGTGGTGCCCCTGGATAAAGCCTGATGCTGCAGGCCAAACTGAACGCGGACAAATGTAACTTTTGTGACTGGCAGAACGGAAGGTGTAATCTTCCAACTTTTATAGATAACAACTACGGGAATGCCTGTCACAAATGAGAATATGATGAAGAAGTAGAATAGGAAGAATAATAACAGTGGAATAAAAAGAATATGTAGAATAGGAAGAATAATAATAGTTGAAGAAAATGAATATGAAGAATGTAATAAAAAAAAAATAGGTAGAAGATGAAGAAGAAGATGAATAAGGTGAAGAAGTTGATGTCAAAGATGCTGATGATGAAGATGAAAGTGTGGGAAAAGGAAAAAAAAGAAGGGGAAGGTCGTGGAATAGTGAAACATCAATATCTGACAAAATAAAAAAAAATTTACATAGTCAATATCTTTTTCAATCCGAACGTCTTTAAAAAAAAAAAAAATCATGCTATTCTATTTGATTGGGCTAATCCTCATTGCCTTTAATGTCTCCGCCACCTCCCCCAATACATCCTACATTATTCTTAGTTGTTTTCCTTCATGTAGAATGAACCTACAAGGAAAGAAAGGGTTTATTTTAATTCCGATATTTTGGTCCCATTGACTTGCATTGGGATCGGGTATCGGTATCGGCGATATCCGATATTTTTTGAATATCGGCCGATCCAAACCGATACCGATACTTTCCGATATCGGAAGGTATCGCTCAACACTACTAGTTGCCATTGAAGAAAACATGGATGCGGCCAAGTACAGAGTTATCCTGGATGAAAACCTCTTCCAGAGTGCTCTGGACCTCAGACTTGGCCGAAGGTTCAACTTCCAACAAGACAATGACCCTAAGCGCACAGCTAAAATAACAAAGGAGAGGCTTCAGAACAACTATGTGACCATTCTTGACTGGCCCAGCCAGAGCCCTGACCTAAACCCAATTGAGCATCTCTGGAGAGACTTGAAAATTGCTGTCCACCAACGTTCACCATCCAACCTGACGGAACAGGAGAGAATCTGTAAAAAAGAATGGCAGAGGATCTCCAAATCCAGGTGTGAAAAACTTATTGTTTCATTCACAAGAAGACTCATAGCTCTACTAGCTCAGTTTGCAAGGATTACTACATTTGTTTTTTTCAGTCAAGATTGTGGTGCAGTGTATATTAATGAGAAAAAAATTAACTTTTTTGAATTTACCAAATGGCTGCAATGAAACAAAGAGTGAAAAATTTAAAGGGGTATGAATACTTTCCGTACCCACTGTAAATAGAATAACATTACGATGACCATGAAAAGTGTCAATGCCTGGAAAGCTGTAAGGGGTTGTTTCCGATTCTGAAGCAAGAACGCCCCATTTCTCAGCCTCCCGACTTCTTGCTTTTGGGGTGCATTGCGCTCTGTCTTTGTTGACACTTTGGAGCAGCTGCATTTTTGCTCCATTTTCCATTTGCTCGAATTCTGAACTCTCTGATGCTGTATGAGGCAGCCTTAGGCCTCTTTCACACTTCCGTCGTTTGGCATCCATCGCAATCCGTCGTTGTGGGCAAAAAACGGATCCAGCAAATGTCCTCACAGGATGTGTTTTTTGCCCATAGACTTGTATTAGCGACGGATGGCCACACGTCGCGTCCGTCGTGCGACGGATCCGTCATGTTTTGGCGGACCGTCGTCACAAAAGAACGTTCAAGGGAACTTTTTTTTGTCCTTCGCGTCCGCCATTTTTGATCACGCATGTGCGGCTGAAACTCCACCCCCTCCTCCCCGGACTGCAGAATGGGCAGCAGATGCATTAAAAAACTGCATCCGCTGCCCACGTCGTGCAAAACTTTCACAACGTCCGTCGGTACGTCGGCCCGACGCATTGCGACGAACCCGTACCGACGGAAGTGTGAAAGAGGCCTTAATACTGTAGCATCAGGAGAATGCAGTGGCACTGAAGTGCTTGAAGCTGGCTAGATCGGGAGCTAACAGTGCAGTCCTGCTACACCGCTCAGCTTCAGAGCAGTAATTACAAGCTCAATTTGAAAAACTAGTAAGCATGTACATGTTTGGTCATGTTTGATAGACTGCAGCAGTGGCTGGTAACTTAGGCACCATGCAGTGAAGTTAGAAGTCCATTTTTTATTGTCCAGTATTGATTTTTTTAAAAAACAATCTAGTGTGATGTAAAATGGCTAAAGAAAATAGTTACCATCCCATTTCCAGCACTGCTTGCTGCTCAGGTCCCCATATTTCCTTTTCAGCCTGAGAGGTGGTGGCTACAGTCTATATCTGGCCTCATGGATCATGCTGAAGTAGATGGCATGAGAGTCACTAAGATCAGTGATTGGCAGCAGGGCTTATGTGTTCAAAACATGATGTTATCGGTACGGAATGGCAATGACTGCAATAGGTAGGTCTTATTTATTTTGTTATTTTCAAGCATTACCTATCTTTGCCCCATTTTTTGGGCAAAGTGACAACATGTTTACTACTCAATTGAAGCAACATTTATTTCACAATCCAAGCTAAATCTCTAGTAACAGCACATTAGGTACACTTGCTCTGTGATTAATTATATAGTAGGAAAATACTGAGCTGAGTTGAAAACAAAAAGATCAGTCTACATTCCAGTAATCAGAGTTTGTCGGTAGACTTCTTAAATTTCTAATGAAAATTTTATCAGCACTTCATTGTTCAAATACTTTTATTGGTTTTATAATATAATGGACAAAAAGGGCAATAATGGGGAAACATGGGAAAAAAGGGTAGTCAAGGCAGATATATATATATATATATATATATATATGTATATATATACTGTATATATTTATACACTAGATGGGGGCCTGATGCTATCACATCGGGAGGGCGGTAATGTCGCTATGGGGCAGGCTTTGCAGCATTGAGAATCTCTCCCCTCATGTGCTCACTCACCTATCCATGCTCTCTTTCTCCATGTGCTGACTTCTCCCATCTGTGCTCTCTTCTTTGACCTGTCTACCCCATGTGCTATTCCCCTTGTCTGCTGTCTCTCTCCGTCCTGTGCTGTGTTCTCCCCTCGTGTGCTGTCCCGTTTAAGCTGTCTCCCCCCTGTGCACTGTCTCTCTCACCCCTGTGCACTTTCCCCTATCTGCTGTCTTCTCCTCTCATGTCATCTCTTCTTTGACCTGTCTACCCCATGTGCTATCCCCCTTGTCTGCTGTCTCTCTCCGTCCTGTGCTGTGTTCTCCCCTCATGTGCTGTCCCATTTGAGCTGACTCCCCCCTGTGCTCTGTCTCTCTCACCCCTGTGTGCTTTCTCTCCCCATCTGCTGTCTTCTCTCCCCCATATGCTATTTTCTCCTCTCATGTCATCTCTTCTTTGACCTGTCTACCCCATGTGCTATCCCCCTTGTCTGTTGTCTCTCTCCTTCCTGTGCTGTGTTCTCCCCTCATGTGCTGTCCCGTTTAAGCTGTCTCCCCACGTGCTCTGTCTCTCTCACCCCTGTGCACTTTCCCCTATCTGCTGTCTTCTCTCATGTCATCTCTTCTTTGACATTGTACCTCATGTGCTCTCCCTCTTGTTTGCTTTCTCTCTCTCTCCACCACTGTGCTGTCTTCTTCCCTCATGTGTTCTCTCGTTTGAGCTTTCTCCCCCTGTGCGCTGTCTCTCTCACCCCTGAGTGCTTTCTCTCCCCCATCTGCTGTCTTCTCCTCTCATGTAATCTCTTCTTTGACCTGTTTACCCCATGTGCTCTCCCCCTTGTGTGCTCTCTCTCCACCACTGTGCTGTACCACAGCTCCTGGGCAGGGGAGGAAGCAAAGGACAATACTGAAGTTACAGCAGGAGATCACAGAGGAAACATTTTGTGAGGTAAAATATTGTTTAAAAACAGTCAATGAAATATTTTACCTGACAAAATAAATCATCTGTGATCCCCTGCTGTAATATCAGTATTGTCTTTTGCTTCCTCCCCTGCCCAGGAGATGTGGTATGCTCCATGGGAAAACACCTTTAATGTGACCGGCTTTCTCTGCCTGTAGACCCGTTGCGCATCTGCCGGCGGGATCAGCTCAATGATTCACCTAGATTCACATTAAAACTGCACATGCGCTCCTCCTGTACAAAGATGGCGGCGGTCAGTGAATCATTCGGCTGATCCCGGCGGCGGTGTGTTTGTGATGGTGTTCCGCTGGTGGTACCGTGCAAGAGGCTGCATAAGGTGTATACAGTTTTTGTGTGTGTGGTTCGTATGGCGTATACAGTGCCTGTGTGTGTTTGTGTGGGAGTGTGTGTGTGTAGTACGTACGGCGTATACAGTGTGTGTGTGTTGTGCAATGGTGTTCCGTTGGTGGTACCGCGCAAGAGGCTTGTACCACCAGCAGTTTCCATATTGAGACACCCATCACTTGGGTGTCTGTTGTGAATTCTGTGATCGAACTCCCTCCTGTGGTCATGAATGGTACTTCGGCGAGTTCTGTCCATGGACTCCCTCTGGTGGCTGTGAGTGGAGCTGCTGCTTCTGAGGTTCCTTCCACAGGTGACGTAGTTTATTCTTTGGCTGGCTGCTCTATTTAACTCCACTCAGATTGTTACTCCATGCCAGCTGTCAATGTTCTTGTACTGGTTCAGTTGCTCTTGGATCTTTCTGGTGACCTGTCTACTCCAGCAGAAGCTAAGTCCCTGCTAGTTAATTATTTGTTCATTGTTTCCTTGTCCAGCTTGCTTTCTTGATTTTGCCTTGCTAGCTGGAAGCTCTGGGATGCAGAGTGGCACCTCCGCACCGTGAGTCGGTCTTTTTGCACACTCTGCGTGGTCTTTTTGTAGTTTTTTGTGCTGACCGCAAAGATACCTTTCCTATCCTCAGTCTGTTTAGTAAGTCTGGCCTCCCCTTGCTTAAACCTGTTTCATTTCTGTGTTTGTGACTTTCATCTTAACTCACAGTCAATATATGTGGGGGCTGCCTTTTCCTTTGGGGAATTTCTCTGAGGCAAGGTAGGCTTTATTTTCTATCTTTAGGGCTAGTTAGCTCTTAGGCTGTGAAGAGGCGTCTAGGCAGTGTTAGGTTAGGTACGCTCCACGGCTATTTCTAGTTGTGTGATAGGATTAGGGGTTGCAGTCAACAGAGCTCCCACTTCCCAGAGCTTGTCCTGTGTGAGTTTAACCATCAGGTCGTTCCGGGTGCTCCTAACCACCAGGTCCATAACAGTACAGCTGGCCCAAAGTATTAATGCATCTCAATAGAGGGATAAGAGAAGTTCTGAGACCTTTTTTTTTTTCTCTGCAGTGTGTTTTGTCTTTCTTTTCCCCTTAACCTCTGGGTGGTTCAGGACACAGGTGTAGATATGGACATCCAAGGTCTGTCCTCGTGTGTGGATCATCTCACTGCAAGGGTACAAAACATTCAAGATTTTGTGGTTCAGAATCCGATGTTAGAGCCTAGCATTCCAATTCCTGATTTGTTTTCTGGGGATAGATCTAAGTTCCTGAATTTCAAAAATAATTGTAAACTGTTTCTAGCTTTGAAACCCCGCTCCTCTGGTGACCCCATTCAACAAGTAAAAATCATTATTTCTTTGTTGCGTGGTGACCCTCAGGACTGGGCATTTTCCCTTGCGCCAGAAGATCCTGCATTGCGTGATGTAGATGTGTTTTTTCTGGCGCTTGGATTGCTTTATGATGAACCAAATTCAGTGGATCAGGCAGAGAAAATCTTGCTGGCTTTGTGTCAGGGTCAGGATGAAGCGGAGGTGTATTGTCAGAAGTTTAGAAAGTGGTCTGTGCTTACTCAGTGGAATGAGTGTGCCCTGGCGGCTATTTTCAGAAAGGGTCTTTCTGAAGCCCTTAAGGATGTCATGGTGGGATTTCCCACGCCTGCTGGTCTGAATGAGTCTATGTCCTTGGCCATTCAGATCGATCGGCGCTTGCGTGAGCGAAAAGCTGTGCACCATTTGGCGGTATTCTCTGAGCATAGGCCTGAGCCTATGCAATGTGATAGGACTTTGACCAGAGCTGAACGGCAAGAACACAGACGTCGGAATGGGCTGTGTTTTTACTGTGGTGATTCCACTCATGCTATCTTCGATTGTCCTAAGCGCACTAAGCGGTTCGCTAGATCTGCCACCATTGGTACGGTACAGTCTAAATTTCTTTTGTCCGTTACTCTGATTTGCTCTTTGTCGTCCCATTCTGTTATGGCATTTGTGGATTCAGGCGCTGCCCTGAATTTGATGGACTTGGAGTTTGCCAGGCGCTGTGGTTTTTTCTTGGAGCCCATGCAGTATCCTATTCCATTGAGAGGAATTGATGCTATGCCTTTGGCCAAGAATAAGCCTCAGTACTGAACTCAATTGACCATGTGCATGGCTCCTGCACATCAGGAGGATATTCGCTTTTTGGTGTTACATAATCTGCATGATATGGTCGTTTTGGGGTTGCCATGGCTACAGGTCCATAATCCAGTATTGGATTGGAAATCTATGTCTGTGTCTGGCTGGGGTTGTCAGGGGGTACATGGTGATGTTCCATTGCTGTCAATTTCGCCTTCCACTCCTTCTGAAGTCCCTGAGTTTTTGTCAGATTACCGGGATGTATTTGATGAGCCCAAATCCAGTGCCCTACCTCCTCATAGGGATTGCGATTGTGCTATTAATTTGATTCCTGGTAGTAAGTTTCCTAAGGGCCGACTGTTTAATTTATCTGTGCCAGAGCACGCCGCTATGCGGAGTTATATAAAGGAATCCTTGGAGAAAGGTCATATTCGCCCGTCGTCATCACCGTTGGGAGCAGGGTTCTTTTTTGTGGCCAAGAAGGATGGTTCTTTGAGACCTTGTATTGATTACCGCCTTCTTAATAAGATCACAGTCAAATTTAGTACCCTTTGCCGCTGCTGTCTGATTTGTTTGCTCGGATTAAGGGGGCTAGTTGGTTCACCAAGATAGATCTTCGAGGGGCGTATAATCTTGTGCGAATTAAACAGGGCGATGAATGGAAAACAGCATTTAATACGCCCAAGGGCCATTTTGAGTACCTGGTTATGCCATTCGGGCTTTCTAATGCTCCATCTGTGTTTCAGTCCTTTATGCATGACATCTTCCGAGAGTACCTGGATAGATTCATGATTGTATATTTGGATGATATTTTGGTCTTTTCGGATGATTTGGAGTCTCATGTGAAGCAGGTCAGAATGGTGTTCCAGGTCCTTCGTGCGAATTCCTTGTTTGTGAAGGGGTCAAAATGTCTCTTTGGAGTTCAGAAAGTTTCATTTTTGGGTTTCATTTTTTCCCCTTCTACTATCGAGATGGATCCTGTTAAAGTTCAGGCCATTTATGATTGGACTCAGCCGACATCTGTGAAGAGCCTGCAGAAGTTCCTGGGCTTTGCTAATTTTTACCGTCGCTTCATCGCTAATTTTTCTAGAGTTGCTAAACCATTGACTGATTTGACCAAGAAAGGTGTTGATTTGGTCAATTGGTCCTCTGCGGCTGTAGAGGCTTTTCAAGAGTTGAAGCGTTGTTTTTCTTCTGCCCCTGTGTTGTGCCAGCCAGATGTTTCGCTCCCGTTTCAGGTCGAGTTTGATGCTTCTGAGATTGGAGCAGGGGCTGTTTTGTCGCAAAGAAGTTCTGATGGCTCGGTGATGAAACCATGTGCCTTCTTTTCTAGAAAATTCTCGCCTGCTGAGCGCAATTATGATGTTGGCAATCGAGAGTTGTTGGCCATGAAGTGGGCATTCGAGGAGTGGCGACATTGGCTTGAAGGAGCCAAGCATCGCATGGTGGTCTTGACGGATCACAAGAATTTGACTTATCTCGAGTCTGCCAAACGCTTGAATCCTAGACAGGCTCGATGGTCGCTGTTTTTCTCCCGTTTTAATTTTGTGGTTTCGTACCTTCCAGGCTCTAAGAATGTGAAGGCTGATGCCCTGTCAAGGAGTTTTGTGCCTGACTCTCCGGGTGTTCCTGAGCCGGCGGGTATTCTCAAAGAGGGGGTAATTTTGTCTGCCATCTCCCCTGATTTGCAGCGGGTGCTGCAGAAGTTTCAGGCTAATAGACCTGACCGTTGTCCAGCGGAGAAACTGTTTGTCTCTGATAGATGGACTAGTAGAGTTATCTCTGAGGTTCATTGTTCGGTGTTGGCTGGTCATCCTGGAATCTTTGGTACCAGAGATTTGGTGGCTAGATGCTTTTGGTGGCCTTCTTTGTCACGGGATGTGCGTTCTTTTTGTGCAGTCCTGTGGGACTTGTGCTCGGGCTAAGCCCTGCTGTTCTCGTGCCAGTGGGTTGCTTTTGCCCTTGCCGGTCCCGAAGAGGCCCTGGACGCATATTTCCATGGATTTTATTTCAGATCTCCCTGTCTCTCAAAGGATGTCGGTCATTTGGGTGGTTTGTGATCGCTTCTCTAAGATGGTCCATTTGGTACACTTGTCTAAATTGCCTTCCTTCTCTGATTTGGTGCCATTGTTTTCCTCAGACAAATGGCCAAACCGAACGAACTAATCAGACTTTGGAAACATATCTGAGATGCTTTGTTTCTGCTGATCAGGATGATTGGGTGTCCTTCTTGCCTTTGGCTGAGTTCGCCCTTAATAATCGGGCCAGCTCGGCTACTTTGGTTTCGCCGTTTTTCTGTAATTCTGGTTTCCATCCTCGTTTCTCTTCAGGGCAGGTTGAGCCTTCGGACTGTCCTGGTGTGGATACTGTGGTGGACAGGTTGCAACAGATTTGGACTCCTGTGGTGGACAATTTGACATTGTCCCA
Source organism: Ranitomeya imitator (assembly GCF_032444005.1). NCBI lineage: Eukaryota > Metazoa > Chordata > Amphibia > Anura > Dendrobatidae > Ranitomeya > Ranitomeya imitator. The sequence goes on from NC_091285.1 coordinate 471,011,229, forward strand.
GGAGAAGGTTCAACGTTTCGCTAACCTCCGGCGCTGTGTTGGTCCCCGACTTCGTGTTGGGGATTTGGTTTGGTTGTCGTCTCGTTATGTTCCTATGAAGGTTTCCTCTCCTAAGTTTAAGCCTCGTTTCATTGGTCCGTATAAGATTTCGGAAGTTCTCAATCCTGTGTCATTTCGTTTGGCCCTTCCAGCTTCTTTTGCCATCCATAATGTGTTCCATAGGTCGTTATTGCGGAGATACATGGCGCCTATGGTTCCCTCCGTTGATCCTCCTGTCCCGGTGTTGGTCGAGGGGGAGTTGTAGTATGTGGTGGAGAAGATTTTTGATTCTCGTATTTCGAGACGGAAACTCCAGTACCTGGTCAAGTGGAAGGGTTATGGTCAGGAAGATAATTCCTGGGTTTTTGCCTCTGATGTTCATGCTGCCGATCTAGTTCGTGCCTTTCATTTGGCTCGTCCTGATCGGCCTGGGGGCTCTGGTGAGGGTTCGGTGACCCCTCCTCAAGAAGGGGTACTCTTGTGAATTCTGTGATCGAACTCCCTCCTGTGGTCATGAATGGTACTTCGGCGAGTTCTGTCCATGGACTCCCTCTGGTGGCTGTGAGTGGAGCTGCTGCTTCTGAGGTTCCTTCCACAGGTGACGTAGTTTATTCTTTGGCTGGCTGCTCTATTTAACTCCACTCAGATTGTTACTCCATGCCAGCTGTCAATGTTCTTGTACTGGTTCAGTTGCTCTTGGATCTTTCTGGTGACCTGTCTACTCCAGCAGAAGCTAAGTCCCTGCTAGTTAATTATTTGTTCATTGTTTCCTTGTCCAGCTTGCTTTCTTGATTTTGCCTTGCTAGCTGGAAGCTCTGGGATGCAGAGTGGCACCTCCGCACCGTGAGTTGGTGCGGAGGTCTTTTTGCACACTCTGCCTGGTCTTTTTGTAGTTTTTTGTGCTGACCGCAAAGATACCTTTCCTATCCTCAGTCTGTTTAGTAAGTCTGGCCTCCCTTTGCTTAAACCTGTTTCATTTCTGTGTTTGTGACTTTCATCTTAACTCACAGTCAATATATGTGGGGGCTGCCTTTTCCTTTGGGGAATTTCTCTGAGGCAAGGTAGGCTTTATTTTCTATCTTTAGGGCTAGTTAGCTCTTAGGCTGTGAAGAGGCGTCTAGGCAGTGTTAGGTACGCTACACGGCTATTTCTAGTTGTGTGATAGGATTAGGGGTTGCGGTCAGCAGAGCTCCCACTTCCCAGAGCTTGTCCTGTGTGAGTTTAACCATCAGGTCGTTCCGGGTGCTCCTAACCACCAGGTCCATAACAGGTGTCCCAATATGGAGGTTGGTGAACTTCCGCTGCTTGAAATTCTGGGATCCGGACACATCTGGATGGAACAGGATGTGAAGACAATACAAGGTAAGTATATATTTAAATATATGGAGGAAGTAGTTATACATAAATTGGATCAATTATAACTTAAATAATCATTCCTTTAACCCCTTCACCTCCTTGGGATTTTTTTGTTTGTGTGTTTTCATGCTTTCCAGGGCTATAACTTTTTTATTCTTCTGTTAATATGGCCGTATGAAAGCTTGATTTTTGTGGGCTGGGTTGTACTTTTGAACTATACCATTGATTTTACTACATAGTGTACTGCAAAACAGGAAAGAAAATTTACAAGTGCAATGAAATTGCAAAAAAAGTGAAATTCCACAATAGTATTTTTAAAATCTTTTTACCATATTCACTAACTGTTCGGCTATGTGCACACATCGGGGATTGCCGCGGAAATTTCCGCGGCAATTCCGCAACTGTGCCGCAGGTAAAACGCATGTGGAATTGGCATGTGTTTTCCCGCTAAACAATAGCGTTTTACAAGCCTTATTAGCTTGCAGAATGCTAGCGTTTTCCAAGCGATCTGTAGCATCGCTTGGAAAATTGATTGACAGGTTGGGCGTACACTTGTCAAACATAGTGTTTGACAAGTGTGACCAACTTTTTACTATTGATGCTGCCTATGCAGCATCAATAGTAAAAAGATCTAATGTTAAAAATAATTTAAAAAAAATTAAAAATCGTGATATTCTCATCTTCCGGCGGCCTCGACAGCCTTCCGCTCCTTGCAATGCTCCCGTTCCCAGTAATGCCTCGTAGCAATGACCCCAGATGATGTAGCATCACGCAAGACCGCTATGTCATCACAGGTCATTGCCGCAAAGCATCCCTGGGAACGTGAGCATCGCGAGGAGCGGAAAGGCTGCAGGGGCCGCCGGAAGGTGAGAATATCACAATTTTTAATTTTAATTCTTTTTTTTTTACAGTTATATGGTTCCCAGGGCCTGGAGGAGTGTCTCCTCTCCTCCACCCTGGGTACCAACCGCACATGATCCGCTTACTTCCCACATGGTGGGCATAGCCACATGCGGGAAGTAAGTGGATCAATGCATTCCTATGTGTGCGGAATCCCCGCGATTCCGCACAAAGAATGAACATGCTGCGTTTTTTTCCAGAATACGGTTCCGCCGTGGAAAAAAACGCAACATGTGCACAAAAATTGCGGATTGCATTCTAATAATAGGATGCCTAATGTATGCGTATGTATGCTAAAACCGCAAAAAAACATGAAAAATCCTGAACGTGTGCATATAGCCTTAAAACTGACCCATCATTATGATTCTGCAGGTCCTTATGAGTTCGTAGATAAAAAAACATGTCTAGTTTTTTTTATTTAAGTGGTGAAAAAAATCCCAAATTTGCAAAAAAAAAAAAAGTGCTGCTATTTTCAGAGATCTGTAGCGTCTCCATTTTTCTAGATCTTGACTAGATGAGGGCTTACTTTTTGGATGACGAGCTGCTGCTTTTATTGATACTATTTGGGGGTACGTACAATGTTTTGATTGTCCGTTATTGCATTTTATTTCAATGTTGCGGCGACCCAAAAAAATAATTCTGGCATTTTGATTTGCTTTCTTGTTGCACCGTTTACCGATCAGATTAATTTTTTTTTTTATATTTTGACAGATTGGCCATTTCTGAACTCTGTAATACCAAATATGTGGGTTTTATTCTAAATTGGACTAAAAAAATATTTTTTTTACTTTTTAATTGCTTCAATAGTCTCCTTAGGGCACTTGAATCTGGGATCTTCCGATCACTTGTGCTACACATAGCAGAGCTTTAGCCCTGCTATGTTTAGCAAAAACACTCATCTGCTGTGGATGTCAGCCACTGGGCAGCGCTCATAGCAGATTGGCAAGAACAACCACAGGGGGCTATTGCAGACTCTGGGTTGCCAAGCCAACCTATCAGCACCTCGCGATCATTTGACAGGAACTCCAATGGACGGAGCTACCGGCACAGGCATGTTGAATATCATGTTAAGAGATTGACGGTGGCATTTAACATGTTAATAGCCGTGGGTGGATCGCGATTCCACCCACGGCTGTTAGGGGCACGTAACAGCTGATCAGATCCACTGTCATGTGCATAAAAACATGTGGGCTCAGCGTTGGAGTCAACACCAAAGAGGGGTAGGTGACCTATGACGTGCCTATACATCATAGGTCGTGAAGGGGCTTATACAGTCTGAATATACAGTTTCACATTAAACAAATCTCAGTCAATGGGCTCATCTATATTTAAAGTTGGTGTAAACCTATTAATCTATAGGTTCCACCTAAACGAGTATCTTTTTATTATTATTTAGAATTATATCTGTTATTTATTTTATGCCAGGAGGGTTAGAATGTTTCCACTTAGTTGCTATTAGATGTTTAACCATTATGAGTATATGAAATGTAATATGACAAAGTTTAATTGGTAGTTGTTCTAACCCTATTGCAAATAATATTAATTGGAGAGTGAGTGCAATATTCATACTAGTAAACTTGAAGATTATCAGCCATTCCTGAGGAGCAGAGAATGCAGAAATTGTACTAACTGCTGTGTCATCTGACAAGAATGCTCCTAATCACAAGTCAACAGGAGAACAAATGTTTTTCTCTTCATATACAGCCCCCTCAATGTGAAGCAGATGGAGATCCGAGAATTCATCGACCTGGACAGAGTAATTTGCTGGTTGCTGGAGACCCTCGCATCACAACGTGACTTACACAATACTTGTTCTTCATCACAAATACAACTTCATGCTTCCTTAACCTATAAAGAATAGATTATCTTCATGTATTCTCTACTGGAAAAGTATGTGTATCCAAAGCATACCTCCAGTTATTTTTCTCCAACCGTCATCTTTTCTTTTCAATAATTAAATGAAGAATCATATGTAGGAAGAGAAATTGGCCAACATGCATTACTGGAATTTGCACAGAAAAACTGGTGTGGATATCATGTACCAAATTTCTTCTTTTAGTCACTTTTTTTGCACATTCTGGTTTACGAGAAAAGGAGTATGACTTAAACCATTGTTTGATAATTTGCTAAAAATTGCATCAAAATTTAGACACTAGGTAACCTAGAGGTGGCCTAAGGGAGAGAAGGTGTCTAATGTGTCTGGCAAGATACGGCCTGTCTGGTCTAGCTATAAGCTAAGTTTAGAACAGCAATAATAAGTGGTAATCGCTCTAAACCTATGTGTTATTAATTATTATTAAAAAAAACTGATTTAACCCCTTAGTACAGGTCCTTCTCAAAAAATTAGCATATAGTGTTAAATTTCATTATTTACCATAATGTAATGATTACAATTAAACTTTCATATATTATAGATTCATTATCCACCAACTGAAATTTGTCAGGTCTTTTATTGTTTTAATACTGATGATTTTGGCATACAACTCCTGATAACCCAAAAAACCTGTCTCAATAAATTAGCATATTTCACCCATCCAATCAAATAAAAGTGTTTTTTAATAACAAACAAAAAAACCAACAAATAATAATGTTCAGTTATGCACTCAATACTTGGTCGGGAATCCTTTGGCAGAAATGACTGCTTCAATGCGGCGTGGCATGGAGGCAATCAGCCTGTGACACTGCTGAGATGTTATGGAGTCCCAGGATGCTTCAATAGCGGCCTTAAGCTCATCCAGAGTGTTGGGTCTTGCGTCTCTCAACTTTCTCTTCACAATATCCCACAGATTCTCTATGGGGTTCAGGTCAGGAGAGTTGGCAGGCCAATTGAGCACAGTAATACCATGGTCAGTAAACCATTTACCAGTGGTTTTGGCACTGTGAGCAGGTGCCAGGTCGTGCTGAAAAATGAAATCTTCATCTCCATAAAGCATTTCAGCCGATGGAAGCATGAAGTGCTCCAAAATCTCCTGATAGCTAGCTGCATTGACCCTGCCCTTGATGAAACACAGTGGACCAACACCAGCAGCTGACATGGCACCCCACACCATCACTGACTGTGGGTACTTGACACTGGACTTCAGGCATTTTGGCATTTCCTTCTCCCCAGTCTTCCTCCAGACTCTGGCACCTTGATTTCCGAGTGACATGCAAAATTTGCTTTCATCAGAAAAAAGTACTTGGGACCACTTAGCAACAGTCCAGTGCTGCTTCTCTGTAGCTCAAAAGTGGCTTTACCTGGGGAATGCGGCACCTGTAGCCCATTTCCTGCACACGCCTGTGCACGGTGGCTCTGGATGTTTCCACACCAGACTCAGTCCACTGCTTCCTCAGGTTCCCCAAGGTCTGGAATCGGTCCTTCTCCACAATCTTCCTCAGGGTCCGGTCTCCTCTTCTCGTTGTACAGCGTTTTCTGCCATATTGTTTCCTTCCAACAGACTTACCATTGAGGTGCCTTGATACAGCACTCTGGGAACAGCCTATTTGTTGAGAAATTTCTTTCTGGGTCTTACCCTCTTGCTTGAGGGTGTCAATGATGGCCTTCTTGACATCTGTCAGGTCGCTAGTCTTACCCATGATGGGGGTTTTGAGTAATGAACCAGGCAGGGAGTTTATAAAAGCCTCAGGTATCTTTTGCATGTGTTTAGAGTTAATTAGTTGATTCAGAAGATTAGGGTAATAGGTCGTTTAGAGAACCTTTTCTTGATATGCTAATTTATTGAGACAGGTTTTTTGGGTTATCAGGAGTTGTATGCCAAAATCATCAGTATTAAAACAATAAAAGACCTGACAAATTTCAGTTGGTGGATAATGAATCTATAATATATGAAGGTTTAATTGTAATCATTACATTATGGTAAATAATGAAATTTAACACTATATGCTAATTTTTTGAGAAGGACCTGTATATTATCAATTATTAAATACTGCCTTGCATTGTAAATGCACAGATCCTTCCTGTATTGTCTATTAAGAGAGTGCAACATCCGGAAGAGTTTAAAGTATGAAAATAAAAAATAAAATATATTATCATTTTCTGATGATGCATTCACTATTAATTGAATAAATAGGATCTGTAATAAACTTTTATAGCACTGAACCTAACGGTTCTAATTATTGAAGTTATTTAAACGTAAATGTGTACTAATGGTATAGATTTATTATAATGGACACTTATTGCTCCTAAACATCAAGAGCGATCCATCTAAGGATAGGGTCACACTGGCATTTATAGTTTTATTTACTATAATCAGAAAAACAGAACTCCTGCAAGAAATAGATCTATTCTATGATGAACACAAATGGCGCCAGATCAACCCCATTTATGTTTGGTTGGCTGTAAATATAATGGAAGATGCAGAGCAGCAAACTTTGCTATTTTTCGAGTAGAAATAACTAAACTTGTGATGGAGCCTCCTAAAGCCGAGTTCAGATGAGTGAGCGCAAGATAGTCCATTTTTAGTCTTGAAAAGCTAACGTTATCACAGCCATTATTGTGTTCCATACACATATTTCTCATAGTCGTATTGCATCCGTATGTCCATTTTTCATATTCATATTCCATCCATACAGTGGCATGTAAAAGTTTGGGCACCCCTGGTCAAAATTACTGCTATATGGTACAAGTCAAAAATAAAATTATCTCTAAAAGGCCTAAATTTAAAGATGACACATTTCCTTTGTATTTTAGACTACATTTTTTGTCATTTTCCTTTCTGTAATTTTTAAAATATGAAAGATGACAATATATACATTTTGGCCTAAAATACAAAGGAAATGTGTCATCTGTAACGTTAGCCCCTTTCATAGATAATTTAATCTTCAACTTGCTTAATAGTGCACAATAACAGTAATTTCTGTACCAGTCATATGTCTGTTTTGTATATGATTATGACATCCAGTTTTAACATGAACAATTTAACAAATAAAAGTCATACACAATATGTATGGGGATGAGCCTTTCTATTGTGTACACCCATTGACTTATAAAGGGGGGAGTCTGATCCAAAATATAGATCAAAGTAGTGCATGCTTTCTGTCTGTGTGTAAAAATGTTCATGTAAACTACCACATTAACTTGCATTGGTCCTTATACTGTCTTTATGTCACCTCATGTTTTGCATATAGACAGCAAATGGGTATTTAATACTCATGTCTGAATACGTAGTAATGGAAAGTGAGGGTGAACCAAGCCTACTTGGTCAATATTTTCTGCCAAAGTGCAAATTATCCATTCCTCTATGTTACCAGGTGTTTCCTGATCTATAAAGTTGTACTTATATAAATAAATAATAATAATAATAATACTTATGCATCTACAGTCTATACAGTTCCTGTTAAGCTCTGTCCACCTAAGTCTTCATTTGAATTATGCACAAGGAAAGCTCCCAGGCCATACTGTATGTAATGTATGCACAAATCAATTCATTGACCCCAATTCACCTTCCAAAGGATAAGAGTGCCTCCCCACACCTGTTATGTTTGCATGGCTTTCTTTTTTACCCAACAAAACACATAGATAACTGTCTCTATGTAGATGCACCTGGCAAAAAGACCATATAGTACAGTATGAATTTTTTAACACTGATGCCTCTAGTGAGGTATGTCCGCCTCTACAATTGCATATGTTGAAGCCTTCCATCTAATATATTCATTAAAAAATCCTCTTAGTGTAAATCTCCCCCAAAAAAGCTCAGGCACATTATGAATGGGGCCCAACGCTTGTACTATACGGCAAAATTCACGTTCTTGTGTTTCTACTGTGCCTAGTTCTTGTTGTGTTACTTGACTGTACTCACTATCCAGAAGAGGTAATTCCCTCATGGATGTCTCCATCCATTACATTACATCCATCCAATGTCGGAATCCATTACACAATCTCTTATGGTTCTGTGTCTCATGGCTACCAGTAGGAATCTCAGAAGGATCCATAATCCTGTGTCAGTGTGTGTCATGACATCTGAATGGCATCACCAGCCCATTTACAAATATAGAGAAAAAGTATTTGCTAACCTAACCCTGAACTGCAGTTTCTTGTGGCTTCCGCACTTTATATTCCTTGGTTTGGATTAGATTCTGACAGTATAACAATTAGGAATATGGTATTTCGAGATGAAATGTTTGTAGTCTGATAATACTGAGCCATCCACCAATCTCCTGACATTCTGGCTCCTGAGCTTTTATGTGAAATGAAAAATCAACACAATATTTGGATCGTTTGGTCCAGAATAAATTAGTAGTTTTAGAATGTATTGATGGACAACAAAATACACAAGAGGTTTGGGAAAATAGGAAATACAAAAAGACTAAAGAGATATTCAGCGGAGAGAAAGTGTGGAAAAGAAAGGATGATATTGATGCTTTTTGGCTCAATTAGTGTAAAGTCTCCTACGCTTCTTTTCTGCCAGTCTCCTTTTTGGCTGGCTACATTTAACATAATTCTCCCTTTTACAGATGTAGCTTTCCCGTAAAGAAGACTTGATTTGTTAAAAATATAAATGAAAACAGGGAAGTTATGATGTGGCTGATGACAAGGCCTGGGGACAAATTGGTGTGACTGTGTAGAAAACTAAAAAACAGTCAGCAGTCTGGGGGTTTAGCATTAAGAGAAGAGTACAAGCAGCCAAGAATAGGAGGAAATAGTGCACGGGGATGATATGAAAGTGAAAAAAAAATCCACAAATAAGACACAAGCAGTTGATGCCTTGCAATAGACTTCTGGCATATAAGACTCTGCATCAATGGTTACTTTCATAAGACATCTTTGAGATGTATACTATATGTAAAAAGGTATTGGATCACACCTCTATAATGTCAAAATTAGGTTTTTCACTCAGTCCCATTGCCACAAGTGTACAAAAATCCAGCCCCTAGCCCTGTAGTCTGCCGTTACAAACATTTGTGAAAAGATAGGTTGTTCTAAAAACTCACTGAATTCGAGCTTGGTCCTGTAAAAGAATGCCACCAGTATAACAAGTCAATTCATCACATTTATTCACTCTCATAAAATCTATAATCAACTGTGAGTTGTATCATTGAAGAGTGGGAGCATTTAGGAACTGCATCGACTTAGACATGATGTGTCCGAGTACGTAAAGTTACAGACCAAGATCATTGAGTCCTGAGCGACCTAAATGTTGCCAATGCTCTGCTGACTCAAGCACTACAGAGATCCAAAGCTCTTCTTCCATTAACATTAGCACAAAAACTGCATGCCATGTGCTCATGCGCTTCATGAGATGGATCTTCGTTGCCAAGCAGCTTGCATATACAGTTGTATGAAAAAGTGTTTGCCCCTTCCGGATTAGCTATTATTTTGCATGTTTGTCACACTTAAATGTTTCAGATCATCAAATAAATTTAAACATTAGACAAAAATATCACAAGTAATCACAAAGTGCAGGTCTTTATTATTAAGGGAAAAATAAATCCAAACCTGCAGGGCCTTGTGTGAAAAAGTGGTTGCTCCCACCTTAAAACATAAGAAGCTGAGTTTAAATTCCCTAGCCATATCCAGGCCTGATTACTGTCACACCTATTCTCAATCAAAAAATTACTTATATAAGACCTGCCTGAGAAAGTGAGATAGCCCAAAAGTTCCTCTAAAGCTAGACATCATGCTGTAATCCAAAGAAATTCTGAAACAAACAAGAAGCAATGTAATTGAGATCTATCAGTCTAGAAAAGGGCTCTAAAGCCATTTCTAAAGCTTTGGGACAGTTCCACAGTGAGAGCCATTATCCACAAATGCCGAAAACACAGAACAATGGTGAACCTTCCCAGGAGTGGCCGTTCTACCAAAATTACACCAATAGCGCAGTGATGACTCATCCAAAGAAATGCAGGCCTCACTTGCCTCAGTTAAGGTCAGTGTTCATGACTGCAACATAAGAAAGAGATGGATGTCCTAGGGTAGCAGAGTGTGATTTTGCTCTCTGTTTCACCCATGTAGCAACTGAGAGTACAGGCTGTAATTGTTCAGTGTAATGATATTATGACTGTGCTCGTATTCAAAGTGATATAGAAGGGTTAATAGTTTGCCTTTAATTGTTAGAATTTCTAGAATCTGTTGTTGCAGTAGTCTGCTAGTCTCCTGTTCAAGGAGACTATACTTCTTATCATGTATGTTCTCAATAGTCAGCCACAACATGTTCTGGGTGCATGGTAAATAAAGTATGACCCTGGGTGATGGTGGGGGCTACATGATTTACATTGAAATGCCTTTGTTGTAAATGGTATAAAATATTGCTTTGCTTTATGAGATATTAGATAAAAGTGACTTGCTCACAGAATATGTGTGAGGTGTCCTTTGTCTCCAAGCGCGTTTGTAAAATGACAGGCGTAACCTCCTGATTTGGCCTCACTGGTGATCTGACATATTTGACATTGGGTCAGAACGCAAACAGCTACAACAGTTTTACCGCCCGAACAGGGACCGTGGTAACCAGCCTATTCGGAATCCGTATGTGGGAGCTTCCTGGGTGATTGGACATGCAAAATGCCAGCTGCAGTAAGGTGAGAAATTTTATTCTTACATACTGTTTTGCACTTGCAATCTCTCTTTTGAATCTCTCCATACCTCTGGGTAAAAGGCTGCGAACACGGTTCAAAGAATCCACATCACCAGTGAGTTTTGTGTTTGTTTTCTGTTTATGTCCATATGAGAATTGAATAATAGAGTAATAAGATAATAATTGTCATTTGTATTTTCTGTCAATATACTAATTGGTTGTGTATTTGTGTAAGTGTGAAGTACAAAGCTGGGATAGACTCTGTGCAGTGTTGTTGTTTTGGTCATTTTGGATTGGCAGTACATTATATGAAGCTGTATTTTGTATAGGGCCATGGTTTTTGTTGTTTGGCCTTAAAGTGCTTTCAGAGTGTCAGTAGACACTGCTGCAGTTTTTTTTATATAGAGTTGTGTTAATTCCAAAATAGGCAGGCTGTGCGAACCTTGTATGTATGTCTAAGAGAACCTCTGAATGAGATGAGAGGTGAGTAAATGAGTATAAGGGATAAATAAATAAATCCCTCCCTGATTGATGAGGGGTTCCGTTAGGTGTGGTCCTCTGTATGTGACAGAAGACATTATTTAACTTAATATGAGCTGAATTAGGTGGAGTGATTAAGATAAGGGATTTTCTTCTTGCAAAAATCAACTGAAAGTTATAAAGGAAGAAGAAAAAACAATCCCTGAATGAGCACGTATGAATGAATGATCACATAAGTATCATTACTTATCTAACTGTTTTTGAGGGTCCATTATGAATGAGTTGTGGATATTTTTAATGTACATTTAATTTATATCTGAGATTCAGTGAAATCTGTGTTATATATGGTTTGATATTGGATAGGTTTCTATATGTGTTTTGGCCGGACGCTGTCAGAATCAGCTTATTCAAGTTATGCAGTGATCTGCCTGTATAGAGAAACTGTTTCTAACTCCGAGAGGATGAATGTTTTGTAGAGATTAAGTCTGAAAACTGTTGCATTCTGTTTCTGTGTGGAAGACACTAAGCTCTTATCTGTGCTGAGTGCCAGAGGAAGGGGGGCATGGAGCTGTGCTCAAAACTCTCTATATTCTGTCCTTGGTGTAGTACGCGCTGAGAGATTTGTGTTTAAAGCAAGAGTACTGTATATATTGAAGTAGAAAGAAATATTGTAAGTTGAAGTTGGACGTTGAAAGTGAAATATGGTGCCTAGTTTTAGAAGGAAACTTGCAAGTGATTGTTTGGTTATCAGTGTGATTGAAAGATTGGTAAAAGATTCACCTGCTTCAAGTTGAGTGATTGATATAGCAAATTGAGGATCAACGGAGGAGGTAGCCAACTGCACTGCTGATGTAGTAGATGAGAGGCCTAACACATCTGGGCCTTCTTGCTACAGTCAGCTGGTTTTTGTTACGGATCAGAGGTGGTTTAGCCTTCCTGTCCATGGAGTTGAGCTGGAGGGTTAGTGGCCTAACACATCTGGGCCTTCCTTTTCTAGCCAGTTGATCTAACGGGTCAGAGGTGGTTTAGCCTTCCCGCAAAATCTTGACACTCACTCTGACTTGCTACGTGTGGCCACCTGTAGATGGTAAGGCACACTAAAAAGGGCATTTGCAGAATAAAGGTGAGTTGTCTGAGTGAATAAGTTGAAGCCATGGGCAACTTGTTCTGTGTGCAGTCAGGGACCCCAATGGGATCCAGAACCGCTATACAGATTAAAAAAAGAAGCAGTGAAAGATGTGGGACCAATATTGAAAAAGGCAAAAATGCCAGTGTGTGGATGTTTGGATGTACAAAAAGGCACAGACAAGGGAGGAAAATAGCAAGTGAATAAATGGTGTCTGAGGGATTGCAGCAGGACGGAAGTAAGGTGTATTATGAATGTTTTGATGCTCAAAAGTCCGACTATGACCGACACATTACTGCTATGGTCATACCTTTGTATAACCAGAGACCCAGGCAAGACAGATGGACTTGTAAACACTGTGGTCACACAAACCCAGACTGGAGAAATACTTGTATGATCTGTGCTGCAACCTGACCTAAGTGAATTGCACTGAATCCTGTCCAGACAAGATCACATGTAGTGACATAAGAAGCTGACACAGGATTGTAGTTAGTGGGTAGTGGGGACATTGACTTTTTGGGGGTAAGCTGACAGTAATTCTTTTGGGAAGGAGCTGTAGAACAGCATGTCATGTCACCCCCAACCGGTCATCCAGTCACCCCCACCACCAGACCCACTTCTACCAGAGAACAACCACATCAGATAGGGTAAGACAGATACAGGAGTATTATCCCTAGAGGCTTTCTGACTAGCTAGCTATGCTAAAACAATTGGCTGACCATGAGAACCAACCTTTCCCATTTTACAGACAAATAAAGACAATATGACCGACGTATAAGTGCACCTGGGCAGACCTAGAGAGTTGGTGAGCACAAAAGCAGGTGACGTACTAGGCCGCAAATTAAGACTTTTACAGATGTGACAAAAGGAGAGAGTGTAGAGATGCACTTTGGACGGTTACAGCTGAAATGTGCAGACATGGGGTACAGACCCATAAACCCACTCAATGTTAAAATATTGGTAAATACATTAATTGACGGTATGACCAAAGGCTTACGAGACGCAGTACAGACAGCCAGACCTGAATGGAGAAATGTAGATCCAAAAGATCTCCTGAAGGTTGCTAAAGGAGTTTAACAAACTAGGACAATAAGACGATGTGTCATGTATGCTGGAGTACAAGGAAAATAGTAGAGACGTAGTAAGGGACCTAAGGACTTAGAAACAGTGAAGTGCTGGAATTGTGGAGAAAATGGACACTCAGAGCAATCTTCCACCTCCTTCACCTTCAGACTAAGAAACTGACAACCCAGTGACAAATGTGTGCCCTGTTCTTGTGCCCTCCGGACCTGGTCCTGCCTTGATGACCACCATACCAATGCCAGGAGGGAAAGAGATTGATACTGGGGCAGCCGGGACTGTGGTACACAAAGACTTGATAATGCCAGACATGATTACTGACGAGACTGTGGAATGCATGAGGGTAGAGGGACAAGCGACTGAAGCCCCTATGACTAAAACAAATAAGACTAGTAACATGGTAACATAGTAACATAGTTAGTAAGGCCGAAAAAAGACATTTGTCCATCCAGTTCAGCCTATATTCCATCATAATAAATCCCCAGATCTACGTCCTTCTACAGAACCTAATAATTGTATGATACAATATTGTTCTGCTCCAGGAAGACATCCAGTCCTCTCTTGAACCCCTCGACTGAGTTCGCCATCACCACCTCCTCAGGCAAGGAATTCCAGATTCTCACTGCCCTAACAGTAAAGAATCCTCTTCTATGTTGGTGGAAAAACCTTCTCTCCTCCAGATGCAAAGAATGCCCCCTTGTGCCCGTCACCTTCCTTGGTATAAACAGATCCTCAGCGAGATATTTGTATTGTCCCCTTATATACTTATACATGGTTATTAGATCGCCCCTCAGTCGTCTTTTTTCTAGACTAAATAATCCTAATTTCGCTAATCTATCTGGGTATTGTAGTTCTCCCATCCCCTTTATTAATTTTGTTGCCCTCCTTTGTACTCTCTCTAGTTCCATTATTTCCTTCCTGAGCACCGGTGCCCAAAACTGGACACAGTACTCCATGTGCAGTCTAACTAGGGATTTGTACAGAGGCATTATAATGCTCTCATCATGTGTATCCAGACCTCTTTTAAGGCACCCCATGATCCTGTTTGCCTTGGCAGCTGCTGCCTGGCACTGGCTGCTCCAGGTAAGTTTATCATTAACTAGGATCCCCAAGTCCTTCTCCCTGTCAGATTTACCCAGTGGTTTCCCGTTCAGTGTGTAATGGTGATATTGATTCCTTCTTCCCTTGTGTATAACCTTACATTTATCATTGTTAAACCTCATCTGCCAACTTTCAGCCCAAGTTTCCAACTTATCCAGATCCATCTGTAGCAGAATACTATCTTCTCTTGTATTAACTGCTTTACATAGTTTTGTATCATCTGCAAATATCGATATTTTACCGTGTAAACCTTCTACCAGATCATTAATGAATATGTTGAAGAGAAAAGGTCCCAATACCGACCCCTGCGGTACCCCACTGGTCACAGCGACCCAGTTAGAGACTATACCATTTATAACCACCCTCTGCTTTCTATCACTAAGCCAGTTACTAACCCATTTACACACATTTTCCCCCAGACCAAGCATTCTCATTTTGTGTACCAACCTCTTGTGCGGCACGGTATGAAACGCTTTGGAAAAATCGAGATATACCACGTCCAATGAATCACCGTGGTCCAGCCTATAGCTTACCTCTTCATAAAAACTGATTAGATTGGTTTGACAGGAGCGATTTCTCGTAAACCCATGCTGATATGGAGTTAAACAGTTATTCTCATTGAGATAATCCAGAATAACATCCCTCAGAAACCCTTCAAATATTTTAGCAACAATAGAGGTTAGACTTACTGGCCTATAATTTCCAGGTTCACTTTTAGAGCCCTTTTTGAATATTGGCACCATATTTGCTATGCGCCAGTCCTGCGGAACAGACCCCGTCGCTATAGAGTCCCTAAAAATAAGAAATAATGGTTTATCTATTACATTACTTAGTTCTCTTAGTACTCGTGGGTGTATGCCATCCGGACCCAGAGATTTATCTATTTTAATCTTATTTAGCCGGTTTCGCACCTCTTCTTGGGTTAGATTGGTGACCCTTAATATAGGGTTTTCATTGTTTCTTGGAATTTCACCTAGCATTTAATTTTCCACTGTGAATACCGTGGAGAAGAAGGTGTTTAATATGTTAGCTTTTTCCTCGTCATCTACAACCATTCTTTCCTCACTATTTTTTAAGGGGCCTACATTTTCAGTTTTTATTCTTTTACTATTTATATAGTTGAAGAACAGTTTGGGATTAGTTTTACTCTCCTTAGCAATGTGCTTCTCTGTTTCCTTTTTGGCAGCTTTAATTAGTTTTTTAGATAAAGTATTTTTCTCCCTATAGTTTTTTAGAGCTTCAATGGTGCCATCCTGCTTTAGTAGTGCAAATGCTTTCTTTTTACTGTTAATTGCCTGTCTTACTTCTTTGTTTAGCCACATTGGGTTTTTCCTATTTCTAGTCCTTTTATTCCCACAAGGTATAAACCGCTTACAGTGCCTATTTAGGATGTTCTTAAACATTTCCCATTTATTATCTGTATTCTTATTTCTGAGGATATTGTCCCAGTCTACAAGATTAAGGGCATCGCTAACCTGGTCAAACTTTGCCTTCCTAAAGTTCAGTGTTTTTGTGACTCCCTGACAAGTCCCCCTAGTGAAAGACAGGTGAAACTGTACAATATTGTGGTCGCTATTTCCTAGATGCCTGACCACCTGCAGATTTGTTATTCTGTCAGGTCTATTCGATAGTATTAGGTCTAAAAGTGCTGCTCCTCTGGTTGGATTCTGCACCAATTGTGAAAGATAATTTTTCTTGGTTATTAGCAGAAACCTGTTGCCTTTATGGGTTTCACAGGTTTCTGTTTCCCAGTTAATATCCGGGTAGTTAAAGTCCCCCATAACCAGGACCTCATTATGGGTTGCAGCTTCATCTATCTGCTTTAGAAGTAGACTTTCCATGATTTCTGTTATATTTGGGGGTTTGTAACAGACCCCAATGAGAATTTTGTTACCATTTTTCCCTCCATGAATTTCGACCCATATGGACTCGACATCCTCATTCCCTTCGCTAATATCCTCCCTTAAAGTGGACTTTAGACAAGACTTTACATAGAGACAAACCCCTCCTCCTCTCCGATTTTTACGATCCTTTCTAAACAGACTGTAACCCTGTAAGTTAACTGCCCAGTCATAGCTTTCATCTAACCATGTCTCGGTTATTCCCACTATGTCAAAGTTACCTGTAGATATTTCTGCTTCTAGTTCTTCCTTCTTGTTTGTCAGGCTTCTGGCGTTTGCGAGCATGCAGTTTAGAGGATTTTGTTTTGTTCCAATCTCCTTGCTGTGGATTGTTTTAGAAATGTTCTTACATCCCTTCTGAGTATGTTTTCCTGGGTCTTCTTTGTTCGAGTCTAATATTTTTCTTCCCGTCCCCTCTTCTTCTAGTTTAACGCCCTCCTGATGAGTGTAGCGAGTCTTCTGGCGAATGTGTGTTTCCCAGGTTTGTTGAGGTGTAGTCAGTCTCTGGCGAGGAGTCCATTGTACAAGTAATTCACACCGTGGTCCAGGAATCCAAATCCTTGTTATCTGCACCATCGTATTAGCCAGTTGTTCGCATCAAGGATCCTGTTCCACCTCCTGGTGCCATGCCCGTCTACTGGAAGGATAGAAGAAAAAACTACCTGTGCATCCAGTTCCTTTACTTTCTTCCCCAACTCTTCAAAGTCCTTGCAGATTGTCGGTAGGTCCTTCCTTGCCGTGTCATTGGTGCCAACATGTGTTATGGACCTGGTGGTTAGGAGCACCCGGCACGACCTGATAGTTAAACTGACACAGGACAAGCTCTGGGATGTGGGAGCTCTGCTGACCGCAACCCCTTATCCTATCACACACACTAGAAGTAGCCGTGGAGCGTTCCTGACTCTCCCTAGATGCCTCTTCACAGCCAAAGAGCTAGCTAGCCCTAGAGAATGAAAATAAAGCCTACCTTGCCTCAGAGAAATTCCCCAAAGGTAAAGGAAACCCCCCACATATATTGACTGTGAGTTAAGATGAAGTCACAAACACAGAAATGAAACAGACTTTAGCAAAGGGAGGCCGGACTTACTAAATAGACAGAGGATAGGAAAGGAATCTTTGCGGTCAGCACAAAAAAATACAAAAGACCACGCAGAGTGTGCAAAAAGACTTCCGCACCGACTAGCGGTGCGGAGATGCCACTCAGCATCCCAGAGCTTCCAGCTAGCATGGCAAAATCATGATATCCAGCTGGACAAGAAAACAATGAACAAATAATAACTATCAGGGACTTAGCTTCTGCTGGAGCAGACAGGTCACCAGAAAGATCCAAGAGCGAACTGAACCAATGCAGAAACATTGACAGCTGGCATGGAGTAACGATCTGAGTGGAGGTAAATAGAGCAGCCAACCACCAAAGGATAAACCACGTCACCTGTGTAAGGAACCTCAGAAGCAGCAGCTCCACTCACAGCCACCAGAGGGAGTCCATAGACAGAACTCGCCGAAGTACCATTCACGACCACAGGAGGGAGTTCGACAACAGAATTCACAACAGTACCCCCCTCTTGAGGAGGGGTCACCGAACCCTCACCAGAGCCCCCAGGCCGATCAGGATGAGCCAAATGAAAGGCACGAACTAGATCGGCAGCATGAACATCAGAGGCAAAACCCCAGGAATTATCTTCCTGACCATAACCCTTCCACTTGACCAGGTACTGGAGTTTCCGTCTCGAAACATGAGAATCCAAAATCTTCGCCACCACATACTACAACTCCCCCTCGACCAACACCGGGGGCAGGAGGATCAACGGAGGGAACCATAGGCGCCACGTATCTCCGCAACAACGACCTATGGAACACATTATGGGTGGCAAAAGAAGCTGGAAGGTCCAAACGAAATGACACAGGATTAAGAACTTCAGAAATCTTATATGGCCCAATGAAACGAGGCTTAAACTTAGGAGAGGAAACCTTCATAGGAACATGACGAGATGACAACCAAACCAAATCCCCAACACGAAGTCGGGGACCAACACAGCGCCGGCGGTTAGCGAAACGTTGAGCCTTCTCCTGGGACAATGTCAAATTGTCCACCACATGAGTCC
The DNA here is from genome assembly GCF_032444005.1 of Ranitomeya imitator. Classification (NCBI taxonomy): domain Eukaryota; kingdom Metazoa; phylum Chordata; class Amphibia; order Anura; family Dendrobatidae; genus Ranitomeya; species Ranitomeya imitator. Next base: position 471,029,827 of record NC_091285.1, read on the forward strand.
AAATCTGCTGCAACCTGTCCACCACAGTATCCACACCAGGACAGTCCGAAGGCTCAACCTGCCCTGAAGAGAAACGAGGATGAAAACCAGAATTACAGAAAAACAGTGAAACCAAAGTAGCCGAGCTGGCCCGATTATTAAGGGTGAACTCAGCCAAAGGCAAAAAGGACACCCAATCATCCTGATCAGCAGAAACAAAGCATCTCAGATATGTTTCCAAAGTCTGATTAGTTCGTTCGGTTTGGCCATTAGTCTGAGGATGGAAAGCCGAAGAAAAAGACAAATCAATGCCCATCTTAGCACAAAAGGACCGCCAAAACCTCGAAACAAACTGGGAACCTCTGTCCGAGACGATGTTCTCCGAAATGCCATGCAAACGAACCACATGCTGGAAAAACAATGGCACCAAATCAGAGGAGGAAGGCAATTTAGACAAGGGTACCAAATGGACCATCTTAGAGAAGCGATCACAAACCACCCAAATGACCGACATCCTTTGAGAAACAGGGAGATCAGAAATAAAATCCATGGAAATATGCGTCCAGGGCCTCTTCGGGACCGGCAAGGGCAAAAGCAACCCACTGGCACGAGAACAGCAGGGCTTAGCCCGAGCACAAGTCCCACAGGACTGCACAAAAGAACGCACATCCCGTGACAAAGAAGGCTACCAAAAGGATCTAGCCACCAAATCTCTGGTACCAAAGATTCCAGGATGACCAGCCAACACTGAACAATGAACCTCAGAGATAACTCTACTAGTCCATCTATCAGGGACAAACAGTTTCTCCGTTGGACAACGGTCAGGTCTATCAGCCTGAAACTTCTGCAGCACACGCCGCAAATCAGGGGAGATGGCAGACAAAATTACCCCCTCTTTAAGAATACCCGCCGGCTCCGGAACACCCAGAGAGTCAGGCACAAAACTCCTTGACAGGGCATCAGCCTTCACATTCTTAGATGCCGGAAGGTATGAAACCACAAAATCAAAATGAGAGAAAAAGAGCGACCATCGAGCCTGTCTAGGATTCAAGCGTTTGGCAGACTCGAGATAAGTCAAATTCTTGTGATCCGTCAAGACCACCACGCGATGTTTAGCTCCTTCAAGCCAATGTCGCCACTCCTCGAATGCCCACTTCATGGCCAACAACTCTCGATTTCCAACATCATAATTGCGCTCAGCAGGCGAGAATTTTCTAGAAAAGAAGGCACATGGTTTCATCACCGAACCATCAGAACTTCTTTGCGACAAAACAGCCCCTGCTCCAATCTCAGAAGCATCAACCTCGACCTGAAACGGGAGCGAAACATCTGGCTGGCACAACACAGGGGCAGAAGAAAAACGACGCTTCAACTCCTGAAAAGCCTCTACAGCCGCAGAGGACAAATTGACCACATCAGCACCTTTCTTGGTCAAATCAGTCAACGGTTTAGCAATAGTAGAAAAATTTGCGATGAAGCGACGGTAAAAATTAGCAAAGCCCAGGAACTTCTGCAGGCTCTTCACAGATGTCGGCTGAGTCCAATCATAAATGGCCTGAACTTTAACAGGGTCCATCTCGATAGTAGAAGGGGAAAAAATGAAACCCAAAAATGAAACCTTCTGAACTCCAAAGAGACACTTAGACCACTTCACAAACAAGGAATTCGCACGAAGGACCTGGAACACCATTCTGACCTGCCTCACATGAGACTCCCAATCATCCGAAAAGACCAAAATGTCATCCAAATATACAATCATGAATCTATCCAGGTACTCTCGGAAGATGTCATGCATAAAGGACTGAAACACAGATGGAGCATTAGAAAGCCCGAATGGCATAACCAGGTGCTCAAAATGGCCCTCGGGCGTATTAAATGCTGTTTTCCATTCATCGCCCTGTTTAATTCGCACAAGATTATACGCCCCTCGAAGATCTATCTTGGTGAACCAACTAGCCCCCTTAATCCGAGCAAACAAATCAGACAGCAGCGGCAAAGGATACTGAAACTTGACTGTGATCTTATTAAGAAGGCGGTAATCAATACAAGGTCTCAAAGAGCCATCCTTCTTGGCCACAAAAAAGAACCCTGCTCCCAACGGTGACGACGACGGGCGAATATGACCCTTCTCCAAGGACTCCTTTATATAACTCTGCATAGCGGCGTGCTCTGCCACAGATAAATTAAACAGTCAGCCCTTAGGAAACTTACTACCAGGAATCAAATTAATAGCACAATCGCAATCCCTATGAGGAGGTAGGGCACCGGATTTGGGCTCTTCAAATACATACCAGTAATCTGATAAAAACTCAGGGACTTCAGAAGGAGTGGAAGGTGAAATTGACAACAATGGAACATCACCATGTACCCCCTGACAACCCCAGCCGGACACAGACATAGATGTCCAATCCAACACTGGATTATGGACCTGTAGCCATGGCAACCCCAAAATGACCACATCATGCAGATTATGCAACACCAAAAAGCGAATGTCCTCCTGATGTGCAGGAGTCATGCACATGGTCAATTGAGTCCAGTACTGAGGCTTATTCTTGGACAAAGGCGTAGCATCAATTCCTCTCAATGGAATAGGATACTGCAAGGGCTCCAAGAAAAAACCACAGCGCCTGGCAAACTCCAAGTCCATCAAATTCAGGGCAGCGCCTGAATTCACAAATGCCATAACAGAATAAGACGACAGAGAGCAAATCAGAGTAACGGACAAAAGAAATTTAGACTGTACCGTACCAATGGTGGCAGACCTAGCGAACCGCTTAGTGCGCTTAGGACAATCGGAGATAGCATGAGTGGATTCACCACAGTAAAAACACAGCCCATTCCGACGTCTGTGTTGTTGCCGTTCAGTTCTGGTCAAAGTCCTATCACATTGCATAGGCTCAGGCCTATGCTCAGAGAATACAGCCAAATGGTGCACAGCTTTGCGCTCACGCAAGCGCCGATCGATCTGAATGGCCAAGGACATAGACTCATTCAGACCAGCAGGCGTGGGAAATCCCACCATGACATCCTTAAGGGCTTCAGAAAGACCCTTTCTGAAAATTGCCGCCAGGGCACATTCATCCCACTGAGTAAGCACAGACCACTTTCTAAACTTCTGACAGTACACCTCCGCTTCATCCTGACCCTGACACAAAGCCAGCAAGATTTTCTCTGCCTGATCCACTGAATTTGGTTCATCATAAAGCAATCCAAGCGCCAGAAAAAAATGCATCAACATCACGCAATGCAGGATCTCCTGGGGCAAGGGAAAATGCCCAGTCTTGAGGGTCACCACGCAACAAAGAAATAATGATTTTTACTTGTTGGACGGGGTCACCAGAGGAGCGGGGTTTCAAAGCTAGAAACAGTATACAAATATTTTTGATATTCCAGAACCTAGATCTATCCCCAGAAAACAAATCATTAATAGGAATTCTAGGCTCTAACATCGGATTCTGAACCACAAAATCTTGAATGTTTTGTACCCTTGCAGTGAGACGATCCACACAACAGGACAGACCTTGAATGTCCATATCTACACCTGTGTCCTGAACCACTCAAAGGTTTAGGGGAAAAGAAAGACAAAACACAGTGCAAAGAAAAAAATATGGTCTCAGAACTTCTCTTATCCCTCTATTGAGATGCATTAATACTTTGGGCCAGCTGTACTGTTATGGACCTGGTGGTTAGGAGCACCCGGCACGACCTGATAGTTAAACTGACACAGGACAAGCTCTGGGACGTGGGAGCTCTGCTGACCGCAACCCCTAATCCTATCACACACACTAGAAGTAGCCGTGGAGCGTTCCTGACTCTCCCTTGACGCCTCTTCACAGCCTAAGAGCTAGCTAGCCCTAGAGAAAGAAAATAAAGCCTACCTTGCCTCAGAGAAATTCCCCAAAGGTAAAGGAAGCCCCCCACATATATTGACTGTGAGTTAAGATGAAGTCACAAACACAGAAATGAAACAGACTTTAGCAAAGGGAGGCCAGACTTACTAAATAGACAGAGGATAGGAAAGGAATCTTTGCGGTCAGCACAAAAAACTACAAAAGACCACGCAGAGTGTGCAAAAAGACTTCCGCACCGACTAGCGGTGCGGAGATGCCACTCAGCATCCCAGAGCTTCCAGCTAGCACGGCAAAATCATGATATCCAGCTGGACAAGAAAACAATGAACAAATAATAACTATCAGGGACTTAGCTTCTGCTGGAGCAGACAGGTCACCAGAAAGATCCAAGAGCGAACTGAACCAATGCAGAAACATTGACAGCTGGCATGGAGTAACGATCTGAGTGGAGGTAAATAGAGCAGCCAACCAAAGGATAAACCACGTCACCTGTGTAAGGAACCTCAGAAGCAGCAGCTCCACTCACAGCCACCAGAGGGAGTCCATAGACAGAACTCGCCGAAGTACCATTCACGACCACAGGAGGGAGTTCGACAACAGAATTCACAACAAACATGTATCAGAAGAAATGGGTGGACGTCCTTGGAGCTGAAGAGCTTTGGTATCCTATCGGTCACATCCTTGATCATCGCACCTGGAAGGCAGCATACTTCTCTTGCGGTTATGTCCGGTCTGCAGATGGCTGCTTCTGTGCCTCTCAGTAGTGAGTCTCCCACCACCACCAATCTTCGTTGCTTCTTGGCTGTACTTTTTGCTGTCACTTGTTGCTGTTTGCCCTTTTCTTTTTTGCTTGCTGGTATTGCTTCATCCTTAGGTGTGCAATCTTCATCCTCTACAAAGATTTGATATCGGTTCTTCAGTTGTGTGGTTGGTGATTTCTCCATGGTCTTCTTGCTTCTTTTGGTCACATGCTTCCACTCATCTGCTTTTGGAGGTTCTCTGACACTTTTTTCACCTTCTGTGACCAGTAGAGATGCTTCTGTTCTGTCTAGGAAGTCTTCATTCTCTTTGATGAGTTTCAAAGTTGCTATTCTTTCTTCCAGACCCCGCACCTTTTCTTCTAAAAGGGCCACTAGTCTACACTTCAGACAGGTGAAATTGGATTCTTCTTCTGGTCGATCTGTGAACATGTAGCACATGCTGCAGCTCACCATGTAGGTTGTCACATCTGCCATGTTGCTCCTAGATCCTGCTGACTTGCTGTGTGTTTTCCTTCTTGTGTAATCTACTCAGCCAAGCTTTCTTGCAATAATGTGCTACAGGCGCGCGGTTTGGTGATGCTTTCCAAGCAGCTGGTCCCGGCTGTACCCAACGACCTTCTTGCTGAGGGAGACTCTTCGCTTTTCCCAGAAGGCACCTGGAATATGCAAATTATCTTCCTCAATCTTGAATCCCTGGTTTGGTGATGACTAGAATCACAAGACAGCCAATAGGTGCTTACAAACTTATTGTTAGTGACAACACCCCTATGATTTTGCTGGGAGCAGAGTTGAGTTGAGTGCTGTCTAAGCCACTATACAGTACTCTCCTGAGGGTATTACAGTCACAAGTCCCCTTTCATATAAACACTTGGGGCAGAGGGATGCCAGGGTCTTCCACGTGCACATTATACCACAGGTAAATCATGCCCTATTATAGTTACACTTAATTCCATTAATTTACCAGTTTAGTAGTTTCCTTGCACAAGATGGTATAGTTACCGTATATTTCTAGGTTGTCTTCATATGATATATCGTTTTTTTAAACCATTCATTATATTGGCTCAATCCATTAGTCACTGTTTATTTGTCTTTTCCACTTCTTATACCTTATTGCAAGCAACTGGTATTTATAGTTGAAATTTTTCAAATCCCTTCTTTTTGTATTTGGAACTGTTAGTTATGGATTTATATAGGGCTGCTAATTTCATAGAATAAGCTTGTGCTTTGCTGTAGCCTATGGCATTGTGCTCCCCCATTTTATGACTCAGCACCTTTCGTAATTATATATATTTTAATATATATAATTTTCTTTTGGTAACATATTTTGTGAATTAAATTTAGTTCTTAAGGGGTACTCTACCCAATCAAATACGGGTATAAATAATATTTGGACATTAATGTGTGACTTATATAAACACTTGTGTAATATTGCAGAAATGGTGTATATGGCAAGAGTAGTGAAAGTAACACCTGACACCAGAATGTCTGAGGACAGGGAAAAGAGTCAGGTACCAAACACCGTTTGGGCAAGGGGAAAATCTGATGTGGGTCGGCTGCCCATTCCCCCTGTCATGATAAATTAAAAGAAGGAACCACTCCTCTTTGGTTAAAGCAATACCCCTTTGAGCCTAGTCAAATCAATGGCCCTGAGCAGGAATATTAAAGAGTATGTTAAGGCAGTGGTTCTAGTGCAGAGATCTTCCCCCTGCAACACCCCTTTGTATCCCATTAAGAAGAAAAAGGACCCAAGGGTTCCCCTGACACTTACAGAATAGTTCATGAATTACAGGCTATTAATGATGTTACAGTGAGTGTGACCTCAACTGTCCCTAATACACACACTGTACAGTCACAGATCCCAGCTACATCAAAATGTTTCACAATCACTGGTTTGGCAAATGCATACGTCACCTCATCCACAGATTGTACTATTACAATACGTGGATGACCTCCTGCTCTGCTGCCCGGACCAGATGTCCTGCAAGGAAGCTACAGTTTCCTTGCTGTATTTCTTGGCAGGTATACGACGCCTGTTTAAAGAAGAAAACAGGCAGTGCTGACATAACAGCATAGAGGGAAACAGAGACCGATAGCTTACTACTCAGCACAATTAGACCCAGTGATTAGAGGGTCTCTTACGTGTGTCCATGCTGTAAGAGCTGCTGTATTACTGCTAGACATGTGAGCTCACACTGACTTTTTCTTTTGACAATTTGTTCCCCACATGACATTAATGCCACACTTGTACAAGTTCAAAAAAACATTTATCTATGGCTAGACAACTCAGACTTGAATGTGCTCTACTGATTCCTGAATACGTCACCCTCAAAAGATGTAATTTTCTGAATCCAGCCACCCTCCTGCCTGTGGATTCAGAAAAGGGGAAATTGGTGACAGTTTTAGCAAGTGAAGAAGAGTACTTTGACATGACACATTAACATGACTGCATAGAACTGATGAGTCAGGAGACAGTGGGTTATGCACATGTTCATGAAAGACCTGTTTCTAATGCAGATTTTGAGTTTTTTGTAGATGGCTCCAGATACCACCAGGATGGGCAATTCTACACTGGATATGCAGTAGCATCCTCACATGAGGTAATCCGAGCTGAACCACTCTCTCCTCACGTCAGCACAGGAGGCAGAGTTGAAGGCACTCACTGAGGCGTGTATAGCTGCTGCAGGTAAAGTTGCTAATATTTACACAGATTCGAATTGTGCATGGGGAATATCCCATGATTATTGTCCTATCTGGAGAAGCAGAACGTTTTTTACATCAGCCAGTAAGCCCATTAAAAATGCAGAGCTGGTGAAACAATTAGTGGAGGCATTGATGTTACCAGTCCAGGTTGGCATAATCAAGGTGAAAGCACACACAAATGGTGACTCCGTGGAGGTAGAGGGCAACAGAAGGGGACGAGACTGCTAAAGTAGCAGCAAGGCGGCCTAGGGAGCAGTGGACGGTGGCGAGGAGAGTCAGCGTATTCCAGCCACACTGAACCTAGATGTCCTGAAATCCCTCCAGCTGCCCAAACAGAGAAGGAACACTGTGGAAGAATGGGAGCTGAGCTGAACTCAGAAAGAGTATGGGAGAATAAGGATAAATTGTATATACCAAGGTCTCTGTTCCTAATTATGGCGCAAGCAACACATGGCCCCACTCACACCTCAAAATGTCACATGTGTCCATGGTAGATGCCTTCTGAATCGCTCCTGGTTTCAGTTATGGAGACTCAAAGCTCGTACATAGTTAAGTAAATAAGGCAGCACACTGCAGCGCTAAAACATGCAAACTTGAAAACACAAAATTTGAACTGCATTACTGCACTAGAAATATGAAAAATGAGAGCTTTTAGCGCATAAAAATGGCCAATTTTATGTGTACCTGGTAGCCTCTTTACGGCACCTCTCTTATACCAGGTCCTACGCTTGCCCTACCTCGCTGAGAATAAACGTCTCCATCTGAATGGGTGCATGTGAAACCTCTTCTTAGGCTAAAATTCTCTCTCTCTGTGGAGGGGTATTGGACCTGCTGTAATTAAAACACCTGAAGCTAGGAGGCGGTGTGCACGATCAGAAGACTAGTGAATACATTTCAAAAACCTGACCTGCACATCCAAACATAGACTAAGTGTGAACAGGTGCTGAACCCAGAGTCGCCAACTCGTATATAGTTAAGTAAATAAGGCAGCACACTGCAGTGCTAAAACATGCAAACTTGAAAACACAAAATTTGAACTGCATTACTGCACTAGAAATATGAAAAATGAGAGCTTTTAGCGCATAAAAATGGCCAATTTTATGTGTACCTGGTAGCCTCTTTACGGCACCTCTCTTATACCAGGTCCTACGCTTGCCTTACCTCGCTGAGAATAAACGTCTCCATCTGAATGGGTGCATGTGAAACCTCTTCTTAGACTAAAATTCTCTCTCTCTGTGGAGGGGTATTGGACCTGCTGTAATTAAAACACCTGAAGCTAGGAGGCGGAGTGCACGATCAGAAGGCTAGAGAATACATTTCAAAAACCTGACCTGCACATCATATTTCTTTCTTCATATTTCTAGTGCAGTAATGCAGTTCAAATTTTGTGTTTTCAAGTTTGCATGTTTTAGCGCTGCAGTGTGCTGCCTCATTTACTTAACTATATACGAGTTGGCGACTCTGGGTTCAGCACCTGTTCACACTTAGTCTATGTTTGGATGTGCAGGTCAGGTTTTTGAAATCAAAGCTCGTACAGTCATGCCTCACCTGTGCACAGCACAATCCAGGTAAAACAGTAAAAATCCCTAAGAAAGCGACACCCAGGCCTCTACCCGTTTCAGAGACTGCAGACTGACTACATACAGCTACCCAAGGTAGGAGTGTGTGAAAAATGTCCTAGTATGTGTAGATCTCTTCTCTGGTTGGCTGGAAGCCTATCTGGTAAAATGTGCAAATGCTAAAGCGACTGCAGACAAACTGATGAAAGAACTGATCTGCAGGTATGTGGTGTCCCAGAAACCATAGAAAGCGATAGGGGTACACACTTCACGGGAGAAATAATGAGAGAAGTCATGCAGGCCCTGGGAGTACAGCAAGCATTTCATACACCATATAGACCACAAAGTAGTGGGAAAGTGGAGAGACTAAATGGAACACTTAAGTTGAAAATTCAAAAGGCCATGGCAGACACAGGAAAGAGCTGGGTAGAGTCCTTGTCTCTTGCACTCTTTTCAGTCAGACACACTCCAAATAGAAAGACAGGTTTGTCTCCTTTTTAAATCCTGTTTGGTAGTGCCCCAAAGACTGGTCTGTACTTCCCACAGGTGCTACAAATGCAACATGGTGCTATGACAGCTTATGTTCAGGCCTTGCAGGAAAGACTTAATGTGGTGCATAAACATGTGTTTCCATCCATTCCCGATCCTAATGAAAGTGCAGATGTGCATCAGCTGAATCCGGGTGATTGGGTGGTTATACGCAGACACGTGAGAAGGAGCCTTGACCCACGATTTGACGGCCCCTTCCAAGTCCAGCTGACCACATCCACCTCAGCAAAAGCTTGAGGGAAAGCCCACCTGGATCCACGCCAGTCACTGCATGAAGGTCCTGTTACCAGCAGAATGACTGTTCTCCTAATCACCTTGCTGGCAGTGACAGGATTACTGCATTTTACAAAGACACTGGATAAACTTTTAAATGTTGACTGGGACAACAAGCTTATTCGGCATCATGCTCTTCTTATATAGGACATGGAAGGGCAGAAACCAAAAGACTGTTGGATCTGCACACACAGCCCAGTATCTGCAAGGACTATGCCCTACTTAGCCTTACCTCTGGAGCCATGGCAGATACTTACCCCACACTGCATACACAATGAGACTTAAGGTACCTTCACACATAACGATATTGTTAACGATATCGTTGCTTTTTGTGATGTAGCAACGATATCGTTAATGAAATCGTTATGTGTGACAGCGACCAACGATCAGGCCCCTGCTGGGAGATCGTTGGTCGCTGAATAAAGTCCAGAACTTTATTTCGTCGCTGGACTCCTGCTGACATCGCTGGATCGGCGTGTGTGACACCGATCCAGCGATGTCTTCACTGGTAACCAGGGTAAACATCGGGTAACTAAGCGCAGGGCCGCGCTTAGTAACCCGATGTTTACCCTGGTTACCATCCTAAAAGTAAAAAAAAACAAACGCTACATACTTACCTACAGCCGTCTGTCCTCCAGCGCTGTGCTCTGCACTCCTCCTGTACTGGCTGTGAGCGTCGGTCAGCCGGAAAGCAGAGCGGTGACGTCACCGCTCTGCTTTCCGGCCGCTGTGCTCACACAGACAGTACAGGAGGAGTGCAGAGCACAGCGCTGGAGGACAGACAGCGTTAGGTAAGTATGTAGTGTTTGTTTTTTTTTACTTTTAGGATGGTAACCAGGGTAAACATCGGGTTACTAAGCGCGGCCCTGCGCTTAGTTACCCGATGTTTACCCTGGTTACCGGCATCGTTGGTCGCTGGAGAGCGGTCTGTGTGACAGCTCTCCAGCGACCAAACAGCGACGCTGCAGCGATCCGGATCGTTGTCGGTATCGCTGCAGCGTCGCTTAATGTGAAGGGGCCTTTAGACTCAATCTAGGTTTTGGGGAAAAGATGTGCCTTGTGATATATCTGCCTCACTGGCTATGATCGGATGGACCGCTAATCCCTGGTTTCAGTTTAATATAACACGGCCTAAGGTACAAATGTGGTGGTGGGAGTATGATTCAGACGTTGGAAATGTGGTCGCCAGGAGGAGGACTGAAATCCCTCATTCGGACCCCATTCCCAACGATGGACTATGGTTCAGTCTTCAACACGCTGGAGCAAATACCTGTGGTGAGGACAATAATTGTTTCCGTACATACACTCATGATCAAACACAAGTTAACGAGACGGTGTACCAAGATGGTGTTGAAGGCTGTAAAGCAGCTATGAGTAAAACACTAAGGAAAGAAAGGGGTAAATGTACATATGATATAAGCAGAAAACAAATGAATAATACTTGGTGTGCCCATAAACCTATGTTGGGACTTTTGAGTTTATACCAATGTATACAGACCCCTGGTCATGTTTGTGTTCTCCCAGAAGGAGTATTCTTGGTGTGCAGACATCATCCATACAGGTGGGTGAGCCCAGACATAAGAGGGGTTTGCACTCTTGCCAAACTAACACCAGCCACCTTCATAGTTCCACATAGTAAAATAGACATAGCAGCGGTCCCAATTCACACCTTGTACAGAAGGGCTGCAGACAATAAGCCCCGCTCAAACGGTAGACCGCATCTAGTAGAAATGGGATTAACAAATAAAATATTCAGTAGTATACTAATATACCCCTTCATAACACAAATGTGGGATAAGTTAGTGGAGGCTACTGACTACCTGGACGATCAGATTTTCCAGATTCTTGAGGTTTTTAATGAAACTAATACAATACAGAGACAATTAATCATAGTTACTAACCAACATACTATAGTACTAGATTACCTGACAGCAAAGGAAGGGGAATGTGTCAAATAATTGGTCCCACCTGCGGTAATTATATTGACCCTGCTGGCAATCTCCAGATAAGGGCCAGTATAGATAAAATAGGTGAACTTAAGGTACCTTCACACATAACGATATTGTTAACGATATCGTTGCTTTTTGTGACGTAGCAACGATATCGTTAATAAAATCGTTATGTGTGACAGCGACCAACGATCAGGCCCCTGCTGGGAGATCGTTGGTCACTGAAGAAAGTCCAGAACTTTATTTCGTCTCTGGATCTCCCGCTGACATCGCTGGATCGGCGTGTGTGACACCGATCCAGCGATGTCTTCACTGGTAACCAGGGTAAACATCGGGTAACTAAGTGCAGGGCCGCGCTTAGTAACCCGATGTTTACCCTGGTTACCTTCCTAAAAGTAAAAAAAACAAACAGTACATACTTACCTAACGCTGTCTGTCCTCCAGCGCTGTGCTCTGCACTCCTCCTGTACTGGCTGTGAGCGTCGGTCAGCCGGAAAGCAGAGCGGTGACGTCACCGCTCTGCTTTCCGGCCGCTGTGCTCACACAGACAGTACAGGAGGAGTGCAGAGCACAGCGCTGGAGGACAGACAGCGTTAGGTAAGTATGTACTGTTTGTTTTTTTTACTTTTAGGAAGGTAACCAGGGTAAACATCGGGTTACTAAGCGCGGCCCTGCGCTTAGTTACCCGATGTTTACCCTGGTTACCGGCATCGTTGGTCGCTGGAGAGCGGTCTGTGTGACAGCTCTCCAGCGACCAAACAGCGACGCTGCAGCGATCCGGATCGTTGTCCGTATCGCTGCAGCGTCGCTTAATGTGAAGGGGCCTTTAGAGACCAATGGTTAAACCAACACAGTGCAAACAGAGATTCCTGGTGGGGGAACACATTCTCCTTTTTAAATCCAGCAAATTGGTTTAATGGCCTAGCAGGATGGATTTCTGGCATTATACAGACTTGTATGCAAATTTTGTTGCTTTACTTATTGTTTTATGTAGCCATGAAAGCGCTAATATATGTATTACCTAAGCTATGGAATAATGTATGTGTAGAAAAAAAATCTAAGGCTGAACCTTCTGTAGTGTATCATAGGCCCCGTATGGCCACTGATGACGGGGGAGGTGAGTGTCCACCCTGAGGGTGGATGGGCGAAGTAGGTAGGAAGTCCCCTTGTGGGTACTAGACCAATGAGACAGTAGCTCCTTTGTGGACATCAGCTGACCCCGTAGCAAAGGTTATACCATTTACAAAAGGGGGAAATTGATATAGAAGGGTTAATAGTTTGCCTTTAAGTGCCTTTTGCCTTTAATTGTTAGAATTTCTAGAATCTGTTGTTGCAGTAGTCTGCTAGTCTCCTCTTCAAGGAGACTATACTTCTTATCATGTATGTTCTCAGCCACAACATGTTCTGGGTGCATGGTAAATAAAGCATGACCCTGGGTGATGGTGGGGACTACATGAGTTACATTGAAATACATTTGTTGTAAATGGTATAAAACATTGCTTTGCTTTATGAGATATTAGATAAAAGTGACTTGCTCACAGAATATGTGTGAGGTGTCCTTTGTCTCCAAGCGCGCTTGTAAAATGATGGGCGTAAGCTCCTGATTTGGCCTCACTGGTGATCTGGCATATCTGACATTGGGTCAGAAGGCAAACAGCTACAACAAAAGGTACCCTCCTCGAATGTTCCATTGCTTTACTAGTATATACATGCTTCCCTTCCCCCCATTATGTCTGTGTAAAGAGCACAAAGTAGCTCTTCTTTTCACTGCCAGCTCTTCCCTCCCTCCTGCATTCAGCTGTAACATGAGTTCCTTTCCCCCTCCCTCAAGAATGTGAACAGGTTTACTCAGCTGTGTGCAAAAGAAGCACATGGCATTCCTTTTGTTCTCTTAAACTGGTATATAATCGTGCAGTTTAGGTCTGGAAGCAGGACAAATACATTTTTGGCCTTTGCATCGGCAGGACCATCACACTGCTCAATTTCTAAGCTTCAACAGTAGCAGAATTTGAGAAATGCATTACTGCTTATCCAAGTCACATAGCCAAGTCATGTTTAGACTCAAATGAACGCTAATGTCATGCTGAGAAAACTGATAATTTTGTCGTCCGTCTACGAGCCTCACAGATTGAGTTAGGATGGCTATGAGCTTTTAGAAGGTTTTCCATACCTTTCCAAGGGGGGCGTATCCAGCCCCTCAGTGATGCCACTAGCAGAGGGTATAAAATATGGGACCTCATTTTAGGAGTAGCTTTTTGCCCAGGAGGTCAGCTAACAGAAACTCTGCAATTTGCCTGATGCATTGGGTAATATGCTCCTCCTCCCTGCTGCATGGCTTACCATGTAATGACATAAGACAAATGTAAGCTTATTTTCATTTTTAATCTCTTTTATTTTGTAATCGTCTGTACATATTATAATTGTCTCATTTTGGTAATATCGTTTTAGACTTTTGTAAACACTGCCTATTTCCTTTTGGAGTAAAAGTTATAATATTTACTAGCTTCATTTTCCTTGCTCTAAAAGGTACCTCCATTGTCCTCTGAAGTAAATTACGCTACTGATTGGGTTACCTCCTGACCCGCTATTAATCATAGGAATAGGAGCTGGTGGCAGCAGAGCGTACTGAGTTTGTTGGGTATAGCTGGCAGTGACGGAACAGGGTTTATAAGAGAATTGCCCGGCTGCAGCGGTATATCACCCTCATGGCAGCATGCCCAATAGCTAGTACATGACTGGGCAGCCTTTCTGGCGACTAAGTATCTTAGGTGCAGTTCACTGACTGACCGGAGGGTAAGGAGGTTCCAGAAAGCTGCAAGTTCCAAACTGGAAATGGGAAGTGTGATATAAATAAATCCCTCAAGAAAGAACTGGGGCAACCAAATACCTTTGGTTCATGACATTCAGTCTGTATACTCTCGTGTCATTGTGGTCGGACCAACGTACCTTGACACAGTCGGTAGTTAGGTACTAGAGCGGAGATCCGTAAGTCAACTAGCTATTACCCACAGGCCCTCATAGCGGGTGTGTGCATGGAGCAGAAGATAAAGGGATCTGGATCTTCAGGACAGGTAAGTATTTCATGAGCCCTTTCCCCATCTTCCTCTTTTCCTTTTCTTGAGGAGGTAGCTTCCAGAAAGGGCACATGCCTTGACAAAAAAGGGAGTTATGGGTGTACCTTTCCCTCCCATACAGTGTGCATGCAGCTTTTTGGGAGAGGTCCTGTATGGTTGTGGTGTGTGTTTGTAACGTTATGTGTTTCAAGGCTTCAGGCAAATGGCGCCAGTTGCACTGAGCAATTAGCGCATTTGCAGCCAAATTTTAAATAAAGAAGAAAAAGAGACACCATGGAGGGGATGGAACAAAGCTGAAGACACTACCCACAGTCCCGCACACAGGCCCGCCCCAATGCACAAAGATGCAAATACAGGGAAACTTCAAACAATGATTGAAGGAAATCTACAAAATGGATTTCTTCAACTGAGGTATCATTTTACTTTACTTAGTAAAATGCTAGTGACAGGTTCTCTTTGGGTATGCTCAAGCTAGGTACAGAATGCATGTATACACCCTTAGGTGTAACCTTGCATTATTCACGCACAAGATCACTTTTTTTCATCAACTTGTTTACTGCTCTCTCATCTAAAGCCAATAGGGGTCACCAGTGACCCTCACCTGCTCACCTCTTCACCTGCTGGTCAATCAGGTCTGGTATTTGTCTGTTTGATAGCCAATCAGCATTTTCAGTGTGCAAACACCCCAAGCCAATTAGTGGGCCAGGATATGCCTACACTCTGACCTGGGATGGGGAAAAGAACTTTTCCTGGTGAGGCTACATCCCATTCCAAGCACGAGCCCACGCCCCTTCTTCCTTTGATTTGGGCTCTATATTCCATGGGTATTCAACCACGATGGGTCTTCGACCATCACTCCTTGGATTGTACCAGTGTGGCTGAATGCAACCTCAGTCACAATACTGGAAACAGGAACACATGGGCTACTTGCACAGTGAACAAGTCTGTATGATCATGTTCACACACCACCAAGAAACCTGAAGACACAAAAGAGAATAGTAAAACCAAAAACACTCAGTTTGAAAAAATGTTGCAGTAATCTGCAAGTGCTAGTAAAAGATGTAAAAAACAGGGTATTTGGTTGATACGTTTTTTGCAAAAAATGTATACTAAGCTGCTCTACCAATCTTCACGGTATACCCTTATCAGAGCAGTCCTAACTAATGTATGCAATCCCTATCTGATGTATTTAAAAACCTGATCATCTGTATATAACCTGTGTGAACAGGGTTCAGAGAGGAAAAATCCATGTGTGCATACAGGGTAGAACAGCTTTTGTGCAGATAGCCCAAGAGGAGTGGTGGAACTCCCCAGTCTTGTAGACACAAGAGAACAATTATGGAAACAGGAACACATGGGCTACTTGCACAGTGAACAAGTCTGTATGATCATGTTCACACACCACCAAGAAACCTGAAGACACAAAAGAGAATAGTAAAACCAAAAACACTCAGTTTGAAAAAATGTTGCAGTAATCCGCAAGTGCTAGTAAAAGATGTAAAAAACAGGGTATTTGGTTGATACGTTTTTTGCAAAAAATGTATACTAAGCTGCTCTACCAATCTTCACGGTATACCCTTATCAGAGCAGTCCTAACTAATGTATGCAATCCCTATCTGATGTATTTAAAAACCTGATCATCTGTATATAACCTGTGTGAACAGGGTTCAGAGAGGAAAAATCCATGTGTGCATACAGGGTAGAACAGCTTTTGTGCAGATAGCCCAAGAGGAGTGGTGGAACTCCCCAGTCTTGTAGACACAAGAGAACAATTATGGAAACAGGAACACATGGGCTACTTGCACAGTGAACAAGTCTGTATGATCATGTTCACACACCACCAAGAAACCTGAAGACACAAAAGAGAATAGTAAAACCAAAAACACTCAGTTTGAAAAAATGTTGCAGTAATCCGCAAGTGCTAGTAAAAGATGTAAAAAACAGGGTATTTGGTTGATACGTTTTTTGCAAAAAATGTATACTAAGCTGCTCTACCAATCTTCACGGTATACCCTTATCAGAGCAGTCCTAACTAATGTATGCAATCCCTATCTGATGTATTTAAAAACCTGATCATCTGTATATAACCTGTGTGAACAGGGTTCAGAGAGGAAAAATCCATGTGTGCATACAGGGTAGAACAGCTTTTGTGCAGATAGCCCAAGAGGAGTGGTGGAACTCCCCAGTCTTGTAGACACAAGAGAACAATTATGGAAACAGGAACACATGGGCTACTTGCACAGTGAACAAGTCTGTATGATCATGTTCACACACCACCAAGAAACCTGAAGACACAAAAGAGAATAGTAAAACCAAAAACACTCAGTTTGAAAAAATGTTGCAGTAATCCGCAAGTGCTAGTAAAAGATGTAAAAAACAGGGTATTTGGTTGATACGTTTTTTGCAAAAAATGTATACTAAGCTGCTCTACCAATCTTCACGGTATACCCTTATCAGAGCAGTCCTAACTAATGTATGCAATCCCTATCTGATGTATTTAAAAACCTGATCATCTGTATATAACCTGTGTGAACAGGGTTCAGAGAGGAAAAATCCATGTGTGCATACAGGGTAGAACAGCTTTTGTGCAGATAGCCCAAGAGGAGTGGTGGAACTCCCCAGTCTTGTAGACACAAGAGAACAATTATGGAAACAGGAACACATGGGCTACTTGCACAGTGAACAAGTCTGTATGATCATGTTCACACACCACCAAGAAACCTGAAGACACAAAAGAGAATAGTAAGACCAAAAACACTCAGTTTGAAAAAATGTTGCAGTAATCCGCAAGTGCTAGTAAAAGATGTAAAAAACAGGGTATTTGGTTGATACGTTTTTTGCAAAAAATGTATACTAAGCTGCTCTACCAATCTTCACGGTATACCCTTATCAGAGCAGTCCTAACTAATGTATGCAATCCCTATCTGATGTATTTAAAAACCTGATCATCTGTATATAACCTGTGTGAACAGGGTTCAGAGAGGAAAAATCCATGTGTGCATACAGGGTAGAACAGCTTTTGTGCAGATAGCCCAAGAGGAGTGGTGGAACTCCCCAGTCTTGTAGACACAAGAGAACAATTATGGAAACAGGAACACATGGGCTACTTGCACAGTGAACAAGTCTGTATGATCATGTTCACACACCACCAAGAAACCTGAAGACACAAAAGAGAATAGTAAAACCAAAAACACTCAGTTTGAAAAAATGTTGCAGTAATCCGCAAGTGCTAGTAAAAGATGTAAAAAACAGGGTATTTGGTTGATACGTTTTTTGCAAAAAATGTATACTAAGCTGCTCTACCAATCTTCACGGTATACCCTTATCAGAGCAGTCCTAACTAATGTATGCAATCCCTATCTGATTTATTTAAAAACCTGATCATCTGTATATAACCTGTGTGAACAGGGTTCAGAGAGGAAAAATCCATGTGTGCATACAGGGTAGAACAGCTTTTGTGCAGATAGCCCAAGAGGAGTGGTGGAACTCCCCAGTCTTGTAGACACAAGAGAACAATTATGGAAACAGGAACACATGGGCTACTTGCACAGTGAACAAGTCTGTATGATCATGTTCACACACCACCAAGAAACCTGAAGACACAAAAGAGAATAGTAAAACCAAAAACACTCAGTTTGAAAAAATGTTGCAGTAATCCGCAAGTGCTAGTAAAAGATGTAAAAAACAGGGTATTTGGTTGATACGTTTTTTGCAAAAAATGTATACTAAGCTGCTCTACCAATCTTCACGGTATACCCTTATCAGAGCAGTCCTAACTAATGTATGCAATCCCTATCTGATGTATTTAAAAACCTAATCATCTGTATATAACCTGTGTGAACAGGGTTCAGAGAGGAAAAATCCATGTGTGCATACAGGGTAGAACAGCTTTTGTGCAGATAGCCCAAGAGGAGTGGTGGAACTCCCCAGTCTTGTAGACACAAGAGAACAATTATGGAAACAGGAACACATGGGCTACTTGCACAGTGAACAAGTCTGTATGATCATGTTCACACACCACCAAGAAACCTGAAGACACAAAAGAGAATAGTAAAACCAAAAACACTCAGTTTGAAAAAATGTTGCAGTAATCCGCAAGTGCTAGTAAAAGATGTAAAAAACAGGGTATTTGGTTGATACGTTTTTTGCAAAAAATGTATACTAAGCTGCTCTACCAATCTTCACGGTATACCCTTATCAGAGCAGTCCTAACTAATGTATGCAATCCCTATCTGATGTATTTAAAAACCTGATCATCTGTATATAACCTGTGTGAACAGGGTTCAGAGAGGAAAAATCCATGTGTGCATACAGGGTAGAACAGCTTTTGTGCAGATAGCCCAAGAGGAGTGGTGGAACTCCCCAGTCTTGTAGACACAAGAGAACAATTATGGAAACAGGAACACATGGGCTACTTGCACAGTGAACAAGTCTGTATGATCATGTTCACACACCACCAAGAAACCTGAAGACACAAAAGAGAATAGTAAGACCAAAAACACTCAGTTTGAAAAAATGTTGCAGTAATCCGCAAGTGCTAGTAAAAGATGTAAAAAACAGGGTATTTGGTTGATACGTTTTTTGCAAAAAATGTATACTAAGCTGCTCTACCAATCTTCACGGTATACCCTTATCAGAGCAGTCCTAACTAATGTATGCAATCCCTATCTGATGTATTTAAAAACCTGATCATCTGTATATAACCTGTGTGAACAGGGTTCAGAGAGGAAAAATCCATGTGTGCATACAGGGTAGAACAGCTTTTGTGCAGATAGCCCAAGAGGAGTGGTGGAACTCCCCAGTCTTGTAGACACAAGAGAACAATTATGGAAACAGGAACACATGGGCTACTTGCACAGTGAACAAGTCTGTATGATCATGTTCACACACCACCAAGAAACCTGAAGACACAAAAGAGAATAGTAAAACCAAAAACACTCAGTTTGAAAAAATGTTGCAGTAATCCGCAAGTGCTAGTAAAAGATGTAAAAAACAGGGTATTTGGTTGATACGTTTTTTGCAAAAAATGTATACTAAGCTGCTCTACCAATCTTCACGGTATACCCTTATCAGAGCAGTCCTAACTAATGTATGCAATCCCTATCTGATTTATTTAAAAACCTGATCATCTGTATATAACCTGTGTGAACAGGGTTCAGAGAGGAAAAATCCATGTGTGCATACAGGGTAGAACAGCTTTTGTGCAGATAGCCCAAGAGGAGTGGTGGAACTCCCCAGTCTTGTAGACACAAGAGAACAATTATGGAAACAGGAACACATGGGCTACTTGCACAGTGAACAAGTCTGTATGATCATGTTCACACACCACCAAGAAACCTGAAGACACAAAAGAGAATAGTAAAACCAAAAACACTCAGTTTGAAAAAATGTTGCAGTAATCCGCAAGTGCTAGTAAAAGATGTAAAAAACAGGGTATTTGGTTGATACGTTTTTTGCAAAAAATGTATACTAAGCTGCTCTACCAATCTTCACGGTATACCCTTATCAGAGCAGTCCTAACTAATGTATGCAATCCCTATCTGATGTATTTAAAAACCTGATCATCTGTATATAACCTGTGTGAACAGGGTTCAGAGAGGAAAAATCCATGTGTGCATACAGGGTAGAACAGCTTTTGTGCAGATAGCCCAAGAGGAGTGGTGGAACTCCCCAGTCTTGTAGACACAAGAGAACAATTATGGAAACAGGAACACATGGGCTACTTGCACAGTGAACAAGTCTGTATGATCATGTTCACACACCACCAAGAAACCTGAAGACACAAAAGAGAATAGTAAAACCAAAAACACTCAGTTTGAAAAAATGTTGCAGTAATCCGCAAGTGCTAGTAAAAGATGTAAAAAACAGGGTATTTGGTTGATACGTTTTTTGCAAAAAATGTATACTAAGCTGCTCTACCAATCTTCACGGTATACCCTTATCAGAGCAGTCCTAACTAATGTATGCAATCCCTATCTGATGTATTTAAAAACCTGATCATCTGTATATAACCTGTGTGAACAGGGTTCAGAGAGGAAAAATCCATGTGTGCATACAGGGTAGAACAGCTTTTGTGCAGATAGCCCAAGAGGAGTGGTGGAACTCCCCAGTCTTGTAGACACAAGAGAACAATTATGGAAACAGGAACACATGGGCTACTTGCACAGTGAACAAGTCTGTATGATCATGTTCACACACCACCAAGAAACCTGAAGACACAAAAGAGAATAGTAAAACCAAAAACACTCAGTTTGAAAAAATGTTGCAGTAATCCGCAAGTGCTAGTAAAAGATGTAAAAAACAGGGTATTTGGTTGATACGTTTTTTGCAAAAAATGTATACTAAGCTGCTCTACCAATCTTCACGGTATACCCTTATCAGAGCAGTCCTAACTAATGTATGCAATCCCTATCTGATGTATTTAAAAACCTGATCATCTGTATATAACCTGTGTGAACAGGGTTCAGAGAGGAAAAATCCATGTGTGCATACAGGGTAGAACAGCTTTTGTGCAGATAGCCCAAGAGGAGTGGTGGAACTCCCCAGTCTTGTAGACACAAGAGAACAATTATGGAAACAGGAACACATGGGCTACTTGCACAGTGAACAAGTCTGTATGATCATGTTCACACACCACCAAGAAACCTGAAGACACAAAAGAGAATAGTAAGACCAAAAACACTCAGTTTGAAAAAATGTTGCAGTAATCCGCAAGTGCTAGTAAAAGATGTAAAAAACAGGGTATTTGGTTGATACGTTTTTTGCAAAAAATGTATACTAAGCTGCTCTACCAATCTTCACGGTATACCCTTATCAGAGCAGTCCTAACTAATGTATGCAATCCCTATCTGATGTATTTAAAAACCTGATCATCTGTATATAACCTGTGTGAACAGGGTTCAGAGAGGAAAAATCCATGTGTGCATACAGGGTAGAACAGCTTTTGTGCAGATAGCCCAAGAGGAGTGGTGGAACTCCCCAGTCTTGTAGACACAAGAGAACAATTATGGAAACAGGAACACATGGGCTACTTGCACAGTGAACAAGTCTGTATGATCATGTTCACACACCACCAAGAAACCTGAAGACACAAAAGAGAATAGTAAAACCAAAAACACTCAGTTTGAAAAAATGTTGCAGTAATCCGCAAGTGCTAGTAAAAGATGTAAAAAACAGGGTATTTGGTTGATACGTTTTTTGCAAAAAATGTATACTAAGCTGCTCTACCAATCTTCACGGTATACCCTTATCAGAGCAGTCCTAACTAATGTATGCAATCCCTATCTGATTTATTTAAAAACCTGATCATCTGTATATAACCTGTGTGAACAGGGTTCAGAGAGGAAAAATCCATGTGTGCATACAGGGTAGAACAGCTTTTGTGCAGATAGCCCAAGAGGAGTGGTGGAACTCCCCAGTCTTGTAGACACAAGAGAACAATTATGGAAACAGGAACACATGGGCTACTTGCACAGTGAACAAGTCTGTATGATCATGTTCACACACCACCAAGAAACCTGAAGACACAAAAGAGAATAGTAAAACCAAAAACACTCAGTTTGAAAAAATGTTGCAGTAATCCGCAAGTGCTAGTAAAAGATGTAAAAAACAGGGTATTTGGTTGATACGTTTTTTGCAAAAAATGTATACTAAGCTGCTCTACCAATCTTCACGGTATACCCTTATCAGAGCAGTCCTAACTAATGTATGCAATCCCTATCTGATGTATTTAAAAACCTAATCATCTGTATATAACCTGTGTGAACAGGGTTCAGAGAGGAAAAATCCATGTGTGCATACAGGGTAGAACAGCTTTTGTGCAGATAGCCCAAGAGGAGTGGTGGAACTCCCCAGTCTTGTAGACACAAGAGAACAATTATGGAAACAGGAACACATGGGCTACTTGCACAGTGAACAAGTCTGTATGATCATGTTCACACACCACCAAGAAACCTGAAGACACAAAAGAGAATAGTAAAACCAAAAACACTCAGTTTGAAAAAATGTTGCAGTAATCCGCAAGTGCTAGTAAAAGATGTAAAAAACAGGGTATTTGGTTGATACGTTTTTTGCAAAAAATGTATACTAAGCTGCTCTACCAATCTTCACGGTATACCCTTATCAGAGCAGTCCTAACTAATGTATGCAATCCCTATCTGATGTATTTAAAAACCTGATCATCTGTATATAACCTGTGTGAACAGGGTTCAGAGAGGAAAAATCCATGTGTGCATACAGGGTAGAACAGCTTTTGTGCAGATAGCCCAAGAGGAGTGGTGGAACTCCCCAGTCTTGTAGACACAAGAGAACAATTATGGAAACAGGAACACATGGGCTACTTGCACAGTGAACAAGTCTGTATGATCATGTTCACACACCACCAAGAAACCTGAAGACACAAAAGAGAATAGTAAGACCAAAAACACTCAGTTTGAAAAAATGTTGCAGTAATCCGCAAGTGCTAGTAAAAGATGTAAAAAACAGGGTATTTGGTTGATACGTTTTTTGCAAAAAATGTATACTAAGCTGCTCTACCAATCTTCACGGTATACCCTTATCAGAGCAGTCCTAACTAATGTATGCAATCCCTATCTGATGTATTTAAAAACCTGATCATCTGTATATAACCTGTGTGAACAGGGTTCAGAGAGGAAAAATCCATGTGTGCATACAGGGTAGAACAGCTTTTGTGCAGATAGCCCAAGAGGAGTGGTGGAACTCCCCAGTCTTGTAGACACAAGAGAACAATTATGGAAACAGGAACACATGGGCTACTTGCACAGTGAACAAGTCTGTATGATCATGTTCACACACCACCAAGAAACCTGAAGACACAAAAGAGAATAGTAAAACCAAAAACACTCAGTTTGAAAAAATGTTGCAGTAATCCGCAAGTGCTAGTAAAAGATGTAAAAAACAGGGTATTTGGTTGATACGTTTTTTGCAAAAAATGTATACTAAGCTGCTCTACCAATCTTCACGGTATACCCTTATCAGAGCAGTCCTAATTAATGTATGCAATCCCTATCTGATTTATTTAAAAACCTGATCATCTGTATATAACCTGTGTGAACAGGGTTCAGAGAGGAAAAATCCATGTGTGCATACAGGGTAGAACAGCTTTTGTGCAGATAGCCCAAGAGGAGTGGTGGAACTCCCCAGTCTTGTAGACACAAGAGAACAATTATGGAAACAGGAACACATGGGCTACTTGCACAGTGAACAAGTCTGTATGATCATGTTCACACACCACCAAGAAACCTGAAGACACAAAAGAGAATAGTAAAACCAAAAACACTCAGTTTGAAAAAATGTTGCAGTAATCCGCAAGTGCTAGTAAAAGATGTAAAAAACAGGGTATTTGGTTGATACGTTTTTTGCAAAAAATGTATACTAAGCTGCTCTACCAATCTTCACGGTATACCCTTATCAGAGCAGTCCTAACTAATGTATGCAATCCCTATCTGATGTATTTAAAAACCTAATCATCTGTATATAACCTGTGTGAACAGGGTTCAGAGAGGAAAAATCCATGTGTGCATACAGGGTAGAACAGCTTTTGTGCAGATAGCCCAAGAGGAGTGGTGGAACTCCCCAGTCTTGTAGACACAAGAGAACAATTATGGAAACAGGAACACATGGGCTACTTGCACAGTGAACAAGTCTGTATGATCATGTTCACACACCACCAAGAAACCTGAAGACACAAAAGAGAATAGTAAAACCAAAAACACTCAGTTTGAAAAAATGTTGCAGTAATCCGCAAGTGCTAGTAAAAGATGTAAAAAACAGGGTATTTGGTTGATACGTTTTTTTGCAAAAAATGTATACTAAGCTGCTCTACCAATCTTCACGGTATACCCTTATCAGAGCAGTCCTAACTAATGTATGCAATCCCTATCTGATGTATTTAAAAACCTGATCGTATGTATATAACCTGTGTGAACAGGGTTCAGAGAGGAAAAATCCATGTGTGCATACAGGGTAGAACAGCTTTTGTGCAGATAGCCCAAGAGGAGTGGTGGAACTCCCCAGTCTTGTAGACACAAGAGAACAATTATGGAAACAGGAACACATGGGCTACTTGCACAGTGAACAAGTCTGTATGATCATGTTCACACACCACCAAGAAACCTGAAGACACAAAAGAGAATAGTAAAACCAAAAACATTCAGTTTGAAAAAATGTTGCAGTAATCCGCAAGTGCTAGTAAAAGATGTAAAAAACAGGGTATTTGGTTGATACGTTTTTTGCAAAAAATGTATACTAAGCTGCTCTACCAATCTTCACGGTATACCCTTATCAGAGCAGTCCTAACTAATGTATGCAATCCCTATCTGATGTATTTAAAAACCTGATCATCTGTATATAACCTGTGTGAACAGGGTTCAGAGAGGAAAAATCCATGTGTGCATACAGGGTAGAACAGCTTTTGTGCAGATAGCCCAAGAGGAGTGGTGGAACTCCCCAGTCTTGTAGACACAAGAGAACAATTATGGAAACAGGAACACATGGGCTACTTGCACAGTGAACAAGTCTGTATGATCATGTTCACACACCACCAAGAAACCTGAAGACACAAAAGAGAATAGTAAAACCAAAAACACTCAGTTTGAAAAAATGTTGCAGTAATCCGCAAGTGCTAGTAAAAGATGTAAAAAACAGGGTATTTGGTTGATACGTTTTTTGCAAAAAATGTATACTAAGCTGCTCTACCAATCTTCACGGTATACCCTTATCAGAGCAGTCCTAACTAATGTATGCAATCCCTATCTGATGTATTTAAAAACCTGATCATCTGTATATAACCTGTGTGAACAGGGTTCAGAGAGGAAAAATCCATGTGTGCATACAGGGTAGAACAGCTTTTGTGCAGATAGCCCAAGAGGAGTGGTGGAACTCCCCAGTCTTGTAGACACAAGAGAACAATTATGGAAACAGGAACACATGGGCTACTTGCACAGTGAACAAGTCTGTATGATCATGTTCACACACCACCAAGAAACCTGAAGACACAAAAGAGAATAGTAAAACCAAAAACACTCAGTTTGAAAAAATGTTGCAGTAATCCGCAAGTGCTAGTAAAAGATGTAAAAAACAGGGTATTTGGTTGATACGTTTTTTGCAAAAAATGTATACTAAGCTGCTCTACCAATCTTCACGGTATACCCTTATCAGAGCAGTCCTAACTAATGTATGCAATCCCTATCTGATGTATTTAAAAACCTGATCATCTGTATATAACCTGTGTGAACAGGGTTCAGAGAGGAAAAATCCATGTGTGCATACAGGGTAGAACAGCTTTTGTGCAGATAGCCCAAGAGGAGTGGTGGAACTCCCCAGTCTTGTAGACACAAGAGAACAATTATGGAAACAGGAACACATGGGCTACTTGCACAGTGAACAAGTCTGTATGATCATGTTCACACACCACCAAGAAACCTGAAGACACAAAAGAGAATAGTAAAACCAAAAACACTCAGTTTGAAAAAATGT
This sequence comes from Ranitomeya imitator, assembly GCF_032444005.1. NCBI lineage: Eukaryota > Metazoa > Chordata > Amphibia > Anura > Dendrobatidae > Ranitomeya > Ranitomeya imitator. The sequence continues at coordinate 471,056,018 of NC_091285.1, forward strand.
TGCAGTAATCCGCAAGTGCTAGTAAAAGATGTAAAAAACAGGGTATTTGGTTGATACGTTTTTTGCAAAAAATGTATACTAAGCTGCTCTACCAATCTTCACGGTATGCCCTTATCAGAGCAGTCCTAACTAATGTATGCAATCCCTATCTGATGTATTTAAAAACCTGATCATCTGTATATAACCTGTGTGAACAGGGTTCAGAGAGGAAAAATCCATGTGTGCATACAGGGTAGAACAGCTTTTGTGCAGATAGCCCAAGAGGAGTGGTGGAACTCCCCAGTCTTGTAGACACAAGAGAACAATTATGGAAACAGGAACACATGGGCTACTTGCACAGTGAACAAGTCTGTATGATCATGTTCACACACCACCAAGAAACCTGAAGACACAAAAGAGAATAGTAAGACCAAAAACACTCAGTTTGAAAAAATGTTGCAGTAATCCGCAAGTGCTAGTAAAAGATGTAAAAAACAGGGTATTTGGTTGATACGTTTTTTGCAAAAAATGTATACTAAGCTGCTCTACCAATCTTCACGGTATACCCTTATCAGAGCAGTCCTAACTAATGTATGCAATCCCTATCTGATGTATTTAAAAACCTGATCATCTGTATATAACCTGTGTGAACAGGGTTCAGAGAGGAAAAATCCATGTGTGCATACAGGGTAGAACAGCTTTTGTGCAGATAGCCCAAGAGGAGTGGTGGAACTCCCCAGTCTTGTAGACACAAGAGAACAATTATGGAAACAGGAACACATGGGCTACTTGCACAGTGAACAAGTCTGTATGATCATGTTCACACACCACCAAGAAACCTGAAGACACAAAAGAGAATAGTAAAACCAAAAACACTCAGTTTGAAAAAATGTTGCAGTAATCCGCAAGTGCTAGTAAAAGATGTAAAAAACAGGGTATTTGGTTGATACGTTTTTTGCAAAAAATGTATACTAAGCTGCTCTACCAATCTTCACGGTATACCCTTATCAGAGCAGTCCTAACTAATGTATGCAATCCCTATCTGATGTATTTAAAAACCTGATCATCTGTATATAACCTGTGTGAACAGGGTTCAGAGAGGAAAAATCCATGTGTGCATACAGGGTAGAACAGCTTTTGTGCAGATAGCCCAAGAGGAGTGGTGGAACTCCCCAGTCTTGTAGACACAAGAGAACAATTATGGAAACAGGAACACATGGGCTACTTGCACAGTGAACAAGTCTGTATGATCATGTTCACACACCACCAAGAAACCTGAAGACACAAAAGAGAATAGTAAAACCAAAAACACTCAGTTTGAAAAAATGTTGCAGTAATCCGCAAGTGCTAGTAAAAGATGTAAAAAACAGGGTATTTGGTTGATACGTTTTTTGCAAAAAATGTATACTAAGCTGCTCTACCAATCTTCACGGTATGCCCTTATCAGAGCAGTCCTAACTAATGTATGCAATCCCTATCTGATGTATTTAAAAACCTGATCATCTGTATATAACCTGTGTGAACAGGGTTCAGAGAGGAAAAATCCATGTGTGCATACAGGGTAGAACAGCTTTTGTGCAGATAGCCCAAGAGGAGTGGTGGAACTCCCCAGTCTTGTAGACACAAGAGAACAATTATGGAAACAGGAACACATGGGCTACTTGCACAGTGAACAAGTCTGTATGATCATGTTCACACACCACCAAGAAACCTGAAGACACAAAAGAGAATAGTAAGACCAAAAACACTCAGTTTGAAAAAATGTTGCAGTAATCCGCAAGTGCTAGTAAAAGATGTAAAAAACAGGGTATTTGGTTGATACGTTTTTTGCAAAAAATGTATACTAAGCTGCTCTACCAATCTTCACGGTATACCCTTATCAGAGCAGTCCTAACTAATGTATGCAATCCCTATCTGATGTATTTAAAAACCTGATCATCTGTATATAACCTGTGTGAACAGGGTTCAGAGAGGAAAAATCCATGTGTGCATACAGGGTAGAACAGCTTTTGTGCAGATAGCCCAAGAGGAGTGGTGGAACTCCCCAGTCTTGTAGACACAAGAGAACAATTATGGAAACAGGAACACATGGGCTACTTGCACAGTGAACAAGTCTGTATGATCATGTTCACACACCACCAAGAAACCTGAAGACACAAAAGAGAATAGTAAAACCAAAAACACTCAGTTTGAAAAAATGTTGCAGTAATCCGCAAGTGCTAGTAAAAGATGTAAAAAACAGGGTATTTGGTTGATACGTTTTTTGCAAAAAATGTATACTAAGCTGCTCTACCAATCTTCACGGTATACCCTTATCAGAGCAGTCCTAACTAATGTATGCAATCCCTATCTGATGTATTTAAAAACCTGATCATCTGTATATAACCTGTGTGAACAGGGTTCAGAGAGGAAAAATCCATGTGTGCATACAGGGTAGAACAGCTTTTGTGCAGATAGCCCAAGAGGAGTGGTGGAACTCCCCAGTCTTGTAGACACAAGAGAACAATTATGGAAACAGGAACACATGGGCTACTTGCACAGTGAACAAGTCTGTATGATCATGTTCACACACCACCAAGAAACCTGAAGACACAAAAGAGAATAGTAAGACCAAAAACACTCAGTTTGAAAAAATGTTGCAGTAATCCGCAAGTGCTAGTAAAAGATGTAAAAAACAGGGTATTTGGTTGATACGTTTTTTGCAAAAAATGTATACTAAGCTGCTCTACCAATCTTCACGGTATACCCTTATCAGAGCAGTCCTAACTAATGTATGCAATCCCTATCTGATGTATTTAAAAACCTGATCATCTTTATATAACCTGTGTGAACAGGGTTCAGAGAGGAAAAATCCATGTGTGCATACAGGGTAGAACAGCTTTTGTGCAGATAGCCCAAGAGGAGTGGTGGAACTCCCCAGTCTTGTAGACACAAGAGAACAATTATGGAAACAGGAACACATGGGCTACTTGCACAGTGAACAAGTCTGTATGATCATGTTCACACACCACCAAGAAACCTGAAGACACAAAAGAGAATAGTAAAACCAAAAACACTCAGTTTGAAAAAATGTTGCAGTAATCCGCAAGTGCTAGTAAAAGATGTAAAAAACAGGGTATTTGGTTGATACGTTTTTTGCAAAAAATGTATACTAAGCTGCTCTACCAATCTTCACGGTATGCCCTTATCAGAGCAGTCCTAACTAATGTATGCAATCCCTATCTGATGTATTTAAAAACCTGATCATCTGTATATAACCTGTGTGAACAGGGTTCAGAGAGGAAAAATCCATGTGTGCATACAGGGTAGAACAGCTTTTGTGCAGATAGCCCAAGAGGAGTGGTGGAACTCCCCAGTCTTGTAGACACAAGAGAACAATTATGGAAACAGGAACACATGGGCTACTTGCACAGTGAACAAGTCTGTATGATCATGTTCACACACCACCAAGAAACCTGAAGACACAAAAGAGAATAGTAAAACCAAAAACACTCAGTTTGAAAAAATGTTGCAGTAATCCGCAAGTGCTAGTAAAAGATGTAAAAAACAGGGTATTTGGTTGATACGTTTTTTGCAAAAAATGTATACTAAGCTGCTCTACCAATCTTCACGGTATACCCTTATCAGAGCAGTCCTAACTAATGTATGCAATCCCTATCTGATGTATTTAAAAACCTGATCATCTGTATATAACCTGTGTGAACAGGGTTCAGAGAGGAAAAATCCATGTGTGCATACAGGGTAGAACAGCTTTTGTGCAGATAGCCCAAGAGGAGTGGTGGAACTCCCCAGTCTTGTAGACACAAGAGAACAATTATGGAAACAGGAACACATGGGCTACTTGCACAGTGAACAAGTCTGTATGATCATGTTCACACACCACTAAGAAACCTGAAGACACAAAAGAGAATAGTAAAACCAAAAACACTCAGTTTGAAAAAATGTTGCAGTAATCCGCAAGTGCTAGTAAAAGATGTAAAAAACAGGGTATTTGGTTGATACGTTTTTTTGCAAAAAATGTATACTAAGCTGCTCTACCAATCTTCACGGTATACCCTTATCAGAGCAGTCCTAACTAATGTATGCAATCCCTATCTGATGTATTTAAAAACCTGATCATCTGTATATAACCTGTGTGAACAGGGTTCAGAGAGGAAAAATCCATGTGTGCATACAGGGTAGAACAGCTTTTGTGCAGATAGCCCAAGAGGAGTGGTGGAACTCCCCAGTCTTGTAGACACAAGAGAACAATTATGGAAACAGGAACACATGGGCTACTTGCACAGTGAACAAGTCTGTATGATCATGTTCACACACCACCAAGAAACCTGAAGACACAAAAGAGAATAGTAAAACCAAAAACACTCAGTTTGAAAAAATGTTGCAGTAATCCGCAAGTGCTAGTAAAAGATGTAAAAAACAGGGTATTTGGTTGATACGTTTTTTGCAAAAAATGTATACTAAGCTGCTCTACCAATCTTCACGGTATACCCTTATCAGAGCAGTCCTAACTAATGTATGCAATCCCTATCTGATGTATTTAAAAACCTGATCATCTGTATATAACCTGTGTGAACAGGGTTCAGAGAGGAAAAATCCATGTGTGCATACAGGGTAGAACAGCTTTTGTGCAGATAGCCCAAGAGGAGTGGTGGAACTCCCCAGTCTTGTAGACACAAGAGAACAATTATGGAAACAGGAACACATGGGCTACTTGCACAGTGAACAAGTCTGTATGATCATGTTCACACACCACCAAGAAACCTGAAGACACAAAAGAGAATAGTAAAACCAAAAACACTCAGTTTGAAAAAATGTTGCAGTAATCCGCAAGTGCTAGTAAAAGATGTAAAAAACAGGGTATTTGGTTGATACGTTTTTTGCAAAAAATGTATACTAAGCTGCTCTACCAATCTTCACGGTATACCCTTATCAGAGCAGTCCTAACTAATGTATGCAATCCCTATCTGATGTATTTAAAAACCTGATCATCTGTATATAACCTGTGTGAACAGGGTTCAGAGAGGAAAAATCCATGTGTGCATACAGGGTAGAACAGCTTTTGTGCAGATAGCCCAAGAGGAGTGGTGGAACTCCCCAGTCTTGTAGACACAAGAGAACAATTATGGAAACAGGAACACATGGGCTACTTGCACAGTGAACAAGTCTGTATGATCATGTTCACACACCACCAAGAAACCTGAAGACACAAAAGAGAATAGTAAAACCAAAAACACTCAGTTTGAAAAAATGTTGCAGTAATCCGCAAGTGCTAGTAAAAGATGTAAAAAACAGGGTATTTGGTTGATACGTTTTTTGCAAAAAATGTATACTAAGCTGCTCTACCAATCTTCACGGTATACCCTTATCAGAGCAGTCCTAACTAATGTATGCAATCCCTATCTGATGTATTTAAAAACCTGATCATCTGTATATAACCTGTGTGAACAGGGTTCAGAGAGGAAAAATCCATGTGTGCATACAGGGTAGAACAGCTTTTGTGCAGATAGCCCAAGAGGAGTGGTGGAACTCCCCAGTCTTGTAGACACAAGAGAACAATTATGGAAACAGGAACACATGGGCTACTTGCACAGTGAACAAGTCTGTATGATCATGTTCACACACCACTAAGAAACCTGAAGACACAAAAGAGAATAGTAAAACCAAAAACACTCAGTTTGAAAAAATGTTGCAGTAATCCGCAAGTGCTAGTAAAAGATGTAAAAAACAGGGTATTTGGTTGATACGTTTTTTTGCAAAAAATGTATACTAAGCTGCTCTACCAATCTTCACGGTATACCCTTATCAGAGCAGTCCTAACTAATGTATGCAATCCCTATCTGATGTATTTAAAAACCTGATCATCTGTATATAACCTGTGTGAACAGGGTTCAGAGAGGAAAAATCCATGTGTGCATACAGGGTAGAACAGCTTTTGTGCAGATAGCCCAAGAGGAGTGGTGGAACTCCCCAGTCTTGTAGACACAAGAGAACAATTATGGAAACAGGAACACATGGGCTACTTGCACAGTGAACAAGTCTGTATGATCATGTTCACACACCACCAAGAAACCTGAAGACACAAAAGAGAATAGTAAAACCAAAAACACTCAGTTTGAAAAAATGTTGCAGTAATCCGCAAGTGCTAGTAAAAGATGTAAAAAACAGGGTATTTGGTTGATACGGTTTTTGCAAAAAATGTATACTAAGCTGCTCTACCAATCTTCACGGTATACCCTTATCAGAGCAGTCCTAACTAATGTATGCAATCCCTATCTGATGTATTTAAAAACCTGATCATCTGTATATAACCTGTGTGAACAGGGTTCAGAGAGGAAAAATCCATGTGTGCATACAGGGTAGAACAGCTTTTGTGCAGATAGCCCAAGAGGAGTGGTGGAACTCCCCAGTCTTGTAGACACAAGAGAACAATTATGGAAACAGGAACACATGGGCTACTTGCACAGTGAACAAGTCTGTATGATCATGTTCACACACCACCAAGAAACCTGAAGACACAAAAGAGAATAGTAAAACCAAAAACACTCAGTTTGAAAAAATGTTGCAGTAATCCGCAAGTGCTAGTAAAAGATGTAAAAAACAGGGTATTTGGTTGATACGTTTTTTGCAAAAAATGTATACTAAGCTGCTCTACCAATCTTCACGGTATACCCTTATCAGAGCAGTCCTAACTAATGTATGCAATCCCTATCTGATGTATTTAAAAACCTGATCATCTGTATATAACCTGTGTGAACAGGGTTCAGAGAGGAAAAATCCATGTGTGCATACAGGGTAGAACAGCTTTTGTGCAGATAGCCCAAGAGGAGTGGTGGAACTCCCCAGTCTTGTAGACACAAGAGAACAATTATGGAAACAGGAACACATGGGCTACTTGCACAGTGAACAAGTCTGTATGATCATGTTCACACACCACCAAGAAACCTGAAGACACAAAAGAGAATAGTAAAACCAAAAACACTCAGTTTGAAAAAATGTTGCAGTAATCCGCAAGTGCTAGTAAAAGATGTAAAAAACAGGGTATTTGGTTGATACGTTTTTTGCAAAAAATGTATACTAAGCTGCTCTACCAATCTTCACGGTATGCCCTTATCAGAGCAGTCCTAACTAATGTATGCAATCCCTATCTGATGTATTTAAAAACCTGATCATCTGTATATAACCTGTGTGAACAGGGTTCAGAGAGGAAAAATCCATGTGTGCATACAGGGTAGAACAGCTTTTGTGCAGATAGCCCAAGAGGAGTGGTGGAACTCCCCAGTCTTGTAGACACAAGAGAACAATTATGGAAACAGGAACACATGGGCTACTTGCACAGTGAACAAGTCTGTATGATCATGTTCACACACCACCAAGAAACCTGAAGACACAAAAGAGAATAGTAAGACCAAAAACACTCAGTTTGAAAAAATGTTGCAGTAATCCGCAAGTGCTAGTAAAAGATGTAAAAAACAGGGTATTTGGTTGATACGTTTTTTGCAAAAAATGTATACTAAGCTGCTCTACCAATCTTCACGGTATACCCTTATCAGAGCAGTCCTAACTAATGTATGCAATCCCTATCTGATGTATTTAAAAACCTGATCATCTGTATATAACCTGTGTGAACAGGGTTCAGAGAGGAAAAATCCATGTGTGCATACAGGGTAGAACAGCTTTTGTGCAGATAGCCCAAGAGGAGTGGTGGAACTCCCCAGTCTTGTAGACACAAGAGAACAATTATGGAAACAGGAACACATGGGCTACTTGCACAGTGAACAAGTCTGTATGATCATGTTCACACACCACCAAGAAACCTGAAGACACAAAAGAGAATAGTAAAACCAAAAACACTCAGTTTGAAAAAATGTTGCAGTAATCCGCAAGTGCTAGTAAAAGATGTAAAAAACAGGGTATTTGGTTGATACGTTTTTTGCAAAAAATGTATACTAAGCTGCTCTACCAATCTTCACGGTATACCCTTATCAGAGCAGTCCTAACTAATGTATGCAATCCCTATCTGATGTATTTAAAAACCTGATCATCTGTATATAACCTGTGTGAACAGGGTTCAGAGAGGAAAAATCCATGTGTGCATACAGGGTAGAACAGCTTTTGTGCAGATAGCCCAAGAGGAGTGGTGGAACTCCCCAGTCTTGTAGACACAAGAGAACAATTATGGAAACAGGAACACATGGGCTACTTGCACAGTGAACAAGTCTGTATGATCATGTTCACACACCACCAAGAAACCTGAAGACACAAAAGAGAATAGTAAAACCAAAAACACTCAGTTTGAAAAAATGTTGCAGTAATCCGCAAGTGCTAGTAAAAGATGTAAAAAACAGGGTATTTGGTTGATACGTTTTTTGCAAAAAATGTATACTAAGCTGCTCTACCAATCTTCACGGTATACCCTTATCAGAGCAGTCCTAACTAATGTATGCAATCCCTATCTGATGTATTTAAAAACCTGATCATCTGTATATAACCTGTGTGAACAGGGTTCAGAGAGGAAAAATCCATGTGTGCATACAGGGTAGAACAGCTTTTGTGCAGATAGCCCAAGAGGAGTGGTGGAACTCCCCAGTCTTGTAGACACAAGAGAACAATTATGGAAACAGGAACACATGGGCTACTTGCACAGTGAACAAGTCTGTATGATCATGTTCACACACCACCAAGAAACCTGAAGACACAAAAGAGAATAGTAAAACCAAAAACACTCAGTTTGAAAAAATGTTGCAGTAATCCGCAAGTGCTAGTAAAAGATGTAAAAAACAGGGTATTTGGTTGATACGTTTTTTTGCAAAAAATGTATACTAAGCTGCTCTACCAATCTTCACGGTATACCCTTATCAGAGCAGTCCTAACTAATGTATGCAATCCCTATCTGATGTATTTAAAAACCTGATCATCTGTATATAACCTGTGTGAACAGGGTTCAGAGAGGAAAAATCCATGTGTGCATACAGGGTAGAACAGCTTTTGTGCAGATAGCCCAAGAGGAGTGGTGGAACTCCCCAGTCTTGTAGACACAAGAGAACAATTATGGAAACAGGAACACATGGGCTACTTGCACAGTGAACAAGTCTGTATGATCATGTTCACACACCACCAAGAAACCTGAAGACACAAAAGAGAATAGTAAAACCAAAAACACTCAGTTTGAAAAAATGTTGCAGTAATCCGCAAGTGCTAGTAAAAGATGTAAAAAACAGGGTATTTGGTTGATACGTTTTTTGCAAAAAATGTATACTAAGCTGCTCTACCAATCTTCACGGTATACCCTTATCAGAGCAGTCCTAACTAATGTATGCAATCCCTATCTGATGTATTTAAAAACCTGATCATCTGTATATAACCTGTGTGAACAGGGTTCAGAGAGGAAAAATCCATGTGTGCATACAGGGTAGAACAGCTTTTGTGCAGATAGCCCAAGAGGAGTGGTGGAACTCCCCAGTCTTGTAGACACAAGAGAACAATTATGGAAACAGGAACACATGGGCTACTTGCACAGTGAACAAGTCTGTATGATCATGTTCACACACCACCAAGAAACCTGAAGACACAAAAGAGAATAGTAAAACCAAAAACACTCAGTTTGAAAAAATGTTGCAGTAATCCGCAAGTGCTAGTAAAAGATGTAAAAAACAGGGTATTTGGTTGATACGTTTTTTGCAAAAAATGTATACTAAGCTGCTCTACCAATCTTCACGGTATACCCTTATCAGAGCAGTCCTAACTAATGTATGCAATCCCTATCTGATGTATTTAAAAACCTGATCATCTGTATATAACCTGTGTGAACAGGGTTCAGAGAGGAAAAATCCATGTGTGCATACAGGGTAGAACAGCTTTTGTGCAGATAGCCCAAGAGGAGTGGTGGAACTCCCCAGTCTTGTAGACACAAGAGAACAATTATGGAAACAGGAACACATGGGCTACTTGCACAGTGAACAAGTCTGTATGATCATGTTCACACACCACCAAGAAACCTGAAGACACAAAAGAGAATAGTAAAACCAAAAACACTCAGTTTGAAAAAATGTTGCAGTAATCCGCAAGTGCTAGTAAAAGATGTAAAAAACAGGGTATTTGGTTGATACGTTTTTTGCAAAAAATGTATACTAAGCTGCTCTACCAATCTTCACGGTATACCCTTATCAGAGCAGTCCTAACTAATGTATGCAATCCCTATCTGATGTATTTAAAAACCTGATCATCTGTATATAACCTGTGTGAACAGGGTTCAGAGAGGAAAAATCCATGTGTGCATACAGGGTAGAACAGCTTTTGTGCAGATAGCCCAAGAGGAGTGGTGGAACTCCCCAGTCTTGTAGACACAAGAGAACAATTATGGAAACAGGAACACATGGGCTACTTGCACAGTGAACAAGTCTGTATGATCATGTTCACACACCACCAAGAAACCTGAAGACACAAAAGAGAATAGTAAAACCAAAAACACTCAGTTTGAAAAAATGTTGCAGTAATCCGCAAGTGCTAGTAAAAGATGTAAAAAACAGGGTATTTGGTTGATACGTTTTTTTGCAAAAAATGTATACTAAGCTGCTCTACCAATCTTCACGGTATACCCTTATCAGAGCAGTCCTAACTAATGTATGCAATCCCTATCTGATGTATTTAAAAACCTGATCATCTGTATATAACCTGTGTGAACAGGGTTCAGAGAGGAAAAATCCATGTGTGCATACAGGGTAGAACAGCTTTTGTGCAGATAGCCCAAGAGGAGTGGTGGAACTCCCCAGTCTTGTAGACACAAGAGAACAATTATGGAAACAGGAACACATGGGCTACTTGCACAGTGAACAAGTCTGTATGATCATGTTCACACACCACCAAGAAACCTGAAGACACAAAAGAGAATAGTAAAACCAAAAACACTCAGTTTGAAAAAATGTTGCAGTAATCCGCAAGTGCTAGTAAAAGATGTAAAAAACAGGGTATTTGGTTGATACGTTTTTTGCAAAAAATGTATACTAAGCTGCTCTACCAATCTTCACGGTATACCCTTATCAGAGCAGTCCTAACTAATGTATGCAATCCCTATCTGATGTATTTAAAAACCTGATCATCTGTATATAACCTGTGTGAACAGGGTTCAGAGAGGAAAAATCCATGTGTGCATACAGGGTAGAACAGCTTTTGTGCAGATAGCCCAAGAGGAGTGGTGGAACTCCCCAGTCTTGTAGACACAAGAGAACAATTATGGAAACAGGAACACATGGGCTACTTGCACAGTGAACAAGTCTGTATGATCATGTTCACACACCACCAAGAAACCTGAAGACACAAAAGAGAATAGTAAAACCAAAAACACTCAGTTTGAAAAAATGTTGCAGTAATCCGCAAGTGCTAGTAAAAGATGTAAAAAACAGGGTATTTGGTTGATAGGTTTTTTGCAAAAAATGTATACTAAGCTGCTCTACCAATCTTCACGGTATACCCTTATCAGAGCAGTCCTAACTAATGTATGCAATCCCTATCTGATGTATTTAAAAACCTGATCATCTGTATATAACCTGTGTGAACAGGGTTCAGAGAGGAAAAATCCATGTGTGCATACAGGGTAGAACAGCTTTTGTGCAGATAGCCCAAGAGGAGTGGTGGAACTCCCCAGTCTTGTAGACACAAGAGAACAATTATGGAAACAGGAACACATGGGCTACTTGCACAGTGAACAAGTCTGTATGATCATGTTCACACACCACCAAGAAACCTGAAGACACAAAAGAGAATAGTAAAACCAAAAACACTCAGTTTGAAAAAATGTTGCAGTAATCCGCAAGTGCTAGTAAAAGATGTAAAAAACAGGGTATTTGGTTGATACGTTTTTTGCAAAAAATGTATACTAAGCTGCTCTACCAATCTTCACGGTATACCCTTATCAGAGCAGTCCTAACTAATGTATGCAATCCCTATCTGATGTATTTAAAAACCTGATCATCTGTATATAACCTGTGTGAACAGGGTTCAGAGAGGAAAAATCCATGTGTGCATACAGGGTAGAACAGCTTTTGTGCAGATAGCCCAAGAGGAGTGGTGGAACTCCCCAGTCTTGTAGACACAAGAGAACAATTATGGAAACAGGAACACATGGGCTACTTGCACAGTGAACAAGTCTGTATGATCATGTTCACACACCACCAAGAAACCTGAAGACACAAAAGAGAATAGTAAAACCAAAAACACTCAGTTTGAAAAAATGTTGCAGTAATCCGCAAGTGCTAGTAAAAGATGTAAAAAACAGGGTATTTGGTTGATACGTTTTTTGCAAAAAATGTATACTAAGCTGCTCTACCAATCTTCACGGTATACCCTTATCAGAGCAGTCCTAACTAATGTATGCAATCCCTATCTGATGTATTTAAAAACCTGATCATCTGTATATAACCTGTGTGAACAGGGTTCAGAGAGGAAAAATCCATGTGTGCATACAGGGTAGAACAGCTTTTGTGCAGATAGCCCAAGAGGAGTGGTGGAACTCCCCAGTCTTGTAGACACAAGAGAACAATTATGGAAACAGGAACACATGGGCTACTTGCACAGTGAACAAGTCTGTATGATCATGTTCACACACCACCAAGAAACCTGAAGACACAAAAGAGAATAGTAAAACCAAAAACACTCAGTTTGAAAAAATGTTGCAGTAATCCGCAAGTGCTAGTAAAAGATGTAAAAAACAGGGTATTTGGTTGATACGTTTTTTGCAAAAAATGTATACTAAGCTGCTCTACCAATCTTCACGGTATGCCCTTATCAGAGCAGTCCTAACTAATGTATGCAATCCCTATCTGATGTATTTAAAAACCTGATCATCTGTATATAACCTGTGTGAACAGGGTTCAGAGAGGAAAAATCCATGTGTGCATACAGGGTAGAACAGCTTTTGTGCAGATAGCCCAAGAGGAGTGGTGGAACTCCCCAGTCTTGTAGACACAAGAGAACAATTATGGAAACAGGAACACATGGGCTACTTGCACAGTGAACAAGTCTGTATGATCATGTTCACACACCACCAAGAAACCTGAAGACACAAAAGAGAATAGTAAGACCAAAAACACTCAGTTTGAAAAAATGTTGCAGTAATCCGCAAGTGCTAGTAAAAGATGTAAAAAACAGGGTATTTGGTTGATACGTTTTTTGCAAAAAATGTATACTAAGCTGCTCTACCAATCTTCACGGTATACCCTTATCAGAGCAGTCCTAACTAATGTATGCAATCCCTATCTGATGTATTTAAAAACCTGATCATCTGTATATAACCTGTGTGAACAGGGTTCAGAGAGGAAAAATCCATGTGTGCATACAGGGTAGAACAGCTTTTGTGCAGATAGCCCAAGAGGAGTGGTGGAACTCCCCAGTCTTGTAGACACAAGAGAACAATTATGGAAACAGGAACACATGGGCTACTTGCACAGTGAACAAGTCTGTATGATCATGTTCACACACCACCAAGAAACCTGAAGACACAAAAGAGAATAGTAAAACCAAAAACACTCAGTTTGAAAAAATGTTGCAGTAATCCGCAAGTGCTAGTAAAAGATGTAAAAAACAGGGTATTTGGTTGATACGTTTTTTGCAAAAAATGTATACTAAGCTGCTCTACCAATCTTCACGGTATACCCTTATCAGAGCAGTCCTAACTAATGTATGCAATCCCTATCTGATGTATTTAAAAACCTGATCATCTGTATATAACCTGTGTGAACAGGGTTCAGAGAGGAAAAATCCATGTGTGCATACAGGGTAGAACAGCTTTTGTGCAGATAGCCCAAGAGGAGTGGTGGAACTCCCCAGTCTTGTAGACACAAGAGAACAATTATGGAAACAGGAACACATGGGCTACTTGCACAGTGAACAAGTCTGTATGATCATGTTCACACACCACCAAGAAACCTGAAGACACAAAAGAGAATAGTAAAACCAAAAACACTCAGTTTGAAAAAATGTTGCAGTAATCCGCAAGTGCTAGTAAAAGATGTAAAAAACAGGGTATTTGGTTGATACGTTTTTTGCAAAAAATGTATACTAAGCTGCTCTACCAATCTTCACGGTATACCCTTATCAGAGCAGTCCTAACTAATGTATGCAATCCCTATCTGATGTATTTAAAAACCTGATCATCTGTATATAACCTGTGTGAACAGGGTTCAGAGAGGAAAAATCCATGTGTGCATACAGGGTAGAACAGCTTTTGTGCAGATAGCCCAAGAGGAGTGGTGGAACTCCCCAGTCTTGTAGACACAAGAGAACAATTATGGAAACAGGAACACATGGGCTACTTGCACAGTGAACAAGTCTGTATGATCATGTTCACACACCACCAAGAAACCTGAAGACACAAAAGAGAATAGTAAAACCAAAAACACTCAGTTTGAAAAAATGTTGCAGTAATCCGCAAGTGCTAGTAAAAGATGTAAAAAACAGGGTATTTGGTTGATACGTTTTTTTGCAAAAAATGTATACTAAGCTGCTCTACCAATCTTCACGGTATACCCTTATCAGAGCAGTCCTAACTAATGTATGCAATCCCTATCTGATGTATTTAAAAACCTGATCATCTGTATATAACCTGTGTGAACAGGGTTCAGAGAGGAAAAATCCATGTGTGCATACAGGGTAGAACAGCTTTTGTGCAGATAGCCCAAGAGGAGTGGTGGAACTCCCCAGTCTTGTAGACACAAGAGAACAATTATGGAAACAGGAACACATGGGCTACTTGCACAGTGAACAAGTCTGTATGATCATGTTCACACACCACCAAGAAACCTGAAGACACAAAAGAGAATAGTAAAACCAAAAACACTCAGTTTGAAAAAATGTTGCAGTAATCCGCAAGTGCTAGTAAAAGATGTAAAAAACAGGGTATTTGGTTGATACGTTTTTTGCAAAAAATGTATACTAAGCTGCTCTACCAATCTTCACGGTATACCCTTATCAGAGCAGTCCTAACTAATGTATGCAATCCCTATCTGATGTATTTAAAAACCTGATCATCTGTATATAACCTGTGTGAACAGGGTTCAGAGAGGAAAAATCCATGTGTGCATACAGGGTAGAACAGCTTTTGTGCAGATAGCCCAAGAGGAGTGGTGGAACTCCCCAGTCTTGTAGACACAAGAGAACAATTATGGAAACAGGAACACATGGGCTACTTGCACAGTGAACAAGTCTGTATGATCATGTTCACACACCACCAAGAAACCTGAAGACACAAAAGAGAATAGTAAAACCAAAAACACTCAGTTTGAAAAAATGTTGCAGTAATCCGCAAGTGCTAGTAAAAGATGTAAAAAACAGGGTATTTGGTTGATACGTTTTTTGCAAAAAATGTATACTAAGCTGCTCTACCAATCTTCACGGTATACCCTTATCAGAGCAGTCCTAACTAATGTATGCAATCCCTATCTGATGTATTTAAAAACCTGATCATCTGTATATAACCTGTGTGAACAGGGTTCAGAGAGGAAAAATCCATGTGTGCATACAGGGTAGAACAGCTTTTGTGCAGATAGCCCAAGAGGAGTGGTGGAACTCCCCAGTCTTGTAGACACAAGAGAACAATTATGGAAACAGGAACACATGGGCTACTTGCACAGTGAACAAGTCTGTATGATCATGTTCACACACCACCAAGAAACCTGAAGACACAAAAGAGAATAGTAAAACCAAAAACACTCAGTTTGAAAAAATGTTGCAGTAATCCGCAAGTGCTAGTAAAAGATGTAAAAAACAGGGTATTTGGTTGATACGTTTTTTGCAAAAAATGTATACTAAGCTGCTCTACCAATCTTCACGGTATACCCTTATCAGAGCAGTCCTAACTAATGTATGCAATCCCTATCTGATGTATTTAAAAACCTGATCATCTGTATATAACCTGTGTGAACAGGGTTCAGAGAGGAAAAATCCATGTGTGCATACAGGGTAGAACAGCTTTTGTGCAGATAGCCCAAGAGGAGTGGTGGAACTCCCCAGTCTTGTAGACACAAGAGAACAATTATGGAAACAGGAACACATGGGCTACTTGCACAGTGAACAAGTCTGTATGATCATGTTCACACACCACCAAGAAACCTGAAGACACAAAAGAGAATAGTAAAACCAAAAACACTCAGTTTGAAAAAATGTTGCAGTAATCCGCAAGTGCTAGTAAAAGATGTAAAAAACAGGGTATTTGGTTGATACGTTTTTTGCAAAAAATGTATACTAAGCTGCTCTACCAATCTTCACGGTATACCCTTATCAGAGCAGTCCTAACTAATGTATGCAATCCCTATCTGATGTATTTAAAAACCTGATCATCTGTATATAACCTGTGTGAACAGGGTTCAGAGAGGAAAAATCCATGTGTGCATACAGGGTAGAACAGCTTTTGTGCAGATAGCCCAAGAGGAGTGGTGGAACTCCCCAGTCTTGTAGACACAAGAGAACAATTATGGAAACAGGAACACATGGGCTACTTGCACAGTGAACAAGTCTGTATGATCATGTTCACACACCACCAAGAAACCTGAAGACACAAAAGAGAATAGTAAAACCAAAAACACTCAGTTTGAAAAAATGTTGCAGTAATCCGCAAGTGCTAGTAAAAGATGTAAAAAACAGGGTATTTGGTTGATACGTTTTTTTGCAAAAAATGTATACTAAGCTGCTCTACCAATCTTCACGGTATACCCTTATCAGAGCAGTCCTAACTAATGTATGCAATCCCTATCTGATGTATTTAAAAACCTGATCATCTGTATATAACCTGTGTGAACAGGGTTCAGAGAGGAAAAATCCATGTGTGCATACAGGGTAGAACAGCTTTTGTGCAGATAGCCCAAGAGGAGTGGTGGAACTCCCCAGTCTTGTAGACACAAGAGAACAATTATGGAAACAGGAACACATGGGCTACTTGCACAGTGAACAAGTCTGTATGATCATGTTCACACACCACCAAGAAACCTGAAGACACAAAAGAGAATAGTAAAACCAAAAACACTCAGTTTGAAAAAATGTTGCAGTAATCCGCAAGTGCTAGTAAAAGATGTAAAAAACAGGGTATTTGGTTGATACGTTTTTTGCAAAAAATGTATACTAAGCTGCTCTACCAATCTTCACGGTATACCCTTATCAGAGCAGTCCTAACTAATGTATGCAATCCCTATCTGATGTATTTAAAAACCTGATCATCTGTATATAACCTGTGTGAACAGGGTTCAGAGAGGAAAAATCCATGTGTGCATACAGGGTAGAACAGCTTTTGTGCAGATAGCCCAAGAGGAGTGGTGGAACTCCCCAGTCTTGTAGACACAAGAGAACAATTATGGAAACAGGAACACATGGGCTACTTGCACAGTGAACAAGTCTGTATGATCATGTTCACACACCACCAAGAAACCTGAAGACACAAAAGAGAATAGTAAAACCAAAAACACTCAGTTTGAAAAAATGTTGCAGTAATCCGCAAGTGCTAGTAAAAGATGTAAAAAACAGGGTATTTGGTTGATACGTTTTTTGCAAAAAATGTATACTAAGCTGCTCTACCAATCTTCACGGTATACCCTTATCAGAGCAGTCCTAACTAATGTATGCAATCCCTATCTGATGTATTTAAAAACCTGATCATCTGTATATAACCTGTGTGAACAGGGTTCAGAGAGGAAAAATCCATGTGTGCATACAGGGTAGAACAGCTTTTGTGCAGATAGCCCAAGAGGAGTGGTGGAACTCCCCAGTCTTGTAGACACAAGAGAACAATTATGGAAACAGGAACACATGGGCTACTTGCACAGTGAACAAGTCTGTATGATCATGTTCACACACCACCAAGAAACCTGAAGACACAAAAGAGAATAGTAAAACCAAAAACACTCAGTTTGAAAAAATGTTGCAGTAATCCGCAAGTGCTAGTAAAAGATGTAAAAAACAGGGTATTTGGTTGATACGTTTTTTGCAAAAAATGTATACTAAGCTGCTCTACCAATCTTCACGGTATACCCTTATCAGAGCAGTCCTAACTAATGTATGCAATCCCTATCTGATGTATTTAAAAACCTGATCATCTGTATATAACCTGTGTGAACAGGGTTCAGAGAGGAAAAATCCATGTGTGCATACAGGGTAGAACAGCTTTTGTGCAGATAGCCCAAGAGGAGTGGTGGAACTCCCCAGTCTTGTAGACACAAGAGAACAATTATGGAAACAGGAACACATGGGCTACTTGCACAGTGAACAAGTCTGTATGATCATGTTCACACACCACCAAGAAACCTGAAGACACAAAAGAGAATAGTAAAACCAAAAACACTCAGTTTGAAAAAATGTTGCAGTAATCCGCAAGTGCTAGTAAAAGATGTAAAAAACAGGGTATTTGGTTGATACGTTTTTTGCAAAAAATGTATACTAAGCTGCTCTACCAATCTTCACGGTATACCCTTATCAGAGCAGTCCTAACTAATGTATGCAATCCCTATCTGATGTATTTAAAAACCTGATCATCTGTATATAACCTGTGTGAACAGGGTTCAGAGAGGAAAAATCCATGTGTGCATACAGGGTAGAACAGCTTTTGTGCAGATAGCCCAAGAGGAGTGGTGGAACTCCCCAGTCTTGTAGACACAAGAGAACAATTATGGAAACAGGAACACATGGGCTACTTGCACAGTGAACAAGTCTGTATGATCATGTTCACACACCACCAAGAAACCTGAAGACACAAAAGAGAATAGTAAAACCAAAAACACTCAGTTTGAAAAAATGTTGCAGTAATCCGCAAGTGCTAGTAAAAGATGTAAAAAACAGGGTATTTGGTTGATACGTTTTTTGCAAAAAATGTATACTAAGCTGCTCTACCAATCTTCACGGTATACCCTTATCAGAGCAGTCCTAACTAATGTATGCAATCCCTATCTGATGTATTTAAAAACCTGATCATCTGTATATAACCTGTGTGAACAGGGTTCAGAGAGGAAAAATCCATGTGTGCATACAGGGTAGAACAGCTTTTGTGCAGATAGCCCAAGAGGAGTGGTGGAACTCCCCAGTCTTGTAGACACAAGAGAACAATTATGGAAACAGGAACACATGGGCTACTTGCACAGTGAACAAGTCTGTATGATCATGTTCACACACCACCAAGAAACCTGAAGACACAAAAGAGAATAGTAAAACCAAAAACACTCAGTTTGAAAAAATGTTGCAGTAATCCGCAAGTGCTAGTAAAAGATGTAAAAAACAGGGTATTTGGTTGATACGTTTTTTGCAAAAAATGTATACTAAGCTGCTCTACCAATCTTCACGGTATACCCTTATCAGAGCAGTCCTAACTAATGTATGCAATCCCTATCTGATGTATTTAAAAACCTGATCATCTGTATATAACCTGTGTGAACAGGGTTCAGAGAGGAAAAATCCATGTGTGCATACAGGGTAGAACAGCTTTTGTGCAGATAGCCCAAGAGGAGTGGTGGAACTCCCCAGTCTTGTAGACACAAGAGAACAATTATGGAAACAGGAACACATGGGCTACTTGCACAGTGAACAAGTCTGTATGATCATGTTCACACACCACCAAGAAACCTGAAGACACAAAAGAGAATAGTAAAACCAAAAACACACAGGTTATATACAGATGATCAGGTTTTTAAATACATCAGATAGGGATTGCATACATTAGTTAGGACTGCTCTGATAAGGGTATACCGTGAAGATTGGTAGAGCAGCTTAGTATACATTTTTTGCAAAAAACGTATCAACCAAATACCCTGTTTTTTACATCTTTTACTAGCACTTGCGGATTACTGCAACATTTTTTCAAACTGAGTGTTTTTGGTTTTACTATTCTCTTTTGTGTCTTCAGGTTTCTTGGTGGTGTGTGAACATGATCATACAGACTTGTTCACTGTGCAAGTAGCCCATGTGTTCCTGTTTCCATAATTGTTCTCTTGTGTCTACAAGACTGGGGAGTTCCACCACTCCTCTTGGGCTATCTGCACAAAAGCTGTTCTACCCTGTATGCACACATGGATTTTTCCTCTCTGAACCCTGTTCACACAGGTTATATACAGATGATCAGGTTTTTAAATACATCAGATGGAGATTGCATACATTAGTTAGGACTGCTCTGATAAGGGTATACCGTGAAGATTGGTAGAGCAGCTTAGTATACATTTTTTGCAAAAAACGTATCAACCAAATACCCTGTTTTTTACATCTTTTACTAGCACTTGCGGATTACTGCAACATTTTTTCAAACTGAGTGTTTTTGGTTTTACTATTCTCTTTTGTGTCTTCAGGTTTCTTGGTGGTGTGTGAACATGATCATACAGACTTGTTCACTGTGCAAGTAGCCCATGTGTTCCTGTTTCCATAATTGTTCTCTTGTGTCTACAAGACTGGGGAGTTCCACCACTCCTCTTGGGCTATCTGCACAAAAGCTGTTCTACCCTGTATGCACACATGGATTTTTCCTCTCTGAACCCTGTTCACACAGGTTATATACAGATGATCAGGTTTTTAAATACATCAGATAGGGATTGCATACATTAGTTAGGACTGCTCTGATAAGGGTATACCGTGAAGATTGGTAGAGCAGCTTAGTATACATTTTTTGCAAAAAACGTATCAACTAAATACCCTGTTTTTTACATCTTTTACTAGCACTTGCGGATTACTGCAACATTTTTTCAAACTGAGTGTTTTTGGTTTTACTATTCTCTTTTGTGTCTTCAGGTTTCTTGGTGGTGTGTGAACATGATCATACAGACTTGTTCACTGTGCAAGTAGCCCATGTGTTCCTGTTTCCATAATTGTTCTCTTGTGTCTACAAGACTGGGGAGTTCCACCACTCCTCTTGGGCTATCTGCACAAAAGCTGTTCTACCCTGTATGCACACATGGATTTTTCCTCTCTGAACCCTGTTCACACAGGTTATATACAGATGATCAGGTTTTTAATACATCAGATAGGGATTGCATACATTAGTTAGGACTGCTCTGATAAGGGTATACCGTGAAGATTGGTAGAGCAGCTTAGTATACATTTTTTGCAAAAAACGTATCAACCAAATACCCTGTTTTTTACATCTTTTACTAGCACTTGCGGATTACTGCAACATTTTTTCAAACTGAGTGTTTTTGGTTTTACTATTCTCTTTTGTGTCCTCAGTCACAATACTGTTGGGTGTCACTGTGATCTCTGATCTTAGCAACCCCTTGGACTGGGTAGACTGTTTGTTGATGCAATATTCTAGACTCGCAGTGTCCAGCAGCTCCACCTCTCTTCTATCATCATCTAGTTACCTAGTGTGCTTATATGTGTTGCTAGGTCAGATTTACCTTGGGTCAGACCATAATGTATTGCACCTGGGTATAAGGATGTTCCCCTCCCCTGCATGGGCCCCCAGCTTCTCAGTACCTGTCACTGATGTGGTTTGTGGAACCACTGTGCCTCGGATCGCAGAGAGCCTTGAGGGGCGTGACTAAGCAAGCACTGGATTGTTCACTAGAGCCTCTGATGGTGAGGTTAGACTTGGCTCTGGATGAACGCCAGGTGCCACTCCAGGACAGACCAACAGACGCTTGGCAGCTGGACCCAGAAGGGCAGAACAGATGGTGCAGCAAGCAGAGTTTGAATCAGAGTGCAGCAGACAGGATCTGCACCAGAGTGCAGCAGGCAGGATCTGCACCAGAGTGCAGCAAGGACTGGTACACAACCTTACACAACTTAGACTGCAGAACAGGAAGGTTGCTCAGGCACCTCCCCAGTGGGGAGAAAGCAATATATACATAATGCCCCACAGCCATTGGCTGGGGAGGAAATGGCAAGTGCAGGTGCTGACCCTTTAAGAGGGCAGGAGCGCGCACGTGCATGCTCTAAGGACATGGCTGGAGGCCCGGCTGGAAGCTCTGCCGAAGCATGCAGAGAATTGGGAAGGGAAGCACCGACCACAGCGTGGGTGAGTGAAGTGACATACCAGAGATCCTGCCTGTCAGAGCAGGGATCCGGTATGGTGCTAACAGTACCTTAAACCTTTGGTGTGGTTCTGGAACTAGCATCCATGACCTTTACCACCCTTAGTACTATGGCCACTGCCCAGTCTCTGCTCACTGTTTCACCTCATACTACTCTCAGCAGTTATGTGAAG
Source organism: Ranitomeya imitator (assembly GCF_032444005.1). Lineage (NCBI taxonomy): Eukaryota > Metazoa > Chordata > Amphibia > Anura > Dendrobatidae > Ranitomeya > Ranitomeya imitator. Next base: position 471,078,156 of record NC_091285.1, read on the forward strand.
TCATTCTTCAGGACAAAGCAAGCGGTTGGTCATTCAGGCGACCAACACTAGTGGTGTCCTGACATGTCAGTCGTGCCTACCGAGGCAAAATCTGATAGGGGTTGTGTTCGTCAGACTGCCCTGGTTACCCCAAGATAGGCGCAGGTTTTCAGTTGTTCAGTTATGACGATTCATAGCCCTGGCACTGTCTTCACCTTTGTTGTTACTCACATTCTGGACTTCTAGATGGGCTATAGTCTTGTCACAGTGGAGGCCATGTTTTCTAGAGTGATATATTCTGTGTTTGTGTGGCACCCCAGTATTCTGGTCGTCGCAGTGATGTCATTATCCTTTCAGGGGAGAAGTGATGTCATGTCTGAAGGCAACTAAAGACAACCACATTCAGGTATTACACACATGCAACATGTTCACACTCCAGACCAGAATGGGGAGCTCTAAGCCTGTTTAGGGTGAACTCCCCTATTTAACATCCTGATCTGGAGGGAAAGGGTCAGATCCTGTGAGGGAGACAGAAGAAGAGGAGCTCTGCTGGCATGACGTGCTGTAACTCCTGGGAAAGGACACTAAAAGGTGAACATCCTGCAGAGAGTGTGCAGGAAAGCAGGGCACAGGAGGGAGAAATACCAGATGGAGATCTGCCAGGAACAAGCTGCTCCTTTCTGAAGCGCAGGAGCCGGTAGCCAGGTACACCGAGGGAGCAACTGTCTTTAAGCCTTGCTTCAGAGACTGGCAGGGCAGTCAATTCCAAGTTAGCTGTCCGACCTAAACACCTAAGAAGACACGGTGGCAACTTGTGGGTGTCGGGGTGTCGCTAGTGTCCCTATAAACAAGCCTCAGGCCATCAGTCATACGGGTTTGTCCTATCCACACCATCTGGGGGACAGAGAGGAAGAAATAACTTCCAGAACATCCACAAGAGTTGTGAGGACCTTACCGAGAAGCTCAGCAGGGAGGTACTACAACACCCAGGCGCTAGTAGGAAGGCTACTGATTTCCACCTGGATAAGGGGACTCTGGAATTGCCTTCAGACCGACCGGACTCTGCCTGCCCTGTTATCTGGCGCTCCGGGTTGAGGATACCATCTGAAGTCTTCAGTAAACAAGGTAAAAGACTGCAAACCTGTCTCCTCATTCTTTACTGCACCTCACCCCCTATATAAACTCTTACTGGACACCTCTGAGGGCCACGCAGGAGTGATCCTGTTCGCACTCTACCTCCTTGCTGGGTGAGTTAGCACCATGGGAGATTCTCTCTATAGAGCGCACCGCATGCTTAGAAATCTACAGGTGCCCCAACCACCTTCCTCAGTGGTTCTGAACTCTCATCAAAAACTTCTTTGGAGGAGAAAGTCAGGTGGGCAATTCACAGCACGAATGGTATTTTACGTTGCCTTGGCTACTTTCCACAGTTGGTCAGATCAATAAAAAGATTGCACTCATAAGGATGTTTTGTTTAGGTGAGTCAGACAGTATCTTTAGAATGCTACAGTTTGTCAACTTCTCAGTGGTATGTATTTTGGGGGCAGCGATGATGTCCTCTCACTTGGGGGTAGAATTGGGTAGTTGCAGTTTTGGCCTCTCAGATTGCTCAGATCCTATCTCTCCCAGTGGGGTTGATTATCTGGCAGAGCCCCTCAGCAGGACTCTTTAACCAGTGTCTTCTAATTTTTAGGTCCTTTTGCACAAGTAAGCCAAATGGCATGGAAGCATATCAGGCAGGGCTCTTTCCACTTTCCTTACCTGGATCAACTAAGTGAGATCCCTTTCAGGGTATATCAGAATAGCAGACTGGTCAGTACACTGATGTTTTTCCTTGATGAGTCAGACCATCGAATTATGACTCATCAGTTCAGGGTAGCCTGTAACCAGCCCTAAGGGGACCCTGACCACTTCCCAGGATAGATGCGTCTTCAGAAGGGAGTCAGATTAACTGAGGTTGTCAATTTTACGGATTGAGATACTGATTTGGCTTTTATCCTAAGTCATGTTCCAAGACTCGTTAAAGGGTTGATTGTCACATGTAGGATTGCTACTTCAAACAGGTGGCGTTATAGAGTTCAAGTCCTCTTTTTCTCTGAAGAGGCAATTTGCATAATAAATTTCCCAGAGGAGCATTGCATGATGAAAAAGCCTCCTTACCTTGACAAGCCAGAGCTAGTATGTCACTCTCCACAAGGAGAAACCTTACCCCTTAGACCTCAGTCTAGAGCCTCTCACCTAGCCAAATCAGTTCTCATGCTTCGCACTGAAGAGTGCCAACAGTCCAAAACACCGTGCCTGCGAATTGAGATACTGATTTGGCTTTTATTGTTATGATCAGGTGGCCTTGGAGCAGCATGAAATGACCTTCACTGGAGCAGTGGTAACTTTACTGACCGCAAACCCTGATCCTATCACCGCAACTAGAAGTAGCCGTGGGGTGTGCCCAACCAGACCTAGACACCTCGACACAGCCTAAGGACTAAATATCCCTAAAGATGGAAATAGGAAAACTCTCTTGCCTCAGAGTAGACCCCCAAAGGATAGGTAGCCCCCACAAATAATGACTGTGAGTAGGAGAGGAAAAGGCACACGCAGACAGAAAACAGGGATAAGAAAAGGAGGCCACTTCCACCTAGATAGGAAAGGATATTACAGGATACTATGCGGTCAGCATAAAACACTACAAAATATCCACAGTAGAAAAATACAAAAACTCCACCACCTAACTAAAGATGTGGAGAGTATATCTGCGACTCCAGCGAGTCCAACTAGACTGAGAAAAACATCAGGCACAGTCTAGCAGGAACAAAATAGAAACAAGATAAGCACAGAAAATAAACACACAGCAGTGTGTCAAAAAAATGAAGAAAACACTTATCTTTGCTGAATTGGCAGCAAGAAGGAGAGGCCAGGCAGAGGACCAACACTTCCAAAGGAACATTGACTACTGGCAAGGACTAATGAGTCCTGCACAGCTAAATACCCCAGTCAGAATTGCAATTAGCAGAAACACCTGTCCAAGACTGCTGCTCAGGAATAACTGCATTACCATCAACAACCACCGAAGGGAGCCCAAGAGCAGAATTCAAAAAAACAAAAAAAAAACTAATATATCCAAATAACTTTATTATCTCCAATTCACAACATTTTATCCTAAGTCATGTTTCAAGACTCGTTAAAGGGTCGATTGTGACTTGTAGGATCTCTACTTCCAACAGGTGGTGCTGTAGAGTTCAAGTCCTCGTTTTCTCTGAAGAGGCAATTTGCATAACAGATTACACAGGCATTGTTCTGACCATTTATCTTCTCTTAGCAGTCTAAAATCAGAAGCAAAGCCTTTTTGTACTGTTGATCACAAAGGCACCAGGACCACTATCCAGGGTGAGTCACTGTCTAGTGTATACTGCTTGGTAGGTTAACTTGCAAACTCGGACCCATTGGTATTTCAGGTGAACAACAGATCTCTGATATTGTCCTAGGTGGGGGTTAGACCTATCAATGGAGACCTTTCGGTTTGGTGAAGTTGAAGGACCTCTGTGCACTTCTTCAATTTCTAGCCAATGTTTTTGTATCAGGAAGAGACTTCTTAGCTTAATGCGTCCATGTAGCAATTTATGTAGCCCTGCTCAAGGTTTCCTGCTGAAGAACGAGGGCTCACTCATGATTCCAGCCTTTATTAAGAACATTTCCTAATTCTAGAAAGAGGATTACTGAATTACCCAGCTGGTCTTTTTTCCCTTTCATTGTGAGATGAAGGCAGCTTGCACTTGGTCTTCAGCCGATAGGAGACCGTTCATCAGATGCACCAGGATTGTTGCTTTCTGAATAGGGTAGTACTTTTTTGTGCATTGGGTTACTATTGAAGCCTCCCTTTTGGGGCAGTATTTGATTGTATTCTTTATTCTGTTTCTATCTCCACTTTATCTTAATCATGTTCACCTACAGTCCTTGATGCGAGGATTGGAGAGCTGGCATTGCTTCCATTCTTTTACCTCCTAAGGGAGTGCTGGCCAAATTCGTCTCATTGTGATGTTAATGCAGGTTGTTCAGACTATCAACTTTGGGTACCGTCACACAGTGGCACTTTGGTCGCTAGGACAGCACGATCCGTGACGTTCCAGCGATATCCTTACGATCTCGCTGTGTCTGACACGCTACTGTGTCGTTGTCGTATCGCTGCAGCATCGTTTTAGTGTGACGGTACCCTTTGGATTAGTTGCCTAGATCCCCAGAACCTGTGGGGATTTTACACTTCTGAGGATCTCCCAAGTATTCTAGCGCCTCCACTAGAGCATTCCCCAGTGTGTGATGGGTCAGGGTAGATGTCTGGGCTCTTCCGCATTCCAGAGGAATCTTGGTATGTCTTTATTAGGGCAGAATTCTCTTTTCCCAGCTTGGTCTGAATATTTTGAAGGTTCTGCTTAGGACTCTGCATTTTGAGTCAAGAACCCCTGTTCATCGAGGCAGATGCCCCCAGGCACCAGATGTCCTGTTTTTCCCAATTTTTGGTCATTTAGTTTACCTGCAGAATTGTCGGGTCTGCAGTTCAGAAGGCTCTGGACCTTTCAAATTTTGTTTGTCTATCCTAGATTAGGGAACAAGAGCCTTAGGCCTCTTTCACACTTCAGTTGTTTGGCATCAGTCTAAAACCGCCATTTTCCTCAAATAACGGATCCGTCAATTTTTTTTGACGGATCCGTTATTTTCCCATAGACTTGCATTAGCGACGGATTGTGATGGATGGTCGTCCGTTCCATCCGCCATGCGACGGATCCGTCGAAATTTGGCGGACGTTTTCTGAAAATAGACGGACATTGAAACGTTTTTTTGTCAACGCCGAAATGGCGGATCGCGACGGATCCGTCGTGTCCGCCATTCCATAGAATGGCCACCTGTGGGCGACTGATCCGCCACAACCGTTTTTTCGGCGGATCCGTCGCCCCAATCCGTTTTTTCAATTGCGCATGATCCAAAAAGTAGATACTTTTCCCAGACAACCCCCAAAGTAACGGCTCCGTCAAAAAAACGGATCCGTTAGAACCGTTTTCTCAACAATTGTGATGGATCCGTCAATCCGTCACTATGTCGGTAGTGACTGACGCCAAACAACTGAAGTGTGAAAGAGCCCTTAAGGGTCACTTTTCTGCAATGTAATTGATCGAATTTATGATCTAACTAAGGCTACGTTCACATTAGCGTTACGCTAATGTGCGTCGCTGTTGCGTCGGCGACGCAGCGGCGACGCGCCCCTATGTTTAACATAGGGGACGCGTGCGTTTTTTTGTTTGCGTTTTTCGACATGTGCGTCGTTTTCGACGCTAGCGTCGGACGCACGAAAATGCAACAAGTTGCATTTTTCGTGCGTCCGATTTTCGTCAAAAAACGACACACGCGTCACAAAACGCAGCGTTTTTGCGCGCGTTTTTGGTGCATCGCGCGTTGCGTCGCCGTTGCCTCGCCGACGCACCGGCGCGCAACGCTAATGTGAACGTAGCCTAACTTGTGTCTGCAAGGCTGACAGGCTGCAAGGTATAGCAATGCTCCTGCATTGTTATACCTTATAACTGCGATCAGACGGCAGAAAGCAAAAGTCCCATGGTGGGACTAAGTACAAAGAGTACAAAATTGAAAAATAAAGTTGTAAAAATATTTTGTTTAACCCCTTAGTGACAGAGCCAATTTGGTACGTAATGACCAAGCCAATTTTTACAATTCTGACCACTGTCCCTTTATGAGGTTATAACCCTTTAACGGATCCCACTGATTCTGAGATTTTTTTGTAACATATTGTATTTCATGATAGTGGTAACATTTCTTCGATATTACTTGTGATTATTTATGAAAAAATGGAAATATGGCAAAAAAATTTAAAATTTAGCATTTTTCAAAATTTGAATTTTTATGCCCTAAAATCAGAGAGATATGTCACACAAAATAGTTAATAAATAACATTTCCCACATGTCTACTTTACATCAGCACAATTTTGGAAACAATTTTTTTTTGTTAGGAAGTTATAAGGGTTAAAAGTTGACCAGCGATTTCTCATTTTTACAACAAAATTTACAAAACCATTTTTTTTAAGGGACCATCTCACATTTAAAGTCACTTTGAGGCGTGTACATGACAGAAAATACCCAAACTTGCCCCTTATGTGGGGGTAAACCACTGGGCGCACGGGAGAGCTCAGAAGGGAGGGAGCACTATTTGACTTTTTGAGCGCAAAATTGGCTGTCTCGTTTGGAGACCCCCTGATGTACTTAAACAGTTGAAACCCCCCAATTCTAACTCCAACCCTAACCCCAACACAACCCTAACCCTAATCTCAACCCGATCCATAATCCTAATCACAACCCAAACCATAAGCCTAATCACCACCCTAACCCCAAAACACCCCAAACCCTAATCCCAATCTTAACCATAACCTTAATCATAACCTTAAGCCCAGCACACTCCTAATCCTAATCTCAACCCTATCCTCACACCTAACCCTAATCCCAATACACCCCTAATCCCAACCCTAACCTTAACCCTAATCCCAAACCTAACCCTAATCCCAAACGTAACCCTAATGCCAACCCTAACCCTAATCCAAACCCTAAACCCAACCCTAATCCTAATCCCAACTCTAACCCTAACTTTAGCCCCAACCCTAGCCCTAACCCTAACTTTAGCTCCAACCCTAATCCTAGCCAAAGACCCTAACTTTAGCCCCAATCCTAGCCCTAACTTTAGCCCCAACCCTAACTCTAGCTCTAACCCTAGCCCTAACCTTAACCCTAACCCTAGCCCTAACCCTAACCCTAGCATTAACCCTAACCCTAGCATTAACCCTAATTGGAAAATAGAAATACATACTTTTTTTTATTTTATTTTTTCCTAACTAAGGGGGTGATAAAGGGAGGGTTCTTTGCTATTTTTTTTATTTTGATCACTGTGATACGATCTCACAGTGACCAAAGTAAAAAAGAGGAAAAAATCTTTCCCCGGCCGTCAAAACCCCAAAGATCTTCCGGGTGCCGGCTGGTGGGCGCGCTGCGAATGCGCCCACCATTTTTTTGCCGGAAGACGGTGGCAGCGCCCATGGGGAACCATGATGAGCAAAGGGGGAGATGGGTGAGTATCGGGGGGCGATCGGGAACCCCTTTTCTCTGTCCTCTGATGTGCGATCACATCGGGGATAGAGAAATTAAATGGCAAATCACTTTTTTTGCGACCGCCAGTAAACGGTTAATTACCTGCGATGGCAACTTGGGGGTCAGTAAGAGCTGACCCAAATCATGTTCTCCGGGGGTCTCGGCTACCCCTGGCAACTGAAACCCCAGAGAAAATTCGACTCTCGGGGTGCTACACACTTTTTCCACAGTGCCGTCTTAGACCCCTTGTGGTACCATATGCTGGTGCGGTTGACCCTGGGTTCCTCCTAATGCAGGACAATGCCAGACCTCATGTGGCTGGAGTGTGTCATCAGTTCCTGCAAGATGAAGGCATTGAAGCTATGGACTGGCCCGCCTGTTCCCCAGACCTGAAGCCGATTGAACAGTTGAAACCAGAAGTTTACATACACTATATAAAAAGATTCATATGCATGTTTTTCTCAATATCTGTCATGAAATCCGAATAAACCTTTCCCATTGTAAGTCAATTAGTATTACCATAATTGTTTATATTTTCCAAATGCCAGGATAATGAGAGAGAATGTTTTAAGGCATTTTTATTACTTACTGCAAAGTCAAAAGTTTACATACACTAAGATTACTATCCCTTTAAACAATTCTGGACTGCCCATATAATGATGTCATGTGTTTGGAAGCTTCTGATTTTTTGTCAACATCTGAGTTAATTAACCCCTTAGTGACAGAGCCAATTTTGTACTTAACCCCTTTACCCCCAAGGGTAGTTTGCACGTTAATGACCAGGCCAATTTTTACAATTCTGACAACTGTCCCTTTATGAGGTTATAACTCTGGAAAGCTTCAACGGATCCCAGTGATTCTGACATTGTTTTCTCATGACATATTGTACTTCATGATAGTGGTAAAATTTCTTTGATAATACCTGCGTGAAAAAAAATGGAAAATTGGCGAACATTTTGAAAATTTTGCAATTTTCCAACTTTGAATTTTTATGCAATTAAATCACAGAGAATGTCACACAAAATACTTAATAAGTAACATTTCCCACATGTCTATTTTACATCAGAACAATTTTGGAACCAAATTTTTTTTTTGTTAGGGAGCTATAAGGGTTAAAAGTTGACCAGTAATTTCTCATTTTTATAACACCATTTTTTTTAGGGACCACATCTCATTTGAGGTCATTTTGAGGGATCTATATGATAGAAAAAACCCAAGTGTGACACCATTCTAAAAACTGAACCCCTCAAGGTGCTGAAAACCACACTCAAGAAGTTTATTAACCCTTCAGGTGTTTCACAGGAATTTTTGGAATGTTTAAAAAAAACGAACATTTAACTTTTTTCACAAAAAATTTATTCAGCTCCAATTTGTTTTATTTTACCAAGGGTAACAGGAGAAAATGGATCCCAAAAGTTGTTGTACAATTTGTCCTGAGTATGCCGATACCCCATATGTGGGGGTAAACCACTGTTTGGGCGCATGACAGAGCTCAGAAGCGAAGGAGCGCCATTTGACTTTTCAATGCAAAATTGACTGGAATTGAGATGGGACGCCATGTTGCGTTTTGAGAGCCACTGATGTGCCTAAACATTGAAACTCCCCACAAGTGACACCATTTTGGAAAGCAGACCCCCTAAGGAACTTATCTAGATGTGTGGTGAGCACTTTGACCCACCAAGGGATTCACAGAAGTTTAGAATGCAGAGCCGTATAAATAAAACAATTTTTTCCCACAAAAATTATTTTTTAGCCCCCAGTTTTGTATTTTCCAGAGGGTAACAGGAGTAATTGGACCCCAAATGTTGTTGTCCAATTTGTCCTGAGTATGCTGATACCCCATATGTTGTTGTAAACCCCTGTTTGGGCACACGGGAGAGCTCGGAAGGGAAGAAGCACTGTTTTACCTTTACAACGCAGAATTGGCTGGAATTGAGATCGGACGCCATGTCACGTTTGGAGAGCCCCTGATGTGCCTAAACAGTGGAAACCCCCCAATTATAACTGAAGCCCTCATCCAAACACACCCCTAACCCTAATCCCAACGGTAACCCTAACCACACCTTTAACCCAGACACACCCCTAACCCTAATCCCAACCCTATTCCCAACCGTAAATGTAATCCAAACCCTAACCCTAACTTTAGCCCCAATCCTAACCCTAACTTTAGCCCCAACCCTAACTGTAGCCTTAACCCTAGCCCCAAACCTAACCCTAGCCCTAACCCTAGCCCTAGCCCTAACCCTAATCCTAGCCCTAACCCTAACCCTAGCCCTAACCCTAGCCCTAACCCTAGCCCTAACCCTTACCCTAGCCCTAACCCTAACCCTAACCCTAGCCCTAACCCTAACATTAATGGGAAAATGGAAATAAATAATTTTTTTAAAATTTTTCCCTAACTAAGGGGGTGATGAAGGGGGGTTTGATTTACTTTTATAGCGGGTTATTTAGCGGATTATTATGATTGGCAGCCGTCACACACTGAAAAACGCTTTTTATTGCAAAAAATATTTTTGTGTTACCACATTTTGAGAGCTATAATTTTTCCATATTTGAGTCCACAGAATCATGTAAGGTCTTGTTTTTTGCAGGACGAGTTGATGTTTTTATTGGTAACATTTTTGGGCACGTGACATTTTTTGATCGCTTTCTATTCCGATTTTTGTGAGGCAGAATGACCAAAAACCAGCTATTCATGAATTTCTTTTGGGGGATGCGTTTATACCGTTCCACGTTTGATAAAATTGCATGTTTTGGCGCTTTTATACGATAAAAACTATTTTATAGAAAAAATAATTATTTTTGCATCGCTTTATTCTGAGGACTATAACTTTTTTATTTTTTCACTGATGATGCTGTATGGCGGCTCGTTTTTTGCGGTACCATGGTTATTTATATCCGTCTTTTTGATCGCGTCTTATTCCACTTTTTGTTTGGTGGTATGAGAATAAAGTGTTGTTTTTTGCCTCGTTTTTTTTTTTTTACGGTGTTCACTGAAGGGGTTAACTAGTGATATAGTCTTATGGACGTGGCGATACTAAATATGTGTACTTTTATTGTTTTTTTTTAGATAAAGAAATGTATTTATAGGAACAATATATATATTTTTTTGGGGAATTTTTTTAAAAATTTTTTTACACATTGGAATATTTTTTTTTACACTATAACATTGCCCCAGGGGAGGGCATCATGTTATAGTGTAAGATCGCTGATCTGACACTTTGCTGTGCACTGTGTCAGATCAGCGATCTGATGTGCACTTTTCCTATGCTTCCCGACGCCTGCTCTGAGCAGGCGCAGTGAAGCCACCTCCCTGCAGGACCTGGATGCCGTGGCCATCTTGGATCCGGGCCTGCAAGGAGGAGGAGGTAAGAGACCCTCGCAGCAATGCGATCACATCGCGTTGCTGGGGGGGATCTCAGGGAAGCCCGCAGGGAGCCCCCTCCCTGCGCGATGCTTCCCTATACCGCCGGCACACTGCAATCATATTTGATTGCGGTGTGACGGGGGTTAATGTGCCGGGGGCGGTCCGTGATCGCTCCTGGCACGTAGTGCCGGATGTCAGCTGCGATAGGCAGCTGACACCCGGCCGCGATCGGCTGCGCTCCCCCCATGAGCGCGGCCGATCGCTATAACGTATTATCCCGTTGAGGGTCAGATAGGCCCAGGTCACCTCGACGGGATAGTACATCTAAGGTCAGAAAGGGGTTGATGACCGGGCCAATTTTTACAATTCTGACCACTGTCACTTTATGAGGTTATAACTTTGGAACACTTTAACGGATCCCGCTGATGCTGAGATTGTTTTTTCGTGACATATTGTACTGCATGTTAATGGTAACATTTTTTCGATATTACTTGCGATGATTTATGAAAAAAATGGAAATATGGAGAACATTTTTAAAATTTTGCAATTTTCAAACTTTGTATTTTTATGCCCTTAAATCAGAGAGATATGTCACGAAAAATAGTTAATAAATAACATTTCCCACATGTCTACTTTACATCAGCACTATTTTGGAAACAATATTTTTTTTTGTTAGGGAGTTATAAGGGTTAAAAGTTGACCAGCAATTTCTCATTTTTACAACACCAATATTTTTTAGGGACCACATCACATTTGAAGTCATTTTGAGGGGTCTATATGATAGAAAATTACCAAGTGTGACACCATTCTAAAAACTGCACCCCTCAAGGTTCTCAAAACCACATTCAAGAAGTTTACTAACCCTTTACGTGCTTCACAGGATCTGAAACAATGTGGAAGGAAAAAATGAACATTTAACTTTTTTTTGCAAACATTTTACATCAGAACCATTTTTTTTATTTTCATAAATGTAAAAACAGAAATTAAACCATAAATTTTGTGGTGCAATTTCTCCTGAATACGCCGATACCACATACAGTGGGGCAAAAAAGTATTTAGTCAGTCAGCAATAGTGCAAGTTCCACCACTTAAAAAGATGAGAGGCGTCTGTAATTTACATCATAGGTAGACCTCAACTATGGGAGACAAACTGAGAAAAAAAAATCCAGAAAATCACATTGTCTGTTTTATTAACAATTTATTTGCATATTATGGTGGAAAATAAGTATTTGGTCAGAAACAAAATTTCATCTCAATACTTTGTAATATATCCTTTGTTGGCAATGACAGAGGTCAAACGTTTTCTGTAAGTGTTCACAAGGTTTCCACACACTGTTGTTGGTATGTTGGCCCATTCCTCCATGTAGATCTCCTCTAGAGCAGTGATGTTTTTGGCTTTTCGCTTGGCAACACGGACTTTCAACTCCCTCCAAAGGTTTTCTATAGGGTTGAGATCTGGAGACTGGCTAGGCCACTCCAGGACCTTGAAATGCTTCTTACGAAGCCACTCCTTTGTTGCCCTGGCAGTGTGATTTGGATCATTGTCATGTTGAAAGACCCAGCCACGTTTCATCTTCAATGCCCTTGCTGATGGAAGGAGGTTTGCACTCAAAATCTCATGATACATGGCCCCATTCATTCTTTCATGTACCCAAATCAGTCGTCCTGGCCCCTTTGCAGAGAAACAGCCCCAAAGCATGATGTTTCCACCACCATGCTTTACAGTAGGTATGGTGTTTGATGGATGCAACTCAGTATTCTTTTTCCTCCAAACACGACAAGTTGTGTTTCTACCAAACAGTTCCAGTTTGGTTTCATAAGACCATAGGACATTCTCCCAAAACTCCTCTGGATCATCCAAATGCTCTCTAGCAAACTTCAGACGGGCCCGGACATGTACTGGCTTAAGCAGTGGGACACGTCTGGCACTGCAGGATCTGAGTCCATGGTGGCGTAGTGTGTTACTTATGGTAGGCCTTGTTACATTGGTCCCAGCTCTCTGCAGTTCATTCACTAGGTCCCCCCGCGTGGTTCTGGGATTTTTGCTCACCGTTCTTGTGATCATTCTGACCCCACGGGGTGGGATTTTGCGTGGAGCCCCAGATCGAGGGAGATTATCAGTGGTCTTGTATGTCTTCCATTTTCCAATTATTGCTCCCACTGTTGATTTCTTCACTCCAAGCTGGTTGGCTATTGCAGATTCAGTCTTCCCAGCCTGGTGCAGGGCTACAATTTTGTTTCTGGTGTCCTTTGACAGCTCTTTGGTCTTCACCATAGTGGAGTTTGGAGTCAGACTGTTTGAGGGTGTGCACAGGTGTCTTTTTATACTGATAACAAGTTTAAACAGGTGCCATTACTACAGGTAATGAGTGGAGGAAAGAGGAGACTCTTAAAGAAGAAGTTACAGGTCTGTGAGAGCCAGAAATCTTGATTGTTTGTTTCTGACCAAATACTTATTTTCCACCATAATATGCAAATAAATTGTTAAAAAAACAGACAATGTGATTTTCTGGATTTTTTTTTCTCAGTTTGTCTCCCATAGTTGAGGTCTACCTATGATGTAAATTACAGACGCCTCTCATCTTTTTAAGTGGTGGAACTTGCACTATTGCTGACTGACTAAATACTTTTTTGCCCCACTGTATGTGGGGGTAAACCACTGTTTGGCCGCACCACAGAGCTTGGAAGTGAAGGAGCGCCGTTTGACTTTTTCAATGCAGAATTGGCTGGAATTGAGATTGGATGCCATGTCATGTTTAGAGAGGCCCTGATGTGCCTAAACAGTGGAAACCCCCTACAAGTGACACCATTTTGGAAACTAGACCCCATAAGGAACTTATCTAGATGTGTGGTTAGCACTTTAAACCCCCAGGTGCTTCACAGAAGTTTATAACGTAGAGCCGTGAAAATAAAAAATCGCATTTTTTCTACAAAAATGATCTTTTTGCCCCCAATTTTTATTTTCACAAGGGTAACAGGAAAAATTAGATCACAAAAGTTGTTTTGCAATTTCTCCTGAGTACGTCAATATCTCATATGTGGGGGTAAACCACTGTTTGGGCGCACCACAGAGCTTGGAAGAGAAGGAGTGGCGTTTTACTTTTTCAATGTTGAATTGGCTAGAATTGAGATCGGACGCCATGTTGCGTTTGGAGATCCCCTGATGTGCCTAAACAGTAGAAACCCCCCACAAGTGACCCCATTTTGGAAACTCGACCCCCCATGGAACTTATCTAGATGTGTGGTGAGAACTTTGAATGCCCAAGTGCTTCACAGAAGTTTATAATGCAGAGTCGTGAAAATAATAAATATTTTTTTTTCCACAAAAAAGATATTGTAGCCCCCAAGTGTTTATTTTCACAAGGATAACAGGAGAAATTGGACCCCAAAAGTTGTTGTCCAATTTATCCCGAGTATGCTGATGCCCCATATGTGGGGGTAAACCACTGTTTGGGCGCACGGCAGAGCTCAGAAGGGAGGGCGCACCATTTGACTTTTTGAGCGCAAAATTGGCTGTCGAGTTTGGAGACCCCTTGATGTACCTAAACAGTAAAAAACCCTAATTCTAAATCCAACCCTAACCCCAACACACCCCTTACCCTAATTCCAACCCGATCTATAATCCTAATCAGAACCCTAAGCCTAATCACAACCCTAACCCCAAAACAACCCTAATGTCAACCCTAACCACAACCCTAATCAAAACCCTAAATCCAACACACCCCTAATCCTAATCTCAACCCTAACCTCAAACCTAACCCTATTCCCAATACACCCCTAATCCCAACCCTAACCTTAACCCTAATCCCAAACCTAACCCTAATCCCAAGCGTAACCCTAATGCCAACCCTATCCCCAATACCAACCCTAATCCAAACCCTAACCCTAATCCCAACTCTAACCCTAACTTTAGCCCCAACCCTAGCCCTAACTTTAGCCCCAACCCTAACTTTAGCCCTAACCCCTAACCCTATATTTAGCCCCAACCCTAACCCTAGCCCTAACTTTAGCCCCAACCCTAACCCTAGCCCTAACTTTAGCCCCAACCCTAACCCTAGCCCTAAGGCTACTTTCACACTTGCGTCGTGTGGCATCCGTCGCAATCCGTCGTTTTGGACAAAAAACGGATCCTGCAAATGTGCCGCAGGATGCGTTTTTTGCCCATAGACTTGTATTGCTGACTGATCGCTACGGATGGCCACATCGCGTCCCTCGTGCACTGGATCAGTTGTGTTTTGGCAGACTGTCGGCACAAAAAAACATTCAATGTAACGTTTTTTTGTACGCCGCGTCCGCCATTTCTGACCGCGCATGCGTGGCCGTAACTCCGCCCCCTCCTCCCCAGGACATAGACTGGGCAGCGGATGCGTTGAAAAACTGCATCCGCTACCCACGTTGTGCACAATTTTCACAACGTGCGTCGGTACGTCGGGCCGACGCAAGTGTGAAAGAAGCCTAACCCTAAATTTAGCCCCAACCCTAACCCTAACCCTAAATTTAGCCCCAACCCTAACCCTAGCCCTAAATTTAGCCCCAACCCTAAACCTAACCCTAAATTTAGCCCCAACCCTAACCCTAACCCTAAATTTAGCCCCAACCCTAACCCTAACCCTAAATTTAGCCCCAACTACTCCACCTGCTGGCCGGCAGAATATGGCGATTGCACTGCGCATGTGCCCGCTATTTTCTTTCCGGATGAAGAAGCTGACGGTCAGGAGAAGAAGCAAGAGGACCCAGGGACACCGGTAAGTATAGCAGGGTCCCCGAATCCCCCTATTTCTCTGTCCTCTGAGGTGCGATCACATCAGAGGACAGAGAATGAAAGATCCAGAGAATGAAAGATTGCTTTTTTTTGCGATCGCCGGTAAACAGTTAATTACCGGTGATCGCAAAACAGGGGTCGGTAAAAACCGACCCTGATCATGTTCTTTGGGGTCTCGGCTACCCCCAGCAGCCGAGACCCCAAAGATTTTCTGGGTGCCAGCCGGCGGGCGCTTATTACAGTAATGAATATGCGGCTCCACCCCTATGGGAGGTGGAGCCGCATATTCATCACTGTAATGTGCGGCACCACGTGACCGCTCATACAGGACAAGCAGCGACGCTGAAAGGATGTAAGCGCCGAGGGAGCTGGGTAAGTATTTTAATGCCAGTGGGGGGGCGCACAGGGGGTGGGAGGGGGCAGATTACCGGCAACTTTATTTTAAAAACAAAAATAAATAAAAAAAAAGATTATTCATTCCTCCTTGACAGCAAACGCTGCTGGAGAGAAGAAATGAATGGGGCTTCAGCACCACATGTGGCACACGGACTGCACACGGACAACATCCGTGTGCGGTACGTGTTTTACACGGACCCATTGACTTTAATGGGTCCGTGTGATCTGTGCGCTCCCACGAACACTGACATGTCTCCGTGTTTTCCAAACGGACACACGGTCTTTGAAAACACGCTGACATGTGCAGAGACACATTTATTTTAATGTGTCTACGTGAGTCAGTGTCTCCGGTACGTGAGGAAACTGTCACCTCACGTACCGGAGCCACTGACGTGTGAAACCGGCCTTAGGTATAATTTCAAGATACCTGAAGGTGCCTTGTTCATCTGTACAAACAATTACATGCAAGTACAAACAAGATGGGACTGTCCAGCCATCCTTCCGGAGATGGGTTCTGTGTCCCAGAGATGAAGATGCTTTGGTCTGACATGACCATATCAACCCAAGGACAAAAGTAAAAGACCTTGTGAAGATGATGGTGGAAGCTGGTAAGATTGTGTCAATATCCACAGTAAAACAAGTTCTGTATTAACAAGAGCTGAAAGGCCTCTCTGCCAGGAAGAAGCCATTACTCCAAAAGAAACATAAAAAAGCCTGATTAATGTTTGCAAATGCTCACAGGAACACAGACCTTAATTTTTGGAGACCTGTCCTGTGGTCTGATGAAACGAAAATGAAGCTTTTTGGTCATAATGACGATCGTTACGTTTGGAGGAGAAAAGGAGAAGCTTGGAAGCCTAAGAACACCATCCCAACTGTGAAATACGGGGGTGGCAGCATCATGTTGTGGGGTTGTTTTGCTGTAGGAGGGACTGGTGCACTGTCACGGATGTGGTTGTGGAACCACTGTGCCAAGGACTGCAGAGAACCTGGAGGGGCGTGTCTAAGTGAGCACCAGACTCTTCACTAGAGCGTCTGATGGTGAGGTTAGATTTGGCTCCCAATGAACACCAGGTGCCACTCCAAGACAGACCAACGGTCGCACAGTAGCTGGACCCAGAAGGACAGACTGGATGGAGCAGCAGACATTGTTCGCATCAGAGTGCAGCAGCCAGAGTTTGTATCAGAGTGCAGCAAGCAGGAACTGCATCAGAGTGCAGCAGGCAGGATTTGCACCAGAATGCAGCAGTCACAGAGAAAAAGCAGAGATGTTTACCTGCTGAAGCCTCCAACAAAATGCACTGGCAGGGTGCAGTGGACCCGATTTGCTATCATTAATCGGGTCCGCTGCCAGTGCATTTTGTTAGAGGCTTCAGAAGGTAAACATCTCTGCTTTTTTCTCTGTGACTTTTTTCAATTTTTTGGAGGACTTTTAAGTCGTCTTTTTGTGTCGGTGAGCCAGAATGCAGTAGGCAGGATTTGCACCACAATGCAGCAGGCAGGATTTTCATCAGAGTGCAACAGGCAGGATTTGCAGGGACTGGTATGCAACCTTACACAGCATACACTACAAAAGTTGTTCAGACACAGTGGGAAGGAAGCAATATATACATACTGCCCCACAGCCATTGGCTGGGGAGGAAATAGCAAGTGCATGTGCTGGCCCTTTAAGAGGGTGGGAACGCGCAGTCGTGTGTTCTAAGGATATAGCTAGAGGCCCGACTGGACATTCTGCTGGAAGCATGCGGAGCACTAGAAAGGGAAGAACCGACCGCAGGTAAGTGAAGTGACATGCCGGAGACCCTGCCTGTCTGAGCTGGGATCCGGCGTGGTGCTGACATGCACTTCACAAAATAGATGGCATCATGAGAAATGAAGACTATGTGAGCAACATCTCAAGACATCAGCCAGGAAGATAAAGCTTGGGAGGAAATGCATCTTCCAAATGGACAATAACCCGAAGCATACTGCCAAAATAGTAACAAAGTGGCTTAAGGATAACAAAGTCAATGTTTTGGAGTGAACATCACAAAGCCCTGATCTCAATCCAATTGAAAATTTATGGGCAAAGCTGAAAAGACAGGTGCGAGCAAGGCGACCTACAAATCAGGATCAGTTACACCAGTTTTGTCAGCAGGTACGGTCTGGGTCTGAAATTCAGTCCTGGCATTTAAAATCACATAGGCCCATGGTGTCTCTGTCCCCATAAACCAGATGAGATATTTTACTAGCATTACTGTTGTGAGTTCCGTTCTGGAGCTCCCTCCTGTGGTTGCTAATGGTATTTTTGTGAGTTCTGCCCTTGGGCTCCCTCTGGTGGTTTCGAGTGGAACTGCTGCACTGTTAGGTAGCTGTAGCAGCTGCCTTCACTAATCGCCTTGCCTGGGTTTGTTATTTAAACCTGCTCTGGGCTTTAGTTCATGCCTGCTGTCAATGTTCTTGGTTGGATTTGATTCTGTCCTTGGATTTCTCATATGGCCAGTCCTTGTCTGCAAAAGATAAGTTTTTGCTGGCGTTTGTTTGTCCATGTGTTTGGACTCCATTGCTCTGCATATTTGTTTCTTTTGTCCAGCTTGTCTCTATGTCTTATTCAGGCTAGCTGGAAGCTCTGGGAAAGCAGATTTGCCCCTCCACACCGTGAGTCGGTGTGGAGTTCATTTTTGTAAACTCTGCGTGGATTTTGTAGTTTTTAATACTGACCGCACAGTATCCTTTGCTCTCTGTCTATCTAGTTTAGTATTGGCCTCCCTTTGCTGAAGTCTTATTTCATTTCTGTGTTCGTCATTTCCCTCTCCTTTCACAGTCAATATTTGTGGGGGGCTGTCTTTCCTTTGGGGGTTTCTCTGAGGCAAGATAGCTTTCTATTTCCTTCTTTAGGGGTAGTTATATCTTAGGCTGTGACGAGGTGTCTAGGGAGTGTCAGGAACATCCCACGGCTATTTCTAGTTGTGTTGTTAGGATTAGGGACTGTGGTCAGTAGAGATACCACCTTCTCAGAGCTCGCTCCATGTTGCGTTTTAGCCACCAGGTCATATCAGTGTGGCCTCTTAACCACCAGGTCATAACACATTACCCTGGATGGCAGAAAGGAAGATTTTCTACAAGACCAATATTTCTAATAATACCCGTGGCCTGCTGAGGTAAGTGACGGAGTCAGCAACTTTGTGCTCCATCACAACTCTTTAGGCTGCCATCACACTAGCAGTATTTGGTCAGTATTTTACATCAGTATTTGTAAGCCAAAACCAGGAGTGGAACAAATAGAGGAAAAATATAATGGAAACATATGCACCACTTCTGCTTTTATCACCCACTCCTGGTTTTGGCTACAAATACTGATGTAAAATACTGATCAAATACTGCTAGTGTGATGGCAGCCCAACAGTATGGGTATCTTGAAACACTGATTCTGTTAACAGAGTAGCAGACAAGGCAGCCCATGACCGGACAGGCCCTTCTAACATTTGCCAGAATTGCCATATGGCCAGTCCAGCCCTGTTTGTCAGGAGGAATAGACCCAAATTCCGACCATCCATTGTGAGAAGCTTGTGGAAGGCTATCCCAAACATTTGACCCAAGTCATTCAGTTTAACCCCTTAACCCCCAAGGGTGGTTTGCACGTTAATGACCGGGCCAATTTTTACAATTCTGACCAACGCTTCAACGGATCCTGATAATTCTGACAGTTTTCTCGTGACATATTGTACTTCATGATAGTGGTAAAATTTCTTTGATATTACCTGCATTTATTTGTGAAAAAAACGGAAGTTTGGCGAAAATTTTGCAATTTTCCAACTTTGAATTTTTATGCCCTTAAATCACAGAGATATGTCACACAAAATACTTAATAAGTAACATTTCCCACATGTCTACTTTATATCTGCACAGTTTTGGAATCAAAAATTTTTTTTTTGCTAGGGAGTTATACGGGTTAAAAGTTCACCAGCAATTTCTCATTTTTACAACACCATTTTTTTAGGGACCACATCACATTTGAAGTCATTTTGAGGGGTCTATATGATAGAAAATAACCAAGTGTGACACCATTCTAAAAACTGCACCCCTCAAGGTGCTCAAAACCACATTCAAGAAGTTTATTAACCCTTAAGGTGTTTCACAGGAATTTTTGGAATGCTTAAAAAAACGAACATTTAACTTTTTTCACAAAAAATTTATTTAGCTCCAATTTGTTTTATTTTACCAAGGGTAACAGGAGAAAATGGACCCCAAAAGTTGTTGAACAATTTGTCCTCAGTATGCCGATACCCCATATGTGGGGGTAAATCACTGTTTAGGTGCATGGCTGAGCTGACTTTTCAATGCAAAATTGACTGGAATTGAGATGGGACGCCATGTTGCGTTTGGAGAGCCCCTGATGTGCCTAAACATTGAAACCCCCAACAAGTGACACCATTTTGGAAAGTAGACCCCCTAAGGAACTTATCTAGATCTGTGGTGCACACTTTGACCTACCAAGTGCTTCACAGAAGTTTATAATGTAGAGCCGTAAAAATAAAAAATCATATTTTTTTCACAAAAATGATTTTTTCGCCCCCAATTTTTTATTTTCCCAAAAGTAAGAGAAGAAATTGGACCCCAAAAGTTGTTGAGCAATTTGTCCTGAGTACGCTGATACCCCATATGTGGGGGTAAACCACTGTTTGGGCGCATGGCAGAGCTCGGAAGGGAAGGAGCGCCATTTGACTTTTCAGTGCAAAATTGACGAATTGAGATGGGACGCCATGTCGCGTTTGGAGAGCCCCTGATGTGCCTAAACATTGAAACCCCCCACAAGTGACACCATTTTGGAAAGTAGACCCCATAAGGAACTCATCTAGGTGTGTTGTGAGAGCTTTGAACCCCCAAGTGTTTTGCTACAGTTTATAACGCAGAGCCGTGAAAATAAAAATTATTT
Source organism: Ranitomeya imitator (assembly GCF_032444005.1). Classification (NCBI taxonomy): domain Eukaryota; kingdom Metazoa; phylum Chordata; class Amphibia; order Anura; family Dendrobatidae; genus Ranitomeya; species Ranitomeya imitator. The sequence continues at coordinate 471,098,712 of NC_091285.1, forward strand.
TCTTTTCACAAAAATTATTTTTTAGCCCCCAGTTTTGTATTTTCCCGAAGAAGCAGTGCGAAACGCACGTCGGGACAGAGGGACGCCGAGGTACTCCCCCATGGGGCTGACCACAAGGTAATCTACCTATACCCTTTCATACACATGCTACTTTTGAAGATAGATTTTGTGCCATATTTAGAGGACTAGTGTATACTTACCTTATAAACAAGAGGATAGTGTAGGCACATTGAGAATGAGATATATCTTCTCATGCATGTAGTATTTTTGAGGGGGCTCTATTTATTTATAGGATGTACTCTAATGGCATTTTACCATATGTATTGTGGATATCAGCCTAAAGTTGGGGACTAACCTATGGCAGCATTGTCCCATTTTGTGGTCTAGTACCCTTTGAAATATGTTGTTTTTATGAAGATTAATTTTTCTAATAAAATATGTTGTTTTATATAAGTACCATGGTCGAGGTCATTTTATTGGTTTGATCAGGCCTATGTGAGATTTTTTTTGGTTGGTAGGTTAGCAAATACCTAACTTATGCAATGAAATGCAATTTAATTATGCAAAAATTATACAATGTGATTTTCTGGTTTTTAGTTTTAGATGTTGTCTCTCACAGTTGAAGTGTAGCTACGTTAAAAATTACAGACCTCTCCATTCTTTGTAAAGTTGCAAAATCGGTATTGCATGAAATGCTTATTTTCCCCACTGTATGTAGTCTCGAAAGCTTGCAATTTGTTACCATCTTTTCAGTTAGCCATTAAAAGGTATCAACCACTGAGGACTCTCAATTCTAAATATTTTCCCCATTGTAATTGTTCTCAAAATGATGCAGCACCCTACTTTTTGATACTTCTTACTTGATTAGTGGTCAGGGTCGGATCCAGGTTTTCATGGTCCCTGGGCGAAAGAGCCCCCTTTAACACATACCACAATTCATAATGCACGGATACGGCAGAGAAATTTAGGTATAGTACAATGCCAAAGATTTCACTTACTTCTTACATTACATGAGTGATATCTATTGTGCATTCTACATTAGCTCAGAAACCGGACAGTATAGTCCTCTATACAGAATAATGAGCCCCATATATTGCTCCAAACAGAATAATGAGCCCCATATATTGCCCCATACAGTATAATGGCCCCATATAGTGCTCCATACAGTATAATTGGCACCACATAGTCCTCTATAGAGAATAATGAGCCCCATATATTGCTCCAAACAGAATAATGAGCCCAATATTATGCTCCATACAGAATAATGAGCCTCATATAATGCTCCATACAGTATAATGGGCACCACAGAGTACTCCATACAAAATGAGCCGCATATATTGCTCCATATGGAATTGACTCCATATAATGCTCCATACAGTATAGTGAGCCACATATAATTCTCCATACAGTATATGATGGGCCCCATCTATTGCTCCATATATAATGGGCCCCATATGATGCTCCATACAGAATGGGCCCATATAGTACTCCTTACAGAATGGGTCCCATATAATGCTCCAAAAATAATTGACCCCATAAGATGCTCCATGTAAAATGGGCCCCATATAATGCTCCATATATAATTGGCCATACAAAATGCTCCATATATAATTAGACCCATAAGATGCTTCATATATTATTGGCCCCATATACTGCTCCATATGTAATTGGCCCCATATACTGCTCCATATTGAATTGGCCACATAAGATGCTCCATATTAAATTGGCCCCATAAGAAACTCCATATAGAATTAGCCCCATGCAATGCTCCATATATGGGCCCCTTCTGATGGTCCCCATATATTGCTCCATTATTTAAAAAAAAAATATGAAATACTCAGCTCTCGTTGCTTGACGCTGCTCTGCTCTGGACTTCTCACCATCGGCGTCTTCCTGCTCTCTGTGCTGCGACTGCTCAGGCAGAGGGCGCAAAGTTGCAGCGCCCCCAAGGGCTAGGGGTTACTCGGATCCGGGCCCTTCTTCTGTACTCAGTGGAGATGTCACAGTGGCTGACCCAATCCGTGGCCCTAGGGGAACATCCGCTGTAAATTGTGGGGGAAAGGTCTTTAAAGGGATAATGTTCATGACGCCACCTGTGGTATTCAGTCAGGGTGACCGACGCTGCTTAGGGGTCCGCTGGGGTGATGTGATGGCAGCTAGATGGTATACCTTCCCACAGGTGAAGTATGTCCCCAGGGCTTCCTAGAGTGTAGATGGTGGATGATGTAAGGTGCAGTGAATAACAAGGACACAAGGTTGCAGTCTCTTTAACTTTACTGAAGGCTTCAGCATCCACAGTCCAGAGTAGGGATCACAGGGTAGGCAGAGTCTGGCCGGTCTGAAGGCACATCCAGAGTCCCCTTATCGAGGTGGAATTCAATAGCCTTCCTCTAGCGCTTGGGCGTTGTAGTACCTCCCTGCTGAGCAACTCAATAAGGTCCTCACAACTATTGTAGATGTTAAGTCTCTTCTCTCTGTACCCCTTACGGATAGGACAAACCCGTATGACTGGTGGCCTGAGGCTTTTTACAGAGACCCTAGAGACGCCTTGGCCCCCACAAGTTGCCACCCTGCCTCCTGGGTAAATGGTCGGGCCGCTAACATGGAATTAACTGTCCTGCCAGTCTCTGAAGTAACGGCATAGAGCTCTTTACTCCCTCGGTGTTCTGGCTACCGCTCCTGCGCTTCAGAAAGAGGCAGCCTGCTTCTAGCTGGTCTCCCACTGATGTTCCTCTCCTGTTCCTTTGACTTTGTTGCTCACTCACTGCAACACAATTCCTTTCGTGTCCTTTCTTAGGATGCTGCCGCATGGGATGCAGGCGCAGCTCCGTGTACCTTCGTCTTCCACAGGCAGCAGTCTGGAGCTGGCTGGAACCCACTCCAACCAGCCTCTGCCAAACTCGGTCGGGACTCACTGACTATCTCCATCTCTCTCCAGTCAGCTTCTATCTAACTTCCTAACCAACCCACCAGTTTTACCTAAGTGTGAGGAGTGCCCTAATAGATAGAAGCATGGCTCCCCCTGGCGGACTGGAGTGTGAAGTGTGTTTTGTGGTTGTGATACCTGGACAGAAGATCTCCTTCATTGCCCTCAGACGTAACATCACTCCCCCTGGTGGAAGAGTAACTGCAGCGCTGCACACTGGTGACGTCATCGCGCCCTCTGACCTGAATGTCACAGTCAGAGGATGGAAGACGCTGCAGTGCTGGAACCGGGAGAGGTAAGTATCGCAAGTGGAGCAAGCGGGGGGTCCACTCGCGTGAGCCGACACTATAGCGCACCAGTGTACCCAATTGCGAGTGGGTCCCCTGAATGCTCAGGGCCCCGGCACTTGCCCGGGTGCTGACGCCGGCCCCGTTAGTGGTACACCCTGTTTTCCATACGGTTTTACAGATTGTGAACATGGTCAAACTAAAGCCATAGAACCGATGAGTTGTTTCTCTGCATCAAGCAGAAATTCTCACCTTGGATGCTACCTGTCAACTGCAACTGGACATTGTAATAAGTGTCACTGCTTGAAACATTGAGGCTGTACTACAACTCCAATTCCAAAAAAGTTGAGATGCTGTGTAAAATGCAAAGAAAACAAGAATGCAATAATTTGGAAAACTCTTATAGCCATATTTTATTCATAAAAGAACTTAGAACACAAATCAGATGTTTAAAGTTATTTTTTTTTTCAAATGAAATGGAAAAATGACTAACTTATTTAGAAATTAACAACATCAACGCATTTAAAAATGCTGGGATAGGGCCATGTCTACCATTGTGCGTCATCAGTTCTTTTTTTTTATTTATAAAAACAATCTGTAGTCTTCTAGGAAGCGAGGAGACCAAATTCTGAAGTTTTAGGAGAGCAATGTTGTTACATTCTTGTCTAATGTAGGATTTTAGCCACTCAACAATCTTTCCCGGAGTTTTCACTTTATAATCTGCTGAATGTTTTCTTTTGTTGTAAGGTCTGGACTATAGGTGGCCAGTTCATCACCCAAACTCATTTCCGAAGCCATGCTGCTGTGATGGATGCATTGCTGTTATCACGCCGACCTTTTTAGTAAACACCAGTGATTGTCTTACCGCTGTCTCTAACATCATGTCCTTCCTCTATCTGAAACTGAACCTGTCAAAAACTGAACTCCTCGTGTTTTCTCCCTCTATTAACATACGTTTGCCTGACATTGCCATCTCCCTGTGCAGTTCCACCATTACTCCAAAGCAACATGCCTGTTGCCTTGGGGTCATACTTGATTCCAAGCTTTCATTCACCCCCCACATCTGATCACTGGCTCGCTCTTCTTATCTGCATCTCAAAAACATTTCTAGAATTCGCCCTTTTCTTACTTTCGACTCTGCAAAAACTCTTACTGTTTCACTTATTTATTCTCACCTGGACTATTGTAACTCTCTACTAATTGGCCTCCCTCTTACAAAACTCTCCCCGCTCCAATCTGTCCTGAATGCTGTAGCCAGGATCATATTCCTCACAAACCGTTACACCGATGCCTCTACCTTGTGCCAGTCATTACACTGGTTACCCATCCACTCAAGAATCCAGTACAAAACTACTACCCTCATCCACAAAGCACTCCATGGCTCAGCACCACTCTACATCTCCTCTCTGGTCTCAGTCTACCACCCTACCCGTGCTCTCCGCTCCGCTAATGACCTCAGGTTAGCATCCTCAATAATCAGAACCTCCCATTCCCATCTCCAAGACTTTATACGTGCTGCGCCGATTCTTTGGAATGCACTACCTAGGTTAATATGATTCATGCCCAATCCTCACAGTTTTAAGCGTGCCCTAAAAACTCATTTGTTCAGATTGGCCTACCACCTCAATGCATTAACCTAACTATCCCTGTGTGGCCCATTAAAAAAAAAAACATAATCAGGTTCCTCGCAACATGTTCTCATACACTTTATGCAGTTATTAGCCCTCTGTGTCTGTACTGCTACATACTTAGGCAGTTAACTGGTTCATGAAGCTTTACATGAACACATGAGCCTTACACTATGGCTGGTCCGAATAACTATAGCAATTGTTACCATCCACCTCTCGTGTCTCCCCTTTACCTCATAGTTTGCAAACTTGCGAACAGGGCCCTCACTCTTCTTGGTATCTATTTTGAACTGTGATTTCTGTTATGCTGTAATGTCTATTGTCTGTACAAGTCCCCTCTATAATTTGTAAAGCGCTGCGGAATATGTTGGCGCTATATAAATAAAATTATTATTATTATTATATGGTTTAGCATGGTCTTCCATCTGAGACTCAGGGTTTCAAATATGCTCTGCTACCAAGCAGAATTGTCCTTCTTCTCTAGAGTCATCAAGATATGGTAAAGAATTTCACATTTTTAATTATCTGACCACAAAACAGTGTTTCATTTTGCCTCAGTACATTTTAAATGAGCTTTGGCCCAGATAAGACATGAGCATTTCTGGATTGCGTTAATATACTGTATAGCTTATTCTTAGCATAATAGAGCTTTAACCGCTTCGAGACCGCTCACTGTATATAAACGTCGGTACTTCCTGGGCTCTGTGCACCAACGACGTTTATGAGCAGCCAGTGGTCTTGCAGCACTCAGGACCTCCAGGGTCCTGTAAGCACTGCGATTCCTGTACTGCCAAAGCAGTAGCTTTGGCAGGTGACATCATCGGGACCTTATTGGACTTGGTCCCAGTGATGTTAACCATTTGCTGTCTGCTAGATGCCGCAATGGCGGCATTTAGAAGATAGCAGGGGGAGAACAACACTATACTCACCTCTCTGACGCCCCCGTGATGAGATCTGGTCAGATCATGGTCACATCATGGTCACATCATGGGGGATCCCTCATTGTCCTGGCAGCCAGAGGTCACGTGATGACCTCTACGTCTGCCAGCTATGGTGGCTTGTTAAAGTATGTGCACATGTTGCGGATTAGCCTGTGGAATTTTCTGCGTAGATTCTTCCTCTCTTGGCAGAAAACGCAGATGAAAATCCGCGTGGATTTGATGTGTTTTTGATGTCGATTTGATGCAGATTTTCATGCTTTTTTCATGAGGATTTATATTGCGTTTTTGTAAGCTAAATAACGATAAATTATTTGACAAAGAAAAGAATTGTGATGTCATTTCCTTGTCCAACCTCTTCTTTTACATTCTCCATTGAAGAAAAATGTTTACACACACAGATAGATAGATAGAAAGAGATATCTATAGATAGATATATCTATAGATAGATATATCTATAGATAGATAGATAATACCAAGCCCGATGTTTAGCAATAAACATAATAAACTGGCTCATAAAGGTTTAAATAAAGACACACATGCACACACAATCTGCATTAGTCTTGCAACTCAATACCCGGCACTGCTGCCGGCACTTGGACCAGAGCGTTCAGCTGCATTGAGGTGCGAGACTCATGCGAGTTTCTCACAAGTTTGACCCAGGCCTTAAACGCAATATCTGTTAATAAAAAAAATGAAAAAAAAAATGACTTGGGGTCCCACACAATTTTCCAATGAAGAGAGGGAAAGCCAGTGACTGGGGGCCAATGTTTATAGCCTGGGAAGGGGGTAATACCCATTGAGCTTCCCAGGCTATTAATATCAGCTCACAGCTGTATACTTAACCTTTACTGGCTATTAAAATAGGGGAGCCCCCCAAAAATGATGTGGGGTCTCCCTATTATTAATAACCAGAAAAGGCTATGCAGACAGCTAAGGGATGATATTAATAGCCTAGGAAGGAGCAATGGATATTGCCCCTCGGCTACAAACACCAGCTCTCAGCTGCCCCAGAAATGGCACATCTCTAAGATGCACCAATTCCTGCACTTAGCCTCTCTCTTCCCACTTGCCCTGTAGAGGTGGGAAGTGGGGTAATAGTTGTGGGGTTAATGTCACCTTTGTTTTGTAAGGTGACATCAAGCCAACAGCTTAGTAATGGAGAAGTGTCAATAAGACATCTATCCATTACTAATCCTATAGTTGTTACTTGTTAAATAAAGACACAGCCAGAATAAAGTATTTTAATGAAATAAAACACCATACAGTATCCCATATTTATTATACACCTAATTCCTGCGACGCCCTCGTTCTCCTGAAAAAAATAAAATAATAAACCAACACAAATACTCCCTGTTCTGATGTAATCCATTTAATAACGACTTTCTCATGACGATATCCCATGTAGAGCTGTAACATTGGAGGATGTGACCACTCTACAGGGGCCTCTGATGATTCACTGTTGTCTGCTGTCACATAGAACAGTGACAGCATTGGCCGATGATGAGATAGTAGTCTCATCATCCGGCTACTGTGTTGAATATTAGAAAAAATATATATACCCATACAGTACATACATATACACATACAGTACATACTTACCAAACAGCTAATCCCTTATGCCCTTGATCGCCTGCAAAAAAATAAAATAATAAGCCAACCCAATACTCCCTGTTCTGATGTAATCCCCAACTGTCTCACGACGATCTCCTGTGTAGAGCTGTCACATCGGGAGATGTGACCGCTCTACACGGGCCTCCGATGATACACTGACCGGAGATAATACTCCTGCAGTGTAGTTCATCATAGTTCGTGGTCTCACTTTATGGAACTACGGCGGCGTGAGAAATATCTCACGCAGCAGTGCTGCAAATGACAGGACAAACTCCAGAGATGGAAGTTTAATTCTCCAGCAGGACTTGGCACCTGTCCACACTGCCAAAAGTACCAATACCTGGTTTAAAAAAAACAGTATCACTGTGCTTGATTGGCCAGCAAACTCGTCTGACCTTAACCCTGAGGAGAATCTATGGGGCATTGTCAAGAGGAAGATGAGAGACACCAGACCCAACAATCCAGATGAGCCTAAGGCTGCTATCAAACCAACCTGGGCTTTCATAACACCTCAGCAGTGCCACAGGCTGATCGCCTCCATGCCACGCCGCATTGATGCAGTAATTGATGCAAAAGGAGCCCTGCCCAAGCATTGAGTGCATTTACAGAACATAAATTTCAGTAGGACAACATTTTGGATGTTAAAAATCACTTTTTCAGGCGGGTGTTATAAAGTATTCTAATTTACTGGGATAATGACTTTTGAGTTTTCATTGGCTGTAAGCCATAATCATCGATATAAACAGACATAAACTTTTGAAATCACTCTATTTGTAATGACTCTATCTAATACATGAGTTTCAGTTTATGTACTGAAGAACTGAAATAAATTAACTTTTTGATGATATTCTAATTTTATGAGGTGCACCTGGATACTGCAAGATTATCATGATCGAGTTTTCCAAAGAACTCTCGTTCATGATGTTCTGGTAATGTACCTGGGACTTCTGGGATAAATTTCTCTTGTAACAGTTAAAATGTATGAAGCATTACATGAATAACCAAAATGAATATCCACCCATACAATGCATGGACGGAGCTTTCACAGAGATCTTCTTTTATATTATATTTACCTTCTCAGATCCTTTTCACACTTCCATCAAAGAAACTATGATAGATATTAAAAATGTATTATTAATCTTTTTGTAACAAACCCTGACAGATCCTGTTATGTTGTAACCCATTCCATTATTCTTTCTATAGCATCACAAACAATGAAACATATCTCTTATCATTTTATTATTATATAGCAAAGTCAGAAATGTATTTTCATTTCAGGAAAGATATCATCTCAAAACTGAAGAAAAATTGGACATTCAGGAACTTGCCGTTATCAATGGGGGCCTTCTTCTTAAAGAAATAGCTGGATGTTTTCCAATCAAGGAAGAGCTGACGTTCTTCTTACTATGAAAATAGTTACATTCTATAGATAAAAAATCTCAGATTTCATGAAAACATAACCTTTGGAAAGCCAGATTAATGAATTTGTTTGCAAACCAGCAGGGTTGCCATGTGATGCATACAGTAGATTTCTGTGTAAATTTACAGAATTGAAATTTCACATTATAAATATATTTATTGCCTGTTTTTGTGTGAAATCATTTACCATGTAATGGGGCTTTTGTCTAAAATACTCTAAACGTAAGTTACTTCCAAGTTCCATAACAAGAGGTTTTGATAATTTCATTATTTTAGTACTGTGAACTTGTACTGAGATAAATGGTTTCGGTTAGGTTGGTAAATTGGCCATATTCATTTTGTATGGTTAGAGCAAGGAATAGAAAGCAGACTGAACAAACGACTTCAAGATAAGCTCAGACATGGGACATTTTTGCATGCTGTATCAGATACTCAAGAAGTCTTTGGCTACTTACCCTACAGTTTTATTAAAGGGTTTATCTAGGACTGTTTTTTTTTTTTTTTTACTATGGGCCTAAAAACTAAAAGGAAGTTAATTGCTAGCTACCCGCCTGTTTTACCCGACGCTGGCACAGAGCAGTCATTGACTGATCCTGCCAGCGATTCAGCTGCTCAACTTCAACAGAGCAGCTCTTCCTCTTCCCATCTTCTCTGCAACATGGCGTATCTGCCAACGTTATGCTGATTGACTGCCGGCTACTCTCAGTTGGAAAGTGGGGAGCAGGCTGTCAATCAGCATGACGTCGGCAATCAACAGAGCAGAACAGAAGGGAAGATGTTGCTCTGTCATGTCGGAGGAACATCTGCAAAACCCGCTGAATCTCCATCAGAAGCAGTTTGTGACCACTCACTGTTGGCAGAGATCAGTGAGAGGCACAAAAGAAAGGTAGGTAGCAAACAATTGCCTGTTATGTATTAGACCCGTAGTAAAAAATATATCTGCCATTAATTCTAATAATCAAAACAAATGTTATAATTTAAGAAAATTCCAGAGAATATAATCTTTTTTTCTATGGGATTCCAGTCTAAATATACATGATTGAATATCTCAGATAGTAAAACTGAAGGTGTTTTGATGGCCAATTTGGAGCTCACACTTTCTGAATTCCACATCTGCAGATAAAGCCAGCCTGTGGTTTAACCATGTGGGATACTCCTTTACTGTGGGTTGCATATAAAAGCGATATGCCATCTCATATTAATAACATACTCCCTTTCTATAATGAATATTACATTACACTTCAGGGAACACTTGGCTGATCCTTTTCATTTCATTCTTATTATCAGCACATCCCTGGCTATTTTTTCTTAACACCTTGTGCCCCATTTTAAGTACCTGTCTTCAACTTGCACTGACTGGTAATTATCCAAATATTTCAGAAATGACAGAAATGTGTACTGTGGTGCTAAAACAGGTAACAAAGCTGCAATAACAAAACTGGAAGCCTCTACATGACTTAAAGTATGTTTTTAGCAAAAATAGTATATCTGGTTTTTGTCTTTCTAAATAAAGGTACATATGCTTTTAGAATATCTACTGGAAAGAAGAGCAGGTTGTGCTGATAAGAGGTGTTACATCACATTGGAAAACTATGGTATGTTAGGATGGATTGAGTACATCTCTTGACAGGGGAGCAGTTGTTACTCACTATGTCATAAGCACTTAATAAAGCCTCATAGAGAAGACTGCGCCTCATCTCATGTCCTGCTGGTAAGTAGTCCCAGATGTGTAGCACGTATGATTTAGTGAGGTGCATAGTTTACTGGACATCTACACATTGGTTATTATTGACTCTTAACTGTTGCTGATGTTCATGGAAAGTTGCAAAAACAAGAACTGACAACATAACGGAATGGACATCTACCATCAAGCATTCATTCAGAGATGGTAGATGGTAGATGATAGTAATCCATCAGATCTGAGATTTGATCTTGCAAATTTTCTCAACGACATAGAATGAGATGTTTTATTTTAGGTGGATCAGGTTGATTTGCTTCCTTATATAGAGAATTTTTAAATGTATGCAAATCTGAACAATATGGTATGATGTTGCTATTTGGCCTATCGGCGAATCACTAGAGAATAATTTTTGGCGGTCTTTATTTTAATGATTGATCAGAGATATAGTCATATGGCTTTTATAGCTATATTGGTGATGTGCATAGTCAACATACACAGAAATATTTGTTAGCCCCAAATTTTGCATTTTCACAAGGGTAACAGGAGAAAATGAACCATACAATTTGTTGTGCTATTTCTCCTGAGTACAATGATATCCCATATGTGGTGGAAAACTACTGTTTAGGCACATGGCAGGGTTCAGAAGGGAAGGAGCACCATTTGACTTTTGGAACTCAAAATTAGCTGGAATCTGTAGCTGACGCCATGTCGTGTTTGGAGAGCCCCTGATGTGTCTAAACAGTAGACACCCCACAAGTGATCCTATTTTGGAAACTAGACCCCCTCAAGGAATTTATCCAAATATGTGTTGAGTACCTTGAACCCTCAGGTGCTTCATATAATTTTATAATGTTGAGAAGTGAAAATGAAAAATCTAATTTTTTTTCCACAAAAATGTAGCCTTAAATGTTTTATTTTCACAAGGGTAACAGTAAAAAATGGACAGTACAATTTGTTGTGCAATTTCTCCTGACTACGTCAATACTGGAATAGATAGCGGTTGCCATGTCGGGTTTGCAGAGCCAATTATGTGCCTAAACAGTGGAAACCTTCCACAAGTGACAACATTTTAGAAACCAGACCCCTCAAAGAATTTATCTAGATGTGTGGTGAGCATTTTGAACTCACAGATGCTTCCTGGAATTTTAACCCCTTCATGACCCAGCCTATTTTGACCTTAAAGACCTTGCCGTTTTTTGCAATTCTGACCAGTGTCCCTTTATGAGGTAATAACTCAGGAACGCTTCAATGGATCCTAGCGGTTCTGAGATTGTTTTTTCGTGACATATTGGGCTTCATGTTAGTGGTAAATTTAGGTCAATAAATTCTGTGTTTATTTGTGATAAAAATGGAAATTTGGCGAAAATTTTGAAAATTTCGCAATTTTCACATTTTGAATTTTTATTCTGTTAAACCAGAGAGTTATGTGACACAAAATAGTTAATAAATAACATTTCCCACATGTATACTTTACATCAGCACAATTTTGGAAACAAAATTTTTTTTTGCTAGGAAGTTATAAGGGTTAAAATTTGACCAGCGATTTCTCATTTTTACAACGAAATTTACAAAACCATTTTTTTTAGGGACCACCTCACATTTGAAGTCAGTTTGAGGGGTCTATATGGCTGAAAATACCCAAAAGTGACACCATTCTAAAAACTGCACTCCTCAAGGTACTCAAAACCACATTCAAGAAGTTTATTAACTCTTCAGGTGCTTCGCAGCAGCAGAAGCAACATGGAAGGAAAAAATGAACATTTAACTTTTTAGTCACAAAAATGATTTTTCAGCAACAATTTTTTTATTTTCCCAATGGTAAAAGGAGAAACTGAACCACGAAAGTTGTTGTCCAATTTGTCCTGAGTACGCCGATACCTCATATGTAGGGGTAAACCACTGTTTGGGCGCACGGCAGGACTTGGAAGGGAAGGAGCGCCATTTGACTTTTTGAATGAAAAATTGGCTGCACTCTTTAGCGGACACCATGTCACGTTTGGAGAGCCCCCGTGTGCCTAAAAATTGGAGCTCACCCACAAGTGACCCCATTTTGGAAACTAGACGCCCCAAGGAACTTATCTACATGCATAGTGAGCCCTTTAAACCCCCAGGTGCTTCACAAATTGATCCGTAAAAATGAAAAAGTACTTTTTTTTCACAAAAAAATTCTTTTAGCCTCAATTTTTTCATTTTCACATGGACAACAGGATAAAATGGATCCTAAAATGTGTTGAGCAATTTCTCCCGAGTACGCCGATACCTCATATGTGGGGGTAAACCACTGTTTGGGCACACGGCAGGGCTCGGAAGGGAAGGCGCGCCTTTTGACTTTTTGAATGGAAAATTAGCTCCAATTGTTAGCGGACACCATGTCGCGTTTGGAGAGCCCATTGTGTGCCTATGCATTGGAGCTCCCCCACAAGTGACCCCATTTTGGAAACTAGACCCCCCAAGGAACTTATCTAGATGCATACTGAGCACTTTAAACCCCCAGGTGCTTCACAGAAGTTTATAATGCAGAGCCATGAAAATAAAAAATAATTTTTCTTTTCTCAAAAATGATTTTTTAGCCTGGAATTTCCTATTTTGCCAAGGGTAATATGAGAAACTGGACCACAAATGTTGTTGTCCAGTTTGTCCTGAGTACGCAGATACCCCATATGTGGGGGTAAACCACTGTTTGGGCGCACGGCAGGGCTCAGAAGGGAAGGCACGCCATTTGGCTTTTTAAATGGAAAATTAGCTCCAATCATTAGCGGACACCATGTCGCGTTTGGAGAGCCCCTGTGTGCCTAAACATTGGAGATCCCCCACAAATGACCCCATTTTGGAAACTAGACCCACAAAGGAACTAATCTAGATGTGTGGTGAGCACTTTGAACCCTCAAGTGCTTCACAGAAGTTTATAACGCAGAGCCATGAAAATTAAAAAAAAAAAATTATTTTCTCAAAAATGATTTTTTAGCCCGCTATTTTTTATTTTCCCAAGGGTAACAGGAGAAATTTGACCCCAAACGTTGTTGTCCAGTTTCTCCTGAGTACGCTGATACCCCATATGTGGGGGTAAACCACTGTTTAGGCACATGCTGGGGCTCGGAAGTGAAGTAGTGACGTTTTGAAATGCAGACTTTGATGGAATGCTCTGCGGGCGTCACGTTGCGTTTGCAGAGCCCCTGATGTGGCTAAACAGTAGAAACCCCCCACAAGTGACCCCATTTTGGAAACTAGACCCCGAAAGGAACTTATCTAGATGTGAGGTGAGCACTTTGAACCCCCAAGTGCTTCACAGAAGTTCATAACACAGAGCAGTGAAAATAATAAATACGTTTTCTTTCCTCAAAAATAATTATTTAGCCCAGAATTTTTTATTTTCCCAAGGGTTACAGGAGAAATTGGACCCCAAAAGTTGTTGTCCAGTTTCTCCTGAGTACGCTGATACCCCATGTGTGGGGGTAAACCACTGTTTGGGCACACGTCGGGGCTCAGAGGGGAAATAGTGACTTTTGAAATGCAGACTTTGATGGAATGGTCTGCGGACGTCACGTTGCGTTTGCAGAGCCCCTGGTGTGCCTAAACAGTAGAAACCCCCCACAAGTGACCCCATTTTAGAAACTAGACCCCCCAAGGAACTTATCTAGATATGTGGTGAGCACTTTGAACCCCCAAGTGCTTCACAGACGTTTACAACGCAGAGCCGTGAAAATAAAAAATCATTTTTCTTTCCTCAAAAATGATGTTTTAGCAAGCAATTTTTTATTTTCACAAGGGTAACAGGAGAAATTGGACCCCAGTAATTGTTGCGTAGTTTGTCCTGAGTATGCTGGTACCCCATATGTGGGGGTAAACCACTGTTTGGGCGCACGTCAGGGCTCGGAAGTGAGGGAGCACCATTTGACTTTATGAATACAAGATTGGCTGGAATCAATGGTGGCGCCATGTTGCGTTTGGAGACCCCTGATGTGCCTAAACAGTGGAAACCCCTCAATTCTACCTCCAACACTAACCCCAACACACCCCTAACCCTAATCCCAACTGTAGCCATAACCCTAATCACAACCCTAACCCCAACACACCCCTAACCACAACCCTAACCCCAACACACCCCTAACCCTAACCACAACCCTAATTCCAACCCTAACCCTAAGGCTATGTGCCCACGTTGCGGATTCGTGTGAGATTTTTCAGCATCATTTTTGAAAAATCCGCGGGTAAAGGGCACTGTGTTTTACCTGCGGATTTACCGTGGAATTCCAGTGTTTTTTGTTCGGATTTCACCTGCGGATTCCTATTGAGGAACAGGTGTAAAACGCTGCGGAATCCGCACAAAGAATTGACATGCTGCGGAAAATACAACGCAGCGTTTCCGCGTGGTATTTTCCGCACCATGGGCACAGCGGATTTGGTTTCCATATGTTTACATGGTACTGTACACCTGATGGAACACTGCTGCGGATCCGCAGCCAAATCCGCACCGTGTGCACATAGCCTAATTCTAAAGGTATGTGCACACGCTGCGGAAAACGCTGCGGATCCGCAGCAGTTTCCCATGAGTTTACAGTTCCATGTAAACCTATGAGAAACAAAAATCGCTGTACACATGCTGCGGAAAAACTGCACGGAAACGCAGCGGTTTACATTCCGCAGCATGTCACTTCTTTCTGCGGATTCCGCAGCGGTTTTACAACTGCTCCAATAGAAAATCGCAGTTGTAAAACCGCAGTGAAATGCGCAGAAAAACCGCGGTAAATCCGCGATAAATCCACAGCGGTTTAGCACTGCGGATTTATCAAATCCGCAGCGGAAAAATCCGCAGAGGAACAGAATACGTGTGCACATACCGAAACCCTAACCCTACCCCTACCCCTAACCCTAACCCTACCTCTAACCCTACCCCTAACCCTAGTTCTTACCCCAACCTTAGTGGAAAAAAAATATATATTTTTTTTTTTATTATTGTCCCTACCTATGGGGGTGACAAAGGGGGGGGGGGGGGAGGCATTTACTATTTTTTTTTATTTTGATCACTGAGATAGGTTATATCTCAGTGATCAAAACTCACTCTGGAACGAATCTGCCGGCCGGCAGATTCGGCGGGCGCACTGCACATGCGCCCGCCATTTTGGAAGATGGCGGCGCCCAGGAAAGAAGACGGACGGATCCCGGGAGGCCGGGTAAGTATAAGGGGGGGGGGGAGATCAGGGCACGGGGGGGGGCGTCGGAGCACGGGGGGGGTGGATCGGAGCACGGGGGGTGGATCGGAGCATGGGGGGTGGATTTGAGCACGGGGTGGGGGATCGCTGTGCAGGGGGGTGGATCGGAGCACGGGGGGATCGCTGTGCGGGGGGGTGATCGGAGTGCGGGGGGGTTTGATTGGAGCACGGGGGGGTGATTGGAGCACGGGGGGAGCGGACAGGAGGACGGGGGAGCGGCGCACAGGACGGAGGGGAGCGGACCACAGATCGGGGGGCTGGGGGGGCGATCGGTGGGGTGGGGTGGGGGCACATAAGTGTTTCCAGCCATGGCCGATGATATTGCAGCATCGGCCATGGCTGGTTTGTAATATTTCACCAGTTTTTTAGGTGAAATATTACAAATCGCTCTGATTGGCAGTTTCACTTTTAACAGCCAATCAGAGCGATCGTAGCCACGAGGTCGTGAAGCCACCCCCCCTGGGCTAAACTACCACTCCCCCTGTCCCTGCAGATCGGGTGAAATGGGAGTTAACCCTTTCACCCGATCTGCAGGGACGCGATCTTTCTGTGACACAGCATATGCGTCACAGGTCGGATTGGCACCGACTTTCATGACGCATACGCTGTGTCACAGGTCGGGAAGGGGTTAAAACATTGGACTGTGAAAATTAAAAAAGTTTTTTCCAAATAAATTTTTTTAGCCCCAAATTTTTCCTTTTCACAAGGGTAACAGGAGAAAATGCACCATAAAATTTGTTTTTCAACTTCTCCTGAGTACACCAATATGCATATGTGATGGAAAAAAACTGTTTGGGGGCACAGCAAGGCTCTGAAGGAAGGGTGCCATGTGACTTTTGGAGAACAAAATTGTGTGGAATAGATAGCGGATGCCAAGTTGAATTTGCAGAGCCCCTGATGTGCCTAAGCAGTGGAACCCCCCTACAAGTGACCCCATTTTGGAAACTACACCTCTTGAAGAATTCATCTAGGGGTTTAGAGAGGATTTCAAATACAAATTGTTAAAAGGCAAAACATCCCTATCTAAAGAAGATTAAATTATAGCTTTTATTTATTTTTTATTAGGAATACAAGGTGCAAATTAAAATCACAAAGGTCAATGAGCAAACAAATAAAGTGACATATCTTTATTTAACTGTGAGGTAGTGCATACTGCATATTGGACTGCTCATTAACCTTTGTGATTTTAATTTTCACCATGTATTACTATTAAAATAAGTAATAAAATCTATATTTTAATCGTCTTTAGTTAGGCATTTTTTGCCTTTTGGCAATTTGTATTGAAAATGGTTTACCCTATATTGACTTTTCGGAACAGCTTTTATTTGTGTATTAGTGAGCATTTGAAATCCAAAGGTATTTCACAGAATTCTATATCATTGGGCTGTGAAAATGAAAAGTTATATTTTTTGCACTAAAATGTTCTTTTAGCCCCAAGTAGGGTTGAGCGAAACGGGTCGAAAATTTTCAAAAGTCGCAGACTTTTGGCAAGGTCGGGTTTCATGAAACCTGACCCCTGTGTGGGGTCGGCCATGAAGTCGGCAATCTTTTGAATCTGGAATCGGAATTTCGATACCGATTTCCGATATGTTTAAGATATCGGGAATTGGTATCGGAATTTAGATTTAAGTGTAAAATAAAGAATTAAAATATAAAATATCACAATACTTACCCTCTGACGCGCCCTGGTACTAACCGGGAACCTTCCTTCCTTAGAATCAGCCTTCCAGGACCTTGCGGTGACGTCGTGGTGACGTCGCGGCTTGTGATTGGTCGCGCGGCCGCCCATGTGACCGCTCGCGCGACCAATCAGAAGCCGTGACGTCACCGAAGGTCCTTCAAGTGCTGATTCTTAGGAAGGAAGGCTGTCGGAAAGAAGCAGGGCGCGTCCGAGGGTGAGTATATACCTAATAGGAATATACTCACCCTCGGACGCGCCCTGCTTCTTTCCGGCAGCCTTCCTTCCTAAGAATCAGCGCTTGCAGGACCTTCGGTGACGTCGCGGTGACGTCACGGCTTCTGATTGGTCGCGCGAGCGGTCACATGGGCGGCCGCGCGACCAATCACAAGCCGCGACGTCACCGCAAGGTCCTGGAAGGCTGATTCTAAGGAAGGAAGGTTCCCGGTTAGTACCAGGGCGCGTCAGAGGGTAAGTATTGCGATATTTTTTATTTTAATTCTTTATTTTACACTAAAATATGGATCGCAGGGCCTGAAGGAGAGTTTCCGCTCCTTCAGACCCTGGGAACCATGGAAACCCAATGCACAGCATTGGGTTTCGGGTTTCGGGTTTCGGCCGACCCCGACCCCGACTTTTTTATAGGATCGGCCGATTTCACTCGACCCGACTTTTGAAAAAGTCGGGTTTCGTGAAACCCGACTCGATCCTATAAAAGTAAAGGTCGCTCAACCCTAGCCCCAAGTTTTAAATTTTCAAAAAGGTTAATAGGAGAAAATGGACCACAAAGTATGTTACACAATGTCTGCTGAGTATGATAGTGCTCCGTATGTGGTCAAAAACTACTTTTTAGGTATTGAGGGAGGATCTAAATTGATCCTTCACGGTTGACTCAGTGATTTCCAAATTAATCTAAAGGGCGTTGCCGGCAACTGAAAATGACCAGACGGAGACTCGTGCCTCTGTGTGGGGGATCGAGCAGATCTCTGGGCCCCCGTTTATTGTGTATGAGTTTTCATAGTCATAGAAATTATACTTCAACCAATCAGCATAAGAATACGCTCACAGTTCTTAACCTATAAGAATACAGGAAAAACTTAACCCAGGATACAGGAAAAATGGAAACTACAGATATGGTCATGTCTTTTTGGCATAGAAAAACATTAACAGATGCCTCAGTCTTGTATAGCGATACACCCACGAGTCTCTTATCTGGCTCACTCGAGTTAGAATACTCAAGGTCTTTATACCAATTATGAACCATAGACTAGCTGAATAACAAAATGTTATCTTCGTGAGAAACAGGACAGAGTTATTTCATAGCAGCTGTAACCTTCTACCTAAGTAAATAACAGAATTTATCTTTAACCAACAACAAAATGGAGCCAAAGCACAAAATGGAGAATCTTTCATAATTTGTTCCTTCACATTCCCCCCCAGATAAATTTTGTTAATTAATGTCCAGCATCAGAGGTACTATCCCAAGCTATAAGCTCGAGGGGTACTGGTCTTCACATGACTGGTGCCATGTTACCAGGCATGGCTGTTGCGGTGTACCCGTCCCCCCTGTATACTAGAATTTATGAATAACAATTGTTGATAACGGTGGTGGGGATCTTTTGACGATAGCCATGCGCTTGGCTTCAACACCTTCATCTGGTAACTTTGTGAAATCGGTGTAGAGAGCAGGGGTGGCAACGCTTTTGGTTTCATCATTAGTTGTCTTAGTGCAGAATTTCCTAATACATACAGAAATACACCAAAGAACAAGTTTTAATATTAAATACATGACAAGGATAAAGGCAGCGATGTGTAACAAGCTTTACAAGATTCCAGCTATCCAGCCCCCAAGTCCCTCAAACCAATTGGCTGGATTAAGAAAGGAGAATGTGTCTGCCCACCAACTGTCCTTATTACGGTCATTGTCTTTATCATATTGATCTCTAAATCTTTGAATATCCTCTAACTTTAACTTTAGAGTACTATTGGGTTCTATATAATGACAGCATGCGGGTCCAATAACCTGACACATACCACCCTGTGCTGCTGTTAAGTAGTCCAGTACTACAGTATATTGATTAGTGACTATGATAAGTTGGTTTTGGACAGCAACAGTAGTATTAAGTATAGTATATTCAATATATCCCAAATTTGATCATCTGGATAATCTGTGGCCCTAAGCAATTTATCCCACATTTGTGTAATCATAGGGTAAATGAAAATAGAACTGACAATTTTATTGGCTATACCCATCTGTACTATTAATCTTTCATGATATTGTACAAACTTATTATTCAAGTTGGGGAATTTAGGCTGTCCCATTCGGTTATCAATATTATTATATGGAAATACGAAAAACCAAAACATCATGTCCCCTTATTTGCCACTAGTCTGTTTGACCAGCTTGCAGTGCGATACGTGGATCCATGTCGGCCTTCCTTCCAGCTTTACTGACATAGGAGTAATGAGGAGGACTTGGTAGGGACCGTCATACAAGAAAAAAATAGGAGCGCACTTACCCTAGTGTGGTATGCATCATTTTATTGAGACATAAAAAGTGGACAGCAGGGAGGGGCAGGATCTGCCATGGCCATTGTCCATGGCAGATCCTGCCCCTCCCTGCTGTCCACTTTTTATGTCTCAATAAAATGATGCATACCACACTAGGGTAAGTGCGCTCCTATTTTTTTCTTATTTTTCTATTTTGGACTTTGCATTTGCTTCTGGAAGCTGCACCCCTGTTGTTGTGGATAATACATATAGCCCTTAATTCCTGTCGGGTGATAAACTTTGTGGATTACTATATCAGCTGTGCGGCTTTATATGTGCGTTCTGTGTTTCTTGGACCGTCATACAAGGGTTCTAGTCCGTGTTTTCTGACATAGCTTTTCACGACCATAAAACCACCAGGCTTCAAATTGTGACAAGTGTCGGTTTCTGCTGAATCTGGAAGGAAAGAAGAAACTAAAACATGGGTGTTAGCAACATTTTTACTAAGCTGAATAACATATTGATCAGCACGGTCAGTTTCTTCTGATAACTACTGAGGCTTGAAATTTGCAACTGAGGGCCTAGCACCAAACAGTATCTCATATGGGGACAGGCCCTGTTTTGCAATAGGGGTAGTACGAATGTGTAAGAGCCCTGGCCATGGAGCCGTAGTCTCCTGCATCATTTTGGTCAATTGTCCCCTCAGTGTGCCGTTCAGCCTCTCAACTTTCCCACTAGATTGTGGATGGTACAGAGTATGGAGGGCTACAGTGGATCCAAGCATTGTCAGAACCTCCTGATACACATGAGAAGAAAAGGCCGGGCCTTGGTCACTTTCATCAACTTCTGGAACACCATATCTGCATATAACTTCCATCACCAGTTTCTTTGCTGTGGTCTTTGCAATCATGTTGGTAACGGGGAATGCTTCTGGCCAATTGGAGAACATGTCGACAACCACCAGACAATATTCATACCTTCCAGACTTAGGCAACGTGATGTGGTCCACCTGGAGCCTTTGGAAAGGATAGTCGGGCTTAGCAAGATACTTTGGGGGTACACGTTGAAGTTGACCGGGATTGCAGGTCTGACAGATATTACATATACGGTTGAGTGCTGTCAGGACTGTAGAAATACCTGGAGCCCAGTAGAATTTTTGTACCAGGTCAAGGGCCTGGTTTTTTTTTTCCTCGATGTGTGGGCCCATGTGCCCACGTGGCAATAGCAAGGTACATCCGCTTAGGGAGACACACAAGTTGGTCCTTTTTCCAGTGACCATTGTCCATACATGCTCCATCAGCTTCCACTGCTTCACTTCTTCCTTTGGAAACATTCTCTGCATCGTCATTAAGCGGTCTCGCGGGTTCCGGCAGAAAACCTCAGTCTGGCATAGATCATCAGGTTCCTGTAGAGTCAGTGTTTCTTGTAACTGTTTACGCTGAGGGCGTGTGGTCACCATAGCTGGTATGGGCGGTTCAACGGGTAGGAGAGCAGCAGATTTTGCTTGCATATCCGCAAAGGTGTTACCAACAGTCTGTGGACTGTTCCATAGTACCATGCTCCTTAACTTTGATAATGGCCACCTGGGTAGGTAATTTGATTGAGTCCATAAGGGTTTTAACAGCTTCAGCATTCTTCACTGGAGTCCCGGCAGCAGTAACAAACCCTCGATTGGCCCATAGGGCTCCGAAATCATGAGCAATAACAAATGCATACTGTGAGTCCGTGTATATATTAGCCCGCCTGTCTCTGGCCAGAACACATACAGTAGACAGAGCCTGAAGTTCTACTTGTGCTGACAGTGAGGGAGGGAGTGCAGCTCCGGGCAATACAGTGTCTTCCATAGTAACAGCTTATCCGGTGTGGAATCTGCCAAAATCATCACCATATCTTGAACCGTCCTTCAGGGCATTGTAGAGAGGTTACATTATGCGGGATGCGTCCGGTATTCACTGACAACAATAAATACATAGTCCAAGGAAACGCTGGAGTTCAGTCTCATCTTTTGGAAATGGAAGGGAGCTGACGGCTATTTTTCTTTCTTCTGTGAGGTGTCTGGCACCCTGAAGGAGACAGTGACCCAAAAATATCACTTGACCAAGGCAGAACCGAAGTTTCAAGGCCGAAACCCGACAGTTCAGATCTGCCAGATACTTGAGAAGGCTAACAGTGGCAACAATGGCTTCCTGCTCTGTCCGTGCACACAACAAAAGGTTACCCACATACTGAAGCAGCGTGACATAAGGATATTCTAACTGCCAGGGTAAAAGACATTGGCCCATATTTTTTGCAAACTGATTGGGACTGTTTTGGGCCCCTTGTGGCATAACTGTCCACATCAATTGTCATCCCTGATAAGTGAATGCAAACAGAAACTGGCAATCTGGGTGTAATGGAATGCTGAAGAAGGCATTGGTGAGGTCGATGACTGTGAACCAAGCAGCATCCTGAGATATCTGGGACAAGAGTATGTGGATTAGGCACCACTGGAGTTTCTAGAACAGTAGCTGCATTAACTGCCCATAGGTCTTGTACCAGCCGGTACACAGGGGGTTGACCGGGTGGGGTATTTTTCTTAACGGGAAACAGGGGCGTGTTACATGGGGAAACACAAGGTACCAGGGCACCATTATCGAGTAACGTTTGTATTTGCCCCTTGAGGCCCTGCTCCTGATCATATTTCAAAGGGTACTGATGGACTTTGGGAAAAGGGGCACCAGATTTGAGAAACACTTTTACTGGTTCTACAGGTATTATTGGGGCGAATCTGGGCCTATCAGGGCCATCATAACTGTGGGAAGGGCATGCAAGATATACATCTCATTATGTTCATCTGCATAGGGGTTATATAACGTAAATACCATTTGACGATCATCTTGGAATTATATTCTGCAGCGGAACTGTGATAATAAAATTGCCCCCAGTAAATTTACCGGACATGAGGGAGAGATTACGAACTGAGCAGTAACTTCAGGGAAAGGTCCCACAGGGATGGGTTTTGTGAGAGTATATTTATTGGGTCTGCCATCTACTCTAATTAAAACAAGCTCTTGATCTGAGAATTGACATGGCGGGGCTTGGGAGGGAGATTCCCAGACATAGGGTTAAAAATGGATATTGGAGTATGGGACTGGATTTGTGTAAGGTGGGAGGAGGGCAGGGGCTGGAGTCTGGTGGGCCACTGATAAGGAACCAGCTGCGTCCTTGCAGCTGTGGGGGGGGGGCCTGAGATTGGAGCAGAAATCCCTGCAGCTACAGTTTTAACCCTTGATTTTACTTTTGATGCAGAGCGGGTTAAGTTCTTCTGAAAACTTTGTACTACTATTTTTTTTTCTTCAATGCATCGTCCAGAATGGAAGTCTCAGTATCGGGTCTCATTGACATTATTGTCTCTTTCAATTCAGATTTAAGGCCGGACATCAAAGCTACTGCAAAAAGGTGTGAATGGGCTTTATTATACAGTGAAAACCCCAAATGTTTAAGTACTACCATAAGACGCCCATAGAACTTCTCGGCAGTCTCCCCCTTGTCCTGTGTGACATCTGTGAGGGAAGTAGCGTGGTCCATTAGTCTATCTTGTGCCCAAACCTTTAAAGCATTACAGAAATCAACATCACTCTCATAGGTTCCCCATTCACATTATACATTATGCCACCCTCAATAATTGGAAAATACCCCTCTCCAGCCTTCACATGGAGTAAGTGTAACAGATCTCTCCGGGGAGTGGAATAAATCTTTCGATTCGCTGCTATTTGTCTATAGAAGGCCATGGGGGATGTTTCTGAATCGGGTAACTAAAGTAGGAGGGGGTGGATACTCATAACCACCAGCAATACTAAGCATAGCAGGGACTGGTGCTGGCGGTGGCTGATAATAAGTGCCGTCAGCGTTTAGCAAGGGAATGGTGGGGGCTACAACTCCGGATCTTCTTGCTTCACAATTGTAACAGACGTCTCTCCACTGAGAATTAGTAACTCTGCATACATCACAAATCCACCCGGCAGGATCATAGGGTGGGGACGCACTGAGTTTTGGCAACCCAGGATATATTGGAGCTTTGGGGTTAAGGGGCACAGAGCTTACAGTCGGGAGAAGAGGCTTGATTTCCTGGGGAGGGACCTTTTCATCTAGCAGTGAGACTCCCTGTTTCAGATTATTATTTTTAATTATTTCTCTTTCTAACACATTACCCTCAATCACTTTCTCAATTCCTTCTTGCACCACAAACATCCAGTTTTTTTGTCATAGTAATAGATAACTTTCCTTTTTCAACGTAACAAAAACAAATCAGAATTCACTTTCTCTGTTAATCCTTAATTTGCTATATATCAACCACTCAACTTGAAGCAGGTGAATCTTTTACCAATCTTTCAATCATATTGATAACCAAACAATCTCTTTCAAGTTTCCTTCTAAAACTAGGCGCCATTTTTTACTTTAAACTTACAATATTTCTTTCTACTTCAATACAATATTGTACTATTGCTTTAAATAAAGCACAGATCTCCCAGCACATACTTCACAAGGATAGAAAATTCAGAGAGGACGCAGCATTGTGCCCCCTCCATACCAGAAACATAGAACAGATAAGAACATCACAGCATTCCTTAACACAAAAGAAAGCAATAGCGCAGCTGTTTGACTCCCTCCCATCGGATATTTTGGAAATCTATACACAGAAACAGAATACAGCAGTTCTCAGACTTAATTTCTACAAAACCTTCATCACACAATTCATATGCCAGAACACCTTAGAAAAACCAATGATTGAGAATATTTTCCTCATCTTTGGGCTAACAATATCAGATTCAACACACAAATTCAAAGTCTTCTCTTACTTCCATGGAAACATGATTCTCCTTTAGAGCTAAATATCCTTACCTAGTTGTGCACAATACCGAGAGGCCTTTACGGTTTGTTCCACTGGGTCTCTCTGTCCCCCGCTGGGACAACCCAAAAACACGGTACTCAGTGAAAAGAGGAGGGCGTCTTAGACTTCCCTCCGAATACCTCTGGATATACAGTATATACTGTATACTTCTATATATTCCTGAGTTACGTATCCTACCCAATCTTCGGTCACCTCACCGCGCCTGATTCTAACAATGATCAGGAATTCAGGATATTTTGACTATAAAGAGAATTACATCACTGGTCAATCCGGGGTGTCCGTCCCTTATGAGGTACGGTTCGAGCACTGGGCTCCCAACGGAACTACACCTCTATATGATTCCACCCAAAAATCACCCACCATCGGGGACAAACTTCAGATCCTCTTTGCAGCAACAAACACAGGAAAACTACACCAAACGGTCAGTCTGGACAGTATAACTGCCAACTTACCGTGGTTGTTGTGGGGGATGATCAGTCCCAATTTTCCAGTGCCTGTGTCCGCTCCGAGGGTCCTTTGTCTTGTTGTCCTCAGGGGGCAGAGGCGTTCCTGTTTGGGGCCCCACGTTTTCGGGCGCTAAGCTGTTGAGGGAGGATCTAAATTGATCCTTCACGGTTGACTCAGTGATTTCCAAATTAATCTAAAGGGCATTGCCGGCAACTGAAAATGACCAGACGGAGACTCGTGCCTATGTGTGGGGGATCGAGCAGATCTCTGGGCCCCCGTTTATTGTGTATGAGTTTTCATAGTCATAGAAATTATACTTCAACCAATCAGCATAAGAATACGCTCACAGTTCTTAACCTATAAGAATACAGGAAAAACTTAACCCATGAGGATACAGGAAAAATGGAAACTACAGATATGGTCATGTCTTTTTGGCATAGAAAAACATTAACAGATGCCTCAGTCTTGTATAGCGATACACCCAAGAGTCTCTTATCTGGCTCACTCGAGTTAGAATACTCAAGGTCTTTATACCAATTATGAACCATAGACTAGCTGAATAACAAAATGTTATCTTCGTGAGAAACAGGACAGAGTTATTTCATAGCAGCTGTAACCTTCTACCTAAGTAAATAACAGAATTTATCTTTAACCAACAACAAAATGGAGTCAAAGCACAAAATGGAGAATCTTTCATAATTTGTTCCTTCACATAGGCACAGTGCAAAGCTCAGAAGGATAGGAGCACCATATTGGAGTACAGATTTTGCTGGAATGATTTGCCATGTCACTTTGGCAGAGACCCTGAGGTGTCAAGACAGCAGTACCCCCCATAAGTGACCACATTTTACAAACTATACCTCTTAATGAAATCAACTAGGGGTACAGTGAGCTTATTTAGGGGCGGACACAGACAGCTTGGGGCCCCTGTGAAGGAAATGTGCCTGGGCCCCCTTCCTTTTAAGGCAACAAAGCTAAGGGACTGTGCTATACATAAGTGAGTACACTTTATACTAAGGGACTGTGTTAGACGTAATAATTGATAATAATGTCTTCCTCCATCTCCCCCTGTTCTTAAACCCATTATAAATCCCCCGCATCCCATTATTGTCCTCTCCCCAACCCCCATGATTGCCCTCTTCACCACCTCCATTATTGCTTTCTCCCCACCACCCCATATCATTGCCCATTCCACCACCTCCATCATTACCTCCTCCCCACCACCCCTGTTATGATCTGGTGGTTTAGCAACAACATGAGACAAGCTCTGAAGGAGGTGGTAATCTGTACTGACCGCAAACCCTGAACCTAGCAGCGCAACTAAAAATAGCCGTGGGGGGTACCTGACGCTCCCTAGACCCCTCGGCACAGCCTAAGATCTAACTTCCCCTAAAAATGGAAACAGGAAACCTATCTTGCCTCAGAGAAAATCCCCAAAGGAAAGATAGCCCCCCACAAATATTGACGGTGAGAGGAGGGGAAAATAACATTCGCAGAAATTAAATCAGATTTTAGCATAGGAGGCCAGTCTAGCTTGATAGATAGGACAGGAAAGGATACTGTGCGGTCAGTATAAAAACTTCAAAACAATCCACACAGCGTTTGCAAAAATCTCCACACCTGACTAAAGGTGTGGAGGGTAAATCTGCTCCCCAGAGCTTCCAGCTAACAGAAATAATCCATACTGACAAGCTGGACAAATATAGAATGCACAGAACAATAAGTCCACAACATGTGGACTGAAATGAGCAAAGCCAGAACTTATCTTTGCAGAACTGGTCAGGAAACCAGGAGAATCCAAGCAGAGATGTGAATCCAGCCAGGAAACATTGACAAGTGGCACAGGCTGAAGAAAGAGCCAGACTTAAATAGCCGAGCAGAAGAGACGATAAGTGGAGGCAGCTGATGACAGCTAACTCCAAGGAGCAGCCATACCACTAGAAACTACAAGAGGGAGCCCAAGAGCAGAACTCACAAAAGTGCCACTTACAACCACCGGAGGGAGCCCAAGAGCGGAATTCACAACACACCCCCATCATTGTCCTTTCCACTGCCACCATCATTTCCTCCTGCCCCACCACCCCTATCATTGCCCTCTCCATCAACCCAATCATTGCCTTCGGCCCCGTCACCCCCATCATTGCCCTCTCCTCCACCTACACACACACAGCACCATTCCCCTCTCTGCACACACACACACCTCACCTCTGCTCGCACGGTATCCTGAAGCCGCATAATCGCCGGCAGCTTCCTGTCTCACACAGCCGCATAGTATACAGCACAGCCTCATAGTAAACAGCACAGCCTCATAGTATACAGCACAGCCTCATAGTACACAGCACAGCCTCATAGTATACAGCACAGCCTCATGGTATACAGCACACAGCCTCATGGTATACAGCACTGCCTCATGGTATACAGCACACAGCCTCATAGTATACAGCACACAGCCTCATAGTATACAGTGCGGCCTCATGGTATACAGCGCAGCCTCATGGTATACAGCACACAGCCACATGGTATACAGCACACAGCCTCATGGGATACAGCACTGCCTCATAGTATACAGCGCAGCTCCCCCTCCCAGAATGGCCCCACAGTCCAGTACTCATTGTTATAGAGTAAAAAAAACAAACAACACATTCCTCACCTCTCCTCATGCCTGCGCTGCTTCCAGTTCCTGTCGGCACACAGTGAGTACGTGGCAGTGTCTGTCAGAGGCAGAGCGGGGAATGATGGGAGAGGGAGCGTCAGGTGATGCTCTCACCTCCATCATTGCTTTGAACTGTTCCGGCAGACGCCGGTATAGTTCAATGCGGTGGGGGAGTTGGCGCTGGCGGCAGGCCTCACAGGCCCCATAGCAGCTGCGTGATGTGCCACTAGCTGTGGGCCCCTGGGGGGAGTGGGGACCTAGGCAGCTGCCTGCCCCTAACGCCACCCTGCCTGCAAGGGCCCCCTGGAGCCTCCGGGCCCCTGTGCAGCCGTACAGGTTGAACAGGCGGTATATCCGCCCATGAGCTTATTGATATCACATGTGTTTCACAAAATTTTATACCACTGAGCGGTGAAGAAAACAAAAATTACATTTTTACCACAATAATGTTGTTTTAGCCTCAGATTTTACATTTTCACAAGAGGAAGTCAGTAAAAGTTACCACATAATTTGCTGCACAACTTTTTGTGAATGTGGCAATACCCCATATGTGGCTGTACAGTACTGTTTGTCCACACAGTGAGACTCGGGAAGTAAGGAGTGCTATTTGACTCTTGGAGAACAAATGTTCGTAGAATAGCTGGGGGACTCCATATACACAGACCCTAAGTGCCCAAAGAGCAGAATCCCCCTCAATTGACCACAATTTGGAGATTACACCCCTCTAGGAATTCATCTATGCGTGTAGTGATGATTTTGCTAGCTATGGGTGTTGCTAAGTGAAAATACAAATATGATATTGTAGTGCCCAGTACATTACTGTATAGTGTCCTGTACATTGTAGTGCCCAGTATATTGTACTGTTTAGTACATTGTGCACAGCTCTTGCTTCTGGAGACACGCACCTCATAATTAAGTGAGCTTTCCTCACTACAGTAATGCCAAACATGATGACGCTAACTACGGATTATGCACACTGTGGTCGGCACTCATAGCAAGTGAGAATTTCTGTTGCAAAGTGCAGGGCTGCTGATGGATTATCACAGCATCTTGTCTCCCATG
Organism: Ranitomeya imitator; assembly: GCF_032444005.1. Classification (NCBI taxonomy): domain Eukaryota; kingdom Metazoa; phylum Chordata; class Amphibia; order Anura; family Dendrobatidae; genus Ranitomeya; species Ranitomeya imitator. The sequence goes on from NC_091285.1 coordinate 471,127,636, forward strand.
GAGACTAGTATAGCAGGTAAAAAGTTAGTTTGTTTAATTATGGCCATTTGGTAAATTCAAAAAAGTTCATTTTTTCTCTCATTAATGTACTCTCTGCACCCCATCTTGACTGAAAAAAACAGAAATGTAGAAATTTTTGCAAATTTAATAAAAAAGAAAAACTGAAATATCACATGGTCATAAGTATTCAGACCCTTTGCTCAGGCACTCATATTTAAAACGCATGCTGTCCACTTCCTTGTGATCCTGCTTGAGATGGTTCTACTTCATTGGAGTCCAGCTGTGTTTAATTAAACTGATAGGACTTGATTTGGAAAGGCACACTCCTGTCTATATAAGACCTCACAGCTCACAGTGCATGTCAGACCAAGTGAGAATTATGAGGTCAAAGGAACTGGCCAAGGAGCTCAGAGACAGAATTGTGGCAAGGAACAGATCTGGCCAAGTTTACAAAATAATTTCTGCAGTACTCATGGTTCCTAAGAGCACAGTGGCCTCCATAATTCTTAAATGGAAGAAGTTTGGGACCACCAGAAGTCTTCCTAGACCTGGCCGCCCAGCCAAACTGTGCAATCATGGGAGAAGAGCCTTGGTGAGAGAGGTAAAGAACACCAAGATTACTGTGGCTGAGCTCCAGAGATGCAGTAGGGAGCAGAGTGGCCCGACAGAAGCCTCTCCTCAGTTGAAGACATATGAAAGCCTCCACTTTGCTAAAAACACATGAAGGACTCCTAGACTATGATAAATAAGATTCTCTAGTCTAATGAGATGAAGATAGACCTTTTTGGTGATAATTCTAAGCGGTATGTGTGGAGAAAACCAGGCACCCCTCAGCACCTGCCCAATACAATCCCAACATAGAAACATGGTGGTGGCAGCATTATGCTATGGGGATGTTTTTCAGCTGCAGGGACAGGATGACTGGTTGTCATTGAAGAAAACATGAATGCGGCCAAGTACAGGGATATCCAGGATGAAAACCTCTTCCAGAGTGCTCTGGACCTCAGAATTGGCCGAAGGTTCACCTTCCAACAAGACAATGACCTTAAGCACACAGCTAAAATAACAAAGGAGTGGCTTCAGAACAACTCTGTGACCATTCGTGACTGGTGCAGCCAGAGCCCTGACCTAAACCCAATTGAGCATCTTTGAAGTGACCTGAAAAAGGCTGTCCATCAACATTCACCACCCAACCAGATGGAACTGGTGAGGATCTGCAAGGAAGAATGGCAGAGGATCCCCAGAGATCTCAGTCTGAGCATGTGCTGCCACCGGTGGCCATTTTCCCGGAGGCCACCGCATCGCAACAGATTGAGTTCTCAGCAACGAGATCTCGTCCCGAGATCTCAGGAGATGAGGTCTCAGTGCCAACATCTCATCTCCCGAGATCTCGGGAAAAGATCTTGTTGCTGAGATTTCAATCTGAGCATGCGCCGCCCCCGACAGCCATTTTCCCGGAGGCCACCACATCGCAGCATCGCAGTCAGTAAAGAACAAAGTACAAAAGTAAACAAGTGAATACATTTCATGAAAGTCTATGCATAAAGTGAAAGCAGCATTAAAGCTCCCTGCAAAAACTGACCAGACCTGTTAATATCAATATCTAGATAAGTGTCCATTAATGGAAAATAACATGCAACCAAGTATTTACATATAGGAACAAATAAGAATATCTACAGGGATGGAAAACCTATGATTTACATAGATAATATGAATAATCATAATTAGATCATTCCATTATATAAGATTTAGAAATAACTAAATGATCTAAAGAAAGCCTTTATAAAGCTTTATTGTCATTAAATGTGAATGCAAAGTAGAGAACCAAAACAAAAGGGAATATACTGTGTGTCCGTAAAGTCATGGTGTACTTTTGACCAGTCACTGGAAAGCAACAAAAAACGATAGAAATGTGAAATCTGCTCCAAACAAAATAAAAACTCTCCCAGTTTCCTACCTATTCAGTGCAGTTTGATGTGGGCTCCATTTGTTGCCCTACACACATCCAAATGATAGTGAAGTTCTTGCCACACACAGGTAAGGACGTCCGGTGTAACACAGTGAATAACGTCTGTAATTCTCTGTTTTAAGTGATTAATGTTATTGATACTTTAAATGTACACATGTTGCTTCACATAACCCCAAAAGTAAAAATCTACGGGCATCAAATCCAGGGATCGTGGTGGCCATGGCTTGACAGAACCCTTGCCTATTCACTGCCGGGGGAATGTTCTGTTGAGAAACTCACGAACAATGGTGGTGTAGTGTGGAGGAGCGCTGTACTGTTGAAAGATGACACCTTCTGGAAATGTGGCACTACATACAATTCCAACATGTCAAGATACGTGTTTGCCGGCACAGATCGCTCAGCGAAAATTGGGGCTATCACCTTATCATGCATCAGGCCAAGCCACATGTTCACTTTAAGAGTGTTAAGTTCGTACTTAACGTAGGCATGAGGATGTTCAGCAGCCCATATTCAGATGTTATGGTCATGAACATGCCCACAGATATGGAAGGTCGCCTCATCGCTGAACACAATCTTCTGCAAAAATCTTGCATCATTGTTGATCTCATGAAGCATATCCATAGCAAACGTGCATCGTTTGGGTCTATCCGCCAGTTTGATAGCGTGCAACAGCCGCAATTTGTACCCCTAAAACAGAGACGTTTCTTTAACACCTTATGGACTGTAGTCTTGCTTAGGTGTAATTTTCAAGCACACGCACGCACAGACTTTTTATCACTCCTTAGGTAGCTATCCCGTATAGCCTCTACAGACTCGTCACTGACTGATGGCCTACCAGAACGGGCTTTCTCCACCAAACTGCCAGTTTCCTTCAACTTCTTATCCCACCGAGTAATGTTATTCCTATGTGGTGGCGCTTTGTTACAAACGCGCCGATATTCACGTAGCACTTTGGTCACGGATTCGAATTTAGTGAGCCACAGAACACACTGGTACTTTCTGTACCATCCACATCTCGACTGGCATGGAAAACCACACAGCTGGCATAAGCTTGTGGTTGTATGATGTCCCAGACCTGGCAGTTTATTAATCAGAGCTCAGTTTATCAGGGGTTAACCTGACTGGGGGCTCAGCAACAGCTTAAATGAGTTTGTGTTGTTTGATTGGTTCTTGTTATCTCTCCTCATGAACAGGTCTGACATGATTGGGCCAGAGAAAGGGCGCCAAAATGTAAACTATAAATAGATCCTGTAACTGGTCAAAAGTGCACCATGACTTTACTGACACACTGTATATAAAGAACTACATCATCATATACCATAAATGAATGACCATAGTTATGTCTATATCAGACTATTCTGATCATGTGGTGTCAATCTTTTCTCTGTACTTCTCCATGTAGTCTCCCAGAAAAAAAGCATTCTTACATCCATGAGTAGTCTTCCGCCGACGTCCCGAGATCATTGGAAATCCCACATCGGATCCGAATCGAATCACACCAAGGAAATGGCATACACCCTTAAGTTGTCTGGTAGTTTCTTCAGTGATGTAGAAAGAGTTGGTAATAGCATACCTCACACTAGAAATGGCAATAGACAAGACAGAAGATATCTACACATTTTCATTAGATCAAATGGAAGCAAGAAAGGGGGAGACCGCCATAAGGTAATTAATGTATCTCCACATGTTCTAACTGATACGCAGCTTAGATTGTTAGAAAGAGGTTTACTTTTTCCCCCTCATGTCATTTAGACCAGTTTATGACTGAAGCATGTGCATCTTTTTGCCAGGAAGCTGTTTTCTTTTTTTAAAAAAAAATACATTACAAAACTGCCCTCTATATGTTTCCAACCAGTGAGGACAGAGACCGTAACGATACTTGAATCCCTGGCAGAGGAAAATACAACCAAAGAGATCAGTAGTTTCCCTCATGTTTATTTAACAAATCTAAAAAAGTCACCCCTCAGTATTTGTCCAGCAGTAGAAATCTTTACAAAATCGGTCACTAATGAAATCGAGGCCCTTCCACACAGCCCCTCATGAACAACCAATCTAAATAAGGCTGAGAGGGTGGTGCTGGTGGAGCTACAGTCTTTAACTGACATAGTCTTTAAGCCAGCGGATAAGGGGGAAACTGATTTGCCCTATTCATTTATATGAGAAATAGGCCAATAAACTGTTAAATGTCTGGTACTGTTACAAAAAACTACATTCTAATCCACTCACTTGCTTCCAGGAAGAGCTACCTTCCATTTTGGGAAATACCTTTCATCAGGGTAATATTTCTAAGAAAATGCTGGATACCATCCTAAATTTCCATTCACAGCTCCCTATTTTTTATTTGATTCTGAAACTACACAAGAATACTACTGACCCTCCAGATGATCCATTGTTGCAAGGTGGTCTGCGTGAGATAATTTCAGATGTGATCTACTATTACTTAAAGACCTTCTTGTCTGCCCTAACATCCTTCATACAGGATACCACATCTGCACTACTGAGACTTAATCATCTTTATTTACAAGATCATATGATAATGGTGACAGCTGATGTCAAAGCATTGCTCACCGACATGAAGATGGTCTCAGAGTGGCAGCTTGGTATCTCATATCAAGTAATCTGGAAACTGCCCTCATGAAGAATCTATTCAAACACAACGTATTCATTTTCAACCAAAAGATCAATTTACTGCTGCAAGGAACAGCTGTGGGGGCCTCTGGTCTCCCCTCATATGCCAATCTGTTTTGGGGGCATGGGAGAGGGACATTTTCCAGGAGGGAGGAATTCCGGAGATAAACTTGGTCCAGGGATGGATGCGCTACATTGATAATGTTTGCTTTGTGTGTGAAGGGACATTTGAGATTCTTGAAACTTTGATGACTAAACTCAACAATAACCAACTAAATATGAACTTGACCTACAAATATGGAAGGATTTGGATTTCCTTGACCTTAAAATACATATTTCTGCAGATGGTCGCAACACCGTGGATATATATAGGAAACCTACATCAACCAACTCACTAAATCTTCACATCCATCCTCCACTATTTGGGAAATTCTGATAGGCCAAATCTTGAGGGCCAAGAGATTCTGCCTGGACAAAGACTCTTTTGAAGCCTAGGCTATGAAATTAAAGGATACAGCCGCATGCAGATTAGACTCAGCTGTAGGAGAGCAAACAAAGCCTCTAGGGAAGAATTGATTTATGGCATCAAGGATAAAAACAATTCGAAAGAACAAGAACAAGTGAGTTTCATCTCTACACTTAACCAGTGGCATGAATTATCATCTATCACGAATAAACACTGCAAAGTTTTGATGCCAGACTCCATTCTTCATAGGATTCTTCCCTCGTCTCCCTCCATGGTGGCTGGATGGTGCAAAAACCTTAAGAATCTGTTGATCCATAGTCACTATTATCCCTCCCACAGCAGCAAAAAAATCTATGAAAATTATGAAAATGATTGGTTTCTTGCCTTGTGGTCTCTGTAAGGCCTGTCTCATTCTGACTAAGGCTGTCCACTGTGATTTTTTTGCAACAGTGTGTTTTTGGTTTTACTGTGCTTTTTTGTGTTTTCAAGTCTCTTGGTGGTGTGAACATGTCTCTACGGGCTTGTTCACTGTGCGCGCAGCTCATGTGTTCTGGTTTCACATAATTGTTTTCTTGTGTCCACAAGACTAGGGAGGCCTCCACCCCTCTTTTTTTGAGCTGTGCGCACAGGAGCCGTTCTGTCCAGCGTGTCCACATGGACATTCCTTTTCTGAATCCTGCTCATACAGGTATTGTTCATATGACCAGGTTTTAAATACATCAGATAGGGATTACATACATTAGTTAGGACTGCTCTGATATGGGTATACCTTGACGTTTGGTAAAGCGGCTTAATATACATTTTTTGCAAAAAACATATCAACCAAATACCCTGTTTTTTCCATCTTTTTACTAGCACTTGCTGTCCACTGTGATTTTTTTTGCAACAGTGTGTTTTTGGTTTTACTGTGCTTTTTTGTGTTTTCAACATTTAAAGGGAACCTGTCACCCCGAAAATCCCGGGTGAGGTAAGCCCACCGGCATCAGGGGCTTATCTACAGCATTCTGTAATGCTGTAGATAAGCCCCCGATGTAACCTGAAAAGGGAGAAAAAGACGTTAGATTATACTCACCCAGGGGCGGTCCCGCTGCTGGTCAGGTCGGATGGGCGTCTCCGGTCCGCTGCGGCGCCTCCTATCTTATTTCCATGACGTCCTCTTCTGATCTTCAGCCACGGCTCCGGCACAGGCGTACTTTGCTCTGCCCTCTTGAGGGCAGAGGATAGTACTGCAGTGCGCAGGCGCCGGAAAGGTCAGAGGCCCGGCGCCTGCGCACTGCAGTACTTTGTCTGCCCTCAACAGGGCAGAGCAAAGTACGCCTGCGCCGGAGCCGTGGCTGAAGATCAGAAGAGGACGTCATGGAAAGAAGATAGGAGGCGCCGGAGCGGACCGGAGATGCCCATCCGACCTGACCAGCAGCGGGACCGCCCCTGGGTGAGTATAATCTAACGTCTTTTTCTCCCTTTTCAGGTTACATCGGGGGCTTATCTACAGCATTACAGAATGCTGTAGATAAGCCCCTGATGCCGGTGGGCTTACCTCACCCGGGATTTTCGGGGTGACAGGTTCCCTTTAAGTATTTTGATGGATCCATGTCCTTTGAAATAAGGAAACATCTTAATTGTGCACCCAGAGGTGTTATCTATTACACAGAATGCCCTTGTGAAAAGACCTACACTGGACTCACTACCTGAGAACTTGCGGATATGGGAGCACATTAGAGACATCAAAAAAGCTAAAACTGCAGATATTTTGCCCTTCTTAAAACCACATCACTTTAATGAATACAATGGTTGTAGTCTTCGAGAATTAGTGATTAGAGGCATAGATCAGGTTGAGATAGGCTGGAGGGGGGGGTGACCTAGGGAGAGTTTTGGCTCAAATCGAAAGAAGGTGGATTTACAGACATGGCACTTTGACCCCACAAGGTCTCCATGAAAATTTTAGCTATGGGTCCTTCATGTAGATTCTCTTGGGCTCATGAGTAGATAGGGGTGGTTTTAGTATATACTTCACTTAGCGTTTTATTAATGTTTTATGATTGATTGTTTTAATTGTATATGTCTTTAATTCTAATGGTGTTTCTACATCTACTTACCTTAGGATGTATACCATTTCCTTGATTCAGTGTTTCGATTCGGGTCCGATGTGCTTTCTTCTGGGAGACTTCATAGAGAAGTACAGAGAAAATATTGACACCTCATGATCAAAATAGTCTGATGTGAACATAATGAATTCATTTATAAGTAGTGTTGAGCGATACCGTCCGATACTTGAAAGTATCGGTATCGGATAGTATCGGCCGATACCCGAAAAATATCGGATATACAAGTCAATGGGACATCAAGTATCGGAAGGTATTCTCATGGTTCCCAGGGTCTGAAGGAGAGGAAACTCTCCTTCAGGCCCTGGGATCCATAGGGAGGTGTAAAATAAAGAATAAAAATAAAAAATATTGATATATTTACCTCTCCGGCGGCCCCTGAACTCAGCGCGGGTAACCGGCAGGCTTCGTTGTTCAAAATCAGCGCTTTTAGGACCTGAGAATCACGTCCCGGCTTCTGATTGGTCGCGGGCCGCCCATGTGACCGCCACGCGACCAATCACAAGCCGCGACGTCACCGCAAGCTATTGACGCGCTCATTTTTAAAAATGAGCGCGTTAATGGCTTTGAAAGACATAGCGGCTTGTGATTGGTCGCGTGGCCGCGACCAATCACAAGCCGCGACGTCACCGCAAGCTATTGACGCGCTCATTTTTAAAAATGAGCGCGTTAATGGCTTTGAAAGACATAGCGGCTTGTGATTGGTCGCGTGGCCGCGACCAATCACAAGCCGCGACGTCACCGCAAGCTATTGACGCGCTCATTTTTAAAATTTTTTAAAAATGAGCGCGTCAATAGCTTGCGGTGACGTCGCGGCTTGTGATTGGTCGCGGCCACGCGACCAATCACAAGCCGCTATGTCTTTCAAAGCCATTAACGCGCTCATTTTTAAAAATGAGCGCGTCAATAGCTTGCGGTGACGTCGCGGCTTGTGATTGGTCGCGGCCACGCGACCAATCACAAGCCGCTATGTCTTTCAAAGCCATTAACGCGCTCATTTTTAAAAATGAGCGCGTCAATAGCTTGCGGTGACGTCGCGGCTTGTGATTGGTCGCGTGGCGGTCACATGGGCGGCCCGCGACCAATCAGAAGCCGGGACGTGATTCTCAGGTCCTAAAAGCACTGATTTTGAACAACGAAGCCTGCCGGTTACCCGCGCTGAGTCCAGGGGCCGTCGGAGAGGTAAATATATCAATATTTTTTATTTTTATTCTTTATTTTACAGATCCCTATGTATCCGATACCGATACCCGATACCACAAAAGTATCGGATCTCGGTATCGGAATTCCGATACCGCAAGTATCGGCCGATACCCGATACTTGCGGTATCGGAATGCTCAACACTATTTATAAGATGATGATGTAGTTCTTTATATTTCCTTTTGTTTTGGTTCTCTTCTCAGTATTCACATTATGCAACATTAAAATTATAAGAATGCTTTCTTTAGATCATTCAGTGATTTCTACATCTTATATATTGGAATGATCTAATGAATGATTATTCATATTATCTATTTAAATCATAGGTTTTCCATCTCTATAGATATTGTTTGTTCCTATGAATACTTGGTTGCATGTTATTTTCTATTAATGGACCCTAATCTAGATATTGATATTATTATTATTATTTATTTATATAGCACCATTAATTCCATGGTGCTGTACATGAGAAAGGAGTTACATACAGGGTTATAGATATCGATTACAGTAAGCAGGTTTACATTGACAGACTGGTACAGAGGGGAGAGGACCATTAACAAGTTTGATTGATTTTTGCTGGAAGCTTAGGCTATGTGCACACGTTGCAGATTATTTGCGGTTTTCTAGCGTTTTTGCGCTATAAAAACGCTATAAAACCGCAAATAATCTGCATACATTAAGCATCCTATCATTTTTAATGAAATCCGCAATTTCTGTGCACATGATGTACGTTTTTCCGCATGAAAAACGCATTGCGGAAAAATAATGAACCTGCTCATTAATTTTGCGGTTTTTTCGCGGTTTTCCCACTGTCTAATGCATTGGGAAATGTCCGGAAAAAAACGCGCAAAAAACGCGTCAAAACCGCGCAAAAAAACGCATGCGGATTTCATGCAGAAATCTCCCAGAAATATCCGGATTTTCACAGGAATTTTCTGCATGAATTCCTGAACGTGTGCACATATTATTAATGTTGCTTTTACTTACTCTATGCATAGAATTTTGTGCAATGTATTCACTTGTTTATGTTGGCACTTTGCTCTTTACTTACTTTTTTATTTATTTTTGCATCGGCACTTTACCTCTTTTTTTTTTGCATTAGCATTTGATTTATATTTTTTGCAAAATACATTTTTAAACTGCAATGTTATTGCAATGAATAGTCTATATATTTTTTTTCTTATGTCATGTGATAGTTCAATACAATAGAGACCAGAACTTTATATATTTTTTGGATCTAAATTTTCAACTTTGTTCTATATCTATTGTGGTGCAGTAAAAGGTGTAGTGCTGGACGGAAGATATATTTCTCCCACAAGATAAGATTTGGCCTGTTTTTTTCCTAAGGTTGAGGGCCTACAGTTATGTTACGATCACGTGATCAGCCCATGTGATTGGTACCTCACCTGTGGGTGTGGTTATAGGCTATGTAATGGAGTTTCTTTTGTTTGGCACATGTTCTGTGTGCAAGGTGCGAGGAGCTAGGCTGTAGCTAGCCTGAATTTGCTTGGTCAGAGTACTCATGCAGCAACGGTTCACAACAGGACTAATAGCAATCCTGGGAATGGCACCTAGCAGATAACGCTGACCAGGCAGCCGCTTAGTTAAGCCCGTCCCATGCAAGGGTGAGTCTGAGACCAGTGGTTCTCCCAGCTGGAGTATGTTTGCGTTTTTTCTCTTACTTTTTACCACTGACTGCTTAAAGTGCTAATAAACCACTGAAGTTTGGACTGTAAGCCTGTGTGTTGCCTCATTACTGCGGCCCTCCCACTGCCTACCAGAGCAAATCCCTACACTATGTTTAACGTCTTGTAGATATATTTTTTTTTCCAGCACCACATTTATTATAGTATTTTTATGATTATGCTGTCCCTGTGTACACAATTACACTGATAATGATAATATCAACATTATCAAATAACATCTCTTAACTTTTATCATTTGTAAAATAGGGCATAATAATTCTAATTGTCATAAGGGCGTCATGTTCCCCTGGAAGACCAGGAATTTGATGGTCATGTTGGGTAATGAATCGCAGGTCTTCGTTAGAGATGGTGTGATCTATGTCCCGTATTAAATGGATTTAGTGTCTTCTAGTGCTGAAGATGTTAATGACCCTTTCTATGCTGGACACAAACATGCAGCTCCATTTCAGCTGCTTCTGATCTGGTCATTACCTCTTCCTATATAAACTGGCCAGACCTTCTTGTCCATGCCGGTGAGTGATTTGTCTTCCTGTTCTGTGTGCTAAAACTAAATGGTTTGAGCAGAGTTGTTGTAGAAGTTTTCTGTATTTTGCTGTAGTTCGTGTGTGTTTATCACCTAGTCCCTGTTCCATTTAGTTTATTCCTCCCTGTCCCTATCCTCCTCCCTTTTGTTTGGTTACTACTTTTGTATGATAGAAGTTTTCTGTTATGTCTGTTTTGTCTTTATGTCTTGTTTACATTACATTTCTGTCCCATGTCTCATGGGGTGGGGGAGTGGACAGATCAGGGTTTAACAGGAGCATAGTAAGGTTGGTGACTCGGGCCTCTCTATCTTCAATAGTACCCCAGGGATAGTTATAGTTTGGGTCCCAATTCCAGGGACAGCTTGAGGCACCCCCTTCCTTAACGAAGACTGTCACAGCATCACACTAATTTAACTTCAAACTGAGCAGTCACCTAATAACTAGACACCTGATCTTCTTCCTTTCTTTTAGCTTTTGTCTGGCCCGTGGAGCTGCATTGGTTGTGCATCTGCACATCTGCCGGGTCCTTTCTGATTTCCTAGAGTGTGGTATCACATTACTGATATGCGTTCCAACATGCGGTCCACAAAGTACATTTAGCTTTAAGGGATGCAGGGAATGCGCTACGTGCTGCCCACATCCACATGTGGCTTATCCCTGCATTACATGGCAACACCACAGTTGGAGTAGTAATATATGAAGTACTGGGACTCCTATGGTTACACACACCTAGGAAAAGGCGAAACGGTGTCGGGGTTTGAAGACACAGTATCCATTATTTCCTCTAATGGCTTCTGGATCTAGGTAATATACCTTTTATTGTTTTCAATCAGATGTGTTGCTACCTGAGGTTGAGTATTGATGTGGTACCCATGTACAAATATTGCATAAGTAGGAAGGCACTCTTGTTAAAACTAAAATTGCACTAGCACTTTGATTATATAGTTATGCCATTATGGCACAAACAGCCTACAAGCTTGAATGCGCTTTCCTCTGGACTACTTTTGGACTTGTATTTTGCACTTTGTTTATTTTTCTTTGGGTATGCCTCCATAAAGAAATCCTATTAAATTAATTGGATCTGTGATATATTGTCTGTGTCCCCCTTTTTTGGAGGCCTAGTGCCCTGTCTTTTTATTTGTTTTTTTTCTTGTCTTTATGTATGTACGGTATTTAATTTAAAAAACTTTAAACTATTAAGCTGGAATCTCTTTTATATCCTGCAGCCCATTGATTTGCTGTTACAGACACTAGTTGTGAATTGATTGGTAAAGTGTCTAGCTTTATATAATTTTCTTTTAAGTATATGTAATTTTTTTTTTACTTTACTTGTACTATTTCTATTCACTTACTATTTACAGGGTATTTGCTCATTTTGCTTTTATCATATACTCTGTCTGCTAAATGGCCACTGTGTGAAAGCATGCACATCTATGCATTGCTCTTATACCAACATGTTCTCAGGCTCATTACTTTTTGGGTTTGTCTAGATGTATACCTGTCAAAATGTACAGTACCAGTCAAAAGTTTGGACACACCTGTTCATGCAATGGTTTTCCTTATTGGAATGTGTATTTTATAGCAGAGGCGGAAATACCATTGGTGCAAGCTTTGCAGTCGCACAGTGGCCCAAGAGGTAAGGGGGCTACTACCACCTCCAAAGCTGGTGGAACTGTGCATTATGATGAGCTTTTGGACTTCAAAGGCCCCATATAATATTCTTGCACAGAAGACTCTTCTGTCTTTGTTCACTGCTGCATTGTACACTCAGATTGAAGGCAGCAAAACCACAGAATAAAGAAAGAAAAATTTTTGAAGCAACTCAGAATATGTGTTAATTAAACCTTAGATTTCTCAAAGTACCATCTTTTACTCTGATGACCGCATTACGCATTCCAATAAGAAGGAAAAACCTTGCATGAACAAGTGTAGTCAAACTTTTATCTGATATTTATGAGTTTGTCCTTATGCATTGTATTGATATGCTGACAAGTATCTTTTGCATAGGCAACTTTAAGCACACTAAGGCTGTTCTGTCTCATATTTTATGTAAATTTATTCTCCTCCAAAATAAAGAAAGTGCACTCTCTGATGCCACTTATTGGAACTAACTTCCTTATAAGTCAAATGACTTAGGATAATTAGCCGACCTAAAGTTTTTTTTCCAAAAGATAAGGACATCCATCTATATTAAGGGTTTCAGAGTTCTTGTCCCTTATCGGTGCTGGCTGGCCAAGTATGAGGTCTTTGATGGGGGTTTGGAACAGTGTTCCTCAATTCCAGTCCCTATAACCCCCCAATAGATAATGTTTTCAGGAGTTCCTTAGTATTGTACAGGTGATGGAATTATCATCTTATCACATGTGCAATGGTCAGAAAATGCTGAAAACCTGATGGTGTGTCTTGAGGATTGAAGCTGAGGAAGTCTAAAAGGTACCCTTCTCTTTGTGGAACCACCAAACTGGGCTGGAATGACTTACAAGCCAGACAATGCTCTTTTAAAATCAGATCTTTTCACTTGGAATATTGCTTGGCCTATAAGTCTCCCTACATCAGTTTGGTGGTCTCCATAAGGAGAATCATTACTCATAAACATGTTATACTTTGGTTATAGTATGTGAACCAGTCTAGAAGGTGAAAGTTAAAATATATTTGGTATAGAAAAAACAACTTTTTATGAAATTGTACATACTGTGCCGTCAAATAGTTCATTAAAATTTATTCTGCCTTGAATAATGTGCTTGGCAGGACTAGAAATAAATCCTTGCTAATATGCATTATTAAATATTATGTCAGGATAAAGTCTATTCTTCCAAGCATAATTACTATTTATGAGAATTGTTAAGATCAGACTATATCACACTCACAATGGTTAACATGCATAAAGCATGTCCTGATATTTCCAAAATTTAGAATTCAGTAACAGCACTGCGGCTAGACCTACAAGATAATTAATATGAGATTAATGATATAGTAATGCTGCTTTTCCAATTACTGAGACTAGAGACTGAGCACATACAATAAAATGTTCCTCCTTTTGGAGTATAAAGGCGTTTAGTAAACAGAACTGAATCAGAAAGAAAGCGGTTATGCCATAGACATGATTGACAGTGAATGGTACTGTAACCCAACATTCAACCATTCTCATAATTACATCACAAATAACATTCCATAACAATGAATGAGATCATGCGATGAAATTGAAGGCAGCTGTGGTTCTTATGTGAACCCAAATAACACATACTTATCATATTCTCTATTCCTATTGATTTACTTCTCAAACCGTATAATGTTTCCGGTTAAGCAACAACAGGAAAACAGCAAAGAACAATAAATGATCTGTTTCACATTTTATATAATGTTACATAATGGGCTAAAGTCTTGCTAGTTTACCTATCAAGTCACAATGATTAATAACGCCATTTTGTTTCTGCTTTACTGAAAGGAAATGGGAGTCAGAGGATACAATAAAAGCAGACATATTGATTGATACATTAAACTTCATACTGGAATATACTTCTGGAATTGGTTTTGTGTGGTATGTTTGTTTCTTTTGTTAATGGGTGGCCTTTCTAATATGCATAGGTAGGACATATGCTGGGCTGCACGGCGACTTATGTTACTGCTTCTTAGCCATTATCTTGTTAAAAAAATCCAATTATTTGGACAAAATAGGTCAGTCATATGGCATCTTAGTAGTTTATATTTTGTTGCATAAGAAATTTATAAGACTATTTGGGACTTGTGTGACGCAAGGACCTGCAGCGCCCCAGGGTCCTGGTCATTGCAGTATTGTCCTCTAGGGGGGAGTGATGTTACGTTTGGAAGCAATGAAAGACAACTGAATCCAGGTATCACAAACATACAACACATTTCGCACTCCAGACCACCAGGGGAGCTCTGCTCCTATTTACTAGGGCACTCCTCACACTTAGGTAAAACTGGTTGCCTGGATAGGAAGTTAGGCAGTTGCTGGCTGAGCTTTGCTCAGGTAGTTGGTCCATGACAGGGGTGGGATCCTGTCAGAGGCCGAGACAGAAGGACACGAAGCTGCGCCTGCCCTAAGTGTGGCAGCTTCCAGAAAGACACGGAAAGAGAACTGTATTGTAGAGAGGGTGAAGAAGTCGTAGCAAAGGAGTGGATATCAGAGGAGTTCTGCCCTACACAGGCTGCCTCCTTCTGAGGCGCAGGATCCTGGTAGCCGGAACACCGAGGGAGCAACAGTCCTTTATGCCTTGCTCCAGAGACTGGCAGGACAGCTAATTTCACGTTACCTGACTGCTCTATACCCAGGAGGCAAGGTAGCATGGGGCTGGGGCATGATAGAGTCCCTGTAAAAAGCCTCAAGCCACCGGTCATACGGGTTTGTCCTATCCATCTGGGGGACAGAGAGAAACATAACATCTGAACATCTTCAACAGTTGTGAGGACCTTATGAGAAGCTTAGCAGTAAGGTACTACAACACACGGCGCTAGAGGAAGGCTACTGATTTCTACCTGAATAAGGGGACTCTGGAATTGCCTCCAAACCAGCCGGACTCTGCCTGCCCTGTGATCTAGTGCCCTGGACTGTGGATGCTGAAGTCTTCAGTAAAGGTAAAGAGACTGCAACCTTGTGTCCTCGTTCTTCTCTGCGCCTCTCACCATCCACACACTGCGAAGCCCTGGGGTACACTTCACCTGTGGGAAGGTATACCATCTAGCTGCCATAACATCACCCCAGCGGACCCCTTAAAGAAGCATCGGTCACCTGACCGAATACCAGAGGTGGCATCACGAACACAAACTTTATCCCTTTAAAGACCTTTCCCCTTTACATGGACGTCCCAGGGCCACAGACCGGGTCAGCCACCGTGACTGCAAACATCACGACTGCAAATGCCATGCTGATTGACAGCTGGCTCTCTGCTACTTAACTGCGGAAAGCCGGATGTCAATCAGCATGACTTCGGCAGTCTCACCATGTCAACAGCAGAGCTGAAGAAAAGGATCTTCTCTGTCGATGTGACATCATTGGTAGCCACAGAATCATCGGTAGGAATGATCTATGACTGCGCTGTGCTGGCAGAGATTGGTGCCGGGCAGAACAGGTAGGTAGTTAGCAACTACCTTCTTGTAAGCTCTTAGGCCAAAAGGGAAAAAAATAAAATAGTCCCAGATATCCTCTTTAATGCTTGTATTTTCCTAAAACAACCTTAACGGTATGCTGCTTAGCATGGCTTTTTTCTAGCTTTGACTTTTAATCTATAACTTTAGGCATCATTGCTCTGTTTGAGCAATAATGCTCCCAAGGTTGCCGTATGGCACAACGTTGATCTTCTGTTTGATTACTCTGTTACTGACCCAGCTAGTTTTGGAATCTCAATTTTTTTATCTGCCTGCCTGCCCAACCTTGAGCCTGCCTGCCCTAAACTCCACCTTGCTGATTATGCTCTGTTGTTCGGTTTAGTTTTTAGTGGTGTCATTTTTTTAATTTCAAGGCAAATTGCATTTAAACATTGAAGGCCTAAAAATTCCTCCATTTTTCACCTTAAAATTCCCACTTCCACGCCTCTCTATTTGTGAAATTGTACCAACAATATTAATTTTAAAAAAGTCTTCTGTTTTTGTATGGTACTTTGGAATCTGTATACTGTAAATCTGCAAGTCATTGTTAGTTTGCTCACTGTATTTTATATTCATATCTTGAATATACCCCTTCTCATGTTCAGCACCATGTAATTAATAGTTCTCTAACATTAAATAATAATAATAATCTATTACTTGTTAGCTGATGCTGATGGAGACTGCTATTGTGATAGTGACTGGGGTACTCTCAAAAGTGAAGTTCAGATTCTTGTATATGGGGTTAAAGAGTCAATACTTGAGAATCCCTTAAAGAAGTGTAACACCCCAGGTAGCCGATTGTTACAGTGATGTTGCCTTCCTTTCGGGGAGGGTGATGTCGTTCCTGGAGGCAAGGAGGATTCCCTTTAACAGATACTACACCTACATGCAACACACTCTGAATCCAGGCTAGATGGGGGAGCTCTGAACCAGGATTCAGAGGAGCTTCCTCTAGATATTTATATTCTGGTCTGGAGGAGGAGTTAGGCAGATGGTAGCAAACAGTGGAGGAGAGAGGAGTGTGAGAAGAGAGTGGGGCCGTGCAGCCACGTGTGGTGCTAAGCTCAAGGACAGAAGAGAACCAGAAGGGTTGCATTGATAGCAAGTGTTGTAGGGGAGAAGCAAAGAAGTAAGGAGCTTGGAGGGGAACTGTGATTGGGCACCCTCTGAGCTGAAGCACAGGAACCGGGCACCAGGAGCCCCAAGTCCCACAGCAGAACCGGAGGGCAGAAGACTTTATGTAGTCTGTCCACACCCACACCCGAAGGTGCAGCAGTACACAGAGAGCCTGCGTCTTGATAGAGCCCTGTAAAAAGGCTCGCATTACCCACCATATAGGTACTGTCCCAGGACAGGAGGGAGGAGAGGGATCAATCATTTCCTCCAGGCTGGCCGGACCACATCACCACCTGTTGCTGGTACACTGGACTGTGGCTTACTACAACCAGTAAACCAGGTAAAGAGACTGTAACACTGTGTCCTCCATTTATTTCCGGGACCACACCATCCTTGCCTAAACACACCGGAAGCCCTGGGGACCCAGCTTCACCTGTGGAAAGTGATACTATCTTTGCTGCAGTACTATCACCCCCAGAGGACCCCTTTAAGCAGCGTCGGTCACCATTATTCGAGTACCACAGGTGGCGCCACAAACTTTTATTACTTTACAAATCCCTTCAAAGACTATTTTTTTACTTGGGCGCCCAGGGCCACGGACTGGGTCGCCACCACCGTGACTACCCCTTTAATAACGACCGGACCCAGTACCGAGTACACCACGGCCCTGGCGGGGGTTCCAGAAGCAATCTCATTAAAGATTTTATTTTCTTAATACATTGCAATCATCATATTATATATACAGTAATGACTGTAAGTGTTGGCACCCTTGAAATTGTTCCAGAAAATGAAGTATTTCTCCCAGACAATTATTGCAATTATACATGTTTTATTATACACACACGCTTATTTCCTTTGTGTGTACTGAAACAACACAAAAAAAGGAGAAATAAAGGCAAATTGGCCATCATTCCACACAAAGTCCAAAAAATGGGCCTGACAAAATTCTTGGCATCTTTCCAAAATTGTAGGTAAACAACTTTGTTTCAAGCATGTGATGCTCCTTCAAACTCACCTGTGGCAAGTGACAGGTATTTTACAGCGGCATAGAAATACATCACACTGTCACGTTCAGGTCAGGAGAGGTGCTGGGCCAGTCCGTGAACTGCAATGCGATCATCGCACAAGTTATTCATTCATCAGTCTGCGCCCTTAGACTTGGCTCCTGGGTTCTGCCTTCAGCAAAATCTTTTGCAGCTCATGGGGTCCACATCTTTCCAGTACATGTCCACCAGCAATCTTTGTTTGGCTAGCTATAGCCAAAACCCTGAAATATGCATCCTAGGAAACATGTTTCCTATGACTCCCCTCTTCTGTCCCTTCACCCCTCAGCCTTTTCTAATTCCAACCTTCTTTTGTTCTCTTTGTCATAGTTATCCTTAATTTCTCCTTTAAGACTCTAAAGCATAAGACTGATGCTCACAAGCCTTGACTTGTCACTTTCTTACTTCCTCCTAAGTGCAAATCTTTCAGTCTGCTTTTACAATATATTTTTATTAATTATATACCTGGCCATTAATTTACACATTAGACACATGCTGACAGATTACAGAAAATTTGTTTTGCATGATGTTATTTCTGTATCAAACTTATACAGCGAAGAATGAGTATAAGCTGATTAGCTATTGAACCCATTCTACGCCCGGGTGGCGAGCATTTATATTGGTATATGGTCTCCATCCTGGTATGTGCTGCTCCATCCTGCGCCCCCATCCTGTCATGTGCTGCTCCATCCTGCGTCCCCATCCTGTCATGAGCTGCTCCATCCTGCGCCCCATCCTGTCATGTGCTGCTCCATCCTGCGTCCCCATCCTGTCATGTGCTGCACCCATCCTGCGCCCCCATTCTGTCATGTGCTGCTCCCATTCTGCGCCCCCGTTCTGTCATGTGCTGCTCCCATCCTGCGCCCCCGTTCTGTCATGTGCTGCTTCCATCCTGCACCCCCGTTCTGTCATGTGCTGCTGCCATCCTGCACCCCCTGTTGTGAATTCTGTGGTCAAGCTCCCTCCTGTGGTCATGAGTGGTACTTCGGCTGGTTCTGTCTATGAGCTTCCTCTGGTGGATGTAAGTGGGGCTGCGGCTTCTGAGTTCCCTTCCTCAGGTGACGAGGTTAAGTCGTTAGGTGCTGCTCTATTTAACTCCACCTAGTTCTTTGTTCCTGGCCTCCAGTCAATGTTCCAGTATTGGTCTTGCTCTCTCTCTTGGATCGTTATTGTGGCCTGTCTGCCCTGCATAAGCTAAGTTCTGCTTGTGTTACTTTTGTTTGCTATTTTTTCTGTCCAGCTTGCTATATTGGTTTGTCTTGCTTGCTGGAAGCTCTGGGACGAAGAGGGAGCACCTCCGTGCCGTTAGTCGGTGCGGAGGGTCTTTTTACGCCCTCTGCGTGGTTGTTTGTAGGTTTTTGTGCTGGCCGCAAAGCTATCTTTCCTATCCTCGGTCTATTCAGTAAGTCGGGCCTCACTTTGCTAAAATCTATTTCATCTCTGTGTTTGTATTTTCATCTTTACTCACAGTCATTATATGTGGGGGGCTGCCTTTTCCTTTGGGGAATTTCTCTGAGGCAAGGTAGGCTTATTTTTCTATCTTCAGGGCTAGCTAGTTTCTCAGGCTGTGCCCGAGGCGCCTAGGTCTGGTCAGGAGCGCTCCACGGCTACCTCTAGTGTGGTGTGATAGGATTAGGGATTGCGGTCAGCAGAGTTCCCACGTCTCAGAGCTCGTCCTATGTTATTAGTAACTATCAGGTCACTTTGTGTGCTCTTAACCACCAGGTCCATTGTGTTTCTGAATCACCAGTTCATAACAACCCCCATTCTGTCATGTGCTGCCCTATTCTGTCATGTTCTGCTCCCATCATGCACCCAGTTCTGTCACGTACTGCTCCTATCCTGCGCCACTGTTCTTTAATTTGCTACTCCCATCCATATGTGTTGTGAATTCCGCTCTTGGGCTCCCTCCGGTGGTTGTAAGTGGCACTTTTGTGAGTTCTGCTCTTGGGCTCCCTCTTGTGGTTTCAAGTGGTATGGCTGCTCCTTGGATTTAGCTGTCTGCAGCTGCTTCTACTGATTGTCTTTTCTGCTCGGCTATTTATGCCTGGCTCTTTCCTTCAGCCAGTGCCACTTGTAAATGGTTCCTGGTTGGATTCACATCTTTTTGGATTTCCCTGTTATCCTGACCAGTTCAGCAAAGCTAAGTTCTTGCTTGCTCTTTTCTGTCCACAGATTGTGGACTTATCCGTTCTGTGCTTTCTATGTTTGTCCAGCTAATCAGTATGAATTATCTCTGTGTTGTTGGAAGCTCTGGGAAGCAGATTTACCCTCCACACCTTTAGTCAGGTGTGGAGATTTTTGTAATCTCTGCGTGGATTTTTGTAGTGTTTTATACTGACCGCACAGTATTCCATCCTGTCCTATCTATCTAGCTAGACTGGCCTCCTGTGCTCATCCTGGTTTCATTCTGTGTATGTCTTTTCCCTTTCCACTCACAGTCATTATTTTTGGGGGGCTAATCTATCCTTTGGGGATTTTCTCTGAGGCAAGATAGCTTTCCTGCTTCTATCTTTAGGGGTAGTTAGCTCTTAGGCTGTGACGAGGTGCCTAGGGAGTGTTAGGAGAATCCCACGGCTACTTCTAGTGTTGTGTTGAGCTTAGGGACTGCGGTCAGTACAGATACCACTTCCTTCAGAGCTCGTTCCATGTTGCTCCTAAACCACCAGATCATAACACATATGCCCCATACGCTGCTCCATAAAGGTTTATGGCCCCCATAAGATGCTCCATAGTATATGCCCCGTACACTGCTCCATAAAGGTTGATGGCCCCCATAAGATGCTCCATAGTATATGCCCCATACACTGCTCCATAAAGGTTTATGGCCCCCATAAGATGCTCCATAGTATATGCCCCGTACACTGCTCCATAAAGGTTTATGGCCCCCATAAGATGCTCCATAATATATGCCCCGTACACTGCTCCATAAAGGTTTATGGCCCCCATAAGATGCTCCATAGTATATGCCCCCGTACACTGCTCCATAAAGGTTTATGGCCCCCATAAGATGCTCCATAGTATATGCCCCATACACTGCTCCATAAAGGTTTATGGCCCCTATAAGATGCTCCATATTATATGCCCGGTACACTGCTCCATAAAGGTTTATGGCCCCCATAAGATGCTCCATAGTATATGCCCCCCCGTACACTGCTCCATAAAGGTTTATGGCCCCCATAAGATGCTCCATAGTATATGCCCCCGTACACTGCTCCATAAAGGTTTATGACCCCCATAAGATGCTCCATAGTATATGCCCTCGTACACTGCTCCATTATGGTTGATGGCCCCATAAGATGCTCCATAGTGTACGCCCCATACGCTGTTCCATAAAGGTCTATGGCCCCCATAAGATGCTCCATAGTATATGCCCCCGTACACTGCTCCGTTATGGTTGATGGCCCCATAAGATGCTCCATAGTGTATGCCCCGTATGCTGCTGCGATATATAAAAAATAAATACCATACTTACCTATCGTTGCTCGGCGCCGAGAGCTGGGGGGCCTGAGCAGGCGGGGACACCGGCGCGCTGTGGGGGTCAGGTGCCGGTATCGCCGCTAGCTCAGGCCCCCGACACTTGCTATATTCACCTTGCCGCTCTCTTCCGGGTCCTTTGGCTGTGACTGTTCAGTCAGAGGGCGGCGCGCATTAAGCGCGTCATCGCGCCCTCTGAACTGTGAACGTCACAGGCAGAGGACCCGGAAGATGGAGCGGCACGCAGCGCTGGAATGGGACAGACAGGTGAATATGGCTCATACTTACCCTCCTGGCGCGTCCCTGCTATCCGTTTGAGATCGCGGTGTGCGTTCAGTGTTTACGCATACCGCGATCTCCTGGGAGCGTCACTCTGTGGGGTCCAGACTGCGCCGGCGCTTGCGCTTGCGCAGTCTATAAAGGCTTCGGACAGAGTGACGCTCCCAGCGTTATATTATAGAATATATTAATAAACTAAAAGCAAACTTTTCTGGTAATATAGCAAAAGCTACAAGGTGATGTTTATCAAAAATTTATCTTTGATTCACTACTTCTAAATATGAATGACGAAAATGGCATTTATATACCGTCAGACTTTTGGTTAATATTATTTAAAGAAAGATCTATATATTTTTAGACCATGATCTCTGCACCCATTTTACAGTTTGGAAGCATATAGAAGCCCCAGTAAAACGCAGATGAATCAAATGCCTCGGATCTGAGTAAATTTTAGTACTTTAATGATATCCGTCAGTAAATCTCTGGAGCTTTACACTGTTCGTGCTCTCACATGTTGGTGCTTAGCCTGGGGGAAGAGTCTTGTGTGACATCCCTGCAAGTTAATGTTCTGACAATTAACCTTAATTCCAAAAGCTTTCCTACAAATATACAAAAAGATCTGCAAAATTCGAACATCCGTGTCTGTCTTCCCACACAAAGGTTGAGAAGTATGTGTAAAATGTGGTGAATCAGTATTGAACATTCCTATCATTGAGTGTCAGATGACAGGAAGAAAATAAAGCAGCAGAATTTATGTAACTGTTCATCTTCTATAGTTGGATATTTAGATTATTTTATATTTTTCAGATTTGGCAGCATGCCCCCTTGAAATAATAGTCATTTAAGTGGACCAGTCTGTTCTAGAGAACACCTGAATTCATATCCTGGCAAATTAAGATTGTGTTTGAAAACTCCATCGATAAATTGGTAAAAAAAAATCTGTGCAGAATTCCGAAAATTTGTTACATTTTATCTTGCTGTGTAGTCTGATAAACGATTACAGAAATTAGAGAGGATCTGTCATGATGTTTATCTCTCCAAACTGAATACCTTACATGAGTAAGTGGGTCTAATGCTGGATTCACACGTCTGTGTGATACCCAGACCGGCCGCAGGTCTCCTGACCAGAACTTGACAATCTCTGACATATCTGTTGAGTTCAGGTCAAAAGACTCACGGCTGGTCCGTACATCACAGACTATGACACATGGATATGTCAATGCAGCCTTAGGGTAAGTTCACATGTCGCGGATCTGGTGCAGATTATAGGCACATATTTTCATTTAAAAAAATCTGAAGTGTAAATACAGTACCAGGTAGATTCGGTAGCTCTTTAAGCTGCAGATATACTACCCAAATATCAGCATCTTTGGGATACGCTATTTCTGGGGTGGCTGAAGGCTATTGTTTTTATTCTAGGAGGGGGCCAATATCCATGTCCCCTTCCTAAGCTATTAATGTCAGCTTCCAGCTGTCTGTTTAGCCTTTTCTGGTTAGTAAATATAGGGGGACCCCATGTCATTTTTTGGGGATCTCCCCAATAATAGCCATTAAAGGCTAAGCAAACAGCTGTGAGCTGATAGTAAAAGCCTGGGAACCTTCATGGCTATTCCCAGAATATCAACATCATCCCCTAGCCATTGGCTTTCCCTCAGCTGGTTATTTATTTATTAAGACACGCTATACACACAGCGGGTGCTGATTCCAACTCTCAGCATTGTCGCCTGGTTGCGCTTATCGCAGGGAGACAAGGCGACAATGATGAGACCTGGCTTCAGCACCTGGTGCCTGGGAAAAGCGCTAACTGTACTGCTTTTCTCAGGCACCAGGATGTTTTACAATGATGCGGCAACATGGACGGCACATAGATGCCACACGTATGTAACACACGGGCACATGGACACGGATGGCACCGGTACTGTTTTTTCCCGGTACCGGTAATATTAGGACACGTGAAAGAACCCAAAGACAAAGTACACTTTAAAGGGTGTCTTTTTAAAATTTGCCTTTTGTATTAATATTAAATTATTTTTTTCCCTATTTTAAACCATTTTGTCAAAGTGATCTAATAATTGAAGATGTAGCCTCATCATAGGGCAGCACAGTGGCTCAATGGTTAACACAGCTGCATGCAGCACTGGAGTCCTGGGTTAACATCCCACCAAGGTCATAATTTGCTAATAGTTTATATGTTCTCTATGGCTACTCCCCAGTTTCCTTCCATAGACTTCCTGAGAAGGAATCTAGATTGTGAGCCCCAATGGGGACAATGCCAGTAATATCTGTAAAGTAAATTAATGGAGCTATAGAAGTGGGTAAAATAAATAAGTAAACAATCTGCATGTAGCTTTCCCCATTCACTGTACCATCTATACTGAGAATACAGGTGCTATGTAATAAGATGAATTTTTGGAGAACCGGGAGAAAGAGGGAAGACCATGAGACATAGTCAAAGCAAGCTCAATTTTTAAAATACATTAAAACCTCGCTTTATTTTTAATACCATGTGCACTTACGGCCAATGTTAAGAGAAGTGAAACTTAGACAAACACTTTAAGGCCCTGTTCATACTTCTGTCTAATGTATGTGTAATCAATTTCCTCAATCTTTTCCTGTAAAACATCAGAGGGAAACTGACTTCCAAACAGATCCCATATTTCAATTAGAAGAGCTTGAACCCAAGTCAGGGTTTATAACATACATCTTGTTTTGACTAAGAGACATTACATGGCACAGATGAAAATCATATGGCGTATTCACTGCCGTCAGCCCAGAGAGTTCATTGCTTAGTAGCTGTGAATGGAGAGAAAGACCATGTTCACTTCTGCACAATTATTTCCTTCTTTTTTTTTGTTTTGTCATAAAAGCAGAAAAACGAAATTGTTGCTGTACATGACACCAACCACACTTGACAGACTCCATTAACTATAATGGAGTTCATCTATTTTTCATAATAGCTTCCAACATTCCCCTTTCTTCTGGCTTTTTTCGATGAAATGTAAGAAAAAGACTTTAATGCAGATAGGAGCGAAGCTTTGCGTGCTCCTACTGTTATTATAGAGACAAATTTCTTGATTTGGTTTCCATATTTGCTCCTGTATTTATAGGGAATTTTTCACCAAGATTTTGCTATTCCATCTGTGACCAGCATAAGGTAAGGGCAGCGAGCCTGATACCAGTGATGTGTCACTTACATGGCTGTGTGTTGCATATTTGTCACAATACCTTTCTTATCTTTGGCAGATCTACAAGTTCTCTGAATGGTGAGCTCTTTGTATGTTACACACATGTCTCTGGTTTGGGCTTTGCTCCATATGCCCCTGTCTGATGAACTTTCTGGTGCTCGACGCTGGGCTTTGCAGGTGGCCTGGCGTGCTTCCATGTGCTAAACTGCCTGGGCCTATTTGAAGATGTTGTCCACTACTTGGAAGACCTCATTCCCCACGCTTGGCCCCGAAAAAATAAAACAACCCATACTCCCCTCTCATGTCTGTGCTATTCCTGCGGCGTTGGCTCTCGCTCACCCCGGGGCTCCCGTGCGGTTGTTGTGACACGTGACCCTGGCACCCAGTCAGTGCTGGTGTCACTGTCCCCACCTTCTCATGAATTGAACATGAGGAAGTCCGTGATCAGCTGCAGCCCGGACTACTTCTTCATGTTCAATTTGTTCAAAGGCAGAGACAGTGACGCCAGCGTTGTTTGGGTGCTGGGGTCACATGTCACAACGAGCTTTTTGTCACAGAGTGACCTGACCCAACTGGTGGTCGGTCAACAGATGGCACAACTCACAAACAAGGGGATGGAAAGGGTGAGAGAAAGACCCTACCCGTATGGAATGGGGGATAGTCACCAACTGAGCTCAAACCTGAGCCTGTCCCTGCACTTCCCTAACACCCTATGCGGGTCCTCCCCCCTGCCACCGTCAGGATACCTCGTCCCTAGTAGTCACCTATTACTTCCCTGGCTAGTGCACTGGCCGGCAAGGAGCACTAGCCTCACCTCTGCAGATAATACACACAGGGGGAAGTGACAAACACCAAAGGAACAAGGTAAAAAAAGCACCACACTTAGCTTTTGAACACCGCTGCTAAGCTCCACACCGCAGATAACAACAGCAACTGGACTCCAATCACCAGACGTGGCTGAGACCAGTGGGCTGCTCCTGCTAGGCTGGTCTCCAGAAAGAAACTGTATCACCAACAGTCAGCCGATGCATCAGGTGACCTTTTAAAGGATGGTGGGAGTGGTTACCACCTGCATCAGCTGACCAAGCAGCACTGCAGTAACATCAGATTGCCAGTGGGGGAAAAACTAACATAAACCCCGGATAGTCCAAAAGAAAAAAAGTTTTAAACTGAGTGGAACCAGAACTGCCACAAATCCAAAAAGGATTGTGACATTGCCCCCTTTTCAATGAGGGGCCTCTGGACCCTCAACACCAGATCTCACCAGAAAACAACACATGGTGAGGATGCCTCAATTCACCAGAGTTCACATTTACAGTCACCTGACCCTCAGCTTTACGGCAAAAGCAGCCCGATGGAGGTTTCGGAGGTGCCACAAATCTCCAAGTCGCCGACCTGTGGAATGTGTTGTGTATGTGCATAACTGGGGGTAACTCCAGCTGGACTGGACTCCAGCTGGACTGGACTCCAGCTGTAACTCCAGAAAGGGGCTGAGAATGGCCGACACCCGATACCGCCCGATCACCCTAGCACACTTCCACTTGATGTTATTGGCGGCCACCCACACGTTTTCGTTCACACACAGTTCCGGACCTGAACGTTTATTTCCACGCATATGTTTGCTACAAGATGGTGAACTCTTTGAGGAACCGACAACAGAGGCCTCCCTCTGTTTCACCACACTCATACCCCCACTATGCACAGAGGGTACCACCACCCTCCCCTGACCCCTCCTCCTAAAAGGACTCCAACACCCAGGGTTTACCTGTGGTGAGGGTTAATTCTTGCCCTTACTCCCTGGCAGCACCTCTGCTACCCCCACCAGAGAAGAAGGGGTAGATTGCAGAAAGATGGCAGAGATTGTACTG
Source organism: Ranitomeya imitator (assembly GCF_032444005.1). Taxonomy (NCBI): domain Eukaryota; kingdom Metazoa; phylum Chordata; class Amphibia; order Anura; family Dendrobatidae; genus Ranitomeya; species Ranitomeya imitator. The sequence continues at coordinate 471,154,306 of NC_091285.1, forward strand.
TAGCTCCCGGGCAGCAGTCCTTACACGACTGATCCCAGCTAACTACTTCCCTGGACTGCCAGTCTATGACCGGGTTGTGTTTTTTCAACTAAGGGAAGCCTAAAACGATGGGAGTTGGCATACCCTCCAAGACATAGCTCTACAGGGACTCTTCATGATGAGTGCCTATATGCAGGTGTATATCATCTACGACTTGGGTCACGCTCCCTTGGCTGAGTGGGACTGAGTCAATGGCGTGAACGCTTAGGGGTCTCACTAGCATCCTACTCCTCAGAGCATGGGTTTGAACAAAGCGGGCATCCACCAAATGGACTCCCGCTCCACTGTCCACAAGCACCGGTACAGCCAACCACCACTTCAGCAGGTATAGTACACTGATACAAGAAGATGGAGGAAATATACACACCCTGGTCACCTCACTGCACACGACCAGGGGGACATGGCTTTTGAGATGATGATTGGTACTTTGGTGCGAGCTGGGCAGACATTGACAAAATGATCAGTTTGGCCACAGTAAAAACATGCCCCCATACCATGGCGAACCGCAGGCAACCCTGTTTGAGATGACACTCCTCCCACCTGCATAGGTTCATCCATCTGCACCGCTGTGGCCTCCTCCCTAGAAAGGACAACAGGGGGCAGATTTGGTGTATGTCTCTTCCTGAGACGTCTATCCACCTGGATAGCAAGGAACATGGTGGCTTCCAATGACCTGGGAACAGCGTACTGCACCTGAGTATCTTGTAGCCTAGGTAACAGACCTTGACAGAAATGGCTCCTAATGGCAGGGTAATTCTACTGCGTGTCAGTGGCCCACCTCCTAAACTCTGAGCAGTATTCCTCAGTTGGCCAACTCCCCTGCTTGATTTTACGGAGTTGAGACACAGATAGGGAGACGCCATCAGGATCCCCATACACCAGCGCCAATGCCGCAAAAAGCTCGTCCACTGACTGTAAAAAAGATGAACCGGTTCTCAGGGAGAAGGCCCAGGATTGGGGATCACCCTTGAGAAGGGAGACTATAATCCCCACATGCTGTTCCTCACTCCCTGAAGAACGAGGGCGAAGCCTGAAATACAGCTTGCAGGCTTCTTTAAATACTATAAACTTATCTCTCCCTCCAGAGAAACGGTCAGGGAGAGATATTTTGGGTTCCGGTTGAGCCAGCAACTGAGCCAAGGCACAGATCCCGGTAAACTGCTGAAGCTGCTGCGTCACCTGATCCCCCAGCTCCTTAGGCCTCTTTCACACTTCAGTCTTTTGGCGTCAGTCACTACCGACATAGTGACGGATTGACGGATCCGTCACAATTGTTGCGAAAACGGTTCTAACGGATCCGTTTTTTTGACGGATCCGTTACTTGGGGGTTGTCTGGGAGAAGTATCTACTTTTTGGAGCATGCGCAATTGAAAAAACGGATTGGGGCGACGGATCCGCCGAAAAAACGGTTGCGGCGGATCCGTCGCCCATAGGCGCCCATTCTATGGAATGGCGGACGCGACGGATCCGTCGCGATCCGCCATTTCGGCGTTGACAAAAAACGTTCCAATGTCCGTCTATTTTCAGAAAACGTCCGCCAAATGTCGACGGATCCGTCGCATGGCGGATGGAACGGACGACCATCCGTCACAATCCGTCACTAATGCAAGTCTATGGGAAAATAACGGATCCGTCAAAAAAAATGACGGATCCGTTATTTGAGGAAAATGGCGGTTTTAGACTGACGCCAAATAACTGAAGTGTGAAAGAGGCCTTAAGCTCATCAGTGAGGGTCTGGATCAGTTGGGCAAAGGCCTGCATTTGAGCCATGACTCACTGGAAAAAATGTGACAGTTGGTGATAATGTCACGGAGTGACCCGACCCAATGGGTGGTCGGTCAATGGACGGCACAACTCACAATTCAGGTGGAAAAGGTGAGAGGAAGGCCCTATCCGTATGGAATGGGGGATGGTCACCACCTGAGCTCAAACCTGAGCCTGTCCCTGCACTCACCTAATGCCCTATGCGGGTCTTTCCCCCCGCCGCCGTCAGGATACCTCGTCCCTAATAGTCACATATTACTGCCCTGGCTAGTGCACTAGCCGGCAAGGAGCACTAGCCTCACCTCTGCAGATAATACACACAGGGGGAAGTGACAAACACTAAAGGGACAAGGTAAAAAAAAGCACCACACTTAGCTTATGAACACCGCTGCTAAGCTCCACAGCGCAGATAATAACAGCAACTGGACTCCAATCACCAGATGTGGCTGAGACCAGAGCGCTGCTCCTGCTAGGCTGGTGTCCAAAAAAAAACCTGGCTGTGTGTGGCTTCCTTGGTTGCTGACTTTCCCATTACTCAGAAGTGTTATCGGCTACCAACCTGTGGTTTATCGCACTCCACATGCCTGCCTGTGGACTCCTGATGTCCACTGCTTGCCAGTGGTTTCCTGCACGCCACCTTGCCTGCCTGCAGTCTCTTGATGTCCTCCGCTTACCTGTGATTTCCTGCACTCCACCTGCCTGCCTGCTGCCACCTCTTGTCCTCTGCTTGTGCAGCGCCCCCGAGTCCTGGTCGTTGCAGTAATGTTGTTCTTCCACCAGGGGGAGCGATGTTACATCTGATGGCACCAAAGGAGCTCACCCTGCCAGGTATCACAGCCACACACACACTTCACACGCCGGCCACCAGGGGGAGCTAAGGGTTCAATCTATTAGGCCACTCCTCACACTTGGGTAAAACTGGGGGTTTGGTTAGGAAGTGAGGTCAGTTGGAGTTGGAGACAGAAGGAGGAACTGACTGGAGGGAGAAGGAGATAGTCAGGAGCAGACTGGGCTCGGCCCAGGAAAGAAAGAAGGATACGGAGCTGCGCCTGCAACCCATGCGGCAGACTCCTAACAGAGGACAAGAAAGGAAGTGTGCCATAGTGAGTGAGCACAGAAGTCGTAGCAACAGGAGTAAAACACCAGTGGGAGACCAGCTAGGAGCAGGCTGCCTCCCACTGAGCGCAGTGCCGGTGGCCGGAACACCGAGGGAGTAATAGACTCTACGCTTTACTTCAGACACCGGCAGGACAGTCGATTCCAAGTTGGCTGCCTGACCTAAGAACCTAAGCAGACAAGGTGGCAACGCAGAGGAGGGGCGACGCTAGGGTCCCTATAAAATAGCCTCAGGCCACCACCGTCATACGGGTTGGTCCTATCCATCTGGGGGACCGAGAGAAGAGTAACAAGAGTGAGGACCCTATGGGAGCTAATGCACATAGGGACCTACTACGTTACTGTGCGCAAGGGGAAGGCTACTGATTTCCACCTGGATAGGGGGACTCTGGAATTGCCATCAGACCGGCCGGACTCTGCCTACCCTGTCATCCGGCACCCTGGACTGTGGATGCTGAAGCCTGCAGTAAAGGTAAAGAAACTGCACCCATTGTGTCCTCGTTATTCACCGCGCCTTGCACCATCCACCATCACCATCTACACTTCTGGGAAGCCCTGGGGATATACTTCACCTGTGGGAAGGTATACATCTGGCTGCCATTCCATCACCCCAGCGGACCCCTAAGCAGCGTCGGTCACCCTGACCGAATACCACAGGTGGCGTCACGAACACTTGACAATCTTATATCACCTTTTAATTGGGCGCCCCTTAGCAGGGCCACGGACCTGGTCGGGCCACCGTGACATCCCCGCAGAAGGGACCGAAGGACCCAGTACCGAGTACCCCATTGCCCTGCGCCTGGGGGGGGGGGGGGGCGATCCACCTGCCTGTGGTTACCTGCTCTCTACCTGCTTGCCTACAGTCTCCTGATGTCCTCCACTTAGCTGTGGTTTCCTGCACTCCACCTGCCTGCCTACGGTGTCCTAACATCCTCTGCTTGCATGTGGATTTTTGCACTCCACTTACCTGCCTGCGATCTCCTGATGTCCTCCGATAACCTGTGGTTTCCTGTACTCCACTTGTATGCGTGCGGTCTCCTGATGTCCTCCACTTGCCTTTGGTTTTCTGTAGTCCATCTACCTGCCTACAATCTCCTGATGTCCTCCGCTTTCCTTTGTATTCCTGCACGCCACCTGTATGCTTGCTATCTCCCTACATTCTCCAATTGCCTATGGTTTCCTTCACCCCACCTGCCTATCTGTGGTCTCCTGATGTCCTCCGCTTGCCTGTGGTTTCCCACACTCATCCTACCTGCCTGTGGTCTCCTGATTCTTGACTGTCAGTGGCCCATGTGCCCACCTGTACATTGAGATTAGACGATCCACCTCACCCAGTGAGCATCTTGAACTTCTTGAAACAGTATAACCTGCCCACACCACTGATTGTCAGTTTTCTCTGCGCACTGTGCATAGACAGAAAGCTGCCAATGAGTGATGGGGATGTGATATATAAAGCTCATATATATGAAGGACTACATCTGGTTTAATAGTACTCTAGTGATAATTTACCACTGAGAAAACAGTTACAGGTGCTTCTCGCAAAATTAGAATATCATCAACACGTTAATTTATTTCAGTTCAATACAAAAAGTGAAACTCATGTATTATATAGAGTCATTGCAAACAGAATGATCTATTTCAAGTGTTTATTTCTGTTAATGTTGATGATTATGGCTTACAGCCAATGAAAACCCAAAATTCATTATCTCAGTAAAATAGAATAATTTATAACACCAACTTGAAAAACGATTTTAAAATCCGAAATGTTGGCCAACTGAAATGTATGTTCAGTAAATGCACTCAATACTTGGTTTGGCTCCTTTTGTATCAATGCAGCGTGGCATGGAGGTGATCGGCCTGTGGCACTGCTGAGGTGCTATGGAAGCCCAGGTTACTTTGATAGCAGCCTTCAGCTCATCCGCATTGTTGGGTCAGATGTCTCTCATCTTCCTCTTGACAATATCCCATATATTCTCTATGGGGTTAAGGTCAGGTGAGTTTGCTGGCCAATCAAGCACAGTGATACTGTTGTTTTTAAACCAGGTATTGGTACTTTTGGCTGTGTGGACTGGTGCCAAGTCTGCTGGAGGATAAAATTTCCATCTCCAAAAAGCTTGTCGGCTGCACTGTCTTTGGTCTTGATAAAACAGTGTACCTATGCCAGCAGATGACATGGCTCCCCAAACCATCACTGATTGTGGAAACTTCACACTAGACCTCAAGCATCTTGGATTGTGTGACTCTCCACTCTTCCTCCAGACTCTGGGACCTTGATTTACTTTCCTTGTGGAGTGTGTCAATGACAGCCTTCTGGACATCTATCAAGTAAGCAGTCTACCCCATGATTGTGGAGCCTACTGAAACAGAGAAGGGACCTTTAAACGCTCAAGAAGCCTTTGCAGGTGGTTTTTGATAATTATACTAATTTACTGAGATAATGACTTTTGGGTTTTTATTGGCTGTAAGCCATAATCATCAACATTAACAGAAAATACATCACTCTGCTTGTAATGACTCTATATAATATATGAGTTTCACTTTTTGTATTTAAGAACTGAAATAAATTAAGTTTTTGATGATATTCCAATTTTGTGAGAAGCGCCTATATTTTATCAAAACTATAGTAAGCAGCCCAGCAGGTGATATATCGCTGGAATCAGGGTCTCTGTATGTACATCAAGCTGCTTTCATATTAGGTAGCAAAACCCCAGTGGAAGATTTCTTTTAAAGCCACTGGTGTACACATGACATTATATGTGGTATTTTGGCTCTGTAAGCTTTGCTCTCAGGTATACCTGAGTGATGTAAGATATCATTTAGAACGGAAATCTTTACAAGAATTGAGACTGTTCTTAATCTCCTGAACATTCATATAAGAAAGGCTTTGTGTTTTCTAGTGAATGTTATAAATGTATTTTCCTGTGAATTGTTATCTTGTCACGCTTTGGATGAATAAACAATGTGTGGATAAGCCGCCATGATATGTGTCAAGGCTAATGCTTGTTCCCACAAACTATAGCAGGTGCCATACATGTAACAATGATTTTAAGGGGATTTGCTTCCTTTGATAACATTTTTTTCCATGTCGGTTGTTGAAAGTGAACATGGAGAAATCTGGATAAAGATGTTGTACAAAGATAATGACAAAATGGTTATATTATTTGTATTTAATTTATTTTTTGGTGAATGAATTGCATCGGTATTTCTATATAGTCTGAACAGTGTCAAAGTGTGAAGTTTATCGACTGTCCACATGCATCTCATCCATAATGGTGTGACATGTACATAACCATATCAACCAATCACATAGGGAAGATTGGGGATTGTAATCAAAATAATCACATATTTCATATGACAATAATGCAGCTGCATTTTAATTTCTATTTTATGTCTACAACATGTGGGATCGCCAGAAGATTCGGTGATTATCTATGTATACCCAGAGGCTCCTATTCACCCAATGGAGCTCAAAGAATGTCCATTTGGCCAGTATGTGTTAGGTAAACTTTGCTGTCTGGAAATAGTGTGCTATTCTCAGTGGCGTAACTACAAAGTGAGGGGCCCCGATGCGAACTTTCAAATGGGGCCCCCCCGCGCCAAAATATTTCCCACCGAAATTCACATTTTCCCTATTCATTTCGCACACTATAGTCGTGTTGCAATGTTGTGTAGTCTGACCTAATACTGCCCTGTAGGGTTGAGCGAAACGGGTCGAACATTTTCAAAAGTCGCCGACTTTTGGCTAAGTCGGGGTTTCATGAAACCCGATCCGACCCCTGTGCGGGGTCGGCCATGCGGTACGCGACTTTCGCGCCAAAGTCGCGTTTCAATGACGCGAAAAGCGCCATTTCTCAGCCAATGAAGGTAAACGCAGAGTGTGGGCAGCGTGATGACATAGGTCCTGGTCCCCACCATCTTAGAGAAGGGCATTGCAGTGATTGGCTTGCTGTCTGCGACGTCACAGGGGCTATAAAGAGGCGTTCCCGCCGACCGCCATCTTACTGCTGCTGATCTGAGCTTAGGGAGAGGTTGCTGCCGCTTTGTCAGAAGCAGGGATAGCGTTAGGCAGGGTCCATTAACCACAAAACCGCTTGTGCTGCAGCGATTTGCACTGTCCAACACCACCCTCGGTGTGCAGGGACAGTGGAATTTTTTTTTTTTTTTTTTTTCCCCTCAGCGCTGTAGCTCATTGGGCTGCCCTAGAAGGCTCCCTGATAGCTGCATTGCTGTGTGTACGCCGCTGTGCAAACCAACTGCTTTTTTCAAAGCACAAATCCTCTTGTTCCTTCCTTTCTGCACAGCTATCTTTTTTGTTTGTCCACACTTTTTATTTCATTTGTGCATCAGTCCACTCCTTATTGCTGCCTGCCATACCTGGCTGAGATTACTGCAGGCAGGGAGATAGTAGCTGCTTGCCATACCTGGCTGAGATTACTGCAGGCAGGGAGATAGTAATTGTAGGACATTCCCTGTTTTTTTTTTTTTTTTTTTTTTGGTGGGAGATTAAGATTGGCAATTTGGCATTTCTGCTAGAGTGCCATCCCTGTGTGTGCCATCTCTCTCACATAGTGGGCCATAGAAAGCCTTTTCATTTTTCTGTATTTTTTTTTGTGGGGTGTATAAATTCTCCCTGATAAAAATACAGTGGGAGATTAATATTGGCCTTTGGGCTTGTGTGCCAGTCCTGAGTGTGCCATCTCTCTCACAAATAGTGGGCCATAGAAAGCCTATTTATTTTTTTTTTTGGTTTTATAAATTCTCCCTGAAAAAAAGGGAGATTAATATTGGCCTCTGGGCTTGTGTGCCAGTCCTGAGCGTGCCATCTGTGCCAGCCCTGAGCGTGCCATCTCTCTCACAAATAGTGGGCCATAGAAAGCCTATTTAATTTTTTTTTTTGTTTTATAAATTTTCCCTGAAAAAAGGGAGATTAATATTGGCCTCTGGGCTTGTGTGCCAGTTGTGAGCGTGCCATCTGTGCCAGTCCTGAGCGTGCCATCTCTCTCACAAATAGTGGGCCATAGAAAGCCTATTTAAATATTTTTTTGGTTTTATAAATTCTCCCAGAAAAAAAGGGAGATTAATATTGGCCTCTGGGCTTGTGTGCCAGTCCTGAGCGTGCCATCTGTGCCAGCCAGCCCTGAGCGTGCCATCTCTCTCACAAATAGTGGGCCATAGAAAGCCTATTTAATTTTTTTTTTTGTTTTATAAATTTTCCCTGAAAAAAGGGAGATTAATATTGGCCTCTGGGCTTGTGTGCCAGTTGTGAGCGTGCCATCTGTGCCAGTCCTGAGCGTGCCATCTCTCTCACAAATAGTGGGCCATAGAAAGCCTATTTAAATATTTTTTTGGTTTTATAAATTCTCCCAGAAAAAAAGGGAGATTAATATTGGCCTCTGGGCTTCTGTGCCAGTCCTGAGCGTGCCATCTGTGCCAGTCCTGAGCGTCCCATCTCTCTCACAAATAGTGGGCCATAGAAAGCCTATTTTATTTTTTTTTTGGGTTTTAGAAATTCTCCCTGAAAAAAGGGAGATTAATATTGGCCTCTGGGCTTGTGTGCCAGTTGTGAGCGTGCCATCTGTGCCAGTCCTGAGCGTGCCATCTCTCTCACAAATAGTGGGCCATAGAAAGCCTATTTAAATATTTTTTTGGTTTTATAAATTCTCCCAGAAAAAAAGGGAGATTAATATTGGCCTCTGGGCTTCTGTGCCAGTCCTGAGCGTGCCATCTGTGCCAGTCCTGAGCGTCCCATCTCTCTCACAAATAGTGGGCCATAGAAAGCCTATTTTATTTTTTTTTTGGGTTTTAGAAATTCTCCCTGAAAAAAGGGAGATTAATATTGGCCTCTGGGCTTGTGTGCCAGTTGTGAGCGTGCCATCTGTGCCAGTCCTGAGCGTGCCATCTCTCTCACAAATAGTGGGCCATAGAAAGCCTATTTAAATATTTTTTTGGTTTTATAAATTCTCCCAGAAAAAAAGGGAGATTAATATTGGCCTCTGGGCTTCTGTGCCAGTCCTGAGCGTGCCATCTGTGCCAGTCCTGAGCGTCCCATCTCTCTCACAAATAGTGGGCCATAGAAAGCCTATTTTATTTTTTTTTTGGGTTTCAGAAATTCTCCCTGGAAAAAAAAAGGGAGATTAATATTGCCCTTTGGGCTTGTGTGCCAGTACTAAGCGTTCCATCTCTCTCTCTCTCTCAGTCAGTGGGCCATAGAACGCATATTTTTGGTTTTATTTGTTTTCTAAATTCTCCCTGAAAAAATCATTTTATTTTATTTGGTTTCTAAATTCTTCCTGATAAAATCATATTTTTTTTATTATTTTTTTTTCTAAAGTCTCCCTGAAAAAAAAAAAAAAAAAACAACCAAAAAAACAGTGGGAGATTAATATTGGCCTTTCTGCTTGTGTGCCAGTCTTGACTCCTGGGTGTGCCATCTCTCTCTCTCTCTCTCTCTCTCTCTCTCTCTCTCTCTCTCCAATTGTGGTCCATAGAAAGCCTATATTTTTTTTTCCTTGATTTGGGTTCTAAAATCTACCAGAGAAAATAACTACATCAATCATTGGTAGAAAAATATTGGCCTCTGGGTTTGTGTGCCACTCCTGACTCCTGTGTGCGTCATCTCTCAGTCAGTGGGCCATAGAACGCCTATTTTTGGTTTTATTTGTTTTCTAAATTCTCCCTGAAAAAATTATTTTATTTTATTTGGTTTCTAAATTCTTCCTGATAAAATCATATTTTTTTTATTATTTTTTTTTCTAAAGTCTCCCTGAAAAAAAAAAAAAAAAACAGTGGGAGATTAATATTGGCCTTTCTGCTTGTGTGCCAGTCTTGACTCCTGGGTGCGTCATCTCTCAGTCAGTGGGCCATAGAACGCCTATTTTTGGTTTTATTTGTTTTATAAATTCTCCCTGAAAAAATCATTTTATTTTATTTGGTTTCTAAATTCTTCCTGATAAAATCATATTTTTTTTATTATTTTTTTTTCTAAAGTCTCCCTGAAAAAAAAAAAAAAAAAACAACCAAAAAAAACAGTGGGAGATTAATATTGGCCTTTCTGCTTGTGTGCCAGTCTTGACTCCTGGGTGCGTCATCTCTCAGTCAGTGGGCCATAGAACGCCTATTTTTGGTTTTATTTGTTTTATAAATTCTCCCTGAAAAAATCATTTTATTTTATTTGGTTTCTAAATTCTTCCTGATAAAATCATATTTTTTTTATTATTTTTTTTTCTAAAGTCTCCCTGAAAAAAAAAAAAAAAAAAACAACCAAAAAAAAAAAATGGGAGATTAATATTGGCCTTTCTGCTTGTGTGCCAGTCTTGACTCCTGGGTGTGCCATCTCTCTCTCTCTCTCTCTCCAATTGTGGTCCATAGAAAGCCTACATTTTTTTTCCTTGATTTGGGTTCCAAAATCTACCAGAGAAAATAACTCCATCAATCATTGGTAGAAAAATATTGGCCTCTGGGCTTGTGTGCCACTCCTGATTCCTGTGTGCGTCATCTCTCACTCAGTGGCCCATAGAAAGCATATAGTTTGTTACATTTGTTTTCTAAATTCTCCCTGCAAAAATCTATTTTTTTTTTTTGGGGGGGTTTCTAAAGTGTTCCTGAAAAAAATAAAAATAAAAAAAAAATAATAGTGTGACATTAATATTAACATTTGTGCTTCAGTGACAGTCCTGCGTGTGGGGCATCTCTCTAATTTGCAGCCACCAAAAAAAGAGTGTGTAACATTGGGCCTGATTTTCGCTGTGGTCTCACCAACCTGTAAAGGGGTAGCTAAATCATACTGAAGTTATAGCTCACCGTGTAAGTTGTGTGACTGCAACAAATAACGTTAGTTTGGTTACGTTTTTAAAACAATGAGGAAGTCTAGTGGAAGAGGTCGTGGCCGGGGGCGTTCATTGTCAGCTGGTAATGAGGGTAGTGGTAGTGGTGGAGCATCAGGTGGTCGTGGGGGAAAAAATATTGCACCTAAGTCTGGAGCTGTGGAGCCAGGTTCGTCGTCCGGCTACACAAGGCCTCGAACGCTCCCTTTTCTGGGATTAGGAAAACCGCTTTTAAAGCCGGAGCAGCAAGAGCAAGTTTTGGCTTATCTTGCTGACTCAGCCTCTAGCTCTTTTGCCTCATCTCGTGAAACTGGTAAAAGTAAAAGCAGCGCGTCGTTAGTGGATGTTCACGGTCAGGGACAAGTCACTTCCTTGTCCTCTTCAGCAAAAACAACAACAGAGAAGAATGCAGCAGGCGACACAACGGGTTACTCCATGGAGCTCTTTACACATACCGTCCCTGGCTTAGAAAGTGAAGCAGTTAACAGTCCATGCCCATTACAAATTGAATCTGACATGGAGTGCACTGACGCACAGCCACAGCCAGACTACTATGCTGGTCCTTTGACTCAGACCACAACATTGCCCTCGCAGGGTGCTGATCAAGAATCAGACCCTGATGAGACTATGTTGCCCCATCACGAACGCTATACCACCGAACGACACGGTGACACAGACGAAGTTGCGCAGGAGGTACAAGAAGAGTTATTAGATGACCCAGTTCTTGACCCCGATTGGCAGCCATTGGGGGAACAGGGTGCAGGCGGCAGCAGTTCTGAAGCAGAGGAGGAGGAGGGGCCGCAGCAGGCATCAACATCGCCACAGGTTCCATCTGCCGGGCCCGTATCTTGCCCAAAACGCGTGGCAAAGCCAAAACCTGGTGGAGGACAGCGTGGCCATCCGGTTAAAGCTCAGTCTGCAATGCCTGAAAAGGTATCCGATGCTAGAAAGAGTGCAGTCTGGCATTTTTTTAAACAACATCCAATTGATCAGCGCAAAGTCATCTGTCAAAAATGTTCTACTTCCTTAAGCAGAGGTCAGAATCTGAAAAGTCTCAATACTAGTTGCATGCATAGACATTTAACCACCATGCATTTGAAAGCTTGGACTAACTACCAAACGTCCCTTAAGGTTGTTGCACCCTCGGCCAATGAAGCTAGTCATCAACGCAACATCCCTTCCGGCAGTGTAGGACCACCATTTAGCGCACCACCTGCTGTATCTGTGCAGGTATCTTTGCCAGGCCAAAGCAGTCAGGGTCAGGGAATCACCAGTTTCGTAGTAGGAAACACTGCATCTAGGGCACCGGCGGCAACAATACCATCTCCCACCGTCTCTCAGTCTGCCATGTCCACCGGCACCCCCGCTAGTTCCACGATCTCCAGCTCTCCAGTCCAGCTCACCCTACATGAGACTATGGTTAGAAAAAGGAAATACTTAGCCTCGCATCCGCGTACACAGGGTTTGAACGCCCACATAGCTAGACTAATCTCGTTAGAGATGATGCCCTACCGGTTAGTTGAAAGCGAAGCTTTCAAAGACCTGATGGACTACGCTGTACCACGCTACGAGCTACCCAGTCGACACTTTTTTTCCAGAAAAGCCATCCCAGCCCTCCACCAGCATGTTAAAGAGCGCATCGTCCATGCACTCAGGCAATCTGTGAGCACAAAGGTGCACCTGACAACAGATGCATGGACCAGTAGGCATGGCCAGGGACGTTACGTGTCCATCACGGCACACTGGGTAAATGTGGTGGATTCAGGGTCCACAGGGGACAGCAAGTTTGGGACAGTTCTGCCTAGCCCACGGTCTAGTAAACAGTTGTCTGTAGCCGTTCGCACCCCCTCCTCCTCCTCCTCCTCGTCCTCCTGCAGAAGCAAGAGCTCGTCCACAGACCGCAGTCGCACAAACACTCCATCCGCACCTGCCACTGTTGCACACCAGGTCTCCCATTATGGGGCAGCTACTGGCATACGTCAGCAGGCTGTATTGGCTATGAAGTGTTTGGGCGACAATAGACACACCGCGGAAGTTCTGTCCGAGTTCTTGCAGCAAGAAACGCAGTCGTGGCTGGGCACTGTAGATCTTGAGGCAGGCAAGGTAGTGAGTGATAACGGAAGGAATTTCATGGCTGCCATCTCCCTTTCCCAACTGAAACACATTCCTTGCCTGGCTCACACCTTAAACCTGGTGGTGCAGTGCTTCCTGAAAAGTTATCCGGGGTTATCCGACCTGCTCCTCAAAGTGCGTGGACTTTGCGCACATATCCGCCGTTCGCCTGTACACTCCAGCCGTATGCAGACCTATCAGCGTTCTTTGAACCTTCCCCAGCATCGCCTAATCATAGACGTTGCAACAAGGTGGAACTCAACACTGCACATGCTTCAGAGACTGTGCGAACAGAGGCGGGCTGTTATGTTTTTGTGGGAGGATACACATACACGGGCAGGCAGTAGGATGGCAGACATGGAGTTGTCAGGTGTGCAGTGGTCGAAGATTCAAGACATGTGTCAAGTCCTTCAGTGTTTTGAGGAATGCACACGGCTGGTTAGTGCAGACAACGCCATAATAAGCATGAGCATCCCCCTAATGCGTCTGCTGATGCAAAGTTTGACGCACATAAAGGATCAGGCGTCTGCACCAGAGGAAGAGGAAAGCCTTGATGACAGTCAGCGATTGTCTGGTCAGGGCAGTGTACATGACGAGGTACCGGGCGAAGAGGAGGTGGAGGATGAGGAGGATGATGGGGATGAGTATATTTTTAATGAGGAAGCTTTCCCGGGGGCACGGGAAATTGGTGGCGTGGCAAGGCCGGGTTCTGGTTTTTTGAGGGACACAAGTGACGTAGATTTGCCTGCAACTGCCCCTCAACCAAGCACAACCGCAGATTTGACAACGGGAACTTTGGCCCACATGGCGGATTATGCCTTGCGTATCCTCAAAAGGGACACACGCATTACAAAAATGATGAACGATGACGATTACTGGTTGGCCTGCCTCCTTGATCCTCGCTATAAAGGCAAATTGCAAAATATTATGCCACATGAGAACTTGGAACTAATATTAGCAACAAAACAATCAACTCTTGTTGACCGTTTGCTTCTGGCATTCCCTGCACACAGCGCCCGTGATCGTTCTCACACGAGCTCCAGGGGCCAGCAGACCAGAGGTGTTAGAGGGGCAGAAATCAGAAGTGGCGTTGGACAGAGGGGTTTTCTGACCAGGTTGTGGAGTGATTTTTCTATGACCGCAGACAGGACAGGTACTGCAGCATCAATTCAAAGTGACAGGAGACAACATTTGTCCAGTATGGTTACAAACTATTTTTCATCCCTTATCGACGTTCTCCCTCAACCGTCATTCCCATTTGATTACTGGGCATCCAAATTAGACACCTGGCCAGAATTGGCAGAATATGCATTGCAGGAGCTTGCTTGCCCGGCAGCTAGTGTCCTATCAGAAAGAGTATTCAGTGCTGCAGGTTCAATACTAACAGAAAAAAGGACTCGTCTGGCTACCCAAAATGTAGATGATCTAACCTTCATTAAAATGAACCACAACTGGATTTCAAAATCTTTTGCCCCACCCTGCCCGGCTGACACCTAGCTTTCCTATGAAAAGGTCTTGCCTGTGGACTATTCTGAATGACTTTTCCAATCTCGTAATTTTCTTCACCTGATTGTCCAGCATACGACATGTTTCCACCTCACGAAATGGCCAAACTCCCCACACGGGGCCGTGCTATCGCCACTTTGCGCTTGGACCCTTGAGAGTGCTGTTTGTCTGAAGAGGTGGGTGTGGCCGCTTTTGGTCGACGGCACTGCCACTGGGTCCCTCATAGTACAATAAAGTGTCTCTGGCGGTGGTGGTGCGCACCCAACGTCAGACACACCGTTGTAATATGAGGGGCCCTGTGCCTGTACCGCCGGCCACAAGACAGTTCCCCCCCCCAGCTCAAACAGTGCTCTACCACTAGCAAAATTATCTCTCACAGCTTCACCAATGTGTAGTCTAGCCGCTGACATCCTTCAATGCCTGGCACTGACAATACCATTGTTTTGACATTTTTGTTATGTTAGGCCTTCGAAGCCTGTCTGCGGTCCCTTCTTTCTACAACTACTACACTGACCAGGCCACTGCTGGCCGTGTTACCCTGGAACCAATTTAAAAGTGCCTACAGTCAGCCCAATTTTGTTATGTTAGGCCTTCGAAGACTGTCTGCCGTCACTCCTTCCACTAGACTTCCACTGACCATACACTGCTGCCCATGTACCCCTGGAACCAATTTAAAGTGCCTACAGCCAGCCCAATTTTGTTATGTTAGGCCTTCGAAGCCTGTCTGCGGTCACTCCTTCCACTAGACTTCCACTGACCAGACCACTGCTGCCCGTGTACCCCTGGAACCAATTTAAAAGTGCCTACAGCCAGCCCAAGTTTGTTATGTTAGGCCTTGGAAGCCTGTCTGCGGTCACTCCTTCCACTAGACTTCCACTGACCAGACCACTGCTGCCCGTGTACCCCTGGAACCAATTTAAAAGTGCCTACAGCCAGCCCAAGTTTGTTATGTTAGGCCTTGGAAGCCTGTCTGCGGTCACTCCTTCCACTAGACTTCCACTGACCAGACCACTGCTGCCCGTGTACCCCTGGAACCAATTTAAAAGTGCCTACAGCCAGCCCAAGTTTGTTATGTTAGGCCTTGGAAGCCTGTCTGCGGTCACTCCTTCCACTAGACTTCCACTGACCAGACCACTGCTGCCCGTGTACCCCTGGAACCAATTTAAAAGTGCCTACAGCCAGCCCAAGTTTGTTATGTTAGGCCTTCTAAGCCTGTCTGCGGTCCATTCTTTCAACTACTACTACACTGACCAGGTCACTGCTGCCCGTGTACCCCTGGAACCAATTTAAAATTGCCTACAGCCAGCCCAATTTTTTTATTTTAGGCCTTCGATGCCTGTCTGCGGTCCATTCTTTCAACTACTACTACACTGACCAGGTCACTGCTGCCCGTGTACCCCTGGAACCAATTTAAAATTGCCTACAGCCAGCCCAATTTTTTTATTTTAGGCCTTCGATGCCTGTCTGCGGTCCATTCTTTCAACTACTACTACACTGACCAGGTCACTGCTGCCCGTGTACCCCTGGAACCAATTTAAAATTGCCTACAGCCAGCCCAATTTTTTTATTTTAGGCCTTCGATGCCTGTCTGCGGTCCATTCTTTCAACTACTACTACACTGACCAGGTCACTGCTGTCCGTGTACCCCTGGAACCAATTTAAAATTGCCTACAGCCATGTGTTATTATTTTAGGCCTTCGATGCCTGTCTGCGGTCACTCCTTCCACTAGGCCTCCACTGACCACACCACTGCTGCCCGTGTACCCCTGGAACCAATTTAAAATTGCCTACAGCCAGCCCAATTTTTTTATTTTAGGCCTTCGATGCCTGTCTGCGGTCCATTCTTTCAACTACTACTACACTGACCAGGTCACTGCTGTCCGTGTACCCCTGTAACCAATTTAAAATTGCCTACAGCCATGTGTTATTATTTTAGGCCTTCGATGCCTGTCTGCGGTCCATTCTTTCAACTACTACTACACTGACCAGGTCACTGCTGTCCGTGTACCCCTGGAACCAATTTAAAATTGCCTACAGCCATGTGTTATTATTTTAGGCCTTCGATGCCTGTCTGCGGTCACTCCTTCCACTAGGCCTCCACTGACCACACCACTGCTGCCCGTGTACCCCTGGAACCAATTTAAAATTGCCTACAGCCAGCCCAATTTTTTTATTTTAGGCCTTCGATGCCTGTCTGCGGTCCATTCTTTCAACTACTACTACACTGACCAGGTCACTGCTGCCCGTGTACCCCTGGAACCAATTTAAAATTGCCTACAGCCATGTGTTATTATTTTAGGCCTTCGATGCCTGTCTGCGGTCACTCCTTCCACTAGGCCTCCACTGACCACACCACTGCTGTCCGTGTACCCCTGGAACCAATTTAAAATTGCCTACAGCCATGTGTTATTATTTTAGGCCTTCGATGCCTGTCTGCGGTCCATTCTTTCAACTACTACTACACTGACCAGGGCACTGCTGGCCGTGTACCCCTGGAACCAACATCAGAAAATATAAAAATAAGTATTTTGCTTATAAAAAAGAAAATACTGGTGAGATATCAAATGCAGACATTTTAACATTAAAAACAAACACACAACTCTAATCTGGTACAGTACTAAAAATGGCCACCAGCTACAATTACTTTCTCCTGCAAGTAGTTAACTGAAAGTTTTTTTAAATTGAAAACACACATATGGCATCCACCGAGTGTTGTCCTGTCGCGTCTTCTTTATATTATTGCCGAGAAGATGCAAAATAATGAAAATAATAAAATCATTAATTACCAAAATAATAGAGAAAGTCAACACCACATTGCAAATAAACATTCATTCCAAATAAAGAAGCAGGGCGCGTCCGAGGGTGAGTATATACCTAATAAGAATATAATCACCCTCGGACGCGCAATGCTTATTTCCAACAGCCTTCCTTCCTAAGAATCAGCCCTTCCGTCGTGTAGAGAGACGTTGTGTTACACTCCAAGGTGTTCCCCAGGTTGCCTTTCCTGAGCTTCGATCTTCCGGCTCTCGTTTAGTAGTTCTTGGAAACTACTCTGCATTAGGCCTTCAAATTGGGTATGGGGTGTAGAGAGATGGTGTGTTCCACTCCAAGGTGTTCCCCAGGTTGCCTTTCCTGAGCTTCGATCTTCCGGCTCTCGTTTAGTAGTTGTTGGAAACTACGCTGCATTAGGCCTTCAAATTGGGTATGGGGTGTAGCGAGAGGGTGTGTTACACTCCAAGGTGTTCCCCAGGTTGCCTTTCCTGAGCTTCGATCTTCCGGCTCTCGTTTAGTAGTTCTTGGAAACTACACTGCATTAGGCCTTCAAATTGGGTATGGGGTGTAGAGAGAGGGTGTGTTACACTCCAAGGTGTTCCCCAGGTTGCCTTTCCTGAGCTTCGATATTCCGGCTCTCGTTTAGTAGTTGTCGGAAACTACGCTGCATTAGGCCTACAAATTGGGTATGGGGTGTAGAGAGAGGGTGTGTTACACTCCAAGGTGTTCCCCAGGTTGCCTTTCCTGAGCTTCGATCTTCATGCTCTCGTTTAGTAGTTGTCGGAAACTACGCTGCATTAGGCCTACAAATTGGGTATGGGGTGTAGAGAGAGGGTTTGTTACACTCCAAGGTGTTCCCCAGGTTGCCTTTCCTGAGCTTCGATCTTCCGGCTCTCGTTTAGTAGTTGTTGGAAACTACGCTGCATTAGGCCTTCAAATTGGGTATGGGGTGTAGCGAGAGGGTGTGTTACACTCCAAGGTGTTCCCCAGGTTGCCTTTCCTGAGCTTCGATCTTCCGGCTCTCGTTTAGTAGTTGTTGGAAACTACGCTGCATTAGGCCTTCAAATTGGGTATGGGGTGTAGCGAGAGGGTGTGTTACACTCCAAGGTGTTCCCCAGGTTGCCTTTCCTGAGCTTCGATCTTCCGGCTCTCGTTTAG
Source organism: Ranitomeya imitator (assembly GCF_032444005.1). Taxonomy (NCBI): domain Eukaryota; kingdom Metazoa; phylum Chordata; class Amphibia; order Anura; family Dendrobatidae; genus Ranitomeya; species Ranitomeya imitator. Next base: position 471,172,596 of record NC_091285.1, read on the forward strand.
TAGTTCTTGGAAACTACACTGCATTAGGCCTTCAAATTGGGTATGGGGTGTAGAGAGAGGGTGTGTTACACTCTAAGGTGTTCCCCAGGTTTCCTTGCCATTGCTTCGGTCTTCCGACTCTCGTTTAGTAGTTGTAGAAAAGTACACTGCATTAGGCCATACAAAATGGGTATGGGGTGGAGAGAGATGGTGTGTTACACTCCAAGGTGTTCCCCAGGTTGCCTTTCCTGAGCTTCTATCTTCAGGCTCTCATTAAATTGTGGTTAAATGGAACAACTGCATTTGGCGTACTAGTTGGTTTGGGGCCTACTATCGGTGTCTGCCACTCCTTGCTGTTCTCCTCCACTGAACAAAGCTGTGCCGCCTGTTTACTACGGTTGCCAATTTTGAACTGCATTTCGACTACTTACTGATTTGGCCCTACTCTCTGTGTCAGCCTCTCATTCCAGTTGTCCTCCACTGCAATGCCCCCTGGTTATTCCTGTGTTACCAATTTTGAACTGCATTTAGCCCACTTTCTTCTTTGGGCCTATATCTGTGTTTCCACTTCATCGTGCCCATTGCCCAGCCAGTGATAGATGAGTCTGCTGGTACATTGACCCATAACGCAACATTCCCCGTGCACGCTACACAACAACATTGTGACCCTGCTGAAAGTCAGGTTGCTCTTCCCGCATACCATACCACCTTACACGGGGACAAAGAGGAAGGTGCAGATGAAAGTGCAGGTTCCTTCATCAGGTGGGGGGAGGAATACTAGTTGGCGACGTCACTGGCACAGGGCCTCTCATAGTACGCAAAAGTGTTGCTGCCGGTGGGAGGCGCCCCCGCCGTGCAAACACACCGCTGTACTTTGAGGGGCCCTGTGCCAGTGCCAATGCCAACGAGTGGGCCCCCCCTGCTTGCTCAGGTTCACAGCACTTGCAAAGTTGAAATACTTGCCACTGCCGTGACGTGGTCCAGATTTCCTGGGCCCACTAATTACTTGAACCAGCCCTACCCCCCACAACTTTAGCCAAATGACCCCCAATTTCAAATGCCTTCCAATTATTATAAGGTAAATTACGCTTGACAAGCTTCATTAAGAAGAATGGATGGTTTTGACATTAAAATGGCCACTCTAGGTGTTTTCCTGGCCCCCACTCACTGCCGACTATGCTGCCCCATTGACTTGCATTGGGTTTCGTGTTTCGGTCGATCCCGACTTTACGTCATAATCGGCCGATTTCACTCGACCCGACTTTGGACATAGTCGGGTTTCGCAAAACCCGGCTCGACTCTAAAAAGGTCAAGGTCGCTCAACTCTACTGCCCTGTACTCGCTGAGAAAAATGATTTTATAACTAACATGTCCCTATAGTAATATGTCCTCCCTCGCTCTAATTCCAAGCGCACTCCCGGGGTTTGAACTCTGTGTGCTGTTTCTTCCTGGTATGACGCTGCAGTGCGTCATTTCCAGACCTGTGCAGTGTGGGGGTGTATTGGGTGTACTGGTTGGCTCTGGAGCATACGCACTGCACATTCTGACACTGGCAAGTACACGCAATACTCCCCCACAGTGCACATGCTGGGCTCTGCCCACAGCCGTGTACAGCCCGTACACACACGGCTTCGCTCCGAGAACCCGTACACACACGGCTCCGCTCCGTACACCTTGTACACACACGGCTCCGCTCCGTACACACATGGCTCCGCTCCGTACACCTTGTACACACGCGGCTCCGATCCCTACACCTTGTACACATGCGGCTGCGCTCTTTACACCTTGTACACACGCGGCTCTGCACCGTACACCTTGTACACACGCAGCTCCACTCCTTACACCTTGTACACACGCGGCTCCGATCCCTACACCTTGAACACACGGCTTCGCTCCGAGAACTCCGTACACCTTGTACACACGCGGCTCCGCTCCCTACACCTTGTACACACGTGGCTCCGCTCCCTACACCTTGTACACACGCAGCTCCGCTCCCTACACCTTGTACACATGCGGCTGCGCTCTTTACACCTTGTACACACGCGGCTCTGCACCGTACACCTTGTACACACGCGGCTCCACTCCTTACACCTTGTACACACGCGGCTCCGCTCCATACACCTCTTACACACGCGGCTCCGCTCCATACACCTCTTACACACGCAGCACCACTCCATACACCCCATACATACACGAATCCGCTCACCTCTTTCACCCACGGCTCAGCTTTGTACACACCTGACTCCGCTCCGTACACCTTGCCCCACTACATACATACACGGCTCCGCTCTGTACACCTTGTACACACACGGCTCTGTTACATAAACATCCCCTCATTCAGCACCATGACAATCAAGCACAGCAGAGTCCTGCATAGTGCATACACTGAGGCCACTGATCATGTGACCCCTGACTCCTCCCCTCCTGTGACCTCATCACAGGTCCTGTGCGCATAGAACAGGTAGGTGTGTGTGTGTGTGTGTGTGTGTGTGTGTGTGTCAGGTGTAAGCAGCACATCACTCACCAGCTAATGCCTGCCATCTCTCCAGCTTCAGTCAGTGACACGCACAGCCCTTCTGCTAGGTCACATGTCCTTCACGGACACGCCCACTCGCCGCACACTGCTGAAAGTCTGGGGAAGCTGTGGGCGTGGCCAGCAGGATGCGTGCGTGACTTGTCTCCTTCCCCTGCTACTTGTTTGCTGGACTGGGCGGGCCCTGAAAACACAGTGGGCCCCGTCGCAGTTGCGACCCCTGCGACCGCAGTTGTTACGCCCCTGGCTATTCTGTAAAGAGGTGTCCAGCAAAACTCTACCAGCACATCATATGTTTCTACAAAAGGATCCTTTGGGCAAAGGATGGCATTGTATTCCGGAGGTGTATACTGGGTGATCTAGCCACAAGGTACAGTATATATCCAACCGACACTGCAAAAAGCAGTCCAAAAGAAGATGAACAGCGCTCCAGCCGGGTGTCGTAGTATCAAAAGAAATCTTTATTGATCCATGTAGAAGCAACGTTTCGACCAGTATCCTGGTCTTTTTCAAGCATACAACAAGGTACAAAGTGTCGGCTTAAATGGTGTGGATACCACACAGGGCACCAATCACCAGCCAGCCACTAATTACATACATAAATATAACAGATAACATCAATCAGACAACACACAATTCGTTAAAATAGATACAAACAATGTCTGCAGCATAGAAAAAAAGAAAATCAAAACAAAAAGCATATAACATATAACATTACTGCAGTGTTTATTTTCCATCCAGCCAATTAGGTTCCGGCATAATCGTAACCATGGCTACAAGGTTCCAATGAAATAGTCATTACAGCGATCCTCATATCCAATCCGGATCCTTTCTGTGATTGGCGCCAAAATTCAACCAGCCTATCCAGCCTCATCATGCTTCCAATAAAGCCCTGAATAACAAATCAGGCAACCGCTTACAACATACATCATGACTGCATCATAATCCTGCGTCATACCCCGGCAAACCACAGGACCGCAGAGAACTCAGAAGCACCCTGATGAGTGTAGCTGCGCGTCATGGCAACAGCCGGCCCACCTCACATGACCGCAGAATAGGGCCTGCCCCGCTGCGACGCGACCATCCATCCCCCATGTAGAGGAGAAGACGCGGACGTGCGCAGGCGCAACACCGCCGGAAGCCGCAGCATCGCAGAACATGATACAAGCAGGTCCAACGGTGCCGCGAACGCCACCCCCCCCTGACTCCCCCCACACAAAGGAGACGCTGACGCGCCACAGCCAGAACGTCCCAGACGCGACATCACAGGGCCGGCAAGCCAGGTGCCAGTGCGCAAGCGCCCAAAACACCAATGGATCTGCGTAGCCACGGCCACAATGGGTTGCCACGGTGACCTAAAAAACATAAATGGATTAAGTTAATCATCTATGGATAGTGCAGCTCAAGTGTAGTACATGGAAACATCCACAATAACCATACAGATCTTTAGAGTTACACTAACAGAGAACGAAAAGAACAGGCATTGTATATTCGATCCTTTGAGTAATTAAAAACATTGTAAATAAAAAATGGAAACACTTTAAAAACAAAATACCGATGAAAATGCCATAACTGAGGGGAGAAAGAATTATTTAGGGATACAAACCTGTAAATTAAAATCTAAATTAAGACCTCCAGGTTGTAAGGTCCCCAATGGGTAAATCCATCTCATTTCCTTCTTCCTAAGTAATAATAATCTATCCCATCCTCTCCTCAGAGCTGGAACACTATCTATTACCCTAAAGCGTAATTGGTTGACAGAATGCTTATTATCCAAAAAATGTTTGGGGATCGGCAAATCTGTAAGTCCTGTTCGTATCGTGCTCTTGTGTTTACTGATTCGTGCCCGCACCTCCATTGTGGTCTCCCCCACATAAGCTAACCCGCACGGACACGTAATCATGTAAACAACAAAGCTCGAAGAACAAGTGTAACGTTCCTTCAGGTAAATTTTCTTCCCCGTGTGAGGGTGATAGAAGAACTCCCCTTTAAGCATATTGTTACAGCTCGCACAACCCAGGCATGGAAAATTTCCAAGTCTGGGTGTGCTCAGAGTTGTTTGAATTGAGGAGCTCTTAGATGACCCAATATCCGATCTCACAAGGCTATCACCCAGATTGCGTCCCCTTCTGTATGACATCATTGGATAGTTGTTAAACGCCGGTATTGATGGTAAACCGTGTTGTAGGCCCAACCAATGTTTTCTCAAAATCCTGTCAATTTGACCACTAGCTGAAGTATAAGTAGATACAAAAGGGATACGCTCCCCGGGCTGCTTAGAGGAGCCTGATTTACGAATTGACTCCCGTGATAAACTACGAGCCTTATGACTAAATCTACATAGCTCCTTCTTAGGATAACCCCTGTTACATAGTTATTAAGGTTGAAGGAAGACTATATGTCCATCTAGTTCAACCCATAGCCTAACCTAACATGCCCTAACATGTTGATCCAGAGGAAGGCAAAAAAAAACCCATGTGGCAAAGAGTAAGCTCCACATTGGGGAAAAAAATTCCTTCCCGACTCCACATACGGCAATCAGACTAGTTCCCTGGATCAACGCCCTATCAAGGAATCTAGTGTATATACCCTGTAACATTATACTTTTCCAGAAAGGTATCCAGTCCCCTCTTAAATTTAAGTAATGAATCACTCATTACAACATCATACGGCAGAGAGTTCCATAGTCTCACTGCTCTTACAGTAAAGAATCCGCGTCTGTTATTATGCTTAAACCTTTTTTCCTCCAACCGCAGAGGATGCCCCCTTGTCCCTGTTTCAGGTCTATGATTAAAAAGATCATCAGAAAGGTCTTTGTACTGTCCCCTCATATATTTATACATTAACATAAGATCACCCCTTAGTCTTCGTTTTTCCAAACTAAATAGCCCCAAGTGTAATAACCTATCTTGGTATTGCAGACCCCCCAGTCCTCTAATTACCTTGGTCGCTCTTCTCTGCACCCGCTCCAGTTCAGCTATGTCTTTCTTAAACACCGGAGACCAGAACTGTGCACAGTATTCTAAGTGTGGTCGAACTAGTGACTTGTATAGAGGTAAAATTATATTCTCCTCATGAGCATCTATGCCTCTTTTAATGCATCCCATTATTTTATTTGCCTTTGTAGCAGCTGCCTGACACTGGCCACTGAATATAAGTTTGTCATCCACCCATACACCCAGGTCTTTTTCATTGACGGTTTTGCCCAGAGTTTTAGAATTAAGCACATAATTATACATCTTATTACTTCTACCCAAGTGCATGACCTTACATTTATCCCCATTAAAGCTCATTTGCCATTTATCAGCCCAAGCTTCTAGTTTACATAAATCATCCTGTAATATAAAATTGTCCTCCTCCTGTTGGAGAACTTGAGACACATCTCATCCAGCCTCAGGACTTGCTAAACCCCCCGGAAGACCTATTGTGTCGGGGAGGGGCTCTCTATTTAACAAGACAGCAATTTTTTTGGATAAAGTATTGCGTACTTATGCTACATCAGCCAAATCCTATATTCGTGACACAAATGACTTTCTTAATAAGCTTGAAGGCATCACTGTGTCTGAGACTACCCTGCTTGCATCGTTCGACGTTGTATCTCTGTACACGTCGATCGAGCATGACAAGGGGCTCGATGCGGTCTCTTGTGTGCTATCGGGCTCTGACGTGGCTCCAGAGAGTGCACGACTTGTCCTCACACTGTTAGAGCTCATCCTCAGGAGGAATTATTTTCTCTTTGGGGATGAGTTCTTTTTACAGTTGAGGGGTACCGCCATGGGGTCCAATGTGGCCCTCACTTATGCCAACATCTATATGGCGGTATTCGAGGACAGGTTTGTGTACTGTTCCAATCTCTGGCGCCACGTCAGAGCCTGGTGGCGTTACATTGATGACATTTTTTTGATTTGGGACGGTAATGTGACAGAGCTTAATGAGTTTCATCAATATCTTAACGGAGTGTACATGGAGTTACAGTTCACCTTGACATCTTCTACTTCTCAGCTCCAGTTTTTGGATACCCTTGTGTACAAAGAAGGAGACAAATTGAAGACAGACATCTTTGTGAAAGAGACGGATAGAAATGGCCTGTTGCTATTTGATAGCAACCATCCTCGGAGAATGGTTAACTCCCTACCGTGGAGCCAACTCCTGAGGGTGCGGAGGATAGTGTCGGATGACATTGTGGTTGACCGGAGGCTGGATGAGATGTGTCTCAAGTTCTCCAACAGGGGTTATCCTAAGAAGGAGCTATGTAGATTTAGTCATAAGGCTCGTAGTTTATCACGGGAGTCCATTCGTAAATCAGGCTCCTCTGTTGTGAATTCTGTGGCTGAGTTCACTTCTGTGGTCACAAGTGGTATTGCAGTCTCTGGGCTTCCTCCCTCAGGTGTTTTGGTGAGCTCGTTGGCTGCCTTGCTATTTAGCTCCACCTGAGTCTGTCTTCCTTGCTCCTTGTCAATGTTCCAGTGTTGGATCTGAGCTACTGCATCTTTCCTTGGGCCTGCTGCTCTGCTAGATAAGTGCTTCTAGTTTGTTTTCTGTTTTTTTCTGTCCAGCTTGCTATTGTCTTTTGCTGGAAGCTCTGAGAAGCAGAGGGGTGCACCGCCGTGCTGTTAGTTCGGCACGGTGGGTCTTTTTGCCCCTTTGCGTGGTTTTCGTTTTAGGGTTTTTTGTAGACTGCATAGTTCTCTTTGCTATCCTCGCTCTGTCTAGAATATCGGGCCTCACTTTGCTGAATCTATTTCATTCCTACGTTTGTCTTTTCATCTTGCTAACAGTCATTATATGTGGGGGGCTGCCTATTCCTTTGGGGTATTTCTCTGAGGTAAGTCAGGCTTGTATTTCTATCTTCAGGCTAGTCAGCTCCTCAGGCAGTGCCGAGTTGCATAGGTAGTTGTTAGGCGCAATCCACTGCTGCTTATAGTTGTGTGAGGATAGATCAGGTACTGCAGTCTACAGAGATTCCACGTCTCAGAGCTCGTCCTATTGTTTTTGGTTATTGCCAGATCTCTGTATGTGCGCTGATTATTGCACGCTGTGTTGCCTGATTGCCAGCCATAACAGTACAAGGAGCCACACCAATGATTCCCAATAGAGGGAAAAAAGAAATCCTGACATCATTTTTTTTTCTTAGCTCTGTCTTCAGTCTTTTTTTTCCCCTAGACATTAGAGTGCTTCAGGACACAGCTGTGGACATGGATATTCAGGCTCTGTGCTCCTCAATGGATAATCTCGTTGTAAATGTACAAAAGATTCAAGATACTATTGATCAGAAATCGATGCTAGAACCAAGAATTCCGATTCCTGATTTGTTTTTTGGTGACAGAACTAAGTTCCTGAGCTTCAGAAATAATTGTAAGCTATTTTTGGCCTTGAAACCTCATTCTTCTGGTAATCCTATTCAACAGGTTTTGATTATTATTTCTTTTTTGCGCGGCGACCCACAGGACTGGGCGTTTTCTCTTGCACCAGGAGATTCTGCATTGAGTAATGTTGATGCATTTTTCCTGGCGCTCGGATTGCTTTACGATGAGCCTAATTCAGTGGATCAGGCTGAGAAAAATCTGCTGGCTTTATGCCAGGGTCAGGATGATGTAGAAGTATATTGTCAGAAATTTAGGAAATGGTCAGTACTCACTCTGTGGAATGAATCTGCACTAGCGGCTTTGTTCAGAAAGGGTCTCTCTGAAGCTCTTAAGGATGTAATGGTGGGATTTCCTATGCCTGCTGGTTTGAATGAGTCTATGTCCTTGGCCATTCAGATCGGTCGTCGCTTGCGCGAGCGTAAATCTGTGCACCATCTGGCGGTACTGCCTGAGAGTAAACCTGAGCCTATGCAGTGCGACAGGACTATGACTAAAGTAGAACGGCAAGAACACAGACGTCTGAACAGACTGTGTTTCTATTGTGGTGATTCTACTCATGCTATTTCTAATTGTCCTAAACGCACTAGGCGGTTCGATAGCTCTGCCGTTATTGGTACTGTACAGTCCAAATTCCTTTTGTCCATTACCTTAATGTGCTCTTTGTCATCGTATTCTGTCATGGCGTTTGTGGATTCAGGCGCTGCCCTGAATCTGATGGATTTGGATTATGCTAAACGTTGTGGATTTTTCTTGGAGCCTTTGCGGTGTCCTATTCCGTTGAGAGGAATTGATGCTACACCTTTGGCCAAGAATAAGCCTCAGTACTGGGCCCAGCTGACCATGTGCATGGCTCCTGCACATCAGGAAGTTATTCGCTTTCTGGTACTGCATAATTTGCATGATGTGGTCGTGTTGGGGTTGCCATGGCTACAAACCCATAATCCAGTATTGGATTGGAACTCTATGTCGGTAACCAGCTGGGGTTGTCAGGGAGTACATGGTGATGTTCCATTTTTGTCTATTTCGTCATCCATTCCTTCTGACATCCCAGAGTTCTTGTCGGACTTTCAGGATGTATTTGAAGAGTCCAAGTCTGATGCCCTACCTCCGCATAGGAATTGTGATTGTGCTATCGATTTGATTCCTGGTAGTAAATTCCCTAAGGGTCGTTTATTTAATTTGTCCGTACCTGAACACACCGCTATGCGCAGTTATGTGAAGGAGTCCCTGGAGAAGGGACATATTCGCCCATCGTTGTCACCATTGGGAGCAGGGTTCTTTTTTGTAGCCAAGAAGGATGGTTCGCTAAGACCGTGTATTGATTACCGCCTTCTTAATAAGATCACTGTTAAGTTTCAGTATCCCTTGCCATTGATTTCTGACTTGTTTGCTCGGATTAAGGGGGCTAGTTGGTTTACTAAGATTGATCTTCGTGGTGCGTATAATCTGGTGAGAATCAGGCAGGGAGATGAATGGAAAACAGCATTTAATACGCCCGAGGGTCATTTTGAGTATCTGGTGATGCCGTTCGGACTTGCCAATGCTCCATCTGTTTTTCAGTCTTTTATGCATGACATTTTCCGTGAGTATCTGGATAAATTCTTGATTGTTTACTTGGATGACATTTTGATCTTCTCAGATGATTGGGAGTCTCATGTGAAGCAAGTCAGAATGGTTTTCCAGGTACTGCGTGCTAATTCCTTGTTCGTGAAGGGATCAAAGTGTCTCTTCGGTGTGCAGAAAGTTTCATTTTTGGGGTTCATCTTTTCCCCTTCTACTATCGAGATGGATCCGGTTAAGGTTCAGGCCATCCAGGATTGGACTCAGCCGACATCTCTAAAAAGTCTGCAGAAATTCCTGGGCTTTGCTAATTTTTATCGTCGCTTCATCTGTAATTTTTCTAGCATTGCCAGACCATTGACCGATTTGACCAAGAAGGGTGCTGATTTGGTTAATTGGTCTTCTGCTGCCGTGGAAGCTTTTCAGGAGTTGAAGCGTCGTTTTTGCTGTGCCCCTGTGTTGTGTCAACCTGATGTTTCTCTTCCGTTCCAGGTCGAGGTTGATGCTTCTGAGATTGGTGCAGGGGCGGTTTTGTCACAGAGAGGTTCTGGTTGCTCAGTGTTCAAACCATGTGCTTTCTTTTCCAGGAAATTTTCTGCTGCTGAGCGTAATTATGATGTGGGCAACCGAGAGTTGCTGGCCATGAAGTGGGCATTCGAGGAGTGGCGTCATTGGCTTGAGGGTGCTAAGCATCGCGTGGTGGTATTGACTGATCATAAGAACTTGACTTATCTCGAGTCTGCCAAGCGCTTGAATCCTAGACAGGCCCGTTGGTCGTTATTTTTTGCTCGTTTTGATTTTGTGATTTCATACCTTCCGGGCTCTAAAAATGTGAAGGCGGATGCTCTGTCTAGGAGTTTTGTGCCCGACTCTCCGGGGTTATCTGAGCCGGCGAGTATCCTCAAGGAAGGAGTCATTGTGTCTGCCATCTCCCCTGATTTGCGGAGAGTGTTGCAGAAATTTCAGGCTAATAAACCTGATCGTTGTCCGGCCGAGAAACTGTTCGTCCCTGATAGGTGGACTAGTAAAGTTATCTCTGAACTTCATTGTTCGGTGCTGGCCGGTCATCCAGGAATCTTTGGTACCAGGGAGTTGGTTGCTAGATCCTTCTGGTGGCCATCTCTGTCACGGGATGTGCGTGCTTTTGTGCAGTCCTGTGGAATTTGTGCTAGGGCTAAGCCCTGCTGTTCACGTGCCAGTGGGTTGCTTTTGCCCTTGCCGGTCCCGAAGAGGCCTTGGACACATATTTCGATGGATTTCATTTCTGACCTTCCCGTTTCTCAAAAAATGTCGGTCATTTGGGTGGTCTGTGATCGCTTTTCTAAAATGGTCCATCTGGTGCCCTTGGTTAAATTGCCTTCCTCCTCTGATTTGGTGCCTTTGTTCTTCCAGCATGTGGTTCGTTTACATGGCATTCCTGAGAATATTGTTTCTGACAGAGGTTCCCAGTTTGTCTCGAGGTTCTGGCGAGCCTTTTGTGGTAGGATGGGCATTGACCTATCTTTCTCCTTGGCCTTCCATCCTCAGACTAATGGCCAGACCGAACGAACCAATCAGACCTTGGAAACATATTTGAGATGTTTTGTTTCCGCTGACCAGGATGATTGGGTGTCATTTTTGCCGTTGGCTGAGTTCGCCCTTAATAATCGGGCCAGCTCGGCTACCTTGGTCTCTCCATTTTTCTGCAATTCTGGGTTCCATCCTCGTTTCTCTTCAGGACAGGTTGAGTCTTCGGACTGTCCTGGTGTGGATTCTGTGGTGGACAGGTTGCAGCAGATCTGGACTCAGGTAGTGGACAATTTGACCTTGTCCCAGGAGAAGGCTCAGCTTTTCGCTAATCGCAGACGCCGTGTGGGACCCCGACTTCGTGTTGGGGATTTGGTTTGGTTATCTTCTCGTCATATTCCTATGAAGGTTTCCTCTCCTAAATTTAAACCTCGTTTTATTGGTCCATATAGGATTTCTGAGATTCTCAATCCGGTGTCTTTTCGTCTGACCCTCCCAGACTCCTTTTCCATACATAATGTATTCCATAGGTCGTTGTTGAGGAGATACGTGGCACCTATGGTTCCATCTGTGGAGCCTCCTGCCCCTGTTTTGGTGGAGGGGGAATTGGAGTATATTGTGGAGAAGATTTTGGATTCTCGTGTCTCTAGACGGAAACTCCAGTATCTGGTCAAATGGAAGGGTTATGCTCAGGAAGATAATTCCTGGGTTTTTGCCTCTGATGTCCATGCCCCAGATCTTGTTCGTGCCTTTCATGTGGCTCATCCTGGTCGGCCTGGGGGTTCTGGTGAGGGTTCGGTGACCCCTCCTCAAGGGGGGGGTACTGTTGTGAATTCTGTGGCTGAGTTCACTTCTGTGGTCACAAGTGGTATTGCAGTCTCTGGGCTTCCTCCCTCAGGTGTTTTGGTGAGCTCGTTGGCTGCCTTGCTATTTAGCTCCACCTGAGTCTGTCTTCCTTGCTCCTTGTCAATGTTCCAGTGTTGGATCTGAGCTACTGCATCTTTCCTTGGGCCTGCTGCTCTGCTAGATAAGTGCTTCTAGTTTGTTTTCTGTTTTTTTCTGTCCAGCTTGCTATTGTCTTTTGCTGGAAGCTCTGAGAAGCAGAGGGGTGCACCGCCGTGCTGTTAGTTCGGCACGGTGGGTCTTTTTGCCCCTTTGCGTGGTTTTCGTTTTAGGGTTTTTTGTAGACTGCATAGTTCTCTTTGCTATCCTCGCTCTGTCTAGAATATCGGGCCTCACTTTGCTGAATCTATTTCATTCCTACGTTTGTCTTTTCATCTTGCTAACAGTCATTATATGTGGGGGGCTGCCTATTCCTTTGGGGTATTTCTCTGAGGTAAGTCAGGCTTGTATTTCTATCTTCAGGCTAGTCAGCTCCTCAGGCAGTGCCGAGTTGCATAGGTAGTTGTTAGGCGCAATCCACTGCTGCTTATAGTTGTGTGAGGATAGATCAGGTACTGCAGTCTACAGAGATTCCACGTCTCAGAGCTCGTCCTATTGTTTTTGGTTATTGCCAGATCTCTGTATGTGCGCTGATTATTGCACGCTGTGTTGCCTGATTGCCAGCCATAACACTCCTCTAAGCAGCCCGGGGAGCGTATCCCTTTTGTATCTACTTATACTTCAGCTAGTGGTCAAATTGACAGGATTTTGAGAAAACATTGGTTGGGCCTACAACGCGGTTTACCATCAATACCGGCGTTTAACAACTATCCAATGATGTCATACAGAAGGGGACGCAATCTGGGTGATAGCCTAGTGAGATCGGATATTGGGTCATCTAAGAGCTCCTCAATTCAAACAACTCTGAGCACACCCAGACTTGAAAATTTTCCATGCCTGGGTTGTGCGAGCTGTAACAATATGCTTAAAGGGGAGTTCTTCTATCACCCTCACACGGGGAAGAAAATTTACCTGAAGGAACGTTACACTTGTTCTTCGAGCTTTGTTGTTTACATGATTACGTGTCCGTGCGGGTTAGCTTATGTGGGGCACGAATCAGCAAACACAAGAGCACGATACGAACAGGACTTACAGATTTGCCGATCCCCAAACATTTTTTGGATAATAAGCATTCTGTCAACCAATTACGCTTTAGGGTAATAGATAGTGTTCCAGCTCTGAGGAGAGGAGGGGATAGATTATTATTACTTAGGAAGAAGGAAATGAGATTGATTTACTCATTGGGGACCTTACAACCTGGAGTGTTGTGAATTCTGTGGCAGAGCTCCCTCCTGTGGTCACAAGTGGTACTTCGGCTGGTTCTCTCTGTGAGCTTCCGTTGGTGGAGGAAAGTGGTACTGCGGCTTCTGAGTTTCCTTCCTCAGGTGATGTGGTGAAGTCGTTAGGTGCTGCTTTATTTAACTCCACCTAGTGCTTTGATCCTGGCCTCCAGTCAATGTTCTAGTATTGGACCTGTTTCCTCCTGGATCGTTCCTGTGGCCTGCTGCTCTGCATAGCTAAGTTCCTCTTTGCTATTTGTTTGCTGTTTTTTTTCTGTCCAGCTTGTCAATTTGTTTTTTACTGCTTGCTGGAAGCTCTGGGACGCAGAGGGTGTACCTCCGTGCCGTTAGTTCGGTACGGAGGGTCTTTTTGCCCCCTTTGCGTGGTTTTTGTAGGGTTTTGTGTTGACCGCAAAGTTACCTTTCCTATCCTCGCTCTGTTCAGAAAGTTGGGCCTCACTTTGCTAAATCTATTTCATCTCTACGTTTGTCTTTTCATCTTAAACTCACAGTCATTATATGTGGGGGCTGCCTTTTCCTTTGGGGTATTTCTCTGAGGCAAGGTAGGCTTATTTTCTATCTTCAGGCTAGCTAGTTTCTCAGGCCATGCCGAGTTGCATAGGGAGCGTTAGGCGCAATCCACGGCTGCCTTTAGTGTGGTTGGAGAGGATTAGGGATTGCGGTCAACAGAGTTCCCACGTCTCAGAGCTCGTTCTTGTTTTTTGGGTTATTGCCAGGTCACTGTATGTGCGCTGACCTCTATGTCCATTGTGGTACTGAATTACCTTTCATAACAGTACTGGAGGCCAAAAGTACTAATGATTCTCAATAGAGGGAAAAAAGATGTTCTGAGACCATTTTTTTTTCTCTGCACAGTGTTTTGCCTTTTTTTTCCCCTAGACATTTGGGTGGTTCAGGACACAGGTGTAGCAATGGACATTAAAGGTCTGTCTTCATGTGTGGATCAGCTCACGGCAAGAGTACAAAGTATTCAAGACTTTGTGGTTCAGAATTCTATTTTAGAACCGAGAATTCCTATTCCTGATTTGTTTTTTGGAGATAGAACTAAATTTCTGAGTTTCAAAAATAATTGTAAACTATTTCTGGCTTTGAAACCTCGCTCCTCTGGTGACCCAGTTCAACAAGTTAGGATCGTTATTTCTTTTTTGCGTGGCGACCCTCAGGACTGGGCATTTTCTCTTGCGTCAGGAGATCCTGCATTAAGTAATATCAATGCATTTTTCCTGGCGCTCGGATTGCTGTACGATGAGCCTAATTCTGTGGATCAGGCAGAGAAGAATTTGCTGGCTCTGTGTCAGGTGTTGTGAATTCTGTGGCAGAGTTCACTCCTGTGGTCACAAGTGGTACTTCGGCTGATTCTCTCTGGGATCTTCCGTTTGTGGAGGAAAGTGGTACTGCTGCTTCTGAGTTTCCTCCCTCAGGTGATCTGGTGAGCTCGTTAGCTTCTTCTCTACTTAACTCCACCTGATGCTTTGATCTTTGCTTCCTGTCAATGTTTCAGTGTGGGACTTGTTTTTTCCCTGGATCATTCCTGTGGCCTGCTGCTCTGCAAAGCTAAGTTTTGCTTATGTTATTTTGTTGCTATTTTTCTGTCCAGCTTGCTTTATTGGTTTTTCTCGCCTGCTGGAAGCTCTGAGACGCAGAGGGACCACCTCTGTACCGTTAGTCGGTGTGGAGGGTCTTTTTGTCCCCTCTGCGTGGTTTTTTATAGGTTTTTGTGCTGACCGCAAAGTTATCTTCCCTATCCTCGTTCTGTTCAGCTAGTCGGGCCTCACTTTGCTAAATCTGTTTCATCTCTATGTTTGTGTTTTCATCTTACTCACAGTCATTATATGTGGGGGGCTGCCTTTTCCTTTGGGGAATTTCTCTGAGGCAAGGTAGGCTTTTTTTTCTATCTTCAGGATTAGCTAGTTTCTCAGGCTGTGACGAGGCGCCTAGGTTCTGGTCAGGAGCGCTCCACGGCTACCTTTAGTGTGGTTTGATAGGCTTAGGGATTGCGGTCTGCAGAGTTCCCACGTCTCAGAGCTCGTTCTATTATTTTGGGTTATTGTCAGTTCACTGTATGTGCTCTGACCTCCATGTCCATTGTGATTCTGAATTGCCTTTCATAACAGTACAGGAAGCCCAAAGTGCTAATGATTCTCAATAGAGGGAAAAAAGAAGTTCTGAGACCATTTTTTTTTCTTTGCACTGTGTTTTGTCTTTTTTTTCCCCTAGACATTTGGGTGGTTCAGGACACAGGTGTAGCAATGGACATTAAAGGTCTGTCTTCATGTGTGGATCAGCTCACGGCAAGAGTTCAAAATATTCAAGATTTTGTGGTCCAGAATTCTTTGCTTGAACCGAGAATTCCTATTCCAGATTTGTTTTTTGGAGATAGAACTAAATTTCTGAGTTTCAAAAATAATTGTAAACTATTTCTGGCTTTGAAACCTCGCTCTTCTGGTGACCCAATTCAACAGGTTAGGATCGTCATTTCTTTTTTGCGCGGCGACCCTCAGGACTGGGCGTTTTCTCTTGCGTCAGGAGATCCTGCATTGAGTAATATCGATGCGTTTTTCCTGGCGCTTGGGTTGCTGTACGGTGAGCCTAATTCAGTGGATCAGGCAGAAAAAAATTTGCTGGCTCTTTGTCAGGCTCAGGATGAGATAGAGGTATATTGTCAGAAATTTAGAAAGTGGTCAGTGCTCACTCAATGGAATGAATCTGCGCTGGCAGCAATATTCAGAAAGGGTCTCTCTGAAGCCCTTAAGGATGTCATGGTGGGATTTCCTATGCCTGCTGGTTTGAATGAGTCTATGTCTTTGGCCATTCAGATCGGTCGACGCTTGCGTGAGCGTAAACCTGTGCACCATTTGGCGGTATTACCTGAGCTTAAACCTGAGCCTATGCAGTGTGATAGGACCTTGACCAGAGTTGAACGGCAAGAACATAGACGTCTGAATGGTCTGTGTTTCTACTGTGGTGATTCCACTCATGCTATCTCTGATTGTCCTAAGCGCACTAAGCGGTTCGCTAGGTCTTCCACCATTGGTACTGTACAGTCAAAATTTCTTCTGTCCGTTACCTTGATCTGCTCTTTGTCATCATATTCTGTCATGGCATTTGTGGATTCAGGCGCTGCCCTGAATTTGATGGACTTGGAATATGCTAAGCGTTGTGGGTTTTTCTTGGAGCCCTTGCAGTGTCCTATTCCATTGAGAGGAATTGATGCTACGCCTTTGGCCAAGAATAAGCCTCAATACTGGACCCAGCTGACCATGTGCATGGCTCCTGCACATCAGGAGGTTATTCGCTTTCTGGTGTTGCATAATCTGCATGATGTGGTCGTGTTGGGGTTGCCATGGCTACAAGCCCATGATCCAGTATTAGATTGGAAATCCATGTCGGTGTCCAGCTGGGGTTGTCAGGGGGTACATGGTGATGTTCCATTTCTGTCAATTTCGTCATCCACTCCTTCTGAGGTCCCAGAGTTCTTGTCTGATTACCGGGATGTATTTGATGAGCCCAAGTCCAATACCCTACCTCCGCATAGGGATTGTGATTGTGCTATAGATTTGATTCCTGGTAGTAAATTCCCAAAAGGTCGATTTTTTAATTTGTCCGTGCCTGAGCACACCGCTATGCGCAGTTATGTGAAAGAATCCCTGGAGAAGGGGCATATTCGCCCGTCATCGTCACCATTAGGAGCAGGGTTCTTTTTTGTAGCCAAGAAGGATGGTTCGCTGAGACCTTGTATAGATTACCGCCTTCTTAATAAGATCACGGTTAAATTTCAGTACCCCTTGCCATTGTTATCTGATCTGTTCGCTCGGATTAAGGGGGCTAGTTGGTTCACAAAGATAGATCTTCGTGGTGCGTATAATCTGGTGCGAATTAAGCAAGGTGATGAATGGAAAACTGCATTTAATACGCCCGAGGGTCATTTTGAGTATCTCGTGATGCCGTTCGGACTTGCCAATGCTCCATCAGTGTTTCAGTCCTTTATGCATGACATCTTCCGAGAGTACCTGGATAAATTCCTGATTGTGTACTTGGATGACATTTTGATCTTCTCGGATGATTGGGAGTCTCATGTGAAGCAGGTCAGAACGGTTTTTCAGGTCCTGCGTGCTAATTCTTTGTTTGTGAAGGGATCAAAGTGTCTCTTTGGTGTGCAGAAGGTTTCATTTTTGGGGTTCATCTTTTCCCCTTCTACTATCGAGATGGATCCTGTTAAGGTCCAAGCCATCCATGATTGGACTCAGCCGACATCTCTGAAAAGTCTGCAAAAGTTCCTGGGCTTTGCTAATTTTTATCGTCGCTTCATCTGCAATTTTTCTAGTATTGCTAAACCATTGACCGATTTGACCAAGAAGGGTGCTGATGTGGTCAATTGGTCTTCTGCTGCTGTGGAAGCTTTTCAAGAGTTGAAGCGTCGTTTTTCTTCTGCCCCTGTGTTGTGTCAACCAGATGTTTCTCTTCCGTTCCAGGTCGAGGTTGATGCTTCTGAGATTGGAGCAGGGGCTGTTTTGTCGCAGAGAGGTTCTGGTTGCTCAGTGATGAAACCATGCGCTTTCTTTTCCAGGAAGTTTTCGCCTGCTGAGCGTAATTATGATGTGGGCAACCGAGAGTTGCTGGCCATGAAGTGGGCATTCGAGGAGTGGCGTCATTGGCTTGAAGGAGCTAAGCATCGCGTGGTGGTATTGACTGATCATAAGAACTTGACTTATCTCGAGTCTGCCAAGCGCTTGAATCCTAGACAAGCTCGTTGGTCGTTGTTTTTTGCCCGTTTTGACTTTGTGATTTCGTACCTTCCGGGCTCTAAAAATGTGAAGGCGGATGCTCTGTCTAGGAGTTTTGTACCCGACTCTCCGGGTTTATCTGAGCCGGCGGGAATCCTCAAGGAAGGAGTAATTGTGTCTGCCATCTCCCCTGATTTGCGGCGGGTGCTGCAAAAATTTCAGGATAATAAACCTGATCGTTGCCCAGCGGAGAAACTGTTTGTCCCTGATAGGTGGACGAATAGAGTTATCTCTGAAATTCATTGTTCGGTGTTGGCTGGTCATCCTGGAATCTTTGGTACCAGAGAGTTAGTGGCTAGATCCTTTTGGTGGCCCTCTCTGTCGTGGGATGTGCGTGCTTTTGTGCAGTCCTGTGGGATTTGTGCTCGGGCTAAGCCCTGCTGTTCTCGTGCCAGTGGGTTGCTTTTGCCCTTGCCGGTCCCGAAGAGGCCTTGGACACATATCTCTATGGATTTTATTTCTGACCTTCCCGTTTCTCAAAAGATGTCAGTCATTTGGGTGGTCTGTGATCGCTTTTCTAAGATGGTCCATCTGGTACCCTTGTCCAAATTGCCTTCCTCCTTCCTCTGATTTGGTGCCTTTGTTCTTCCAGCATGTGGTTCGTTTGCATGGCATTCCAGAGAATATTGTTTCTGACAGAGGTTCCCAGTTTGTTTCGAGGTTTTGGCGAGCCGTTTGTGGTAGGATGGGTATTGACTTGTCTTTTTCCTTGGCTTTCCATCCTCAGACTAATGGCCAGACCGAACGAACCAATCAGACCTTGGAAACATATCTGAGGTGCTTTGTTTCTGCTGATCAGGATGACTGGGTGTCCTTTTTGCCTTTGGCTGAGTTCGCCCTTAATAATCGGGCCAGCTCGGCTACCTTGGTTTCACCGTTTTTCTGCAATTCTGGGTTCCATCCTCGTTTCTCTTCTGGACAGGTTGAGTCTTCGGACTGTCCTGGTGTGGATACTGTGGTGGACAGGTTGCAGCAGATTTGGACTCAGGTAGTGGACAATTTGACCTTGTCCCAGGAGAAGGCTCAACTTTTCGCTAATCGCAGACGCCGTGTGGGTCCCCGACTTCGTGTTGGGGATCTGGTTTGGTTATCTTCTCGTCATATTCCTATGAAGGTTTCCTCTCCTAAGTTTAAACCTCGTTTTATTGGTCCGTATAGGATTTCTGAGGTTCTTAATCCTGTGTCTTTTCGTCTGACCCTTCCAGATTCTTTTTCCATACATAACGTATTCCATAGGTCATTGTTGCGGAGATACGTGGCACCTATGGTTCCATCTGTTGAGCCTCCTGCCCCGGTTTTGGTGGAGGGGGAATTGGAGTATATTGTGGAGAAGATTTTGGATTCTCGTGTTTCAAGATGGAAACTCCAATATCTCGTTAAATGGAAGGGTTATGCTCAGGAGGATAATTCCTGGGTTTTTGCCTCTGATGTCCATGCTCCCGATCTTGTTCGTGCCTTTCATGTGGCTCATCCTGGTCGGCCTGGGGGCTCTGGTGAGGGTTCGGTGACCCCTCCTCAAGGGGGGGGTACTGTTGTGAATTCTGTGGCAGAGTTCACTCCTGTGGTCACAAGTGGTACTTCGGCTGATTCTCTCTGGGATCTTCCGTTTGTGGAGGAAAGTGGTACTGCTGCTTCTGAGTTTCCTCCCTCAGGTGATCTGGTGAGCTCGTTAGCTTCTTCTCTACTTAACTCCACCTGATGCTTTGATCTTTGCTTCCTGTCAATGTTTCAGTGTGGGACTTGTTTTTTCCCTGGATCATTCCTGTGGCCTGCTGCTCTGCAAAGCTAAGTTTTGCTTATGTTATTTTGTTGCTATTTTTCTGTCCAGCTTGCTTTATTGGTTTTTCTCGCCTGCTGGAAGCTCTGAGACGCAGAGGGACCACCTCCGTACCGTTAGTCGGTGCGGAGGGTCTTTTTGTCCCCTCTGCGTGGTTTTTTATAGGTTTTTGTGCTGACCGCAAAGTTATCTTCCCTATCCTCGTTCTGTTCAGCTAGTCGGGCCTCACTTTGCTAAATCTGTTTCATCTCTATGTTTGTGTTTTCATCTTACTCACAGTCATTATATGTGGGGGGCTGCCTTTTCCTTTGGGGAATTTCTCTGAGGCAAGGTAGGCTTATTTTTCTATCTTCAGGATTAGCTAGTTTCTCAGGCTGTGACGAGGCACCTAGGTTCTGGTCAGGAGCGCTCCACGGCTACCTTTAGTGTGGTTTGATAGGCTTAGGGATTGCGGTCTGCAGAGTTCCCACGTCTCAGAGCTCGTTCTATTATTTTGGGTTATTGTCAGTTCACTGTATGTGCTCTGACCTCCATGTCCATTGTGATTCTGAATTGCCTTTCATAACAGTCAGGGTCAGGATGAAATAGAGGTATATTGTCAGAAATTTAGAAAGTGGTCCGTACTCACTCAGTGGAATGAAGGTGCGCTCGCAGCTATTTTCAGAAAAGGTCTCTCTGAAGCACTTAAGGATGTCATGGTGGGATTTCCTATGCCTGCTGGTCTGAATGAGTCTATGTCTTTGGCCATTCAGATCGGTCGACGCTTGCGCGAGCGTAAATCTGTGCACCATTTGGCGCTATTACCTGAGCTTAAACCTGAGTCTATGCAGTGCGATAGGACTTTGACCAGAGTTGAACGGCAAGAACACAGACGTCTGAATGGGCTGTGTTTCTACTGTGGTGATTCCACTCATGCTATCTCTGATTGTCCTAAGCGCACTAAGCGGTTCGCTAGGTCTGCCACTATTGGTATGGTACAGTCAAAATTTCTTCTGTCTGTTACCTTGATCTGCTCTTTGTCATCGTATTCTGTCATGGCATTTGTGGACTCAGGTGCTGCTCTGAATTTGATGGACTTGGAGTATGCTAGGCGTTGTGGGTTTTTCTTGGAGCCCTTGCAGTGTCCTATTCCATTGAGAGGAATTGATGCTACGCCTTTGGCCAAGAATAAGCCTCAGTACTGGACCCAGCTGACCATGTGCATGGCTCCTGCACATCAGGAGGTTATTCGCTTTCTGGTGTTGCATAATCTGCATGATGTGGTCGTGTTGGGGTTGCCATGGCTACAAGTCCATAATCCAGTATTAGATTGGAAATCCATGTCTGTGTCCAGCTGGGGTTGTCAGGGGGTACTTGGTGATGTCCCATTTCTGACTATTTCGTCATCCACCCCTTCTGAGGTTCCTGAGTTCTTGTCTGATTACCGGGATTTATTTGATGAGCCCAAGTCCGATACCCTACCTCCGCATAGGGACTGTGATTGTGCTATCGATTTGATTCCTGGTAGTAAATTCCCAAAAGGTCGACTGTTTAATTTATCTGTGCCTGAGCACGCCGCTATGCGGAGTCATGTGAAGGAATCCCTGGAGAAGGGGCATATTCGCCCGTCATCGTCGCCATTAGGAGCAGGGTTCTTTTTTGTAGCCAAGAAGGATGGTTCACTGAGACCTTGTATAGATTACCGCCTTCTAAATAAGATCACGGTTAAATTTCAGTACCCCTTGCCATTGTTATCTGATTTGTTTGCTCGGATTAAGGGGGCTAGTTGGTTCACCAAGATAGAGCTTCGTGGTGCGTATAATCTTGTGCGTATTAAGCAAGGCGATGAGTGGAAAACTGCATTTAATACGCCCGAGGGCCATTTTGAGTATCTAGTAATGCCATTCGGACTTGCTAATGCTCCATCAGTGTTTCAGTCCTTTATGCATGACATCTTCCGAGAGTACCTGGATAAATTCCTGATTGTGTACTTAGATGACATTTTGATCTTCTCGGATGATTGGGAGTCTCATGTGAAGCAGGTCAGAACGGTGTTTCAGGTCCTGCGTGCTAATTCTTTGTTTGTGAAGGGATCAAAGTGTCTCTTTGGTGTTCAGAAGGTTTCAATTATGATGTGGGCAATCGAGAGTTGCTGGCCATGAAGTGGGCATTCGAGGAGTGGCGTCATTGGCTTGAAGGAGCTAAGCATCGCGTGGTGGTCTTGACTGATCATAAGAACTTGACTTATCTCGAGTCCGCCAAGCGGTTGAATCCTAGACAAGCTCATTGGTCGTTGTTTTTTGCCCGCTTTGACTTTGTGATTTCATACCTTCCGGGCTCTAAAAATGTGAAGGCGGATGCTCTGTCTAGGAGTTTTGTGCCCGACTCTCCGGGTGTATCTGAGCCGGCGGGTATCCTCAAAGAGGGAGTAATTGTGTCTGCCATCTCCCCTGATTTGCGGCGGGTGCTGCAAAAATTTCAGGCTAATAAACCTGATCGTTGCCCAGCGGAGAAACTGTTTGTCCCTGATAGGTGGACGAATAAAGTTATCTCTGAGGTTCATTGTTCGGTGTTGGCTGGTCATCCTGGAATCTTTGGTACCAGAGAGTTAGTGGCTAGATCCTTTTGGTGGCCCTCTCTGTCGCGGAATGTGCGTGCTTTTGTACAGTCCTGTGGGATTTGTGCTTGGGCTAAGCCCTGCTGTTCTCGTGTCAGTGGGTTGCTTTTGCCCTTGCCGGTCCCGAAGAGGCCTTGGACACATATCTCTATGGATTTTATTTCTGACCTTCCCGTTTCTCAAAAGATGTCAGTCATTTGGGTGGTCTGTGATCGCTTTTCTAAGATGGTCCATCTGGTACCCTTGTCCAAATTGCCACAGGGGGGTGTGGTGTTCGCGGCGCCGTTGGACCTGCTTGTATCGTGTTCTGCGATGCTGCGGCTTCCGGCGGTGTCGCGCCTGCGCATGTCCGTGGCTTCTCCTCTACATGGGGGATGGATGGTCGCGTCGCAGCGGGGCGGGCCCTATTCTGCGGTCATGTGAGGTGGGCCGGCTGTTGCCATGACGCGCAGCTACACTCATCAGGGTGCTTCTGAGTTCTCTGCGGTCCTGTGGTTTGCCGGGGTATGACGCAGGATTATGATGCAGTCATGATGTATGTTGTACGCGGTTGCCTGATTTGTTATTCAGGGCTTTATTGGAAGCATGATGAGGCTGGATAGGCTGGTTGAATTTTGGCGCCAATCACAGAAAGGATCCGGATTGGATATGAGGATCGCTGTAATGACTATTTCATTGGAACCTTGTAGCCATGGTTACGATTATGCCGGAACCTAATTGGCTGGATGGAAAATAAACCTGGCATCACTATTACATCCAAGTTATTATGAGGTACGCTCTTCCCACTTTCACCAACTTGAGGTTCCACAGTTTTACACAGACACCCCCAGTCCACGCAGGCCCAGGGAGGCAGGGAGAGTGAGAGGATGTGGCCCACGCAGTCACTGACGTGGCACCACACTCGCTCACAACCCTGACAGGCTGAAAGTCCCCTTTCACGAGCACCAGTGAAACAGAGCGCTGCCAGCCCGGTTGGACCGCCACCAGTTCCTCGTTAGATATAAGCCAGGTCTTTTAACGAGAATTATATCTGGCCAGAAACCGGCCCCGGTAGCATGGAAGGTTAAACCGAGAAACGGACGTGTTGATTGAGATTCAATAAAAGCATAAGGTTACATTATATATTTAATTGCCTTAAGGGCACACTAGGCAATACACTATATACACTCTGGTTATACATTTACAATAGTGAGATATGCAAATATAAACAGTGGTAGTACAAAAGATATATGCAGATGGATCATGTCAATTACCAGTTTCATGTTAGACCATGTGTGCGCTGGACCGCAGGGAGCGTGGGCTGCCAGTTGATTTCCTCATTCACTCACAGCACGTTCCTCAATGTGGCCTGTTATGTTTGCTAATGACAGGTGTTATGAAGGCAATCCAGAAACACAGTGTGCTTAGCGATCAGAGCGCACACAGTGATCTGACAAATACCCAAAAATACAAGAACGAGCTCTGAGACGTGGAAACTCTGTAGACTGCACACCTGATCCTATCCTAAACACAACTAAAAGCGGCTGTGGATTGCGCCTAACAACTACCTAGGCAACTCGGCACAGCCTAAGAAACTAGCTAGCCTGAAGATAGAAAAATAGGCCTGACTTGCCCCAGAGAAATTCCCCAAGGAAAAGGCAGCCCCCCACATATAACGACTGTGAGTAAGATGAAAAGACAAAACGTAGGGATGAAATAGATTCAGCAAAGTGGGCCCGATATTCTAGGACAGAGCGAGGACAGTAAAGCGAACTTTGCAGTCTACAAAAAACCCTAAAGCAAAACCACGCAAAGGGGGCAAAAAAACCACACCGTGCCGAACTAACGGCACGGCGGTACACCCTTTGCGTCTCAGAGCTTCCAGCAAAACAAAAGACAAGCTGGACAGAAAAAAAGCAACAAAAAAACAAAAGGCACTTAGCTATAAGAGCAGCAGGTCACAGGAACAATCAGGAGAAGCTCAGATCCAACACTGAAACATTGACAAGGAGCAAGGATAGCAGCATCAGGCGGAGTTAAGTAATGAAGCAGTTAACGAGCTCACCAGAACACCTGAGGGAGGAAGCTCAGAAGCTGCAGTACCACTTGTGACCACAAGAGTGAATTCAGCCACAGAATTCACAACAGTACCGCCCCCTTGAGGAGGGGTCACCGAACCCTCACCAGAGCCCCCAGGCCGACCAGGATGAGCCGCATGAAAGGCACGAACAAGATCGGAAGCATGAACATCAGAGGCAAAAACCCAGGAATTATCTTCCTGAGCATAACCCTTCCATTTAACCAGATACTGGAGTTTCCGTCTAGAAACACGAGAATCCAAAATCTTCTCCACAATATACTCCAATTCCCCCTCCACCAAAACCGGGGCAGGAGGCTCAACAGATGGAACCATAGGTGCCACGTATCTCCGCAACAACGACCTATGGAATACATTATGTATGGAAAAGGAGTCTGGGAGGGTCAAACAAAAAGACACAGGATTGAGAACCTCAGAAATCCTATACGGACCAATAAAACGAGGTTTAAATTTAGGAGAGGAAACCTTCATAGGAATATGACGAGAAGATAACCAAACCAGATCCCCAACACGAAGTCGGGGACCCACACGGCGTCTGTGATTAGCGAAAAGTTGAGCTTTCTCCTGGGACAAGATCAAATTGTCCACTACCTGAGTCCAGATCTGCTGCAACCTATCCACCACAGAATCCACACCAGGACAGTCCGAAGACTCAACCTGTCCTGAAGAGAAACGAGGATGGAACCCAGAATTGCAAAAAAATGGAGAAACCAAGGTAGCCGAGCTGGCCCGATTATTAAGGGCGAACTCAGCCAACGGCAAAAAGGACACCCAATCATCCTGGTCTGCAGAAACAAAACATCTCAGATATGTTTCCAAGGTCTGATTGGTTCGTTCGGTCTGGCCATTAGTCTGAGGATGGAAAGCCGAGGAAAAGGATAGGTCAATGCCCATCCTACCACAAAAGGCTCGCCAAAACCTTGAAACAAACTGGGAACCTCTGTCAGAAACAATATTCTCAGGAATGCCATGCAACCGAACCACATGCTGAAAGAACAAAGGTACCAAATCAGAGGAGGAAGGCAATTTAGCCAAGGGCACCAGATGGACCATTTTAGAAAAGCGATCACAGACCACCCAAATGACTGACATCTTTTGAGAAACGGGAAGGTCAGAAATGAAATCCATCGAAATATGTGTCCAAGGCCTCTTTGGGACCGGCAAGGGCAAAAGCAACCCACTGGCACGAGAACAGCAGGGCTTAGCCCTAGCACAAATCCCACAGGACTGCACAAAAGTACGTACATCCCGTGACAGAGATGGCCACCAGAAGGATCTAGCCACTAACTCTCTGGTACCAAAGATTCCAGGATGACCAGCCAACACCGAACAATGAAGTTCAGAGATAAGTTTATTAGTCCACCTATCAGGGACGAACAGTTTCTCTGCTGGACAACGATCAGGTTTATTCGCCTGAAATTTTTGCAGCACCTGCCGCAAATCAGGGGAGATGGCAGACACAATGACTCCTTCCTTGAGGATACCCGCTGGCTCAGATAAACCCGGAGAGTCGGGCACAAAACTCCTAGACAGAGCATCCGCCTTCACATTTTTAGAGCCCGGAAGGTACGAAATCACAAAGTCGAAGCGGGCAAAAAATAACGACCAACGGGCCTGTCTAGGATTCAAGCGCTTGGCAGACTCGAGATAAGTCAAGTTCTTATGATCAGTCAATACCACCACGTGATGCTTAGCTCCTTCAAGCCAATGACGCCACTCCTCGAATGCCCACTTCATGGCCAGCAACTCTCGATTGCCCACATCATAATTACGCTCAGCGGGCGAAAACTTCCTGGAAAAGAAAGCACATGGTTTCATCACTGAGCAATCAGAACCTCTCTGTGACAAAACCGCCCCTGCTCCAATCTCAGAAGCATCAACCTCGACCTGGAATGGAAGAGAAACATCTGGCTGACACAACACAGGGGCAGAACAAAAACGACGCTTCAACTCCTGAAAAGCTTCCACAGCAGCAGAAGACCAATTAACCAAATCAGCACCCTTCTTGGTCAAATCGGTCAATGGTTTGGCAATGCTAGAAAAATTACAGATGAAGCGACGATAAAAATTAGCAAAGCCCAGGAACTTTTGCAGACTTTTCAGAGATGTCGGCTGAATCCAATCCTGGATGGCTTGGACCTTAACTGGATCCATCTCGATAGTAGAAGGGGTAAAGATGAACCCTAAAAATGAAACTTTCTGCACACCGAAGAGACACTTTGATCCCTTCACAAACAAAGAGTTAGCACGCAGGACCTGAAAAACCATTCTGACCTGCTTCACATGAGACTCCCAATCATCTGAGAAGATCAAAATGTCATCCAAGTAAACAATGAGGAATTTATCCAGATACTCACGGAAGATGTCATGCATAAAAGACTGAAACACAGATGGAGCATTGGCAAGTCCGAACGGCATCACTAGATACTCAAAATGACCCTCGGGCGTATTGAATGCAGTTTTCCATTCATCTCCTTGCCTGATTCTCACCAGATTATACGCACCACGAAGATCTATCTTAGTGAACCAACTAGCCCCCTTAATCCGAGCAAACAAGTCAGATAACAATGGCAAGGGATACTGAAATTTAACAGTGATCTTATTAAGAAGGCGGTAATCAATACACGGTCTCAGCGAACCATCCTTCTTGGCTACAAAGAAGAACCCTGCTCCCAGTGGTGATGACGATGGGCGAATATGTCCCTTCTCCAGGGATTCCTTCACATAACTGCGCATAGCGGCGTGTTCGGGCACGGATAAATTAAATAATCGACCTTTAGGGAATTTACTACCAGGAATCAAATTGATAGCACAATCACAATCCCTATGCGGAGGTAGAGCATCGGACTTGGGTTCTTCAAATACATCCTGATAATCAGACAAGAACTCTGGGACCTCAGAAGGGGTGGATGACAAAATCGACAAAAATGGAACATCACCATGTACCCCCTGACAACCCCAGCTGGATACCGACATGGAATTCCAATCCAATACTGGATTATGGGTTTGTAGCCATGGCAACCCCAACACGACCACATCATGCAGATTATGCAAGACCAGAAAGCGAATAACTTCCTGATGTGCAGGAGCCATGCACATGGTCAGCTGGGCCCAGTATTGAGGTTTATTCTTGGCCAAAGGTGTAGCATCAATTCCTCTCAATGGAATAGGACACCGCAAAGGCTCCAAGAAAAACCCACAACGTTTAGCATAATCCAAATCCATCAGATTCAGGGCAGCGCCCGAATCCACAAACGCCATGACAGAAAACGACGACAAAGAGCATATCAAGGTAATGGACAGAAGGAATTTGGACTGTACAGTACCAATGACGGCAGACCTAGCGGACCGCTTAGTGCGCTTAGGACAATCAGAAATAGCATGAGTGGAATCACCACAGTAGAAACACAGACCATTCAGACGTCTGTATTCCTGCCGTTCAACTCTAGTCATAGTCCTATCGCACTGCATAGGCTCAGGTTTAACCTCAGGCAGTACCGCCAAATGGTGCACAGATTTACGCTCGCGCCAGCGTCGACCAATCTGAATGGCCAAAGACAAAGACTCATTCAAACCAGCAGGCATAGGAAATCCCACCATGACATCCTTAAGAGCCTCAGAGAGACCCTTTCTGAACAAAGCTGCCAGCGCAGATTCATTCCACTGAGTGAGTACTGACCATTTACTAAATTTCTGACAATATACTTCTATATCATCCTGACCCTGGCACAAAGCCAGCAAATTTTTCTCAGCCTGATCCACTGAATTAGGCTCATCGTACAGCAATCCGAGCGCCAGGAAAAACGCATCGACACTACTCAATGCAGGGTCTCCTGGCGCAAGAGAAAATGCCCAGTCTTGAGGGTCGCCGCGCAAAAAAGAAATAATAATCAAAACCTGTTGAATAGGATTACCAGAAGAATGAGGTTTCAAGGCCAGAAATAGCTTACAATTATTTTTGAAACTTAGAAACTTAGTTCTATCTCCAAAAAACAAATCAGGAATAGGAATTCTTGGTTCTAACATAGATTTCTGATCAATAGTATCTTGAATTTTTTGTACATTTATAACGAGATTATCCATTGAAGAGCACAGACCCTGAATATCCATGTCCACACCTGTGTCCAGAATCACCCAAATGTCTAGGGGAAAAAAAAAAAGTGAACACAGAGCAGAAAAAAAAAAAAAAATGATGTCAGAACTTTTTCTTTCCCTCTATTGAGAATCATTAGTTAGGCTCCTTGTACTGTTATGTTTGCTAATGACAGGTGTTATGAAGGCAATCCAGAAACACAGTGTGCTTAGCGATCAGAGCGCACACAGTGATCTGACAAATACCCAAAAATACAAGAACGAGCTCTGAGACGTGGAAACTCTGTAGACTGCACACCTGATCCTATCCTAAACACAACTAAAAGTGGCTGTGGATTGCGCCTAACAACTACCTAGGCAACTCGGCACAGCCTAAGAAACTAGCTAGCCTGAAGATAGAAAAATAGGCCTGACTTGCCCCAGAGAAATTCCCCAAGGAAAAGGCAGCCCCCCACATATAATGACTGTGAGTAAGATGAAAAGACAAAACGTAGGGATGAAATAGATTCAGCAAAGTGGGGCCCGATATTCTAGGACAGAGCGAGGACAGTAAAGCGAACTTTGCAGTCTACAAAAAACCCTAAAGCAAAACCACGCAAAGGGGGCAAAAAAAACCCACCGTGCCGAACTAACGGCACGGCGGTACACCCTTTGCGTCTCAGAGCTTCCAGCAAAACAAAAGACAAGCTGGACAGAAAAAAAGCAACAAAAAAACAAAAGGCACTTAGCTATACAGAGCAGCAGGTCACAGGAACAATCAGGAGAAGCTCAGATCCAACACTGAAACATTGACAAGGAGCAAGGATAGCAGCATCAGGCGGAGTTAAGTAATGAAGCAGTTAACGAGCTCACCAGAACACCTGAGGGAGGAAGCTCAGAAGCTGCAGTACCACTTGTGACCACAGGAGTGAATTCAGCCACAGAATTCACAACAGTGGCCCCCACTATTGAAATGAACTGCAAACATAACAGAGAGAGAGACCGCATAGCCTTACACTAGCCTTTATGCCCTTTGGATCACTCCCCTCCTGCCTTCTGGACTGACCCTAAATCCCTTCCCCTTGACTTTAGCAGCTAAAGACTCCAAAAACAAAGATGGGTCATAACTGTTAAAGGACGGTCCTAGGGAGGCGGTTTTGGTGCCATCGGAACCATTCGGGATGTGGTTACATATTGAGACCAAACATAGCTTTGCTACTTGGATCCTACTAGCCATTTTATGTATTTTCCCACCCTGTGGTGCTAGCACGAATTGAGAACCTGCAAGGTCTGGCCCAGAGATCTTGAAAATGTAACTGATGTGTGACAAGGATGTATGATGAGTCCATATTCTCCTTAAGAAATCATAGCTGACTTAAAAAAGCAGTCATTTTAGCTGACTCAAGGTGTGAGATCTGTCACTCACAGCCTTTTGAGTCTTGACCCCTTGCTTGGCTAGGTATCCTGTTACAGCTGCACATGGGAAAGTGTTTTTATAATCCCATACCAACTAGGATGCAAACATTTGACCTGAAATTATATCTCCAATATTCTGCACAGACTCAAATTGAGAAAGTGCTTTACAATCTATAGGAATCTGTTAAAAACAAAAGAAAAATGGAAGACTTTTTAAATTCATCATTATTAGTGATGAGCGAATATACTCGTTACTTGAGATGTCTCGAGTATGCTCCGGTGTCCTCCGAGTATTTTTTAGTGCTCAGAGTTTTATTTTTTTTGCCGCAGCTGAATGATTTACATCTGTTAGCCAGCTTAAGTACATGTGGGGATTCCTTAGCAACCAGGCAACCCCCACATGTACTTATGCTGGCTATCAGAGGTAAATCATTCAGCTGCGGCGCTAAAAACTGAAAGTCTGAGCACTAAAAAATACTCGGAGGTCACCTGAGCATGCTTGAGAAATCTCCAGTAACGAGTATACTCGCTCATCACTAATTATTATCTGACCCATTGTTATGCAACAATGGGGAAAAAAGTTTAAAGTTTACTGCCTTCAGAAGAGGAAAAAAAACGGATGCCACCTTCTTTTTTCGTGGATGAAAAAATGGAAACTGATGTCTGAACGTGACACATTGATATAGGCAGAAAAGACACTGCAAGAATCCTCAGTGGTAAAAATTGTTGTTTTTTTAAGAAATGAAGCCAAATTTATGCACATTTGCTTTGAAAAGATTGAATTTCACGTGCTGTGGATTTCAAATCCGTGTGAAAAAACACTGCAGACGTTCTTTGTAGCGGGGGCATGACATAATTGCTTATCTGCATTGTTGGTAGTGCGGCATACTCTATATACAGCCTGTGTGAACAGTCCCTTACAGCTAATCCAACAATAATCTATGAAGGCACAATGTTATAACATCAATAAATAAAGATCGGTGAGCAACAATACAAATTGCCACAAAGCTTTAGTCCACTGATGATGAATGTACATTTTAACCATTGGAATGGAAATTTGAGCCGTCCCATATCACTCGCAAGAGAAAATAGTGATCAAAATACTGTGGATTTACTATATAAGAGGATCTGTTCATAAAAAATAATGTTAATCGTCTGACATTGGCATAATATTTGTAGATCCTTGTTTAAAAGTTGCATTTTATTTCTCCTAGGTCCAGCTGATGTGATTTTCTGGGACCTGTAGTTCATGATTCGCTGAACACTGAGGACTCTTGCGCTGCAGTTTTTTGTGAATGATGTTGTTTCCGCAGGCCGGCCAGCAGGTGGCGGTAGAGAGCACGCTATCTCCCCACAGCTGACAGTGCGTGTCCCAGTGTTTAGCACCAGTGGGACGGAGCTGCATGGAGAGACGCTTCCTTCTTTCCCACAGCGTGGAGTTGCCAGGGAACTGGAGTGAACCTGCGTGCACCCTCTCCCCCACAGATCTGGAGGAAGTTTTCTGCTGGTTTTTAATTTTTGTGCTGGTTTCCGATCAGTGGAGGCGGCGAGGTCACTCGTGCACTGATTGTCCTGAGTGCAGATCTGGAATCTGAAGTGTGGACCTGGGGAATCCACAGGAGACACCACCACAGGTGAGATCTGGTGGCTGCTTACCTGCTGCTGCCCCCTGTCCTGTGGGCTGATACCGCAGCCCCTCTGTGTAAGCCTCCATGTGCAGTGATGGAGCCAGGTGTGAATTGGCACCTGGGTTGGTTGTGGGCAGCACCTGCCAGTTCAGGTGAATGCATGGCTACAAAGTGACTTCTGGAGAAAAGTTGTGTTTGTTTGTGTCAGCGTGTGTGGATAGTTCTAGTGTGGGACATATTGAACCTTGCGATGAGAACGCCATCTCTAAGGTGCAGCGTGGTGACCATAAACCATTCTACGTGTCCGCTGCGGACAGTGGGGGCTGTCTGTGTGACATTGCAGGGGTCATCTTGTTTTATTCCTACACCTCCAATATGAAGGCATTAATTAGCCCTCACACGGTGATCTCCTACTGCGGAGTCTGAGGTTCTAATTCTCCAATCCGACCACGTACCTGCGGGGCCCGACCTACCGTGACCGTGTTGTGGACACAAGGTGCGGAGATTTCTGCCGCTGTCCTACTCACCTGAATGGGTTTGCGGAAATCCATGAACACGCTGCAGAAACCTCTTCATGTGTGGCGCTGATTTTTAAGTCACAGAAAATTCGGAAACAGATCTGAGCAGTGTGACTGGAGTCTTCGATTGCAGATACAACACCCAAACCCAACTTGGGTCAACAGAATGGGAGTTAGCACGCCATAGTCGACTGCAAAAGATTTGTGGGGCTACGTCAGTGGTCTGTGACCACGGGGCAAGAGCACTGTGAAGCTCCCACAACCTTTGGCGTGCTGGCGCCTATTGTGATTACTAGGCCCCTGCGACATTGTGTGTGCACCATGCCACAACGTAATGATATCGTAGAGCTTACTAATCACAAGAGACGCCAAGGATGCTGCAGATAGGTATGCAGTGTTCGGGCCCAGTGGCCACGGACCACCGACGTTAGCGCTGGACCAAGGTCCTGCATATCTTTCAGCTTCAGCTCTATGCCAGAGTGCTTCTATGTGGCTCTAGATCCAAGCATGATGAAACACTGGAAGTGTGGCTAAGTGCATTCACATGTCTGAATGTTCCAGGTCTGAGAAAAACAGACCTATTAGGCTGCCGTCACACTATCAGTATTTGGTCAGTATTTTACCTCAGTATTTGTAGCCAAAACCAGGAGTGGAACAATCAGAGGAAAAGTATAATAGAAACATATGCACCACTTCTGTATTTATCACCCTCTCCTGGTTTATACTGATGTAAAATACTGACCAAATCCTGCTAGTGTGACGGCAGCCTTATTCTGATCAGGCTAGGATCAGAGTGTGGTTCAAGTGTCATCAGATTGTGGAGAAATAAAATGAAATAATAAAGTTTCTCCATCGTCTCCATTCTGATGTTATCTTAGTGCGGTCCGATTTTTACGGACCCATTGACATGTATTGCCAACTTTGATCCGACCCTCAGATCAAAATCGAACATGTCTCTGTGATTTTCTGCAGACCTCTGAGTCTGCGAAAAATCATGGATATGTGAATGGCCCCATACACTCTCACAGGTACGAGTGATCACCATGAAAAACACGGATAGCACTCGCTTGTGAAAATCAGACGTTTGAATGATCTGTTAGATGTATGTGTGTTTGCCACAACTTTTTCATTGGAATCTTTTCCCAAGGGGTATTCCAATCACCAAGATCCTATACCAGTATGTAGTAGGTATAAGAATAACATTAACAAATGCCTCCAATTAGGGTATGTGTCCACGTTCAGGATTGCATCAGGATTTGGTCAGGATTTTTCATCAGTATTTGTAAGCCAACACCAGGAGTGGAACAATCGGAGGAAAAGTATAATAGAAACATATGCACCACTTCTGTATTTATCACCCTCTCCTGGTTTTGGCTTACAAATCCTGATGAAAAATCCTGACCAAATCCTGATGCAATCCTGAACGTGGACACATACCCTTAGACATTTAGTATAGTTCTTCTGATTCACTACGTCTCTTACCACATATTCAGGACATTACAGTAATTTAGATATCCATGGTTATGGCCACTAACAACTGTCACTATATGAGTGGTCGTAACCGTGGATACCTAAGCTACTGTAATGTCCTGCACATTGGGTAAGTGACATAGCGAATCAGAAGAACTCTACTACATTTCTACTTGGAGGTATTTGCTAATATTATTATTACACCTACTCATATTGGGATGGAATCTTGGTAATGGGAATACCCTTTTATTGTTCTCACAGGCTCCCAATCTTCAGATGAAAGCTAATGTGTCTACCTTTGATAGTCTCCAGGCTCTGCTTTCCTATACAAAGAGTCACCATGCATAAATCTATACCAGACTGGGGCCAATGCACCCCACTGGACATGTACGCAGTGTGTCCTTAGCCGAGGAGAAGGAGGTCTGGGAGCTTCAACGGGATCCACATGCAGCACCAAATGGGTAGAGCCAAATCAGAAGGCAGGTGGGTGCTCGCAAGGCTGGTGAGCACAGCCAAACAGGAAAAATTGAGAGGATAGCGGCACACCACTGATGAAAAAATGAAAAAAACTTTATTCAGGCATAGCAAGCCAAACAAACTATTGACTTAAAGGGAGGCATTCTGGATTCTAAAGCTGGACATGAGATATACAATGGGCATGAACTCAAGAAATGATTTATTTTATATTTATTGACATTGTTTTTTTTTTTCCCCTTCACTGCTGTGTTTGCATCCACATCTTGTGCATATGTAATTATTAGTGATGAGCGAATATACTCGTTACTCAAGATTTCTTGAGCATGCTCGGGGGTCCTCCGAGTATTTTTTTAGTGCTCGGAGATTTAGTTTTTCTTGCCGCAGCTGAATGATTTACATCTGTTAGCCAGGCTGAGTACATGTGGGGGTTGCCTGATTGCTAGGGAATCCCCACATGTAATCAAGCTGGCTAATAGCTGTAAATCATTCAGCTGCGGCAAGTAAAACTAAATCTCCAAGCGCTAAAAAAATACTCGGAGGACCCCCGAGCGTGCTCGTGAAATCGCGAGTAACGAGTATATTCGCTCATCACTAGTAATTAATCATTTGTCATGTGTGATTGGTTGTTCATTGATATTTATTCTGGCTGTGATTTTAATTGTATATCCTATGACTAAGGCTAGGTTCCCATTGCGTTAATGGGACCGCGCTAACGGAGAGCGTTGCACGGCGAAATTAACGCCGTGCAATGGGTCCGTTAGCGTGCCCATTAACAGCAATGGGGACGCGCATCACTAGCACGTGCCATTTTCGGCACGCGCTAGCGATGTGCCGGTGTTTTGTGGCGCGCCGCGGACACTGCTTGCAGCGTCCGAGGCACACCCGCGGTCCGTTCCCCGCTCTCGCAGATCTGAGATCTGCGAGAGCGGGGACGTTTAACGCGACCCCTTTACAACACATTGCGTTAGCGCAATCCGTTAGCGCTAGGCGCTAAACGGATTGCACTAACGCAATCTGAACCTAGCCTTAGGGCTCATTCTAACTTGCGAGCAACTCAGATGAGTCTCGCACGGTAATACCCTGCACTCAGGAGCGGAGCATGCGGCCGCATAGCCATACATGCAGCCGCACACTCCGCTCCTGAGTGAAGGGTGCAGCGCCGGGTATTGCCGTGCGAGACTCATCCGAGTTGCTCGCAAGTGAGTATGAGCCCTAAGGGTGCTGCATGGACCTGAAACGCGTAAGGCTTTTCATGTTTTTAATATGGCTTTTCATTTTTCATCAGTGGTGTGCCGCTATCCTCTCAATTTGTCCTTAGCCTTATTTAGGCTGAAAAAAATCCACATTTCAACCATTTGCAGGCGTTTGTAGGGGTCAGATGACCATATCTGGTATTGTGGACACAAGAACCAAATCTGATAAAAGTGGATAGCTTCCTTGCACCATCTATATTTAATGGAGCGTCATCCATTGATATGGCCTATTTTATATGTGGGTCAGGATAGGAGAGGCACTGGGTTTAATGGAAACGACATGATGGATCCATTTAAAACTAAAATAAAAATAACAGATGAGTGAATAGTTATTATTAATAATGTTATTTCTCCAGTGTCATCATATTCCACATCATTTTACAATTCAGAGGGGAAATGTTCAGAAAATATTAGAAATGACCAAGTAACGTATAATTCAATGATTCACACAAGAGAGGAGCGAGGGCCGGCTCACAATCTATGAGGATATAGGGGAATAGTTCCATTAAATTCTACGAGTCGAGAAATAGTGTGGTGTGAATGTGTCCTAAAGTCTTTCTCGTGTCGGTATTTTGTATTTAGAAGCAAAAACCAGGAACGATGCCGACATCGAAAAACGTAATGAAAACATTTCTACCACTTTGTCTTTTCATTCCAGGTTTTCATTGATTTATATTGATGTAAAATGCTGACGAGCAAACTGCGCACTGCACACAATTCAGCACCTGCCGAGGAATCGGCCAGCAGAACAATGATGGGTGAAATTACAGATGTAGAACATATCGCAGCTGCTGCGGGGCCCAGGATCCGAAGCCCCAGAGCAGCCTGCACTCGTGTCTCACTTTACAACACTTTTTGATTGGCTTCCTTTGTACAGAAATTTGAGGAAACATTTTGGTGCACATTGTTATACCTTAGAGAGTAACCATCATTTTAATAGTTATTTTATAAGTCAATAGTACACATGGGAATAATAAACTTTGTACTTTATTTTATCAGAGAAATCAGCTTCTTTCCCTTCCTGGACTGATCATTCTCATTTCAGGACTAAAATCTGTACACAGTGAAGACAGATTTCCCCATTATTGGAGAAAACGGTACAGGGAAGAGCTATTGGCAGTGTGACAAAACACTCCGGGATCGCCTTTGCTGGGGTCAAAGGTCACGTGGTTTGTGCATTGAATTTCTGAGGCGTACAGCAGGTTTCCAAGTAGGCTGACCTCAGGTCAGATTTATTAAAGTGAAAGCAACACAGAAAAACAAAACATAAAAATAAATCCTAGCCTGTCCAGCACTAACTAAACAAACACGTTGCTAACTTAACAACTGGGGGGGCTTCTCCCACCCAGCTAACATCACACAATTCTTGAGCAGAGCTCTCACTCATGTTTGTCTCACACAGACAGGCAATCTGTGTGCCCCAGGCAGACGCTGGAAACCCCCAGCTGGTCATCTTTTATTCCTGCAATCATTAACCCATTAGCACCCTGAAGATACTGAGTGGCCTAATTCACATAGGACAAACACCTGGGCGAGATATACCTGCCTCCAACTACCACACCAGCATGAGTCTTACATATGCCCCCCCCCCCTTGCTCAGACCACTCCGGTCGAGCAAGAACACTCTTGAAACAGTGTACTCGGGACAGGGGCATCGGCGTTCCCCATCTGCACCCCAGGTCGATGCTCCACCGTAAAAGAGTAAGCCTGCAGGGCAAGGAACCACCGGGTTACCCGACTATTACGGTCTTTGTGGAGGTGCATCCACTTGAGGGGCATGGTCTGTGACCAGCCTAAACTTCCTACCAGCCAGGTAATACTTGAGGGAGTCGAGAGCCCATTTAATGGCTAGGCACTCTTTTTCAACCACGGCATACCTCTGCTCATGTACATTCAGTTTCCGACTGAGATAGAGGACCGGGTGTTCGACTCCGTCCCTCACCTGGGAAAGTACAGCTCCGACACCAGTATCAGAGGCATCAGTTTGTACCACAAACTCGCTGCTGAAATCAGGAGTCACTAGTACGGGCTGAGAGCACAAAGCCCGTTTCAGGCTGTGGAAGGCCTCTTCAGCAGCTGAGGTCCATTTTACCATGACGGAACCCTTCCCCTTGGTAAGATCCGTCAAGGGAGTAGCCATGGCTGCAAAATTGGGTATGAACCGGCGATAATAGCCAGCAATCCCCAGGAAAGCTTGTACTTGTTCACTGGTTGTGGCCAGCCCTGAATTGCCTGTATGTTGTCGATCTGGGGTTTAACCACTCCTCGGCCAATCACGTAGCCCAAGTATCGGGCTTCTTCAAGCCCGATGTGGCATTTCTTGGGGTTTGCCGTTAAACCTGCATCTCGCAGGTCATCAATCACCGCTTGTACCTTCTGGAGATGAGTTTCCCAGTCCATGCTGTAAATTACGATGTCATCCAGGTAGGCAGAAGCGTACTGTCTGTGAGGCCTCAAGACTCGATACATCAATCTCTGGAACGTTGCGGGAGCTCCGTGAAGTCCAAACGGCATATAGACATACTGGAACAGACCTTCCGGTGTAGCAAATGCCGTCTTCTCTCTGGCCGCCTCGGCCAGAGGAATCTGCCAGTACCCCTTTGTTAAATCCAGGGTCGTAATGTATCGGGCTTTACCAAGCCGGTCGATCAACTCATCGACCCGGGGCATAGGGTACGCATCAAATTTAGAAACTGCATTCAGTTTCCTAAAGTCATTACAAAACCGGATGGAGCCATCCGGTTTAGGTATCAACACAATTGGACTGGACCAGGCGCTGTGCGACTCCTCAATGACTTCTAAGTCCAACATAGCCATCACTTCCCGGGAGACGGCTTCACGGCGGGCTTCCGGAATTCGGTAGGGCTTCACATGAACAGTGACGCCAGGCTCTGTGACAATCTCATGTTTCACCAACTTAGTCCGGCCAGGTTTTTCGGAGAAAAACTGTCGGTTCTGTAACAAAAATTGCTTAACCTCAGATTTTTGTCGTTCTGAGAGAGTCTCGGCAACCTGCACCTCCGGTACAGTAGGTGAACAAACCGGACGGGGCAGATCCACCGTTAGGGCAGAGCGGTCTTTCCAGGATTTTATCAGATTCACATGATAAATCTGTTCCGGTTTTCTCTTACCCGGCTGGTACACTTTATAGTTCACTTCACCAACTCTTTCTCGGACCTCAAATGGGCCCTGCCATTTCGCCAGGAATTTACTATCCACCGTAGGGATTAGGACCAACACCCTATCGCCGGGTGCAAATGTACGGACCTTAGCGCCTCTATCATAACTTTGCCTCTGGGCTCCCTGGGCCTGTAACATATGGTCCCTAACAATGGGCATGACAGCGGCAATACGATCCTGCATTTGTGTTACATGGTCGATCACTGTTTTAAAGGGAGTGACTTGACCTTCCCAGGCTTCTTTTGCGACGTCCAGCAGTCCCCGGGGACGACGGGCGTACAACAGTTCGAAAGGCGAAAACCCTGTGGAAGACTGGGGAACTTCCCTAATGGCAAACAGCAAATAGGGTAACAAGTAATCCCAGTTCTTCCCATCTTTGTCTATCGCCTTCCGGAGCATCTGTTTTAAGGTTTTGTTGAAGCGCTCAACCAGGCCATCTGTTTGAGGGTGATAGACAGACGTACGCAACGGGTCTATTTGTAAGAGCCTGCAGAGCTCCTTCATTACCCTCGACATAAAGGGAGTCCCCTGGTCGGTGAGTATCTGTTTTGGAATTCCCACCCCACTAAACACTTGTACCAATTCCTTGGCGATCGTCTTGGTAGCTGTGTTACGCAAAGGGACGGCTTCCGGGTAACGAGTGGCATAGTCCACGATGACGAGGATATGTTAGTGCCCACGTGTGGATCGGGGAAGGGGCCCAACCAAATCCATCCCAATTCTCTCAAAAGGGACCCCGATGATAGGAAGGGGTACCAAAGGGCTACGGAACTGAGATTTAGGGGCCGCGATTTGGCACTCTGGACAGGACTCACAATAGTTACGCACATCATAATGTATTCCAGGCCACACAAAACAATGCAATATCCTTTCTGTGGTTTTCTGTACCCCCAAATGTCCCCCCATTATATGTCCGTGGGCCAAATCCAGTACCTTCCGCCGATAAGGTTTGGGTACCACTAACCGTTGCACTGTGTCTTCCCCTTTTTTTTCTACCTGGTAGAGCAAATCATTTTCAAGAACCATATACGGGTACGCTAGCCTAGTGTCAGGTTCTACGGGTACCCCATCTATCATTTTTACATTTTTCCTAGCCGGAGTCAGGGTAGGATCTTTCATTTGCTCGCTGTGGAAGTCATCCACCTGGACTCCCAAATCTGGCAGGCAGGGTGCCGGATGGCTGTCTGCCTCCGCCTCTCGCTGAGGTTCCTCAGTTTCCTCTGTTTCCCCCGCCATGACGGAGAAGGTTAGATTCACTAACCTCCCCAGCAACATCTTCCTGTGGGGTCTCCTCTAGGGACTCGGGACCTCCAGATGGCATGGGAGAAGATTCACGGGTACAGCTACCGTGAAGGAGCAACTGATTCTCCCACAACTGCCAGAAGTAGGGAAAATCCCTGCCCAGGATTACATCCTGTAACAATGCGGGAACGAGTCCCACTTTGTGTTGCACTGACCCATAGGGAGTAGAAATCCATATGACCGCTGTTAAGTACGAGCGGGTGTCACCATGCACACACATCACAGAAAACTTGTCAGACGGACCAGACGGAAGTGCCACCAGACTAGCTTTCACCAGAGTCACCACACTTCCAGAGTCTAGTAATGCCACAACATTTTTCCCATCAACAGATAATTCACACAGGTGTTTCGCTGTATCATTTTGACCCGCATTCACACTCCCTAGCTGTGTAACCAAAGACATGCATTTTCTAGAGTCTATAACGTCGCACTGCATGGGTTCAGCGGTAACTGGACAGTTCGCAGAAACATGACCCTTCTCATGGCAGCGGAAACACCTAACAGGTCCCCTACTGAGACCACCGTCCAATACTCTTGGTCTCGGAGTGCGAGCAGTCCCGGACTCCTCCCCCACAGTTTTAAGCGATTTTCCTTCACCCGTAGTCCCTGGAACAGTCTTACCGGTTCCACGAGGAGGAGGCACAGACCGGGGGTTGGCGGTGTCGTCGGGAAGTCCTTCTGCCACGGAATAACGCTCGACCAACTCCACAAGTTGATCCGCTGTCGTGGGATTTCCTTGGCTTACCCACCTTTTCAGCGCTGGGGGTAGTACTCTCAGGTACTTGTCCAGGACAACCCGCTGGATTATTTCGGGTATTGTCAGTACCTCGGGTTGCAGCCATTTCTTTGTTAAGTAGATCAGGTCGAACATCTGAGACCGCGCCGGTTTATCTTGCTGGTATGTCCACTGATGTACCCTCTGTGCCCGGACAGCCGTCGTCACACCCAGCCGGGCCAGGATCTCAGCTTTCAGCTTCTCAAAGTCCTGAGCGACCTCCGGGTCCAAATCATGGTAAGCTTTCTGGGCCTCGCCGGAGAGAAACGGGGCAATCAAATTGGCCCATCGTGCCTTCGGCCACTTCTCTCTCAATGCCGTCCGCTCAAACGTTGTCAGGTATGCCTCGACGTCATCTTCTGCAGTCAGCTTTTGCCAGTATCGACTCACATGGATCCTTCTGGACTCTGCTTCCGGGTCAGCGTCAGGCATGCTCACCAGGCGCTGCGCCACCTTTTGGAGAAGTTGGCGGTCTGCAACCGTCATGTCCACTAACTCCTTCAGCTGTGCGGCCATCAAGCGATTAGCTTCGTGCTGTGCGGCAGTGGCCTGCTGCTGTACGGCAGTGGACTGTATTAAGGCTTTCACCACGTCTTCCATGCTGTCGCCTGTGCCACGGTATGCCCGCGTTCTCCACCACAATGTGACAAAACACTCCGGGATCGCCTTTGCTGGGGTCAAAGGTCACGTGGTTTGTGCATTGAATTTCTGAGGCGTACAGCAGGTTTCCAAGTAGGCTGACCTCAGGTCAGATTTATTAAAGTGAAAGCAACACAGAAAAACAAAACATAAAAATAAATCCTAGCCTGTCCGGCACTAACTAAACAAACACGTTGCTAACTTAACAACTGGGGAGGCTTCTCCCACCCAGCTAACATCACACAATTCTTGAGCAGAGCTCTCACTCACGTTTGTCTCACACAGACAGGCAATCTGTGTGCCCCAGGCAGACGCTGGAAACCCCCAGCTGGTCATCTTTTATTCCTGCAATCATTAACCCATTAGCACCCTGAAGATACTGAGTGGCCTAATTCACATAGGACAAACACCTGGGCGAGATATACCTGCCTCCAACTACCACACCAGCATGAGTCTTACAGCAGACACAGACATTCTGCTCAAAGTGCTCCTTAAACGTCAGTTACAGTTCTCCGTTGAACTTTATGAGCACCAACTGTCATCTCCTATCTCATATATGGGAAATCTGTATTCACCTGAAAATAGATTTTACCTGTGAATTGAGAATTTTGAGGTTACAGTTATATGAAAAAGTTTGGGCACCCCTATTAATCTTAAGCTTAATGTTTTATAAAAATTGTTTTTTTGCAACAGCTATTTCAGTTTCATATATCTAATAACTGTTGGACACATTAATGTTTCTGCCTTGAAATGAGGTTTATTGTACTAACAGAAAATGTGCAATCTGCATTCATACAAAATTTGACAGGTGCATAAATATGGGCACCCTCATCATTTTCTTGTTTTAAATACTCCTACCTACTTTTTACTGACTTACTAAAGCACTTTTTTGGGGTTTGTAACCTCATTGAGCTTTGAACTTCATAGCCAGGTGTATGCAATCATGAGAAAAGCTACTTAAAGTGGCCACTTGCAAGTTGTTCTCCTGTTTGAATCTCTTATGAAGAGTGGCATCATGGGCTCCTCAAAACAACTGTCTAATGATCTGAAAACAAAGATTATTCAACATAGTTGTTCAGGGGAAGGATACAAAAAGCTGTCTCAGAGATTTAACCTGTCAATTTCCACTGTGAGGAACATAGTAAGGAAACGGAAGAACACAGGTACAGTTCTTATTAAGGCCAGAAGTGGCAGGCCAAGAAAAACATCAGAAAGGCAGAGAAGAAGAATGGTGAGATCAGTCAAGGACAATCCTCAGACCACCTCCAGAGATCTGCAGCATCAACTTGCTGCAGATGGTGTCACTGTGCATCGGTCAACTATACAACGCACTTTGCACAAGGAGAAGCTGTATGGGAGAGTGATGCGAAAGAAGCCGTTTCCGCCAGCAGGCCACAAACAGAGTCGGCTGAGGTATGCAAAAGCAAAGCACATTCGGAGAAGCCAATTTCTTTTTGGAAGAAGGTCCTGTGGACTGGTGAAACCAAGATTGAGTTGTTTGGTCATACAAATAGGCGTTATGCATGGCGGCCATAAAACACAGCATTCCAAGAAAAACACTTGCTACCCACAGTAACATTTGGTGGAGGTTCCATCATGCTTTGGGGCTGTGTGGCCAATGCCGGCACCGGGATTCTTGTTAAAGTTGAGGGACGCATGGATTCCTCTCAGTATCAGCAGATTCTTGACAATAATGTTCATGAATCAGTGACAAAGTTGAAGTTACGCACGGGATGGATCTTTCAGCAAGACAATGATCCAAAACGCCGCTCCAAATCTACTGAGGCATTCATGCAGAGGAACAATTACACTGTCCCCAGACCTGAATATCATTGAACATCTGTGGGATCATTTGAAGAGGGCTGTCC
This sequence comes from Ranitomeya imitator, assembly GCF_032444005.1. Classification (NCBI taxonomy): domain Eukaryota; kingdom Metazoa; phylum Chordata; class Amphibia; order Anura; family Dendrobatidae; genus Ranitomeya; species Ranitomeya imitator. The sequence goes on from NC_091285.1 coordinate 471,215,614, forward strand.
ATGCTCTGAGACCATCAAACTTAACTGAACTGGAATTGTTTTGTAAAGAGGAATAGGCAAAAATACCTTCTTCCAGGATCCAGGAACTCATTAAAAGCTACAGGAAGCGACTAGAGGCTGTTATTTTTGCAAAAGGAGGATCTACTAAATATTAATGTCACTTTTCTGGTGGGGTGTCCATACTTATGCACCTGTAAAATTTTGTTTGAATGCAGATTGCACATTTTCTGTTAGTACAATAGACCTCATTTCAAGGCAGAAACATTACTGTGTCCAACAGTTATTAGATATATGAAACTGAAAAAAAAAACAATTTTTATAAAACATTAAGCTTAAGATTAATAGGGGTGCCCAAACTTTTTCATATAACTGTAAATGATCAATCCAGGAGGAGAGAAAAACATTCCTTCCTAAAAACAAATATTCCAAAATGTCGTATTTTTATGGGTGCTATTGCTTTATAAAATAAAGTTAATAGGATGGTTACACTTGAAAACGTGCCCTTTTGTTGCCCTATAAAACTGAAACAGGCGAACTAGGCACAGTGAGTTATGCTCTGGTTCATTTGCTTCTCTAACGCCCCATCCAGTAGTGAAAGGCCTCATTTACATATAAACGGACTTTGGAAATACTTTTTCTAAAGATCTGTTTGTGTGTAATGTAATAAAAGGACTCTAGGGGCATGGGGGATGTGACCGGTTCCCTTTAAAAGATAAGCCAATCGATCCCTTTAGAACCTCAATGATCTGCTTCAGCAGTAAGAAAACACATTTAGAATTTGTCTGGAAGTGCATTGGTGGTGCACTTACAGCTCCTCAACCTCCTCCGTATTCCCTAACTAGCAGCACCCTCCCATGGCTGATTGACAGGTCACCAGAGCAAATGAACTGTCAATAAGTCAGAGGAGGGTGCTGCTAGTTCAGAAACGGCGTGGAGTCTGAGGAGCTGTAAGTGCATCATCACACCCTTGTGCTCTTCCAGACTGAACTTCATAATGCAATTTCTTGCTGCTGGAGCAGTACATTTTGGTCATAACGGGGTTAACTGACTTATTATTTAAAGGACTGCACTGCTATATTAACCCCTTCACCCCCGGAGCTTTTTCCGCTTCTTCATTTTCGTTTTTTGCTCCCCTCCTTCCCAGAGCCATAACTTTTTTGTTTTTCCGTCAATATGGCCATGTGAGGGCTTATTTTTGCGGGACGAGATGTACTTTTGAAAGATACTATTGATTTTACCATGCCATGTAACAGAAAACGGGAAAAAAATTCCAAGTGCGATGAAATTGCAAAAAAAGTGCAATCTCACACTTGTTTTTTGTTTGGCTTTTTTGCTAGGTTCACTAAATGCTAAAACCAACCTGCCATTATGATTCTCCAGGTCATTACGAGTTCATAGACACCAAACATGTCTAGGTTATTTTTTATCTAAGTGGTGAAAAAAAATTCCAAATTTTGCTAAAAAAAAAAAAAAAAAAAAGCGCGATTTTCCGATACCCGTAGCGTCTCCAAATTTCGTGATCTGGGGTCAGGTGAGGGCTTATTTTTTGCGTGCCGAGCTGGCGTTTTTAATGATACCATTTTGGTGTAGATACGTTCTTTTGATCGCCTGTTATTGCATTTTAATGCAATGTCGCGGCGACCAAAAAAACGTTATTTTGGCGTTTTTATTTTTTTTCTCGCTACGTCATTTAGCGGTCAGGTTAATCCTTTGTTTTTATTGATAGATCGGGCGATTCTGAACGCGGCGATACCAAATATGTGTATGTTTGATTTTTTTTAAATTGTTTTATTTTGATTGGGGCGAAAGGGGGGTGATTTGAACTTTTATATATTTTTTATTTTTTTCATATTTTTAATCACTTTTTTTTTTTAATTTTGGCATGCTTCAATAGCCTCCATAGGAGGCTAGAAGCATGCATAACTCGATCGGCTCTGCTACATAGAGGTGAAGTACAGATCACCTCTATGTAGCAGAAATGCAAGGTTGCTTTGAACGCCGACCACAGGGTGGCGCTCAAAGCAATCGGCCATCAACAACCATAGAGGTCTCAAAGAGACCTCTGGTTGTTATGGCGATGCACTGCTGACCCCCGATCATGTGACTGGGGTCCGCAGTGCGAGCACGCGCGGCCGCGCTGCCGGGAGCGCTAGTTAAATGCCGCTGTCAGCGCTTGACGGCGGCATTTAACTAGTTAATGGGCGCGGGCGGATTGCGATTCCGCTCGCGCTCATTGCGCGCACATGTCAGCTGTACAAAACAGCTGACATGTCGCGGCTTTGAGGTGGGCTCACCGCCGGAGCCCACCTCAAAGCAGGGGATCTGCCAGCTGACGTACTATTCCGTCAGCTGGCAGAAAGGGGTTAATGGTTTGGGTGACAGGGTTCCTTTAATTAGAGAGTTCATATTTTCTTTGACCTAATTTTAAATTAATACAGTGTCAACACCCGCCAAGAATAGGCCACGTGTCATCAAGTGATCACTCTGTGATACTAGGTGTTATGTCCTTCTGGGTGTGAAGAAGCGCCCACAGTCTGAGATTCTTTTCCTTCCTTTGATTTGCCTAAGACATGGCGCTCTCCAGCTCCTGACACGTACAGGTAAAGGCGAGTTTTGTTGCTCAAGGGCTCCTGAGCAGTGAGTGATAAATCCTAAGATTAGAAAGCTGTCTGCTTACTGCTGGGAGTCTGTATATGTCTAATTTTAATTTACCTTGAAGAATGTGTTTTCAAAATCTGCCAACAAGTATTGTTGTAAATCAGGCATGGAAGCTAAGGTGGAATGATGGACAGAAAATGTACTGTTCCAAGAAGGCGGAAGAAGGATTTTTTTTTTTTTCATAGAGGAATTTGTAACTGCTTAGTATAGAGCTCATGTGCATTGGACATATTACCTCTTTGTTATATCGATAGCCATAATAGTGCTGCCATGCAGCTGTACAAGCTCTCTACAGCAGGGCATTGGAGATGGTAAGTCAAGCATCCGACACATCAATTTCCCTGACTCCAACTCCACAGCACTGCCTCGCTACTGAGCATGTGCATTAAGTGCAGCACAGATTCATCTCAACTATTATCCCACAGCACTGGTATCTACTGAGCATGTGCATAAAGTGCAGCACAGATTCATCTCAACTATTACCCCACAGCACTGCCCCCTACTGAAAATGTACAAAAAATGCAGCACAGATTCATCTCAGCTAAAAGCCAAGATCCTTAGATCAGGAACGGAACAGACATTTATACGACATTTCATAACTTTCCCAAATTCTTATGACACATTTACAGCACATCCTGCATTGCACTACTGAACCCAATATATTATACACTGCTCAAAAAAAATAAAGTGAACACTTAAACAGAATATAACTCCAAGTAAATCAAACTTCTGTGAAATCAGTCTGTCCACTTAGGAAGCAACACTGTTTGATAACCAATTTCACATGCTGCTGTGCAAATGGAATAGACAACAGATGGAAATTATTGGCAATTATCAAGACACACTCAATAAAGGAGTGGTTCTGCAGGTGGGGACCACAGACCACATCTCAGTACCAATGCTTTCTGGCTGATGTTTTTGTCACTTTTAAATGTTGGTTGTGCTTTCACACTCGCTGTAGCATGAGACAGACTCTACAACCCACACAAGAAGGTTTGCTGTGTCTGTCAGCGTCCAGAGGCTGGAGGCGCTACCAGGAGACAGGCCAGTGCACCAGGAGACGTGGAGGGGGCCATAGGAGGGCAACAATCCAGCAGCAGGACCGCTACCTCAGCCTCTGTGCAAGGAGGATCAGGAGGAGCACTGCCAGAGCCCTGCAAAATGACCACCAGCAGGCCACAAATGTGCATTTGTCTGCACAAACTGTTAGAAACTGACTCCATGAGGATGGTCTTAGTGCCCGACGTCCACAGATGGGGGTTGTCTGCACAAACTGTTAGAAACTGACTCCATGAGGATGGTCTTAGTGCCCGACGTCCACAGATGGGGGTTGTGCTCACAGCCCAACACCGTGCAGGAAGCTTGGCATTTGCCACAGAACACCAGTATTGGCAAATTCACCACTGGAGCCCTGTGCTCTTCACAGATGAAAGCAGGTACACACTGAGCACATATAACAGACGTGACAGAGTCTGGAGATGTCGTGGAGAGCGATCTGCTGCCTGCAACATCCTTCCGCATGACCAGTTTGGCAGTGGGTCAGTAATGGTGTGGGGTGGCATTTCTTTGGAGGGCCGCACAGCCCTCCATGTGCTCACCAGAGCTAGCCTGACTGCCATTAGGTACCGAGATGATATCCTCAGACCCCTTGTGAGACCATATGCTGGTGCGGTTGGCCCTGGGTTCCTCCTAATGCCGGACAATGCCAGACCTCATGTGGCTGGAGTGTGTCAGCAGTTCCTGCAAGATGAAGGCATTGAAGCTATGGACTGGCCCGCACGTTCCCCAGACCTGAATCTGATTGAACACATCTGGGACATCATGTCTCGCACCATCCACCAATGTCACGTTGCACCACCGACTGTCCAGAAGTTGTCGGATGCTTTAGTCCAGGTCTGGGAGGAGATCCCTCAGGAGACCATCCGCGGCCTCTCCAGGAGCGAGCAAGCCCAGGCCTTGTAGAGAGGTCATACAGGCACGTGGAGGCCACACACACAACACAACATCAGTTCCTTGTCTTGAGGCATTTCCACTGAAGTTGGATCAGCATGTAATTTGATTTTCCACTTTGATTTTTGAGCATCATTCCAAACCCAGACCTCCATGGGATATTAATTTTGATTTACATTCATCATTTTTGTTATATTATTCCACTATGTAATGAATAAAGATTTGCAACTGAAATATTTCATTCAGTGATATCTAGGATATGGGATTTTAGTGTTCCCTTTATTTTTTTGAGTAGTGTATATTTTAGGAGTCGGTTCACTTTGTACAGATTCCACCAAAATGGACACCGACTCCGACTCCACAGCCCTGTTCTACAGTACTTTCATACATTTTTATTTCGGATGATTTTTCAGTTGGATATTGTATGAAATAAACTGAAAAAAAAAGAGCATCATGAAAAACTCCGTTGTGCATGGAGATATTATTCCCTTGACATATTACTTCTAGGACTGTTCAAACAGTATCAGACAGAACCCATGCAGAAACACACAAAAGTTGAAATTTGTCAAGGCCCATAAGTCTGTTTTATATTGTAAAAAGGTTGCTAACATAAACATAAATTTTAGGTGCCCAAGGACAATATCCTTAATAGATAGATAACTGAATATCACCTCCTCTCCACACCCACCCACTTTGTCATGCAGAACCTTTTTGACAAAAGAACTATGGACCCTTTTCATCATTTGTGATTTTTTTTTTTTTTGTCACTTTTCTTGTTTTATGTTGTGGTATTCATTGACTTTTCTTGGCACCAAATTCATCAAAATGGTTTATGTGGTTCAAGAATTTTGCAAAATGTGTGACTTTTTAGTGCAAAAAGTTGTATGTTGTGCTAAAATGCTGCAAAATTGGAGTACATCTGGAAATTCTAAACTTCACCCACAATGGCAAACGTAAAATAAAACTAGACATAAAAGGCGCAAATGCAATAATGAATCTGGTCTTATGTTTTAATTTGGGAACTTTTATAAACAGAAAAGTGAAACCTTTGTATTACATAGTCCAATGAATGGATTGTTTGAGTGATGTTTTATGTGAAAAATTAGATCAGAAACTACATTAGAGAACCTGGAGAGCCTTCGCTTTGTACCTGGTCCTGGTTTTGGCACAAGTCATACAACAATCTTAGCCAATTGAATAAAGCCTTGGATATACATATTTTTGGGAAGAGAATAAGATCCCGCCAATTATATATACTGGGGGACTGTGGAAACAATGTATTCCCTAAAAAAGAGGATCCACCAATATGATACAATTTTAATATAAAGGCTCTCTCACATCTGTGTTTACAAACTCACTGAGATTCTCAGCCAGAAAAGTTGGTGAGTGTAATGCATTTTTTCTCACCTGGCCTCTGTATGCAATGCATTTTTAACATTCACTTTTACATACTGTAATTCTCTGTCCTTTAAAGCTAGTTTACAAACTAATAAAGCAATCTTATGTACAGACATGGATACCGTATATAAATAGAATAAATAGGGTAGATACGTTGCATTTTGCATTTTGTTTAACCCCTTCAAGACCTTGCCCTTTTGCATCTTTGCGTTCTCGTTTTTCGCTCCCCTTCTTCCCAGAGTCATAACTTTTTTATTTTTCCATCAATATGGCCATGTGAGAGCTTTTTTTTTGCGGAATAAGTTGCACTTTTGAACTACATCATTGGTTTTAGCATGTCTAGAAAATGGGAAAAAATTCCAAGTGCTGTGAAATTGCAAAAAAAGTGCAATCCCACACTTGTTTTTTGTTTGGCTTTTTTTCTAGGTTTTCCTAAAGGCTAAAACTGACCTGCCACTGTGATTCTCCAGGTCATTACGAGTTCATAGACACCAAACATGTCTAGGTTACTTTTTATGTGAGTGGTAAAAAAAAATCCAAACTTTGCAAAAAAAAAAAAAAATAGCGCAATTTTCCAATACCCGTAGCGTCTCCATTTTTCTTGATCTTGGGTTGGATGAGGGCTTATTTTTTACATGCCGAGCTAACATTTTTAATGATACCATTTTGGTGCAGATACGTTCTTCTTATCACCCGTTATTGCATTTTAATGCAATGTCGCGGCGACCAAAAAAACATAATTCTGGCATTTCAAATTTTTTTCTCGCTGCGCTGTTTAGCGATCAGGTTAATGCTTTTTTTAAAATTGATAGATCGGGCGATTCTGAACGTGGCGATACCAAATAAGTGTATGCTTGATTTTTTTTATTGTTTTATTTTGAATCTCGATTTCACCCGCCGCAATAATTGCGACCTCATGTCAGCTGTTCAAAACATCTGACATGTCCCGGCTTTGATTCGTGCTCACCGCCGGAGCCCAAATCAAAGCAGGGGATTCGACCTCCGCAGTAATAGTACGGCGGAGGTCGGCAAGGGGTTACAAGTGTTATCACTTCTGTCTGGTTGTTGTGATACCATTTTCCTGATGATGAATTGAACGTGCATGAATTCGTCATCATACAAGACCTTATTAACCAAAGTGCTTCAGAATATAGATATGGTCATTTAATTAAAGAAAACTGACTGCCAAAAGTTTTGCATATACTTTTGCATAAGTAATTTGTTTACAATGCCATAACTTAGTATTTTGTAGCATTACCTCCACCACACTGATGGGGATTGAAGCCACTAGGGTATTCAAGACATCTTGAGGGATCCTGTTCCATTCCATTTACAAATCTGTAAACAATTCATCTTTATTGCTATGGGTACGTGCCCCAACTCGTTGCTCTAACTCATCCCAAAGGTGCACTATAGGCTTTAAAGCGAACCTGTCACCAGCTTTGGCCGATATGAGTTACGTATACCGCCTTTCAGGGCTTATCTAAAGCATTCTACAATGCTGTAGATAAGCCCCCAATCCAACCTGCAAGAGAGGGAAAATAACTTTTATTATACTCGCCTGCAGGGTCGGCCGGTCCGATGGATGCCTGCAGTACGCAGGCGCCGGGAAAGGTCAGAGAGGCCCGGCGCCTGCGCACTGCAGTACTTTGCGCTGCTTTCAACAGGTCAGAGAAGTACGCCTGTGCAGGAGCGCGATGCCGGGGAGCCATGAATCAAGCAGGAAAGCGGCATGACAAGCAGATGGGAGGTGCCGATCCAGGACCTTTTGTTTTTTAAAAAAAAATGCAAATCTATTGGTCACTCACTACTGTAGTGTCACAAACCCCCTGCATATAATAAACTAGCACTCTTTAGTGCCTTTCGTGTGTCTCTAAAGAGTGTTTAGCCTTATTAAACCTATGAAATAATTATTTTGAAAACAAATTGCGTGGGTTCCCTCTTATTTTTAATAACCAGCTGAAGGAAAGCAGACAGCTGAGGACTGGTTTTATTATTCTGGAAAGGGGCCGCTATGTGTGGAGCTTCCCAGCCTATTAGTAACAGCTCACAGCTGTCTGCACAGCCTTAACTGGTTATTATAAAGGAACTCCCCCCAAAATTACTTGGGGTCCCCTATTTTTAATAACCAGCAAAGGCTAAGCAGACATCCGTGGGCAATATTAATAGGCTGGAAGCTCAATGGATATTGGTCCCTTGCCAGAATAGTAACACCAGGTCCTAGCTGTCTGCATTCCCTCAACTGGTTAGGAAAAATAAGGGGGACCCCACGTCATTTTTTTTCTTTAAATAATTTATTAGCTAAATCTAAGTATGCAAAACTACATATGCAAAGCACTGATTATATATCTCACATACATCTTTCTATCAATCTATCTATTCAGAAGGTTCACGCTGTGAATTTACTGTACTCGGTTGATGAAATGTTGGATTTCCTATGAGATGTGTGCATAAAAATCGGACAGCATACGCATGGTCCATGTGACATCTACGATTTTTTATTTTTTTTCCTCTCACCCCATTTCCAGGTGAGGAAAAAAATTGCAGATGAACACTGCCTCAATGACTAACATTGGTCCAAGTTCAATGTGATTTTTTTTTTTCTCACATTCCACTCGCCGATTTTATACACAGATGTGAACGACCCCTAAAAATGATTGCAGGACTACTATCCTAACATTTGGAATGTCGTGAGATTTGTTCCCTTTAGACACAGTAGCGGAGATCACATCAGGCACATGTAACCCAATCTGGATAAGATGACTGAAATATCCAGCGCTGAATTATGCCAAAATACTACATGTATCATTACAAAATGTTGCATCTGTGCACGTTTTCTCATGTTACTACACTTGACAAGTGCTATATTTTACTGGCAGTAAATTCCTCATAGCAAATTCCTTATAAGAGTCTTTCATTACTTGTGCCGCCTAATTCCGTAGTTTTCACATAGGCATTTATAGGCACATCAATAAGATTGACAACAGTGCCCCTTCTTGAAAAACCCAAGCTTATCAGGCAGCAGAGCCGTATCTATTACACTGATGACAGCCTGGGAATGATGTGTAGGGGACAGACAATGGACATTGTTAGGTGAACTAGATCGGTAAAAAGCCCAACAGTTCACTTCAGGCTCCGTATGGAAACATTGAATATTGCTTCTAGAACAATTGCATATTTCTACAAGTTTCTGTAAAACTTATGGCTGGAGGCATCAGGAACGTAGATTGCCAAAACTCAGACTTCATGGACAAAGTCAGCTTTCTTTATCTCACCCTGGGCGTCACATCATTAGACTTGTACCCAGTTCTTTACCTGAGACACAGTAAAAGACTGGAACGGAACAAGTATCTGCATCTGTAACTTTTTATTTGGCAGAAGACAATGGTATTTTATTTAACAACTAAAAATTCATCTAATCTAGCTCACATTGTAACTGCAGTGTGTGTGTCTAGATATTTCCTTATGCTGCTCCATTCATTGTATGTAGCACTGGTAAAGATGGCCAAGCTATCATCCTCACTGTTGAAGGCAAAGAAAGGAGCCACGGCACACCACAACGGGCAGCTCCGTTCAATTCCTCCTGGCTGCAGTCTTGTGGCAAGGGAAGAACAGGGGACACATGGACCCATACTACTCTAACAATTATCAAGCATCCTAAAGATAGATGATACTCTTTATAGAGTGGAATACCCCTTTAACTTTGTAACAATGGAAAGCTGTAACCTTTTTGATGCATTTTTTTTTTTAAGTGTGACAACTGAAAAACAGAAATTCTGGCTTTTTTTTCAGCTTTTACTTTATTAATTACATTTAGGGCCACCTACATTGATGTGACAGGGGACCTTCAACAGGCCTCGGGCTGGGAAGGCAAGACATTGGCACTCTGCTAACACATTAAAGCAGGACACTAAAATACCACTTTCAGAGATTGTCCGTGTTCTTTAAGTGGTTAGATGGCGGCGATCAGATGTCGTCCAGATCACTGCTATCAGATCCAGGTGCTGGCTGTATAACACAGTTGGCCCCTGCCTTGTGTGTAACAGGCTAAGTCTTCTTTTACAATTACCATGGTTTTGCGTCCCGTTTTTGCAGCCACAGTAGATTTCTATGGGGCCGCAAAAACGGGCTGTAATATTTCCATGGAGCGTCGTGAGGGCCGTATGTACGGCTGTGAAAAAATATCGAGCCTGCTCAATCTTTTTCACAACTTGCGCAAAAAACAACAGAAGCTTGTTTTTGCGGGGCACCATGACTTCCAGTTTTGCGGAACGCCGTTTTTTTTTTTTTTTTCATTACTTTTTCCATAGTATTGGAAATCCGAAAAACTGCTATCCGCAAGTTTTTTGCGGCAGACCGTAAAAATTTCTGCAAGACAGCCTGCAAAAAAGGCCCACAATAACGGGCCGCAAAAAATCCGGTAAGCCTTAGTTCCTGAACCCATACGATATTCCCGCACCCTTCTATGATCAAATGGTATGTTGTAAGGCAGAAAGGGGTGAAAGCACTGTTTATTTGGTGAACAAAGAAATCACTCAGCATCTTATTTATTTTTTAGTTCAACAATTATTTGGAAATGGCCTTTTGTCTAATGCTTGATGTGGCGGAATTGTATTTGACTTTATTCCCATGCACAAGTGTAATATTTTTACGATGTGACACTTACAAAAGACTCCAATATAATATGATGCTGCACAAGGCCATTAGAATATTAGTTATTAATGAGAGTAGTAAAAAAGGAGCATGTTGGATTAGCATGTGTCAAGACGTGACAGGATTATTACCTAATAGTTATTGACAGGCAGTAATTGATATTTCCGCAGTGATTGCTTGGATACAAATGCTTTCTCACCTGATTGCCCTTGAGGATGGGTGTTATAAAATATATTGACACTTGTGACACTTTCTAATGCTGTCAAGGAAAAGTAATCATTTTCTTAACAGGTTTTCCCACTATCACACCTCACATCCATTGTATACTGTAATAGATCATGAAAATTGAATAATATTTGCCATTTACATGCTGAAAAAATTGACGTGCATAGTTACTACATTTTCTTACATGGTATGGCTCTATTAATAAAGTGTATGGCACTGTCCATGCCCATCTAATGAGCGGAGTGCTGCCCGTCATATCTGCTCAGTCCTTCACTTCACAGCTAGGGCAGAACGTTTTCCCTCTTATATTGGCTGCTCTGCAGTATAAAGAAGGTCAGTATATTTTGTAGATGAACGTTTAAAGACTTCAATGATTTCATCTTCTGCTTTGCTTGGCATATAGGAGAGATTTCTTATTTTCTCCAGAATCCTAACTTTTATTTTCCCCACTGTAATGTTTAGTCACGTATTTTGTGCATGCCTAGATAACAAGATTAGATAAAGATCCAAATATGCTCAGTTGAGAGTTAAAAAAAAAATCATGTACCCACCATTAACTTTTCTTGAATTGCATTAAAGGGGTTGTCGACTACTAGGACAACCCCTTCTCGATCTGAGTGTTTGGTGCCGATAATATAAAATCACCTATGCTGCCCTCCCGTTCTGACGCCATTCCAGCGGTGTAAGCACTCGTATTCCGGGACTCTTATGTGGTTATGACACATGAGCCCTGCACCCAATCAGCGCTGTCGTCACTGTCCCCACCTTCGGACATATTGAACGACAGCAGGAAGTCAGGACTGAGGCTGCTTTCTGACTTCCTCTTGATTCCGCTCACCCCAGGCTCCCCATGTACAAAGTCCATAGACAGTGAGCTGCCTGTCACAGGAGGGGGCGTGTTGGACCAGGGCTCACTGGACCAGCTACTCACAGAAATGATAAGCTACTGGTGCTAAAACAATCATTGTAAGCAAACAAAACCCGAGCTTGATAAGAGAGACATAGCTGAAATCTGTGTTTTAACCCCCACCTCATGCTGTCCTCACCTTACAGTTAGGGCCAGAAATATTTGGACAGTGACACAAGTTTTGTTATTTTAGCTGTTTACAAAAACATGTTCAGAAATACAATTATATATATAATATGGGCTGAAAGTGCACACTCCCAGCTGCAATATGATAGTTTCCACATCCAAATCGGAGAAAGGGTTTAGGAATCATAGCTCTGTAATGCATAGCGTCCTCTTTTTCAAGGGACCAAAAGTAATTGGACAATGGACTCTAAGGGCTGCAATTAACTCTGAAGGCGTCTCCCTCGTTAACCTGTAATCAATGAAGTAGTTAAAAGGTCAGGGGTGGATTCCAGGTGTGTGGTTTTGCATTTGGAAGCTTTTGCTGTGAGCAGACAACATGCGGTCAAAGGAACTCTCAATTGAGGTGAAGCAGAACATCCTGAGGCTGAAAAAAAAGAAAAAATCCATCAGAGAAATAGCAGACATGCTTGGAGTAGCAAAATCAACAGTTGGGTACATTCTGAGAAAAAAGGAATTGACTGGTGAGCTTGGGAACTCAAAAAGGCCTGGGCGTCCACGGATGACAACAGTGGTGGATGATCGCCGCATACTTAATTTGGTGAAGAAGAACCCGTTCACAACATCAACTGAAGTCCAGAACACTCTCAGTGAAGTAGGTGTATCTGTCTCTAAGTCAACAGTAAAGAGAAGACTCCATGACAGTAAATACAAAGGGTTCACATCTAGATGCAAACCATTCATCAATACCAAAAATAGACCAGAGTTAAATTTGCAGAAAAACACCTCAAGAAGCCAGCTCAGTTCTGGAAAAGTATTCTATGGACAGATGAGACAAAGATCAACCTGTACCAGAATGATGGGAAGAAAAAAGTTTGGAGAAGAAAGGGAACGGCACATGATCCAAGGCACACCACATCCTCTGTAAAACATGGTGGAGGCAACGTGATGGCATGGGCATGCATGGCTTTCAATGGCACTGGGTCACTTGTGTTTATTGATGACATAAGAGCAGACAAGAGTAGCCGGATGAATTCTGAAGTGTACCGGGATATACTTTCAGCCCAGATTCAGCCAAATGCTGCAAAGTTGATTGGACTGCGCTTCATAGTACAGATGGACAATAACCACAAGCATACAGCCAAAGCTACCCAGGAGTTCATGAGTGCCAAAAAGTGGAACATTCTGCAATGGCCAAGTCAATCTCCAGATCTAAACCCAATTGAGCATGCATTTCACTTGCTCAAATCCAGACTTAAGACGGAAAGACCCACAAACAAGCAAGACCTGAAGGCTGCGGCTGTAAAGGCCTGGCAAAGCATTAAGAAGGAGGAAACCCAGCGTTTGGTGATGTCCATGGGTTCCAGACTTAAGGCAGTGATTGCCTCCAAAGGATTTGCAACAAAATATTGAAAATAAAAATATTTTGTTTGGGTTATGTTTATTTGTCCAATTACTTTTGACCTCCTAAAATGTGGAGTGTTTGTAAAGAAATGTGTACAATTCCTACATTTTCTATCAGATATTTTTGATCAACCCTTCAAATTAAACGTTACAATCTGCACTTGAATTCTGTTGTAGAGGTTTCATTTCAAATCCAATGTGGTGGCATGCAGAGCCCAACTCGCGAAAATTCTGTCACTGTCCAAATATTTCTGGCCCTAACTGTACATGGCAAAAACTTTGACAGATTCCTTTAAGTTATACAATTTGTATTGATACCAATTCAATAATTATGGTGGGCATCCATTAAATGCCATACATCTATCCAGAAAAATATATACGTACAACAGGTCATCAAGATGAAAAGTTGTGTGTGTGTGTGGTGGGGTGGGGGGGAGTCTAACACCCAGCTCTGCACAAGTACTGCACTTTATTTCCCATGGCAAATAAACAGAACTCGGCCGCGACCACTAGTGCTGGCTGCTTTCTTCCGTCCTATGTACTGCTTAGTTTCGTGCTACTGTTGGGTCACTTTCCAGCTGACTTGTGGGAGTGCCAGGTGTTGAACCCCATCTGATCTCATATTGTTGACCTATCCTACTGATAGGTAATCTGTTATTAAGTGCCAGACATCCCCTTTAACATTTTGATTAATAAATTCCAAGATATGTTGGGTTCAGAGACCCATGATAAGTTTAGGAAGGACACATCTGTACAAATTCATTGATTTATTTTTTACACAAAAATGGAACATAGCGCAGCACATCTATGATACGCTATTCAATCTCTTACCACAGTGAGAGAGAATAGGAACTTGAGACCCCGATTATACTAATAGTTTGGGTACACAGCCATCGGAAATGTATGAGTCATTCTATTGAATAGGTGTTACGCATGTGGTTGTGGAACCACTGTGCCATGGTCCGGGAAGAACCTGGAGGGGCGTAACTAAGTGAACACCTGGTTCTGCAGTAGATCATCTGATGGTGGGGTTAGATTTGAACACAGGTGTATGCCATGTGCCACTCCAGGACAGACCCAGGGGCACTGGCAGCTAACCTCCAAAGGTGCAGGGAAGCAAGACTGGCCAGAAACTGGATTACAGGGGGACGTGTGGCTGGTAAGCAGAATATGTGCTAGATAAGGAAAGGACACAATGAGTACAGGAACACAGGACTGCCTCAGGTACAGGATCACAGGTGCAGGTTCAAACTGCAGTATAGGTGCAGACAAGCAAGCTATTGTCTTGGGACGTGTTCAGAAGGTGCATGCTGGCCCTTTAAGAGGTAGGAAGCGTGCAAGCACACCCTAAGTACACTCCTAGGAGACCTGTGTGCCGTGGCCGAGGCAGCACACATGGTTATGTGAACACTCCGTAGTCCCTGCAGGGAGGGAGAGGGGGAATAGTGCAGAGGCATCAGGGCTGTTCTAACAATGGGTTAAACATTTTATTTAAAAAAAAAATTAAAGGTTATAGGTATTTGCTACTTCCACTTGAATATTTTCTAATGTGTTGATCATCAAAATCATACCTTCTTTACATTAGTGCATCTAAAAGCAACCCCAAACCCTGGATTTTGAGTGGTGGGGTAACAGCTATTCTGTCAAGTTAGTACACACTAAGGTTGGGTCATTATGGTGGAAGTTGCTCTCCTATATTTCTTGAGGAGTGTTTTGTGTTTTTATTTTTTTTTTCTGTCCCTTACTCTCTTTTTATATATTTATTTTAGCAAAACTTATTTTTCTGTTCCCTCGTGTATCTAAATATATTTTCTCCTCCATTAAACCAATCGCCCATTACGGTAATTAATTTTGAGGAGAAAAATAGGAAAAAAACTTTTTTTTTAATAAAATGTTGGTGCTTCTTACAATCCAGGTGTCTTAATGCTTACTGGGGGTGGTGGCTGTGGTGAAGCGGGTTTCCTGGGTCGCTGCTAGAGGAGGCAGGAGTGCGGCGATGCTGTGGATCCCAGACTGGGAGAAAGGGGTGTTCGGATGTGCGACACTGCGGGTGTTCGGTGGTGCAGTCCGCAGTGGAGCAGGGTCCCAGGGTTGTTGCTGGAGGAGGCAAGAGTGGCGCTACGGATGTTCGGTGGTGCTGGGGCTTTGCCAACTTTTTGAGAAAGCCCAGAGCCCGCACACTGTTTACTATGCAGTGGACTTCAGAAAAATTGCTGAAGGGGCGGCGCATGCGCAGGTGGAGATCTTGGCTCTGAGAACTCATCGCCCGAGAGCTTTGTGCTGAGATCTCCATCTGCGCCACATCCGTGACCATTTTCCTGGAGACATCACGTAGAGGCAGGTGTGGATGTAGATCTTGGCTTTCCTCCATCTGCGCTTGCGCCGAGTGAGAAGACGGACGCTGGATCCCGGAAGAATGGCAGCTGCCATATGCCACCGCAGTGCTACCACTCGCCACCGTACCACCACCGCTTGCCGCCGTACCACCATCGCAGGACCACAACACCCCCAGCTCCAGGCCCGCAGCATTGACCCCTCGGTAAGAAGAGTGTTAGGTTTATAAGATGCACCCCCATTTCCCCCCTAATTTTGGGGATCTTAAAAGTGCGTCTTATAATCCGAAAAATACAATACACAGATGACAACAGAGGCAGGAAAGACAAAAAAAGGTCACATCCTTTTTGGGTTTTCTGTCTTTAGATTCGCAAATTCTAGATTTTGGACTACGGTAATTAAAATGATTGTCTACTTGGTTAAGACATTTTGACTTCTGGGTGAGATAGAAACAATGGATTGGAACAGTGATTTCTCTTATATGCAACCACTGTCTGATCTTTCATCAGTATTTTGGGTCTGGGTTTCATCAGTGTTTGGTCTGTGTGTAAGTTGCTACCATCAGTATTTCATCAGTGATTTTCTCTTATAAAAAAAATCAATAAATTGCAAAGATTTTCCTATCCACTACTGTGATAGAAATGGAACGCCACACGGGTGGCAATGTGTGCTATTGGCGATTTTTCACCGACCCACGGACTTGTATGGGTAATTTTTGTCCAAGACTCAGCCGCTGCTCTTGGTGTTGGATAATGGCTGCAGCACTGTCATCACATCAATAGCGCAGCCACTGATTGCTGAGATCTACATTTCTGTGTATGGCATTTCATCTATGCGGGGAGTGCGGCTGAGCTCAGTGGTTGGCTTCCGCGCTATTGACGAGATGTCAGTGCTGCACCCAGTAACCTGGACTTTGATTATCGGCTCATGCATAAGATTTTGGTGGAGACTATGTTGGCTACTGTGATGCCAGCATTGTCAATCAAGAAAGATGGGGTGGAGATACATGAAGAACAAGGAGATGGGAATGTGCACTTAACCGCTTGGCCATGCCAAGACTGCACTGACCACCTTATTTCCATAATTAGATAAATAGGGATTTCTGGAAACTGAAGGAACAGATTTTATTGCTAAAGGTATGATTTCACTTAGGGCACAAGGTGCCATTTTTGGTCTGACCAATGATTCTGGTTCTAATGGAACTGAATATTTTCACCAAACCATCTACAGTAAAGAACTGAATTTTTAATCACCCATATTTGATAGACCCGGACTGTCCATTTATGGCTTTAAGTTACTATGAATGTGAATATAGCAAATAAAACAAATTTTGGCCATTCTTCACATTTTTCCTTGTGTTTAGTCATTGCATTGACCAATTAATGTGCACTCCCATACATTCTCCACTCCTGTGACTTTTGCTGATGGGAACTCAGTAAGACATGTTTAAACATCATTTCTCTTCTGTCCTCCACTGGAACAACTGTTTGTAACCAGTTTTACAAATGTGAAAATGTGACTTGACATTTCTAATGCCATTGATAGGAGTGCTTTTTGACAGCTTTAAGGCAAAATTCTTTGCTCATTTTACAGATGTCTATCAGTTTTCTTCTGTTTGATGATAAACTGTTAAATTGACTGCTCACTTGACCATACTGACCTTAAGATAAAATTACTGAGCAACTTCTTAAGCAAATCCATTAAAGGGAACCTGTCACTAAGATCATGCAGCCCCAATTAAGGCCAACATAGGTTAGTGACCAGATCCTTCAGCATAGGCAGAAAAGTTTAAAACAATTGAAGAAAGCAGCTGTGTTTGCTACAGATGGGGAGAATCAATTTGCAGGACTCATTCCAGTGGCCACTGTAGTTATCTCTGGCTGCTGGATGAGTGCCCTACAAATCGCCTCCCATCCTACCAGCATCTGCTGCTCCACTTCTGACTAGTTGACCTGGCAAGATGTCATCCTCGTGGCCGATGCACATGTGACATCTTTTCAGGTGGGCTAATCAATAGAAGAGCTGCAGATGTGATAAGGTAGGTGGTGTTTCACAGGGTTATTTTAGCTTTGTTCATCAAGATGTAAAATCTGGTTCTAATTTCTACCCGTTACATCATAGGGGACATTACTTGGATACATTTTTCACTCTGGTAACAGAAGAGGTTAATAGGATTGGAAGCAAACCACATGGGACGGATAATTTATATTTGGTTGAGAGAGAATCAATACAATCTTTAAAGATGAAGAACAATATTATTATTATGCAAGCTAGTAAGGGAGGAGGGGTGGTGATACAGAATACCCAAGATTATATCAGAGAGACTAACAACATATTGTCAGACAAAAAAAAATTATGTAGAACTCACTATAGATCCATCTGTACAATCGGAGTCCTGACGAAGGGTTTATTCCTAAACGTGCGTCGGGGTGCGTTACTGCATTCACCCACCTGATTTTGTCATGCCACGTTAGTACTTTACTGCTTGTATTTTTCAACATAAGACTGGGACAGAGTTTGTATATCTGAGCACTGGACTCTTACATCGTTCCACAGTACAATATGATCTAACCAGACAACTAACTACACCCATTGTGAACTTGTATACTGCACAGTGTTGCAATTGATCATATCTCCTACTGCCATCCCAGCACAGTTTACAGTATATCTCCCTCACTGATTCCTCTTTGTTTGTAGGGATCTACTATATACGTATACATATCTCTTTACCCATCAGACACTGTGTTCTTTTCTATACAATCATGTTGTCTTTATGCGAACACCACAAAGCTTTCTTATCATGGACAATTGTGAGTGCCGAAACTAGTACCTTTTGATTTTGTTGATTTTTGTATCGCTCAGTTACTGTTTCCCATGTGATTATTGCTCCTTACATTTGTGGTCTTTTCAGTGGTTGCAGGTAATTTTATGTGCTGTAAGTGCCATTATTTGCCCACTTTTTTACTGTTTGTCTCAATAAATATGACATATTTTTAATTTCTTCAATTTTTTGTCCTACCATTTATGTCCTTGTTTGTTTGTTTTTTCCTCCCCATGAACTTCCCAAAAATAAGTAAGAGACTCAGTGCCTATTTACCTCGTGCTCTTTGCTCAGCATTCATGCTATAATTTACATCTAAATCCCCCAAACCCAAAAACGAAATTCAGACAAAATCCCAGATGGAACCATTAACTATAATGAGGCAGATGGCATCACCTTGGACTCAGTCTGGCTTTTTTACTGGTGTCTGTCTTTTTAGGCATCTTTTTAGCGCACACAACTATGGTTGACCACAGATTTTAGCATGCTTAAACAAAGTGTCCAAAGTTGTGCCATCTGCCTCATTATAGTTATTGGTTTCTTCTGAATCTCACTATTTGGGGATTTAGATGGAAAACCCTACGTAAATGCTCAGCCTACAGCACAGGACAAATGTGAAAATGCTTCCAAAAAACTTATCCTGTAAAAAAACAAGTTTCCCCTAAGTCCGTCATGTGTCAATGGAAATATATAAGGGGTTTACATAATACTGATAAGTTCAAAGGCTCTGGAAAAGCCCCATGGCTCCCCCTCACATCCAGATACAATTCTGTGAAATCTGTGCTCCCAAATTCCCCGTCCCTTCTGATCTCAGCACCTCAGTTAGCGTCCACATGTGTGGCATTACTGCCCAGACAATCCCTTTAATTGTATTGTTCTTTTAACCTGTTTCCTGTGACTAGGTTCTGAAAATGTAACTCAGGGATAAATAATCAATATTCGGCTTCTAACACAATGGTGGATTCTTTGCCAATAAACAGGCGAACTTTGATCTTCATGGATATATTTTTTTTTAAGTTGAACTTTAACCCCTTCTCGACATGCGCCGTACATATACTGCTCTTCCCACAAACAACGGTATATGTACTGTGACATGATCGCGTGGCCTCACGCTGAGTGCCGCTGCGACCGTATGCGGGTGTCAGCTCTTTGTGAGAGGTGACACCCTGCAGTGATGCCCACGATTGGTGCTAGCATGGTCAACATCCCCACAACAGAGCTTGAAGGAAGAATTTTTGAGGAGCTGTAGTGGAAAAAGCCACATTTATCTTTTCCTCTGCTGTTTCTCGTGTCACTGGAGCATGGGAGAGAACAAGTTCCGTATCTCATTGTTTTATTTTAAAATCACTAGGGATGAGCTCCTTCTGTAAGAGTAGACAGATGTCAATTTGCTCCATTATTGACGCAGCCTTTCCTCCCTGTCCATGGTACTGAGATGGACATTGCTACAATTTCTTTTTCTCGATCTGTCCTCATTTGTTATGTGCTTTTCAGAGCATCATTTCTTCTCTGTGTATTTCTAATTCCATAGTTACATTTATAAGATAAAATGTAAAATCACAAATACTTTTATTTATGGATGTTTCCTGCACCCTTTATATATTTCAATATATATTGTATTACATTTCTAGTGTTCTCCATCATTTAATATTGCACTCCATATTCATTATGCTGCATTCACACAACTGTATTTTCATTCCGAGTGCTGTCTGTGGGAAAAAAGTAATATCACATTGACATCACTATTTCCAATGTTATTCTGACTGTTTACATGACCGTTTCGTTACACGGACTTGAATGTCCGCTTGAAAAAAAATGAAAGCATGTACAAGTGTCTTCTGTATTTTGTCTAAGTCTCGCCTATTCAAGTCTATGGGTGTGCCATAGTGATGAGCGAATGTGCCCAGATAAGTGGTATCTGAGCATGCTCGCATAACACTTATCTGAGCAGGTTCACCCAGATAAGTGTTATCCAACTATTTTGGGTCTTGTCAATTTTATTTGCTGCTTATATATAATAATGGCTGCTATACAGATTACATACAGATACAGACTGTTTTTTTTTTTTCTGGGTGAAATTTGATTTTTTTTTTTTAAGCTCTCGTGTGAACATAGACTAAAATGTATACGATGTGACAAATTAATAAAATAAGTACTCTTATCAATAAAATTAAAAGTACATAAATTCTTCATTTTTGGATTTTTTTTTCCTATTTACAGAGGTCTTGAAGTTGGAGGTTAATATAAGCTGTTAGGGTAGGCAGTACATGTTCTGCAAAATGTCCAAGGCACAATTGCACTTTATTCCGGTGAGCTAATGTTGCACAGGAGCTCTGGACTCTTGTTCACTAGTGGGGCTGCCATTATTATTTGTATTACTATATTATGTAATACACAATGTAAAGACTGTTTATCTCTCTATAGGAGGAGCATTAATAGAAATGTTACTGTTTAAAGGTCCCCATACACATCCGCTAAAAATCAACTGCACCCTCTGATTTTGACCTGACAACCATGTAATGTGTTTTTTGGAGAGGGGATAGGTATCACAATTCTCCCTCAATACTTGACGTTCGCAGAAATAAGAGTCAGGCACTTTTCATTTAAACTCTAGACCCTTTTGTTCTTTGGGAGAAAAGCCGCCGTCCGATCTGCCTGGCAGCAGCTTTATCTGACTAATGCTTGGCCTAGCTGAATGCTAATGGACATTCAGCCCTGTCACATGTATATCACCAGCTTATTAGGAGGTGTTTAAAATTGCTCCCATCTTTTTCACCTGTGTGTGTTAATCTGTTAACCCCTAGGTTGGCACTTTCATGCTGTTCCTTTTCCACTGAAGGAAAAAATTTACCAGTGTTTCATTGTGTTCTAACAATGGTGAGGTCACCTTGACGCCTCTAAAGAGAAATTTTAGCACATAGTGATGTCACCATGTGGGCATAATGCTAAGTACTCAGCTATGTAACCTCACGGGAACAAGGCGCATTGTGAGAGAAAATGACAAATTACAGTTAGCAGCAGTGGGAAAATGAGCCAAAATATGCAGGTTAGAAAAAATGTTTCAGGCTGCACCGTGTTTGAGTGCAGAATCCTAGGGGCAAAGGAGGATGTCTCAGGGCTTCAAAAACAGAATTCATTCACTGTCCTCTGAGGTCCGGCACTAGTTACAACACAGTCAGTCTGCTTTGCCTGGAGTGTTGCCATAAGCAATGATACAAATATGACACAGCTGGACAAATTATAAAACATAACAATGTATCACTTTTACTACTGGTATACACCATTCTTATCTAGTAAAATGTTGGTATTTACTTCTGACAGATTTCTATTGTAATCTTTGTTGCTAGAACAGAGTTCATTAAATAACCAAACACATTTAAAATATAATCTTATATACTGAAGTGATAAAAGTAACCTACCCCATGAAAGGGAACAATTAGAAAAATGACCTATTGCTTAAGTAAGGTTTTTGTTTTAAAAATGCTGCCAATGTTTTTTTTTTCATATTACAATCTTTATTATAAAAAACTAGCTATTGAACCCGTTCTATGCCCGGGTGGCGAGCATTTATATTGGTATATGGTCTCCATCCTGATATGTGTTGCTTCCAACCTGCGCCCTAATCTTGTCATGTGCTGCTACCATCTTGCACCCCCATCCTGTCATTTGCTGCTCCCATCCTGCGCTCCCATCCTGTCATGTGCTGCTCCCATCCTGCGCTCCCATCCTGTCATGTGCTGCTCCCATCCTGTGCCACCATTCTGTAATTTGCTTCTCCCATCCATATGCCCCATTCGCTGCTCCATAAAGGTTGATGGCCCACATAAGATGCTCCATAGCATATGCCCCGTATGCTGCTCCATTATGGTTGATGGCCCCCATAAGATGCTCCATAGTATATGCCCCGTATACTGCTCCATTATGGTTGATGGCCCCCATAAGATGCTCCATAGTATATGCCCCGTATACTGCTCCATTATGGTTGATGGCCCCCATAAGATGCTCCATAGTATATGCCCCGTATACTGCTCCATTATGGTTGATGGCCCCCATAAGATGCTCCATAGTATATGCCCCCATACACTGCTCCATAAAGGTTTATGGCCCCCATAAGATGCTCCATAGTATATGCCCTGTATGCTGCTGCATTATGGTTGATGGCTCCCATAAGATGCTCCATAGTATATGCCCCGTATGCTGCTGCGATATATAAAAAAAAATAACATACTCACCTATCGTCGCTGGGCGCCGAGTGCTGGGGGGCCTGAGCAGGCGGGGACACCGGCGCGCTGTGGGGGTCAGGTGCCGGAGTCGCCGCTAGCTCAGGCCCCCAACACTTGCTATAGTCACCTGTCCCGTTCCAGCGCTGCGTGCGGCTCCATGTTCCGGGTCCTCTGGCTGTGACTGTTCAGTTAGAGGGCGGCGCGCATTAAGCGCGTCATCGCGCCCTCTGAACTGAACGTCACAGGCAGAGGACCCGAAAGATGGAGCTGCACGCAGCACTGGAACGGGACAGGTGAATATAGCACACTCACCCTCCTGGCACGTCCCTGCTTCTCCATTGGAGATCGCGGTGTGCGTTCAGTGCTTACGCATACCGCAATCTCCTGGGCTGCGTCACTCTGTGGGGTCCAGACTGCGCCGGCGCTTGCACTTTCGCAGTCTATAAAGGCTTCGGACAGAGTGACACTCCCAGCGTTATATTATAGATGAGCAATCTTACAAATTTCACACTGGCAACTGGGGCTTGTTTAGACTCTTAACTTCATATTCTTTTAAGAAATCCACCTGTGCATTAGCTGCAATGAGCAGACTCTGACACTATCTCTTGAGCTTGTACAAAAGTCTTCGTAAAGGAAGGAGGAGGAGGTCAGCTGTGACATTTAGTGTGTTTGGTGGATTCTACACTATAAGCTGTGTATAGAGGTGTAACCCACCATTGTGATACTGTCTCTGATGGAAAGGAAACTCTAAAGTCATCTTGAAAGGACATGGAGTTGGTGTCTAAAATAACCACAGTGACCAGTGTGAAAATTATAAGATTACTAATTTTTTAAATTAATATAATATGAACATATAACAATAATGTTTTATCAAATTCACAAAACGCAACATTCAGATGTAAATTCCTTTTAAGATAATCAGGAATTTAACAAAGGAGCAACTGATGAGCAAAGCATGATATACTGTTAGGTGAGAATGTCCTTATAATTGTTGAAATGAAGCTCGACCTTTCATTAGTACTGACTAGTCTAGATAGACATGTAAAATTTAGCTTTTTTGTAACATATTTTATTTGACTCCTTGTTTTTTTTCACTAATTTTTCATTTACATTTTACTGTCTGGATTTTTGTAACACAAAAGGGTTACTTTAAACATTGCCAAACAATTCAGGAGGCAATAATACTGATAACTTCATACTTGTTAAGGGTCAGTAGTGAAGCAAAAACTTTAAGGGTATGTGCAGACGATCAGGAACTGGCAGCACTTTGGAAGCAGCACATGTCCACTACATCCAAAGTGCTGCCGTCTATTGAAAGTAAGGGGAATCCACATGTGTTCACTGAACCGTGCAGATTCACTGCGTCCAATACATTGGGTGATATTTTTCTTGTGGAAATTGACACATTGCAGTCTGGAGAGACGCGCCACATGTCCGTCTCTGCGGATGAGCCGTGGGTGTCTCTGGATGCATAGTGAGCATGGGATGTCTAGAAATCCCATCAACTATACTGTAGCAGCTGGACGCTGCACAAATGCGCAATGTCCAACCCGCAGTGTTTACTGATCGTCTGCACCTACCCTTACGCCTCCAGTGCTTACATCCCTGCTATAACTAACTACTTAATGCAGTCAAGATACCTTCAGGACAACTCTTATATCAGCTTAAAATACTGGTTTTTGGCATAAAGCAAAGTTGGGGATTCCGCAATAGAGAAAAATAATAAAATATAAATTTTAATGAATAGCCATAAAATTAGAGCTACCCTTAAAGGGAAGAGCCCAGGAGTGTTCCCCTCTGTCTGAATTAGTAGTGTACCCAAATGTGCTAATAGGTCCCTGAAGATTCAGAGAATGATGAAACGCATTGGAATGCGTATAGGGCCTTTATTGTAAAGGCATCTTCACATTAAGCGACGCTGCAGCGATACCGACAACGATCCGGATCGCTGCAGCGTCGCTGTTTGGTCGCTGGAGAGCTGTCACACAGACCGCTCTCCAGCGACCAACTATGCCGGTAACCAGGGTAAACATCGGGTAACTAAGCGCAGGGCCGCGCTTAGTAACCCGATGTTTACCCTGGTTACCATGCTAAAAGTAAAAAAAAACAAACACTAGATACTTACCTACCGCTGTCTGTCCTCCAGCGCTGTGCTCTGCTTCTCTGCACTCCTCCTGTACTGGCTGTGAGCCGGAAAGCAGAGCGGTGACGTCACCGCTCTGCTTTGCGGCTCACAGCCAGTACAGGAGGAGAGCAGAGCACAGCGCTGGAGGACAGACGGCTGTAGGTAAGTATGTAGTGTTTGTTTTTTTTACTTTTAGCATGGTAACCAGGGTAAACATCGGGTTACTAAGCGCGGCCCTGCGCTTAGTAACCCGATGTTTACCCTGGTTACCAGTGAAGACATCGCTGGATCGGTGTCACACACGCCGATCCAGCGATGTCTCCAGGGAGTCCAGCGACGAAATAAAGTTCTGGACTTTATTCAGCGACCAACGATCTCCCAGCAGGGGCCTGATCGTTGGTCGCTGTCACACATAACGATTTCATTAACGATATCGTTGCTACGTCACAAATAGCAACGATATCGTTAACAATATCGTTATGTGTGAAGGTACCTTAAGAGTCAGATGTGGACTGCCCTTGTTAGGTCGGGAGTACTGGGGTTTAGTTTATGCCAGCCTTTACAGGGTCTTTAAGGGCAAGTTTACCCCATTTCTCCTGGTGGATCTCCGCTGTACTGACACCTGACCTGTTTTTCACCCAAGGGGGAGACCATTCCATATTATACTGTATATATGTTGTTGGGTGGATATCGTTTACCTCGCTTATGAATTTTACCTACATCCACATAGGCAACTCTGATCTTTCTATAGTCCATTTAAGGTAGGAGTTTTGCTTTGAACACTGTCAAACTTCTTGCCTCCAACTACTTATCATGAACTATTTTTTGTGATTATTGTGCCTACTATGTGGTTTAATTGGGTAAAATCCAGTCATTTTGTAGTTGGGACTGGAATTTGTTGTATGTACAAGGTTGTTTGTATGTTCTCCCCGTGTTTGCGTGGGTTTACTCCTGGTGCTCCGGTTTCCTCCCACACTCCAAAGACATACTGATAGGGAACAGTGCTGATAATGTCTGTTAAAGCGCTGTGGAATTAATGGCGCTATATAAATGAGAAAAATAAATTAATTAAAAAAATGTACTATAGATACATTGGCGTCTATACACTTTATCATATACTGTATAGACACCTTTGTACTTGGGTAACAACATAAAAAGGTTGAGTGTTTTTTTTTTAATCATTGCACTAGAACCTCACCTTCCCTTTAAGGGTAGCTATAATTTTATGGTTAGTCATTAAAAGTTATCTGAGAAATATTGTGGGTTCTGACCTATTAGTGCTGTTTTTGTCATAAAAAAGTTGATTTTAAAGTGGTGGACCAAAACCTAAAATTTTAACATCCTAAGAACTTTTGTAATCTGCTTTATTATAAAATACCCTATGATCCTCCCTATCCTATTAATTCCTAAATATGTTTTTTTTAACTTCACTTCACTTTGAGAGGAATTTCAAATGAAGCGTCATCAGGAAGATGGGGCTGCACTCACTTCCCGGCAGCTACTGCCACCCCTCCTGGATTAGGACATCATTAGGAAGCGGAACTGCAATCACTTACTACAGTTTCTTTTATCAGCCCCCTGTGAAGATGTCTTGAATCCATGGTGCCGATAAAAGCTGTAGAAATGTCCCTGTTGCTCCATACTGTGAACGGAGACATTATAAGAGTGTGGTAACAGAAGCAGGATGAGTGGCACCAGCGCCAACAACTGATGATGATTCATTTGAAGGCTGTAGTAGAAGCTCTGGGATGGCCCTGGTGTCGCTCACTGTGCTTCTATCTCCACCCCTTTATGGAGTCTTATTTTACAGTAAAAAGCTGCGGCTGGCTGGAACAAAAGCAGAGTTCCCACATCTTCTATCTGCACCATGGATCCAAGACCTCATCAGAGGGCAGCAATGAAAGAAACTGTGATAAGTGACCCCAGCGCTGTTTCCTATTGATGTCCAGAAGTGTTGATATACCCTGCACCAACGCGTTTCAAAGAGCGGCGCTCTTCTTCTTCTTTCTTCTTCTGAAGAAGAGCACCGCTCTTTGAAACGCGTTGGTTGTTTCCTTCTCCCCTTTTTTTAGCGCTGTAGCGCTCCATATTGCAGGTGACATCACAAGTAGGAGGAGCCTATCGGCCATCTTTTTTGTTCCACGCGGTATCCAGGGAACACTACCGGCCGGAGCTTCCCTGGTCCAGCACTGCACTCTGCCATCTGACACAGACGGCGCCGCAGCCCCGGGTACGTACACCGGGCAGGTGAACAGGTATCCAGCACTGCCCGATATACAGCTACATCCATCAATCTGGAGGTAAGATGATGGATATTGGTACCTGATTTAAATCTGTAGTTATACATGTGATGCGGCCAGCATAGGGGTCTTTTTAGCGGATTGGTTGTTTGCTAATGGTTTTAGTGGGATTTTGTTACTTGGAATTTATTTGGGGTCTCTTTGGATCATTTGTTCCCTAAGTATCTCGTTTAGTCCTTGCCTGTATACGCATCCTCAAGCGCGGTATCTATTGTTCTAACAGGTGTATATTGGTATACAGGGTGGCACTACCCTGGTTGATCCCAGCAGCTGAGGATTGCTAGTTTCGGGTTGAGCGCCAGTGTGACTATTTTCTGACATTTAGAGATTAATTGTATGGGAAAAAGTGTATGGTATTTTTTAATAAAGTGAATTACAAAAGTGCACAGGGTGTAAAAGTAGATATTTAGAAAATAAATTTTAGACATCAAACAACCCCCATAAAGACTTGTTAGGCTGTGTGCACACGTTCAGGATTTTTTGCATTTTTTCGGTGGTTTTCCACTATAAAAACGCGATAAAACCGTTAAAAAAACACTTACATTAAGCATCCTATTATTAGAATGCATTCTGCATTTTTTGTGCACATGCTGAATTTTTTTTCCAGAGCGGAAACACACATAGGAATGCATTGATCTGCTTACTTCCCGCATGGGGCTATGCCCACCATGCGGGAAGTAAGTGGATCATGTGTGGTTGGTACCCAGGGTGGAGGAGAGCAGACTATCCTCCATGGACTGGGCACCATATCCCTGTTAAAAAAAGAATTAATATAAAAAATATTGATATACTTAACTTCCGATGGCCCCCGGAGTCCTCCCGCCTCTCAGCGGTGCACGCGGCGGCTTCCATTCCCAAGAATGCATTGTGCGAAGGACCTAGGATCACATCGCGTTCAAATGACCGTGACGTCACAAAGGTCCTTTGCGCAAAGCATCCCTGGGAACGGAAGCCGTCGCGTGCACTGCTGAGGAGATTGGGGGCCGTCGGAAGATGAGAATAACCATATTTTTATTATTTTTAACATTATATCTTTTTACTATTGATGCTGCATAGGCAGCATCAATAGTAAAAAGTTGGTCACACTTGTCAAACACTATGTTTGACAAGTGTGACCAACCTGTTGATCACTTTTCCAAGCGATGCTATAGATGGCTTGGAAAACGCTAGCATTCTGCAAGCTAATTACGCTTGCAAAACACTAGTGTTAAGCGGGAATACGCATGCCAATTCCGTATGCTTATTTCCCGCGGCAGAGAGTTCTGGAATTGCCGTGGAAATTTCCGAGGCAATTCCGGACATGTGCACTTACCCTTAATGTAACATTCGTAGAGTACAACATTGTAAACTCAAAGTGCGAAATTATAAAGAATAGGTATACTGTTCATCAACAACATTTTGCTGATGGTTTTCAGTTAGCAAACCAAAGTATGTACTGACTAACTGTAAAATGAGGGCAACAGCTGATATTGTGATGGAGATAATATGCAAAATTGCAAAATTTTTCACTTTAAGGCCAAAAATAACTAAATGAGGAGTTTAATTTTCTGAAGAGAGTAGTTCTTATGTTCAAAGGATAATGTTTTGCTACAGTGCAGATTTACTTCAAATGTATAAGATAAACTTTTATATTTCATCTTCTTTTTCCTGCAGATGAGAAATGAAAGATACGTTGAATTGAATGTTTTCTCACACTGTAGCCAAAGCAAATCCGTTCCAACCAGTTCAAAGGTGGACACATTAAACCAGTAGACAGAACACAGTAAGCCCTGGTTTTCACGTCACATTATTATATTTTAGTCTCTAATGTTATGAGTTCAGTCTTCACCAGATTAACATATTTCTTGTGACCTTGGCACTATCTCTGCCATAAATTCTTTATAATCATTAAGATGAAATTGGTAGCTATGTAAAAGAATGTACCTTATTACAATAGGATTAGAAAATGTAACTATTTGCAGAGTACAGTGTCTCTTACAAAATATTAATCTTTCCTGCAGGGAAAATGCCACTGACAAATACTATAGAAAAGTTGTATATTCTTGCAGAATTCTTAGTAGGATTAGATGGACCAGAAAGGCACCACAGGCCCTTAGATTCCATTGAGATAGGTTTGGGGGAGGAAAAGTATACATAAAAATGTGCCTGTGGGCTTCTTCCTACAGAGTTGTCTTTAGTTCTGCCCAGTGCAGAAATGATCTTGTATGTAGTCTGATCAAAGGCTTAAATATGAAAAAGACACCTAAAAGAGAAAGGTGCTGAGAAACATGCCAGGTAAAACAACCTGTGAAAGTAATGCCTTATAATTTAGGTTATTTACGGTGAGTGAGATAAAAGTTCATTGTGCTGTTGAGGGCTGTGCCAGTTTAGAGGGAATAAAAACATGTTATCAACATGACACAATCACCATAATTATAACATGTTGACACCCTGACACAGGTGTATCCACGTAGATGCAAAGCTGACCATCTGTGCTACGGGGTTACAATGACACAGTGGAGCCAGTAGATCGCAACGTCTGACTTCTCCTACTCTGGCGCTGAGAAGAAGCACTTCTTCGTCTTATTAAATGCGTTTATTTCTTCCGGCAGAACAGGGGTTAATCCGCTGTGTTAAAAATCCCTGTTCACAGCTGTGCCCGGTTAGACACTTCTTTTCCCTTTATAATCTGGGCTCTATTACTAATCCTTGCCAGAGTTAGGGTTTTGCTGCATGGCTAACGGAGGGAAAGGAGTTGGTATGAGAAGGAGAGCTGGAGGAGTTATAAGCACTTGATAATTCCTTATCCTTTCCTATTTAGCTATCTTCCCCTTAGTTCATACCCTTGTGGATTCCTCTGTTATAAGTGAGTGAATATTTTGTGTGTGGAGTTTTCAGTTACCCCTTAACTTTGTTGCCCTGTTTGCCGGGTTGGTGTACTGAGGTGCACAGTAGCGCCCCCTCTTCCCTGGGTGGGGGAAGAGAACAGATAGAGGGCTAATTTAGGAGATAATGCAAGGGCAGGGGCCCTGACATCTTCGCCATCTGAAGTATCCCGGGGAACAGGGTGAGCTAAGGCGCACCTAGTGTTAGAGCCAGGAAAGGAGCCCCTGGTCTCGGGTCAACCGACAGCTGTGTTGTGACAATCAGGCTGACTTAGGTGAATGTTCAATTTTAGTCTGCTTTATTCACTTCTTTCCTCCGTGACGTCCTGTCAGGTTGAGTGAACAGAGGAATACATGTTCATGATGCTTTACACAGGATGCTGCTCTCACATGACGTCTGTCTTGAGCAGATGTCTTTACGCAGCCCGTCCTACTACGTGTCAGCTTGGACAGGTGGGAAACTGCTATAGATGACAGTTGCCTTAATTAAAATCCTGACAGTGTACTAAATAAAGTATACCTTTTTGCTAAATTAAAGGGATTTAGTACAATTTGCAATATTGAATATGTACAACATGTGAATCCTTCTCTGCCTGATGGTAAAGGTCCATGCAGGAGGTAGGATGCCTAAATAAAATTAGGGGGCACTATCACTGATGCCAGTATAACATATATTTTAGCAAATAACCATTATTGCTATACCTAATTTTCACATATTCTTTTACTTTAAATTTAGTATTATTTTTGTAGAATAACAATAACACCTTTAGCAGTGTCTTGATAGAATTTACTTGATACTATTTTCTTGCGTGTTAATTGGACTCAAAATGTCATAATTTTTATGGGGAGTTACACAGAGAAGATTCGGGGAGCCACTTTTTGGCACACGATTCAGATGACTTATTATTGGATACAGTGTTACATTTTGTTTGCTTGTGCAAGTCTTAAGGTACCTTCACACTGAACAACTTAACAACGATAACGATAGCGATCCATGACGTTGCAGCGTCCTGGATAGCGATATCGTTGTGTTTGACACGCAGCAGCGATCAGGATCCTGCTGTGACATCGCTGGTCTGAGCTAGAAGGCCAGCACCTTATTTCATCGCTGGATCACCCGCTGACATCGCTGAATCGGCGTGTGTGACGCCGATCCAGCAGTGTCTTCACTGGTAACCAGGGTAAACATCGGGTTACTAAGCGCAGGGCCGCGCTTAGTAACCCGATATTTACCCTGGTTACCATTGTAAATGTGAAAAAAAAAAAAAACACTACATACTTACATTCCGGTGTCTGTCGCGTCCCTCGCCGTCAGCTTCCCGCACTGACTGTGAGCACCGGCCGTAAAGCACAGCAGTGATGTCACCTCTGTGCTCTGCTTTACGGCCGGCCCTCACAGTCATTGCGGGAAGCTGACGGCAAGGGACATGAGAGACAGACACCGGAATGTAAGTATGTAGTGTTTTTTTTTTTTACATTTACAATGGTAACCAGGGTAAATATCGGGTTACTAAGCGCGGCCCTGCGCTTAGTAACCCGATTTTTACCCTGGTTACCCGGGGACCTCGGCATCGTTGGTCGCTGGAGAGCTGTCTGTGTGAAAGCTCTCCAGCGACCACACAACGACTAAACAGCGACGCTGCAGCGATCGGCATCATTGTCTATATCGCTGCAGCGTCCCTTAATGTGACGGTACCTTAACATGACAAGATCAAAAATTCAAAATTTTTGAAATCTTACTGTTACTTTGTGGTAATAACTTTGGAACGCTTCAACATGTCCCACTGATTTTGAGTTTGTTTTTTTCGTGACACATTGTACTTCATGATAATGGTAAATTTATGTCTGTATTTTCTGCATTTATTTATAAAAATATCAGACATTTTACAAAAATGTTAAAAAAAATGTGCAATTTTCAAACTTTGAATGATTATCCCATTAATCCAAAGTCACAGAAAACCACAGAAAAACATTAATAAATAATATTTTCCTCGTGTCAATTTGTGAAAGGTTGTTTTATTTTGTTTGCATTTTAAAAGGATTAAAAATTTAGCAGTAATTTTTCATTTTTTCGTGGAAATTTACAAAACTTATTTTTTTAGGGACCCATTAAGTTTTGAAGTGACTTTGAGGGTCCTGTGTATTGGAAACTCCCAAAAGTGATACCATTTTAAAAACCATACCATTTTAAAAACCGCACCACTTCAACGTATTCAAAATTGCTTTCAGGTAGTTTACTAATCCTTCAGATGCTTTTTAGGAATTAATGCAAAGTGGCATAACAGGAATGAAGAAATGTATTTTTACAATCAAAATGTTGATAAATTCTGAACAGGCCACTAATGCCGGCAGACTCTAAGGCCGATATTTGGCCATTAAATTCCATCGCTTACATCAGGACCACATGATCAGGATCTCGGGGTGCCGATGGGGTTAAAGAGGGAGCCCCCTCAACCTGTTAACCATCTGGATGCTGTAGTCATTATTGACAGCATTTAAGGGGTTAAACTACTATAGTCGGTACCAACACTAATTTTTGCTGATGCAGCAAGTTGTCAGCTATAGAGTACTGCCAACAGCTATTGGATTGTCACTTTTTGGGGGATGCTAGTGTCTTATAAAGCAGGTCAGTAAATGGACATATTGGTGGTCACTAAGGGGTTAAGTTTGCTTCAAAATTGTCATTCTTGACTGCACATTGTCATGTGTAAACGTGACCTATGCTGTCAAAAACAATATTGTACACCGCGTGCAGAATTATTAGGCAAGTTGTATTTTAGAGGATTATTTTTATTATTGATCAATAACTATATTCTCAATCAACCCAAAAGACTCAAATATCAAAGCTTAATATTTTTGGAAGTTGGAGTGGTTTTTTTTTAGATTTGGCTATCTTAGGAGGATATTGGTTTGTGCAGGTAACTATTACTGTGCAGAATTATTAGGAAACTTAATAAAAAACAAATATATTCCCATCTCACTTGTTTATTTTCACCAGGTAAGCCAATATAACTGCACAAAATTTAGAAATAAACATTTCTGACATGCAAAATCAAACCCCCAAAAACTTAATGCCCAATATAGCCACCTTTCTTTATGATGACACTCAGCAGCCTTCCATCCATAGATTCTGTCAGTTGCTTAATCTGTTTACGATCAACATTGCGTGCAGCAGCCACCACAGCCCCCCAGACACTGTTCCGAGAGGTGTACTGGTTTCCCTCCCTGTAGATCTCACATTTTGAGGGACCACAGGTTCTCTATGGGGTTCAGATCAGGTGAACAAGGGGGCCATGTCATTATTTTTTCTTCTTTGAGACCTTTACTGGCCAGCCACGCTGTGGGGTAGTTGGAGGCATGTGATGGAGCATTGTCCTGCATGAAAATCATGTTTTTCTTGAACGATACCAACTTCTTCCTGTACCACTGCTTGAAGAAGTTGTCTTCCAGAAACTGGCAGTAGGTCTGGGAGTTGAGCTTCACTCCATCCTCAACCCAAAAAGGTCCCACAAGTTCATCTTTGATGATACCAGCCCATACCAGTACCCCACCTCCACATTGCTGGCGTCTGAGTCGGAGTGGAGCTCTCTGCCCTTTACTGATCCAGCTTCTGGCCCATCCATCTGGCCCATGAAGAGTCACTTTCATTTCATCAGTCCATAAAACCTTTGAAAAGTCAGTCTTAAGATATTTCTTGGCCCAGTCTTGACGTTTTATCTTATGTTTCTTTTTCAAAGGTGGTCATTTTTTTAGCCTTTCTTACCTTGGCCATGTCCCTGAGTATCGCACACCTTGTGCTTTTTTGATACTCCAGTAACGTTGCAGCTCTGAAATATGACAAAACTGGTGGCAAATGGCATCTTTGCAGCTTCACGCTTGATTTTTTTTCAATTCATGGGCAGTTATTTAGCGCTTTTTTTGCCCAACACGCTTCTTGCGACCCTGTTGGCTATTTCCCATGAAATGCTTGATTGTTCGGTGATCACGCTTCAAATGTTTGGCAATTTTAAGACTGCTGCATCCCTCTACAAGACATCTCACAATTTTGGACTTTTCAGAGCCCGTCAAATCTCTCTTCTGACCTATTTTGCCAAAGGAAAGGAAGTTGCCTAATAATTAAGCACACCTTATATAGGGTTTTGATGTCATTAGACAACACCCCTCCTCATTACAGAGATGCACATCACCTGATTTACTTTATTGGTAGTTGGCTCGCAAGCCTGAACAGCTTGAAGTAGGACAACATGTATAAAAAGTATCATGTGATCCAAAAAACAACTTGCCTAATAATTCTGCACGCAGTGTATATGAACAGAACAATCATAAGTGCCTGTATTAGGCTACTTTCACACTTGCGTCATTCGACGCACGTCACAATGCGTCGTTTTGAGGAAAAAACGCATCCTGCAAAGTTGCCTGCAGGATGCGTTTTTTTCTCCATAGACTTTAATTAGTGACGCATTGTGACGTATTGCCACACCTTGCATCTGTCGTGCGATGTGTTTTTGCAGTCCATCGGGACAAAAAAAGTTGCTTGCAATGTTTTTTTGTCCGTCTGGTCCGCTTTTTCCGACTGCGCACGGGCGGCCGGAACTCCGCCCCCTCCTCCCCGTACCTTACAATGGGGCAGCGGATGCGTTGTAAAACTGCATCCGCTGCCCCCATTGTGATTTTACTTCACAGCATGCATCGGTACGTCAGCCCGACGCACTGCGATGGACCCGTACTGACACTAGTGTGAGAGTAGCCTAAACAGGCTATTAAATGAGCGCCATTCGGCAGACATGTAGTCTATTGACGGTCATTTAATGCAGCACGTCTTCCAGTATAAGTTGCCATAAAGTTCTACCCTCCGGAAGCTTTACTATGTCCTCCCATGAAACAATTCCGAACCATGTGGGCACCCACAGTTATGCCTTAATATAGGTGTGTGTGCTCATGTTCTTACCTATAATGTCTTGTATTTAACGTTGCTATTTCGTTAGTGCTTTCACATTCTTAAACCTCTCAGTGATCAGCAGCGCTGGCAGCATTGTTAACCACTTTAACCTAAATGTCCTGCTGTTTGTTATGTACGGTCGATTACTTTTGCTGGGCAAGTTGCATTGTGTAATGACTAGTGTTGAGCGATACCGTCCGATACTTGAAAGTATTGGATAGTATCAGCCGATACCCGAAAAGTATCGGATATCGCCGATACCGATACCCGATACCAATACAAGTCAATGGGACACCAAGTATCGGAAGGTATCCTGATGGTTCCCAGGGTCTGAAGGAGAGGAAACTCTCCTTCAGGCCCTGGGATCCATATTAATGTGTAAAATAAAGAATTAAAATAAAAAATATTGATATACTTACCTCTCCGGAGGCCCCTGGACATCACCGCTGGTAATTGGCAGCCTTCTTTGTTTAAAATGAGCGCGTTTAGGGACTTCTATGACGTCACGGCTTCTGATTGGTCGCGTGCCGCTCATGTGACCGCCACGTGACCAATCACAAGCCGCGACGTCATTCTCAGGTCCTAAATTCCTAGAATGAGGAGTTTAGGGCCTGAGAATGACGTCGCGGCTTGTGATTGGTCGCGTGGCGGTCACATGAGCGGCACGCGACCAATCAGAAGCCGTGACGTCATGGAAGTCCCTAAACGCGCTCATTTTAAACAAAGAAGGCTGCCGGTTACCAGCGGTGATGTCCAGGGGCCTCCGGAGAGGTGAGTATATCAATATTTTTTATTTTAATTTTTTATTTTACACATTAATATGGATCCGATACCGATTCCCGATACCACAAAAGTATCGGAACTCGGTATCGGAATTCCGATACCGCAAGTATCGGCCGATACTTGCGGTATCGGAATGCTCAACACTAGTAATGACACATTTTTATGATGAATACAATTTATTCGTTGGCTTATTGTTTTTTTTGTAAGAGAGAATGTAGAAAAGGAAAGATCGATGCTCTATTCTTTGTAGTTTACAATGTGGTAGAAATAACAAGTTACCTTCTGCCCTCTGGGTTAGTATGATTCCGGCAATACTAAATACGTATGTTATGTTTCAATGATGAACCATAAAGGAAATATTTTTACTTATAGCATTTTTGTGGGGCTGGGTTGGTGAGTTTGGAGGGAGGGCCTTTATGCTCAATAAAGTTTCATTAAAAAAATGTACTTTTCCTTGTCCCCCTCGGACTAAGTAATGTACTCATGTAACATTTTGAAATACATAGTACCGTATATACTCGAGTATAAGCCGACCCGAGTATAAGCCGACCCCCCTAATTTTGCCACAAAAAACTGGGAAAACTTATTGACTCGAGTATAAGCCTAGGGTGGAAATGCAGCATTTACCGGTGAATTTCAAAAATAAAAATAGATCATTATTTCCCCATAGCTGTGCCATATAGTGCTCTACACCGTTCATTATTTCCCCATAGCTGTGCCCCATATAGTGCTCTGCACCGTTCATTGTGCCCCATAGCTGTGCCATATACGGTGCTCTGCACCGTTCATTGTGCCCCATTGCTGTGCCATATACGGTGCTCTGCACCGTTCATTGTGCCCCATAGAAATCTCTGCCGCCGCTGCTGCAATAAAAAAAAAACCACATACTCACCTCCCTTGATTGCAGCTCCCGGCGTCTCGTTCCGGCGCCTCCATCTTCCCGGCGTCTCTGCTCTGACTGATCAGGCAGAGGGCGCCGCGCACACTGTATGCGTCATCGCGCCCTCTGCCTGAACAGTCAGAGCGCCCTCTGCCTGAACAGTCAGAGCGCAGACGCCGGGAAGATGGAGGCGCCGGCCGGGAAGATGGAGCGGCGCCCGGCGGCTGGAACGAGGACAGGTGAATATGCTATACTTACCTAGTCCTGGCGATCCTCGCGCTGTCCCTCTGCCTGGTCTTCGGTGCCGCAGCTCTTCCTGTCAGCGGTCACCGGCACCGCTGATTAGAGGAATGAATAGGCGGCTCCGCCCCTATGGGAGGTGGAGCCGCTTATTCATATCTCTAATGAGCGGTCCCACGTGACCGCTGAAGAGGGGAAGAAGCTGCAGCACAGAAGCCCGTGGGACGGCAGGGACAGCGCGAGGATCGCTGGGACTAGGTAAGTATACCTCAGCGCCCTCACCCCCTCACCCGCCGACCCTGCCACCCACATTGACTCGAGTATAAGCCGAGAGGGGCACTTTCAGCCCAAAAATTTGGGCTGAAAATCTCGGCTTATACTCGAGTATATACGGTATTCTAAAGCTTTATAATGTGCTAGTGCTACACAGGTATACGACCAAGCCAGTCATGGATTCCTAGGGTATGTTCTCACACTTTTTTAAGGAGATTTTGAAGTAGATCCACATCTAATACTGCTTAAATATTATTTGATCCATTCCAAAATCCACTTTAAAAAACTGTGTGGTCGTATCTTCATCCATGGGGATTTTTTCATTGTTGAAAGTGTATACACAAAGCAATGAAGCAATTTAATTTCAGATATACATTTGCTTTAGACTTATTGCTTTATCCTAGGCAGACAGGAGCAGAACGGACCTCATGTTACTGATCAACCTACTGGGATGCACCTGCATAATAAATCTGTTTGATCCAGGGCAGATGTTTTCTTGCCTGCCTGAAGGTTAATTGGGGATCTACACATAGCAAATTCCTTAAAAGAGGCTGTATATTATTATTTATTTATTTTTGCTTTGTATCTATACAGGGTGATTGAAAAAGGGGCAAAGTTATAACCTTGGTATTTATAACCAAGAGAACATAGCACAAACTTATTATAAGGAAAAGACACATCCATCAATTCAAGCATTATTTATATGCTACAAATGTTCTAAAAAAAATTGCCATTGGTGACATGGGAGATATCTAGATATCCAGT
This sequence comes from Ranitomeya imitator, assembly GCF_032444005.1. Classification (NCBI taxonomy): domain Eukaryota; kingdom Metazoa; phylum Chordata; class Amphibia; order Anura; family Dendrobatidae; genus Ranitomeya; species Ranitomeya imitator. The sequence goes on from NC_091285.1 coordinate 471,253,479, forward strand.
TCTGTCCAGACACGTTTCAGCATATCCCTGGAGATGGATTCCACTGTTTCACTGATGTAGTGCTCAGGTGGTTCAGATGCTGCCGCTCAGGATTTACAGTACAGACCTAAAGTTTGGACACACCTTCTCATTTAAAGATTTTTCTGTATTTTCATGACTATGAAAATTGTACATTCACACCGAAGGCATCAAAACTATGAATTAACACATGTGGAATTATATACTTAAAAAAAATGTGAAATAACTGAAATTATGTCTTATATTCTAGGTTCTTCAAAGTAGCCAACTTTTGCTTTGATGACTGCTTTGCACACTCTTGGCATGATGATGAGCTTCAAGAGATAGTCACCGGGAATGGGTTTCACTTCACAGGTGTGCCCTGACAGGTTTCATAAGTTGGATTTCTTGCCTTATAAATGGGGTTGGGACCATCAGTTGTGTTGTGCAGAAGTCTGGTAGATACACAGCTGATAGTCCCACTGAATAGACTGTTAGCTACTTTTGTCTTGCCATAATACAAATTCTAAGTAAATACAAACGAGTGGCCATCATTACTTTAAGCAATGACGGTCAGTCAATCCGAAAAATTGGGAAAACTTTGAAAGTGTCCAAGTGCAGTAGCAAAAATCATCAAGCGCTACAAAGAATCTGGCTCACATGAGGACCATCCCAGGAAAGGAAGACCAAGAGTCACCTCTGCTTCTGAGGATAAGTTTATCCGAGTCACCAGCCTTAGAAATCGCAGGTTAACAGCTGCTCAGATTAGAGAGCAGGTCAATGCCACACAGAGTTCTAGCAGCAGACACATCTCTACAACAACTGTTAAGAGGAGACTTTGTGCAGCAGGCCTTCATGGTAAAATAGCTGCTAGGAAACCACTGCTTAGGACAGACAACAAGCAGAAGATACTTGTTTGGGCTAAAGAACACAAGGAATGGACATTAGACCAGTGGAAATCTGTGCTTTGGTCTGATGAGTTCAAATTTGAGATCTTTGGTTCCAACCAAAGTGTCTTTCTGTGACACAGAAAAGGTGAACGGATGGACTCTACATGCCTGGTTCCCACCGTGCAGCATGGAGGAGGAGGTGTGATGGTGTGGGGGTGCTTTGCTGGTGGCACTGTTAAGGATTTATTCAAAATTGAAAGCATACTGAACCAGAATGGCTACCGCAGCATCTTGCAGCGGCATGCTATTCCATCCGGTTTGCATTTAGTTGGACCATCATTTATTTTTCAACAGGACAATGACCCCAAACACAGCTCCAGGCTGTGTAAGGGCTATTTGACCAAGAAGGAGAGTGATGGGGTGCTACGCCAGATGACCTGGCCTCCATAGTCACCAGACCTGAACCCAATCGAGATGGTTTGGGGTGAGCTGGACCGCAGAGTGAAGGCAAAAGGGCCAACAAGTGATAAGCATCTCTGGGAACTCCTTCAAGACTGTTGGAAGACCATTTCCGGTGACTACCTCTTGAAGCTCTTCAAGAGAATGCCAAGAGTGTGCAAAGCAGTCATCAAAGCAAAACGTGGCCAATTTTAAGAACCTAGAATATAAGATATAATTTCAGTTGTTTCACTTTTTTTTTGTTAAGTATATAATTCCACATGTGTTAATTCATAGTTTTGATGCTTTCAGTGTGAATGCACAATTTTCTTAGCCATGAAATTACAGAAATCATTTTGAATGAGAAGGTGTGTCCAAACTTTTGGTCTGTACTGTAGGTGCTCTTGTGGGGGACAGTATACTGAGTCCTTGATGTAGTCCCACAGAAAGAAGTTGTAGGGTGTTAGATCTGACAATTTAGAAGGCAAGAACGATGTTGGTAAGTAGTTTTTTCCCGGCGTGCCGTCCAACATTCCAGTAGAGTTTCAATCAGGTGAGGTATCGGAGAACATACAAGTGAAAATGTAGATCTGCACCATCCTGCTAACAGATAACATTTGGCAGATCTTTATCTGTGGCATGTCATTCCTTTAAAATAATTTTCCCGCAAGCAAAGTAAATTTTAATCCATAGATTTTGGAATAAGTTTCACAATTGGATGTGTTAAGTAAAATTCTTCCTGCTGAAAAACAGGTAGGGAAGTGTTTTGCGTCACAAAAAGAATCGACTGTGATCCCGTGCTGTAATGTCTGTATACTCTCTTGCTTCCTTCCTTCCCCGGGAGCTGTGGTATGATCAGACCATGTCCCTGTACGGTCAGACATGGCCATTACACAGTACACAGCAGGGGCACTTTTATAAGATTATCTCAGCACAGGGACATTTTAGTTAATCACATCAAATTGTGGGAATGATTATTATTCCGAGATGTATTGATTGAAATGCATTTTGTTTGTAGGACAAACCCTTTAACATGTCTAGTTTGGAGTTATCAAAAAAAGAAGAGACTGTAGACTTTGCGCCTGCTCATTGCTTGGAGCATATTTACTTTTGGTGAGTCCCTCCTGTGCTTTATAGGGGTACATGGTTTTTCTGAGCCCTAAATTCTAACGTTGGAGTAATTGACCATCCCAGAATAGATAAAGATAACCTCATTGCGACACACAAGCTTCTGAACTAAAGGCCCCGTCACACATAGCGACGCTTGAGCGATTCCGACAATGATACGACCTGTCAGGGATCGTTGCTGCGTCGCTATGTGGTCGCTGGTGAGATGTCACACAGTGCGATCTCCCCAACGACGCAGCAGCGATGCGGCGAAATGTAGCGACCTGTAGAACGATGCTATTTCATGATGATTCAATGGGACGTCCTGTCAGCGAGGTCGTTGGTAAGGTGTCAAACACAGCGATGTGTGCTACCCAGCGGGACCTCAACGATCAAAAAATGGCCCAGGCCATTCCGACACGACCAGCGATCTCACAGCAGGGGCCTGATCGCTGCTACGTGTCACACATAGCGAGATCGCTACTGAGATCGCTGTTGCGTCACAAAACTTGTGACTCAGCAGCGATCTCGCTAGCGATCTCGCTGTGTGTGACGGGGGCTTAGATAGTCCTCTTCTAATCAGCCCTGCAATTCACTGCAAAGTTTCAATTTGTCATCTGGTTTCTAGTCCTGAAGAAGATGTAAGCTGTGAGGCTATAGCGCAGACATCTTCATAAGATACACCATACTTGGCTCCTGTAGTTCCATATTAGTCAGCCTGGTCGATTTTCTAACACTCCACTCATACACGGCTCGAGTCATGTTCACTGTCTCTTCTGAAAATTTGGGAGGTATGGACTTTCCCATGATATACACATCTTATGGTTTTGCATTGCTTCATCCAGTGCATGGTGTAGTTTCCATTTATCAAATTTATTCTGAAAGTTTTTCTGCATTGTCACAACAAAGCCCATTCGAACAGTGTCATCATCTTGGGTCCCATTATGTAGGCACATTTTACATTTGGCTCTTGCAAAATGAAAGCTGTGCTGTGATTGGCTGCTATGGGCAATTACACCAGTTTTGCTTTGATTTTCAGTCACTAGCAATTACCACTTATGGTACATTACTTTTGCACCAACCTTGTTGTATCACTCTGTATATTGTAGAATGCACCATATACAGGAATTCCCGTCCTAACAGGTCTACCTTTATCCAGCACAGCAAATATTTTGCTAACTTCAGTGATCACCAAGTGAATCACTATTTTGAACACCACTGCAAATGACACCCCATATCTCTGCTGCCTGGACTGTAGCATGCAAGATAGAGAAAGGAATATGGGGTTAACATCAGTCTGACCTTAAAGGGGTTGTCCGGTCAAAACTGATGTCTGCGGTCACTGTGTGGGGACTTACCCCGTGGGGATTTACCGGTTTCAGACCCAGGAATGGAGGGTATGTATGAGTTATGCATATTCCTGGCCAGTGGGCGTGACCTTGCTCTCCATACACTTGTATGAAGCAAGGCAGCGCCCTCTAGTCGGACACGCCCACTGATTTTCCGCATCATTGATAGGGGCGTGGCCTCTGCTCCATACAAGTGTATGTGGTGCTGGAAGGGAGCACACAGAGTGACTGCAGACTTATCGGTTTTCAGCGGACAACACCTTTAAACTTCAACACAAAAAAGGCACAGTAAAACCAAATAATACCCTGTTGCAGAAAATATCAGTAAGCAGCAAGTGCTAGTAAAAAGATGGAAAAACACAGGGTATTTGGTTATGTTTTTTGCAAAAAATATATATTAAGCCGCTCTACCAAACGTCAAGGTATACCCGTACTAGAGCAGTCCTAACTGTGTGTAATCCCTATCTGATGTATTTAAAAACCTGGTCATATGTACATTACCTGTATGAGCAGGATTCAGAAAGGAAATGTCCAATGTGGACACGGAGGGTATGTATGAGTTATACATATTCCTGGCCAGTGGGTGTGGCCTTGCTCTCCATACACTTGTATGAAGCAAGGCAGCACCCTCTAGTCGGACACGCCCACTGACTGTCCGTGTCATTGTCAGGGCGTGGCCTCTGCTCCATTAAGTGTAAGGGGTGCTAGAAGGATTCATAAGTATGCAGTCATACAGAGTGATTGCAGACTTATCGGTTTTCAGCGGACAACTACTTTAAACTTGTGGGTTTAGGAAGATGTGCTCAGAGGCAGACATATAGTCATGGCCAAAAGTATTGACACCCTGCAATTCTGTCAGATAATACTCATTTTCTTCCTGAAAATGATTGCAAACACAAATTCTTTGTTATTATTATCTTCATTTAATTTGTCTTAAATGAAAAAAAAACAAAAAGAATTGATCTAAAGCCAAATTGGATATAATTCCACACCAAACATAGAAAAGGGGGTGGACAAAAGTATTGGCACTGTTCGAAAAATCATGTGATGCTTCTCTAATTTGTGTAATTAACAGCACCTGTAACTTACCTGTGGCACCTAACATGTGTTGGCAATAACTAAATCACACTTGCAGCCAGTTGACATGAATTAAAGTTGACTCAACCGCTGTCCTGTGTCCTTGTGTGTACCACATTGAGCATGGAGAAAAGAAAGAAGACCAAAGAACTGTCTGAGGACTTGAGAAACCAAATTGTGAGGAAGCATGAGCAATCTCAAGGCTACAAGTCCATCTCCAAAGACCTGAATGTTCCTGTGTCTACGTGCGCAGTGTCATCAAGAAGTTTAAAGCCCATGGCACTGTGGCTAACCTGCCTAGATGTGGACGGAAAAGAAAAATTGACAAGAGATTTCAACGCAAGATTGTGCGGATGTTGGATAAAGAACCTCAACTAACATCCAAACAAGTTCAAGCTGCCCTGCAGTCCGAGGGTACAACAGTGTCAACCCGTACTATACTTCGGCATCTGAATGAAAAGGGACTGTATGGTAGGAGACCCAGGAAGACCCCACTTCTAACCCCGAGACATAAAAAAGCCAGACTGGAGTTTGCCAAAACTTACCTGAAAAAGCCTAAAATGTTTTGGAAGAATGTTCTCTGGTCAGATGAGACAAAAGCAGAGGTTTTTGGGCAAAGGCATCAACATAGTTTACAGGAGAAAAAAAGAGGCATTCAAAGAAAAGAACACGGTCCCTACGGTCAAACATGGAGGAGGTTCCCTGATGTTTTGGGGTTGCTTTGCTGCCTCTGGCACTGGACTGCTTGACCATGTGCATGGCATTATGAAGTCTGAAGACTGCCAACAAATTTTGCAGCATAATGTAGGGCCCAGTGTGAGAAAGCTGGGTCTCCCTCAGAGATCATGGGTCTTCCAGCAGGACAGTGACCCAAAACACACTTCAAAAAGCACTAGAAAATGGTTTGAGAGAAAGCACTGGAGACTTCTAAGGTGGCCAGCAATGGGTCCAGACCTGAATCCCATAGAACAACTGTGGAGGGATCTAAAAATGGCAGTTTGGAGAAGGCACCCTTCAAATATCAGGGACCTGGAGCAGTTTGCCAAAGAAGAATGGTCTAAAATTCCAGCAGAGCATTGTAAGAAACTCATTGATGGTTACCGGAAGCAGTTGGTCGCAGTTATTTTGGCTAAAGGTTGTGCAACCAAGTATTAGGCTGAGGGTGCCAATACTTTTGTCTGGCCCATTTTTGGAGTTTTGTGTGAAATGATCAATGTTTTGCTTTTTGCTTCATTCTCTTTTGTGTTTTTTTCATTTAAGATAAATTAAATGAAGATAATAATACCAAAGAATTTGTGATTGCAATCATTTTCAGGAAGAAACTGAGTATTATCTGGCAGAATTGCAGGGGTGTCAATACTTTTGGCCATGACTGTATGTGTAGCCTGTATTATGTGCATCAATCAGCTAAGTTGGTAACAGTTTTCAAGACTCGCTCAGGATGGTGATAGCCAAAGAGTTCTTTTTATTGTGGCATTGGGATTGGAGACTAGGGTTGAGCGAAACGGGTCGTTCATTTTCAAAAGTCGCCGACTTTTGGCAAAGTCGGGTTTCATGAAACCCGATCCGACCCCTGTGCGGGGTCGGCCATGCGGTACGCGACTTTCGCGCCAAAGTCGCGTTTCAATGACGCGAAAAGCGCCATTTCTCAGCCAATGAAGGTAAACGCAGAGTGTGGGCAGCGTGATGACATAGGTCCTGGTCCCCACCATCTTAGAGAAGGGCATTGCAGTGATTGGCTTGCTGTCTGCGGCGTCACAGGGGCTATAAAGGGGAGTTCCCGCCGACCGCCATGTTACTGCTGCTGATCTGAGCTTAGGGAGAGGTTGCTGCCGCTTCGTCAGAAGCAGGGATAGCGTTAGGCAGGGTCCATTAACCACCAAACCGCTTGTGCTGTAGCGATTTCCACTGCCCAACACCACCTTCGGTGTGCAGGGACAGTGGAAGCTACATTTTTTTTTTTTCCCCTCAGCGCTGTAGCTCATTGGGCTGCCCTAGAAGGCTCCCTGATAGCTGCATTGCTGTGTGTACGCCGCTGTGCAAACCAACTGCTTTTTTCAAAGCACAAATCCTCTTGTTCCTTCCTTTCTGCACAGCTATCTTTTTGGTTTGTACACACTTTTTATTTAATTTGTGCATCAGTCCACTCCTAATTGCTGCCTGCCATACCTGGCTGAGATTACTGCAGGGAGATAGTAATTGTTGGACACTCCCTGTTTTTTTTTTTTTGTGGGAGATTAAGATTGACATTTCTGCTAGAGTGCCATCCCTGTGTGTGCCATCTCTCACTCAGTGGGCCATAGAAAGCCTATTTATTTTTTTGCTTGATTTGGGTTATAAAATCTACCTGAAAAAATCACTACATCAATCAGTGGGAGAAAAATATTGGCCTCAGGGCTTGTGTGCCACTCCTGACTCCTGTGTGCATCATCACTCACTCAGTGGGCCATAGAAAGCCCATTTCTTTTTTTTTTGCTTTATTTGGGTTCAAAATTCAACCTGAAAAAATCAATAAATCAATCAGTGGGAGATTAATATTGGCCTTTGGGCTTGTGTGCCAGTCCTGAGCGTGCCATCTCTCTCACAAATAGTGGGCCATAGAAAGCCTATTTATGTTTTTGGTTGATTTGGGTTCTAAATTCTACCTGAAAAAATCAATAAATGAATCAGTGGGAGATAAATATTGGCCTCTGGGCTTGTGTGCCACTCCTGACTCCTGTGTGCGTCATCTCTCACTCAGTGGGCCATAGAAAGCCTTTTTTTGTTTTATTTGTTTTCTAAATTCTCCCTGAAAAAATCATTTTATTTTATTTGGTTTCTAAATTCTTCCGGAAAAAATCATTTTATTGTATTATTTTTTTTTCCTAAAGTCTCCCTGAAAAAAAAACAAAAAACAAATCAGTGGGAGATTAATATTGCCCTTTCTGCTTGTGTGCCAGTCTTGACTCCTGGGTGTGCCATCTCTCTCTCTCTCTCTCTCTCTCCAATTGTGGGCCATAGAAAGCCTATTATTTTTTTAGCTTGATTTGGGTTCCAAAATCTACCTCAAAAAATCACTACATCAATCAGTGGGAGATAAATATTGGCCTCTGGGCTTGTGTGCCACTCCTGACTCCTGTGTGCGTCATCTCTCACTCAGTGGGCCATAGAAAGCCTTTTTTTGTTTTATTTGTTTTCTAAATTCTCCCTGAAAAAATCATTTTATTTTATTTGGTTTCTAAATTCTTCCGGAAAAAATCATTTTATTCTATTATTTTTTTTTTCCTAAAGTCTCCCTGAAAAAAAAAAAACAAATCAGTGGGAGATTAATATTTACATTTTTGCTTCAGTGACAGTCCTGCGTGTGTGGCATCTCTCTCATTTGTTGCCACCAACAACAGAGTGTGTAACATTGTGCCTGATTTTCGTTGTGGTCTCACTCACCTGTAAAGGGGTAGCTAAATCATACTGAAGTTATAGCTCACCGTGTAATTTGTGTGACAGCAACAAATACCGTTAGTTTGTTTACGTTTTTAAAACAATGAGGAAGTCTGGTGGAAGAGGTCGTGGCCGGGGGCGTTCATTGTCAGCTGGTAATGAGGGTAGTGGTAGTGGTGGAGCATCAGCTGGTCGTGGGAAAAAAAATATTGCACCTAAGTCTGGAGCTGTGGAGCCAGGTTCGTCGTCTGGCTACACAAGGCCTCGAACGCTCCCTTTTCTGGGAGTAGGAAAACCGCTTTTAAAGCCGGAGCAGCAAGAGCAAGTTTTGGCTTATCTTGCTGACTCAGCCTCTAGCTCTTTTGCCTCCTCTCGTGAAACTGGTAAATGTCAAAGCAGCGCGTCGTTAGTGGATGTTCACGGTCAGGGACAAGTCGCTTCCTTGTCCTCTTCAGCAAAAACAACAACAGAGAAGGATGCAGCAGGCGACACAACGGGTTACTCCATGGAGCTCTTTACACATACCGTCCCTGGCTTAGAAAGTGAAGCAGTTAACAGTCCATGCCCATTACAAGTTGAATCTGACATGGAGTGCACTGATGCACAGCCACAGCCAGACTACTATGCTGGTCCTTTGACTCAGACCACAACATTGCCCTCGCAGGGTAATGATCAAGAATCAGACCCTGATGAGACTATGTTGCCCCATCACGAACGCTATACCACCGACCGACACGGTGACACAGACGAAGTTGCACACGAGCTACAAGAAGAGGTAATAGATGACCCAGTTCTTGACCCCGATTGGCAGCCATTGGGGGAACAGGGTGCAGGCGGCAGCAGTTCTGAAGCGGAGGAGGAGGGGCCGCAGCAGGCATCAACATCGCAACAGGTTCCATCTGCCGGGCCCGTATCTTGCCCAAAACGCGTGGCAAAGCCAAAACCTGTTGGAGGACAGCGTGGCCATCCGGTTAAAGCTCAGTCTGCAATGCCTGCAAAGGTATCCGATGCTAGAAAGAGTGCAGTCTGGCATTTTTTTAAACAACATCCAATTGATCAGCGCAAAGTCATCTGTCAAAAATGTTCAACTACCTTAAGCAGAGGACAGAATCTGAAAAGTCTCAATACAAGTTGCATGCATAGACATTTAACCACCATGCATTTGCAAGCCTGGACTAACTACCAAACGTCCCTTAAGGTTGTAGCACCCTCGGCCAATGAAGCTAGTCAGCAACGCAACATCCCTTCCGGCAGTGTAGGGCCACCATTTTCCGCACCACCTGCAGTATCTGTGCAGGTTTCTTTGCCAGGCCAAAGCAGTCAGGGTCAGGGAATCACCAGTTTCGTAGTAGGAAACACTGCATCTAGGGCACCGGCGGCAACAATACCATCTCCCACCGTCTCTCAGTCTGCCATGTCCACCGGCACCCCCGCTAGTTCCACGATCTCCAGCTCTCCAGTCCAGCTCACCCTACATGAGACTATGGTTAGAAAAAGGAAGTACTTAGCCTCGCATCCGCGTACACAGGGTTTGAACGCCCACATAGCTAGACTAATCTCGTTAGAGATGATGCCCTACCGGTTAGTTGAAAGCGAAGCTTTCAAAGCCCTGATGGACTACGCTGTACCACGCTACGAGCTACCCAGTCGACACTTTTTTTCCAGAAAAGCCATCCCAGCCCTCCACCAGCATGTTAAAGAGCGCATCGTCCATGCACTCAGGCAATCTGTGAGCACAAAGGTGCACCTGACAACAGATGCATGGACCAGTAGGCATGGCCAGGGACGTTACGTGTCCATCACGGCACACTGGGTGAATGTTGTGGATGCAGGGTCCACAGGGGACAGCAAGTTTGGGACAGTTCTGCCTAGCCCACGGTCTAGGAAACAGTTGGCTGTAGCCGTTCGCACCCCCTCCTCCTCCTCTTCGTCCTCCTGCAGAAGCGAGAGCTCGTCCACAGACCGCAGTCGCACAACCACTCCATCCGCAGCTGCCACTGTTGCACACCAGGTCTCCCATTATGGGGCAGCTACTGGCAAACGTCAGCAGGCTGTATTGGCTATGAAGTGTTTGGGCGACAACAGACACACCGCGGAAGTTCTGTCCGAGTTCTTGCAGAAAGAAGCGCAGTCGTGGCTGGGCACTGTAGATCTTGAGGCAGGCAAGGTAGTGAGTGATAACGGAAGGAATTTCATGGCTGCCATCTCCCTTTCCCAACTGAAACACATTCCTTGCCTGGCTCACACCTTAAACCTGGTGGTGCAGTGCTTCCTGAAAAGTTATCCGGGGTTATCCGACCTGCTCCTCAAAGTGCGTGGACTTTGCTCACATATCCGCCGTTCGCCCGTACACTCCAGCCGTATGCAGACCTATCAGCGTTCTTTGAACCTTCCCCAGCATCGCCTAATCATAGACGTTGCAACAAGGTGGAACTCAACACTGCACATGCTTCAGAGACTGTGCGAACAGAGGCGGGCTGTTATGTTTTTGTGGGAGGATACACATACACGGGCAGGCAGTAGGATGGCAGACATGGAGTTGTCAGGTGTGCAGTGGTCGAAGATTCAAGACATGTGTCAAGTCCTTCAGTGTTTTGAGGAATGCACACGGCTGGTTAGTGCAGACAACGCCATAATAAGCATGAGCATCCCCCTAATGCGTCTGCTGATGCAAAGTTTGACGCACATAAAGGATCAGGCGTCTGCAGCTGAGGAAGAGGAAAGCCTTGATGACAGTCAGCCATTGTCTGGCCAGGGCAGTGTACAGGATGAGTTAGCGGGCGAAGAGGAGGACGAGGAGGATGATGGGGATGATTATATTTTTAATGAGGAAGCTTTTCCGGGGCCACTGGAAATTGGTGGCGCGGCAAGGCCGGGTTCTGGTTTTTGGAGGGACACAAGTGACGTGGATTTGCCTGAAACTGCCCCTCAACCAAGCACAACCGCAGATTTGAGAACTGGAACGTTGGCCCACATGGCGGATTATGCCTTACGTATCCTCAAAAGGGACACACGCATAACTAAAATGATGAACGATGACGATTACTGGTTGGCCTGCCTCCTTGATCCTCGCTATAAAGGCAAATTGCAAAATATAATGCCACATGAGAACTTGGAACTAATATTAGCAACCAAACAATCAACTCTTGTTGACCGTTTGCTTCTGGCATTCCCTGCACACAGCGCCCGTGATCGTTCTCACACGAGCTGCAGGGGCCAGCAGACCAGAGGAGTTAGAGGGGCAGAAATCAGAAGTGGCGTTGGCCAGAGGGGTTTTCTGACCAGGTTGTGGAGTGATTTTGCTATGACCGCAGACAGGACAGGTACTGCAGCATCAATTCAAAGTGACAGGAGACAACATTTGTCCAGTATGGTTACAAACTATTTTTCATCCCTTATCGATGTTCTCCCTCAACCGTCATTCCCATTTGATTACTGGGCATCAAAATTAGACACCTGGCCAGAATTGGCAGAATATGCATTGCAGGAGCTTGCTTGCCCGGCAGCTAGTGTCCTATCAGAAAGAGTATTCAGTGCTGCAGGTTCAATACTAACAGAAAAAAGGACTCGTCTGGCTACCCAAAATGTAGATGATCTAACCTTCATTAAAATGAACCACAACTGGATTTCGAAATCTTTTGCCCCACCTTGCCCGGCCGACACCTAGCTTTCCTATGAAAAGGTCTTGCCTGTGGACTATTCTGAATGCCTTTTCCAATCTCGTAATTTTCTGCACCTGATTGTCCAGCATACGACATGTTTACACCTCACTAAATGGCCAAACTCCCCACACGGGGCCGTGGTATCGACACTTGGCGACAGCACCCGTGAGAGTGCTGTTTGTCTGAAGAGGTGGGTGTGCCCGCTTTTGGTCGACGGCACTGCCACTGGGTCCCTCCTAGTACAATAAAGTGTCTCTGGCGGTGGTGGTGCGCACCCAACGTCAGACACACCGTTGTAATATGAGGGGCCCTGGGCCTGTACCGCCGGCCACAAGACAGTTCCCCCCCCCCCAGCTCAAACAGTGCTCTGCCACTTGAAAAATTATCTCACAGCTCCACCAATGTTTAGTCTATGCGCTGACATCCTTCAATGCCTGCCACTGACAATACCATTGTATTGACATTTTTGTTATGTTAGGCCTTCGAAGCCTGTCTGCGGTCACTCCTTCCACTATGCCTCCACTGACCACACCACTGCTGCCCGTGTACCCCTGGAACCAATTTAAAATTGCCTACAGCCATGTGTTATTATTTTAGGCCTTCGATGCCTGTCTGCGGTCACTCCTTCCACTAGGCCTCCACTGACCACTCCACTGCTGCCCGTGTACCCCTGGAACCAATTTAAAATTGCCTACAGCCATGTGTTATTATTTTAGGCCTTCGATGCCTGTCTGCGGTCACTCCTTCCACTAGGCCTCCACTGACCACACCACTGCTGCCCGTGTACCCCTGGAACCAATTTAAAATTGCCTACAGCCATGTGTTATTATTTTAGGCCTTCGATGCCTGTCTGCGGTGACTCCTTCCACTAGGCCTCCACTGACCACACCACTGCTGCCCGTGTACCCCTGGAACCAATTTAAAATTGCCTACAGCCATGTGTTATTATTTTAGGCCTTCGATGCCTGTCTGCGGTCACTCCTTCCACTAGGCCTCCACTGACCACACCACTGCTGCCCGTGTACCCCTGGAACCAATTTAAAATTGCCTACAGCCATGTGTTATTATGTTAGGGCTTCGATGCCTGTTTGCGGTCACTCCTTCCAATCGTTCTCCACTGACCAGACCAATGCTGGCCATGTACCCCTGGAACCCAGCTGAAAGTGCATGTAGCCTCCTTTTTTTCTTTGTTTTATATTTAGAAAGCCCAGATGAACTACGCTGTGCAACGGTTCAAGCTACCCAGTCGACATTTCTTTTGCGAGAAAAGCCATCCCAGCCCTCCACCGGCATGAAAAAGTCTGCATTGTCATAGCACTCAGGCAATCAAACAGTAGAAAGGTGCACCTGACAAGAGACGCATGGACCAGTAGGCATGTCCACAAAAAGTTACGTGTCCATTACGGCGCACTGGGTTAATGTGTTGGATGCATGGTCCACAGGGGACAGCCTACAAAGTCTGTCTGCAGTCCCTAATTCCAATTTTCCTCCGCTGACCACACCACTGCTGCCCGTGCACCCCTGGAACCAATTTTACAGTGTCTACAGCCTAACTTTTGTTATGTTAGGCCTACTACGCCTGTCTGCGGTCCCTCCTTCCAATACTCGTCCACTGACCACACCACTGCTGCCCGTGGACCCCTGGAACCTATTTTTAATTGCATAGAGCATCCTTTTTTTAATAGTAGGCGTACAAAGTCTGTCTGCGGTCCACTATTAAAATTGTCCTCCACTGCCCAGAGCACTGCTGCTTGTGTACCCCTGTAACTTTTTTAAGCTGCAGTGAGCCACATTTTTGGGTTAAGTCCTACTACCTGTGTCTGTCTGCGCCACTCAATTCAGCTGTGTTCCTTTGAAAAAAGCTGAGCGTCAATAGTCTTGTTTTCAGCCTCTAGGAATTTTAAAACTGCATTGGGGGTACAACTTTGGTAGGGCCTACTAACGGTGTCTGCCTCCCCAAGGTGTGCCCCAGGTTTCCTCGCCATTGCTTCGATCTTAATGCTCTCGTTTAGTAGTTGTTGGAAACTACACTGCATTAGGCCTACAAATTGGGTATGGGGTGTAGAGAGATGGTGTGTTCCACTCCAAGGTGTTCTCCAGGTTGCCTTTCCTGAGCTTCGATCTTCCGGCTCTCGTTTAGTAGTTGTTTGAAACTACGCTGCATTAGGCCTACAAATTGGGTATGGGGTGTAGAGAGATGGTGTGTTCCACTCCGAGGTGTTCTCCAGGTTGCCTTTCCTGAGCTTCGATCTTCCGGCTCTCATTTAGTAGTTCTTGGAAACTACACTGCATTAGGCCTACACATTTGGTATGGGGTGTAGAGACGGTGTGTTCCACTCCAAGGTGTTCTCCAGGTTGCCTTTCCTGAGCTTCGATCTTCCGGCTCTCATTTAGTAGTTCTTGGAAACTACACTGCATTAGGCCTACACATTTGGTATGGGGTGTAGAGACGGTGTGTTCCACTCCAAGGTGTTCTCCAGGTTGCCTTTCCTGAGCTTCGATCTTCCGGCTCTCGTTTAGTAGTTGTTGGAAACTACACTGCATTAGGCCTACAAATTGGGTATGGGGTGTAGAGAGATGGTGTGTTACACTCCAAGGTGTTCTCCAGGTTGCCTTTCCTGAGCTTCGATCTTCCGGCTCTCGTTTAGTAGTTCTTGGAAACTACACTGCATTAGGCCTACACATTTGGTATGGGGTGTAGAGACGGTGTGTTCCACTCCAAGGTGTTCTCCAGGTTGCCTTTCCTGAGCTTCGATCTTCCGGCTCTCGTTTAGTAGTTCTTGTAAACTACACTGCATTAGGCCTACAAATTGGGTATGGGGTGTAGAGAGATGGTGTGTTCCACTCCAAGGTGTTCTCCAGGTTGCCTTTCCTGAGCTTCGATCTTCCGGCTCTCGTTTAGTAGTTGTTGGAAACTACACTGCATTAGGCCTACAAATTGGGTATGGGGTGTAGAGAGATGGTGTGTTCCACTCCAAGGTATTCTCCAGGTTGCCTTTCCTGAGCTTCGATCTTCCGGCTCTCGTTTAGTAGTTGTTGGAAACTACACTGCATTAGGCCTACAAATTGGGTATGGGGTGTAGAGATGATGTGTTCCACTCCAAGGTGTTCTCCAGGTTGCCTTTCCTGAGCTTCGATTTTCAGGCTCTCGTTTAGTAGTTCTTGGAAACTACACTGCATTAGGCCTACAAATTGGGTATGGGGTGTAGAGAGATGGTGTGTTCCACTCCAAGGTGTTCTCCAGGTTGCCTTTCCTGAGCTTCGATCTTCCGGCTCTCATTTAGTAGTTCTTGGAAACTACACTGCATTAGGCCTACACATTTGGTATGGGGTGTAGAGACGGTGTGTTCCACTCCAAGGTGTTCTCCAGGTTGCCTTTCCTGAGCTTCGATCTTCCAGCTCTCGTTTAGTAGTTGTTAATGTTAGACTGCATTTGGCCTACTAGTTGGGTTGGGGCCTACTATCGGTGTCTGCCACTCCTTGCTGTTCTCCTCCACTGAACAAAGCTGTGCCGCCTGTTTACTACGGTTGCCAATTTTGAACTGCATTTCGACTACTTACTGATTTGGGCCTACTCTCTGTGTCAGCCTCTCATTCCAGTTGTCCTCCACTGCAATGCCCCCTGGTTAGTCCTGTGTTACCAATTTTGAACTGCATTTAGCCCACTTTATTCTTTGGGCCTATATCTGTGTTTCCTCCTCATCCTGCCCATTGCCCAGCCAGTGATAGATGAGTCTGCTGGTACATTGACCCATAACGCAAAATTCCCCGTGCACGCTACACAGCAAGATTGTGACCCTGCTGAAAGTCAGATTCCTCTTCCCGCATACCATACCACCTTACACGGGGACAAAGAGGAAGGTGCAGATGAAAGTGCAGGTTCCTTCATCAGGTGGGGGGAGGAATACTAGTTGGCGACGTCACTGGCACAGGGCCTCTCATAGTACGCAAAAGTGTTGCTGCCGGTGGGAGGCGCCCCCGCCGTGCAAACACACCGCTGTACTTTGAGGGGCCCTGTGCCAGTGCCAATGCCAACGAGTGGGCCCCCCCCTGCTTGCTCAGGATCACAGCACTTGCAAAGTTGAAATACTTACCTCTCCCTGCTCCACTGCCGTGACGTGGTCCAGATTTACTGGGCCCACTAATTACTTGAACCAGCCCTACCCCCCACAACTTTAGCCAAATGACCCCCAATTTTAAATACCTTCCAATTATTATAAGGTAAATTACGATTGACAAGCTTCTTTAACAAGAATGGATGTTTTTGCCATTAAAATGGGCAGTGTAGGTGTTTTCCTGGCCTCCACTCACTGCCGACTATGCTCCCCCATTGACTTGCATTGGGTTTCGTGTTTCGGGCGATACCCGACTTTTCGCGATAATCGGCCGATTCCACTCGACTCGACTTCTAAGATAGTCGGGTTTCGCGAAACACGGCTCGACTCTAAAAAGGTCAAGGTCGCTCAACCCTATTGGAGACCACAGGTGCCATCAGTGGACTATCTCTGCCTCTGGATTTAGGCATCATTTTCCTGTTTGAGGGTTTGTAGAACCTCCAGATTCTGCAGTATCCTTAGCACAATATTGTAATACATCATTTCTAACATTTGCTGACTTGTATTTTTCATACAAATATCCCATGGAATGAGAGTCGTGACTTGTCCTGGGATGGAATCTATCTGTAATGATAGCTTTAATAATATTACAAGTTGCGTTCTCTTCTAGTCTGTATTGTATGTTCTGTTTTGCTCCTTTAAGTAATGGACATAATATAAAATTGCATTACAATGTTTTGTGCCAAGAAAAAATACTTTCCTATCCACTTCTGATCACATCTGCAAGTTTAATGCTGACTCCCACTCATGACCAGAAACTTGAATCTGCTTCTTACTTAAAATCACATTTTAGCTCACGAATAATTACCGACCTATGTTCACTCTAGATAATTCATTTTTAACATCTTTTGATCCTCTAATAATTTACATTGCTAATGTTGTTGTTCCCACTGTATTTATACATTTTATGCATCATTTATTTTAATAAAACAAAAAGTTGCAGTAGAAGAAAATGTCACCCTACATGTGCAGTAGAGCCCAGAGCAGGACGGTCACGGTGGATTTTACTAAATATTTCACCCATAGACAACCAGCAGGTAGCACTCTAGGTACAAGCAAGCACCAAATGAACATGCTCATAAATGGATAATTCAGACCAAAGTATATATTCATTATTTTATATGTTAACATAGATTAACTCCCAAAGGTCTGACAAAGACGGCAATGCGTTTGGCATACGTGAATATTATTTATATATATATATTTTTTTAGAATAAGTGTAGCTTACATAACAGATTCTAAAACATGCTCTATACATTTAACCCCTTTTGGTCAAAAGACAATCATGGAAAGCAATGAATGCCTGTAATTATTGTATCTGTATATCTATAGGCTGCTGCTGGATGTTCATCAATATACACAAACACAGCCTCCGGCAGAATTTCTGCATGCAGTATAAAAAGTATACACATTATCCAAGCCCATTTTCCTTACTCATGGAAAGGACAACAGTCCACATGATATATAAACATACTGATCCCGTAGTAAATAAACTGCAAGAAGATCAAGAAGTGTTTGTAACTTGTAACTTGAAAATTAAAACAATCACTTTATTACAAAAACTCTTAACAATACACACAGATATAAAAAAAATCATTAAGAGGTGCCTCAAACCACAAAAAGGGAGGTCATCTGAAACAATATACATTAATACACAGTCAAATTTAAGTGCATGGCAACGTGTGTCACCTCCATCACTTTATAAAGGTGTCAAAACTAGACAAAATATGCATCTAAAACTACATAGGCTACTCTCAGCATAATGGACACAGTCAGCAAGGCATGTTGTCCTGGAGAAAGCATTCACACAATAGTCATACTACCATACAGCTAAACAGGGAGGCTTGTATCGCCACTAGGAAGAAGCACGAGCAAAACGCGCATCGGGGTCAGGAGGGGCAGTGTGCCACTCGGCATCTCATTTTCGAAGTGATACAAACCCACGTAATGTGTGCTTGGTGTAGGCAGTTGTGACAAATAGGAATACATTGTCAGCAGTTGCTACTAGTGTGATTCATTCAGAATTTTTGTAATAGTGTTTTAATGTTCAAGCTACAAACACTTCTTGGTCTTCTTGCAGTTTACTTATTACGGGATCAGTATGTTTATATGCAGTATAAAAAGCAAGATATCGTGAGCTCCACAAATAAACACACATTGTATCACAACCAAGACAGTGCTATGTCATAAAAATGTATAGTTGTGTAACCGGTGAATTAGGATCATTATACTGGACACATCAAACAAAGAATAAACACAGCTGCGCGCAACAAAACCGATGTACTAGTCCAAAATATCATGAAGTGCAAACCTTATTAGCTAAAATACCAAAATGACTCAGGAAAAGGGGAAATTGGAGTGGACAATAAGGTGAAAATATTAAGCAATGTGCTGCTGAAATACGAGGGCACACTACACCTGAAAGGAACCACTAACATGTGGAGCTAAATATGAGTTAATATGAAAACAGAACCCACACCCCTGACGAAGGTTGTACCGAAACGTGCATTGGGGCAGGCACACACACCTCTCTGGACCTTACTGTGGAGCCTGGCACCTGCTTTATAATACTTAAGGTGTATAATTCTTTATTGAATTCTACCATTGTTTCCCCATAGTTTGTAAGCTTGCGAGCAGGGCCCTCACTCCTCCTGGTATCTGTTTTGAACTGTATTTCTGTTATGCTGTAATGTTTATTGTCTGTACAAGTCCCCTCTATAATTTGTAAAGCGCTGCGGAATATGTTGGCGCTATATAAATAAAATTATTATTATTATTGTTTTTATATCTGACATTTAGATTCAGTGCTTTGTGAAAGTATTCGGCTCCCTGGAACTTTTCAACCTTCTCCCACATATCATGCTTCAAACCTAAAGATAACAAATGTAAATTTTTGGTGAAGAATCACCAACAAGTGGAACACAATTTTGAAGTTGAACGAAATTTATTGGTTATTTTAAATTTATTCGGACTCCCATGACAGCACCACGAGAGAGGGGATCCGCCCTTCAGGAACAGGAAACCTACAGATACAAAAAGGGTGGCACCTCTCACATGCATCAGTTGGTTTCCTGTTCTTGTAGGGATGGGATCCTACAGATGAATCCTAAGGATCCCAGGCCGGCCGAATCAGGTACCGGGGGGGTCTCCTACCTCAGCCGGTACGGGAGTTCCTGGAGACACCACGGTGGTCCTGGCTGGGCTGCACGTCGGTGGCGTTTTTCAGCAGGGAGCAGAGTCCGGAGGATTCCTGTCTCCAGAAGCACCAGCTCCGGTAAGTATTCCCCATCCCCTTTCGGTCTGTGCGGTATTCGGTGCAGCAGGGTTGCGGAGTATTGGTGTCAGGAGGTGGGTGCCATCCTGAGCGCTGCTGGCCACGTCCGGCGTCCTGCGCCGCTCTGTGTGAGCTGGAGCGTTTCCGAGCCTTGGTGACGGGGGACGGAGCCAACGAGCGCTTCCGGGTTGCTGGGATGCTGCACATGTGCAGTCGATCCAAGATGGTGGCGCCCACCGGATCCTGAACGTCGGGTTCAACGCGGGTCTTCTGACCTCCCAGCTGCATCCTGGATTGCGTGGACCAATGGGGACAGCGCGAGGCAGTCTGCTGACCAGAATCAAGGGGGATTTTTAAGCAGATGTCCGATTCAGAACCCTGCTTTGGCCTCATTTCATCATGGAGAGTGATGGTGATCGGCAGCCTCAGCTGCTGCATGAAGTGAGACAAAAGCCCAAGGAAAAGGAGTATGTCAGGAGTGAGCAGGCAGGGATCGAGAACATCGATTGGGAAAGAACCCCCTCAGATTCCGGTACCTTTTTTCGGTGGGCACTGGTAAGTGATCTACGTGAATGTTCACTCAGTGACGCAGGCCCCCTTATACTTTGTCATTTTAGGGGAAGAAAAGTATGGGCAAGATGAAACATAAGGAATGCGCCCTCTGTGGAGTCCCCTTACCAGATTATTGTCCCCCAAAAAATTATGTACCCCCTGTATACAGCAGACGGTGAGGTCTACAGGAGGGGTGGGGGTGGAGTGACATTAGGTCGGATGGAAGATATCACCTTTATTGTCCTCCCCAGGTGGCGGAAGAATCTATGAATGCGGCTGACTTAAAGGAAATGATCCGTGTGGAAGTAAGGGAATCCCTAAGGTCCCTATCCCAGGCGGGAAGTTCAAAGTATAAGTCCCCCTTGAACTCTGATTCTTCGGAGGAAGAAAGAGAAGAGGGTTCCTATGGCTCTGTTCCCTCTTCATCAGAAGAAGACTCTGGCTGATTCTGTCTGCCTCTGGACCGGGTAGACAAACTAGTAAAATCAGTCAGAGGTACAATGGGCATAGAAGAGCCTAAAGCGCAATCTTCCAAACAAGAGATGATGTTCAGCAGATTAGATCAAAGATTCAGGAACTAATTCTCCAGGAGTGGAAAAAGCCTGAAAATAAAGGCTCTTTACCACCAGCATTAAAGTGCAGATACCCCTTTGAAGATCCAGCTGTTGTATCCTGGGACAAGGCCCCTAAATTAGATGCTGCAGTGGTGAAAGCATCAAAGAAAGCCTCACTGCCATTTGAGGACATGGGGACCCTTAAAGATCCTCTTGATAGGAAGGCAGACAACTTCCTTAAGGG
Source organism: Ranitomeya imitator (assembly GCF_032444005.1). Lineage (NCBI taxonomy): Eukaryota > Metazoa > Chordata > Amphibia > Anura > Dendrobatidae > Ranitomeya > Ranitomeya imitator. Next base: position 471,274,155 of record NC_091285.1, read on the forward strand.
TACCTGGGAAATGGCGGCCGGATCTCTGAGACCGGCAGTAGCTGAAACCTGTATAGCTAGATCCTTAATGGTCTGGCTAGATCAGTTGGAATCCCAGCTTAAAGAGGGCGCTTCCAGAGATATAATTCTGAATGCTCTACCAGTAATTCAGGAGGCCGCTGCCTTCCTGTCAGACGCCTCAGTTGATTCAGTTAAAATGGCGGCCAGGGCAGCGGGACTCTCCAATGCGGCTCGTAGAGCCTTATGGTTGAAGTGCTGGTCAGGAGACATTCAATCAAGATCGAAACTCTGCGCTATCCCATGCAAAGGGGAATATCTCTTTGGCCCAACTTTGGATGAGTTGCTAGAAAAAGCAGGGGATGACAAGAAAAAATTCACTAATTTATCATCAGCATCCTACCATCGTCATTTCAACAGAAGGAGATTTGGTTGGGGAAGGAAGTGCGTATCATCACCCTCTAGAGACAATTTTAGATGGGAGGATAGACGCAGAAGTGGTACGGGCTATATGTTTCGCCATTCCTCAAAAGAACTTAAGAAACTGGACCAATGACTAGCAATCCCTGTGGGAGGGAAATTGTCAGCTTTCTCTTCAGCATGGTCAGAAATCACGAATAGTGATTGGGTGCGAAGCATAATATCGGATGGACTGAGACTTGAGTTGTCACCTGCCTCGAGATAAGTTTAAATTAACTCCCTTGCGTTTTTTCCCCCTTGAACAAACCGCTTTGGAAGTGGAGGTCGTAAACTTATGCCTTAAAGATTTGATTGAAGTTCCGGAATCAGAGAGAGGAAGAGGGTTCTACTCTCCTCTATTTCTGATTCAAAAACCAGACAAATTGTTTAGAACCATTATAAACTTTAAATCCCTTAATGAGTTTTTGGTTAATAAAACCTTTAAAATGGAATCAATCAGTTCAACAATAAAGATGCTGTTCAAACACTATTTCATGGTAGTTGTAGATTTAAAGGATGCATACTATCATGTACCTATCCATGAAGACTTCCAAAGATTCCTAAGGGTAGCGGTTCTTATGGGAGGAATAGTTCACCATTTTCAGTTCAGAGCTCTTCCCTTTTGTCTATCAGCAGCGCCTAGGGTGTTTACAAAAATAGTTGCTGAGGTCATGGCACACTTATGAGAATCTAATATTCTCGTTATTCCTTATCTAGATGATTTCCTTATAGTCGGGAATTCAGCAGACCATTGCCTTTCACAAGTAAGAACGGCTACGACCAGACTAGAACATCTAGGCTGGATTATACATTATAAGAAATCCCAGTTACAGCCCCTAAAAATTCAGAGATTACTATGGCTACTATTAGATTCGGAGGCCCAACAATGTCGTCTTCCGCCGGATAAGTTATTGCATATTCAACAGGTGTCAAAGGCGATTGATAAACCCTCCATGACCCTTAGACAAGCTATGTCGCTGTTAGGATCCCTGACTTCATGTATCCCCGCTGTCCGTTGGGCTCAATTTCACACCAGACCTTTACAGTCAGAGGTACTGGTTAATGACAGGGCCTTACAAGGGTCCTTGCAGGGTCAGGTAATTTTAAGTCCATCAACCCTTACATCTCTGAGATGGTGGCTAAATGAGGACAAATTATCAGCAGGTGTTCCCTGGGTGACACATGTGACTCGTGTAATAACCACAGATGCTAGCCCCTCTGAGTTACATTGTAGTTCAGGGTCTATGGAACTCCCAAACATCAGGTTCTTCCAATCAAAGAGAATTAATGGCAATTGAACTTTCAGTTAAGAAACTCCTCGTATATCTACAGGGTCACCATGTCAAGATCCTCTCGGACAACCAGGTGGTGGTGGCCTACATAAATCACCAAGGTGGAACGCATTCCGAATCTCTGATGCAAGTGGCAGATCGCCTATTCCAAACAGCAGAAAGACATTTTCTATCTTTAACTGCGCTGCATATCAGAGGGAAGAAAAACGTAAAGGCAGACTTTCTAAGCCGCAATACCTTAAGACAAGGGGAATGGTCTCTGAACAGATACATCTTCGATCACATTGTGCGCAAGTGGGGTCAACCAGAGGTGGACCTCTTTGCCACAAGGGACAACAGAAAAACAAGAAAATTCTTTTCCCTAAATCCCAGGGAGAATCCTCTGGCAGTGGACGCCTTCTTGATAAAAAGGGATTTTCTGTTGGCTTACGCATTCCCCCATTAGCCCTGTTGCCCCTAGTGATCAGAAAGATCAGGGAGGATCAGGCAAGAGTCATACTGATTGCCCCATTCTGGCCCAGAAGGGCCCTTTTTTGCTTGGCTCAGGACCATGTTGGTAGATGACCCTTGGGTACTTCCAGACATTCCGGACTTACTCTACCAGGGTCCGATCAGCCATCCACAAGTGAAGGGTCTCCATTTAATGGCGTGGAGTTTGAGAGGTCATTGCTAAAAGACAGAGGTTTCTCCCCAAATTTAGTGGATACCCTTCTGAAGAGTAGAAAACAAATAACAACAAAGATCTACTCTAGAACCTGGAAAAAGTCCCTGGCCTCTTCAGATTTTAATATTGATGAAAGAATACCCATAAATCAGATGTTAGAATTTCTGCAGAAGGGTTTGGAGCTAAATCTATCCACAAGTACGTTAAAAGTACAAGTCTCAGCCCTAGGGGCCCTGTTTTCTTGTAACATTGCTAATAACTATTGGGTTTCAAGGTTTATTAAGGCATCTAGTAGAGCTAGACCCATACACACGAATAGGTCAGTACCTTGGGATCTCAACCTAGTCCTTTCAGCCTTGACTAAGGAACCGTTTGAACCCTTAAGGTACCGTCACACTAGACGATATCGCTAGCGATCCGTGACGTTGCAGCGTCCTCGCTAGCGATATCGTCCAGTGTGACAGGCAGCAGCGATCAGGCCCCTGCTGTGCTGTTGCTGGTCGGGGAAGAAAGTCCAGAACTTTATTTGGTCGCTGGACTCCCCACAGACATCGCTGAATCGGCGTGTGTGACACCGATTCAGCGATGTCTTCACTGGTAACCAGGGTAAACATCGGGTAACTAAGCGCAGGGCCGCGCTTAGTAACCCGATGTTTACCCTGGTTACCATCCTAAAAAGTAAAAAAAAACAAACACTACATACTTACCTACCGCTGTCTGTCCCCGGCGCTGTGCTCTGCACTCCTCCTGTACTGGCTGTGAGCGTCGGTCAGCCGGAAAGCAGAGCGGTGACGTCACCGCTCTGCTTTCCGGCCGCTGTGCTCACAGCCAGTACAGGAGGAGTGCAGAGCACAGCGCTGGAGGACAGACGGCTGTAGGTAAGTATGTAGTGTTTTTTTTTTTTTTACTTTTAGGATGGTAACCAGGGTAAACATCGGGTTACTAAGCGCGGCCCTGCGCTTAGTTACCCGATATTTACCCTGGTTACCGGCATCGTTGGTCGCTGGAGAGCGGTCTGTGTGACAGCTCTCCAGCGACCAAACAGCGATGCTGCAGCGATCCGAATCGTTGTCGGTATCGCAGCGTCGCTAAGTGTGACGGTACCTTTACATTCAGCCTCAATTAAGATGTTATCCCTTAAAACAGTGTTTTTGGTAGCAATAACATCTGCTTGTAGTGTAGGGGACATCCAGGCGCTTTTGAGACTTTCCCCTTATACAGAGTTTTTACAGGATTCAGTAGTCCTCAAGCCGGACCCGGCTTATTTGCCAAAAGTAGCATCACATTTTCACAGATCACAGGAGATAGTTCTACCATCATTTCTCCCTAATCCTTCTAACTCTAAGGAAGAGATACTCCATACATTGGATGTTAGAAGATGCCTGTTAGAATATATCTCAGTCACTGATGCTTGGAAGAAAGATAATGCGTTATTTTTGTCCTTCCAATGTCCTAGATAAAGTATTAGAGTATTAGAGTATCAAAATACACACTAGCAAAGTGGATTAGGGAGGCTATCTCTCTGGCTTATACTGCAGGTGGGGGTCCGGCTCTGCAGAATCTGAGGGCGCATTCCACCCGGGCCATGTCATCATCCTGGGCAGAAAGATCTGGGGTGTCAATCGACCAGATGTGTAAGGCAGCCACGTGGTCATCCCCTTCCACCTTTTTTAAGCACTATCGGTTGTACTTGGGGATCTCCTCTGATCTCACCTTCGGGTTAAGGGTGCTACAAGCTATAGTCCCTCCTTAAGGTAGATTACATCTCTGTAAATCTCTCGTGATGCTGTCATGGGAGTCCGAATAAAGCATTAAGCTACTTACCGGTAGCTGCATTTTTCGGAGGCCCATGACAGCACCCTTAGTTCTTTCCCTTTTTAATGTGGGGGTTGCACTTCCTAAAGAATGTATATATGTATATATATAATGAGATATATAGATCTCACGTGTGGTATCTAGTTAGAATGCAACAGAATATTTTAGTATATAAACTGTATATAATGTATATTTGTGTGCCACTAACCGCTATCAGGCTCTGAAATACAACTGATGCATGGGAGAGGTGCCGCCCTTTTTGTATCTGTAGGTTTCCTGTTCCTGAAGGGCGGATCCCCTCTCTCGTGGTGCTGTCATGAGCTTCCAAAAAATGCTGCTACCAGTAAGTAGCTTAATGCTTTTTGTGGAAATTCAAAAACTGAAAAGTGGGGCGTGCAATATTTTTTGGCCCCTTTCAATGCAACAAACTCAATCCAGAAGTTCATTAGATCTCTGAATGATCTAATGTCCTAAATGCCTAATGATGATAAATATAATCCACCTGTGTGTAATCAAGTCTCCTTATAAATGCACCTCATCTGTGATAGTCTCAGGGTTCTGTTTGTAGCACAGAGAGCATCATGAAGACCAAGGAACACAACAGGCAGGTCCGAGATATTGTTGTGGAGAAGTTTAAAACCGGATTTGGATACAAAATGATAAAACTTTAAACATCCCAAGGAACACTGTGCAAGCGATCATATTGAAATGGAAGGATTTTCATACCACTGCAAATCTACCAAGAACCGGCTGTCCCTCTAAACTTTCTTCTCAAACAAGGAGAAGACTGACCAGAGATGCAGTCAAGAGGCCCATAATCACTCTGGATGAACTGCAGAGATCTACAGCTGAGGTGGGACAGTCTGTCCATAGGAGAACAATCAGTCGTACACTGCACAAATCTGGCCTTTATGGAAGAGTGGCAGGAATAAAGTCATTTCTCAAAGATATCCATAAAGTATCATTTAAAGTTTGCAACAAGCCACCTCGGAGAGACACCAAACATGTGGAAGAAGGTGCTCTGGTCAGATGAAACCAAAATTGAAATTTTTGGCAACAATGCCAAATGATATGTTTGGCGTAAAGGCAACACAGCTCATCACCCTGAACACACCATCCTAACTGTCAAACATGGTGGTTGCACCATCATGGATTGGACCTGCTTTTCTTCAGCAGGGACAGGGAAGATGGTTAAAATTGATGGGAAGATGAATGGAGCCAAATACAGGACCATTCTTGAAGAAAACCTGTCGGAGTCTGCAAAAGACCTGAGACTGGGACGGAGATTTGTCTTCCAACAAGACAATGATCCCAAACAAAGCAAAATCTTCAATGGAATGGCTCACAAATAAATGTATTCAGGTGTTAGAATGGCCAAGTCAAAGTCCAGACCTCAATCCAATCGAGAATCTGGGGAAAGAGCTGAAAACTGCTGTTCACAAGCGATCTCCATCAAACCTCACAGAGCTTGAGCTGTTTGCCAAGGAAGAATAGGCAAGAATTTCGTCTCTCGATGTACAAAACTGATAGAGACATACCCCAAGCGACTTGCAGCTGTAATCAAAGCAAAAGGTGGCGCAACAAGGAATTAAGGTAAAGGGGCCTAATAATATTGCACACCCCACTTTTCAGTTTTTGAATTTCCACAAAAATTTAAAATAACCAATAATTTTCATTCAGCTTCACAATTGTGATCCACTTGTTGTTGATTCTTCACCAAAAATTTACATTTGGTATCTTTGTTTGAAGCAAGATATGTGGGAACAGGTTGAAAAGTTCCAGGGAGCCGAATACTTTCGCAAGGCACTGTTTATGCCTTATGTGCCTATACTTATTATTAGTGATGAGCGAGTATACTCGTTGCTCGGGTTTTCCCGAGCATGCTCGAGTGGTCTCCGAGTATTTGTTAGTGCTCGGAGATTTAGTTTTCATTGTCGCAGCTGTATTATTTACAGCTGCTAGACAGGTTGAATACATGTGGGGGTTGCCTGTTTGTTAGGGATTTCCCACATGTATACTGGCTGTCCAGCAGCCGTAAATCATGCAGCTGAGGCGACAAAAACAATCTCCGAGCACTAACAAATACTCGGAGATCACCCGAATATATTCGCTCATCACTACTTATTATGCACTACCCACATTTTTTTATATAATGATGGGTTGTTTTCATATTAACTCATATTTAGCTCCACATGTTAGTGGTTCCTTTCAGGTATAGTGTGCCCTTGTATTGCTGCAGCACATTGCTTAATATTTTCACATTATTGTCCACTCTAATTTCCCCTTTTCCTGAGTCATTTTGGTATTTTGGCTAATAAAGTTTGCACTTCATGATATTTTTGGACTATTACATCTGTTTTGTTGTGCACGCAGCTGTGTTTAGTATAAAAAGCAAGGTAGAATGCATTTAGGTCTTCACTAGGGTAGAGGGTGACATTTCTGGATCTGCCTTTGCCTCCTGTTGGCAGAGGTTAATATGACCCCACTATTTTAGGCTGCTGTTTAGTAAACATTGTATAAAAATGAAATCTAAGTATTAGGATATCTGAATATTAGGAACCTAATAAATATAATAATGAAAAGTAACTGATTTATTTCCAGACTTATTGATAAATACTTTTTTACCACGTTTAGTTGCAATTATATTGCAATATGCACATTTTTATTGCTTTTATATATTTGTTAATACCATATACTGTAAATATAATACATATTTTGTAAACCTTTACATGGGGTTGTATATGGGTATCGAATTCCAGACATGTGACTTTGTATACTCTTCCCTCTTCCTTTTCTGAAAAAATAAGAAGCTTTGTGTGTAAAATCAGTTTAATAAAGCTGAGAAATGGAGACTCAAGGGAGCCACTCATCTGGTAGGGTTGTGCAGATTGCAAGCACAACCCTTTATAGGACTTGAGGAAATGTAGGACGTGGCTGCTGCTCCACCCGCTGGAACTTGAAAAAATCAAAAGGAAACGTGGTGTTTGTGGGAGCTGCTGGTTTCAGAGATAACTGGGTGACCAGGAGATAAGAAAGATGGAAATTTTATTGACAACGCGTTTCGGAGTTCTAACTTTTTGTTCATTTGTAGCTGATAAAGAAGTTAGGACAGCTCCAAAACTCGTCATCAATAAAATTCCCCTCTTTCTAATCTCCTGGTCACCTTGTTTTCCCTGGACCCGCAACTCCTGCAAACATGGCATTTATCTATCTATACCAACCCGCTGCTATTTAATAAATACTTTCCATGTTACAGCAAGGACATTGGCAGGACACTGGCAGCAGAAAGGAAGTGATCCATATTTGTGCAGTAATTAGGAGGCACAGCTCCTCTTCCTTGACTTTTTTGGTCATAGTAACAGTTATTGACACTTCACAAGCAAAATAAAATTACACACGCATTCTAAGATCTGCTGGTAGGACTTGCTATATCTTGTACCCTACCTTTGGATTATATGGTTTGCATTATTGAGTCTCTTATTAATAACCCTTTAGTAGTGCCTGACTTGTACTTTCATGTTTATGTTTGAAAACTTTGGGGGAAGATTTATCTAGTAAAATAATTTTACAACATTGAGCCTTTTGTGCTAAAATTATTAAAATGGTGCTTGCTGAATGATAAATCTGGCACTTTTTTTTTTATAGGCGTTAGACTTTGTTTTCTTCTTCTCATGGTTGGCTGTACTTTTAAGCAGTATAATGGTTCACATGCTGACCCATTTACCAACTCCTCTTAGCTGGAACTGTATTTTATACCCTGATTAAAACTGTCTATTTAAGTGCAAAAAAGTAAATGCAGTAAATTTAATACACATCATGTACTTTACTTTTTGTTGTAATTTTTTTCTTAAAGATTCCTATTTTGTTTTTAATTGCATAATTAGTGTAATAATGAAATACCAAAATCTCTTGGCAATGTAAAAGATCTCTGGAGTTATTCCATTAATTACTGACACATACCAGATTTACAAAAACTGCCAAGGCCATTAACGTGCAAGTAGGCTTGGTTCTTAATGGGTTAAAGAACACACAGACACATAACTATTTCTACAGTATTACTGAATTAATGTATTCATGTACTTTTATTCATGTTTATTAAAATTTGCTTTTGTTATATTTTTTACCATTTTTTTTTTCATAGCACCCATATCACCTGTGTGAAATAATAATTGATACCTTAAGTTAACCCCTTCACAACATCTGTGCCATGGGAGGTGCGTTTTCACAAATTGCCATACATGTATGGCAGGACTATTGCATTGGTTTACATAGCCGGCGTGATCATCTCACCTGACAACTTGCAGAAACGCTCACAAGTGGTGCTAGTGTTGATTATGCGTGTTTAACCTCCTTGGTGCCACTGTCAATACTGACAGGGACATCAATTGGCATAGCAGAGAGAGGGAGCTCCCTCTTTGTCCAATCACCGCAATGCAATTGCGATTGTGTTGTGCTGATGGTCCCCATGGTGACCCGGGGCCGAAAGGTGGCCATGGGATCAATCACATACGGAGGCCTGTAAGTTCCTGCTCTTAGCAAGAGCTGGCAAGCCTCCTCCTTGTGTGCAATTGCCTGATCTAATTCCTTGCAATGAAAAAGCATTGCAGAGTATTAGATCAGTGATCATAGTAACATAGTAACATAGTTAGTAAGGCCGAAAAAAGACATTTGTCCATCCAGTTCAGCCTATATTCCATCATAATAAATACCCAGATCTACGTCCTTCTACAGAACCTAATAATTGTATGATACAATATTGTTCTGCTCCAGGAAGACATCCAGGCCTCTCTTGAACCCCTCGACTGAGTTCGCCATCACCACCTCCTCAGGCAAGCAATTCCAGATTCTCACTGCCCTAACAGTAAAGAATCCTCTTCTATGTTGGTGGAAAAACCTTCTCTCCTCCAGACGCAAAGAATGCCCCCTTGTGCCCGTCACCTTCCTTGGTATAAACAGATCCTCAGCGAGATATTTGTATTGTCCCCTTATATACTTATACATGGTTATTAGATCGCCCCTCAGTCGTCTTTTTTCTAGACTAAATAATCCTAATTTCGCTAATCTATCTGGGTATTGTAGTTCTCCCATCCCCTTTATTAATTTTGTTGCCCTCCTTTGTACTCTCTCTAGTTCCATTATATCCTTCCTGAGCACCGGTGCCCAAAACTGGACACAGTACTCCATGTGCGGTCTAACTAGGGATTTGTACAGAGGCAGTATAATGCTCTCATCATGTGTATCCAGACCTCTTTTAATGCACCCCATGATCCTGTTTGCCTTGGCAGCTGCTGCCTGGCACTGGCTGCTCCAGGTAAGTTTATCATTAACTAGGATCCCCAAGTCCTTCTCCCTGTCAGATTTACCCAGTGGTTTCCCGTTCAGTGTGTAATGGTGATATTGATTCCCTCTTCCCATGTGTATAACCTTACATTTATCATTGTTAAACCTCATCTGCCACCTTTCAGCCCAAGTTTCCAACTTATCCAGATCCATCTGTAGCAGAATACTATCTTCTCTTGTATTAACTGCTTTACATAGTTTTGTATCATCTGCAAATATCGATATTTTACTGTGTAAACCTTCTACCAGATCATTAATGAATATGTTGAAGAGAACAGGTCCCAATACTGACCCCTGCGGTACCCCACTGGTCACAGCGACCCAGTTAGAGACTATACCATTTATAACCACCCTCTGCTTTCTATCACTAAGCCAGTTACTAACCCATTTACACACATTTTTCCCCAGACCAAGCATTCTCATTTTGTGTACCAACCTCTTGTGCGGCACGGTATCAAACGCTTTGGAAAAATCGAGATATACCACGTCCAATGACTCACCGTGGTCCAGTCTATAGCTTACCTCTTCATAAAAACTGATTAGATTGGTTTGACAGGAGCGATTTCTCATAAACCCATGCTGATATGGAGTTAAACAGTTATTCTCATTGAGATAATCCAGAATAACATCCCTCAGAAACCCTTCAAATATTTTACCAACAATAGAGGTTAGACTTACTGGCCTATAATTTCCAGGTTCACTTTTAGAGCCCTTTTTGAATATTGGCACCACATTTGCTATGCGCCAGTCCTGCGGAACAGACCCTGTCGCTATAGAGTCACTAAAAATAAGAAATAATGGTTTATCTATTACATTACTTAGTTCTCTTAGTACTCGTGGGTGTATGCCATCCGGACCCGGAGATTTATCTATTTTAATCTTATTTAGCCGGTTTCGCACCTCTTCTTGGGTTAGATTGGTGACCCTTAATATAGGGTTTTCATTGTTTCTTGGGATTTCACCTAGCATTTCATTTTCCACCGTGAATACCGTGGAGAAGAAGGTGTTTAATATGTTAGCTTTTTCCTCGTCATCTACAACCATTCTTTCCTCACTATTTTTTAAGGGGCCTACATTTTCAGTTTTTATTCTTTTACTATTGATATAGTTGAAGAACAGTTTGGGATTAGTTTTACTCTCCTTAGCAATGTGCTTCTCTGTTTCCTTTTTGGCAGCTTTAATTAGTTTTTTAGATAAAGTATTTTTCTCCCTATAGTTTTTTAGAGCTTCAATGGTGCCATCCTGCTTTAGTAGTGCAAATGCTTTCTTTTTACTGTTAATTGCCTGTCTTACTTCTTTGTTTAGCCACATTGGGTTTTTCCTATTTCTAGTCCTTTTATTCCCACAAGGTATAAACCGCTTACACTGCCTATTTAGGATGTTCTTAAACATTTCCCATTTATTATCTGTATTCTCATTTCTGAGGATATTGTCCCAGTCTACCAGATTAAGGGCATCTCTAAGCTGTTCAAACTTTGCCTTCCTAAAGTTCAATGTTTTTGTGACTCCCTGACAAGTCCCCCTAGTGAAAGACAGGTGAAACTGCACAATATTGTGGTCGCTATTTCCTAAATGCCCAACCACCTGCAGATTTGTTATTCTGTCAGGTCTATTAGATAGTATTAGGTCTAAAAGTGCTGCTCCTCTGGTTGGATTCTGCACCAATTGTGAAAGATAATTTTTCTTGGTTATTAGCAGAAACCTGTTGCCTTTATGGGTTTCACAGGTTTCTGTTTCCCAGTTAATATCCGGGTAGTTAAAGTCCCCCATAACCAGGACCTCATTATGGGTTGCAGCTTCATCTATCTGCTTTAGAAGTAGACTTTCCATGCTTTCTGTTATATTTGGGGGTTTGTAACAGACCCCAATGAGAATTTTGTTACCATTTTTCCCTCCATGAATTTCAACCCATATGGACTCGACATCCTCATTCCCTTCGCTAATATCCTCCCTTAAAGTGGACTTTAGACAAGACTTTACATAGAGACAAACCCCTCCTCCTCTCCGATTTTTACGATCCTTTCTAAACAGACTGTAACCCTGTAAGTTAACTGCCCAGTCATAGCTTTCATCTAACCATGTCTCGGTTATTCCCACTATGTCAAAGTTACCTGTAGATATTTCTGCTTCTAGTTCTTCCATCTTGTTTGTCAGGCTTCTGGCGTTTGCGAGCATGCAGTTTAGAGGATTTTGTTTTGTTCCAATCTCCTCACTGTGGATTGTTTTAGAAATGTTCTTACCTCCCTTCTGAGTATGTTTTCCTGGGTCGTCTTTGTTCGAGTCTAATGTTTTTCTTCCCGTCCCCTCTTCTTCTAGTTTAACGCCCTCCTGATGAGTGTAGCGAGTCTTCTGGCGAATGTGTGTTTCCCAGGTTTGTTGAGGTGTAGTCCGTCTCTGGCGAGGAGTCCATCATACCAGTAATTCACACCGTGGTCCAGGAATCCAAATCCTTGTTGTCTGCACCATCGTCTTAGCCAGTTGTTTGCATCAAGGATCCTGTTCCATCTCCTGGTGCCATGCCCGTCTACTGGAAGGATAGAAGAAAAAACTACCTGTGCATCCAGTTCCTTTACTTTCTTCCCCAGCTCTTCAAAGTCCTTGCAGATTGTCGGTAGGTCCTTCCTTGCCGTGTCATTGGTGCCAACATGTATCAGAAGAAATGGGTGGACGTCCTTGGAGCTGAAGAGCTTTGGTATCCTATCGGTCACATCCTTGATCATCGCACCTGGAAGGCAGCATACTTCTCTTGCAGTTATGTCCGGTCTGCAGATGGCTGCTTCGGTGCCTCTCAGTAGTGAGTCTCCCACCACCACCACTCTTCGTTGCTTCTTGGCTGTACTTTTTGCTGTCACTTGTTGCTGTGTGCCCTTTTCTTTTTTGCTTGCTGGTATTGCTTCATTCTTAGGTGTGCCATCTTCATCCTCTACAAAGATTTGATATCGGTTCTTCAGTTGTGTGGTTGGTGATTTCTCCATGGTCTTCTTGCTTCTTTTGGTCACATGCTTCCACTCATCTGCTTTTGGAGGTTCTCTGACACTTTTTGCACCTTCTGTGACCAGTAGAGATGCTTCTGTTCTGTCTAGAAAGTCTTCATTCTCTTTGATGAGTTTCAAAGTTGCTATTCTTTCTTCCAGACCCCGCACCTTTTCTTCTAAAAGGGCCACTAGTCTACACTTCTGACAGGTGAAATTGGATTCTTCTTCTGGTCGATCTGTGAACATGTAGCACATGCTGCAGCTCACCATGTAGGTTGTCACATCTGCCATGTTGCTCCTAGATCCTGCTGACTTGCTCTGTGTTTTCCTTCTTGTGTAATCTACTCAGCCAAGCTCTCTTGCAATAATGTCTGTTTGGTGATGCTTTCGAAGCAGCTGGTCCCGGCTGTACCCAACGATCTTCTAGCTTAGGGAGACTTCGCTTCTCCCAGAAGGCACCTGGAATATGCAAATTAGCCTCCTGAAGCTTGAATCCCTGGTTTGGTGATGCTTTCGAAGCAGCTGGTCCCGGCTGTACCCAACGATCTTCTAGCTTAGGGAGACTTCGCTTCTCCCAGAAGGCACCTGGAATATGCAAATTAGCCTCCTGAAGCTTGAATCCCTGGTTTGGTGATGCTTTCGAAGCAGCTGGTCCCGGCTGTACCCAACGATCTTCTAGCTTAGGGAGACTTCGCTTCTCCCAGAAGGCACCTGGAATATGCAAATTAGCCTCCTGAAGCTTGAATCCCTGGTTTGGTGATGCTTTCGAAGCAGCTGGTCCCGGCTGTACCCAACGATCTTCTAGCTTAGGGAGACTTCGCTTCTCCCAGAAGGCACCTGGAATATGCAAATTAGCCTCCTGAAGCTTGAATCCCTGGTTTGGTGATGCTTTCGAAGCAGCTGGTCCCGGCTGTACCCAACGATCTTCTAGCTTAGGGAGACTTCGCTTCTCCCAGAAGGCACCTGGAATATGCAAATTAGCCTCCTGAAGCTTGAATCCCTGGTTTTCAGGTCAGGTCAGTGAAAGTTGATGTCCTACAGAGGGATTAGGTATAACAGTAAAAATAACCTTTTTATAAACAGTATAAATATATTTTTAAAAATTACAAAAAAGAACAAAAGAATGGAAAAATATTATAGCAATAAATACATATACTCAGTGTAAAAACAAAAATAAACAATGTACACTGCCGCATCCAGAATGACCTTATCTAAGGTTAATCCCTTCTTTTTCATCATACCACTGATCAAAAAGTGGAATAAAATGTGATCAAAAAGTCATATGCAAATTAAAATGTCATCTCTGAAAACATCATTTTGTTCCGCAAAAAATAAGCCACCATACAGTTCCATCAGTGGAGAAATAAAACCGCTATATCTCTCAGAATATAGTAATGCAAAAAGTTTTTTTTTTTTTTTTTAATTATTTTTAATACCACTGCCTGCATCCCTGTATGGCTTCCCATTCCACACCACACAGGAACTCTGACATACTCGCCACTTCAGACGTGCAGTGAGCTCCTTGTCTACTGCTTGCTGTGTGCAGTGAGCTCCTGGTCCTGCTTGCTGTGCATGTTTTTTGGCTTCATGCTTAAGGCGTCCGTGCGTGCACTTCCTGATCCTTAAATAAATGGTGCACGCCTTCCTAATGTGTCGCAAGCCTATTGCCTTGAGGCATTTGACATTTAAGGCATCTCCACCTGTTGGGAGGTGCCTGAGCAACATTCTCTTTCAGTGTGTGCAACTACTGAGCTGCCAGGTCCTGTCCTGTTTCTGATCTTGCCTGAACCTGTTTCCCTGGGTCTGTATCCCCAGGACAGAAAAAAGGTACATTTCAGAATAAGAACTTCTCACCAACCATTAAGAATGGGGGTGGGTCAATCGTGCTTTGAGGTTGTTTTACAGCCAATAGCACGGGGAACATTTCACTGGTAGAGGGAAGAATGTTTTCAATGAAATTTCAAAAAATTCTTTATGCAAACATAGCACCATCTGTTAAAAAAAAAAAAAAAAAAAGTGAAGCTGAAAAGGGGAAGGTTTCTACAACAATGGACTACCTCAAAAGGTGCAAACTAAAGGTTTTACAATGGCTCTCACAGTCCTGATCTGAACATCATTGAAAATCTGTAGTTAGACCTCAAAATAGCAGGGCACTCAAGACGACGCAGGAATCTCACAGAACTAGAAAACTTATCCAAGGAAGAATGGATGAAAATCCCTCAAACAAGAATTGAAAGACAGTTTGTTGGCTACAAAAAGCTGTGACATTTTCAAAAGAGGGTGTTACAATGTGCTAACCATGCAGAATGTACAGACTTTTGCATCAGCCCATTTTCCTTTTTGTCATTTTTAAAAATTAAAAATATATACATTTTTTATCTAAAATACAAAGGAAATATGTCATCTGTAACTGTAGGCCTTTTAGGCTGGTTTCACATTTGCGTTTTTTTTTTGCGTTTTTGTGGCAAAAAAAGCATGCGTTTTTTTCCCTATATTTAACATTAAAAACGCATGCGTTTTTTTGCATGCGTTTTGACGCGTTTTTGCAACGCATGCGTTTTTTCTCTGCATGCGTTGTTGCAGAAATGCAACATGTAGTAATTTTTGCAGCGTTTTTTTTGCCGCGAAAAACGCACGCGTTTTTTCACGACAAAAAACGCATGTTTTTCGCGACAAAAAAACCTATTGATGTCTATGTAAACGCATGCGTTTTTAAGCACATGCGTTTTTATTAAAAAAACAGAAAACACTGATATGCCACCCCCCACCATAAAGGTGATAAAGGGATCCTAACCCTAAAGGGATCCTAACCCTAACCCTAAAGGGATCCTAACCCTAACCCTAAAGGGATCCTAACCCTAACCCTAAAAGGATCCTAACCCTACCCCTAACCCTAACCCTAATCCCTTTAGGGTTAGGGTTAGGATCCGCTTAGGGTTAAGGTTAGGGTTAGGATCCCGTTAGGGTTAGGGTTATGATCCCTACCCCTAACCCTAACTATTTCTGTTTTGTTGGGCTGAATTCTGCTTTTCGGCTCCCTCCGGTGGTTGTAGGTGGTAATGCAGTTGTCCCTGGCCTGCAGTCCTGGACAGGTGTATCTGCTGATTGCAATTCTGACTGGGGTATTTAGGTTTGCAGGACTCATTAGTCCTTGCCAGTTGTCAATGTTTCTTGGGAAGTGTTGGATCTCTGTCTGGCTTCTCCTGCTTAGCTGCCAATTCAGCAAAGATAAGTGTCTGTTTCTTTTTCTATGGCACACAAGCTGTGTGCTTGTTTTTTGATTGTATGCCTGCTCTGAGTGTAGGAGTCTCTGGAGTTGCAGATATACGTTCCACGTCTTTAGTTAGATGGAGGAATTTTTTGTATATTCTGCTGTGGATATTTTTGGAAGGGTTTTAATACTGACCGCACAGGACTCTGTTCTATCCTTTCCTATTTTAGCTAGAGTGGCCTCTTGTGCTAAATCCTGTTTTCTGCCTGTGTTTGTCTTTCCTCTCCTACTCACAGCCAATATTTGTGGGGGGCTGCCTATCCTTTGGGGTTCTGCTCTGAGGCAAGATAGTATTCCTATTTCCATCTATAGGGGTATCTAGTCCTCTGGCTGTGACGAGGTGTCTAGGGTTTGTTAGGTACACCCCACGGCTACGTCTAGTTGCGGTGTTAAGATCAGGATTTGCGGTCAGTATAGTTATCACCTACTCCAGTGAACGTTTTCATGCTGCTCCAAGGTCACCGGATCATAACACTGTTTATAGTGGGTTTTTTACTTTATTTTGATGATTGGCAGCTGTCACACATTTCTCAGCTTGAAACGCATGAAAAAACGCATGTAAACGCGTCAAAACGCCGCGTTTTTTTCACCACATGCAAAAACGCATGCGTCAAAGAAACGCAGCGTTTGCACGCGTTTACATGCATTTTTTCACCATGCGTTTTTTTTTAAACGCATGCGTTTTGAAACGCAAGTGTGAAACCAGCCTTAGAGATCATTTAATCTTCAACTTGCTTAATTTGTTTACAATAGCAGTAATTTTGAGCAGGGGTGCCCAAACTTTTACATGCTACTGTATTCAACTTTCAAATATTTAGCCCATGTTCACATTTGTGTTGCAGCTTCTATCTGTATCTAAAGCCATGACTCTGTGAATGGATCCCCTATAAAAATGTGATTGTGCATGTTCCTTAGATATAATCCCTGGCAAAGACTCGTAATGCAAAAAATGCAAATTTGTTTTTTTTTGTAATACTTATGATAAATTTAAAAATTAATTTTACAATGATGTTATTTAAGTTAAGTGTAACAGCCTGCAGAGTAAACACATTAATTATGAAGAATGACCTGAAAACAATAGCTGAACAATGACATGCTGTGCATTTACCCCAAAAGAAAAAACTGAATGTAAAGATTACACAATTATAATAAATATAGTTACAGTTTTGGTAAACTATTGCGATAAATGTTAGGCTGATAGAGAGAGGGCTGGACTGGGACTAAAATTCAGCCTTGCCATTTGAAGGTACACCGTCCCACTTGTCGTGTGGTTAATGTGAAATTCTTTGTGCGCTTTTATGTTACAAGAAGTGAGGTGAATGTAAGATGACTATGTAACTTATATAACTGCAGCGTGATCAGTATTACACTTCAGCCCTATATATTGCACTTAAGCCAGGGTCACACTACCGCATAACACGGCCGAGTACTACGTGATAAAACGTACGTGCAGCATGTGGATCGAGAATCATGTATCAGCCATTAGTTTACCTTTAAGATCCCATAGGTGCCATTTATGTCACATTGTTCACTATTATCCTTTTGCCTTTGAGGAGAACTATAACTCCTAGCATGTTATGCAGCTCCTATGGCATGCTGGGCGTTACGGCAGAAGAGATCACTGGAATGCCCACCTACAGCGCGAAGGGGGCGACATATCGAGCGGCCCACTACAGGGATCGGACCTTCTGGCATTTGCCAGAAATGCCAGATGGACAATGCGACCCTGGGCCGATATAGTAAAAAAAATGCCTGTGTTGCAGTAACTATAAAGTAAGGTGTGCAGTCCTTACATGCTCTTCACAAAGAAGCCAACAAAGAAGTTCAGATCCCTAGGTAGCGGTTCTCAAAGTGATTAGAAGAGGGAAGCAGCAGGCATGATGAAACTGAAAAGTAAGGTTGAAATGGTATAAGAAGAAGACTGTTATCAGCACTTAGATGAAATGAAAAATGTCAAAGTTGTATTGTCCAATGAATAGTGCGGTCCTTATTTAATTTGTCAACACATATCATCAAGATGGTACCAATCTTACCATCATCACTTTTGGTTTTCTCTGCCTATATACTGTACTGGAATGGTAACCAGTGTTTATAAGGGCTTGCGCAGACAACCTATAAATTGGATGTATGCTATCCATTGTTTTGACGGGTAGCACTTGTCCCCATGTTATTCTATGGGGCTGTGCACACATCTAATTTTTTTTGGGACATTTGCGCAGAAAAATTAGGGAACAATTGCAGTTTGCCCAATTTCAGGGGTGTCAAACTTCATTCTTCGAGGGCTGCAAACAGGTCATGTTTTCAGGATTTCCTTGTACTGCACAGGTGATAATTTAATCACCTACACAAATAATGAATTGTTGATTAAATTATCACCTGTGCAGTACAAGGAAATCCTGAAAACATGACCTGTTTGCAGCCCTCGAGGAATGCAGTTTGACACCCCTGCCCAGTTTGACTCCAAGAATCGGATGGCACTCGTTCATTCAACTCTATGGGTCCATTGAAAAAAATCGTACCATACTCGGTTGGCATCTGAATGCGGTCTGATTTTTCAAACTCACTTTATAGAGTAGGTGGGGAAACTTCTCTTTTTCTCTCCACCTCCAGGAAGATCAGATCACACTCTGATCAGACACTGATCACAGTGTGATTAGCATAATCAAACTGATTTTCTTGGATGCGGAGAAAACAGTCGTGTGACCGTAGCCTTATGAAAACTAGATAATTGACTTAATAGAAGAATAAACACAACAATTGAGCTTGGTTTAAGTTGGTACACATGCAGCACATAAACGCATGATGTTCACATTGGACATAAAGCATTCAAAACCTACAAGATACAAAATGAACATAAACCCTGCTGTAACGAAATGAGTGAAAAGCAGAAGTGTATTATGCTGTTATAATTAGTGATGAACGAGTGTACTCGTTGCTCGGGTTTTCCCGAGCACGCTTGGGTGATCTCCGAGTATTTGTTAGTGCTCGGAGATTTAGTTTTCGTTGCCGCAGCTGCATGATTTGCGACTACTTGACAGCTTGATTACATGTGGGGATTCCCTAGCAACCAGGAACCCCCACATGTACTCAGCCTGGCTAGCAGCCGTAAGTCGTGCAGCTGTGTCAACAAAAACTAAATCTCAAGTCACAAATACTCGGAGACCACCCGAGCATGCTCCGGAAAACCCGAGCAACGAGCACACTCGCTCATCACTAATTCTAACACATTGTGTGCCTTCCTAACGGTAAATTTGAGAAAAATGTACAGGTCACTTCTTGTAATTAAACACTTGCTCTTTATGAAAGCCTGAAGCATTTAAAAGATGTTCAAAAGCCCGAAAATATGAACAGTTAGTTATTTACCCATACAAATGAATAGAACCATGCTTTTCATCATTTTGTTAGTGCTGTTTCTGCCATTTTTGTAGCGGCTAAAGATGCAATGTGAACAATACCCCTAAGGTTCAGAAACATCTGAAGGCAACCCTACATAGCTTTGCTTGTTAATTGAGTGGTTTGCATCTGCCATTAGAATCTTTACACATCATTTCTTACTTGAATCAGGTGATCCATGAATATTATTATAAGGATGGACAAGTGCAAACGACAATGTACATCTTTTAGAGAAAGAACAATAGGTCTTTCCATCTGTTGTTTCTTCACAGCTGTCTATTCTCCATAGTATAGTAAAGATACGTCCAGCAGCCTTTTTGTTGGCATACAGATGAACCTTGATGACTGACACAAGATAAAAATAAACTTTTAGAAAACTTCTCCTATTTTCCTCATTCTCAGTGAGTTAATGTCAGTACGCGAGATACATGGACACAACACAATAATCCACAATGTTAGGATATTTCTGTTACTGTTTTTGTAATGGAACAAAAAGAAAAAAATGTCTAAATCTAGAAATCAGAAGAATATTGCCAAATATTAGAGCAAGAAGAAAATGCCAAAATTGGTTTAATCTCTTTTCCTAATACTGATGCCAATGTTACCACTGACGTAATGTACATACTTTTTCCTCACCGTAGAAGAAAGTATAAAGCTTTTTCCACTAAGGACCTTTCTAATATTAGTTTCTATTATTGATTAAATCACAAAAACAGATATTTGGATGGTTTGGAGAAACTTCCAATCTGGCACTGCAGCAGGTTGGCTAAACCTAATAGCCTTTTTGGAGATGTTGTTACTTGTTAAAATAAATATATTGTGCATGCCAGTGTTAATGAATGGGGCATCTTACAAGTGCCATCCGCCCCTGGCAGAAATGTACTCCAGTCCGAGACATTTCTGGCAGAAATTATACTACCAAAGTGGCTTAACTTGTTATCAATTAGATAGGTGAGCTTAGCCATGTCCTGTCCCATCCATGCTTCAGCCATTTTGGTGGAGCTGGCATGAAAAATCAAAACGTTGCAAATGTTTTCTGCAACTTTCGAGTTGTGCAAAAGCTTTGCATCATTTGAAGGTGTTTTCCACAAGAAAACAGGTGTAAACACATTCATGAATCTAGACCCTTATGTTTCAAAAACAGCCCCTAGAATGTGAATAGATGGGTACTTTGCCACATGTATGCATGAAATATGAGCTGCAGAAATACTGCTTGTGCTATTCTTTACATCCATAAACGGCTTTTAGCAAATTAAACCAATTGAATATATACATCTTAAGTTTCCAACAGATGAAAAACATATACCGTATATATTTGAGTATAAGCCAAACCGAGTGTAAGCCGAGGCACCTAATTTTGCCACAAAAACTGGGAAAACTTATTGACTCGAGTATAAGCGCCTAGGGTGGGAAATGCAGCAGCTACTGATAAATTTAAAAAATAAATGCCAATAAAAGTAAAATTAATTGAGGCATCAGTAGGTTAAATGTTTTTGAATATCCATATTGAATCATATTAAATATTAAATAAGATGCTCCATACAAAATATGCCCATATAATGCTCCATAAAGTTAATGATGGGCCCCATAAGCTGCTCCATACAAAAATATGCCCCATATAATGCTGCATAAAGGTTAATCATGGCCCCATATGATGATCCATACAAAAGTATGACCCATATAATGCTCCATAAAGGTTAAAGATGGCCCCATAAGATGCTCCATAGAAAAATATGCCCCATATAATGCCCCATAAAGGTTAAAGATGACCCCATAAGATGCTCCATAGAAAAATATGCCCCATATAATGCTCCATTAAGGTTAATGATGGCCCCATAAGATGCTCCTAGAAAAATATTTTTATTATTTATTATAATAGTGCCATTTATTCCATGGCACTTTACATGTGAGGAGGGGTATGCATAATAAAAAAGGTACAATAATCTTGAACAATACAAATCACAACTGGTACAGGAGGAGAGAGGACCCTGCCCGCGAGGGCTCACAATCTACAAGGGATGGGTGAGGATACAATAGGTGAGGCCCCATATATTGCTCCATAAAGGTTAAAGGTGGCCCCATAAGATGCTCCATAGAAAAATATGCTCCATATAATTCTCCATAAAGGTTAAAGGTGGCCCCATAAGATGCTCCATAGAAAAATATGTCCCATATAATGCTCCATAAAGGTTAATGATGGCCCCATAAAATGCTCCATACAAAAATATGCCCCGTAAGATGCTCCATTGAAAAATATGCCCCATATAATGCTCCAAAAAGGTTAATGATGGCCCCATAAGATGCTCCATACAAAAATATGCCCCATATAATGCGCCATAAAGGTTAAAGGTGGCCCCATAAGATGCTTCATAGAAAAATATGCCCCATAAGATGCTCCATAGAAAAATATGCCCCATATAATACTCCATAAAGGTTAATGATGGCCCCATAAGATGCTCCATATTAAAATATGCCCCATATAATGCTGCACAAAGGTTAATGATGGCCCCATAAGATGCTCCATGCAAAAATATGCCCCATATAATGCGCCATAAAGGTTAAAGGTGGCCCCATAAGATGCTCCATAGAAAAATATGCCCCATAAGATGCTCCATAGAAAAATATGCCCCATATAATACTCCATAAAGGTTAATGATGGCCCCATAAGATGCTCCATATTAAAATATGCCCCATATAATGCTGCACAAAGGTTAATGATGGCCCCATAAGATGCTCCATACAAAAATATGCCCCATATAATGCTGCATAAGGGTTAACGATGGCCCCATAAGATGCTCCATATTAAAATATGCCCCATATAATGCTACACAAAGGATAATGATGGCTCCATAAGATGCTCCATATTAAAATATGCCACATATAATGCTGCTGCAATTAAAAAAAAAATCTGAAATACCTCTCGTTGCTGCCCGCTGCTCCTCAGTGTCGCCAGCTCTCTGCAGTGACTGTTCAGGCAGAGGACATGCAATAACCATATCATTGCGCCCTCTGACCTGGACGTCACAGCTAGAGGGACCCAGAAGACACAGCGCAGCAGTGGAATGGGGACAGGTGAATATCGCATGGCTCACCCTCCCACAGTCCTACTCACCCTCCTGGCCCTGCATATCAGTCCCTGCATCTCAGGCGCCGACATCGGTCTTCCTTCCTGTGCTGAGCAGTCAGTGATACTGCACATTAAAGTAATGAATATGCGCTCCACACCTATGGGAGTGGAGACGCTTGCATATTTGTTACTTTAATAAACGGCACCACGTGATCGCTCAGCAAAAGAAGGAAGACGGGAAGAGAGATCCCAGCGCCCAAGATGCAGGGACAGATTTATATGCAGCGATGACACCAGGAATGTGAGTATGATGTCTTCTGACATCACCCCTCCCCTCCCCCTCCGGCAATTACTCATGTATAAGCCGAGAGGGGCGTTTTCAGCACAAAAAAATGTGCTGAAAATCTTGGCTTATACACGAGTATATACGGTAGCTAGCTCTTTAAAATGACCATTTTTATATGTGTGTACTGTATACACTGTCACACATTACCTATCTACGGTAATATTGTGCAGTCCACAATATTTGTCATACATTATATACTGCAACTTCAGGAAAGCCGTGTTTTGCTAAGTTATATATTGTCTTAACACCTTCATACCGAGCCCTCATTTCCCAGCAGGTGATGGCTGGTTTAATCAGCCATCAAGTGCCTTTAACAGCTGTGTTCCACCCGTGGCTGCCAACCTGTTCAATGCGCTCTCAACTTCTGATAGCTGCGTTTAACACCCACTGGCACGGGGTTGCATCATTACACCTGCCGATCGGCATGGCCATGACGTGACAGGGGCCCTATGGTTTGCCATGAGTGTCGGGGTCTGCTGATGACCCCCATGCCTGTCATTACGATTCACCTGGGAAAGCCAGCATTTAACTGGTGTTCATTATAGGTGATGGTGATTTTAGCTATACATAGCAGTGCTGATGCGCTGCAATCTACGGCACAAGCGATAAGATAAGACAATTGCAGCTTACAGTCCCCTAAGAAGACTATTAAATACATTAAAGACTTAAAGGAAATGTTTTTTAAATTATGAAAAAGAACACAAGTTCAAATCACCCTCCTTTTGCCCCATTAATAACACTGGTCAACACAATTTTTCTTGCAAAAGGTTTTAAAACATATTTTAAGTCAATTTTGGCTGCTGATTACGAATATGAACTCTGCTTTTGGCTATCACATCAGGATTTCAAGATATTTTAAATTTTTGATGAAAATGACTCCTATCTAATGTTTTATGATAAAAACACATGATTTTCGATACTACATTGTATATTTTTAATCAAGAAATAAAGATTACAAAGTCTATGTACAGCAAATCAAATATACTTACAGAATTAAACTGCAAAATATCAAAACACATATATATGGCACACAGATGAATGACAAATGACAGTTATTTGAACTTTCTTTTCTTGGCTGATCTGTGATGTACAGCTTCTGGGTTGTCTCTCATCAAGCTCCAGCAATAGTCAGCCATCATATGTGAGTCCCATCGGCCTTGATACCATTCTTCCATTGTTTTAATGTCCTGATGAAAACGCTCCCCTTGTTCCTCGCTCACATCCCCAAGGTTCTCAGGAAAAAGGTCCAAATGGCTGTGTAAATGGTGAATCTTGATACTCATTCTACATCCAAGATTTCGCAGACGCATTAGTAGCTCTTCCACAATCTCTTCATAGTTGTCTGCTTTCTTATTCCCTAGAAAATTCTGCACCACATTACAAAATGCATTCCAAGCTCTTTCTTCTGTCTCATTCATTGATGTGATAAAATTTGGGTCTCTCATAAGTGTTCTTATTTGAGGTCCATCAAATATTCCAGCCTTTATCTTCTCTTCACTAAGACCAGGAAAAGTTGAACATATATAGTTAAAGCATTCTCCACTGTGATTGAGAGCTTTGACGAACTGCTTCATCAATCCAAGTTTTATGTGTAAGGGAGGAAAGACAACTTCCTTCCTATCCACTAGAGGATCATGGATGACATTCTTATCACCAGATGCCAAACGCTGTCGCTGAGGCCATTCAGTTTTCACCCAATGCTCTGCTGTAGCTCTACTGTCCCAGTAGCACCGAAAACAAGGGTGTTATCATAACAAATGGGAATTATGCATGTTCAAAGAAAACAAAGATATTTTCACATTTATTGGGAGAATAAATGAAAACTAAATTTACCTTAGTGAACCGTATAAGCCAGCACTTTTCATACACTACTTATATTTATCATGGAATTTTTGAAAAAGGGCTATATACCTGTAGCGCAAAAACGTGATGTGATAGAGAAATTATAAGATCAGATTTGAATTCAGCACCCTCAAATTAGTCTAAAACTGTTCTTAAAGTCCATGCTAGAAAATTTTTTTTGTAGAACAGTGTAATTAAAAAATAAAAGTCAAATCTTTCAAAATATAAATTAAATCAATTAAATCGGCAAATAGCCTAAGAAGAAAAAAAGCAAAAGACCAGAATTACGTTTTTTACCATAACACTGCAATAAATTGCAATAAGAGGCCATAAAAACATCATGTCTACCGCAACACAGTAAAAACGTCAGCTCAGGGTGCAAAAAATAAGCCCTCACACAGCTCTATATTGTGAAAAATGAAAACTTTATTGGTAATGGAGACAAGAGCAAAAGTTTCTTTTTTGTTTGTCTGTTTTTTTTTTTTTTTACATATTTCTGAATTTTTTTCCACTACTTTAACCCCTTTCTACCATTGGACGTACTATTCCATCCATGTGGGGTGGGCCCTACTTCCCAAGGATGGAATAGTATGTCCTGAGCTATCAGCCACGCTCAGGGGGGGAGCGAGGCCGATCACGGCCGGATGTCAGCTGACTATCGTAGCTGACATCCAGGACTATGTGCCAGGAGCAGTCACGGACCGCCCCCGGGACATTAACCCCCGGCACATTGCGATGAAACATGATCGGTGTTCTGGTGGTATAGGGAAGCATCGCACAGGGAGGGGGCTCCCTGCGTGCTTCCTGAGACCCTCGGAGCAACGCGATGTGATCGCGTTGTTGCGAGGATCTCTTACCTCCTCCTCCCTGCAGGCCTGGATCCAAAATGGCCACTGGGCTGCATCCGGGTCCTGCAGGGAGGTGGCTTACCAGCGCCTGCAAAGAGCAGGCGCCGGGAAGCCTCCCTGCTGTGCATGTCAGATCGCTGATCTGACACAATGCACAGCAAAGTGTCAGATCAGCGATATGTCACTTTACTGTGATGTTCCCCCCTGGATCAAAGTTAAAAAGTAAAAAAAAAAAATTACATGTGTGAAAAAAAAAAATTCCTATATAAATACCGTATTTTTCGGACTATAAGACGCACCAGACCATAAGGCGCACCCCAAATTTGGGGTGAAAATTGCAGAAAAAAAGATTTTTTTTTATGAGATGGGGGTCCGTCTTATTGTCCGAATGTACAGTATCTTACCTGAGGGCTGGCAGTGGCAGAGCAGGGTCTCAGGAGGCATGGTGTCAGCAGAGGTGGGGTGATGCAGTGTGGCGTGCACCTGAGCAGGGTCCCTTCCTGCTTAGGTGGGCGATGCCATGGCCTGGTGTCCATGGGAGGGTTGCAGCAGTGATTACCGGCAGAGGTGCTGGGATGAGGAGGCGCAGTGAGAGGTATGGCGTGAGAGGGGTCCCTTTCCCCGGTGAGGTGATGCAGCAGCCCGGTAAACAGCAGAGCCGGGTGAATCCTGTTATCGGTGGGGACAACCATCTTCCTGAAGCCGCGCGTGCGCAGATGAAGCGCTTTGCTTCCTGGGGCTTCAGGAAAATGGCCGCGGGAGGCTGCGCGTGCGCAGATGGAGATCGCGGTGGCCATTTTCCTGAAGCAAAGATCTAAATCTGTGAACTCGGCTTCAGGAAAATGGCCACCGCGATCTCCATCTGCGCACGCGTGGCCTCCCATGGCCATGTTCCTGAAGCCCCGGGAAGCAGAGCGCTCCATCTGCGCACGCGCGGCCTCAGGAAAATGGCCGCCACCACCGATAACAGCAGGATTCACCCGTAGTCCGAAAAATACGGTAATAAGAAAAAAATATTGTTCCACTAAATACATTCCTTTATTTAAATAATGAAAAAAACAATAACAGTACACATATTTAGTATCGCCACGGCCGTAACGACCCAACCTATACAACTGTCCCACTAGTTAACCCCTTCAGTGAACACCGTAAAAAAGGCAAAAAACAACGCTTTATTATCATACCGCCGAACAAAAATTGGAATAACACGCGATCAAAAAGACGGATATAAATAACCATGGTACCGCTGAAAACGTCATCTTGTCGCACAAAAAACGAGCCACCATACAGCATCATCAGCGAAAAAATTAAAAAAGTTATAGTCCTCAGAATAAAGCGATGCAAAAATAATTATTTTTTCTATAAAATAGTTTTTATTGTATAAAAGCGCCAAAACATAAAAAAATATAATATGAATGAGGTATCGTTGTAATCGTACTGACCCGAAGAACAAAACTGCTTCATCCATTTTATCAAACGCGGAACTGTATAAACGCCTTCCCCAAAAGAAATTCATGAATAGCTGGTTTTTGGTCATTCTGCCTCACAAAAATCAGATTAAAAAGCGATCAAAAAATGTTACCAATAAAAACGTCAACTCGTCCCGCAAAAAAACAAGACCTCACATGACACTGTGGACCAAAATATGGAAAAATTATAGCTCTCAAAATGTGGAAACGCAAAAAATATTTTTTGCAATAAAAAGCATCTTTTAGTGTGTGGCAGCTGCCAATCATAAAAATCCGCTAAAAAACCTGATATAAATAGTAAATCAAACCCCCCTTCATCGCCCCCTTAGTTAGGGAAAAAATTAAAAAATGTATTTCCATTTTCCCATTAGGGTTAGGGTTAGGACTACAGTTAGGGTTGGGGCTACAGTTAGGGTTAGAGTTGGGGCTTAAGTTAGGGTTGGGGCTAAAGTTAGGATTAGGGTTTGGATTACATTTATGGTTGGGATTAGGGTTAGGGGTGTGTCAGGGTTAGGGGTGTGGTTAGGGCTGCCATTGAGATTAGGGTTAGCTGTGTGTTTAGATTAGAGTTTCAGATAGAATTGGGGGGTTTCCACTGTTTAGGCACATCAGGGGCTCTCCAAATGTGACATGGCATCTGATCTCAATTCCAGCCAATTCTGCGTTGAAAAAGTAAAACAGTGCTCCTTCCCTTCTGAGCTCTCCCGTGCGCCCAAACAGGAGGTTACCCCAACATATGGGGTATCAGCATACTCAGGACACATTGGACAACAACTTTCGGGGTCCAATTTCTCCTGTTACCCTCAGGAAATAAAAAACTGGTGACTAAAAAATAATTTTTGTGGGAAAATTTTTTATTTTTTTTTCACGGCTCTGCGTTATAAACTGTAGTGAAACACTTGGGGGTTCAAAGTTGTCACAACACATCTAGATAAGTTCCTTGGGGGATCTAGTTTCCAATATGGGCTCACTTGTGGGGGTTTTCTACTGTTTAGTTACATGAGGGGCTCTGCAAATGCAACGTGATGCCTGCAGACCAATCCATCTTTGTCCGCATTCCAAATGGCGCTCCTTCCGTTCCGAGCTCTTCCATGCGCCCAAACGGTGGTTCCCTCAACATATGGGGTATCCGCGTACTCAGGACAAATTGTACAACAACTTTTGCGGTCCAATTTCTCCTGTTACCCTTGGGAAAATACAAAACTGGGGGCTAAAAAATAATTTTTGTGGGAATTTATTTTTATTTTCACGGCTCTACGTTATAAACTGTAGTGAAACACTTGGGGGTTCAAAGCTCTCACAACAAATCTAGATGAGTTCCTTAGGGGGTCTACTTTCCAAAATGGTGTCACTTGTGGGGGGTTTCAATGTTTAGGCACATCAGTGGCTCTCCAAACGCAACATGGCGTCCCATCTCAATTCCAGTCAATTTTGCATTGAAAAGTCAAATGGCACTCCTTCCCTTCCAAGCTCTGCCATGCGCCCAAACAGTGGTTTACCCCCACATATGGAGTATCGACGTACTCAGGACAAATTGTACAACAACTTTTTGGGGTCTATTTTCTCCTGTTACCCTTGGTAAAATAAAACAAATTGGAGCTGAAGTAAATTTTTTGTGAAAAAAAGTTAAATGTTCATTTTTTTTAAAACATTCCAAAAATTCCTGTGAAACACCTGAAGGGTTAATAAACTTCTTGACTGTGGTTTTGAGCACCTTGAGGGGTGCAGTTTTTAGAATGGTGTCACACTTGGGTATTTTCTATCATATAGACCCCGCAAAATGACTTCAAATGTGATGTGGTCCCTGAAAAAAATGGTGGTGTAAAAATGAGAAATTGCTGGTCAATTCTTAACCCTTATAACTCCCTAACAAAAAACAATATTGGTTCCAAAATTGAGCTGATGTAAAGTAGACATGTGGGAAATGTTAATTATTAAGTATTTTTTGTGACATATCTCTGTGATTTAATTGCATAAAAATTCAAATTTGGAAAATTGAGATATTTTCAAAATTTTCGCCAAATTAACATTTTTTTCACAAATAAACCCAGGTAATATCAAAGAAATTTTACCACTATCATGAAGTACAATATGTCACAAGAAAACAGTTTCAGAATCACCGGGATCCGTTGAAGCGTTCCAGAGTTATAACCTCATAAAGGGACAGTGGTCAGAATTGTAAAAATTGGCCCGGTCATTAACGTGCAAACCACCCTTGGGGGAAAAGGGGTTAAATAAAAATATGGTATCTGTGTACTCATTCTGACCTGGAGAATCATATTGCGAGGTCAGCGAGGTCAGATAAAAAAATTAAACATTGTAAATAAAGACTAATAGAGAAATTGCACTTTTTTTGCAATTTCAACACACTTTGGAATTTTTGTTCCTGCCTTCTAGTGTATTAGATGAAAAAATGAATCATGTAATTCAAAAGAACCACTTGTCCCTTAAAAAAACAAGCCCTTATACAGCTATGTGAATAGAAAAAAAAAAAAGTTATGGCTCTTAGAAGAAGGGGAAGGAAAAACGAAAAGGGAAAATTTCCCGCTTGTGGGGGATTTTTAAGCAAACGACCAATTAGCGCCCAACATCCCATGTTTGGTCCCAATCTTGCTGCACTCATAAAGACTTGTTAAATAGTGTTCAGTTCACAATGAAGAAAGTGATGCTTACTTTGCTGACATTCGCTGGTTAAAACTAGTAATGTCTTTGGATGTAGTACATTTGGAAAGCCTGAGTGATTATGTTTTGCAGTGCCAATATTGGACGTTGCTGTCCTAAGGCTTATAATAGTCATTTGAAGTATCTCACGTCTGTAATTTTTTGTGCTCCTTAACGGCTTTTTGGATTCAAAGAGGTCCTTTGGTTTCCTATAATTATAATGTATTTGAGTGTGACATGTTATTAGGGTGCCAACTAAAATTCTGGAGTAGCCTCTACTTCAGGTGTCCCCAACCTTTCTGATTTTGAGAGGCACATTCTTCTCTGAGATAGGGTTGCGAGCCACATTCAGCTCCTGCCCCACTAACCATAGTGACACCCAGAACCCATATTGCCAGTATAATGACAGCCAAAGATTTTGCACTGAAGTCACATGAAGGCAGTATTCCAATCTCCAGGGTTTCCTATCTTACTTGATTCAGATCTGGCCTTCTGTGAGGGCTACACACAAAAGTCAAAATCAGGAGACCTGCTCTTCATAGTTGTTTGCTACACCTGGTGCTAACGCACAAAGCTGGCAGACAGCCACAAGCCACACATCACGGGTCTGCAAGCCACACGTAACTCTCAAGCTACAGGTTGAGGACCCCTGGTCTACATCCTTTCATCTTAGGCACCTCTGAGTATCAAACCTTACTACTCAATTTCTGCAAATTCAGCTTGCAATTACCATTAGTATATTGGGTTCTCCGTTCTACACTTATGTATACTACTTAAACCCTATGTACCAATTAGGTCAGAATTTTTTAAATTGTTCATTTGCCTAGAAATGCAACTGTTTAAGTAATATGTACCATATTTTTTGCTTTGTAAGACGGTCCAGATTTTAAGAAGTACCCCAAATTTGGAGGAAAAAAACTTTTTTTTAATTGGTGGAGCTTATAATCCAAGTGTCTTATTGCTTACCGGGGCTGGTGGCTGCGTTGAAGGGGGGCCCCAGGGTTGCTGCTGGAGGAGGCAGGAGTGGAGCATTGCTGCAGGCTGGGATGAGGGGTGTGCAGGTGTCCTGTGCTGCGGGAGGGCTCCTGTGCTGCAGGGGGCTCATGTGCTGCAGGGGGCTCATGTGCTGCAGGGGGTGTGTCCGGTGATGCTTGCATCTCTGGTGTTGCGGGGGGCTCTGCCGACATTTTGAGGAAGGCCAGAGCCCCCCGGCAGTTAGTCCAAGCTTTCCTGTGCGACAGACTTTGGGAAGATGGCCGCCGGTAGGCGGCGCATGCGCAGATGGAGATCTCGGGACCAAGATCTCGAGAGATGAGATGTCAGTGCTGAAATCTCATCTCCCGAGATCTTGGTGCCGAGAACCCTATCTGCGCATGCACTGCCTCCTGGCAGCCATTTTCCCGAGTCCATTGCATAGGAAAGCATGGTCAAACTGCTGGGGGGCTCTGGCCTTTCACAAAATGTTGGCAGAGCGCTTCGCAGCACTGGAATCACAAGCATCACCCTGGGCAGTGGCAGACACCCTGGGCAGCAGCGGTGGACACCCCCTCATCCCAGCCTGCAACGGTATCGGTAAGTGATATATCCACTTTTTAAGACGCACCCCCATTTTCCCCCTAAATTTGAGGGAAATAAAGTGCATCTTACAAAGCGAAAAATACGGTATTATATTTTTTCCCTTCTCCATGACCGCCACGTTACGTTAGAGAGATGGCTCCCGCCCCCAAGAACAGGAAACCTGCAGAGGAGATAAAAGATGGGGGCGGCACCTCTCTCCTCAGTTTGGTTTCCTGTTCCTGCGGGGAGCCTGCAGTGCTGCATATGGAGGGATCTTCCTCTGGCAGATTCTGGTCCGGAGACCAAGGCCCGCCGCGGGGCAGTGGGGGTTGGCGCATGCGCCACTTATGGGCCCTGGAGCTGCGGAGAATCATCCTGCCTGCTGCGAGCTCCCTGGAGTAAGCTCCTGGCCAGAAGCTGAGCTGGGGTAAGGGGGTGTGCCCATCACGATGGCGGCCACTAAGTGAATGAGGGAACTTCCGGTATCAAGCCGGAAGTGACGTCACACGCCGAGTGAGAGCGGTGTGCTGACACTCTCAGAGGGGAGAAGCTTCAGGCACGCACATACCGCTCTAAAATCATTCAAGGAGGGAGCGGCAATTCTGACGCCAGCTACAGCTTCTTGCAGAATGGCGGACCCGGTGGAATCAGCCGGTCCAGCAGAGAACCCACAGCCTGCCATGGTATAAAGGTTCCAGGGGTGAGTGCCTTTTTAAGGCAATAACGTATCTGTAACACTATATTTCTGTGTCACGTATACAGGGAAAGAAAGTGATGTCCAAAGAAATTAATAAAGTATGTGCACTCTGTGAGAAAGCCCTCCCTAGAGCTTATGAAAAATGGATCTGTCGTCCGTGTATAGAGAAAACGGTGACTGAGGAGTCTTCATCATTTCTCCAGAACATGGGAGGAAGGCTTCAGTTTTTCATCCATCAATGGGACACCTTACAGCCCTCACAATGGGTAATTGACCTGTTATCCAAAGGCCTACGTTTGAACTTTGTTACCCAGCCTCCTCAGATAAAAGTCACCCATGTAGCACTAAGAAACCAAAAGTTGCTAGAAAGGGAAATCCTCTTGATTCTGGAAAAAGTCCTTATTCGGGTACCACCACAGGAGAAGCTCCCTATTCCTCACGCCGGACGGGTCACTAAGAACAATTTTCAATTTAAAGGCCCTAAACCAATACAGCCGGCTAGAAAAATTTAAAATGGAAACACTAAAATCAGCAATAAAATTACTGTATCTGGGTTGTTACATGGCAGTGATAGATCTTACGGATTCATACTACCATGTACTAATCTGCATAGAACATCAACAGTATCTGAGGATGGTGGTACGGCTGGATCAGGTGTATACCCATCTACAATATCAATGCCTCCCCATTAGGGTGTCAATAGCCCCTCGTATCTTCACAAAAATAATTTCAGAGATAACATCCTACATAACGAAAGAAAATATTCTTCTAGTACCCTACTTAGACGATTTTCTCCTTATTGCAGACAGCCAGGAGGACTGCATGGAGATAGTAGCAAAAGTATGAGAGATGCTGTCCAGGCTAGGATGGGTAATAAATTTTAAAAAGTCAAAAATGATTCCAACCCAGATACAAGAGTTCCTGGGGATTCAGATAAACTCAACCAAATGAGTCTGTGTCCTTCCGGACAGGAAGGTCGAGGCTATAAAACAAAGGAAAAGGCAAGCACAGAGCACCCCGTCCGTCTCCGTGAGGGAGGCCATGTCTCTATTGGGTATGCTGACGGCAACGATCCTGGCGGTGCAATGGGCACAACTACATTCCAGAGAGTTACAGTAGCAGATACCATCAGAACAAGTAAAAAACCCTTAAAACTTGAACTGAAAAATCACATTAGCACCACAAGTACGGGACTCTAAATTGGTGGTTAGAAACCAAAAACCTAAAAAAGGGGTTTCATGGTCAATACACAATCCCCTGGTTCTAACAATGGATGCGAGTCCATTAGGCTGGGGTTCGCACCTCGAAGATCATATCCTTCAAGGCCTTTGGGATCCCCAGATGGAATCGGCCTCCACAAACCTAAAGGAACTAACAGCAGTAAGGATAGCAATTCTTCAAGCATAAGAACACAAAAAAGAAAGACATCTAGTTGTGTTGTCGGACAACAGCACAACAGTTTCATACATAAACAGTCAAGGGGGAACAAGAGCGAGACTGTTGTTGGAAGAGGCAAAAAGACTGTTTTACTGGGGGGAAGCCATCTCCTGTCACTAACAAGCACACACCTAAGAGGAGTGGACAACCTTGTCGCAGACTTCTTAAGTCGACATGTGCTACTTCAAGGCGAATGGTCCTTAGATCAAAGTGTCTTTAGAGAAATCTGTGCCGCCTGGGGGTTTCCCCAAGTAGACTTGTCTTCCACAAAACAAAACCAGAAAGTGGAAAGGTTCTACTCCCTGAACCCAAAGGAAAATCCAGAGGGCATGGATGCGTTGGTTCACCCGTGGAAATTTCGATTTGCGTACGCTTTTCCACCAATTCCACTAATTCCTACAGTCCTAAAGAAAATCCGGGAGGACAAAACACGCATAATCCTAATCGCACCCTTCTGGCTGAAGAGAGCATGGTTCACTTTGCTCAGGCGTATGTCCATCTCGGCCCCTTGGATCCTTCCAGATGTCCCAAATCTCTTACACCAGGGTCCGGTAACGCATTCTCAAGTACACAACCTGCACCTCACTGCGTGGAACTTGAAAGGGGACTTCTGCTAGCAAAGGGATTCTCAGACCCGTTAGTCACTACCCTGCTATCCAGTAGGAAAAAGGTCACATCTGATAAATATCAAAAGGTGTTTGAAAAATTTCTAGAATATTCGGGACGACACCTGTCAAACACCATCCAAAAAGTTCCAATGGCTGAGGTTCTAGAATTTCTCCAGAGAGGGCTGGAAAGGGGGTTGTCTACCAGCACTTTAAAAGTGCAGGTCTCAGCGTTAGCGCCCTGTTTGACCAGAAATTGGCTAACCACCCCATGGTGTATAGATTCATCTGAGCCTCCTTTACGGCCAGACCATTTAACCTTCGTCCGGCTGAGTAGGTACAATTGTAACTATTCCGTTTTTAAATTGCAATAACTTTTTTCGAAAAGCCGTAGAGGGCTGAAATTTCGTGACATCTCTGCAGTTTTGGTCCAGAATATATTGGCCAAATTTCAATAAAATATCTCC
Organism: Ranitomeya imitator; assembly: GCF_032444005.1. Taxonomy (NCBI): domain Eukaryota; kingdom Metazoa; phylum Chordata; class Amphibia; order Anura; family Dendrobatidae; genus Ranitomeya; species Ranitomeya imitator. The sequence continues at coordinate 471,308,357 of NC_091285.1, forward strand.
ACCCCCTTCCGAGATAAGGGGTCGAGATATTTTTGCATCCATAACAAGCTGCATAGGTACAAATGTACCCTCATATATTTTGAATGAAGATAATGCAAGGAAAAAAGAATAATTTTTTTTTAATGATAATGCTATTTTTTATTATAAACAAGTAAAAAACTGTTCATTTACATTATAAAAGAAAATGTAAGAAACTTTTTTTTATTGATTTTCTTCGCAAGTAACGCATGTTGTCTTTGCTACTGAGTGTTCATCGCAAATGGGTTTCACACAAACCACACAAGACTTTCTAGTCTTACATTGTTTTCGCCTCAGGTCTCGGCAGACATAGCAACTACCAACAACAGGGGAGGGTCCACGACTACCATGAGGTATTTGAGGGCCAGATGCTGCTTGCGATGCTACCAGAATGCATCGTCCAAGCACCATTTCTACTGCACCTCGAAGAAAGTGGTTTCTCATCATCATTCGGTTTGTACTACGATCTTCAATTGCAGGCATACACAGCTGATTTGCGAGATCCTTCAGGAACTTTCTTCGTTGATCCTTTGTCCTGAAGCTTGGATTCTGTTCTCTGTACATGATGTAGGATGCTAACCCAGTGACGTCAATCATATTGTAGAAAAATTCCAGAGGCCAACGTAATGTTCATCGTTTCACAGTGTACTCTCCCAACATTTTATCCATAACATCAACTCATGTGCATAAATGATAGAAGCATGACTGATTTGTTCTTCTTTGGTACTTATGAACAGACTGTTGCATCATGATTGTAGGCAAAATTTGTCGAGTTTACAGGCCTTTCTTTGGCAGGCTGCATGTTGCTAGGTAGGAACCTATTGTTTTTTCTCACTGTACCAACTAGTGTCATGTTCCAGGAGTTCAATACCTTCACTAGTTCCATGGTTGTAAAGAAGTTATCGGTGGTGACATTTCTTCCAGAGCCTTTATACGAGCTCACTAGGTCCAATACTGTTCGTTCACCAATGTTTACTTGTCGAGGACCATCAGTTGGTTTCCCAGTGTAGAGCTGACCTTGTAATGGATAGGCGTTTGATGAGTCACAAGCCCAGAAAATCTGTATGCCATATTTAGCTGGTTTTGAAGGTATATACTGGGTAAAGTTAGTATTGCCTCTAAATGGAAATAATTGCTCGTCGACGGTGATACAATTATATGGCTTGTAGGCTCTCTCCAGATTTCTGTTCAGCATTGTCCAGATGTCCCGTATTGGTGCAGCTTTATCTGTTTGCACACGTTCTGCACGTGTATTTTCGTTGTCAAATCTGATAAATCTGAGTATCATCTTGAAGCGGTCACGAGACATGGCTGCACTTATATGAGGCAGAGCAGAAACATTCCACATTTCCTCCAGATTCTCTTTGTTGTCTCTGTGCACACCAGCAGCAATCAGTATGCCCAAAAATGCATGGAGTTCAGTTTCAGTAAATTGCTTGAATGTTTTTTGTGGTGGCCGTTAAGAAGAATCAGGAAAACTTTGTACCAGTTCGTTGTTGTAAGCATCACAAACTCTCTTGACCTTTCGATTCGTTTCTCGTAATATGATGTCACACATCTCGGGAGTCATGATTGGCTTGAATAGCTCTTTTGCTGTATACAGGTTGCTGATTGCTGCAGGGCCACCTCTTTGTCGTAGGACATTACGAGATTTTGTTTGTGCATTTGGCAATGGATCACTACACCATTGAGTTTTATCCTTAGCAGTCCAAATGTCGCCTGCACTTTGAGGCACAGACTCATCCTCAACACTTTCGTCTGAGTCGTATTCTTTTTCCTGCTCTATGACCATTTCTTGTTCAATGTCTGAATCTTCTTCAGTAACATCCACTTGTGGTACATAGTTTCCATCATCAGATGCAACATATGGTTCTTCCTCATGCTCATAATCAGATTCTTCTAGCAATCGCATTATTTCATCAGACGTAAATCTGTAAATATGAAAAATAAATAATTTTCTGAAATACTACACAATACTACATTATTAGCTTTTCACAAAATGATACTAACCTGCAAACACGTTTTCTCGGATTATAGCGGAAACTAGATCTAGCATCACTATCACTCATGATGACTTGGTAGATTAATTTTGGCTTCGTAATTTAGTTCAGTAACCCGTGGCAAGTAGAATGAAACTCGATTCTAAAGTACAGATAAAAAAGTTAATTATTTCTAGTGATAATTATTTATAAATGTCATTTATATATTATGTAAACCGTATACGGTTTCATAATTTTCATTCCATCTTCGACTGTTTTTTCGACCAATAGGAAAATTGTAACAGAGCCATCATTTTTATTTTGTGCTGAATATAAGTAAAACATTGTAAAACAATATGTAGATACTAATTATCCATTTTTCGTATAAAAATCATACCTATAGTGATAAGTTTCATACAAAATATATGTAAGCCAAGTCCAGGCTCAAAGACAATTTCTGACTGTTCTGTCCCCACATAAGGCAAATGAAGGTATAACTGGCTGTTAGATGCTGTGAGACTTTACTACCTTCGTATCCAAGAAATTGAAGACTTCACAAGCCTAGAAATGTGTGTGCTCACCGCAATGAGATGAACAGCAAAATGGCTACTGAGAGGAGGGAGGCATGAAGAGAAGTAGAAGCCACTCCCAGTTTGAATCAACTTAATTGACAGCAACATAAGTGAGCAGTAACAACACTGGCCAATAGATATCAGCATAACATTTGTAGCTGAATGAACTTTAGTTTCTGAAACCAAGTAAAGGAGAAAGTCTTCCCACAGTAGAGGTATATAACCTATAAATTTTACAACATATATATTTTACGTTGTAAAATTATGCAGCCTGACGAAGGTTAAACCCCATCCAAAGGTCGCTCCCTGGGATCTAAATTTAGTATTTAATGCCTTAACTGTTGTGAATTCTGTTGTCGGGCTCCCTCCTGTGGTCATGAATGGTACTTCGGCTGGTTCTGTCCATGGACTTCCTCTGGTGGGTGTTTCTGAGTTTCCTTCCACAGGTGACGAGGTTAATTCGTTAGCTGGCTGCTCTATTTAACTCCACTTAGATCTTTGCTCCATGCCACCTGTCAATGTTTCAGTATTGGTCTAGTTCACTCCTGGATCGTTCTTGTGACCTGTCTTCCCAGCAGAAGCTAAGTCCTGCTTGTTTTACTTTGGTTTGCTATTTTTCTGTCCAGCTTGCTATTTTATTGTTGTCTTGCTTGCTGGAAGCTCTGGGACGCAGAGGGACCGACTCACGGTGCGGAGGGTCTTTTTGCGCCCTCTGCGTGGTCTTTTTGTAGGTTTTTGTGCTGACCGCAAAGCAACCTTTCCTATCCTCAGTCTGTTCAGTAAGTCGGGCCTCACTTTGCTAAATCTATTTCATCTCTGTGTTTGTATTTTCATCTTTACTCACAGTCATTATATGTGGGGGGCTGCCTTTTCCTTTGGGGAATTTCTCTGAGGCAGGGTAGGCTTTATTTTTCTATCTTCAGGGCTAGCTAGTTCCTTAGGCTGTGCCGAGTTGCATAGGGAGCGTTAGGTGCAATCCACGGCTATTTCTAGTGTGTGTGATAGGATTAGGGATTGCGGTCAGCAGAGTTCCCACGTCCCAGAGCTCGTCCTTTATTATCAGTAACTATCAGGTCATTCCGTGTGCTCTTAACCACCAGGTCCATTATTGTCCTGACCACCAGGTCATAACACTTAACCTCCTCTCCTTTTGGGCCTCTTTCTGCCATCTTGGTAAAAGCCTTAACCTTGAAAACGGTTCTCCTGATTGCCCTTACGTCTGCTAGACGTATTAGCTCCAAGCCATAACTGTAGATCCCCCATATACTGTGTTTATGGATGATAGAGTAATTATTGAAACTGACCCGCCCTTCTTACCAAAGGTCAACTCTAAATTTCACAGGGATCAGAAGATAGTGCTGCCCTCATTTTGTGCTTCCACCAAATCCCAGGGAGAAGAAACCTTCCATTGCCTAGACCTCAGACGTTGTCTACTTCAATATCTAGAAGTGTCAAAACCATAGCGTCAGTCGTCAGCCCTTTTTGTCTCCTTCCAGAGGGCAAACGGGGAAAAAAGACCACAAAATCAACCATTGCACGGTGGCTTCGTATGTCTATATCACTTTCTTACTCCTCTTCGGGGCAAAGCCCTCCACTAGGTGTAACGACTCACTCTACAAGGGCTATCGCCACATCCTGGGCCGAGAGGGCGAACGCATCTATAGAGCAGCAGTATGGTCTTCACCTTCTACTTTCTTCCTCCACTACAGTCTAGATCTGGTGTTATCAAGTCTTGCCTTTGGGACAAAGGTGTTATCTGCTGTTGTCCCACCCTAGGAGTCTTTTCTATTTCTTCCTCTCACGTAACGGTGCTGTCATGGGGAAGGGAAAAAATAATTACGGGTAATTTGGTTTTCCAGATCCATGACAGCACCGCACTAATTCCCGCTCTATCTTGGTGATGGTAGTGTGACTCACAAAAAAAAAGCAAAAGTTATATATATATATATATATATATATATATATATATATATATATATAAATACATACATAGAATAGCAGAATAATATCTACGGATGCAAAGCCAGTGATTAAATAGCCTTGGAGGTGAATGTAATGTACATATTTCCTGCCTAACATAGCGGTTACCTTCCATACTCTGTAAACAAACTGAGGAGAGAGGTGCCGCCCCCCATCTTTTATCTCCTCTGCAGGTTTCCTGTTTCCCAACTTGGGGGAGGGAGCCATCTCTCTCACGTAACGGTGCTGTCATGGATCTGGAAAATCAAATGACCCATAAGTAATTATCATTTTTTCTACTATTTTAAAGCTACAGTATATTTGTAAAAATGTTACAAATCCATCAGAATTCCTGCTACTGCTTGTGATAGCTCTCGCTGCTCTCCCCCTCTTTTCTCTCAGTGTTAGAAATAGCAGGAGGTACTGTGTTGAAAATAGTACACATATTTCTGGAGTAGCGAGGGATGGGATATACACAGACCTCACATCTAGCTTATATTGCTGGGAGTGACACTCCTAAAACAGAAAAATATGGATTGTGGATCAGTCCAAAAACTGCATATCACAGGGTCTGTATCTGCATCCCCTGAAACATTAATTATTAGTTTTTAGCAAAAAAATGCATACATTTGGTTATTGCTCTTTTTGGTACATGTGCCTGTTATTAACATTGGTTTATTAAATAGAAAGTTCTTTTATTATATTTCCTGAAATAGCTTAAAGGATTTTCAGATTTTTGACCCTAAGGCTGTGTGCACACATAGCAGATTTTTCACGGTTTTTCGCTATAAAAACGCTATAAAACCGCGAAAAAAAATGCTCACATTAAGCATCCTATTTAATAGAATGCAATCCGCATTTTTTGTGCACATGCTGCATTTTTTTCCTGAGCGGATTCGCATTCCAGAAAAAAACGCAGCTTGTTCATTAAATTTGCGGAATCGTGGGGATTCTGCACACCTAGGAATGCATTGATCTGCTTACTTCCCGCATGGGGCTATGCCCACCATGCGGGAAGTAAGCACATCATGTGCGGTTGGTACCCAGGGTGGAGGAGAGGAGACTCTCCTCCACGGACTGGGCACCATATAATTGTTAAATAAAAAAGAATTAAAATAAAAAAAATCGTGATATACTCACCCTCTGATGGCCCCGGAGTCTTCCTGCCCCTCAGCGCTGCACGCGGCCGCTTCTGTTCCTGTAGATGGTGTGTGAAGGACCTTCGATGACGTTGCGATCACATGACCGCGATGAAGTCGCGGTCACGTGACCGTGACGTCATCGAAGGTCCTGCACACACACCATCTATAGGAACGGAAGCCGCTGAGGAGATCAGCTGTTTGCGGTAGGTGAGTATAACCATTTTTTATTTTTTTATTATTATTTTTAACACTAGATGGCAGCCCGATTCTAAAGAATCGGGAGTCTAGAATCCATATATACTTTATTTATTCAAATGTAAGAATAATACAATTAATAAATAATAGTAAGAAAGAACAAAAATAATAGGCAGTATATGGAGAAAACACCAAACAAAAGTTCAAAATTGGTGTGAAAATGTCACTGAACCACTTCACAACTAAATATATATAGTTTTGGTAAATGGTATTATCATTTTTTTGACGAAATTCGGCAGGAGCTTGAAGAGCAACGTCACTGGGCCCGCCTCCACGCAGTAGAAACTTGCTGTGAGGTAAAAATTCAAAAATCACACCAAAATGGCGGGCGGAGTGTGTCACAGTACGGCACGTTTCTGATTGGTCGCTCGCAGCAGGCGGCAACCAATCAGACACTGGACACTGTTGACGTCACTTATCTCCGGACATTAGCTCCGGACATTAGCTCCGGACAAAGCCACGGAAGTTGGCACAAATTGCAGGAAGTAGTATTCTAGGCAATTATATATTAGATTCTATCTTTTACTATTGATGCGGCATAGGCTGCATCAATAGTAAAAATTGGTCACACTTGTCAAACGCTGTTTGACAAGTGTGACCGAACCGTCAATCAGTTTTCCAAGCGATGCTACAGATCGCTTGGAAAACGCTAGCATTCTGCAAGGTAATTATGCTTGCAAAATGCTAGTTTTCTGCGGGAATATGCATGCCAATTCCGCATGCGATATACCCGCGGCAGGAGGCGCAGAATTGCCACGGAAATTTCCGCGGCAATTCTGCAACGTGTGCACTTAGCCTAAGTGATATAAATGTCCTGCTTTCCTAGTTTTTCACCAGCGGTACAGTAATTAAACTGGAAGAAAGCCTCACTTCTCTCATTCTCTAGTCAATAAAAAGCTTTTTTTTTTATTACATAAGCTTATTGTTGAGGGCCCCAGTGTGTAGATAAAAGACTAACATTGCACTCATCACAATCCCTAACCAGGATTTCATCTCACAGCTACATCGCCTCCTCAGTGTTTTCATATGCAAAATCCGTTATCCAAATTAAAAACGGAGCATGGAGCACAAGAGCTGTCTATAAACTCTCATCTTTATGCAAAAGAAACCTATGGCCCTTTTCTTTTCTCAAAACCAATAAATCAGGATTGTCTAATGTTTTATCCTTAATCGGACAATGTAATTACAAAAGCCTTTTATATCAGCAAAATAACTGAAATATTATAAGATAAATCCTGCAACGTTTTAGGTGGTTTTAAAAGTTGTATTTTTCTGATTTTCATTAGACGTACATTGTGTGCCGAATAATTAGGCAAGTGTGTATTTTGACCGTATCATCATTTATATGCAGATTTTCCATCTCAAAGCTGTATAACCTTGAATGCTGAATAGATGAAGCAGATCAACGATGTGTATTTGTGTAATGAGGGTTTATGATACAACACCAGTTATCAAAGTGAGCAGAATTATTAGGCAGCTTGTTTTCCACAGGGTAAATGGGCCGAAAAAAGAGATGTTACAAAAAAAGTAACATATTATTATAAGTCTTAGGGCTCATACTCACATGCGAGAAACTCAGATGAGTCTCGCACGTCAATATCCGGCACTGAACCCGGCACTCAGGAGCGAAGCGTGCAGCTGTATGTATTGCTACGCAGCCCCACGCTCCAATCCAAGTGCCGGCGGCAGTGTTGGGTATTGACGTGCGAGACTCATCCGAGATTCTCGCATGTAAGAATGAGCCCTTATGGAGGGATGCAGCACTCTTGAAATTATATTGACCACACCGTTAGCCTAGCATCAGGTACAAGGCCTTGCTTTTTAATGTTTTAACTACGTTTGAATAAAGAATCCATTTTATCCCTGGATAGTTGTGACAGAATTTGTCCCCATTTCAACTGTATTGGCATCAGGATTTGGCCTGCTGCTGCTTTGATACATGTTCTGTAGAAGAAGTCCATGAAAATATTAAAAATTTAGCTAAAACTTACCGTAAATTATTTGTCTTATACAGCTAGAGGAATGAGTCTGTGGCCCATAATCTCTTCTACCAAATCTTCCTTCTCACCTGTGCCTAACAACTAGGCACTGCTTTAGATTTTATTAGGGATAAGCTATAGATGTTATAACACACACAAATATTTTGCAATTATTTTACTAGCAGATTAAGTACTATTCTCCATTTAAACAATTAATGGGGTTTTCCGGTACAAATTGTTAAGGCTGTAGTCACTCTGTGTGACTGCAGACTTGTAATTCCCCACAGCGCACGCACTATATGCAGTGGCAATTCATAGAATGTTAGAGTTGGAAGGGACCTCAAGGATCATCGTGTCCAACCCCATGCTCAATGCAGCGCAGGAGTCACTAAACCATCTCAGACAGATGTCTGTCCAGCGTCTGTTTGAAGACTTCCCTTGAAGGAGAACTCACCACCTCTCTTGGCAGCCTGTTCCACTCATTGATCACCCTCATTGTCAAAAAGTTTTTTGTAATATCTAATCTGTATCTTCTCCCTTTTCGTTTGATTCCATTACCTCTCGCGTTTCCATGTGCAAATGAGAATAAGTATAACCCCTTTACACTGTGACATCCCTTCAGATATTTGCAGACCGCTATTAAGTGTCCTCTTAGCCTTCTTTTTTTGTAAGCTAAACATTCCCAGATCCTTTAACCGTTCCTCGTAGGACAAACTTTGCAATCCGCTCACCATTCTGGTTGCTCTTCTCTGAACTTGCTCCAGGTTTTCAATATCTGTTTTAAAATGTGGTGCCAAGAACAGGACACGGTATTCCAGATGAGATCTGACTAAGGAGGAGTAGAGGGGGATAATTACTTCATATGATCTACACTCTATGCTTATCTTAATACATCCTAGAACTGTTTGCATTTTTTTGCTGCTGCATCACACTGACTCACGTGCAGCCGGTAATCTGTTACTATAACTACAGTGGGTACAGAAAGTGTTCAGACCCCTTTAAATTTTTCACTCTTTAATTGCAGCCATTTGGTAAATTCAAAAAAAGTTCATTTTTTCTCATTAATGTATACTCTGCACCCCATCTCGACTGAAAAAAACAGAAATGTATACATTTTTGCAAATTTGTTATAAAAAAGAAAAACTCAAACATCACATGGTCATAAGTATTCAGACCCTTTGTTCAGTGTTGAGTAAAACAGAGGTGTCAAACTGCATTCCTCAAGGGCTGCAAACAGGTCATGTTTTCAGGATTTCCTTGTACTGCACAGGTGATAATTTAATCACCTACACACATAATGATTACAGCACCTTGTGCAAAGCTAAGGAAATCTTGAAAACACGCATGGTTTGCGGCCCTCGAGGAATGCAGTTTGACACCCCTGGAGTAAAAGCACCCTTTGAGCTAGTACAGCCATGACTCTTCTTGGGAATAATGCAACAAGTTTTTCACACCTGGATTTGGGGATCATCTGCCATTCTTCCTTGCTGATCCTCTCCAGTTCCGTCAGGTTAGATGGTGAACGTTGGTGAACAGCCATTTTCTGGTCTCTCCAGAGATGCTCAATTGGGTTTAGGTCAGGGCTCTGGCTGGGCTAGTCAAGAATGGTCACAGAGTTGTTCTGAAGCCACTCCTTTGTTATTTTAGCTGTGTGCTTAGGGTCATTATCTTGTTGGAAGGAGAACCTTTGGCCAAGTCTGAGGTCCAGAGCATTCTGGAAGAGGTTTTCATCCAGGATATCTCTGTACTTGGCCACATTCATGTTTCCTTCAATGGCAACCAGTTATCCTGTCCCTGCAGCTGAAAAACACCCTCATAGCATGATGCCACCACCATGTTTTAATGTTAGGATTAGTGTTGAGCGATACCTTCCGATATCGGAAAGTATCGGTATCGGTTTGGATCGGCCGATATTCAAAAAATATCGGATATCGCCGATACCGATACCCGATCCCAATGCAAGTCAATGGGACCAAAATATCGGAATTAAAATAAACCCTTTCTTTCCTTGTAGGTTCATTCTACATGAAGGAAAACAACTAAGAATAATGTAGGATGTATGGGGGAGGTGGCGGAGACATTAAAGGCAATGAGGATTAGTCCAATCAAATAGAATAGCATGATTTTTTTTTTTTTTTTAAAGACGTTCGGATTGAAAAAGATATTGACTATGTAAATTTTTTTTTATTTTGTCAGATATTGATGTTTCACTATTCCACGACCTTCCCCTTCTTTTTTTTCCTTTTCCCACACTTTCATCTTCATCATCATCAGCATCTTTGACATCAACTTCTTCACCTTATTCATCTTCTTCTTCATCTTCTACCTATTTTTTTTTTTTATTACATTCTTCATATTCATTTTCTTCAACTATTATTATTCTTCCTATTCTACATATTCTTTTTATTCCACTGTTATTATTCTTCCTATTCTACTTCTTCATCATATTCTCATTTGTGACAGGCATTCCCGTAGTTGTTATCTATAAAAGTTGGAAGATTACACCTTCCGTTCTGCCAGTCACAAAAGTTACATTTGTCCGCGTTCAGTTTGGCCTGCAGCATCAGGCTTTATCCAGGGGCACCACGAGGAGGAACGGACTCACCCCCATACACTGCTTAGTCTTCTTCTGCATATAATTTAGATAATATCTTTTGCTCTGATATTAAGTCTTATGCTTAATGTTCTTCTGCTCTTTGTTCTGCAGCCTCTTGTTCTTCTGCTTCTCGGTCTTCCATGTCGTCGTCTCCAGGGTCGTCGTCTTCAGTGTCGTCATCTCCGCCGTCGTCGTCTCCGCCGTCGTCGTCTCCGTCGTCGTCTCCGCCGTCGTCGTCGTCGTCATCGGGGTGGTCTTCCGGGTCGTCGTCGTCGTCGTCATCGGGGTGGTCTTCCGGGTCGTCGACTTTAGGGTCTTCAACTTGGAAATGTAGCAGAAGGTACAAGAAGGCTGAGAAAATGCCAAGAACCAGGTGATGGAACTGGAACTCGGATGGCTACCCTAAGGTTCAAGAGCCTATGGAACTACCGAGGACCAGCTGATGTTACTGGAACCCGGTTACTAAGCAGGAGGTACCCGTGCTAAAAAGCACTACCAAGGACCGCCTGACGTTGGCGGAACTCGGATACCCAGAAGGAGGCACCTAAGCCAAAGGCTCTGCCCGGAACCAGCTGACGTTACTGGAACCAGGATGGGGAGCAGAAGGTACAAGAGCAAAAGACACTGCCGAGAACCAGCTGACGGTACTGGAACCCGGATGGGTAGCCGAAGGTCCAAGAGCCAATGGAACTACCGAGGACCAGCTGACGTTACTGGAACCCGGTTACTAAGCAGGAGGTACCCGTGCCTGAAAGCACTACCAAGGACCACCTGACGTTGGTGGAACTTGGATACCCAGAAGGAGGCACCTAAGCCAAAGGCTCTGCCCGGAACCAGCTGACGTTACTGGAATCAGGATGGGGAGCAGAAGGTACAAGAGCAAAAGACACTGCCTAGAACCAGCTGACGGTGCTGGAACCAGGTGGTGGACCCGAAGGCCCACAGGAGAGGAGAGAACAGCTAGGCCGCGAGGCAGCCGCAGTTACCGAACCCCAACAGTCCTACAGGGGGAGCTGGGCCTACTGGCACTACAGAACCAGCCTTGACTACCAGTTCACGCAGCCCACATAGGAAGCTCCTAAACTGGAGGCACCCTGGAGTTGGCTAACTCGACCGCACCACGACGGGGCAAGCATAGGCGTCTCAGTGAAGTTGACACAACCCGGAAACAGCTGACGGTGCTGAAACCAGGCTTGGCATGAGGGAGTACCTGTGACAAGAACACTGCCGAGAACCAGCTGGCGGTGCTGGAACCCGGATGCGTTGCCCCAGTGTGCAAGAGCCAATGGCACGACCGAGGACCAGCTGACGGTGCTGGAACCCGGTTACTAAGCTGTAGGTGCCCGCGCTTAAAAGCACTACCAAGGACCGCCTGGCGTTGGCGGAACTCGGATACCCAGGAGGAGGCACCTAAGCCAAAGGCTCGGCCCGGAACCAGCTGACGGTGCTGGAACCAGGTGGTGGACCCGAAGGTCCACAGGAGAGGAGAGAACAGCTAGGCCGCGAGGCAGCCGCAGTTACCGAACCCCAACAGTCCTACAGGGGGAGCTGGGCCTACTGGCACTACAGAACCAGCCTTGACTACCAGTTCACGCAGCCCACATAGGAAGCTCCTAAACTGGAGGCACCCTGGAGTTGGCTAACTCGACCGCACCACGACGGGGCAAGCATAGGCGTCTCAGTGAAGTTGACACAACCCGGAAACAGCTGACGGTGCTGAAACCAGGCTTGGCACGAGGGAGTACCTGTGACAAGAACACTGCCGAGAACCAGCTGGCGGTGCTGGAACCCGGATGCGTTGCCCCAGTGTGCAAGAGCCAATGGCACGACCGAGGACCAGCTGACGGTGCTGGAACCCGGTTACTAAGCTGTAGGTGCCCGCGCTTAAAAGCACTACCAAGGACCGCCTGGCGTTGGCGGAACTCGGATACCCAGGAGGAGGCACCTAAGCCAAAGGCTCGGCCCGGAACCAGCTGACAGTGCTGGAACCAGGTGGTGGACCCGAAGGTCCACAGGAGAGGAGAGAACAGCTAGGCCGCGAGGCAGCCGCAGTTACCGAACCCCAACAGTCCTACAGGGGGAGCTGGGCCTACTGGCACTACAGAACCAGCCTTGACTACCAGTTCACGCAGCCCACATAGGAAGCTCCTAAACTGGAGGCACCCTGGAGTTGGCTAACTCGACCGCACCACGACGGGGCAAGCATAGGCGTCTCAGTGAAGTTGACACAACCCGGAAACAGCTGACGGTGCTGAAACCAGGCTTGGCACGAGGGAGTACCTGTGACAAGAACACTGCCGAGAACCAGCTGGCGGTGCTGGAACCCGGATGCGTTGCCCCAGTGTGCAAGAGCCAATGGCACGACCGAGGACCAGCTGACGGTGCTGGAACCCGGTTACTAAGCTGTAGGTGCCCGCGCTTAAAAGCACTACCAAGGACCGCCTGGCGTTGGCGGAACTCGGATACCCAGGAGGAGGCACCTAAGCCAAAGGCTCGGCCCGGAACCAGCTGACGGTGCTGGAACCAGGTGGTGGACCCGAAGGTCCACAGGAGAGGAGAGAACAGCTAGGCCGCGAGGCAGCCGCAGTTACCGAACCCCAACAGTCCTACAGGGGGAGCTGGGCCTACTGGCACTACAGAACCAGCCTTGACTACCAGTTCACGCAGCCCACATAGGAAGCTCCTAAACTGGAGGCACCCTGGAGTTGGCTAACTCGACCGCACCACGACGGGGCAAGCATAGGCGTCTCAGTGAAGTTGACACAACCCGGAAACAGCTGACGGTGCTGAAACCAGGCTTGGCACGAGGGAGTACCTGTGACAAGAACACTGCCGAGAACCAGCTGGCGGTGCTGGAACCCGGATGCGTTGCCCCAGTGTGCAAGAGCCAATGGCACGACCGAGGACCAGCTGACGGTGCTGGAACCCGGTTACTAAGCTGTAGGTGCCCGCGCTTAAAAGCACTACCAAGGACCGCCTGGCGTTGGCGGAACTCGGATACCCAGGAGGAGGCACCTAAGCCAAAGGCTCGGCCCGGAACCAGCTGACGGTGCTGGAACCAGGTGGTGGACCCGAAGGTCCACAGGAGAGGAGAGAACAGCTAGGCCGCGAGGCAGCCGCAGTTACCGAACCCCAACAGTCCTACAGGGGGAGCTGGGCCTACTGGCACTACAGAACCAGCCTTGACTACCAGTTCACGCAGCCCACATAGGAAGCTCCTAAACTGGAGGCACCCTGGAGTTGGCTAACTCGACCGCACCACGACGGGGCAAGCATAGGCGTCTCAGTGAAGTTGACACAACCCGGAAACAGCTGACGGTGCTGAAACCAGGCTTGGCACGAGGGAGTACCTGTGACAAGAACACTGCCGAGAACCAGCTGGCGGTGCTGGAACCCGGATGCGTTGCCCCAGTGTGCAAGAGCCAATGGCACGACCGAGGACCAGCTGACGGTGCTGGAACCCGGTTACTAAGCTGTAGGTGCCCGCGCTTAAAAGCACTACCAAGGACCGCCTGGCGTTGGCGGAACTCGGATACCCAGGAGGAGGCACCTAAGCCAAAGGCTCGGCCCGGAACCAGCTGACGGTGCTGGAACCAGGTGGTGGACCCGAAGGTCCACAGGAGAGGAGAGAACAGCTAGGCCGCGAGGCAGCCGCAGTTACCGAACCCCAACAGTCCTACAGGGGGAGCTGGGCCTACTGGCACTACAGAACCAGCCTTGACTACCAGTTCACGCAGCCCACATAGGAAGCTCCTAAACTGGAGGCACCCTGGAGTTGGCTAACTCGACCGCACCACGACGGGGCAAGCATAGGCGTCTCAGTGAAGTTGACACAACCCGGAAACAGCTGACGGTGCTGAAACCAGGCTTGGCACGAGGGAGTACCTGTGACAAGAACACTGCCGAGAACCAGCTGGCGGTGCTGGAACCCAGATGCGTTGCCTTGCCTATTAAAGATTGTCTTCCTAGAGCCCCAACTAGCGGTGTTGGAGCAAAGGGTAAGCAGGGGGAGATGAGTGTAGGCCGAAGCCTGCACTGGAGGCAGCTTTGTGTCTGCGTTGCGTTTGCAGGACACTTTGCCGGCTACACACTGGGGGAACAGCTGGCGTTGCTGAACCCCACTAACACAATGGGGTGTGTTTTTCTCTGTGCAGCTAGCACTTGCGGGCAAAAACTAGCGATGTTAGAGCCCGTGTTGAAGCAGGAGGAGGAGGAGAGGAGCAGAGTGTAGGCCGAAGCCTAGTTGAACCAATTTCAAAGGAAACCTTTAACCCCCCCTCAGGTGTTACAAAGTACAAGAGACACACCTTGTGCAGTATTAATGCTGCACAAGTGAAAGGTTGCTCTATTAATTTGTCTACTTGCACACGCTGAATGAAAGACATACACAATTTACCCCATTCTACAGTCAAACTGTAGTGGATGCGTGACTTGGTTTTTTGATGAGACGCAGCACAGGTGTCCAAAATAACGCCTTGGTGCTTGGCGCAGCTTCCTGAGCGTTGTTATTTGCTGTACAGGAGTCTGCGCTCTTGTGTTATCCCTTGGCAATGCCCTGTTAGCGCTGCCCATCTTATGACATCATTTCATGTTGGCCGGTGCGGTTAACGATGGCCATAAATCCCAGACCCACAGTGTCTTTTCATAAAGCCACACTGCGGTGCTGGGATTCGTGGCCTTGAGCAGTAAATATTTTGGCCGCTCACACACGTCCTTACACCTGCTTCAGACTGGGCGGCCTCTGCTGATCCCTTCTCGCATGCCGCGGCCATGAGGCTGCACAGTCTGAAGAAGGCGGAAGGAGATGAGTTAAGACAGGCGAAGATATGCACTGCTCGTGCCCATCAATCACACCCTCGCAGTCAAAATAATTAAGACAACGAGGAGCATTTTATTCAGGCAGGGCGGACGAACAGGCGCAAGTAGCCAACCAATGATGTCAGAAGACGGGAAGCGCTACCAAGGGGGGTGCTGCGTATCATTAGAAAGGAAAGTCACACCTCAGGGACAGTGGAATGGTCTCAAAGAGACACATTTTGTACGTGTTGAGTTCCACGTGGGCAAGGAGAAAACATCAGCCACCTTGTACAAATGCAGCAGTACTGCTGTACAAGGTGGCTGTTATACATAGAAACACCTGGGGGTGGGGGCCAGGCTCCCTTCAATTTCAGTTCATGTGCCTGCGTGGCGTTTGCAGGTCACGTTGCAAGCTGCACAGCAGGGGAACAGCTGGCGTTGCTGAACCCCACTAACACATTGGCTGGTGTTTTTCTCTGTGCAGATCGCATGTCCGGGCAAAAACTGGCGGTGTTTGAGCCCAGGGTCAGCAGGAGGAGGAGAGGAGCAAAGTGTAGGCCGAAGCCTGCACTGGTGGCAGCTTTTGGTCGGTTGTGCCAGCGTGGCTTGTGCTGGACACGATGCCGGCTACACAGCGGGGGAACAGCTGGCGGTGCTGAACCCCACTAACACATTGGCTGGTGTTTTTCTCTGTGCAGCTAGCATTTCCGGGCAAAAACTAGCGGTGTTTGAGCCCAGGGTCAGCAGGAGGAGGAGAGGAGCAAAGTGTAGGCCGAAGCCTGCACTGGTGGCAGCTTTTGGTCGGTTGTGCCAGCGTGGCTTTTGCTGGACACGATGCCGGCTACACAGCGGGGGAACAGCTGGCGGTGCTGAACCCCACTAACACATTGGCTGGTGTTTTTCTCTGTGCAGCTAGCATTTCCGGGCAAAAACTAGCGTTGTTAGAGCCCAGGGTCAGCAGGAGGAGGAGAGGAGCAGAGTGTAGGCCGAAGCCTAGTTGAACCAATTTCAAAGGTTACCTTTAACCCCCCCTCAGGTGTTACAAAGTACAAGAGCCACTCCTTCTGCAGCATTAATGCTGCACAAGTAAAAGGTTGCTCTATTAATTTGTCTACTTGCACAAGCTGAATGCAACACGTACACTATTTAGCCCATTATACTGTTAAACAGTAGTGGAGGCGTGACTTGTCTTTTTAAAGAAAAGCAGCACAGGTGTCGAAAACAACACCTTTTTGCATGGGCGCAGCTTCCTGAGCGTTGTTAGTTGCTGTACAGGAGTCTGCGCTCTTGTGATCCTTTGGCCATGCGCTGTGAGCGCTTCCTGTCTTATGACCTCATTTCATGTTGGCCGTTGCGGTTAGCGATGGACATGAATCCCAGACCCACAGTGTGTTTTTAAAAAATCACACTGCGGTGCTGGGATTCGTGCCCTGGTGCACTAAATATGTTTGCCGCTCACACATGTCCTTACACCTGCTTCAGACTGGGCGGCCTCATCTGATCCCTTATCGCATGCCGCGGCCATGAGGACACCCAGTCTGAAGAAGGCGGAAGGAGGTGACTTAAAACAGGCGAACATATGCACTGCACATGCCCATCAATAACACCCTCGCATCCAAAATATGAGACAACGAGGGGCGTTGTGTCGGGCAGGGCGGACGCACAGGCAGCCAACCAATGATGTCAGAAGACGGGCAGCGCTAACAATGGGGGTGCTGCGTGTCATTAAAAAGGAAAGTCACACCTCAGTGACATTAGCATTGGTCTCTAATGAGACACATTTTGTACGTGTTGAGTTCCACGTGGGCAAGGAGAAAACATCAGCCACCTTGTACAAATGCAGCAGTACTGCTGTACAAGGTGGCTGTTATACATAGAAACACCTGGGGGGGTGGAGGGCAGGCTCCCTTCAATTTCAGTTCATGTGCCTGCGTGGCGTTTGCAGGACACGTTGCCAGCTACACAGCAGGGGAACAGCTGGCGGTGCTGAACCCCACTAACACATTGGCTGGTGTTTTTCTCTGTGCAGCTAGCATGTCCGGGCAGAAACTGGCGTTGTTTGAGCCCAGGGTCAGCAGGAGGAGGAGAGGAGCAAAGTGTAGGCCGAAGCCTGCACTGGTGGCAGCTTTTGGTCAGTTGTGCCAGCGTGGCTTGTGCTGGACACGATGCCGACTACACAGCAGAGGAACAGCTGGCGGTGCTGAACCCCACTAACACATTGGCTGGTGTTTTTCTCTGTGCAGCTAGCATGTCCGGGCAGAAACTGGCGTTGTTTGAGCCCAGGGTCAGCAGGAGGAGGAGAGGAGCAAAGTGTAGGCCGAAGCCTGCACTGGTGGCAGCTTTTGTTCTGTTGTGCCAGCGTGGCTTGTGCTGGACACGTTGCCGACTACACAGCAGGGGAACAGCTGGCGTTGCTGAACCCCACTAACACATTGGCTGGTGTTTCTCTCTGTGCAGCTAGCAGTTCCGGGCAAAAACTAGCGGTGTTTGAGCCCAGGGTCAGCAGGAGGAGTAGAGGAGCAGAGTGTAGGCCGAAGCCTAGTTGAACCAATTTCAAAGGTTACCTTTAACCCCCCCTCAGGTGTTGCAAGGTACAAGAGCCACACCTTGTGCAGCATTAATGCTGCACAAGTAAAAGGTTGCTCTATTTGTTTTGCTCCTTGCACACGCTGACTAAAACACGTACACTATTTAGCCCATTATACTGTCAAACAGTTGTGGAGGCGTGACTTGTCTTTTTAAGGAGACGCAGCACAGGTGTCAAAATTTGCACCTAGGTACTGGACGCAGATTCCTGAGCGTTGTTATTTGCTGTACAGGAGTCTGCGCTATTGTGATCCCTTGGCCATGCGCTGTGAGCGCTTCCTGTCTTCTGACCTCATTTCATGTCGGCCGTTGCGGTTAGCGATGGACATGAATCCCAGACCCACAGTGTGTTTTCAAAAAATCACACTGCGTGGCTGGGATTCGTGGCCTTGTGCAGTAAATAGGTTTGCCGCTTACACATGTCCTTACACCTGCTCCAGACTGGGCGGCCTCAGCTGATCCCTTATCGCCTACCACGGCCAGGAGGCCGCACAGTCTGAAGAAGGCGGAAGGAGATGAGTTAAGACAGGCGAACATATGCACTGCTCGTGCCCATAAACCACACCCTCGCTGACAAAATAAATATGACAACGAGGGGCGTTGTTTCTAGCAGGGCGGATGCACAGGCGCAGCCAGCTAACCATGATGACAAAAGACCATTAGAAAGGAAAGTCACACCTCAGGGACAGTGGAATGGTCTCAATGAGACACATTTTGTACGTGTTGAGTTCCACGTGGGCAAGGAGAAAAAGTCAGCCACCTTGTACAAATGCAGCAGTACTGCTGTACTAGGTGGCTGTTATACATAGAAACACCTGGGGGGGTGGGGCCAGGTTCCCTTTAATTTCAGTTCCTGTGCCTGCGTGGCGTTTGCAGGTCACGTTGCCGGCTACACAGCAGGGGAACAGCTGGCGTTGCTGAACCCCACTAACACATTGGCTGGTGTTTTTCTCTGTGCAGCTAGCACTTCCGGGCAAAAACTAGCGGTGTTTGAGCCCAGGGTCAGCAGGAGGAGGAGAGGAGCAGAGTGTAGGCCGAAGCCTGCATTGGTGGCAGCTTTTGTTCTGTTGTGCCAGCGTGGCTTGTGCTGGACACGTTGCCGACTACACAGCAGGGGAACAGCTGGCGGTGCTGAACCCCACTGACACATCACCTAGTGTTTTTTCTGTGTAGACAACACTTCCAGGTGGCAACTGACAGTGTTGAAACCCAGGGAATCAGAGGAGCAGAGTGTAGGCCGAAGCCTGCAGTGGAGCAAGTTGAAAGGGAACCTTTAACCCCCTCTCCCCCAGGCATTTGTTGCTGAAAGAGCCATCTTGTACAGCAGTAATACTGCACATGGAAAATGGTGGCTCCGAAAATTATGCTCCTTGCAAACGCTGAAGTACACACTCATATAATGTGTCCCCTCACACCGTCAAACCATCCCGGAAGTGGGACTTTCCTTTGTAATGTGACACAGCACAGCCGTCATTCCAACCCCCTTGGTGCCGGGCGCCACCTCCTCAACGTTGTTTGGTTCTGTCACGGAGCCCGCGCTGTAATGTTATCCCTTGGCCATGCACAGTTAGCGGTGCCCGTCTACTGACATCATGTAGGTGTCAGGCTGGCAGTGCCTGTGCGTCCAAGCTGCCCGAGATCCAACCTTGCAGTGTCATCTAATGTAGTCCCACTGCGGGCCAGGGATCCATGGGCATGCGCAGTGCATATCATCGCCTCTCACTCACCTCCTTCCTGCTTCTTCAGACTGTGCGGCGTCACGGCCGTGGCATGCTATTAGGGATCAGCTGACGCCGCCTAGTCTGAAGAAGCGTGAAGAAGGGGAGTGAGAGGCTAGTATATGCACTGCGCATGGCCATGGATACCAGGCCCACTGTGGGATCACATTAGACGACACTGCGAGGTGTGATTTCGGGCAGCGTGGACGCACAGGCGCAGCCAGGACGACAACAAATTATGTCAGAGGACGGGCAGCGCAAACTGTGCATGGCCAAGGGATAACATAACAGCGCAGGGTCCATGACGGAATCAAACAACGCTAAGGAGGCAGCGCACGGTGCCAAGGGGGTAGCAATGACGGCTGTGCTGCGTCACATTACAAAGGAAAGTCCCACCTCCGGGACGGTTGGACGGTGTGAGGGGACACATTACATGAGTGTGTAGTTCAGCGTTTGCAAGGAGCATAATTTCAAGAGCGACCTTTCCCTTGTGCAGTATTAGTGCTGCACATGGTGGCTCTTTCAGTAACAAACGCCTAGGGGGGGGGACAGGTCCCCTTACATTTTAGTTGTGCCAGCGTGGCGGTCGCATGACACATTGCCGGATACACAGCTGGGGATCAGCTGACGTTACTGAACCCCAATAACAGAGGAGCGACTGTTGACTGTGCACACAGCACTTCCAGGCACCAACTGGCGTTGTTAGAGCCCAGGGACAGCAGGAGGAGCAGATTGGAGGTATTGCCACACACACAGCTGGGGATCAGCTGACGTTACTGAACCCCAATAACAGAGGAGCGACTGTTGACTGTGCACACAGCACTTCCAGGCACCAACTGGCGGTGTTAGAGCCCAGGGACAGCAGGAGGAGCAGATTGGAGGTATTGCCGCACACACAGCTGGGGATCAGCTGACGTTACTGAACCCCAATAACAGAGGAGCGACTGTTGACTGTGCACACAGCACTTCCAGGCACCAACTGGCGTTGTTAGAGCCCAGGGACAGCAGGAGGAGCAGATTGGAGGTATTGCCACACACACAGCTGGGGATCAGCTGACGTTACTGAACCCCAATAACAGAGGAGCGACTGTTGACTGTGCACACAGCACTTCCAGGCACCAACTGGCGGTGTTAGAGCCCAGGGACAGCAGGAGGAGCAGAGGAACAGAGTGTAGGCCGAAGCCTGATTGGAGCAAGTTGAAAGGAAACCTTTAACCCCCCCCCAAAACGTTTGTAGCTGAAAGAGCCATCTTGTGCAGCACTAAGGATGCAAAAGGAAAAGGTTGCTCTTTTAATTATGCTCCTTGCAAACACCGAAGTAAACACTAAAAATGTGTCCCTTTATACCGTTAAACCGTTCCGGAGGTGCGAATTTCCTTCGTAATGGGACACAGCACAGCTGTCATTCCTATCCCCTTGATGCCGTGCGCTGCCTCCTCAGCGTTGTTTTAAGCTGTCACGGAGCCTGCGCTGTTCTGTTAGCCCTTGGCCATGCCCAATTAGCGCTGCCTGTCTTCTGACATAATTTGGTGTCAGGCTGTCAGTGCCTGTGCGTCCACGCTGCTCCAGATCCCACCTCGCAGTCTCATCTAACGTAATCCCACTGCGGGCCTTGGAACCATGGGCATGCACAGTGCATAACCTCGACTCTCACTCCCCTCCTTCCCTCTTCTTCAGACTGTGCGGTGTCACGGCCGTGGCATGCTAGGGATCAGCTGACGGCGCACAGTCTAAAGAAGGCGGAGGGAAATGAGCGAGAGCCCGAGGGGAAGATATGCACTGCGCATGCCCATGGATCCCAGGCCCGCAGTGTGACTCAATCAGAAGACACTGCGAGGCGGGATCTCGGGCACCGCGGCCGCACAGGCGCAGCCAGCCTGACACCAAATTATGTCAGAAGACAGGCAGCGCAAATAGGGCATGCCCAAGGGATAACAGAACAGCGCAGGCTCCGTGACAGCTTAAAACAACGCTGAGGAGGCAGCGCATGGCACCAAGGGGGTAGGAATGACGGCTGTGCTGCGTCACATTACGAAGGAAAGTCCCAGCTCCGGGACGGTATAACGGTATCAGTGAACACATTTTATAAGTGTTAAGTTCTGCGTGTGCAAAGAGCTAAAAAAAAAAGAGCTACCTTTTCCTTGTGCAGCATTACTGCTGCACAAGATGGCTCTTTCAGTAACAAACGACGGGGGGGGGGGGACAGGTTCCCTTACATTTAGGTTGTTGTGCCAGCGTGGCGTTCGCAGGACACATTGCCGGCTTCACAGCTGGGGATCAGCTGACGTTACTGAAACCCAATAACACTGGGTCGTATGTTTTTACTGTGCAGCCTGCACTTCTGAGCCGCAACTGGCGGTGTTGGAGCCCAGGAATAGCAGTTCAGGTGGTAGAAAGATGAACACAGCAGGAGACCTGGATGACACCCAATTACTTAATCAGGCAGAGGAGTGGCAAATTCCTGCGAGATCCAGGCCTGGTTCATTTTCAGGAAAGTAAGCCGGTCAACGTTATCGGAGTATAGTCGCATGCGACGGTCTGTTAGTACACCACCTGCGGCACTAAAGACACGTTCCGATAAGACACTAGCCGCAGGGCAAGCCAGCACCTCCAATGCATACTGGCTTAGCTCTGGCCATGTATCCAGCTTAGAGACCCAAAACTTGAACGGGGAAGAGCCGTCTGGGAGTACAGTAAGAGGGCAAGCCATGTAGTCTGTCACCATCTGACGGAACCGTTGCCTCCTGCTGACTGGAGCCGCCGGTGATGGTGTAGACATTTGGGGCGGGCACACAAAAGTGTGCCAGAGTTGTGCCATACTGGGCTTGCCTTGGGCAGAGGCACTGCTTCTGCTCCCTCTTTGGGCAGAGCCTCCCCCACTGCCTCGACGCACTGAGCTGCTTTGTAAAGCACTAGCAGCACTCCTCTCAGTTGGACAGGAGAAGATGATGGAATTCACCAGTGTGTCGTGGTACTCCCGCAATTTACGCTCCCGGGTCAACGCAGGGATGAGGTTTTGGACGTTGTCCCGGTAGCGAGGATCGAGGAGGGTGAACACCCAATAATCAGGCATGTTGAGAATGTGGTCGATGCGGCGGTCGTTTCTCAGGCACTGCAGCATGAAATCCACCATGTGCTGCAGAGTGCCAACTGGCCCAGAAACACTGTCCCCTGCTTGAGACATGATCTCTGCCCGCTCGTCATCACCCCACCCTCGCTGTACACACTGACCACTGGACAATTGTGTCGCTCCCTCCTCTGGACGGAGCTCTTCCTCCTCCATTGACTCCTCCTCATCCTCCTCACAAATTGGCCCCTGCGTACCCCTTTGTGAGGAACCACGTGGCGCTGACTCTCCAGAAGCTGATGGAAAAGGTGACTCCTCATCCTCCACCTCTTCCACCACATCATCCCTTAACCCTTGCAAAGTTTGCTGAAGCAGGCAGATAAGGGGGACAGTCATGCTGACTAGTGCATCATCTGCACTTGCCATCCGCGTGGAATAATCAAAAGGACGCAAAACCTGGCAGACGTCCTTCATAGTGGCCCACTCTGTGGTTGTGAAGTCTGATCGGCGCTGACTGCGACTTCTTTGCGCCTGATGCAGCTGGTACTCCATAACTGCTTGCTGCTGCTCACACAACCGCTCCAACATATGTAACGTGGAATTCCACCGGGTAGGTAGGTCACATATGATGCGGTGTTCCGGAAGGCGGAATCGGCGCTGCAGAGCAGCAATGCGGGATCTGGCCAAGCTGGAACGCCGCAAGTGAGCACACTCTAGGCGGACCTTGTGCAGCAGGGCATCAAGATCCGGATAGTCCCTCAGAAAACTCTGCACAACCAAATTGAGCACATGTGCCAGACATGGGATGTGAGTGAGGTTGCCAAGGGCCAAAGCTGCCACCAGATTTCGGCCATTGTCACACACTACCATGCCTGGCTGGAGATTCGCTGGCAGTAACCACACATCGCTCTCCTGCTTTATGGCATTCCAGAGCTCCTGCGCTGTGTGGCTTCGATGCCCCAATGAAACTAGTTTCAAGACGGCCTGCTGACGTTTGGCCACGGCTGTGCTCATGTCGGTCATAGGTAAACGTTCACGGGTCCATGTGGGGGTGGACTGTGACGGATCCTGCAGAGAGGAATCAGAGGAACTGGTGTAAGAGGAGGAGTCGATGCGTACAGACTGGATTCCTGCAATCCTTGGAGTGGGCAGGACACGTCCTGCGCCACTCGCACGATCTGTACCTGGCTCAACAACATTAACCCAATGGGCAGTGAGGGAAACATATCGCCCCTGTCCATGCTGACTGGTCCACGCATCGGTGGTGAGGTGGACCTTGCTACTGACGGCGTTCAGTAGCGCATGTTTTATGTTTGCCTCAACATGCCTGTGCAGGGCAGGGACAGCCTGCCTGCTGAAGTAAAAGCGGCTGGGCACCTTGTACTGTGGGACTGCCAATGCCATCAAGTCACGGAAGCTGTCAGTCTCCACCAGCCTGAACGAGAGCATTTCCAGGGACAACAGTTTGGCAATGCCTGCATTCAGAGCCTGTGCTCGGGGGTGGTTGGCCGAGAATGCCCGCCTTTTCTCCCATGCCTGTACTACCGATGGCTGTAGAGTAGACTGGGAGTGTGAGGATGACTGGGAAGGTGGTGCTGTGGGTGGAATTACACAAGGTCTCTGGGAGGAAGCCAAACCAGCTGTGCGTGAGCTGGAGGAAGAGGCAACACGAGCTGAAGAGGTGGTAGCTGCCGCTGTTGGTTGGCCTACATCTTCAGTGTGTTTCTGTAACTCCACCGCGTGCCTGGTCCGCACATGTTTCCACATATTTGTGGTATTGAGGTTGCTGACATTTTTCCCTCTTTTTACTTTATGATGACACAGCTTGCATTTGACAAAACAAATGTCATCTGCAACTGTGTCAAAAAAGGACCAGGCACTGCAAGTCTTGGGAGCGCCCTTTTTGGCTTTGGAAAGAGGCAGGCTCCTAACGGGTGCCAAAGTGGAGGCTACAGGCTCCGCAGTCTTCCCCCTCCCTCTCCCTCTTTGGCCCGTAAGAGGAAGCTCTTCCTCTGAGCTGCTCCCACCACCTTCCTGTTCCTCACGCCACGATGGGTCAAGGACCTCATCATCTCCACTACCCTCTGCCACCAACTGCTCCTCCTGGGTAGTCTCAGCAGCACAGTACGCACGAGAAAGCGGCACCTGAGTTTCATCATCAGATGCGTACTGCGCTGTGGTCACCGGAGGCACTGGCCCACCTGCCTCTTCAGAGTCAGAGAGAAAAAGGTGTTGGGCATCACTGCACACTGCCTCTTCTTCCATTTCTCCAATGCTGCTTGGCTGGCCCCCTGTTTCCAAGCCAAGAGATTCAGAGAACAGAAGTAGAGACGGCTCCTGTCCTGGGCTCTCTGACTGCCTGGCCAATTTGGCAGGTGGTGAAGAGACAGATGGCTGCTCTCCAGTGCTCTGTGCCTGAGAGGATGTGGCACTAACTGAAGTCGATGCCGAGGCGTTAGCTGCCATCCACCCGACAACGGCTTCAATTTGGTCTTCACGCAGCAGCGGTGCACGGCGCTCTCCGACAAAGCTGCGCATGAAGGACTGTTCCCTGCTGAAACTGAGTGACGACGAGTCACCGGCGCCCGCAGCAGGCACAGAATCACCACGTCCTCTCCCTGCTCCTCTCCCTGCTCCGCGCCCACGCCCACGTGCCTTACTCCTTGCCCTCTTCATCTTGGTTGACAGATAAAGATAAGCAGAAAAGTACTAAGGCCTTAGTGTGCTTATTCCTGTAATGCTCCTCCTAACAGGTGTAAGAAACACTAATGTTGTAAATTGTGGACTAAACTTTATTATTTTTCAAATGTGGCCTACACAAGTGTTAAGTTGTGTTTGGTGAACTTAACTTTTTTTTGGTGCAGATCGGGCTACAGAGCTAGTTTAAATCACACGGAGACCGTGCAGACAGCCGTAAACGGCGCTGCAAGGCCAAAAAACCCTCCTCTAGGTTATCCTATATAGTGTTTTTCCACTATTTAGCTGGATACAAGTGGAAAGACACTAATAGGAATTTTTTTTTTTTCAAATTTTAAACTGGCTGCACTATTTGAAAAAAAGGAAATTGTTTTTCAAGGTATGAGCCAGTAACGAACCCTGAGCTGAATCCAACCGGCTATGGCTGCACACAGACTACAGGGCGAGCTGGGCTCACACGGAGACCGTGCAGACAGCCGTAAACGGCGCTGCAAGGCCAAAAAACCCTCCTCTAGGTTATCCTATATAGTGTTTTTCCACTATTTAGCTGGATACGAGTGGAAAGACACTAATAGGAATTTTTTTTTTCAAATTTTAAACAGGCTGCACTATTTGAAAAAAAAGGAAAATTTTTCTCAAGGTATGAGCCAGTAACGAACCCTGAGCTGAATCCAACCGGCTATGGCTGCACACAGACTGCAGGGCGAGCTGGGCTCACACGGAGACCGTGCAGACAGCCGTAAACGGCGCTGCAAGGCCCTAAAAACCCCCTCTAGGTTATCCTATGTAGTGTTTTTCCACAATAGAGCTGGAGACTGGTGGAAAAACACTAATAGGAAATTTGAGAAAAAATGTGCAGCAGGCTGCACTAAGAGCAAAAAAGAACAACTGTGTGAGGCAGTGTGAACCCCCCCTGAGCTGAATACAACCGGGTATATGGCTGCACACAGACTACAGAGTGAGCTGCACACACACACACACACACACAGAGACCTTGCAGAACGCTGTTAAAACAGCGCTGCAAGGCAAGAGCAAGGTGAACAGTGAAGAACACACAGCGTTTTGCTAAATTAGCCTTTGGAAAGGAAAATAAAGCAATTAGCAAGCTCAACTGGCCCTCAGTTAGAACACAGCGTCCTGTCCCTAACTGAAATCACAGCAGAGTGAGCGCAAAATGGCGGCAGCGCTTTTTTATAGTGCAGAGTGACATCATTTCAGCAGCCAATCCCAGCCTTGCCAGTACTTACATGCCCACCATGCTAAACAGGATGTGCCCACACTTTCATTCATTCCTCATTGGCTGCTGCGTTCAATTTGAATTCTGGGAACTTCCGATTCCGGTATCCGATACGCGGGAAGTATCGGAATTCGGTATCGGAATTCCGATACCGCAAATATCGGCCGATACCTGATACTTGCGGTATCGGAATGCTCAACACTAGTTAGGATTATATTGGGAAGGTGATGAGCAGTGCCTGGTTAGAATTATCACCATAACCATAAAGGTCTATCTTTGTCTCAGACCAGTGAATCTTATTTCTCATAGTCTAGGAGTCCTTCATGTGTTTTTAGCAAACTTCATGGGGGCTTTCATATGTCTTGCACTGAGGAGATGCTTCCGTCGGGCCACTCTGCCATAAAGCCAGACTGGTGGAGGGCTGCAGTGATAGTTGACTTTGTTGACTTTGTGGAACTTCTCACATCTCCCTACTGCATCTCTGGAGCTCAGCCACAGTGATCTTGGGGTTCTTCTTTACCTCTCTCACCAAGGCTCTTCTCCCAATATTGCTCAGTTTGGCTGGATGGCCAGGTTTATGAGGACTTCTGCTGGTCCCAAACGTCTTCCATTTAAGGATTATTGAGGCCACTATTCTCTTAAGAACCTTGAGTATGGCAGAAATTCTTTTGTAACCTTAGCCAGATCTGTGCCTTGCCACAATTCTGTCTCTGAGCTCCTCACAGTTCATTTGACCTCATGATTCTCATTTAGTCTGACATGCACTGTGACCTGTGAGGTCTTGTATAGACAGGTGTGTGCCTTTCCAAATCAAGTCCTATCAGTTTAATTAAACACAGCTGGACTCCAATGAAGGAGTAGTACCATCTCAAGGGGGATCACAAGGAAATGGACAGCATGTGACTTAATAATAAGTGTCTGAGCAAAGGGTCTGAATACTTATGACCATGTGATATTTCAGTTTTTGCACAAATTTCTACATTTCTGTTTTTTTAGTCAAGATGGGGTGCAGAGTGTACATTAATGAAGTGGCCCCAATGAAATAAAGAGTGAAAATTTTAAAGGGTCTGAATACTTTCTGTACTCACCTTAAGTCTTTTTCACACATCCTGTTGCTTAGTTCTATTCCTCTCATTCTGTAGATGTGATTTTAGTTTTTCTTACCCAGATGTAGAATCTTGCATTTTTCCCTGTTAAATGCCATGTTATTAGTCACTGCCCATTGTTCAAGCTTATCTAGATCCTTCTGAATCTTTTCTCTGTCTTCTCCAGTATTAGCTATCCCTCCTAGCTTTGCATCATTTACAAATTGATCAGTTAAACATACGTTCTACATACTCCCAGCCAGTGGGTGTGGCCTCACTTCCATATACTTGTATGGAGCAAGGCTGCACTCTCTAGCTGGCCATGTCCTAAATCAGCCACACCCACTGGACAACTGCATTACTAGAGAGGGCACAGCCTTGCTTAATCCAAGTGTATGGAGCATGAGAATATCATTAACTCAAAACTGAAAATAAAGATTAAACAACAACCACAAGACAGATTTCATCAACCAAGGTATCATTTTAATCAGTATAACGGCGCCGACCTGACACTGTCTTTAGTTTACTGAGCACAATCCTGCTGACAGGTTAACTTTAAAAAAGAAATCCGCAAATAATGAATTGCACCTGTGGTGTTAACTTATATCTTTGTGCAATTTCACTTCAGTACCGTAGTGGAGAACAAAATCTGTCTGTTGTCTATAGATGCACCAAATGTATTATCCAGCATGAGCCAATCCAAAACACTGCTTTGAGAAAACTGCCCCTTTTTGCAGACCAGATTTCTTGTGACATATTTTCAGCTCCAATTTACCACCCGATGTTAAATTGCTCATAAAAATTTCTATCTCCTGTGATAGTAGATCGGTAGACAAAGGAGGTTTCACGTACCACAACAAAACATAAGACTAGATTCATCATATGCATTTCTTTTTCAAATCACATTTTTTGTCTTGTAGTATTCAATGATATTTTCGCCCAAATTCTTCAAAGTGGAGCATGAGGTTGATAAATATTGCACAAAAGAAAAAATGTTCTTTTTTTTTTTTTTACTTTTACCCTCTTTTGCCTTTTTTAATCAAAAAGTCTCATGGTGCATAAAAATGTAGCTATATACGCCCATAAATTTCAGACTTGCATTAAATGACTCCAACATGTGAAAACTCAAACTCTACCAACAACGACAAACCTAAACTAACAAACAGGAAAACACATATAAAATAGACTTTAAAAAGGAAGAATAAAATCACAAATGCATTAATGAATCAGGCCCATAGATTCTTTGAAGCACCACTCCAGTGTTTTTTTTTTATTGAAGAGCTGGATAGATGCTACTAATCTAAAGGTACCGTCACACTCAGCGAGCTGCAGCGATATAGACAACGAGCCGATCGCTGCAGCGTCGCTGTTTAGGTCGCTGTAGAGACGTCAAACACAGCAGCTCCAGAACGATGCAGGAGCGATCCAGTGACGTAATGGCAACTCACTTATCGTTCTCGCTGGTTGTTAGCTCCATGTAAAACATTGCTGGCATCGTTGCTTTTGATGTCAAACATGACAATACACGTCGACCTGATGACGAAATAAAGTTCTGGACTTCTAGCTCCGTCACAGCAGGATGCAGATCGCTGCTGCATGTCAAACACAACGAGATCGCTGTCCAGGACGCTGCAACGTCACGGATCATTGTCGTTCTCGTTGCAAAGTTGCTGAGTGTGACGGTACCTTTAGTTCCGTGATCCTTGAAATTTACTTACCAGCTGCCTTCTTCATCTTTTACATCACCGGCCGCTCAACTCTGTCTCGATTTAGATTGTGACCTTCTGGATTGCTTCAGTGTTTGCTGGCTGATCTGAAAGTCACAACTCAATGTAAGTCTATGAAAGCCAGAATGAGGCTCTCATAGACTTAAATCAAGAGCTTGTGACCATCACAGCTGACTTATGGTCAGTCAGAAGTTGTGGTCACAAGTAGTGTTGAGCATTCCGATACCGCAAGTATCATGTGACCGCCACGCGACCAATCAGAAGCCGCGACGTCATTCTCATTCACTAAATTTCTAATTCTAGGAATTGAGGACCTGCGAATGCCGTCACGGCTTCTGATTGGTCACGTGGCGGTCACATGGGCGGCACGCGATCAATCAGAAGCTGGGACGTCATTCGCAGGTCCTAAACGCGCGCATTTTAAACAAAGAAGCCTGCCGGTTAGCAGCGTGATGTCCAGGGGCCGCCGGACAGGTGAATATATCAATATTTTTTATTTTAATTCTTTATTTTACACATTAATATGGATCCCAGGGCCTGAAGGAGAGTTTCCTCTCCTTCAGACCCTGGGAACCATCAGCATACCTTCCGATACTTGGTGTCCCATTGACTTGTATTGGTATCGGATATCGGTATCGGCGATATCCGATATTTTTCGGGTATCGGCCGATACTATCCGATACCGATACTTTCAAGTATCGGACGGTATCGCTCAACACTAGTCACAAGATCAGGACCAGAGAGGTGCCAGTAAGAGCTGAAGACAGCAGCTGGTAAGTTTAAGGCTAGGGTCAGGGTACTTAGATTGGTGGCACAAGTGGAGTTGTGCTTTAAAGGCTATGGACACCTTTGATATGATTTTTATTCATTTGTTAGTAGGTACCATTATTTAATGAAATTCCTTCATTCATTGTGAGACCCCCTGTTCCAAGTTTCAGATTTTTCCCTTGTGGGGTTGTCTTTCTCATTAATATTGACAGGCTGCTGCTGTCTTTGGTTCCTCATATGTTTTTATTTCCTGTCTATTTGCTTTCCTCGTTACCTTTTTCTTCCCTCCCTGTGACTTTAAACA
Organism: Ranitomeya imitator; assembly: GCF_032444005.1. Classification (NCBI taxonomy): domain Eukaryota; kingdom Metazoa; phylum Chordata; class Amphibia; order Anura; family Dendrobatidae; genus Ranitomeya; species Ranitomeya imitator. The sequence goes on from NC_091285.1 coordinate 471,338,843, forward strand.
TTTTCTTCCTATTGCACTGTAGATCTGTGGACAACCTTCTCCCCCTTTCTGTTGCAATCTTTAACACTAAGGCTGGTTTCACATTTGTGGTTGAGTCCACTGCGTCTTGTCCGCAACCGCAAATGCATGCCAACGCATGATAACGCAGGGTTTTTGTTTTTTATCCGCATCAGCTTACGCATGATGGCAAAAAAAGGTTGAGTTTTTGCATGCGTTTGCACTTTTTTTTGCGAAGTACGCAAGCACATCGAACGCATGTGTACTCAAAGACATGCGTACGCATGTGTTCCCATAGACAGTAATGCATTTTTAACGCACTCATCCGCATGCGAATCCCAGTGCATATTTGATGGAAATTTGCCACCTCAAAAATTGTAACATGGTGCGTTAGCTGTGCCCCGCCGCACACCGTGGAAAAACGCATGCGTAAGCAAACACAGGTGAACGCATGCAAACGCATGAACCTGCATCCACAATGTAAAACATATGAAATCAAGACGCATGCGGATGTTTGCTCCAGAAACACTGTGGACACAACCGCAAATGTGAAACCGGCCTAAGAGTAAGGATGGTAGAAAGCAGAGAAAGCATCAAGAGCTCTGATGAATTTTGCAGATCACTACGCTAGATAATGGACTTCTAGTAGACACCTCAGCGGCAAAATACTAGAAATTTCTTAATGAAGACTATTTCACAAGTGACTTAATTTTGCATTTAGGAAGCTAATGAAAATTTTCTGTGTGAAGTTGTACATAGTCATTAAAGTTAAGTTCACATTTGCGTTCGGGGGCTTTGCGGAGGGCTGCGTGCGTCTTCTGTTAAGCCCCACCTACGGCCGCATACTTCTGCATGCGTCCTGCGTACCTATCTTTAACACTGAGTATGCAGGACTTTCAGATGCGTTGTTTTGACGCACCCGCCGACCGCACGGGAACGCAACAAGTTGCGTTTTGTGCGGACGGTGGGCGTGTCGAACGTCATATCCGCATGTCCTGCATACTCAATGTTAAAGATACGTGCACAGGACGCATGCAGAACTAGGCGGAGCTTAACGGAGGCCCTCTGCAGAGCCCCCGAACGCAAATGTGAACCCAGGCACCAAATCAGTATGGGTGTTTTTACACGAGTTCGGGCACCCGTTTTTTGGCCCTGTTGAAGCTTGCACCCTAACCCCCCGCAAAATGGGATTCTGGTGTCTGCGCCGACGCCATAGATTGAAGTGTTGCCAACAGAGCGAATGTGTGTTCTGTTTAGCATGATTTTCTTGAGCATGCCTACCGTAAACAGACACCTAAATGCATTCTACTACATCTCTCTCTTGCTTTGACTGTTTTAAAGTAGTTTCCAAGTCTTCCAAGTGTCAGACTTTGATGTCCTGAATTTGTTATTTGTTAGTGGTAATTGTTATTCTTGTGCCTTTTTTTGCTGAGCTACACTCCCATATAAGGCCTTTTCTGCCATTTTCTGACCATATCCCCTACTGTAATGTGACAACTCTGGGGGCATATTAGCTCATTGAGCCGCTGTTTTCTGTTATAGATGGTTTTTAAACAAAGGAATTTTCAATCTCACATTGTAGGTACAGTTCAATGAAAAAAAACAAAAAACATACCAACAAGGTGGGAATGAGTGGTAATAGTAGCATTTTAGCCTAAAAACATGTGGAAAAAAACAATGGTTATGTGCACAAGTATTTGCAGCAGATGTTTCTTAAGCAAAAGCCAGAGTATTGGAAGGAAGAACCTATGCATAAAATCAGCATGTTTTTGATACGTTTGTGTGCAGTAATGATGTTTTTTTAAAATGTGTTTTTTCTCCCCTTACATTTAACATAGTAACATAGTTAGTAAGGCCGAAAAAAGACATTTGTCCATCCAGTTCAGCCTATATTCCATCATAATAAATACCCAGCTCTACGTCCTTCTACAGAACCTAATAATTGTATGATACAATATTGTTCTGCTCCAGGAAGACATCCAGGCCTCTCTTGAACCCCTCGACTGAGTTCGCCATCACCACCTCCTCAGGCAAGCAATTCCAGATTCTCACTGCCCTAACAGTAAAGAATCCTCTTCTATGTTGGTGGAAAAACCTTCTCTCCTCCAGACGCAAAGAATGCCCCCTTGTGCCCGTCACCTTCCTTGGTATAAACAGATCCTCAGCGAGATATTTGTATTGTCCCCTTATATACTTATACATGGTTATTAGATCGCCCCTCAGTCGTCTTTTTTCTAGACTAAATAATCCTAATTTCGCTAATCTATCTGGGTATTGTAGTTCTCCCATCCCCTTTATTAATTTTGTTGCCCTCCTTTGTACTCTCTCTAGTTCCATTATATCCTTCCTGAGCACCGGTGCCCAAAACTGGACACAGTACTCCATGTGCGGTCTAACTAGGGATTTGTACAGAGGCAGTATAATGCTCTCATCATGTGTATCCAGACCTCTTTTAATGCACCCCATGATCCTGTTTGCCTTGGCAGCTGCTGCCTGGCACTGGCTGCTCCAGGTAAGTTTATCATTAACTAGGATCCCCAAGTCCTTCTCCCTGTCAGATTTACCCAGTGGTTTCCCGTTCAGTGTGTAATGGTGATATTGATTCCCTCTTCCCATGTGTATAACCTTACATTTATCATTGTTAAACCTCATCTGCCACCTTTCAGCCCAAGTTTCCAACTTATCCAGATCCATCTGTAGCAGAATACTATCTTCTCTTGTATTAACTGCTTTACATAGTTTTGTATCATCTGCAAATATCGAAATTTTACTGTGTAAACCTTCTACCAGATCATTAATGAATATGTTGAAGAGAACAGGTCCCAATACTGACCCCTGCGGTACCCCACTGGTCACAGCGACCCAGTTAGAGACTATACCATTTATAACCACCCTCTGCTTTCTATCACTAAGCCAGTTACTAACCCATTTACACACATTTTCCCCCAGACCAAGCATTCTCATTTTGTGTACCAACCTCTTGTGCGGCACGGTATCAAACGCTTTGGAAAAATCGAGATATACCACGTCCAATGACTCACCTTGGTCCAGTCTATAGCTTACCTCTTCATAAAAACTGATTAGATTGGTTTGACAGGAGCGATTTCTCATAAACCCATGCTGATATGGAGTTAAACAGTTATTCTCATTGAGATAATCCAGAATAACATCCCTCAGAAACCCTTCAAATATTTTACCAACAATAGAGGTTAGACTTACTGGCCTATAATTTCCAGGTTCACTTTTAGAGCCCTTTTTGAATATTGGCACCACATTTGCTATGCGCCAGTCCTGCGGAACAGACCCTGTCGCTATAGAGTCACTAAAAATAAGAAATAATGGTTTATCTATTACATTACTTAGTTCTCTTAGTACTCGTGGGTGTATGCCATCCGGACCCGGAGATTTATCTATTTTAATCTTATTTAGCCGGTTTCGCACCTCTTCTTGGGTTAGATTGGTGACCCTTAATATAGGGTTTTCATTGTTTCTTGGGATTTCACCTAGCATTTCATTTTCCACCGTGAATACCGTGGAGAAGAAGGTGTTTAATATGTTAGCTTTTTCCTCGTCATCTACAACCATTCTTTCCTCACTATTTTTTAAGGGGCCTACATTTTCAGTTTTTATTCTTTTACTATTGATATAGTTGAAGAACAGTTTGGGATTAGTTTTACTCTCCTTAGCAATGTGCTTCTCTGTTTCCTTTTTGGCAGCTTTAATTAGTTTTTTAGATAAAGTATTTTTCTCCCTATAGTTTTTTAGAGCTTCAATGGTGCCATCCTGCTTTAGTAGTGCAAATGCTTTCTTTTTACTGTTAATTGCCTGTCTTACTTCTTTGTTTAGCCACATTGGGTTTTTCCTATTTCTAGTCCTTTTATTCCCACAAGGTATAAACCGCTTACACTGCCTATTTAGGATGTTCTTAAACATTTCCCATTTATTATCTGTATTCTCATTTCTGAGGATATTGTCCCAGTCTACCAGATTAAGGGCATCTCTAAGCTGTTCAAACTTTGCCTTCCTAAAGTTCAATGTTTTTGTGACTCCCTGACAAGTCCCCCTAGTGAAAGACAGGTGAAACTGCACAATATTGTGGTCGCTATTTCCTAAATGCCCAACCACCTGCAGATTTGTTATTCTGTCAGGTCTATTAGATAGTATTAGGTCTAAAAGTGCTGCTCCTCTGGTTGGATTCTGCACCAATTGTGAAAGATAATTTTTCTTGGTTATTAGCAGAAACCTGTTGCCTTTATGGGTTTCACAGGTTTCTGTTTCCCAGTTAATATCCGGGTAGTTAAAGTCCCCCATAACCAGGACCTCATTATGGGTTGCAGCTTCATCTATCTGCTTTAGAAGTAGACTTTCCATGCTTTCTGTTATATTGGGTTATTATATATCTGTTATATTTGAATGGCTTATTTACACTACAAAAACGATAAAAGAATTGACACTCTGCAGATTTGAAAAAATACTTTGATGGTTCAAATCTGGAAAGAAAAAATTAGCAGCATGTGCTCAAGATTTCAGAAAACTCATCCACTTTGATACTACAGTAAAATAGTGCGTTTTTTTCCCCTTGGAAAACGTGAAGAAACAAAAACATTAAATGTGTGAAAAAGCCCTGATAATAAAACAATTTTCTAAAAGAAAAAAAAGCCCTTGTTGCCCATTAGTGCTTTTTAGGCAGAATACATACCGTATTATTTTCTTTCTTCGTAATTTAACCCCTTTACCCCCAAGGGTGGTTTGCACGTTAATGACCAGGCCAATTTTTACAATTCTGACCACTGTCCCTTTATGAGGTTATAACTCCGAAACGCTTCAACGGATCCTGGTGATTCTGACATTGTTTTCTCGTGACATATTGTACTTCATGATAGTGGTAAAATTTCTTTGATAGTACCTGCGTTTATTTGTGAAAAAAACGGAAATTTGGCGAAAATTTTGAAAATTTCGCAATTTTCAAACTTTGAATTTTTATGCAATTAAATCACAGAGATATGTCACACAAAATACTTAATAAGTAACATTTCCCACATGTCTCCTTTACATCAGCATAATTTTGGAACCAATTTTTTTTTTTGTTAGGGAGTTATAAGGGTTAAAAGTTGACCAGCAATTTCTCATTTTTACAACACCATTTTTTTTTAGGGACCACGTCTCATTTGAAGTCATTTTGAGGGGTCTATATGATAGAAAATGCCCAAGTGTGACACCATTCTAAAAACTGCACCCCTCAAGGTGCTCAAAACCACATTCAAGAAGTTTATTAACCCTTCAGGTGTTTAATAGGAATTTTTGGAATGTTTAAATAAAAATGAACATTTAACTTTTTTACACAAAAAATTTACTTCAGCTCCAATTTGTTTTATTTTACCAAGGGTAACAGGAGAAATTGGACCCAAAAAGTTGTTGTCCAATTTGTCCTGAGTACGCTGATACCCCATATGTGGCAGTAAACCACTGTTTGGGCGCATGGGAGAGCTCGGAAGGGAAGGAGCGCTATTTGACTTTTCAATGCAAAATTGACAGGAATTGAGATGGGACGCCATGTTGCGTTTGGAGAGCCACTGATGTGCCTAAACATTGAAACCCCCCACAAGTGACACCATTTTGGAAAGTAGACCCCCTAAGGAACTTATCTGGATGTGTGGTGAGCACTTTGACCCACCAAGTGCTTCACAGAAGTTTATAATGCAGAACCGTAAAAATAAAAAATCATATTTTTTCACAAAAATTATATTTTTGCCCCCAATTTTTTATTTTTCCAAGGGTAAGAGAAGAAATTGGACCTCAAAAGTTCTTGTCCAATTTGTCCTGAGTACGCTGATACCCCATATGTGGCAGTAAACCACTGTTTGGGCGCATGGGAGAGCTCGGAAGGGAAGGAGCGCAGTTTGACTTTTCAATGCAAAATTGACAGAAATTGAGATGGGACGCCATGTTGCGTTTGGAGAGCCACTGATGTGCCTAAACATTGAAACCCCCCACAAGTGACACCATTTTGGAAAGTAGACCCCCTAAGGAACTTATCTAGAGGTGTGGTGAGCACTTTGACCCACCAAGTGCTTCACAGAAGTTTATAATGCAGAACCGTAAAAATAAAAAATCATATTTTTTCACAAAAATTATATTTTTGCCCCCAATTTTTTATTTTTCCAAGGGTAAGAGAAGAAATTGGACCTCAAAAGTTGTTGTCCAATTTGTCCCAAGTACGCTGATACCCCATATGTGGCAGTAAACAACTGTTTGGGCGCATGGGAGAGCTCGGAAGGGAAGGAGCGCCGTTTGACTTTTCAATGCAAAATTGACAGGAATTGAGATGGGACGCCATGTTGCGTTTGGAGAGCCACTGATGTGCCTAAACATTGAAACCCCCCACAAGTGACACCATTTTGGAAAGTAGACCCCCAAAGGAACTTATCTGGATGTGTGGTGAGCACTTTGACCCACCAAGGGCTTCACAGAAGTTTATAATGCAGAGCCATAAAAATAAAACAAAATTTTTTTCCCACAAAAATTATTTTTTAGCCCCCAGTTTTGTATTTTCCCTAGGGTAAGAGGAGACATTGGACCCCAAAAGTTGTTGTCCAATTTGTCCTGAGTACGCTGATACCCCATATGTGGGGGGGAACCACCGTTTGGGCGCATGGGAGGGTTCGGAAGGGAAGGAGCGCCATTTGGAATGCAGACTTAGATGGAATGGTCTGCAGGCGTCACATTGCGTTTGCAGAGCCCCTAATGTACCTAAACAGTAGAAACCCCCCACAAGTGACACCATTTTGGAAAGTAGACCCCCTAAGGAACTCATCTTGATGTGTTGTGAGAGCTTTGAACCCCCAAGTATTTCACTACAGTTTATAACGCAGAGCCATGCAAATAAAAAATATTTTTTTTTCCACAAAAATTATATTTTAGCCCCCAGTTTTGTATTTTTCCAAGGTTAGCAGGAGAAATTGGACCCTAAATGTTGTTGTCCAATTTGTCCTGAGTACGCTGATACCCGATATGTGGGGGGGAACCACCGTTTGGGCGCATGGGAGGGCTCGGAAGGGAAGGAGCATCATTTGGAATGCAGACTTAGATGGATTGGTCTGCAGGCGTCACATTGCGTTTGCAGAGCCCCTAATGTACCTAAACAGTAGAAACCCCCCACAAGTGACCCCATATTGGAAACTAGACCCCTCAATGAACTTATCTAGATGTGTTGTGAGAACTTTGAACCCCCAAGTGTTTCACTACAGTTTATAACGCAGAGCCGTGAAAATAAAAAATCTTTTTGTTTTCCCACAAAAATTATTTTTTAGCCCCCAGTTTTGTATTTTCCCAAGGGTAACAGGAGAAATTGGTCCACAAAAGTTGTTGTCCAATTTGTCCTGAGTACGCTGATACCCCATATGTTGGGGTAAACCCCTGTTTGGGCACACAGGAGAGCTCGGAAGGGAAGGAGCACTGTTTTACTTTTTCAACGCAGAATTGGCTGGAATTGAGATCGGACGCCATGTCGTGTTTGGAGAGCCCCTGATGTGCCTAAACAGTGGAAACCCCCCAATTATAACTGAAACCCTAATCTAAACACACCCCTAACCCTAATTCCAACGGTAACCCTAACCACACCTCTAACCCTGACACACCCCTAACCCTAATCCCAACCCTATTCCCAACTGTAAATGTAATCTAAACCCTAACCCTAACTTTAGCCCCAACCCTAACTGTAGCCCCAACCCTAACCCTAACCCTAGCCCTAACCCTAGCCCTAACCCTAGCCCTAACCCTAGCCCTAACCCTAGCCCTAACCCTAGCCCTAACCCTAGCCCTAACCCTAGCCCTAACCCTAGCCCTAACCCTAACCCTAGCCCTAACCCTAACACTAGCCCTAACCCTAGCCCTAGCCCTAACCCTAGCCCTAACCCTAGCCCTAACCCTAGCCCTAACCCTAATCCTAGCCCTAACCCTAGCCCTAATGGGAAAATGGAAATAAATACATTTTTTTTTATTTTTCCCTAACTAAGGGGGTGATGAAGGGGGGTTTGATTTACTTTTATAGCGAGTTTTTTAGCGGATTTTTATGATTGGCAGCCGTCACACACTGAAAGACCCTTTTTATTGCAAAAAATATTTTTTGCAATACCACATTTTGAGAGCTATAATTTTTCCATATTTTGGTCCACAGAGTCATGTGAGGTCTTGTTTTTTGCGGGACGAGTTGACGTTTTTATTGAAAACATTTTTGGGCACGTGACATTTTTTTATCGCTTTTTATTCCGATTTTTGTGAGGAAGAATGACCAAAAGCCAGCTATTCATGAATTTCTATTGGGGGAGGCGTTTATACCGTTCCGCGTTTGGTAAAATTGATAAATCAGTTTTATTCTTCGGGTCAGTACGATTACAGCGATACCTCATTTATATCATTTTTTTATGGTTTGGTGCTTTTATACGATAAAAACTATTTTACAGAAAAAATAATTATTTTTGCATCGCTTTATTCTCAGGACTATAACTTTTTTATTTTTTTGCTGATGATGCTGTATGGCGGCTCTTTTTTTGCGGGACAATATGACGCTTTCAGCGGTACCATGGTTATTTATATCTGTCCTTTTGATCGCGTGTTATTCCACTTTTTGTTCGGCGGTATGATAATAAAGCGTTGTTTTTTGCCTCGTTTTTTTTTTTTTTTTCTTACGGTGTTTACTGAAGGGGTTAACTAGTGGGACAGTTTTATAGGTCGGGTCGTTACGGACGCGGCGATACTAAATATGTGTACTTTTATTGGTTTTTTTTTTTATTTAGATGAAGAAATGTATTTATGGGAATAATATTTTTTTTTTTTTTTCATTATTTTGGAATATTTTTTTTTATTTTTTTTACACATTTGGAAAATTTTTTTTTTACTTTTTTACTTTGTCCCAGGGGGGGACATCACAGATCAGTGATCTGACAGTTTGCACAGCACTCTGTCAGATCACTGATCTGACATGCAGCGCTGCAGCCTTCACAGTGCCTGCTCTGAGCAGGCTCTGTGAAGCCACCTCCCTCCCTGCAGGACCTGGATCCGCGGCCATCTTGGATCCGGGGCTCGAGCAGGGAGGGAGGTGAGGAGACCCTCGCAGCAACGCGATCACATCGCGTTGCTGCGGGGGGCTCAGGGAAGCCCGCAGGGAGCCCCCTCCCTGCGCGGTGCTTCCCTGCACCGCCGGCACATCGCGATCATCTTTGATCGCGGTGTGCCAGGGGTTAATGTGCCGGGGGCGGTCCGTGACCGCTCCTGGCACATAGTGCCGGATGTCAGCTGCGATAAGCAGCTGACACCCGGCCGCGATCGGCCGCGCTCCCCCCGTGAGCGCGGCCGATCGGCTATGACGTACTATCCCGTCCAGGGTCAGATAAGCCCAGGGCACCTCGACGGGATAGTACGTCTAAGGTCACAGAGGGGTTAATTACACTTTGATTATGTGTGATAAGCTGTTAATGGTAGGAATCCAACAATGGTATTTTGATTTCTTTTTGAGCATAGTTTCAGGTGAACTGAGCACTTGATTGATTTCTGTAAAATTAATATTCTACATGTGTTTTTTTTCAGGTTGGAATTTGTTGTCATTATCAGTAGATCAAGGCCACGCTATCATCCTTCAGGAAGCTTTTTCACGCTTCATCAATTCTTCATTTCCTAGGAACATGGTGGACAGCTTGATTGTATCTTTACGGTGAGTTGTTCATCATTGTTGCTAAAGACCTGTGATCCCTTAAGTTCGGTTTCGTAATGCACAATGCATGACTTCTAATGTATTTACCATGCCCCTTTTCCAAAAAACCATGTCAAAGACGCTTGTGTGTGATTACAGCTGCTTTTTCCTTTTTTGGTGTAATCTGAAATTTGTGGGAATATCAGTTCAGACTGTATCGTAGCATAAATTCCTGAATTTATATCGACCTAGTTATATAGTGTGTGTATGTATATAAATGAAAAAAAGTACTTGTCTTACACTGATCCAGATTCACATCCTATTATGTATGGTCGAAAGCAAGATTCATAATTCTGCAAATTATCATCACTTAATATATAGTGCTTGGTACAAATACTGTATACGGTAACTCTTTTCAGCTATTCAGACAGTAAGAAGAAATTGGCCGATATAAGCCCTGAGGTTGGGGATTGTGAATGTAGTTATGGGTTCTAGTTCAGGCTGATGATTCAATTGCTTTAATAAAACAAAGCTGCAACTTAATGATCATCCCAGTACATAACTAAAGACAGAAGAGAATGGTAGCCCCCCGTCAAGAAATGAAATAAAGGGGGGGTCTCATGGCAACACAGATCTGGAGAGATTCACCTTTTCATTTAAGGCCAAGAGCTGTCTGATGGGTTTTAAATTGGGGTTCAAATAAAGGTCAATTTAAAGGGACACTGTCACCTGAATTTGGAGGGAACAATCTTCAGCCATGGAGGCGGGGTTTTTGGGTGTTTGATTCACCCTCTCCTTACGCGCTGGCTGCATGCTGGCTGCAATATTGGATTGAAGTTCATTCTCGGTCCTCCATAGTACACGCCTGCGCAAGGCAAGATTGCCTTGTGCAGGCATGTACTACGGAGGACAGAGAATGAACTTCAATCCAATATTGCGGCCAGCATGCAGCCAGCGGGTAAGGAAAGGGTGAATCAAACATTCAAAAACCCCGCCTCCATGGCTGAAGATTGTTCCCTCCAAATTCAGGTGACAGTGTCCCTTTAAATGTGTATGGGCAGCTATTTTTAGCCAGACCGGTTTTATCTGGCACCAGTGGCGCCCTTTTAACGGTTTTCTATTGGTTAACTGGTTATTGGGCAGATTTTTTTGAAAGTATAAAAAGCCCACCTTTTACCTGGTAACTGTCATTCTGCTGGCGCTGAGAAGAAGAGAAGATCCCACTCTCCTTCTTTTTAAGTCCCCGTTGTGATGTTTTTATTTGTGGGAAAATCGCCCATTGGTATGGGCGGATTGGTACTGGTATTTTTGGAAATATGGAAATTTATATGAGTTTATTATTTAAGCTGTGTATTAATTGGTTTAACCCTAAATAAACATCACGGCCAGTTTTCTTCCATTAATAAATTCTGTGTTGCGTTTTTTATTTAATTTTAAGGATTAGATCTTGTGTTGCCATGTGCACAACACACCAAGTACCATAATAATAAAATAATAACTGACTGGGACAGCCGTGTCTGGTACAATAAGAAACAAAAAAAATGGTACAAACCTCAAACTCAGTCAAATATCTTAAATAAATGCTCAGTTGTTTTTTGCAGAAATTAGAGAGCAATGCCACTCCGTTCTAAGGCCTCATTCACACGTCAGTATTTTTCACGTATGTTTAAAAAAAAGTACCAGTGTCATCAGTGTTTTTCATGGATAAATAAATAAATGAAGCCTATCGGGGACCTAAGTTCCTTGTTCTGCCTATCTTTGATTACTGTGGTCCTGTGATGTGAAACTCTACAAGTGACCCCCACGTCTGATTGGGACAACCGTGTCTGGCACAATAAGAAACAAAAAAAGGTGTAAACCACAAGCATAGTCAAATAACTAAAATAAAAAACTTGTTTTTTTGCAGTTATTAGAGTGCACTGCCACTCCACTCTAAGGCCTCATTCACACATCAGTATTTTTCTTGTATGCAAAAAATTTTTTTTTTTACCAGTGTCTTCAATGTTTTCGATCCGTGTGTCATCCGAGTTTGATTGATGTGTCATCACATCAGTGTTTTTCATGGATAATTAAATGAGGCCTAACGGGGATATACAGTAAGTGCCTTGTTCTTCGGATCTCTGCTTACTGTGCTCCCGCCATGTGGAACTCTATAAGCGACCCCTGCAGTGAACTGCGGGAGGTATGTAATGGTGGAGGACCAGAGAAGAATCAAATGGGAGTGGCAAAACATTGGTAATGCAGATAATACTCTTAATTATTTTAGTCCATTGTAAGCAGTTTGTTAAAAATGCCCCCTCTTACAGCTTATTATCTTTATTATGTACGTTGTGCTGTATTTTCCACCCACTGAACACATCTATATTTCACTGGTAGAAATAGAAGGAAACCTCACTCAGTTTATCAACAGGTACATTGAGCTCCACATGACCCCATTGTGGAAAGGATTATGTTTTTCTGAATTAATGAAGCAAATGTTTCCCTTTTTACTTGTGTGTACAGTATAAGGAGACGTCATTATGAAAGAATGCGGCATCTGTAATCACTAGTCAATGTACTGGTATGCGGCTGGAATGCTGGAGTGAATATTAAGTTATCTTTACATTACCGCCTCTGTTTTTCTTTGCAGATTGGTCAGCTCCATAGTATTGTTAGGATTTCAGCTCGTTTTCTCACAGCTGTCAATTGACCACAGAAAGGTAAGAAATCTCCACTTTTCACTTCCTAATGTCATTTTCAGCCTGCGCAGCAGCACAAGGGTGAACAACACTCTCCTTCAACTCATATGTTTCCATTTGTAGAAAAATCATCCTGAGTCCTTTACTGATTAAACTTGCATATTGAAACTTTGGGCAGCCGAGACTACGCGGCCTTCAGTAAATCCAGTGACAACATTTATTTTGTTTTGTTGCTAATGTCTCCTAATTTAGCAAAAAAAAAAAAAAATCTGAGCTTTAAAAATAAGCTCTCATATATTTTTGGAGCACTGTGTACTTACAATTTCTCATTTTGCCTTTCTACTCATTTAATTCTTCTCTTTTCTCTGCTCTATGTAGAAAGAAAAAGTCTATTTTCACTGCATGAATCATTCCCCTCTTCAACTCATGACCCAGCTGCTTCCTCCTCCACTTGCAGAGACTTTTGCAGTGACTTATCACTCACGCAAGGAAAATAAACTTTTTGTTTCCACATAGAGCTTAGAAGGATTCAGCAAGTCAATTTGATGCCATAGACCTAATGGAAAAGCGAATAATTAACGGGGTAGAAAAGCAAAATGAGCAATTGTAAGTACACAGAGTTATATAATATGATGGCTGCAATATATTAAGAGGAGAAAAACTTTGATGAGAGGAGTACTTCTTTAAAGGAGACTTTGGGAACATTGTTCTTATGATGGGTGTGTTTTATACAGGTTCATGAAATACAACTTTTACCAAATGTCGTATTTTTATGGTCCATCCACTGCCTGGTATAAGGTTTCTGAATGGGTTTTCAGCTTCGCACATTTTTTGCAACTTTGGTGCTGAAAAGAGGCAAAAACTGGTTAAAGACAAAAATAAAGAGCACTATAGACTTTGTGTCGACTTCATGAACTGCTTTCGCCATTTTGAAGTATGTGGCGCTAAACTGTTGGTGAAACTGATTTCCATAAATTGGAATGATGAATCGGCCCATAGTGTGTAGTTCCCAGAATTACAAGGCGTTTATGGGTGCCAGTTTAACAACATTGTATTGTAAATCATCTGCAAGTCCTTATCTTATCTCAGGTTGGCATACCTTCTATTATATGTTTGAAGCCATGTGATTTTCTACAGAAGATGCTAAAGACTAAAGTCCTGCCAAAGTGCTAACTTTTGAGATGTTGTTTAGAATGTAAATGGCAGTCCTACGTATAACAGGTGTTGTATGCTGTAGATAGGCGTAAATGGATTCAGTGCTTGAAGTTTTAGGCTATATTCACATGGTGCATTTTTGCTGTGTTTTTTTATACAGGCAAAACCTGCTCTCTTGGCAGTAAGTAAAGAAGCTGCTTACAAAAAACAGGTTTTGCTGTGTTTTTTTGCTGTCTTTGTGCTGCGTTTTTTAGGATCCCAAGGTTCAGCTTTGCTTCCACCACAGAAGCATGAACACCGCTCGTTATTGTAAGACATATGTGAAACCATAAAACCAGTTTTGAAAAGAAAGGGCAATTTTATAAAATTATTTAGTGAAAAAAGTTTTTTATGTATAAAAAAAATACTATTCTGAACAAAAAGTTCATGAACAAATACACAATTAAAATGTAACAGTGAGGGGAGGTGAATTGGTTGAGAATAGTTTACCTAAGACATTGGCAGCGCAATGGGTTTGTAGGACACTGTTCACACTTTGGTCAGCCCTTGAGTTGGTCAGGCTTTGTTCAGTCTCACACCTTGGTCAGACAATGTTTACTTTACACACATCACTAATTTAATTGAACTGTACAAATCCTAGTTAAATAGTACTACTCCAAAAATGTCATTCTCAGGTGATGAGACCAAGACATTATGGTTTAAACTTGGGAAAATCACAAAAACAAATGGGTTTCACATCCTGCTGTACCTGCTTTTTTTCATTAAAAACACAGCAAAAACTGATATCTTCATTTGTTACTGTGCTTTTGCAATTATTGCTTTCTATGGGTGAAAACATGCTGAAAAAAGTTTTAAAAATCACTGAAAGAAGTGACATACTGTAGTTTTCAAAAACTCGGCAGTTTTCCAATTCAGTCAGGAAAAAAACAACAATGTGTGGGCATGAGAATTCTAAAATCTCATAGCTTTTGATGGCGCTGTAAAACGCAGCTTAAAATTTACATCAAAAACACAATATGCACACGTTTCAGATTTGTTGTGTTTTGGCTCAGTTTTGCCATGTAGATTTGCTAGAAAAACCTGAAACTATCCTGATGCAAGCAAAGTTAGTGAGAAACTTGAAGTATCTTGCACACATTGCTTATTCTTGTATATAGAAAAATAAGGCTAAAAAAGCCACAGCCAGCTTACCGACAGACCGAAGGAGCACGGAGATATCGTCCTGACCAAGACGTGCAGCAATGGAAGATGAAGAAAAGGTGTATACTCCAGCTTCTCAAATCTTGAAATGCTTTATTGGTGCATATAAATATAGCGTGATTAAAATCCTTGCTCAAAGGTGGATGCAGTCATTAGGATAGACAACGCGATTCGATCTATGCGATCTTAATCATGTCTCTTTTTTGAAGCTGGTGTATACACCTTTTCTTCATCTTCCATTGCTTATTCTTGACTTGCAGGTTTGGTGCAGAAGATAATCTGCTGCATGTCAATTCTCTGTGCGTTTTCCACCATTGACTTCATTCAAATCAGTCAAAACCAAACCCAAAACGCCCTGGTTTTTCCTGCCAAGAGATGCAGACATGGTGCCGAAATTTCGTCATCCATATACTCAATGTGTGCAGATAGCCTTAGCCCAGTGTCAAAAAAATATTAACATTTCGTTGTGCATTAATAGAAGTTGGTATTTGGATTAATGACTAATCTGCATGGTTTCAAAACCATAAAATAAAGCCCTAATGCAATTTAGCTAACGGGAGGTAACCGATACATCAACTACATGAAAGTTTCGTTACTCTTTAATTACGTGTACTGTATTGTGTGTTTTAGACATTTTCTGTGGAAAATAGAATTATGGGAAACCATAGACACCATAAATATATAAACCATGAATAATAATCTCCAGCGTCAATATATCAACAACATAATAAAATGATATATACACACTGAACCGACCCTGGAAAGAACCTCTTTTCTGACAGACTGTCCAGAATGTACAGACAGTTGGCAACTTTCCTCCAGACACTGTACAGTAATGTTATGTAGGACAAATCTATTTTCTCAGTACTTTAAAGCAGATTAGCAGAGCTTCTAAAGCGGATCTGTCAATTCAACCTGCCCACATCATTAAACGGATCTCAAACCTCATCAGGCCGGCGTACTTGTTTTGAAAATGGCTGCAAAGTATCTGTAATTGATCATTTTACAAATCCAATTAGAACTGCACTGATTTTAAAATTAGATGGGAAAACTTAAAAAAAAAACAAAACCCAACAACATTGATTCTGATATAGATTTTCAAAATAAGTAGATCAGCCCTTTCAAGTCTAAGAGATCTATTTAATGTCTGTGGGTTGGTTTTTTGTTTGTGGTGTGTGTGCCCTACAATTTCTGTAAATTTACTGCCAGCTTTTTTGGACTACTTTATGTATTAGTATGTGAGACCTGGGTGATTTCACATTTGCCTTAGACATTTGTGGTGATTTTGTTGTGGCTTGGTGTGCTCTCTTTAAAGAGTACCTGACCCCAGGACAAAAGTGAACAGTTTTTGCCACTTTTCCCACTTCTTTGCTTAGTACACCATCATTTAAAAATTTGCTATACACTTTTATAGTTATGGGCCTTTGTATTTAGGGGGCAATTATGCTTATTCGTATGATCTTTTCCAAGTGGGAATTCTTCAAAGGATAATCATGCAGAGGAGCCAAAAGTTGGAGAATACTGTGACTCTACGCCCCCTTGTAAAGACCATAAAAATGTGCTCATCTGGCACAGTATATAGAAAGGTCCATATCTCTGGAACTATATGGTGGATTTTAAAAATTTACAAAAATGAATACTCTGGGGAGCAGCAAGAATGACATCAAGTAAGAAAAATACCACTTTTGACCTAGTTCCTTTTTATGATTTTGTTGTGCAGCTTTGCTCCATAGAGGTAAAGCTAAATGGATCATCTGCGATGTGGCAAAAAACTGCAGCGACTTATTGTGATTTTCTTTATTATTCAGTCACTTGATTTTGCAGATGAACAGCTGTTTCATCCACAAAACTGTGCAGCCATTACAATCGGCTACTTTTCACTTTTCACAGATGCAGATGGTAAATCCATCCATTTTAATGTTGATTATACTGTATTAATATAAGACATATAAAGGAGCAAGTTCAGAGAAGAGCGACCAGAATGGTGACCGGTCTGCAAACCACGTCCTATGAGGATTGGTTACAGGATTTGGGAATGTTTAGCTTGCAAAAAAGAAGACTGAGATGAGACTTAATAGCTGTCTACTAATATCTCAAGGGCTGTCACATTGTAGAAGGATCATCTTTATTCTCATTTGCACAAGGAAAGACTAGAAGCAATGGGATGAAACTGAATGTGAGGAGACACAGATTAGATATTAACTAAGGCTGGACAGACACCTGTCTGGGATGATTTAGTGAATCCTGCTTTGACCAAGGGGTTGGACCAGATGACCCAGGAGGTCCCTTCCAACTCTAAAGGTAGCATCACACTAGACGATATCGCTAGCGATCCGTGACGTTGCAACGTCCTGGCTAGCGATATCGTCCAGTGTGATAGGCAGCAGCGATCAGGCCCCTGCTGTGATATCGCTGGTCGGGGCAGAAAGGTCAGAAGTTTGTTTCGTCGCTGGATCTCCCGCTGACATCGCTGAATCGGCGTGTGTGACGCCGATTCAGCGATGTCTTCGCTGGTAACCAGGGTAAACATCGGGTTACTAAGCGCAGGGCCACGCTTAGTAACCCGATGTTTACCCTGGTTACCATCGTTAAAGTAAAAAAAACAACCACTACATACTTACCTACCGCTGTCTGTCCCCGGCGCTCTGCTTCTCTGCTCTGGCTGTCAGCGCCGGGCAGCCGGAAAGCAGAGCGGTGACGTCACCGCTCTGCTTTCCGGCCGCTGTGCTCACAGCCAGAGCAGAGAAGCAGAGCGCTGGGGACAGACAGCGGTAGGTAAGTATGTAGTGTTTTTTTTACTTTAACGATGGTAACCAGGGTAAACATCGGGTTACTAAGCGTGGCCCTGCGCTTAGTAACCCGATGTTTACCCTGGTTACCGGCATCGTTGGTCGCTGGAGAGCGGTCTGTGTGACAGCTCTCCAGCGACCATACAGCGACGCTGCAGCGATCCGGATCGTTGTCGGTATCGCTGCAGCGTCGCTTAGTGTGACGGTACCTTAACATTCTATGAAAGGTGGATGCAGCATTTTTACTTTTGCTGTTTTTGCCATTTGTTTAAAAAAATACGTTCTGTGTATATTTTTTTCTCATGTTTTTTTTTCTCTATAGAATGTTAAAGAACCATAAAAAAAGATTTTGCAAACTAAAAACCATGAAAACTTTAGCAAAAACCCCCCAATTGAAATACTGAAATAATGGTATGTGTGAACGAGGTCTTATGGCAGAGTCACCACGGCACAGAGACATAGTTATATGAAGAATTCTTCCATTACACTTTTAGCATATATATGTGTAATATTTTAGCATACAGTCTTAACTTTAAGAATTATGTCAGCTAAAATTAAATTTCCCTTTCTGACTGAATGCATTAACAGTACCTTTTCCAGATTACACAGTTGTTCAGTGATGGGGTGCATTTTTCAATTCTCCTCCATTAACTGTAGCCACCTGGGATATCAAAAATTGTGTTTTAGATTTTTGTGCTGACAAGAACATCTGCATGCCTTTCCACATTGCCAATATTCTGATGCAGCTAATAGTCAGCAGATTCATAGAATATTATGCATTGACCTTGAAATGGCACTGACCCTTATGTCCTCTCACCTCCCCTGATGCGTGATTACCTCACCCAGGGATTTCCACACAGGTCCGTTATGGGTTAACACACTTGTACTAGGGTCAAGTTTTACCTTATTATATATATAATAAACTTTAATTTCAGCACTATGGCTGGAAAGAGTTTGTTATAATTAACTGATATCTTAATCCTTTTAATCTCCGCAGGGACTAAATTCACTTCAGCCTCAATATAGAATGCTGAGTCTGCTTTTCATCTAATCGCGCATTAAGCCTCATCGGTTTCTCCATTTACTGTAGAATATCTTTACATCAAATGTTATCCATTAAATATAATGTTAATAATTATTAGAATTAGTAATAAATATTCAAAATACACTGCGTGCACAATTAATAGGGAATTATTTAGCTGGTGCCGAACCAGCAGTGTCAGCACTAGAGATGAGAGGTGTTCGAGTCGACCTATTCGCCAATCTCAAATTCGAGCTGTTTTGGGCGGTGTTCGAGTCGTTCGACGAACCCGAACAATTTGCTTAAAATTCGGCTGTTCGAGTTTCTGTTCGATAACTTCGTTCAGCAAAAGCCTCACTTGATTTGCACATTAAAACTGTTTATCATTGTTAATAGACTGTTTCAGTGTATAGTGGGCGGGGGGAGGGGCGGGGATAGATCTGTGCTGAAATGACACCGATCTCCATTTTTCTTCTTTCCCGCATTTACAGTGGGGCGGTGCAGTCTCTCAGCCTATCAGCAGTGCGCACACACATAGCAATGTGCATGTGATGCACACAAGCAAGGGCATGTGTCATTGGCTGTGTATGTCACATGTCCTTGCCCTATAAAAACCAGCCATTTGCCCCATCGCCACCATTTCCTCACTGCTGCAGCTTAGTGTTAGATGGCACCACTGCTGCTGTGGCCGCTATACAGACAAAGAGTGTTTTTTTTGGAGCGAATTGTCAGAGAGATAGGTTTAGGGAGTCGAGAGGAGTCGGGACTAGTTGTAATATCAGCCCTTTTCAGGGTAGGTTACAGCAGTTCATAGCACTGTTTGCCAGGCTGGTCTGTGCCAGTGCTGTGCAAGTGTTTGTCACAGCATTTGGTGTAATCTAGCTCAGCCAATCCTTTTGGGCTAGTAGCATTTTCTGATAGTCCTCTGAGTAGTCCGCCTGTGAAACTAACTACACTGCCTGTGTATCTCTATTTTCACTGCATCTAATCCAGTTAATAGTTTAGGGCCTAGGAGCAGTGTCTGCACGTCAGCAAAGTAGCCTGCCAGTGAAACAAACTATACCGCCTGTGTATCTCTATTTTCACTGTATCTAACCCAGTTAATAGTTTAGGGCCTAGGAGCAGTGTCTGCACGTCAGCAGAGTAGCCTGCCTGTGAAACAAGCTATACCGCCTGTGTATCTCTATTTTCACTGTATCTAATCCAGTTAATAGTTTAGGGCCTAGGAGCAGTGTCTGCACGTCAGCAGAGTAGCCTGACTGTGAAACAAACTCTACCGCCTGTGTATCTCAATTTTCACTGCATCTAATCCAGTTATTAATTTAGGGCCTAGGAGCAGTGTCTGCACGTCAGCAGAGTAGCCTGCCTGTGAAACAAGCTATACCGCCTGTGTATCTCAATTTTCACTGCATCTAATCCAGTTATAAGTTTTGGGCCTAGTACCACAGTTTGGCCACTCAGTTCTGCTCGGTTTTCATCCATTGGTTGTTGTGCCAGCAACTACAGATACAGAGTTGCCAATTAGTTAAGCACTAAAATGAGTGGCAAAAGGCCTGCTGCTGGTGGAAAGGGGAATAGGCGTGTTGGAAAGGGAAAAAAAAGGTTGTGTCCGTGGGGTAGGTGGTAAAGCAACAGTAACATCTGCAGAAGAAAGACCTTCTTCCAGCCAAAGTAAGATGTCTACTTCTTTTCGTGGACAATCTGATATGATCCCTTTCTTACGACCATCGCTACAAGCATCGCCAAAAATTCCAGATGAGGCACAAAAACAGCAGGTGCTTGAACGGATATCAAGTGCTCGTTCAAGTGGGCTCTCCTCCATGTCAACTTCAACATCACAACTACTCCAATCCTCAGAGTTGTCACCCCAATCGCACTTGCTTCCTCACAGCTCCCAAGTCTCCAGCTGCCCGTGTGAGCATGGGGTAACACACATGGTTGAGTCTGTAGAGCTGTTTACGCATACTATAGCCTGGGAATCAGAGGTCTGCTCCAGAGCTTCTGTGAATCCAGATGAGGAAATGATCTGCACTGATGCCCAGAATCATTGTGAGTTGGATCCAGGCCCAGATGAAGAAGGTTCTGAGCATAATGTAGACCCTCATTCCCAAACTGTAACTTCTGTTGGTGGAGACAATGAGGAAGATGATGATGAGACTAAGATACCTTATTGGAATGAAAACTTGACTTTTCGGTCGGGGCAGGAAGAGGTTGGCTCTGAGGACGACGGGTGTGAGAACACACAGGATGATGATGACGAGGTTGTAGACCCCACTTACTGTTAACGCCCAGTACGCCTATCCATGAGGTCAGCAGAGGAGGTGGAGGAGGATGCTAGTGACGAGTCTGATGATGAGGTAATGGTGCGCATTCCTGGACAGAGACTGAGTACTGGAAGCACATCAACAACTGCATCCTCAACCCCAACTGTGCACCAGACCAGAAGTCGTGGTTGCTTTTCAGGTCACACGTGCTCTAAGCCTTGCATTGCCTGGGCATTTTTTGACATTGCAAAGGATGACCCAACTCATGTTGTCTGTAAGATTTGTCAACGAAATCTCAGTAGAGGCCAAAAAATCACTAGCTTGAGTACTTCATGCATGAACCGTCACATGGATATGAGGCATAAGTTGCAGTGGGAAGCTCACTGTGCTACAATGCGGCCTAGTGGGCCGGGTCAACCACCGTCTGCCCCATCAAGTGCATCCGTGTCCTCTTCATCCTCTGTGACTGTGGGGACAGCAGTCGCACATGGTTTTGGATGCAGACTTTCCACCTCTTTACCAGCAACAGCCAGTGTGATTGGCAGGCCATCAGGACATTTGCTAGGGGAAACACCTGCTTGTGTTGAGCGCTCTCTGACTTCGGCACCACATTTTGATCAAGGCAACATAACATCTCCGCCTGCACCTTCCTCACAGACCTGCAGTTTGCCGAGGACACCCTACTCAACTCTGTCTAAGCACGGCAGCCAGCCCTCAGTCCTTCAGATGTGGACAAGTAAAAGACCATTTTCTCCTAGCCATGACAAACCTAAGAGGTTGAATTTCTCAGTCAGCAAGCTGTTAGCTACAGAAATACTGCGTTTCCGCCTGGTGGACACAGAGGATTTTCAAGACCTTATGTCCGTCGCAGTGCCCCAGTACCAGATGCCCAGTCGCCACTACTTCTCAAAGAATGCTGTGCCTGCGCTACACCAGCATGTTGCACACAACATCACCGCTTCCTTGAGAAACTGTGTGTGACAGGGTGCATTTCACCACAGACACTTGGATGAGTAGACATGGACAGGGGCCTTACATGTCGGTGACTGGGCACTGGGTAACTATGGCGACATCAGGAGAAGGGGCTGCTGTCCAAGTCTTGCCGTCGCCACGAGTTGCTTGTCGATCCTCTGTATCTAGAAGTTCCTCCACTGCTTCTGCCTCCTCAACCTCCTCTTGGTCCTCCACCTGCACCCAAAGCCTGTCTGGTAATGCCACCCGCGTTGTAACTGCGCAGAAGGAATCCTGCACACCTCCTCACTATGCTGTCACCAGGGCTCAACGGCATCAGGCAGTGTTTACATTGAAATGTCTGGGAAATGTGAGTCACACAGCTGAGGAGTTGTGGTCAGCTCTGGAGACCGAGTTCCATCAATGGTTGTCTCCACTCAACCTGCAGCCAGGGAAGGCTGTGTGCGACAATGATGCAAACCTGGGTGCGGTCCTTCGCCGGGGCAATGTCACACACGTGCCTTGTATGGCTCATGTTTTGAACCTGGTTGTCCAGCAATTTTTATCCCACTATCCCGGACTAGATGGGCTTCTGCAGAGTCACTGCACGGTCACTGTGTGCTCACTTCCGCCGTTCGCATCCCGCAGCTCGACGACTTGCATCTCTACAGAAGTCATTGGGCCTGCCAGTTCACCGGCTGAAATGCGATGTGCCCACACGGTGGAATCCAACTCTGCACATGTTGCAGCGACTGTGGCAGCACCGTCGAGCCCTGGTGCAATACGTTATGACGTATAGCCTGGTCCAACGAGATCAAGAGGTGGGGCAAATCACGCTGCAGGAGTGGTCTTAGATCAGGGACCTATGCACCCTTCTGCACAGTTTTGAAATGGCAACGAAGATGTTTAGTGCTGACGATGCCATTATCAGCATGACCATTCCGGTGATTTACATGCTGGAGCACACCTTTACACAGTGTTCGGAGTCAGGTGGTGGAACAAGAGGAGAAGGAGGAGGAGGAACAGGAGGAGTCGTATGCGGAAGGGATCATATCTCCAAGGTCAAGAAGGTTGGCAGCACCAAGGCGGCTGGCATTGGAGGCTGGGGGAAAGAGGTTACCGAGGGCGCATGGTAGGAGCCAAACTGTTGAGGAAGGTGCAGGAGGCAAGGAAGAAGTGGAGGATGAACTGGCGCTGGGCATGGAAGACTCATCAGATGAGGGAGACCTTGATCAAATTTCTGTTGTGCGAGGTTGGGGGGAGAGGGCAGACGAAGGAAGCACGATTCTCACCTCGCCACCACCAAGACAACAAGGACTTGGTCCTCCTGGATGCGCAAGACACATGAGTGCCTTCTTTCTGCACTACCTGCAACATGACCCTCGGATTGTCAGAATCTGAAGTAATGCCGACTACTGGGTTGCCACACTCTTAGATCCCCGGTACAAAAGCAAACATTTGGAAAATAATTCCTGCCATAGAAATGGATTCACACATGCAGGAGTATCAGCAGAGACTGTTACAGAATCTAACATCTGCTTTTCCACAAAACACCAGTGGTGCACGTAGTGAATCTCTGAGTTCTAACTTGCCAACCGTGGGACTATCGAGTCATCACTCAAACCATAACATTAACATCGTATCTGGTGGTAACAGCAATTTTTTCCAATCGTTTCAAGATTTTTTAGACCATCCTTTGCAAGGCCACAGGAGACAAGAAGTCTGACGCACAGCCAACGCCTAGAGAGGATGGTACAAGAGTATCTCCAAGTTAACATTGATGCCATGACTGTGGAACTGGACCCTTGCTCATTTTGGGCTTCCAATCTTGAAAAATGGCCTGAGCTCGCCACTCACGCCTTGGAGATCTTGTCGTGCCCCGCAGCCAGCGTTCTCTCTGAACGTGTGTTCAGCGCTGCTGGTGGTGTGCTGACAGATAAGCGCACGCAGCTGTCCAGTGACAATGTAGACAGACTAACGTTCATCAAGATGAACAAATCCTGGATTCGCAAGGACCTTTCTACCCCTATGTCATCTTGGGGAGACAAAAAGCTTGATGATTTTTGAAAATCACCTCACCAACCGTTTTAAAAAACTCTGGCGAAATTGATGCCACTTAAGTGGTGTCTGTGGCCGAATTTTTGGAAAAAATGGAGACTCTTTTATTTAGTCCCCTTGCTGAGTTTTACATGATGTTGCCATCGTCAATTCCAGGTGAGTGGGGTCGTCTGCAGAGTTGTTTCCTCGTACTATGGCCTGGGATTCAGATGTCTGCTCCAAAGCTTCAGTGTCTACTAGTCAGCAGAGTAGCCCAGCCACCCACCGCCTGTTTACCTAACTACTATTTTGTAGTGGCATCTAGCCCAGGAAATCCTTTTGGGCCTAGTAGAATTTAGTGATACTCAGCAACGTTCCCCACCCATGAAGCAAGCTACACCGCCTGTTTACCTAACTACTATTTTGTAACGGCATCTAGCCCAGGAAATCCGTTTGGGCATAGTAGAATTTAGTGATACTCAGCAGCGTACCCCACCCATGAAGCAAGCTACACTGCCTGTTGATCTAATTACTAATTTTTAACTGCATGTAGCCCAGGAAATCGTTTTTTTACCTAATAGCATTTTGTGCTACTCAGCAGAGTACCCCACCCATGAAGCAAGCTACACCGCCTGTTTACCTAACTACTTTTTTGTAATGGCATCTAGCTCAGGAAATCCTTTTGGGCCTAGTAGAATTTAGTGATACTCAGCAGCGTACCCCACCCATGAAGCAAGCTACACTGCCTGTTTACCTAACTACTATTTTGTAATGGCATCTAGCCCAGGAAATCCGTTTGGGCCCAGTAGAATTTAGTGATACTCAGCAGCGTACCCCACCCATGAAGTAAGCTACACCGCCTGTTGATCTAATTACTAATTTTTTACTGCATCTAGCCCAGGAAATCGTTTTGTACCTAATAGCATTTTGTGCTACTCAGCAGAGTACCCCACCCATGAAGCAAGCTACACCGCCTGTTTACTTAACTACTATTTTGTAACGGCATCTAGCCCATGAAATCCATTTGGGCCTAGTAGAATTTAGTGCTACTCAGCAGCGTACCACACCCATGAAGCAAGCTACACCGCCTTCTTTCTTTCTCAATCGAACCCCTCGGCTCTGTGGTGTCCACTCCCCCTCCAGCTCTCTGCTTCTCACAGGTGGACTACCGCGTGTTTTCACACTGTGGCGAATCTTTTGGGCCTAGGCATAAGAAGTCGTCGAGGTAATAGATATGTGCCGCCTTACAAACGTCCATGACGACACTTTTGAGGAAGCAACTAAACAACTCAAATAGTGAGCAGGATATGGAGCACCCCATGGGCAAACAGCGATCTATGTAGTATGCTCCTTCACAAAAGCAGCCCAATGGGAGGACACTATTCGGAGGCACAGGTAGTAACCGGAACGCCCCCTCAATGCCTGTTTTGGCCATTAGGGTGCCCCTTACGCTTCTTGACCCGCCTGATTGCCTCGTCAAAGGAGGTACAGTACATAGTACTGTACTTGGTTCCGCGGTGTTGTTGTCGTTTACTGACCAGCCCCTTGGATATAACAAATGGTGGATTAGTCTGAATGTATTGGGTTCATTTTTTGGCACAACTCCCAACGGGGGTACCACTATGTCTTCTAAGGAAAGTGTTCTGAATGGACCCGCCGCCATTCTACCTAAAGATATTTCATTTTTTATTTTTTTTTGTCAAGACGTCTGAGTGTTGGTAGAGTGAGTTTTGATTTTTACTCCAGCCTTTCTTGATTTTAGAAGGGCACGACATGCCTATATCTGTGTCTCCTCCTCCTGTTACTCCTCCACCTCTTTCCTTTTCGCATGACTATATGTAGTTGTGACTTTTCCATGTTTGTTTTGTCTTCTGAGAAGTTTGTCAGCTTTTGGACACCTTTTAAGGTGTTTTCTATGTGTTTTCCATGTGGTTGTATGTGTTTGTGTTTGCCTGCCATTGGTTTCAATGGGGTTCGACGGTGTTCGTCGAACGTTCGGCGAACACCTCCCTGTTCAACAAATCGAACCGAACCTGAACACTAGGGAAGTGGCTCAACACTAGTTAGCACTCGCGGTCCCAGGGCTCCTGTGTGGTGTTGTGACACAAGATGACCGGCGCCCAATCAGCGCCGGCGTCACTCTCCCTGCCTTCGTAAGGATTGAACATGAAGAAGAAGTCCGGCCTGCAGCTGATCTATGACCTCCTCTTCATATGACAGATCCTGTGAAAATAGGAGATTATGATGTAACTGATGGATTGATACCCATTGGTATTAGTGGCATATAAAATATAAATGTGTCATTACTAGAGATGATTGATTATTTGAAATTCAAATTTCTTATCATTATTGAAATTTTCCCCAAAATTAAATTCCCAGCTAACTGATTCAGTGCGAACCGCAATAACTTCTGTAATGTATGTGGCAGTTGAACCACTGTGCCGTGGGCCAAGGAGAACCTGGAGGGGTGTGACTAGGTGAACACCTGACTGTTTGCTAGAGCCCCTGATGTGTGGTTAGCCTGGGCTCCAGCTGGACACCAGGTGCTACTCCAGAACAGACCTCAGACGTATGGCAGTTGACCCACAAACGGGAAGGAAGCTGGAATGGCCAGGAATGGGATGGCTTGGTTAGTACAGGCAGGCACTGCTGGTATACAGAACGGCACGGCAGGTACTGGCAGACATGGCTGGTATACAGGATGCACAGCAGGTGCAGGCTGGCACAGCTGGTATATAGGCACGGCTTGTGCTGGCCGGCATGGCTAGTATACAGAAAGGTTTGTCAGGTACTGGCAGGCATGACTGGTATACAGTGAGACACAGTAGGTTCTGACGGGAACAGGCAGGTACAGACAGGAATAGCACATATCAATATTTCCAAACATCCACATTAATGGCACTTCAATATAAATTTAACACTTATTCCGGCTACAGGTACTGTCCAGAATAACAAAGAGATCCATATATAAATTAAAGCATCAATATTTTTAAATTCATAATAAAATCATAAAAATAAATAAAATGGTGAATACCTTATGGAGGCAAGACTATATGATGAAGGCTATTATAAATGTAGCAGTTAATCTACAATGGGTATCAATGCATGAAAATCATAGTCAATGACTCCTCAGTTAAATTGATAACTACTTAAATAGGTAGTTTCAATCATTGCTCAGGTGTGCTTTTGGCTCATTCTTCCACACAAGCACTTTGCAAATGCTAAGGGTTCCATGGTCTCCTTGTATGAACTCTGAGCTTTAGTTCCTTCCATATATTTTCTATTGGATTCAGGTCAGGTGATTCCTTGGGTCATTCTAGCAGCTTTATTTTCTGTCTCTGAAACCAGTTGAGAGTTTTCTTGGCTGTGTGTTTGGGATCATTATCTTGCTGAAATATCCACCCTCATTTCATCTTCATAATCCTGGTAGATGGCAGCAGATTTTTATAAAGAATGTCTTGGTAGATTTGTTCATTTACCCTCCCTTTAACTACATGAAGTTTGCCAGTTCTGTATGTTGAAAATAGCCCCACACAATGATGTTCCAACCTCCAAACTTCTCTGTTGGTAAGCTGTTTTTGGGGTGATATGCAGTGTCTTTTGACCTCCAAACATGGTGTTTATTTTGGCATCCAAAGAGGTCAGTTTTGGCGTCATTTGACCAGATTATTTTCTCCTAGTATTTCACAGACTTGTCTAAATTTTGTTGAGCCAACTTTATACGAATTTTGAGCTTGCTTTTAGTACAGCAATGGAGTGTTGCGTGGTGAGCATGCATACAGCCCATGGAGCTGTTTCACCCGCTGTAAGTATGTTACATGCTTTCAACGTATATGTAAAATATCAATCATACAATTGTACAGGCACCACTATACTATGAGCATACTGTAATCATTCTCCGATAAATTGATTGACTTGATTG
This sequence comes from Ranitomeya imitator, assembly GCF_032444005.1. Lineage (NCBI taxonomy): Eukaryota > Metazoa > Chordata > Amphibia > Anura > Dendrobatidae > Ranitomeya > Ranitomeya imitator. The sequence goes on from NC_091285.1 coordinate 471,366,545, forward strand.
ATTGAATTGATTGACAACTCTGCAGTGTATATCAATGGGGAGTGATAAGCTCACACTTACTGTACATGGAGTGGTGACTGTAACCACTCCTCGCGCTGTCCCAATGACTGGAAGTAAGCAGCTATAATGAGAATATATCTTTCTTTTCTCCCAGTAGCCACGCTTTCAGTAAACCTGCCGGTCCTGATTTATATGCTACTACCCCAATATCTGCAAGTAAATAGTGGTTAAGGAGGTGACAAGTTTCCTTTCATATAGCAGCCTCACTTTTCTTTACAAAGTTGGTGTTCTTTTTTTTGCTTAAATATATAAAACTGTTATTTTGGCAACATTTTCAGATGGTTCAATGATTATAAAATAATATTATTAGTCTCTGGGAATATGAGAATAGAATGGCCTCTAAAGACACTGCCATCGTTCATGTGGATGGAAAACAGAGGTGGGCATATTTCTGGCCTTGGCTCTGACATAATTCTACAATGGGCTCACTCTCTTCGGAGGATATGTAATGATGTAATAGTAGCGGCTTTATGTAGCCTAGGAGTGATTAACCTCAGATGTATTGTACTGTGCTTTCTATATTTGTCCAAACAAAGCAGTGCTCGTGAGATAATTCCAACTCATGAGTGCCGATAGCAAATATGGCTTTCTTCCAAGTAAAACCAGATGCTTCACTCTTGTGTGTATACAAACAATTCTGTAACCTCTGTAGAAAAGACATAGGTCGTGCAAAACTGAAGGCAGGTTTCTGTGCATTACTTGTACTATGCAGTAGCTATTTGTGATATTCAACTGCATTTTTTATTTTATCTTTTTTAATTTGTGAACTTGGGGAAAAAAGATGCAAAGTCTTCCCGAAAGAGAGAGGTTTGCAGAAATAAGAACTAACTATGTTAATCACCTTTAAGAGGGTTTTAAGCTTATAAACCTACCTTGTGCATGCTTTAAAAGGAAGCTGTCACCAGGAATATGCCATCTGATCTGCAGGCGGCACAATGTTAAAGAGCAGAGGGAGCCAAGTAGATGGATACACGGTGTGTAAGGAAAGAATCTGTATAACCTCTGATTTTTTCATTTAATCTTCTGCTTTTTCTGGGTGCCATGGAGAGCATTGCCTGAGAGCAGGACAGGCAGGAAAGAGGACGTCAGGACAGCTCATCAAAAACTAGGAAATCCAGAAACATAGGCAGAATTGTCAGGCAAGAGGACATTCAGAGGTAAAGCCATGGTCAATAACAGTATATTCACTGATAACAGATGATACCCAAGAACCAGCAGCAAGGCAAACAGCAAAGCTATAACTGGCACCTGTGGACTGATTGCTGAGGGTTTAAATAGGAAAGAACACCATCCCCCGGCTCCAGCAGAAAACTAATCAAGGTTACCCTATGAATTACCAATGCAAAAGCAGAAGAAAATAGCAAGAGCACCAGTCTGGCAGGCCTAGATTTTAGCTGAGCAACGCTGACGTTGCCCAATGGCCAATGCGGCCTTAAAGCAGTGCTGCCTAGTGGATGTGGCCGGTGTGGCAGGAGGATGTTCACACATGAATGTTAAACTGAGATTTTTAGTCCAGTGGGTGATTCCATCAGTGACTTTCAAAAATTGGCAAAGATTGAAAGTTTCACTTACTGTCCGTTAAAAAACATTTTAATGCAAAATCAATTTAAAAAACATGGATCCAGGAGTGAATGGGTATCATGTAGGATGACGGCCATTTTACATCACACTATGCTTCAACGGGTCCTGATCCTGAATGTTACTTGTTTTGGTGCAGCACCCACAATTCCCACCTGTTGGAGCTTCCATTAAAGCTATTTGGGAGTGAATGGCGTTATTAAATGGTGCTGGATTTTTTCTGCTGGAGGTTCTTTAAGTGACTGATGGCTTTCTTTGTTTATATAAAGATAGCTGTCCATCACTGATAGAACCACTCAATGGACCGAAAGTTACAAAAAGAGTAGAGGATTAAATGAATAAATCACAGATTATACTGACGCTTTACTCACAAAACTATATATCAGACTACTCTGCTCACCTAGCTCTATAAATATATTGTGGTACTAGTGTGGTACCCACGCACAAGCAGTAAGCCGGGGAAGTCAAGAGGTCCAGGGTCAGGTACCAAGAGGCTCATAATAAGCAATGGGGTCAAAGGCGTAGGCAAAAGGACGATAAAAGGCAATGTACAAGGTCAGTCTGCATTATATCAGAGACAGAACACTGAAGAACAAAGTGAACATGCATCACCGAGCTAAGGCTACAACTGGCAGTAATCAAAGGTAGTAAACTAAATAACCAAAGAAACACCTGTAGAAAACTCAGCAATCCCCAGTCCTGATTGGGCGACTGGACTGTCACTCACAATACTAACAGCTCAGCATGCCTCTGCCCCAGATTGGATGGCTGAGCTGTCATTCACCACAATGAGTGGAGGAATAGTGACAATGTTGCCGGCAGATTAGACTGTATTTTCATAGTGAAAGGTTCCCTTTAAGGGTATGTGTACACGCTGCGGATTTTTCCGGACTGATTTTGGTGAATCCGCAGGTAAACCACATTGCGGATTTCCTGCGGAATTACCGCGGATTTACTGCATTTTTTTTGCAGAATTTGTGCAGATTCCTCCTGCGGTTTTACACCTGCGGATTCCTATTATGGACATAAACCCTAAAGGGTTTTCCTCCCTCTTTTTATTTCCCAATTATCTACTTCCTCTACTACATGCCTTGCTCTTGAAGGGATTGATATTTGTTTGTCAACCACTCCTGGGAAGGATGATAATGGTCTTGAGACAGTTTGTTACCATCTCTGCCTTACCGATCATTATATGCACAACGCTGAACAAGCGCTGTATATACAGAAATAGGAAGCACTGCCTCTTACAGAGCCAGGGTCATGTGATTGCTGGGTGTAGAGAGGAAGAAGGAGCTGCTGGGTCCTAGGAGACTCCATCAAGTGTCCTATGCAGCTAAGTGCCTGAATTTCCTAAAATCTGAAAAACAGACATATGCTGAAATTATCTTATAAATGTTCCCCTGCTATGTGCTATGCAATTGCAGCATCCGACCATTCAGAGCTGCTCCAGTTTCTGGTTGGCACATACCACCCGTCCTGGCCAGAGAAGGAAGCATAAGTCGCTTATGATGAGTGAGTGAATAGATGAAACCGTAAGGGCTCACAGTTGTTGCTTTCGGAGGTAACACATTTCCCTGCCTGTTTTTATTATAGAAGTAAGTGGTCCTGCCACTTCACTAGTCCTGTGAGCTCAGCATAAATCAAGTCAGAAACATATAAGCCCAGTGGTTGCTCACCTTGCCTCATTGATAGCTTCTTAGTGTCCTCTTCTTTGCTACAGCTGAGAGCTAACACTACTTACTACAAGCTGCAGCTGTCAATCAGGTTGAGAGGGTGGATATTGAATACACTTAAACTCATGAACTCTCACACTTTAGGTGGATGCATAAAATTGTCTTTTTAACATCAGGATTATACACTCATTCTGAAATTAATTTTCAATATAAGTACACAAACGTCATCAGGTCTACCAGATATAGATAATAATGTATGTGGTTTATGTATAATACGTGGGGACATATGTTTAAATATGGCCAAGCACAGCACCTTGTTGATTCCATTTGTTTTCAATTTTATGCTTACATACATTTAAAGTGCCTTGAAAATGTTCTACTTTGGTCTCATCTGTCCAGAGCACCTTCTTTCACATACCACTTAAGGGAAAAGGCTAGCATATGGAAGAAGATGCTCTGGTCAGATGAGACAAAGTAGAACATTTTGAGCTACATGCACAACGCTATGTGTGATGGAAAACAAACATTGCACATCAGCCGGAAAACACCATCCCCACTGTCAAACATTATGGTGTTAGCATCTATCTGTGGAAATGCTTTTTTTGCAGTAGGGACAAGGAAGCTGGTGAGAAAGATAGGAAGATGGATGAAGCTAAATATAGGGCAATCCCATGTTAAAACCTGTTAGAGATTATAAAAGACTTGAGTAGGTTTACCTTCCAGAAGGACAAGAACCCTTAACATACCGCCAGAGCTACAATTGAGTGGTATACATCAAAGCATATTCGTGTGTTTGAATGGCCCAGTTAAAGTCCAGACCTAAATCCCATTAAGGATCTGTGGCAGGACTTGAAAATCGCTGTGCACAGATTTCTCCATCCAATCTCACTGAGCTAGAGCTACTTTGCAGAGAAGAATGGGCAAGGCTGGTAGAGACTTACCCCCAAATCATTGTACCAGTAATTGCAGTGTAAGTTGGTCCTACAAAATATTGACTCTGGGGGGGCTGAATACACATGTACATCACAATTTTCAGACATTTTTTTTAAATAATAAAAATAATTTAGACTACCATGTATAAATTTATTTACGCTTTCCAAATACGTGCTACTTTGTGTTGTTATATCACACAAAATCCCAATAAAATACGTTTATGTTTGTGGGTGTAATGTGAAAAAATGCAGAAAATTTCATAACTATGAATACTTTTTCAAGGCACTGTATGTTCAAGGATAAAGTAGGGACAGATGGAAGAGAATATGGCTGCAGTATTAGTCTGTGCAGATTTTTTTTCCCCACTGTGTCCCACGATTGGCTGAGTTGGCATTTCTTAGCATATCCGGTGTCGGTGCGTCGAGATGGCACAACCCGTTTAAGGTTATATGTTCTGAAGTGTGTCTATAAGAAACAGATTTATATGGGTTGCAGTATTCACATCTGCCCATTATGGTTGTGAGCCTTGGACTTTGAAGAAGCAGAGCAAGAACTGTAGGTGCTTTTGAGAATGTTGTAGGCAGCAAGGCAAACAAGCAAGTAGGTAATTCAGCAAACCACTCCTCACCTTTCATTTGACAAATATTGTACGATTTGTAGAAACAATCAACACGTGGATGGTGTTCAGCATTTACTCAGATCATTCTGTACTTATCCATCATAGACAGTTGTTTTTCCAGTTGAGATGATGGATATGTTGAGACGTGCTAAAAAGGAGACTCTTTCACTAGTTTTTTTTTACCTCAAATTTAGTATAAATTAATTTTTGTACATTTCAGTTTGCATAGAGGAAGCGATGGGTGGCCCCGCCTGCACCATTGTCTCATTCTGTACAGTGTTTCCTTTGAAGGATTGTGGTATCACGGGAAAACAATGTTATCAGTCTTGCATGTGCTTCTAATAGAAATTTGTAATTTATTTTAAAATCAGTAGTTTATAGCTTGACTGTGACACAGCTAAAGAAAGTTCAGTTAGATTTGGGATAGTATACTCCCTATTATAAATTATCTGATTTATAGACATCACAAAAGAGAGCTGAGACCCTACAAAAATATGACGCCAAGTGCATTTATACAGGTCACAGAGCTCTGACATGACTTCAGCAGTATTATTATGCTTACTTGTACAGCGCCATCATATTCTGCAGGGCTTTACAGATATTGTCATAGCTGTCCCTACTGGGGCTTACAATCTAAGTTCCCTATCATTATGTCTTTGGAGTGTGGGGGAAAACTGGAGAACTGGGAGGAAACTCGCACAAAACTGGGGAGAACATACAAACTCATTGCAGATGTGGTCCTTCGTGGGATTTTGAACCTAAAACCCCAGCTCAGCAAAGCAACAGTTCTAATCACTGAGCCACCGTACTACATAATTCTTATTATTCTTAGTTTCTATAGAGCTGGTCTTGACGAGTGAGTAGATACCTGTCCACTATTAGTTGATAAAAACCGTATTAAAATCTCTCATTCTTTGCAGAGGGGTCTGCAGTATGCAAAGTGTTGATTATTCAAGTGTGTGCTCAAATGGGAACTGTAAAAGCAGTGAACCGCCACAGAAAAATAACTGGTGTCCTATGCTTGTTTTCTCATGCTTGTGAACTGCTTGATGTTTCGAAAAAAAATTGAATTTACAATATTACATTTTCTTGGAAAATCATATACTTGTCTTTCTGCCATTGGTATATAGTGCCTGTAATACTGCCCTAGTAGGAAGTATTGGTCTGACTATTAGGCCATATTCACACGTTCAGTATTTGGTCAGTAGTTTACATCAGTATTTGTAAGCCAAAACCAGGAGTGGGTGATAAATAGAGAAGTGGTGATGTGTTTCTCTTATACGTTTCCTCTGGTTGCTCCAATCCTAATTTTGGCTGACAAATACTGATGTTAAATACTGACCAAATTGTAAATGTGACCTTAAAGGGGTTTGTCCACGACTTTCAATTAACCCCCCAATGTATCCCCCCAGGGCCCCTAATGAATTGTGCCATTACCTTACGTTGCCGTTTTTGCCTGTGAGCGGCGCTATGGCTGCAGCTGGGTACGGGTCACATGACCCCCAGACTGCAGCCGCCGCTCATTTCCGCCGACGTCACGTCAATTTCCAGACTCTAGAAATTGACGTGACGTCAGCAGCAGGCGTGACCAGCCCCCACAGTAGGCAGTCACTCAGCAAGAGTGACTGGGCTGTGGGCGGTGCTGGGGGCTGCCTGCAGGGCTCTGCTGGGGGCGGGCGGGGCTCTGTGTGCTCAGTGCTCACTGCTGCTGGGAATGGGATCATGATGTGCGGGCGGGGCTGTGGTGCGGTCGCCGGGGATCTGCCTGCCGGCGCCGGTGTTTTTGTGGACTGGCGCCGGTGCCTGCCCGCCGGCGTGTGCCTGCCCGCCGGCGTGTGCGGGAGTTGTGCCCGCCGGCGTGTGCGGGAGTTGTGCCCGCCGGCGTGTGCGGGAGTTGTGCCCGCCGGCGTGTGCGGGAGTTGTGTCCACCGGCGTGTGCGGGAGTTGTGCCCACCGGCGTGTGCCTTCCCGCCGGCGTGTGCGGGAGTTGTGCCCGCCGGTGTGTGCGGGAGTTGTGCCCGCCGGCGTGTGCCTTCCCGCCGGCGTGTGCGGGAGTTGTGCCCGCCAGCGTGTGCGGGAGTTGTGCCCGCCGGCGTCTGCAGGAGTTGTGCCCGCCGGCGTGTGCGGGAGTTGTGCCCGCCGGCGTGTGCGGGAGTTGTGCCCGCCGGCCTGTGCGGGAGTTGTGCCCGCCGGCGTCTGCGGGAGTTGTGCCCGCCTGCGTCTGCGGGAGTTGTGCCCGCCGGCGTCTGCGGGTGCCTGCCAGTGAGTGACACATTAGCCAATGATGGGACAGTAGTAGTCCCATCATCCGGCTAATGTGTTGAATGTAAAAAAAAACATACACAGTACATACATACATACAACACACACCATGCGATGACATGCATCATGCGACGACATGCTACATGCGACGACATGCACCATGCGACATGCTACATTCGACGACATGCTACATGCACCATGCGACGACATGTACCATGCAACGACATGCTGCATGCAACATGCTACATGCGACTACATGCACCATGCGACGACATGCGACATGCACCATGTGACGACATGCACCATGTGACGACATGCGCCATGCGACAACATGCACCATGCGACGGCATGCGACATGCACCATGCGACGGCATGCGACATGTACCATGCAACGACATGCTACATGCACCATGCGACGACATGCGAAGACATGCACCATGCGAAGACATGCACCATGCGAAGACATGCACCATGCGACAACATGCACCATGCGACAACATGCACCATGTGACAACATGCTACATGCACCATGCGAAGACATGCACCATGCGACGACATGCGACATGCACCATGCGACATGCACCATGCGACAGCATGCGACATGTACCATGCGACATGTACCATGCGACATGCACCATGCGACATGCACCATGCGACGACATGCACCATGCGACATGCTACATGCGACTACATGCACCATGCGGCAACATGCACCATGTGACGACATGCACCATGCGACGACATGCGCCATGCGACAACATGCACCATGCGACGGCATGCGATATGCACCATGCGACGGCATGCGACATGTACCATGCAACGACATGCTACATGCACCATGCGACGACATGCGAAGACATGCACCATGCGAAGACATGCACCATGCGAAGACATGCACCATGCGAAGACATGCACCATGCGACAACATGCACCATGCGACAACATGCTACGTGCACCATGCGAAGACATGCACCATGCGACGACATGCGACATGCACCATGCGACATGCACCATGCGACGGCATGCAACATGTACCATGCGACATGCACCATGCGACATGCACCATGCGACGGCATGCGACATGTACCATGCTACGACATGCTACATGCACCATGCGACGACATGCTACATGCACCATGCAACGACATGCACCATGCAACGACATGCACCATGCAACGACATGTGACATACAGTACATACATACTACAGACATACAGTACATATAACATAGAGTACATACTCACCATCACTTGTCACTTTGTTCCCCGAAGCCATTGTCACCTGTAAAAAATATTAAAATAATAAACAAACAATATACTCCCTGTCCGCAGAAATCCAATTAAAACGAGTGTCCCAAGACGATCTCCAGTGGAGAGGAGGAGCATCAGTTGATGCGACCACTCTCCAGGGGCTCCAGGAACACAATGATGGAAGGTATCCTTCCATCATGTATTCCTCACAAGGTATTCCTACACCCCTGTGAGAAAATAGTCCCTAGTCTCACTATTGGCATTGCTGGGTGAGACATTTTCCCACGCAGCAATTGCCATAAAGTGAGACCAGTGAACTAGAGTAACCTCAGTGATGCACTGCAGGAGCCATTGTCTCCTGTCAGTGTGTCACTGAGGGTCCTGTAGAGCAGTGACATCACCCGATGTCACTGTTCTATAGGGGAGATCGTCGTGGGACACTCGTTATTAATTGGACTACGGCGGAAAGGTAGTATACGGTTTATTATTTTAATTTTTTTTTGCAGGCGCTGAAGTATGGTAAGTATGGTTAAATGAAGAATATTAAAATACTTTTTTCCAAATGTGTGTGTGTTTTATTAACCCTTTCTTACTATTGCATTAGTAATGGATAGGCGTCTTATTGACGCCTCTCCGTTATTAACCTGGCTTAATGTCACCTTACAATAGCAAGGTGACATTAACCCCTTATTACCCCATATCCCACCGCTACTCGGGAGTGGGAAGAGAGGGGCTAAGTGCCGGAATTGGCGCATCTTACAGATGCGCCATTTCTGGGGCGGCTGCGGACTGGTATTTGTAGCCGGGGGGGGGGGGCCAATATCCATGGCCCCTCTCTAGGCTATGAATATCAGCCTGCAGCTGTCTGCGTAGCCTTTCTGGCTATAAAATATAGGGGGACTTCACGTCATTTTTTTTGAGGGGGTCCCCCTCTTTTAATAGCCAGTAAAGGCTACACAGACAGCTGTGGGCTGGTATTCATAGCAGGCTACAGATATTGGCCCCGGCCGTCGGCTTTCCCCCTCTGGCGCAGAAAATTGCGCGGGAGCCCACGCCGTTTTTTTTCCGCTTTTGTTTTTTATTTTTAAATTCAACGCTCATTAAGGCCTCTTTCATTCTTGCGTCGGTACGGGTTCATCGCTATGCGTCGGGCCGACGTACCGACGCACGTTATGAAATTTGTGCACGACGTGGGCAGCGGATGCAGTTTTTCAACGCATCCGCTGCCCATTCTGAATTACGGGGAGGAGGGGGCGGAGTTTCTGCCGCACATGCGCGGTAGAAAATGGCGGGCGAGACAGCCAAAAAAATTTTCTATTGAACGTTTTTTCGTGCCTATGGTCCGCCAAAACACGACGGATCTGTAGCACGACGGAGGCGGTGTCTGGCCATCCGTCACGATCCGTCGCTAATACAAGTCTATGGGTAAAACGCATCCTGCGAGCACATTTGCAGGATCCGTTTATTTGCACCGGATTGTTTTTTTTCCGCCAGATCCGTTTTTTTTCAACCAAATCCGTTTTTTTCCGCCAGATCCATATTATTCCACCGGATGTTTTTTTTTTTCCGCCAGATCTGTTTTTTCTCATAGAGTTGTATTAGCGCCGGATTGCGCCTGGTGGCCACACGTTTAATCCGTTTTTGCAGGATCCGTCAAAAAAGCTGTTTCCACCGGACGGAAAACACATACAGAGGAACGGTTTTTCGGTACGCCGAAAAAATGCACAGCGACTGATCTAGCAAAAAACGGATGAAACGTGTGGCCATCAGACGCACTCCGGCGCTAATACAACTCTATGAGAAAAAAAGGATCTGGCGGAAAAAAAACGATCAGGTGGTAAAAAACGGATACGGCGGAAAAAAAAAGATCCGGCAGAAAAAAAACGGATCCTGCAAATGTGCAAGCAGGATGCGTTTTGTACCCATAGACTTGTATTAGCAACGAATCCGTCGTGTTTTCGCGGACGCAACGCACAAAAAAAAGTTCAGTGCAACTTTTTTTGTGCGACGTCTGCCATTTCCGACCGCGCATGCGTGGGTGGAACTCCGCCCCCTCCTCCACGCTCATCACAATGGGCAGCGGATGCGTTGTAAAACTGCATCCGCTGCCCATGTTGTGCTAAATTTAGCATAACGTCCGTCGGTACGTCTGGCCGAAGGTTTGCGACGGCTCCGTACCAACGCAAGTTTGAAAGTAGCCTTACATCTGAATTTGCTGAGTATAATGCAGCCACCCCAGAGTATAATGTAACCCCCTAATAATATAATGCAGCCCCCCATTGAGTATGATGCAATTACCCCTTAAAGAATATAAATATAATACAGCCCCCCATAGAATATAATGTAGCCCCGAATAGAATAGAATGCAGCCCACCTTCCCATAGAATATAATGCAGCCCCATCAAAGAGTATGATGCAATCATCCCTCATAAAATCTAATACAGCCCCCCATAGAATATAATGCAGCCCACCTCCCCATAATATATAATGTAGCCCCCATTGAATATAATGTAGCCCCCATAGAATATAATGCAGCCCCCCATAGTATATAAGACAGCCTCCCCCATAGAATATAATATAGCCCACATAGTATATAAGACAGCCTCCCACATAGAATAGAATATACCCCCGCAATAGTATATAACACGGCCTCCCCCATAGAATATAATATACCTCCCATAGTATATATCAAAGCCTGCATATAATATAGCACAACTTGCATAGTATATAGCACAGCCTACATAATATAGCACAGCCCGCGTAGTAGTATACAGCACAGCCCGTGTAGTAGTATACAGCACAGCCCGGGTCGTAGTATATACAGCACAACACGCGTAGTAGTATATACAGCACAGCCCGCGGAGTAGTATACACAGCACAGCCCACACAGTGGTATATATACAGCACAGCCCACACAGTGGTATATATACAGCACAGCCCACACAGTAGTACATACACAGCACAGCCCATACAGTGGTATATATACAGCACAGCCCACACAGTGGTATATACACAGCACAGCCCACACAGTGGTATATACAGCACAACCCACATCTCATCCCCCCGATAATGGCTCCACACTCTCCTCACCTTTCCTCTTGCCCGCGCTGCTCCTGTCTCGGCGCCTGCAGTCTGCCCGGGACACAGCAGGTGTGTGATGATATGACGTCATCGCGCACCCGCAGTGTCAGAGGCAGAGCGGGGAATGATGGGAGAGGGAGCGTCAGCGGACACTCTCTCCTCCATCATTGCATTGAACTATACCGGCGTCATAGACGCCGGTATAGTTGAATGCGGTGGCGGCACTGGCGGGAGTAGGGGGGAAAGAGTGCAGCGGCCCACTACTGGCACTGGCCCCTCTGGCATTTGCCAGAAGTGCCCGATGGCCAGTCCGGCCCTGGTCACCACCCACACACTTCCCTCCTCCTGAACTGCAGCGTTTCTCGGACCCACATCTGCAGCAAAACTGCAGATATGTTTTACATCTCAATGAAAGTGTAAGGCCGGAGTCACACTACAGCGAGATACGGCCGAGTCTCGCAGGTTAAATACAAGCTCTGGCACCGGCACTTCGGAGCAGAGCGTGCGGCTCCATGTATTGCTGTGCGGCCGCACGCTCCGCTCCAGAGTGCCGGTGCCAGAAGTGACATGCTGCGGAGAAAAAAAAAAGCTGCGTTTCGGTGCGGCCTTTTCCGCAGCATGTGCACAACAAGTCTGCGGCTCCCATAGACTTACATTGGTTGTGCACTACACTGCGGATTTGATGCAATTCCGTACGGCAAAAAATGCTGCGGATCTGCAATCAAATCCGCAACGTGTGCACATTAGCATTTAGTGAACCTTGCAAAAAGGCAAGCAAAAAACAAGTGTGGGATTGCACTTTTTTTGCAATTTCATCGCACTTTGAATTTTTTTCACATTTTCTGTTACACGACATGGTAAAACCAATGGTGTCGTTCAAAAGTAGAACTTGTCCCGCAGAAGATAAGCCCTCACATGGCCATATTGACGGAAACATTATGGCTCTGGAAAGAAGGGGAGCGATAAACGAAAAAAGCTCCAGGGGTGAAGGGGTTTAGAAACATGGATATGGACATATCTATGGAAATAGATAAATAGATATATCTGTATGTATCCATCTATCCCATATCTATCTAATTCTATCTATCTGTCTGTGTCTATCTATCTATTATCTATCCCACATCTATCAATTTATCTATCTAGTTTCTATCTAATATCTATCTATGTAATATCTATCTATCTAATATCTATCTATCTATCTAATATCTATCTATCTCATATCTAATATCTATCTATCATATCTATCTATCCATCTATCTATCTATCTATCTGAGTGTGGGTTGGACAAATGTAAAAGAGGAGTTGGACAGAAATGACACCACAAATCTTTCTGAAGAGAGGAGGGAGAGGAGGGAGGGGTTTGGGTGTGTTTTTGGAGTGGGTGTGCTAGATTCCGGCTTAGTGGCAGTGCAAAGCATCATGGAACTTGTAGTATTAGGGCACAATGAGGAAGTTGTCGATTAACCCCATGAGAGCTGAATCCAGCACTGAAGATGTGCTGCTACAGCATGATAACAGGTAATATTGCTAAAATAAAAACAGTAGATGTTTTCAGTGGCACATAATAGCAAGATTTATGAAAAAAAAAAAAAAACTTTATAGTAGTGGACAACTTCTTTAATGTTGTTTTTTTTTTCCACCTTTATACAGTCCTTGTCGAAAGTGTTGGCACCTTTGAAATTGTTCCAGAAAATAAAGTATTCCTAACAGAAAATTATTGCAATTACACGTTTTGTAACACATGTTTATTTCTTTTCTGTGCATTGGAACAACACAAAAAAATAGAGAACGAAGGCAAATTTGCCATAATTTCACACAAAACCCCCAAAATGGACAGGACAAAATTGTTGACACCCTCAACATATTTGGTTACACATCCTTTGGAATAAATAACTTACTGTAAGTGATATCTGTAATTTGTATGTAACCCCTTCTCATGTACAGCACCATGGAATCAATGGTGCTATATAAATAAACAATAATAATAATAATAACTAGGCTTGAGCAACTTTTACTATTTTAGGGTCGAGTCGGGTTTCGCGAAACCCGACTATCTCAAAAGTCGAGTCGAGTGAAATCGGCCGATTATGGCGAAAAGTCGGGGATCGACCGAAAAACGAAACCCAATGCAAAGTCAATGGGAAATCTAACTTTTTTTTTCTCTCTCTCTCTCTCTCTCTCTCTCGTCCCTGAACAGAAAAGCTGGTATAACAAATCGCTACAGCGCACAAGCGACAAGATGGCGATAGGTCTTAGGGGCGTGGACGCCTATGCCATCACTCTGCCCACGCTCCTTAATTGGCTGAAAAAAATGGCGCCAAACGCGTCATACGAAACGCGACTTGGGTGCGAAGATCGCCGACCGCATAGCCAATCCCACACTAGGGTCGGGTTTCATGAAAACCGACTTTGCCAAAAGTCGGCGACTTTTGAATTTTTCTGATCCGTTTCGCTCAAGCCTAATAATAACTGCAATCGCTCGCTTCCTATAACCATCAGCAAACTTCTTCCACCTCTCAAATGGAATTTTGGACCACTTTTCTTTTGCAAACTGCCCCAGGTGTCTCATATTTGAAGGGAGACTTCTCCCAACAGCCATTTTAACATCTCTCCAAAGATGTCCACTGGACTTTAGATCCGGATTCATTGCTGGCTACTTCAGAACGCTGCAGCACTTTGTTTCTATCCATTTGTTGGTGCTTCTTGAAGTTTGTTTGGGGTTATGGTCCTGCTGTAAGACCCATGACCTAGGACGCAAACCCAGCGTTCTGACATTGCGCACTACATTGCGACCCATTTGAATTTCCAAAGATTTGATCATCTCTAGCTGTGAACTCTACCAAAAGACTTTTCCAGTTGCTGTTGTAACCGCCCAGCTCTGTCGGTCAGTCATGTGTATAACTGATTATGCCCTCGTTGACTGTAATGGCTTCGCTATGCCTGATTCCGTTGAGTCTTGTTGAGGCCGTGTGAGCCACTGTGTTATCCTATGATGAATACAAAAGGGTTATAGGCCACACATGAAAAACAGACATAAATATGTTACTTTACAAGAGAAGGGATGCAGACATTTATAGAACACACTGCATCAGATGTAACATATCATTGATTTTGACTTCCGTTTCACTACCTAAATTTATGGTTAATGACTTGCTTTAAAGAGGACTTGTCACTTGTTATAAATAAATATTTTTTTACCTGCTGTAACTGCTGCTGTTCTCCTGAATTTTATTGCTTTTTTTGGTTTGTTTGTTTTTCCTGCGCCTCTCTGATTCTGAGATATAGTCCTGTGTATATAGTCTTTTAAGCAAACCATACGTGGTCTTCACGAAGACACACATAGAGAAGAGATGAGGTCCATGGGCGGACTTGTTATTGCTCCAACCTGTGCAGCCACCTAGGGGCCCATTACCACCCCCCCAAAGCAGTAAGCCGATTATGTTATAGACAGGACTGTTGTACGGCAAAGGGCCAACATATTGTTCATGCACAGGGGCCCTTTTCTGTTTGTGTTCGCTACTGATGAAGACCACACCCACTTAGCTAAAAATACTAGCTTTATAAACCGGTAAGAGGGACCATATATCAGAAATGGAGAGGCACAGAGACAAAAGAAAAGAACGGCAGATTGAGGAGAACAGCAGCATTTACACCCAAACAAAAAAAATACATATTTATGGCAAGGTCCTCTTTACAGTTATACAGCGATAGAACATTTTATATTTTATAGATTGAAATGTGAGTGAATGGTAGGAAACTGTTTAAAATAATATGACTCACATTTCTAACACTTCGATTCATCCAATAAATCAGATATTTACCAGGTTGATATGTCTAGACTACTATTCTTAAGCAAAAAAAAAATTCCTTAAATGCATTCCAGTCCTAATAAAATCAAGTATCTTGAGGACAATTCATAGATTCAATGTTCTACCCAAGAAAGAAAATGGCTATGTCTGCTTATTTTTGGCGTAAGATATTAAGCATTGGATAAAGCAGATGAAGTTAACCTTGTAACAGATAAAAACATATTCCGTCACTCAGGGCAACAGTAAATGGAATTGCTATTCAGCGAGACAGCCTGCTTCACCATTTGTTTCATGGCGTTAAAAGTCCGGCACGCTGGAACTTATTTGGGGTCTTATTGTATTGCTGGAGTTTGAAGGTTGAAGATTAATAAGAGAGAGAAGAGGGAGAGATCACCAAGGAAACTTTTTCCATTATTCTTAGGGGGCCTGAATGTATGTGCTACACAATGCAACCCTATGGGACAATTCATTTTGAGCTGAGTTAGTGCTCTATAATAGCAGGGTCTTTGTGTTACATGTCTAGAGTGGGTTGTGCACAAGTTATTTGCAGTAGTGATAAATGGGCGTCAGAACAAGGCGAGAACATTTGTCATATGATCTACATTTGTGTTATATGCCATTTAATTATACAAGGCTGAGAATCCAAAATGGCGGAGAATGCGATGTTAATTATTGAAGCTAAGGAATACATGTTGCAGATGAGAGACTATTATAGGAGAAAATTAGGTTCTATGGTTTACAGTATGTTTGCGTTATATTGCACAACAGTACATAGCATTGTAACTGCAAACAGGTTATGGTTACCGTCACTGTAGGGCGCTGGAGAATATGCCACTAGAAAAAGTGGGGAAAACTACAGTAATGACCAGTGCTCAGGGATAGGATTATGGAAGGGTGGCAGTTCCCGTCATATGTCCTGATGGGGTTGTCAATCCTGTACGTAACCCCTTAAAAGGAACACTTGAATAGAAAATGAAAAATGTGAGATATTAATTCTTAGGGGCAACTTTTCTTCTTGGCGAGAGCCAAGAATAAGGAGTTTTATAGACCATTCCAGATACTTCTCTGGAAATGTAAATATGCAAATAGCCTCTTCAGAGAGGAAGAGGACTTGAACCCTAGTGTCACCTATTGAGGATAGCCCTCCTAAAAGCTTATATCGAGCCTATAATGAGCCTTTCCACATAACTTAGGATAAAAAGACAAAAAAGACACTCTGTTTGCAGACATGTTTTGGGGTGTTTGCCCTTCATCAGTACAAAACATGAGGTCTGATTTAGCTAGTTCAGAGATTTCTGACAGGATGTCAAAGGGGAACCTTTCTCCTTGTGGAGAGTATAAAGCTTGTAAAAGGGTCAATGTTGACTTTTAGGATTTCTACCACCCAATAGGTGTCCCTAGAGTTCAAGTCCTGTTATTCTCTTGCTTGGGGAGAAACGTGGGGCTTATGGTTGAAAGTTCAGACCATCATCATGGCTGAGCTGCTGGCCTGATTCCCATGCTGCTCGGAGAGGTAGCTTTGCCTCTGCACCATCAGAGATGCACAGGGACCCTGCCACTGGCCAGATCCAGTGATTCAGCCATCTTCAGAACCGTGCTTGCAAGTTCACGCTCTTTGCAAAGGAAACAAGACATCTTTCAAACACTGCAGAGGTTGCTGTTGTGAATTCTGTGGCAGAGCTCCCTCCTGTGGTCACAAGTGGTACTTCGGCTGATTCTCTCTGTGAGCTTCCGTTGGTGGAGGAGAGTGGTACTGCGGCTTCTGAGTTTCCTTCCTCAGGTGATGTGGTGAAGTCGTTAGGTGCTGCTCTATTTAACTCCACCTAGTGCTTTGATCCTGGCCTCCAGTCAATGTTCTAGTATTGGACCTGTTTCCTCCTGGATCGTTCCTGTGGCCTGCTGCTCTGCATAGCTAAGTTCCGCTTTTGCTATTTTGTTTGCTGTTTTTTCTGTCCAGCTTGCTTATTTGTTTTTTCTTGCTTGCTGGAAGCTCTGGGACGCAGAGGGTGTACCTCCGTGCCGTTAGTTCGGTACGGAGGGTCTTTTTGCCCCCTTTGCGTGGTTTTTTGTACGGTTTTGTGTTGACCGCAAAGTTACCTTTCCTATCCTCGCTCTGTTCAGAAAGTCGGGCCTCACTTTGCTAAATCTATTTCATCTCTACGTTTGTCTTTTCATCTTAACTCACAGTCATTATATGTGGGGGCTGCCTTTTCCTTTGGGGTATTTCTCTGAGGCAAGGTAGGCTTATTTTCTATCTTCAGGCTAGCTAGTTTCTCAGGCTGTGCCGAGTTGCATAGGGAGCGTTAGGCGCAATCCACGGCTGCCTCTAGTGTGGTTGGAGAGGATTAGGGATTGCGGTCAGCAGAGTTCCCACGTCTCAGAGCTCGTTCTATGTTTTTTGGGTTATTGTCAGGTCACTGTATGTGCTCTGACTTCTATGTCCATTGTGGTACTGAATTACCTTATCATAACAGTACTGAAGGCCAAAAGTACTAATGATTCTCAATAGAGGGAAAAAAGAAGTTCTGAGACCATTTTTTTTCTCTGCACTGTGTTTTGCCTTCTTTTTTTCCCCTAGACATTTGGGTGGTTCAGGACACAGGTGTAGCGATGGACATTAAAGGTCTGTCTTCATGTGTGGATCAGCTCACGGCAAGAGTACAAAATATTCAAGACTTTGTGGTTCAGAATTCTATGTTAGAACCAAGAATTCCTATTCCTGATTTGTTTTTTGGAGATAGAACTAAATTTCTGAGTTTCAAAAATAATTGTAAACTATTTCTGGCTTTGAAACCTCGCTCCTCTGGTGACCCAGTTCAACAAGTTAGGATCATTATTTCTTTTTTACGTGGCGACCCTCAGGACTGGGCATTTTCTCTTGCGTCCGGAGATCCTGCATTAAGTAATATCGATGCGTTTTTCCTGGCACTCGGATTGCTGTACGATGAACCTAATTCAGTGGATCAGGCAGAGAAAAATTTGCTGGCTCTGTGTCAGGGTCAGGATGAGATTGAGGTATATTGTCAGAAATTTAGAAAGTGGTCCGTACTCACTCAATGGAATGAAGGTGCGCTCGCAGCTATTTTCAGAAAGGGTCTCTCTGAAGCCCTTAAGGATGTCATGGTGGGATTTCCTATGCCTGCTGGTCTGAATGAGTCTATGTCTTTGGCCATTCAGATCGGTCGACGCTTGCGTGAGCGTAAATCTGTGCACCATTTGGCGGTATTATCTGAGCATAAACCTGAGCCTATGCAGTGCGATAGGACTTTGACCAGAGTTGAACGGCAAGAACACAGACGTCTGAATGGGCTGTGTTTCTACTGTGGTGATTCCACTCATGCTATCTCTGATTGTACTAAGCACACTAAGCGGTTCGCTAGGTCTGCCACCATTGGTACGGTACAGTCAAAATTTATTTTGTCCGTTACCTTGATCTGCTCTTTGTCATCTTATTCTGTCATGGCATTTGTGGATTCAGGCGCTGCCCTGAATTTGATGGACTTGGAGTATGCTAGGCGTTGTGGGTTTTTCTTGGAGCCCTTGCAGTGTCCAATTCCATTGAGAGGAATTGATGCTACGCCTTTGGCCAAGAATAAGCCTCAGTACTGGACCCAGCTGACCATATGCATGGCTCCTGCACATCAGGAGGTTATTCGCTTTCTGGTGTTGCATAATCTGCATGATGTGGTCGTGTTGGGGTTGCCATGGCTACAAGTCCATAATCCAGTATTAGATTGGAAATCCATGTCTGTGTCCAGCTGGGGTTGTCAGGGGGTACATGGTGATGTCCCATTTCTGTCTATTTCGTCATCCACCCCTTCTGAGGTTCCAGAGTTCTTGTCTGATTACCGGGATGTATTTGATGAGCCCAAGTCCGATACCCTACCTCCGCATAGGGATTGTGATTGTGCTATCGATTTGATTCCTGGTAGTAAATTCCCAAAAGGTCGACTGTTTAATTTATCTGTGCCTGAGCACGCCGCTATGCTGAGTTATGTGAAGGAGTCCTTGGAGAAGGGGCATATTCGCCCGTCATCGTCGCCATTAGGAGCAGGGTTCTTTTTTGTGGCCAAGAAGGATGGTTCGCTGAGACTTTGTATAGATTACCGCCTTCTAAATAAGATCACGGTTAAATTTCAGTACCCCTTGCCGTTGTTATCTGATTTGTTTGCTCGGATTAAGGGGGCTAGTTGGTTCACCAAGATAGATCTTCGTGGTGCGTATAATCTTGTGCGTATTAAGCGAGGCGATGAATGGAAAACTGCATTTAATACGCCCGAGGGCCATTTTGAGTATCTAGTAATGCCATTCGGACTTGCCAATGCTCCATCAGTGTTTCAGTCCTTTATGCATGACATCTTCCGAGAGTACCTGGATAAATTCCTGATTGTGTACTTGGATGACATTTTGATCTTCTCGGATGATTGGGAGTCT
Organism: Ranitomeya imitator; assembly: GCF_032444005.1. NCBI lineage: Eukaryota > Metazoa > Chordata > Amphibia > Anura > Dendrobatidae > Ranitomeya > Ranitomeya imitator. The sequence continues at coordinate 471,386,244 of NC_091285.1, forward strand.
CATGTGAAGCAGGTCAGAACGGTGTTTCAGGTCCTGCGTGCTAATACTTTGTTTGTGAAGGGATCAAAGTGTCTCTTTGGTGTTCAGAAGGTTTCATTTTTGGGGTTCATATTTCCCCTTCTACTATCGAGATGGACCCTGTTAAGGTCCAAGCCATCCATGATTGGACTCAGCCGACATCTCTGAAAAGTCTGCAAAAGTTCCTGGGCTTTGCTAATTTTTATCGTCGCTTCATCTGCAATTTTTCTAGTATTGCTAAACCATTTACCGATTTGACCAAGAAGGGTGCTGATGTGGTCAATTGGTCTTCTGCTGCTGTGGAAGCTTTTCAAGAGTTGAAGCGTCGTTTTTCTTCTGCTCCTGTGTTGTGTCAACCAGATGTTTCGCTTCCATTCCAGGTCGAGGTTGATGCTTCTGAGATTGGAGCAGGGGCTGTTTTGTCGCAGAGAAGTCCTGATTGCTCGGTGATGAAACCATGCGCCTTCTTTTCCAGGAAGTTTTCGCCTGCTGAGCGAAATTATGATGTTGGCAATCGAGAGTTGCTGGCCATGAAGTGGGCATTCGAGGAGTGGTGTCATTGGCTTGAAGGAGCTAAGCATCGCGTGGTGGTCTTGACTGATCATAAGAACTTGACTTATCTCGAGTCTGCCAAGCGGTTGAATCCTAGACAGGCTCGTTGGTCGCTGTTTTTTGCCCGTTTTGACTTTGTGATTTCGTACCTTCCGGGCTCTAAAAATGTGAAGGCGGATGCTCTGTCTAGGAGTTTTGTGCCCGACTCTCCAGGTTTATCTGAGCCGGCGGGTATTCTCAAAGAGGGAGTAATTGTGTCTGCCATCTCCCCTGATTTGCGGCGGGTGCTGCAAAAATTTCAGGCTAATAAACCTGATCGTTGCCCAGCTGAGAAACTGTTTGTCCCTGATAGGTGGACGAATAAAGTTATCTCTGAGGTTCATTGTTCGGTGTTGGCTGGTCATCCTGGAATCTTTGGTACCAGAGAGTTAGTGGCTAGATCCTTTTGGTGGCCATCTCTGTCGCGGGATGTGCGTTCTTTTGTGCAGTCCTGTGGGATTTGTGCTCGGGCTAAGCCCTGCTGTTCTCGTGCCAGTGGGTTGCTTTTGCCCTTGCCGGTCCCGAAGAGGCCTTGGACACATATCTCTATGGATTTTATTTCAGATCTTCCCGTCTCTCAAAAGATGTCAGTCATTTGGGTGGTCTGTGATCGCTTCTCTAAGATGGTCCATTTGGTACCCTTGTCTAAATTACCTTCCTCCTCTGATTTGGTGCCATTGTTCTTCCAGCATGTGGTTCGTTTACATGGCATTCCAGAGAATATCGTTTCTGACAGAGGTTCCCAGTTTGTTTCGAGGTTTTGGCGAGCTTTTTGTGCTAGGATGGGCATTGACTTGTCTTTTTCCTCGGCTTTCCATCCTCAGACTAATGGCCAGACCGAACGAGCCAATCAGACCTTGGAAACATATCTGAGATGCTTTGTTTCTGCTGATCAGGATGACTGGGTGTCTTTTTTGCCTTTGGCTGAGTTCGCCCTTAATAATCGGGCCAGCTCGGCTACCTTGGTTTCGCCGTTTTTCTGCAACTCTGGGTTCCATCCTCGTTTCTCTTCAGGGCAGGTTGAGTCTTCGGACTGTCCTGGTGTGGATACTGTGGTGGACAGGTTGCAGCAGATTTGGACTCATGTAGTGGACAATTTGACCTTGTCCCAGGAGAAGGCTCAACGTTTCGCTAATCGCAGACGCTGTGTGGGTCCCCGACTTTGTGTTGGGGATTTGGTTTGGTTATCTTCTCGTCATATTCCTATGAAGGTTTCCTCTCCTAAGTTTAAACCTCGTTTCATTGGTCCGTATAGGATTTCTGAGGTTCTTAATCCTGTGTCTTTTCGTCTGACCCTTCCAGATTCTTTTTCCATACATAACGTATTCCATAGGTCATTGTTGCGGAGATACGTGGCACCTATGGTTCCATCTGTTGATCCTCCTGCCCCGGTTTTGGTGGAGGGGGAGTTGGAGTATATTGTGGAGAAGATTTTGGATTCTCGTGTTTCAAGACGGAAACTCCAGTATCTGGTTAAGTGGAAGGGTTATGCTCAGGAAGATAATTCCTGGGTCTTTGCCCCTGATGTCCATGCTCCCGATCTTGTTCGTGCCTTTCATATGGCTCATCCTGGTCGTCCTGGGGGCTCTGGTGAGGGTTCGGTGACCCCTCCTCAAGGGGGGGGTACTGTTGTGAATTCTGTGGCAGAGCTCCCTCCTGTGGTCACAAGTGGTACTTCGGCTGATTCTCTCTGTGAGCTTCCGTTGGTGGAGGAAAGTGGTACTGCGGCTTCTGAGTTTCCTTCCTCAGGTGATGTGGTGAAGTCGTTAGGTGCTGCTCTATTTAACTCCACCTAGTGCTTTGATCCTGGCCTCCAGTCAATGTTCTAGTATTGGACCTGTTTCCTCCTGGATCGTTCCTGTGGCCTGCTGCTCTGCATAGCTAAGTTCCGCTCTTGCTATTTTGTTTGCTGTTTTTTCTGTCCAGCTTGCTTATTTGTTTTTTCTTGCTTGCTGGAAGCTCTGGGACGCAGAGGGTGTACCTCCGTGCCGTTAGTTCGGTACGGAGGGTCTTTTTGCCCCCTTTGCGTGGTTTTTTGTAGGGTTTTGTGTTGACCGCAAAGTTACCTTTCCTATCCTCGCTCTGTTCAGAAAGTCGGGCCTCACTTTGCTAAATCTATTTCATCTCTACATTTGTCTTTTCATCTTAACTCACAGTCATTATATGTTGGGGCTGCCTTTTCCTTTGGGGTATTTCTCTGAGGCAAGGTAGGCTTATTTTCTATCTTCAGGCTAGCTAGTTTCTCAGGCTGTGCCGAGTTGCATAGGGAGCGTTAGGCGCAATCCACGGCTGCCTCTAGTGTGGTTGGAGAGGATTAGGGATTGCGGTCAGCAGAGTTCCCACGTCTGAGCTCGTTCTATGTTTTTTGGGTTATTGTCAGGTCACTGTATGTGCTCTGACTTCTATGTCCATTGTGGTACTGAATTACCTTATCATAACAGGTTGCTGGTAAACTAGACAATAGTATATATTGAAAAAAAACCTAAACTGTTGAGAATGGAGAGGATTTTTAACAAGAGGCAAATTGCAAAGTTGTTTACTTTTACTAGTACTTTTACCTATTTTACAAGATGAGAAAACACCTTTAGGCTGTGTGCACACGTTGCATTTTTTTCGCGTTTTTCCCCCGATAAAAACGCAATAAAACAGCAAAAAAAAGCATACAATAAGCATCCCATCATTTAGAATGAATTCCGCATGTTTTGTGTACATGATGCGTTTTTTTCCACGAAAAAAAACGCATCTCGGTAAAAACCGCAGCATGTTCATTAATTTTGCGGGTTTTTTTGCGGATTTCCCACTACAAAATGCATTGGGAAGTGTCCGGAAAAAAACGTGGTAAAAACGCATCAAAACCGTGGCAAAAACTCGTCAAAACTGCGGCAAAATCACAGCAAAAACGCATGCGGTTTTCTTGCGGATTTCTTGCAGAAAATGTCCGTCCGTTTTTTTCTCAGGAATTTTCTGCGAGAAATCCTGAACATGTGCACATAGCCTTAACCCCTTCATGACCCAGCCTATTTTGACCTTAAAGACCTTGCCGTTTTTTGCAATTCTGACCAGTGTCCCTTCATGAGGTAATAACTCAGGAACGCTTCAATGGATCCTAGCGGTTCTGAGATTGTTTTTTCGTGACATATTGGGCTTCATGTTAGTGGTAAATTTAGGTCAATAAATTCTGTGTTTATTTGTGATAAAAACGGAAATTTGGCGAAAATTTTGAAAATTTCGCAATTTTCACATTTTGAATTTTTATTCTGTTAAACCAGAGAGTTATGTGACACAAAATAGTTAATAAATAACATTTCCCACACGTCTACTTTACATCAGCACAATTTTGGAAACAAAATTTTTTTTTGCTAGGAAGTTATAAGGGTTAAAATTTGACCAGCGATTTCTCATTTTTACAACGAAATTTACAAAACCATTTTTTTTAGGGACCACCTCACATTTGAAGTCAGTTTGAGGGGTCTATATGGCTGAAAATACCCAAAAGTTACACCATTCTAAAAACTGCACCCCTCAAGGTGCACAAAACCACATTCAAGAAGTTTATTAACCCTTCAGGTGCTTCACAGCAGCAGAAGCAACATGGAAGGAAAAAATGAACATTTAACTTTTTAGTCACAAAAATGATTTTTCAGCAACAATTTTTTTATTTTCCCAATGGTAAAAGGAGAAACTGAACCACGTACGTTGTTGTCCAATTTGTCCTGAGTACGCCGATACCTCATATGTGGGGGTAAACCACTGTTCGGGCGCACGGCAGGGCTTGGAAGGGAAGGAGCGCCATTTGACTTTTTGAATGAAAAATTGGCTGCACTCTTTAGCGGACACCATGTCACATTTGGAGAGCCCCCGTGTGCCTAAAAATTGGAGCTCCCCCACAAGTGACCCCATTTTGGAAACTAGACGCCCCAAGGAACTTATCTAGATGCATAGTGAGCCCTTTAAACCCCCAGGTGCTTCACAAATTGATCCGTAAAAATGAAAAAGTACTTTTTTTTCACAAAAAAATTCTTTTAGCCTCAATTTTTTCATTTTCACATGGACAACAGGATAAAATGGATCCTAAAATTTGTTTGGCAATTTCTCCTGAGTACACCGATACTTCACATGTGGGGGTAAACCACTGTTTGGGCACATGGTAAGGCTCGGAAGGGAAGGAGCGCCATTTGACTTTTTGAATGAAAAATTATCTCCATCGATAGCGGACACCATGTCGCGTTTGGAGAGACCCTGTGTGCTTAAACATTGGAGCTCCCCCACAAGTGACCCCATTTTGGAAACTGGACCCCCCAAGGAACTTATCTAGATGCCTAGTGAGCACTTTAAACCCTCAGGTGCTTCACAAATTGATCCGTAAAAATGAAAAAGTACTTTTTTTTCACAAAAAATTTATTTTCGCCTCAATTTTTTCATTTTCACATGGGCAATAGGATAAAATGGATCCTAAAATTTGTTGAGCAATTTCTCCCGAGTACGCCGATACCTCATATGTGGGGGTAAACCACTGTTTGGGCACACGGCAGGGCTCGGAAGGGAAGGCGCGCCTTTTAACTTTTTGAATGGAAAATTAGCTCCAATTGTTAGCGGACACCATGTCGCATTTGGAGAGCCCCTGTGTGCCTATGCAATGGAGCTCCCCCACAAGTGACCCCATTTTGGAAACTAGACCCCCCAAGGAACTTATCTAGATGCATACTGAGCACTTTAAACCCCCAGGTGCTTCACAGAAGTTTATAATGCAGAGCCATGAAAATAAAAAATAATTTTTCTTTTCTCAAAAATGATTTTTTAGCCTGGAATTTCCTATTTTGCCAATGGTAATAGGAGAAATTGGACCACAAATGTTGTTGTCCAGTTTGTCCTGAGTATGCAGATACCCCATATGTGGGGGTAAACCACTGTTTGGGCGCACGGCAGGGCTCAGAAGGGAAGGCACGCCATTTGGCTTTTTAAATGGAAAATTAGCTCCAATCATTAGCGGACACCATGTCGCGTTTGGAGAGCCCCTGTGTGCCTAAACATTGGAGATCCCCCACAAATTACCCCATTTTGGAAACTAGACCCCCAAAGGAACTAATCTAGATGTGTAGTGAGCACTTTGAACCCTCAAGTGCTTCACAGAAGTTTATAACGCAGAGCCATGAAAATAAAAAAAAAAAATTATTTTCTCAAAAATGAATTTTAGCCCGCAATTTTTTATTTTCCCAAGGGTAACAGGAGAAATTTGACCCCAAAAGTTGTTGTCCAGTTTCTCCTGAGTACGCTGATACCCCATATGTGGGGGTAAACCACTGTTTAGGCACATGCTGGGGCTCGGAAGTGAAGTAGTGACGTTTTGAAATGCAGACTTTGATGGAATGCTCTGCGGGCGTCACGTTGCGTTTGCAGAGCCCCTGATGTGGCTAAACAGTAGAAACCCCCCACAAGTGACCCCATTTTGGAAACTAGACCCCGAAAGGAACTTATCTAGATGTGAGGTGAGCACTTTGAACCCCCAAGTGCTTCACAGAAGTTCATAACACAGAGCAGTGAAAATAATAAATACGTTTTCTTTCCTCAAAAATAATTTTTTAGCCCAGAATTTTTTATTTTCCCAAGGGTTACAGGAGAAATTGGACCACAAAAGTTGTTGTCCAGTTTCTCCTGAGTACGCTGATACCCCATGTGTGGGGGTAAACCACTGTTTGGGCACACGTGGGGGCTCAGAAGGGAAGTAGTGACTTTTGAAATGCAGACTTTGATGGAATGGTCTGCGGGCGTCACATTGCGTTTGCAGAGCCCCTGGTGTGCCTAAACAGTAGAAACCCCCCACAAGTGACCCCATTTTGGAAACTAGACCCCCAAAGGAACTTATCTAGATGTGTGGTGAGCACTTTCAACCCCCAAGTGCTTTACAGAAGTTTATAACGCAGAGCCGTGAAAATAATAAATACGTTTTCTTTCCTCAAAAATAATTTTTTAGCCCAGAATTTTTTATTTTCCTAAGGGTTACAGGAGAAATTGGACCACAAAAGTTGTTGTCCAGTTTCTCCTGAGTACGCTGATGCCCCATGTGTGGGGGTAAACCACTGTTTGGGCACACGTGGGGGCTCAGAAGGGAAGTAGTGACTTTTGAAATGCAGACTTTGATGGAATGGTCTGCGGGCGTCATGTTGCGTTTGCAGAGCCCCTGGTGTGCCTAAACAGTAGAAACCCCCCACAAGTGACCCCATTTTGGAAACTAGACCCCCCAAGGAACTTATCTAGATATGTGGTGAGCACTTTGAACCCCCAAGTGCTTCACAGACGTTTACAACGCAGAGCCGTGAAAATAAAAAATCATTTTTCTTTCCTCAAAAATGATGTTTTAGCAAGCAATTTTTTATTTTCTCAAGGGTAACAGGAGAAGTTGGACCCCAGTAATTGTTGCGCAGTTTGTCCTGAGTATGCTGGTACCCCATATGTGGGGGTAAACCACTGTTTGGGCACACGTCGGGGTTCGGAAGTGAGGGAGCACCATTTGAATTTTTGAATACAAGATTGGCTGGAATCAATGGTGGCGCCATGTTGCGTTTGGAGACCCCCTGAAGTGCCTAAACAGTGGAAACCCCTCAATTCTACCTCCAACACACCCCTAACCCTTATCCCAACTGTAGCCGTAACCCTAATCACAACCCTAACCCCAACACACCCCTAACCACAACCCTAACCCCAACACACCCCTAACCCTAACCACAACCCTAATTCCAACCCAACTCTAAGGCTATGTGCCAACGTTGCGGATTCGTATGAGATTTTTCAGCATCATTTTTGAAAAATCCGCGGGTAAAAGGCACTGCGTTTTACCTGTGGATTTACCGTGGATTTCCAGTGTTTTTTGTGCGGATTTCACCTGTGGATTCCTATTGAGGAACAGGTGTAAAACGCTGCGGAATCCGCACAAAGAATTGGCATGCTGCGGAAAATACAACGCAGCGTTCCCGCGCGGTATTTTCTGCACCATGGGCACAGCGGATTTGGTTTTCCATATGTTTACATGGTACTGTAAACCTGATGGAACACTGCTGCGAATCCGCAGCGGCCAATCCGCACCGTGTGCACATGGCCTAATTCTAAAGGTATGTGCACACGCTGCGGAAAACGCTGCGGATCCGCAGCAGTTTCCCATGAGTGTACAGTTCAATGTGAACCTATGGGAACCAAAAATCGCTGTACACATGCTGCGGAAAAACTGCACGGAAACGCAGCGGTTTACATTCCGCAGCATGTCACTTCTTTCTGCGGATTCCGCAGCGGTTTTAGAACTGCTCCAATAGAAAATCGCAGTTGTAAAACCGCAGTGAAATGCGCAGAAAAACCGCGGTAAATCCACGATAAATCGGCAGCGGTTTAGCACTGTGGATTTTTCAAATCCGCTGCGGAAAAATCCGCATAGGACCAGAATACGTGTGCACATACCGAAACCCTAACCCTAGCCCTAACCCTACCCCTAACCCTAACCCTAGCCCTAACCCTACCCCTACCCCTAACCCTAGCCCTAACCCTACCCCTACCCCTAACCCTACCCCTAACCCTACCCCTAACCCTACCCCTAACCCTACCCCTAACCCTAACCCTAGTTCTTACCCCAACCTTAGTGAAAAAAAAAAAAATTCTTTATTTTTTTTATTGTCCCTATCTATGGGGGTGACAAAGGGGGGGGTCATTTACTATTTTTTTTATTTTGATCACTGAGATAGGATATATCTCAGTGATCAAAATTCACTCTGGAACGAATCTGCCGGCCGGCAGATTCGGCGGGCGCACTGCACATGCGCCCGCCATTTTGGAAGATGGCGGCGCCCAGGAAAGAAGACGGACGGACCTCGGGCGGCCAGGTAAGTATAAGGGGGGGAGATCAGGGCACGGGGGGGGGCGTCGGAGCACGGGGGGGTGGATCGGATCATGGGGGGGGGTGGATCGGAACACGGGAGGGAGGATTGGAGCACGGGGAAGGATTGGAGCACGGGGTGAGGGATCGCTGTGCGGGGGGGGTGGATCGGAGCACGGGGGGGGGGTCGCTGTGTGCGGGGGGGGGATCGGAGTGCGGGGGGGTTTGATTGCAGCACAGGGGGTGTGATTGGTGCACGGGGAAGCGGACAGGAGGACGGGGGAGCGGAGCACAGGACGGAGGGGAGCGGACCACAGATCGGGGGGGTGGGGGGGCGATCGGAGGGGTGGGGTGGGTGCACATAAGTGTTTCCAGCCATGGCCGATGATATTGCAGCATCGGCCATGGCTGGATTGTAATATTTCACCAGTTTTTTAGGTGAAATATTACAAATCGCTCTGATTGGCAGTTTCACTTTCAACAGCCAATCAGAGCGATCGTAGCCACGAGGGGGTGAAGCCACCCCCCCTGGGCTAAACTACCACTCCCCCTGTCCCTGCAGATCGGGTGAAATGGGAGTTAACCCTTTCACCCGGCCTGCAGGGACGCGATCTTTCCATGACGCATATGCTGCGTCATGGGTCGGAATGGCACCGACTTTCATGACGCAGCGTATGCGTCAAAGGTCGGGAAGGGGTTAATAGCATCTTCTTTTTTTTTTTTTTTTTTTTTTTTAACTCATACTGAAGTCAATCTGAGACTATAGGTACCTTCACACTGAGCGACTTTAGAACGATAACGATAGCGATCCGTGACGTTGCAGCATCCTGGATAGCGATATCGTTGTGTTAGACACGCAGCAGCGATCAGGATCCTGCTGTGAGATCGCTGGTCGGAGCTAGAAGGCCAGAACTTTATTTCGTCGCTGGATCACCCGCTGACATAGCTGAATCGGCGTGTGTGACGCTGATCCAGCGATGTCTTCACTTGTAACCAGGGTAAACATCGGGTTACTAAGCGCAGGTCCGCGTCTGTCGCGTCCCCCGGCGTCAGCTTCCCTGCACTGTGTCAGCGCCGGCCGGTCGTAAAGCAGAGCACAGCGGTGATGTCACCACTCTGCTTTACAGCCGGCGCTTACACAGTGCAGGGAAGCTGAAGGCGGGGGACGCGACAGACACCGGAATGTAAGTATGTAGTTTTTTTTTTTTTACATTTACAATGGTAACCAGGGTAAACATCGGGTTACTAAGCACGGCCATGCGCTTAGTAACCCATGTTTACCCTGGTTACCAGGGAAGTTCGGCATCGTTGGTTGCTGGAGAGCTGTCTGTGTGACAGCTCTCAAGCGACCACACAACGACGAAACAGCGACGCTGCAGCGATCGGCATCGTTGTCTATATCGCTGCAGCGTCGCTTAATGTGACAGTACCTTTAGCCATTTCATTCCATTTCTGCAACGTGAATGATAAACCCTACCCCCTCTAAAAAAGAATTATCTTGTGGAAATAAACCTATGTTCTCTGCAAGATTGTACACTGCCTCAAAATATCTATATTTTAACTGAATCATTATAAATTGTACAAAAACAAATCAACGCAACTGACCTTTCAATGAGCATTGCACTCAGTGGCCTCTGTCTCATAGTAAGACAATAGTGTCTTAGAGGGGTTGTCCACTGTTTTTTTTCCAGCTCAGTCAGTTTTACCGCTGTAACCAATCAGTGACAACATGTGACTGCTGACATCAATCTGTGACTTTTGATTGGTTGCAGCAGAAGATGCTCCTGAGCCAGTAGAAAAAGCATTACCTCTACAACCAATCAGTGATCACATCATATTTCCCATTAATGAAGGGATAAAGGAGAATAGCGGGGTACAAGAGCAGCAATGAAGGGGTCAGATAGCTGATTTTTTTTTTAAGGTCACCATGAGCCCATTTTTTAAATAATAAAAAAAAATAAAACTTTTTGATAACTCGTTTTCATAGCGCTTGATCGGCGAGGACACTGCTACTGATTTTGACCCAGTATCCTTTGATGTGTTTGTAACTTTGATTTGATTTTCGTATAATGTATTTTAAGTAAATTGAATGCAGAAAGAATTATGACATGTGCCAGCAGTTTTCTGACATTGAGGCATGGTTCTGCACACTTCGCTTTCCTGGCAATGACGGGAGAAAGAAGTTTTCAGATCTAGTTAACATTATGCTGCCTAATAAAACAGATGGAAATGAATACATACCTTGCTGACAGCGCAGCTGATCTAGAGGCATTGGTGAAATACTGAAATCCATTTATACCTGTGTGGTCCGATATGGAACACTGTAAAGTTTTTATGTGCCTCCGATAGCATTGCTTTCAGGGAAGTTATTGTTTGAAAAATCAAGTGTTAAGATAACTCATGAAAACGACTGATGACAGCTCTACATTAAAAGGTCGTTCAGAGTGTTTCTCTGCCATGGTGTTAGCTGGCGATGGGAGATTTAGTGGAAGTTCTTGCTCAGACGTTTTTAGCTGTTAAACAATTGTGAGCTGATGAGAAGAAAATATTGTCAGTTCTTGGTTTTAATGTCTGTGAATGAAATAATCACATTAAACTTTGAAACAATAGATGAATTGCTGGGGCTGAGTCGGATTAAGGGTTTATGGTCTTTTGATGTGCGTGCATCGCACAGCTGGTTTTCCTTGTTCTTGAAAAGGTGGGCTAAATTGTAGGCTCTCAAGGAACGACGGTGTGATATTGGAAGATTAGTGTTTTACGGCATTATACCCTTTTCTTTGAGTCTGAGACATTTGTTAAAATAATTTACCAATGTGTTTTTCAGATCTTGGATTGTAAGTTGTGTTTTTATATCTGTTCTGTGCAATGGAATAGAGATATTTAAAGGGTACCTGTCATGCCCCCAACTGTTACTAAGCTGCAGTTATTGGGTTAATCTGCAGGTTAACAGCATTACGAAGCTGTCCATCAGTCTTACTAAAAAAATCGGCTACCAGGAGAAAATTAAACTTATTTCTTCCTAGGAACCACCGGCTTTCAGTCAAAGAGGCATACTGCATTATTACAGTTACCGATCACAGCATGGTTAGCTGGCGGCTCCCGGGAGGAATAAGGTCCTGTTTCTCCTGTTAGCCGCACTTTCAGTATGGCGACTGGACAGCTATGCAAAGATATTATCCTGTAGGTTAACCCTAGAAGTGTAGCGTAATAGCATACGCGTACATGATAAATTCCCTTTATCATGTCCTGGATATACCGTATGTACAGTACAGTCCAAAAGTTTGGACGTACCTTCTCATTTAAATATTTTTTCTGTGTTTTCATGACTATGAAAATTGTACATTCACACTGAAGGCATCAAAACTATGAATTAACACATGTGGAAATATATACTTAAAAAAGTGTGAAACAACTGAAATTATGTGTTATATTCTAGGTTCTTCAAAGTAGCCACCTTTTGCTTTGATGACTGCTTTTACACACTCTTGGCATTCTTTTGTTGAGCTTCAAGAGGTTGTCACCGGGAATGGTCTTCCAACAATCTTGAAGGAGTTCCCAGAGATGCTTGGCCCTTTTGCCTTCACTCTGCTGTCCAGCTCACCCCAAACCATCTCGATTGGGTTCAGGTCTGGTGACTGTGGAGGCCAGGTCATCTGGCATAGCACCCCATCACTCTCCTTCTTGGTCAAATAGCCCTTACACAGCCTGGAGGTGTGTTTGGGGTCATTGTCCTGTTGATGGTCCAATTAAACGTAAACTGGATGGAATAGCATGCCGCTGTGGTAGCCATGCTGGTTCAGTATGCCTTCAATTTTGAATAAGTCCCCAACAGTGTCACCAGCAAAGCACCCCCACACCATCACAACTCCTCCATGCTTCACGGTGGGAACCAGGCATGTAGAGTCCATCCATTCACCTTTTCTGCGTCGCGCAAAGACACAATGTTTGGAACCAAAGATCTCAATTTTGGACTCATCAGACCAAAGCACAGATTTCAACTGGTCTAATGTCCATTCCTTGTGTTCTTTAGCCCAAACAAGTCTCTTCTGCTTGTTGCCTGTCCTTAGCAATGGTTTCCAAGGAGGTATTTTACCATGAAGGCCTGCTGCACAAAGTCTCCTCTTAACAGTTCTGGTAGAGATGTGTTTGCTGCTAGAACTCTGTGTGGCAATCTAAGGCTGCTGTTAACCTGCGATTGGTCTTCCTTTCCTGGGGCGGTCCTCATGTGGGCCTGTGTCTTTGTAGTGCTTTATGGTTTTTGCCACTGCACTTGGGGAAACTCAAAGTTTTCCCAATTTTTCAGACTGACTGACCTTCATTTCTTAAAGTAATGATGGCCACTTGTTTTTCTTTACTTAGTTGCTTTTTTCTTGCCATAATACAGATTCTAACAGTCTATTCAATAGGTCTATCAGCTGTGTATCCACCAGACTTCTACACAACACAACTGATGGTCCCAACACCATTTATAAGGCAAGAATCCCACTTATTAAACCTGACAGGGCACACCTGTGAAGTGAAAACCATTCCCAGTGACTACCTCTTGAAGCTCATCAAGAGAATGCCAAGCGTGTGCAAAGCAGTCATCAAAGCAAAAGGTGGCTACTTTGAAGAACCTAGAATATAAGACATAATTTCAGTTGTTTCACACTTTGTTGTTAAGTATATAATTCCACATGTGTTAATTGATAGTTTTGATGCCTTCAGTGTGAATGTACAATTTTCATATATAAAGGTACGGATGATTGACCTCGTGGAGACCAACACCCAACACCGCGGAGACACCATCACGTGTTTCTCAACGCAGTGATCCAGAACACTGCCCCCAAATACAAGTACAATTTTCATAGTCATGAAAATACAAAAAAATCTTTAAATGAGAAGGTGTGTCCAAACTTTTAGTCTGTACTGTATATGAGCATATAAACAAATCCTATGTCTGTACTTGTATCAATAGTGTGACCATACTCTACATCACTGTACATAGTGTCTGGTTATTTCCCTTGGCTACTGCCCATACATGCGCTTACAGTCTATTTCCTCCCCTCCTATACACTCACTCTGGTAGGGTTTCATTGGAATACCGTGATGCCAGAATGGACTTTAGGTATTAGATAGAGGAGAGCTTATTTCCTGGAAAATGCCTAAATGAACATGGGTAGAAGATGCAGTCCTAAAGATGTTATCCTTAGTGCCCATTGTTTTACGCATTTGCTTGTATTTTAATAGTGAACCTAAAAATTGTTAGGGGTCATAAATTCCTCACCCGGAAAGACAGGTGTTGCCGAGTTGGTGTCTCCTGGCCCGTTTCTTGGATATCATGTAAGCATCCTATTCAAATTAATAGGAAAAGGGCACAACACTTGTTGGGAGTTCACCAGCCTAAGCCTCTAGTAGACTCCATCTCAGCTGCACCTCTACCGTCCTGACACAAAAGTAACAGGGTCTGGATAACCCATTTAAAGCATGAATAAGGAAATTTGTGATAATTCCATCAGCTACTTGTTAACTTGTTGATATTGGTCCCCATTACCCAACGACTCCAGTTCAAAACTCTAATCATAACATACAAAGCCATCCACAACATGTCTCCTCCATACATTTTTGACCTAGTCTCCTGGTACTTACCTGCATGCAACCTTCAATCCTCTCAAGATCTTCTTCTATACTCCCCTCTTATCTCCTCTTCTCACAATCGCATACAAGATTTCTCAGACAAGTGATGAAAAACTCATCAGTGTTTTATCAATAAACAAATGACTTACTGTACATACAAATTCAATTTTTTTAATTCCGCATGTTGTTTACTTTTCACAGAATTAAATAGGCCCTTGAACAATAATTGGACCAAATTAGTGAATTTTGTATGTTTCTAGAACCAGTGAACCATCTCAGTCAGCACTTGCACATTAAAATGATGTAGTGAATATGCATTTAGTATAGTTGAAGTGTAACCGCAAGTGTAAAATAACAATATTAAAACAAAAAAGTCAACTTTTTAGTCCCCTGCAGCTGCTCTGTCAGTCCCCCACATGGTTTGCCCCCGCACATCATTGCCCCCAGGTTAAAGGCTCGTATTAAAGAGACATTTAGACAATGTAAACAATGCTCCAGAGAAATAGTTTAAGTTGTTTCAGTTTACTTGTCTCTGCCATTTCAGGAGAAGTCTACATGCATCAGGTTACACCAGGTTATGGACAATCTAGTCATCTTTCATTAGTTTGCTTAAAAGTTATAAGGAAATTCTATGTATAATTTAATTGTAGCAGTGAATTTCCTATGTAAGTTTCATATTAAAGGGAACCTGTCAGCCCAAACCATGGGCAGCGTGTATCAGCCACTGGCTGTAGTGTTCCATCCAGGTGTGTTTGTCTCTTCCACCCTGTGAAGTATCAGAGAAACACACTCTTTTAATGCACAGCGCAGCTCAGGTCCCCAGCTTTGTCTTCCCACCTGCTAACAGTGACTGGCAAGTCTCTGCCTACGTGCACATATAGGTGTTTGCTATAGTTTAGTCAGCCTCAGTATCTGCCATGAACCATAGGACCTAGGCCGTGATCAAGGTCTTGGACAGATGACCACGTTAGCATCCTTTCTATTTCTACATGCTGACTTATCAATAAAACTTTAATTGCATACTTACCGTAAGTGAGTACTGTGATACTTTTCACTATAATTTACTAGCAAAAGCATTAGTTCTTCTATATCTATTTTTGGTGTGCTATTGGGCTTTTGTCTACTGTTCAGTGTCCTGATGGGCTGGCATTCATTTCTGGACACCTACTAAGCTAGTATCAAATTTCTGGTGGTCTCTTGAGCTAGCAACATATTGATGATATGATGGATTTGAGACAATTCTCACTAGACCCTGTGGACTAGCGTTCCCATTTTAGAGGTTTGCTAATTATCCCTATACTGTGGGCAGATACCCACTTTTGTTTGTCTCAGTGTACAAGTGTCCACCATGTGCTGATCCTGATGAGAGTTTTCACTTCTTCATGTTGAGGATTATAGATGTGGGCTTCCAAAACAGATTTGGAGGTACTTTTTTATTGTAAGGCTACTTTCACACTTCCGTCGGTACGAAGCCGTCGCAATCCGTCGGCCCGACGTACCGACTGATGTTGTGCTAAATTTAGCACAACGTGGGCAGCGGATGCAGTTTTACAACGCATCTGCTGCCCATTGTGATGAGCGGGGAGGAGGCGGCAGAGTTTCACCCGCACATGCGCGGTCGAAAATGGCGGACACGTTGCACAAAAAAACGTTACATTGAATGTTTTTTGTGCATCGTGTCCGCCAAAACACAATGGATCCATTGCACGACGGATGCGATGTGTGCCCTTCCATCGCGGTCCGTCGCTAATACAAGTCGATGGGCAAAAAGCACATTTGCAGGATCCATTTTTTGCCCATAACGACGGATTGCGACGGAGGAAAAAAGACGGAAGTGTGAAAGTTGCCTAAGTCAATACTGTGATTGCAACATCACTGTCTAAAATAACCCACATTGGGGAATACAAGTTGTCAATATTTGCCATGCTACTTGTTCATATAGCAGAAATTATCTGTTTGTGTATGCCCTTTCCCTGGCAGTTGGTCCAATTGCAAAAAAACATAAAATCAGGACATACATAAAGGTGAAATTGAACAGTCTACTCTTTCTATAATGTTTTAGTAAATACTATCCCTCATAAAACAACATTTGTGGAGTATCATTTTTCATAAATCTGCATCGTGCCATTTCCCTTTTATTCCTTCTAGAAATTTGCAAATAATGTGACAATTTGGTGTTAAATTTCCACTTATCAAAGGGGTTGTTTCATAAAACAGTCTGACATTGATTGGATAGTGTACGCCCTAGTAACGAAATAACTCCAATTGGTAACATCCAGTTGTCAATTGATTTCTAGGAGGAATAAAAGAGGAATGGCACATTCTAAAAAAAAAAAAGATGCTCCGGAATGGTTCTTTCATAAAGGGTACAAGAATTTACTTAAAGCACCTCTCCAGCGTTTTTTTTTTTCATTGCTGGAGTGGCACGTTAAATGTAAACCCTATACCCCCATTCTTATACTCACCTGCTAGTGGCTTCAGCCTTTTACCAATGGCGCTCCGGTCCTGCAGCACCATCTTATAACAGTTGTTTCTGATGATCCGAAGTCAGAAGCTACTTCACAAGCTCTCAGTGCAAGTCTGAGAGCCAGAAAGAGGCTTGCATTTAAAAGTGACCTCTGGCGCTCTCCGGCAGACACTAGAGCTCGCCGGGAGGTCACTTTTCACCGGAGAAGGTTTGAAACAACGCTGGAAAAGAATGATGGGTACAACAGGTGAGTATGAAACAAGAGGCAGGGGACTTACATTTAAAGCATCACTTCAGTGGTACAATTAAAGGAAATGCTGGAGTGGTGCTTTAAATAGACATATCAGGGGTGGTGAGAGGTCCTCCTTAAGTCTGTGGCCAACTTAGAGCTCTACACCTAACCTGCTCTACACTCGTCATTTTCAGTTGCTTTTCTGGTATGATGTGATAAAACTACATACCAGAACAATGGCCCTGGCTGCTTTACATCAAGGGTCGTTAAGCCAAGTTGTTAATCTTGTGAAGTATTACAGCTATACAATTCTACAAACAGAATGCTTAAAATATGATGGGTGTGTAAATTCCACAGCTAATTCCATTCCGTGGTATGTGGCTGTAATGCAGCTCCTGTTCTGTTCAAAGTCATGCCCATGGCATGTTGCATGCCACACAAAGCATGGGGGCATCAGGATGCCTAGCACACACAGATTAAGTTAGGCCACTTTCCATGCCATGTGGAATATTTAGGTGTTGCTTTATTCAGTTGTATGTGTTTATTGACATCCTAATGGCCAGAGTATGCCGCCCACTATTGGAAAAAGGTTTACCGTAACTCATTCATGTTGTCATTGATATTCTTTGTGCTACAGTTCAATTATCTAGTTATAAATCACCAATACAAGCTTCACCAAGTGACATGTGTTTTACTGTATGTCTGCGGATGTCAGCCATAAAAGGCTACTTATTTTCCATAGGAAAGCATGTCTGACCTTGATTTCTTTTCCTTGGCAGAGAGTATAAATTGCTGAATGAAACCTTTCTTTTCTAGTATGTACTGTTAGTACCAGGATAGGATAGGATACTCCTACACAATTTTAAAAAAAGGAAATTAGGTAAATAGGAAAATTGTTGGTGCCTGCTTCTTTCTCTACACTAAGTCATAGTTTTTAGTGAAAACCTCACATTTACTTACATTTTTGTTCAGTATGTATTAATATCCAATTTTAAAAAGTGAAATAACTTTAAAAAGAGGCTGGAAAGCGGAAATAGAAGTATTAAAAAAATATATTATACCATTAGTATTTTAGAATGAAATGATGGGAGCCGCAGTCATGCACGACACTCTTACCTTATGTTATAAAGAGGACCTGTCACCATGTCAACAGTATCCAATATTGCTTTTATTTTATTCTCATTGCTTCCCTGTGTTTTACCGTATGTATTTTATTTATTTTTTTATTTCACGATTTGATTCCAGATCTGTAGGCCATTTTATTTAGTGGTAATTTTTATTGTCTTTCCAAGGAGGCAGTGGTGCTCACAGGGTAATCAGCGGAGCAGCCTAAACCTAAGAACTCAGAGTATCTCGTGAACCACAACCCCCGTGATGAAGGCCCTAAAAATTAAATTAAGAGTCCATGTCTTTGGAATTGTATGGGGGATTTAAAACCTACAAAAAAATAGGATACTCATGGGATCACTGGGAATAAAATAAGACAAAAAATTGGCCACATTTGACCTGGTGACAGGTCTTCTTTAAATGTCCTATAAAATACTAAACATTCCATGTCTACTGTTTGGCACGTGTCTACACCTTGTGGTTTCTATTGGCAGTGCAGTTGACTTCATAGTTCAGTGTAATAATACTAGTTTTAATTATTATAAAACTTTTATCTCTCTCCTTTTTAGACATTATTTCGGATCCTGTCCATTCTACACCATTTTGCTACAGAAAACATGTAAAGATAATTGAATAACATTTTTTATGTCACATCAATTCTTTATGTGGTTTTAGCCTAATCAAAGGACTGTATTTAATGTTGAGTTGACATCATAGCGTAGGTTAGAAAGGTACTCAAACACCTCAGGTATCTGTTAATTGAATTCTCATTCTGCCAATTATAGTTCTTTTCAAAGAGGAGAAAGGCTGCCACGAGAGGGGTCTATCTGCCCCGAAAAAAAAGAATTAACATTAAAATTCCTGATATTTTTTTCTAACACATTATCTGCCTGGAGAGGCCTTCACATGATATAGATGCTCAGCTCTTTTGTAGTAACTTCTCTGTTTTGGGTAGAGTCTTTTCATCAAAGAGAGACAACTTTTTAAACACTTTTTATATTTGGGGATGGATCTGAAAGTTTATTCTTTTGTCAGAGAAACTGAATAATTTTGAATAATTTGTGACCACTTATAAGGAACCTCCATCTTTAAATTAATTGAATTCTGAAGTGAACCTTGTTCACACATAAATGACGCGAAGTAGGATTGTAAAATCTTATGAGCTGGGTCCTCTTTCTCTTCCCACTGTCTTTTCTAATTGTTTAATTTTTACTGATACTGTGCAGTCATATAGCTAGTGCCAGTGATGCAAGCTTTGCGAAAGACTTTCCTGGCATAAAAGAACTGGATCAAATTCTGACAGGCACAAAATATTTATTTTTAGAGCCCCATTGATTCCATGGTTCTGTACACGAGGAGGGGTTACTTACAAAATACAAATATAAAATACAGGGCATAGCACTAACAGTACAGAGAGGCTAGGGTTATGCCCTTACTGTCTACAGTCAGCAATGGGGAAGGAGTCACTAGGTTGGGGGGGTGTTGGCAGCTCCAGTGGTGGTGAGGTGGAAGTGGGGTCATTGCAGGCTGTAAGTTTTCTTGAAGAGATGGGTTTTCAAGTTTCATCTGAAAGTTTCATATGTGGTTTCTAACTGGACGTGTTGGGGCACTTGGAGGTGATTGGGTAAGGAATGTGTAAGTGTGATGGACAGAATTAGATCTTAGGACGACTGGCCAGTATGTGTTGGAAGATATCGGGAGATTAGTTTAGCAGAGAAAGATTATGGACAGCCTTATAGGTCAATGTTAGAAGTTTGAATTGGATTCATTGGAGATTTGAAGCCAATGAAGGGATTTGTAGAGGGGAGAAGCAGAGGAGTATCAAGGAGAGAGAAGTGGCTTAATTTTATTAAAATATGTAGCTACTAACTGGTGCACTATTATAGATATATATGCACAGCACCAGGTTCTTCATTATATGTTGCCATGAAATGTAAGGGAGCTAAGGAAATGATAGATAATGGTGTGAAATCTTTGGCATAGGTATAAAGGGGTAGAGATTATGCCAATAGTCAAAGTTTTATCATGTAAGAAAATTGTGTAGTATGTTCTGATGTATGATGTAACTTTTTGTTAGGTGTCGAGTTCCTGCCGCTGCACAGGGGGAATCACGAACCATGTCCTCTGCGATCTCCCTTTCTTCCCCAGCCGCTGAGGATCTTGCTCAGCAGAGACGTCGGTAACAGCGTCTTGCGCAAGCTGATGCTGTGCATCTGGTTACTGCTGCCATCCCAGGTCCGGCTATTGTAACCAGCATTAGTCAGCGGCAAACAGACGTTCCTGGGACTAAGTCCTGCTTTTTGCCTACTGAGCATGCCCATGGGACAACCTCACATTGGAGGTCGGGGGTCACATGCCCAGGTCCTCAAGCGGCTCCGATTGGACCACTGGCAAGGTCCCGGCAGTGTGTGTGTGGATGTGTTCTGGTGAAAGCTCTTAAATGATCCCCTTCCATAGCGTAGTTGTCTGAGTGTGGGTGATTGGAGCTGACATAGAGCCAGTTAAGTGCTATCCAGCATGAGGTACGATCTTACTGCATCAAATCAGCAGCGTCTGCCAGTGTGGCTCCATGTGCAGCTAGTGCGCTTTCCGGTCCCTAACTAGGGTGGTTAGTGGCATCCGCCAGAACGGTGCTGCGCGCACTTAGTGCGCTAAATCTTTATTTAGTTAGTTTTCTCTGTGATGCAACAGGATTCACCTCCATACATACCGGGTGAAGCTAACCCATGTGTGTTTTTATTATACCGCCATATACAGTTATATACATTACCGAGCAGCTGGTAATATCTCTGCACGGTAGACCCTGGACACCTTATAGCTTCCTTTATATTATTTGGTTTATATTATTTGGTGCGTTCCACCATTGCAATAAATGATTGTACAGTAGCTTTGTAGTGTTTCACTCTCTAACTCTAGGTTCACATTAGCGTTTATTTGCTCAGCATATCATCTGCCTGTGCAAACGCATTCCAAAATTCATGCAAACACAAGTTTACGCTGCTTTTTTATCTGCATAATCTTATGCATGACGGCAAAAAATGCTGCGTTTGCATGTGTTTGTATGCGTTTTTGCATGAATTTGCGTTGTTTATGCACATGCTTACGGTATTTCCCAATGGGCGTGGCTTATGAGATTTCTATATATAGACCCTGCACAGATGAAATCCTCTTCTTTTGATGTTGTATCCTGCTGCAAGATGGATCTTAGTCAGAGCTTCAATCTGAATCTGGATTTATCATTGAAATTGACTTTTGCTTTTGCTGTGGCTTGTGAGGAAGAGAGGAGAAGAGAAAGTCAGTATTGGCAACACCCCATTGTTAAAGTCTGAAAGAGGCATGGAGCCTACCACTCATTGCTCACCGAGCTTCGTGAAAACCTGCAAAAGTTTGTTGAATACACGAGGATGTCTGAACACAGCTACTATGTAGAGCAATTCCTGCTGAGGAACGTCTGTTGGTGACCCTAAGGTATGTAATTTTGAAAAAGAAACACCTGTCATTAATATTCTCGTTATAAAAGCCATATAATGATTTTTTTTCCCATTTTCTTTTCCACAGATTCCTGGCTACCGGAGAGACCTTAAGAGCTTTACATTTTCAATTTCGGCTTGGACTGTCCATCCTTTCTGTCATTGTTGGAGACACCGGCCGTGCATTGTGTGACGTTCTGCGTGCAGAATTCCTCCCCCAACCCACATCTGAACTCTGGCTGAAAAATTTAAGGAAATTTGTCATTTTCCCAACTGTGTGGGCTGTGGACGGCAAACACATTCAGATTCTTAAACCAGCTGGAAGTGGATCCGAGTACTTCAATTGTAAAAAATACTTTTCCATTGTTCTCATGGCAGATGCAGATGCCGAGTGTAGATTTGTCACCGTTGACATTGGCTCATGTGGACAAGGAAATGACTCACAAACTTTCAAAAACTGTAACATGGGACAACGTTTGTATGCTAATAGTTTCAATTTCCCACCACCACAACCTCTTCCGAACCCTGAAGGACCGCCAATGCCATTTGTTGTTGTTGGAGATGAGACGTTTCAAATGTGTGCCAACCTCATAAAACCATACTCAAGTCGGAACTTGAATCACACCAAACGTATTTTCAACTACTGACTGACATGGGCACGAAGAACTGTGGAGTGTGCATTTGGTGTGCTGACAGCTAAATGGCGCATTTTGGGAACACCAATCAATCTTAAAATAGAGACAATTGATGAAGTTGTGAAAGCGTGTGTCGTTCTGCATGATTACTTCCTGGAAAAAGAGCAACCCCACGTCGAATTGGAGGAACCTGTTAATGCAACATTGCCGGATTATCATGCTCACCCTCTGAGGACTACAGTGGAAGTATCAGGGATAAATTGGCTGCCTACTTTGTCTCTGATATTGGACGTGTGTCATGGCAAGATGAAATGGTTTAAGCTGTAAATAAGTCATGTTATGTATCTGTACTTTTTTCTGACTGTAATATTAACACATTGAATGTAACTTTAATAATAAACTCCTTAACTGTAACACCCGTTAATACTTCACTCAACAATACACTCAACAATACACACATCTACTATATAATTGTCTAAGGGTCACTTCCGTCTGTATGTCTGTCTTTCTGTCTGTCTGTCACAGATATTCATTGGTTGCGGCCTCTGTCTGTCATGGAAATCCAAGTCGCTGATTGGTCATGGCAAAACGCCCACGACTAGGGTTGAGCGAAACGGGTCGGCCAGATTCAGAAGTCGCCGACTTTTGGGAAAGTCGGGTTTCATGAAACCCGACCCCTGTGTGAGGTCGGCCATGAGGTCGGCGATCTTCTGAACTGGAATCGGAATTCCGATACCGATTCCCGATATGTTTAAGATATCGGGAATCGGTATCGGAGTTCATATTAATGTGTAAAATAAAGAATCAAAATAAAAAATATTGAAATACTTACCCTCGGACGCGCCCTGGTTGTAACCGGGAGCCTTCCTTCCTAAGAATGAGCGCCTGAAGGGCCTTCGATGACGTCGCGGCTTGTGATTGGTCGCGTGAGCGGTCACATGGGCGTCACGCGACCTAATAGGTATATACTCACCCTCGGACGCACCCTGGTTCTAACCCGCAGCCTTCCTTCCTAAGAATCAGTGCTTGAAGGACCTTAGATGACGTCGCGGCTTGTGATTGGTCGCGTGACGCCCATGTGACCGCTCACGCGACCAATCACAAGCCGCGACGTCATCGAAGGCCCTTCAGGCGCTCATTCTTAGGAAGGCTCTCGGTTACAACCAGGGCGCGTCCGAGGGTAAGTATTTCAATATTTTTTATTTTGATTCTTTATTTTACACATTAATATGGATCCCAGGGCCCGAAGGAGAGTTTCCTCTCCTTCAGACCCTAGGAACCATTAGAAACCCAATGCACTGCATTGGGTTTCATGTTTCGGCCGACCCCGACCCCGACTTTTCTATAGGATCGGCCGATTTCACTCGACCCGACTTTTGAAAAAGTCGGGTTTCGTGAAATCCGACCCGATCCTATAAAAACAAAAGTAGCTCAACCCTACCCACGACCATTGCCATGATCAATCAGCGGCGGCCAGAGTCTGGCAGCGAAATGGCCGCTGCTTTACTGCCCTGCAGTCAGCGCTAAGCGTTCATACAGGGTTAATGCCAGTGTTAACGGACCGCAGTGTAACGCACTCCATTAACGCAGCTATTAACCCTGTGTGACCAACTTTTTACTATTAATACTGCGTATGCAGCATCAATAGTAAAACGATCTAATGTTAAAAATAATAATAAAAAAAAGGTTATTCTCACCCTCCGAGGTCATGTGCTGTCCTCGGCAGTGCAAGTGGCAGGTTCCAGTGCCAAGGATGCTATGCGTGAAGGACCTGCCATGACGTCATGTTCATGTGACCGCGACGTCATCACAGGTCCTGCGCTCATACCAACCCTGGGACCGGAAGCAACTGTGCGCACCGCACACAGGCGCCAGGACTACAAGGGGCCCTTGGAAGGTGAGTATATGTTTATTTTTTATTTTAAGTCTTTTTTAACCACGCATATTGTGTCCACATTGCTGTATACTACATGGGCTGTGCTACATGCTGCATGGGCTGCGTTATATTCTACATGGCTGCTATGTAATACTATGTGGGCAATGTTATATACTGCGTGGCCACTGTTATGTACTGCGTGGCCACTGTTATATACTGCGTGGCCTGTATTAACGCATCGGGTATTCAAGAATATGTCGTGGCCTGTGCTATATACTATTTGGCTACTATATACATACATATTCTAGAATACCCGATGCGTTAGAATCGGGCCACCATCTAGTTATTAATATTTGCCAAATGCCAGAATAATGAGAGAGAGAATGGTTCAAGGCATTTATATTACTTACTGAAAAGTTTACATACATTTCATTAGTATTTGGTACTATTGCCCTTAAAGGAAACCTGTCACCCCCAAAATCGAAGGTGAGCTAAGCCCACCAGCATCAGGGGCTTATCTACAGCATTCTGTAATGCTGTAGATAAGCCCCCGATGTATCCTGAAAGATGAGAAAAAGAGGTTAGATTATACTCTCCCAGAACCTGGGAGTAGGAATTCCCGAACAGGCATGTATGCAGAGTCTGTGATGGTACTGCATTGGGGGAGCTACAGCCCGTCTGAGGATCTGGACTGTCAGGTGACCTGGTGAGCAAGGCATTGTCCGGGATGGTGACCCCAGTTCGGCAGCTTCCCTGGAAGAAAGAGTACTTACAGGAGTCTGTGTGGAGTGGGAGTTCCTGGAAGGTAACCCAGAGTATGGGGAACTCTGTGCACTGACAGGGGGTCAGTTAATGAACTGTGTGGTCTTCCACGGTAACTGGACGAAGTGAGGTCCGGCATGTTTAGAGACTGCGAACCAATGTCGTGTGCGTTATATGAGTATAGACATTGATACGGCGTATGGACACCCCCGGGAATTAGTCAAGGAGGACTGGCGGGTGTAGTGTCTGAACTATGAGTTAAAGCCGTATATGAAGTATCTAAGATAAAGCTGCAACTTAATGTCATCTCTTGGTGCCCATTGTGTTCCATGAAGTATATAATGAACTGTGCATGACTCTTTTTTTTTATGACTGCATAATAAACCGCATGGACTATTTAATAGAGCAAATTGTGCCCGTGTGACTGAATCCCGTTGCTAAGAGATTGCCCCTAACACATGCAGTAAGCACTATATTACAATATACAGGTTGGAGCGCGGTAATTTGCTTTTTTGCACTGCATGCTGTGGCGGCACTGTCGGTCGAAGAGAGGGGAGAGTGGGTGTGGCTTACAGTGGCTGATGGGAGATTTGTATTCCTCTGCCTTTCAGTTGCCATCATGCAGTGGACACGTGAGGAGAGGTCATTTTGTGTTGAAGCGTATTTTTCAAATGCCCACTCGATCATTGCAGTGCAGCGTGCTTTTCGTTTACAATTCGCTGTTCCTCCACGCGGACGTGTTCCTGGACGGCAATCAATTGTAAATTGGGTGAATGCATTCAGAACAGCAGGGAATGTGTCATGTGTACGAAGGGGACCTGAGAGAAGGATTACAACACCACAAAACATCGAGAGAGTTAGAGCAGCAGTACTGCAATCTCCGAAACGCTCTGCTCGGAAGCAATCATTTTCTCTTGGCATTTCAAGATGTTCTCTCCACCGGATTCTTCATGATGAACTGAATTTTCACCCGTATAAAATGTGCGTGGTCCAACATTTGTCAGCATGGGACTATTTGACACGGCGGACCTCTTGTGAAGACATGTTAGCAACGATACCCCGTGACGCAATTGTGTTTTTTTCTGATGAGGCACATTTTCACCTCAGTGGGTGTGTAAACAAACAAAATATGCGTTACTGGAGTGAAACAAACCCCAGAGAAGTTCACGAGAGACCTCTGCATTCGGACCGCGTCACTGTGTGGTGCACCATATCACGAGTAGGCATCATTGGTCCTTACTTTTTTCAGGATAATGGTCGTGCCATAACTGTGAACTCCGAACGGTACTTGTCTATGATACAGGATTATTTTCAGCCGGCTCTTGAGGCAATGGAACTAGAGGATACATGGTTCCAACAGGATGGTGCCACTGCACACACAGCAAGGGTTACCATGAATTGTTTGAGGCAAATGTTTCCTGGACGGCTTATCTCTTTGAGGGGAGATGTGAACTGGCCAGCACGCTCACCAGATTTAGCCCCATGCGATTTTTTCTATTCGCCACGACAGCACCCACTAGAGAGAGGGGATCCGCCCCTAGGAACAGGAAACCTACAGAGAGATAAAAGGGGCGGCCCCCCCTCGCTCCTCAGTTGGTTTCCTGTTCTTAGATGGAGACCCACAGAGAAGACTCTATGGATTTAGGAAGAGGAAGACCTGCCTGGACTACCGCCTGTATGACTCTGCTGAGCGGCAGGGGTTCCAGAGCAGGTAGACAGAGTCGGGGGAAGGATCCTGCGGGCTCCCCCCTCATCTGGTGCGGCTGACAGGCAGCCTGAAGATATCCAACGGTCTCCCTGCTGGGACACGGTTGTGGAGACGCCGACAGTGCGGGTACCTGGTGCGGCCGGTAATAGAGGACGTCCTCCGGTGTGCGTCTGAGCAGCGGTGAGACGGTTCCGCGATCCGAGGCCCTCCTGTCCCTCCAAGGTAAGAGGTGACATGGTGGGATGCAGCAGGCAGCGGCATCTCCCGGCATACAGGACGCGGGCGCATGCGCAGTAGCGTCGGCGTCCCGGAAATGGAGATGAACTTCCGGGGCACGGTGTTGGAGATTATTTCCGGGGGGAACCGCCATATTGGATTCCCCCATGCGGTGCCATTACTCTGAACGCCGGATTTGTAAGTAAAAAAAAAAAAAAAAAGACAAAGCAAGGGGTGTGTACATGTCGTCCCAAGAGGAGGTCAGGGTGCACCCTATGGAAGAGCCATTAGTCCCTAGTGGTGAAGCCAGGAAAAGGAATAGTGGACACTCTAAAATAAGTGACTCCACTGATAAATCAGGAAGAAAATCCTCCCGTTCCACACCCCAGGCTAAGACATCTCCGCAGCCAGTATAAATATTACGCTGGGTGAGTGCGTATATAGCTTCACTGAAGCTTATATTGATTCCTTTGCTTATATTATTTCTAGGCAAAGAGGACGGGGAAGAGTAAGCACAAACAATGTGCCATATGTACCGAACCCCTGCCTGACTCCTATCTTAAAAATCTGTGTCAGGCATGTATAGACAACACCTTACGGCAGGAGGAATCGGTTAAAATGAATGAGATACGGCTCATAATTCGGGAAGAACTTCAGTCGTTGGGAGGTGGTTCTACTTCTTCAGTAAATATGGAGAAACGAAGGAGAAAAACATCCTCTCCTAGAGCTGACACATCAGCAGAGAGTGGGGAGGTCGACTCTGATATTTCTCAGCAATCTAATTCCTCAGAGGAAGAGGACTTCGTCTGTTTTCCAACTGAGGGCATAAACAACCTAGTAAAATCAGTGAGAAATACGATGGGGGTGTCTGAATCAAAAGAACCCCAGACGCCACAAGAAGTTATGTTCGCTGGTCTTTCTCAGAAGAAAGGCCACGTATTTCCAATAAATCAGGCCATAAAAGATCTCGTTAAAAAAGAATGGAGTAGAGGTCAAAAGGGGTTGGTCCCAATATCCTGTAAGAGATGCTACCCCTTTGATGATGAGGATTTGAATACCTGGGCCAAGATACCAAAAGTCGATGCGGCAGTTGCGTCTACATCTCGCCATTTCTCCTTACCAGTGGAGGATGCAGGTTCCTTATCAGATCCTATGGACCGGAAATCAGATGCACTCCTTAAAAAATCGTGGGAGGCCTGTGTCACGGCATTCAAGCCGGCTATTTCAGCCACATGTACTGGCAGATCAATGCTAGTATGGCTGGATCAGCTGGATCAAAAGATTAAAAGTGGCGTATCCAGAGAAAAATTAAGGGCATCTATCCCTTTGATTAAAGGTGCTGCGGCTTTCATATCAGATGCCTCAATTGATTTCCTTCGCCTGGCGGCCAGAACAGCTAATCTCGCTAATACGGCTCGGCGGGCTTTATGGTTAAAAAACTGGAAGGGGGATGCCCAGTCAAGATCCAAATTATGTTCCATACCCTGTCAGGGTGAGTACCTGTTTGGAACAGTCCTTGATGATATTCTCACTAAGGCGGGCGAGAGGAAGAAAGGATTCCCTAATCCCTTTATTCCGTCTTACAGAAGGGCGTTCAGGAAGCCACCATTCGGAAGAAAGGGAGGCTTCAGAGACAGGTGGAATAATAAAGATTTCAAACAAAAAGGAAATCTGTTTAATAAACGCCCCTTCAAGCCAACCGATAAATTCCATCAGTGATATTTCTCCGGTGGGTGGAAGACTAAAACAATTCAGTCATCATTGGAAAGAAATAACAACTAATCAATGGGCTATTAAATTAACATCCTCAGGCCTCACACTAGACTTTATTAAAATTCCTCCGGATTCTTTCCTTCTTACCACCTTAAGATCCAAGCCTCAGCAAGAGGCACTTGAAACTGAGGTTAAATCCCTCCTACGCAAACATGTCCTAGTAGAGGTTCCATCTTCCCAGATAGGGAGAGGCTTTTACTCTCCCTTGTTTCTGATTAGTAAGCCGGATGGCTCTTTCAGAACTATAATCAATTTGAGGAAGCTGAATTCCTTTATAAAACCTAAAACATTCAAAATGGAATCCATTCGTTCAGCTATAAAAAATCTATTTCCAAATTGTTACATGGTAGTATTGGATCTTAAAGATGCTTACTACCATATTCCCATTCATAATTCACACCAACAATTTCTTCGGGTAGCAGTTTGTATAGAGGGGCAAATTCGTCATCTACAATATAGAGCAATGCCCTTCGGGTTATCTATGGCCCCAAGGATTTTTACTAAGTTACTATCAGAAGTAATGTCTTTTTTACGGGTAAAGGATACTTTGGTCATCCCATATCTAGATGACCTGTTGATTGTAGGAAAGAGCCCCCTACAGTGTGAGCAGAGATTACGGGAATTAGTGATATCCTTACAATCCCTGGGTTGGCTAGTTAATTGGGAAAAATCTAGACTTCAGCCTGTAACGTGTCAGAAATTCCTTGGGCTCCTTCTAGATTCGGTCGACCAGATTTGTAAACTGCCTGAGGATAAGAAATTCTCCATAGTTGATAAGGTGTCCTCAGCAATAAAAAGACGTAGTATGTCACTAAGACAGGTCATGTCATTGCTAGGCTCTCTAACATCGTGCATTCCTGCGGTTCAGTGGGCACAGTTCCATACTAGGCAGCTACAAAAATTTGTATTGAAGGAGGACATTAAGAATAGAGGATGTCTGGATAGAACAGTTTTCCTAACATCGGAAGTATTACACTCCCTTAGGTGGTGGTTGGATCAGAATAATCTTTCAAAGGGGGTTCTATGGGTAATCACTCCTTCTAGTGTTGTAACCACAGATGCTAGTCCTGAAGGCTGGGGGGCACATTTTCAGGATCAATGGGTTCAGGATCTTTGGTCCAGCTCAGATCTTAATAATTCCTCGAATGTCAAGGAGTTGAGGGCGGTATATTACTCCCTTCTCCACTTTCTTCCCCAGCTCAGCGGCTCTCATACAAGAGTATTCTCCGACAACACCACTGCGGTAGCTTATCTGAACCATCAGGGAGGTACAAGGTCGGACAAACTCAGGGAGGTGGCATCAGACATCATGGAGTTAGCCGAAGATCATCTACTATCACTATCGGCAGTACACATCAGAGGCACAGACAACTTTCGTGCCGATTTCCTGAGCCGTCATACTCTTCATCATGGGGAATGGATGCTGAGCAGGAAAATTTTCAAAGCAATAACAGCTCGATGGGGTGTTCCTCAAATAGACTTGTTTGCCACAAGAGCCAACCGTCAAGTCAAGATGTTTGCCTCTCTAAACAGGGAGGACAAGCCAGACATACTCGATGCCCTCCAGACACCATGGACATTCGATCTAGCCTATGCTTTCCCTCCATGGAATCTATTACCTATAGTAATAAGAAAAATAAGGGAGGAGGGCGCAAAAGTTCTGTTGATAGCCCCATTCTGGCCCAAGAGGCCATGGTTCTCATGGCTGAGGGCGATGTCAGTGTCAGATCCATGGATTCTGCCTCAGTCCAAGGACCTGCTCTCTCAAGGTCCATTCCTCCATCCTCAGGCAAAGGGCATGAACTTAACTGCCTGGAGTTTGAGAGGCGGTTACTAAATCTCAGGGGGTTTTCTAATGGATTAATCGATACTCTTATGAAGAGCAGAAAACCTTCAACTACCAGGATTTATGTTAGAATTTGGAGGAAATTCCTTCAATTTCATACTACACAATTTTCCTCTGAGATTCCTATATTTGCAATGTTAGAATTTCTACAAAAAGGGCTGGAATTAGGGCTCTCCGTGAGCACTCTGAAGGTGCAGGTTTCAGCATTAGGAGCTCTTTTTAATCATAACATTGCAGGAAATAAATGGATATCCCGGTTTATATCCGCTTGTGAAAGATCAAAACCAATTAACATTCCTCGGGTTCCTCAGTGGGATCTTTCGATAGTTTTAAATGCATTAACACAACCACCTTTTGAGCCTCTCCATACAGCCTCACTAAAGAATATTTCTTTGAAGACGGTTTTGTTAGTGGCGTTAGTCTCTGCCAGAAGAGTGAGCGATCTCCATGCATTATCTATAGATCCTCCCTTTTTAATGGTAACATCAGTTAGGATACTTTTAAAAACAGATCCTTGTTATCTACCTAAGGTGGCTTCTACCTTTCATAGATCCCAGGAGATCTTGTTACCCACCTTTTATGAGAACCACTCAACTCCAGAAGAAGAAAGACTTCACACCCTAGATGTAAAAAGGTCTGTCCTAGCCTATTTAGAGAGAACTAGGGACTGGAGGAAGAGTAGGGCTCTCTTTGTGTCTTTCCAGGGTAAAACCAAGGGTGCCGGAGTCACAAAGAACACATTATCTCGCTGGATCAGAGAGGCCATAATCTTGGCGTATAAAGCTGGAGGGAGAGATCCTCCAATGCATGTCGGAGCGCACTCTACAAGAGCCTTGTCGACTTCCTGGGCAGAAAGGGCGAATGTGCCAATAGACCTTATATGTAAGGCTGCAACTTGGTCTTCACCAAATACCTTCTATAAACATTATAGATTAGATCTATCCTCTACTTCTGATCTAACTTTTGGTGTATCGGTCCTTGACTCAGTAAACCCACCCAGTCTATAGTCTCTGCAATTCTCTCTAGTGGGTGCTGTCGTGGCGAATAGAAAATACCGGATTACGTACCGGTAATGCTCTTTTATAGAGCCCACGACAGCACCCGTTCACATCCCTCCCTTTTCTGTATATAGTTGCACATGGTGCTTGTTTGGTGAGGTGTAAATATTAGAAAGATATAATATGAGGTTGTAAATATGTATATATATATGTATATACCTGAACCTGTTAACTAAAACTTGGCGGCGGTTCCTCCTATTCTCTGTAAAACAACTGAGGAGCGAGGGGGGGCCGCCCCTTTTATCTCTCTGTAGGTTTCCTGTTCCTAGGGGCGGATCCCCTCTCTCTAGTGGGTGCTGTCGTGGGCTCTATAAAAGAGCATTACCGGTACGTAATCCGGTATTTTCCTTTGGGGTTACCTGAAGTCTAAGGTGTATATCAACCGTCCCAACACCTTGGAAGACCTAAGGAACAATATTGAAGCTGAAATTGGCAGAATACCAGTGGACATGCTTGTTAGAGTTCATGAAAACTTCAGAAAACGTGGATAGCGAAGGTCGACATTTGCCAGATACACTATTTAAAACCATGTAATTTAAAAATTCCATTACTGTTCAGTATAATTCAAATATAAAATAAATTTTTCTAATGATCATAATTTTTTTATTTCATTCCCAAATCAGCAAATTACCGCGCTCCCCCCTGTATATATATATATATATATATATATATATATATATATATATATATTCAATATGTGTGTTTATAGTGTATTAGATATAGTATCCATTTAAGTTATATATAAAAGGCAAATGTAGATTGTGTGGATTTTTTCATCTGTCAGTACGCTTGTCCGTTTAATTAACTTCTAGTCTACATATCCATCATCTAGGATTTATTGAACATGTTAGTGAATATTTGATATTACCCAAGACAGATGGTGGGATAAAAGCGAAATAATTA
This sequence comes from Ranitomeya imitator, assembly GCF_032444005.1. Classification (NCBI taxonomy): domain Eukaryota; kingdom Metazoa; phylum Chordata; class Amphibia; order Anura; family Dendrobatidae; genus Ranitomeya; species Ranitomeya imitator. Next base: position 471,418,380 of record NC_091285.1, read on the forward strand.
GACATGTTTTTGTATCATCAGTCTATCAAAGGCAAAAGGGTAATTGCTAATTGAGTGACTGAAATGTTTTATTTCCCAGCGCTGTGCAAACAGGATGTGAACCCGTGTTAGCAAATGCATTGAATATCCTTGAATAGAGGCCTCCTGGTCTCCACACACCCTGAATCTTATTTCACCGCCTGGAGTAACTGTCCCCAGACACAGCTGTTGCTTTATGTTCATTAACAGCATCATTTGCTGGTGTCACTCTCACTTTCTTTCACTACTCTCTTTGCTATGTTGAAAACTGTCGCTGTTAAGTTTCAGAAGTATTCCCCTTGTTGTAACCTTACACTCTGCATAGTGTCATGAAATATGCAATGCATTCCACATGGAGACTTTTACTGTGACCTCACATGATTCTTTTCTTGGCTACTCTAGTAAAATAATCATTATTTACTAGACAAGTGACCCCCTTCTGTGTTACATTGACCCTTTCCCTGTTTGATAGAATTGGAAAAATGATTATGGAAACGTTGTGAAAAATTATTAAAATTAAAAACGCTCTACAGTAAAAAAAAAAAAAAAAAAGAAAATGAAATGAAATGTGCTTAAAATAGTCAGTAATACAAATTGATATATTTCAGATAGAAACGGTGTCATGATCTTCAGATATCCCCTCCCGTAATGGGTCCAGTAGGCCAGTTTTAGCTTGTGCTCGACAAAGGACAGCACTTCCTCTATTGGCATTCGTGATGGCTCATTCGCTACTGATCAGAGACAAAGAGCTGGCTCTCTGCCGGGAACGATGGGAGCCGGCACCCCAGTGAGAGCCACTAAAGTCTCTGAACAGCACTTACTGGGGGTAAAATGATGGTTACTGGCTCCCGGAATCCCCCCATCCCGAACCAAACCCTGCCAACTCATTAATTGTCTGATTACAGATAGGTAGTGTTTCAGCTGTAGGTGTATGGGGTTTCAGCTTCGTTATCATCATCTTAAATGTGTGTTCACCTGGAGTGAATACATATTTAATAGAGATCTATTTAGGATAAAAAGAGCCTTCTCTTTTTGGTGAGTGGAGCAAAGTGGGGCAAATCACCAAAAAGAGCTGAACTGCCTATCACTTGTTGGTATGTCATTAGTGCTGTGTGTCAAAGGTAGCTGGCTAATAGCAAAGCCAGCTCCCTTCTCTGTCACAGCTAATGCATATAGCTACATAAACCATTAATTGATAACTGTGACTTATAATAGGGCCAACTACTCTATGCTCTCCTATGCTCTAGTGGACACACACAGAAGAGGGCTCCTCTGCAAGTACAATATATGGGCCCTTTGCAATCCAATAGCTCTTACTAATGCATAATTTTACATGTTTTGGAGGTGAAAAAGGGACCCTCTTGCCTCTTCGGCTGCTGTTCAGCTGCACTTGTTACACCAATGATATGTCTGCCCCTGACTCTGCAGTATGCGAGTATATAAAAAGTATTTACATCGATTTGTCTGGCTAACATGGTACCACAATATTATTTTTTATTGCACATCATGCCAAATTTATTGAAAAATGAATGGCTCTTAAAATATTTGGTGAATTTTGTTCCAGATACCCAATTTCAAACCTGAACTGAACCGGAACCCTTTTTAAATGAATGGGGGGAGGGCAACATCCCGCATTTTCCATGTTGTCATCTGTGTGACAGCACAAGGAACACCAGGTCTGATCGGCAGTAACCTTTCACGTTACCGCCTGTCAGAGCACTGCATTTCCCACGCTGTCCCATAGATGACAGCGTGTGAGCCAGCACAGTACTACTCTCATCATCATATGCCTCGTCTCACTGATAGAAGTGAGAGCAAATGAGGCTGCTGAGAGTATTCACCAGCAGGCACCTGTCCATAGTAATTAATATGTCCGCGAGATAATTAGTGCAGTGCTTGTGTAGCTTACTGTACATGTATTTATTGAATAAATAAAGAAAAGGAAAAAAAAATGGCGCAGGGTCCCCTCTATTCTTGATAATCAGCGGAAGTAAAGCTGTCAGTAAAGCTGACAACTGTGGGCTGCAGCCCTCAGCTGTGAGCATTAACTTGGCTGGTTATTAAAAATTAAGTGGTACCCATGCAGTTTTTTTAAATTATTTAAATAACTTTAAAAAAATAACGTAAGATTACCCCCTTTTTTGATAACCAGCCAAGCTAAAGCAGACAGCTGGGAACTTAAAAATAGCAGATAGCAGCTGCCCCAGAAGAAGCGCATCGATTAGATGTGCCAATTGTGGCACTTATCCTGGCTCATCCCACTTTCCCTGGTGCGGTGGAAAGTGGGGCATTAGTTTTGGGGTTGATGTCAGCTGTTTTATGTTCGTTGACATTAAGCAGCCATTACTAACCCCGTAATCAAAAGTAATAAAGACGCAGACACAAGAAAAAGTCCCATTTATTAATGTAAAGATAAAACATCACAGTATTCCTCACCTGTTGCCAACAATCTGTATGTCCCACGACATTCTCCAACCCTGCTACATTTGGATGCATTGCTTAGCGGTGGCATGATGTGACCGCTCAGCCCTGCATCCAGTATATACTAGGCTAAACGTGAGAATGTGGCTGCATGTGACCAGCGTGAAGTCATTAAGGTCTATCTAATCCATCCTTTCCTCATCTATCCATCCCTTCCTCCTTACCTTTCTCATCCATCTCTCCGTAATCCATCCACCGTCCATCCATCTCTTCCTCATCCATCATCCCTCCCTCATCCATGCATCCATCCCTCATTCATCTCTCCATTATCCATCCATATATCCTCTTCTCATCATCCATCCATACAAATCTCCCTCATCCAACCAACTAACGCTTCAGCATCCATCCCTCACTCCCTTCTACATCCCTCATCCATCTATACATCCCTTTTCCATCCCTCCCTCATTCATCCCTCTTTCCATCTCTCATGCATCTATTCATCCCTCCCTCATCCATCCATCCATACATCCGTCCTTCATCCATACATCCGTCCTTCATCCATACATCCTTCCTTCATCCATACATCCCTCCTTCATCCACCCATTCATCATCCATCGCACTTTTTTAAACAAATGACTTAAAATAATGGACAGAACTATGAGGCAGAGATCCAAGTGGAGGAAGAGGTGGTGGTGGACTTGAAAGGTGTGCAGAGGGCTGACAAATGATTTTAAATAACAGACCCAAAAAAATAAACAGAAAAAAATAAAATAGAATTGTGAGGCAGAAGTCCAAGTGAAGGGGGGGCGTCGTTTGCAGGGAATAGGAGCAGACGTGCCTTCACAGAGCTCCTAGAGATTCCCCTATTTTAAGCTACATAAGCTACATAAAAGTGGACTAGCTAACCCTAAATCCTGTGGGAACATGTCAGGAAGGGGATTTGAGAAGAAAAAGACCGGCACAATGAGGTTATCTCCTTCATCGCTGCTGAAAAAGCCCATATGGCGGCCTAACGGAGGCCTGCTTTCCCGAGGAGAAAGGAAAAAGAGTCCCACACTTAAAAAGCAAGATCCAGACAGAAACCTGGAGGAGTCCAGACCTCAAAAGATACAGAAAGCCTGCCAGACACCTGCAATCAAGATAGCTACATCCCAGGTGCCAATTATCAGAAATACAGAGAAACACTGGGAGCCCGCGGTAGACTACACTGCTATGACATGACGGAGGAATACTGAATGCGGCCCCACAGCTTCAAAGATACTTGTGAAGAGGGTTCCCGATTCAAGTACAGCCCATGGTCCCAAAGAGAGGTGATTTGGAGATACGCCTGAAGATAACGAAGATGCAGGATACAGAGAAGCAGCGGAGAGAAGCGGAAGACGGAGCTCTAGATGCGTCGATGCAAGCCGGCAGAGAGATCCCATCAGCGCTTCGGTTTGCAGGAAGCAAACTCCGACATGACACGTCGGTATTCACGCCGGTGAAGAAAGAAGAATCCCGGGCTGCAGCCGACAGCGAAAATGCAAGGAGACCAGGAGCCACAATGCCTATCAAGATTCTGCTACAGCCAGGAAGGGAAGGGAGAGAAAGCAGCGGAGAGTCTGTGGCAGCAGGCAAGTTATATGTGGCTGATTCGGTCTGGTGGGAGATGAGAGATAAGGCCAGGGAGGGCCGGGAGATCCCTCCATTGGACACTTATCAGCAGAGAGCAAGGGGGTTGGTGTGGCCGTAGTAAAGAGGGGAGAGGACCCACCGCTGCACGAGGATCTGACATGCTGCAAAGCGGAGCTCAGAACACCGCCACTGCTATATAGCGCCACACAGTCTCTCTTTACTAATGAGAGCTGTGCCACCCCTCAACCCCATAATAAATGCTCACAAACGGCAGGGGATTTTGGAGATGTACCCAATAATAAGGGACAAGCTTGCATAAAATACGACACAGAAGGTGTAGAGGCTACTGCAGTGATAATTAGGGAGGAGAGAGCCTTGCCAATTTGAACTGGTGAAAAGGCGACTGGAGCGCCACTACAGACATCCAGTGCCAAGCAGTCTCAGCCCTCAATTGAGGTCTGTATCTCACATTTTATTGACAGAGTAGAATCTCTTATTAATGAAAGATTTACTGAGCTCTCTATTAAAACTTATTTGGGTCTTATTATGGGCAATCCATCCAGTGAGGTCATTTGCAGTGATACTGTAGGAAATGCGCAGATGATCGACATACATTCAGACTCTGATGCATCTGATTCACAAAGGGGAGAGGAGAACTTCGATTCAAACAGTTCTGTTGACACTTCAACTTTCTCTGACCTGGCCTCTTCAGAAAATGCGTCTTCACATGATTATTTTAAGTCAGTTGAGAACTCCAACCATGAACGTTCTTCTCTTTTCCTGTCACAAATAGATGAGATCCCTGCATCAGATGACCATCCCACAGAAGGTTTCATGACCAAGATGCTTAAAGTTCTTTTAATCTCAATGGATTTTTTGTCATATAATAAAGCTAACCACAGAGATATTCTGGATGTCCTCAAAATTAAATGGCCCGAGTCCACGCCGATAAATAGCCCTAAAGCTACAGAAGCCTTCGTTAAAAAGCTCATACAGGACATACTAATGACAGCGGCCATTGACAACCACTCCACTTCATCCAGAACTTCTGACAAAGCTAAATTCGAACCAACGATAACAAATTCTACTTACATAAAATGTGAACCCAACAATCCGCAAACTCTACCTGCACTCTGACTCCATCAATAAAATCCAAAGAGACATTGCCTCCTTCAGATCCAATCTGGATAATTACGAGAATAATAGGAGAAAAAATAACATCAAGATTAGAGGAATTCCTGATTCGATCCAAACTTTTCAACTTAGGAGCTATGTTTCCTCAATGATTTCTCATTTATTTCCTAGTACTGATGAGAGCCGTCTGATTGATAAAGCATTCAGAATCCACAGACCGCCTTCTCTCCCGCACGACTTAGCAACCGATGTCATAGTGTCATTCTAGGAACATAGCATAAGCAGGAATTTAAAACTTAACTTTTAATGTCTTTATACAAAAGAAAAAAACATATTTTTTTATATTATGTCACCAAAAAAATAAATATCAAAATACTACATAGTATAACCCGTTAGGGAATCCACCATATCTATAATAGTACTCCCAGGAATTTAGTGAGAATGACACTAGCAGTGGCCCAGTGTACCATCACTTGACCCAAGGTACCTCATTTAATAGTAATAGTGCCCGTACATAACAGCATTTGTCAAATGCCAAAACCAATAAACTGGTAACCTTGGTGGCATTAATATCAGCAGGTATCACAGAAAAAAAGGAGTAAGGTCAATTGAAAGAAATAGACAAATGTATAAATATTGGAACAATCTCACCAATTGCCAAGGACACTGTATTTATTGTATATTGCTGTTTTCATAGTGTCATTCTACCCAAATTGGTTGAGAAATGCGTTCCTTGGCGTGTCAAAGGAGCAAAAATTTCTTTCATCTCCATACAATCACCTAACTTTCTTCAAAGACATATCAAAGGAAACTCTACAAAAAAGGAAAGCTTTTTCCCAAATCACACGTAGCACTCCTGCAAGCTGGGATTCTCTATACCTGGACTCGATCTTCAACCCTCCAAGTGAAATACGCTCACAAATCTATCCCTATACTCTCTCCGGAGGAGGGAGATTTTTCCTTAAAGTTGTTGGAATCAAAATTTCAGCGGTCTTCTCCGGACGCTCCTCTACAAAGGACCGGGACCTCCTTCCTGATTTGAAAGAACTCTACGCTAATCCCTCATAACTAAAAGAAGTCTTCCACTTTCATAACTCCTTCGAAGAACCGAACTTTCCCTCCATTTAGTTTAGGGTCGCCTTAGGGTGCTTCCAGACATGACTGGCCTACATGTACTGCATATTACTTTACTTGTTTCTCTTACAGGTCTCTAGGTTTACTTTAAAGCTTTAATTGTAACAGCTTGAGTAATCTTCGAGAACACTTATATGTACATTAATATGCCTGTCTTTTCTTTCCCATTCCCCTTGTCGCAGAGAATTACTTATCCTTTCCCCTTTACCCACTTTCCCATCCCTTTTCCCTTTACCTCCATAAAATCTTGTAAAACCAATAAAGTTTGTTGAAAAAGAAGTCCAAATGAAGCAAGGGGTGGATGGAGGTGGTCATGGAAGGTGTGGAGGGATAAATTTAAAGAAATAATAAGAAATTTTATTTCCATAGCACCAACATATGCCATAGCATTTTACAATTCAGAGGTGACATGTACAAATACCAGACATTACAGAATAAGGCCATTTTTACACGTTAAGTATTTGTTGAGTTGCTTGTGTTTCTATCGTACTTTTCCTCTGACTGTTCAACTCCTGGTTTTGGCTTACAAATTCTGAGGTTAAAAACTCACCAATTACTCAACGTGTGCATGTGACCGAACACGTAATTCAAAAGATACCAAGAGGAGTGAGAGTCCGGCTCACAAGCTTGCAATCTCTCATTTTTAAATGAGGAAACTGATCCAATATCATGTTACTGAGTGGCAAAAGTATTTGAACCTTTATTTTCAGTATCTGGTAAGACCCCCCTTGTGGAGTAATAACTGCATCTAAATGTTTCCAATAATTGTTGATTACTCCTAAACATTGGCTTGGAGGAATTTTAGACCATTCATCACTACACTGAACTAGATTGAACTCTGTTATGTTGATGTGTTTTCTCCCATGAGCAGCTCACTTCACATCCTTTCACATTTCTATAGGATGCAGGTTAGGCCTTTGACTTGGCCTTTCCAACACTTTATCTTTGTTCTTTAACCATTTTTTCTATAGCAACTTGTGTGCTTTAGGTTGTTGTCTTGCTGCATTACTGATGTTTTTTTCAAATTCAACCCATGCACATATGTCCTGGCATTTATAAGAATTCAGAATTCATTGTTCCATCAATCATGGCAAGCCGTTCTGGCCTAGATACAGCAAAACAGGCCCAATCTATAATAGTACCACCACATTTCAAAGATGGTATGATATTTTTATGCTTTAATGCAGTGTTTTCCTTTCTCCAAATAACACTTCTCATTTAATCCAGAAAGCTCTATTTTGAGCTTATCCATCCACAAATCATTGTTCCAATATCAATAGCCTCCTGGCTTGTCCAGGTGATCTTTAGCAAACTCTCAGCTGTTTTCATTTTGGAGAGCAGTGACTTTCTTCTTGCAATCTTGTCATGTACACTATTCTTGTTCAGTGTCGTTATGGTGTCCTCATGAACATTAACATGAGCTAATATAAGAAAGGCCTTTTAGTTACTTACAAGTTATCTTGGGTTCCTTTGTTACTTTTCAGACTATTATGCACCTTGCTCTTAGAGTAATATTTTTTTGGCCAACCATTCTTGGAAACAATGATAATGGTTTAAATTTCTTCCATTTATACGTAACCTGAGGTCCTCTTAAATCTTTTTTGTTTTGCCATATTACAGTTCCACTAATTGTAATGATCGTACTTTGATAAATTCTTGTTCTTTAAAATAGGTTGCACACTCACATATGATTGTCCGCAAATTCTTGAAAAGAGAAAAACGAAGGCACTCACCAGTCTTCCAAAAGATTCCTTTATTGACACCAATGCTCACATGAGCTTCGGCTCCCTCTCCCCCGGCCATTAATTTTATCTGGAGTTGGTGTCAATAAAGGAATCTTTTGGAAGACTGGTGAGTGCCTTCGTTTTTCTCTTTTCAAGAATTTGCGGACAATAGACTGTCATTTCTGAAGAGCACCCGAAGTCCCATGTTATCACGGTTTTTGAAGAGTGACATCTAGCAACTTATTTCGTTACCACCTGAAGTTGGTCCAGTAAGGACCCGAGTGGTGGGGGCAGTGCCACTCATTTCTTTGCTTCACATCTGATTGTCATTCCATTGATTGAAAGCACCAGACTTTAATTTCAACTATAAATTATCTGCTAATCCTAAAAGTTTGCATACTTCTGTCACTCTTAGAAATAAGATATTTGATCTTGTTCTTCTTTTAAAAGTCTAACATTTGTGCCTCTGTTTGCTTGATTTGGTTCTCGTTACCTAGTTTTAGGGCTTGTGTGGGAACCTGAAGTAATTTTAGGTCAATTTTATGCACAAATACGGAAAATTTAGAAGGGTTCACAAACATTCAAGCGCCCCTGAATATCTCCTGGAATTTTCTTGCTGTCCGCTTATAGAGGTGGGGACATAGAAATAGCACATGCAGTAAGACGAAACTGGTTTTCCGTAGCAGCTCGGGTACATATTTGCATTGTGACTCAGTAGCTTTTGGTTGTGCCCCTGGTCTATTAACCCATTACCCGCCAAATTAAAATTTTTACAAGTACGGATTTTTCAGAAAAGGACGTCCCAATATTCAATTAAAAATGACAATGACATGATTTCCTATTTTGAAAACATTCATTTTACAAACACAACACAAAAAATTGGACCTAATTATAAAAATTATAAAATCTTAGTTGCTAGAAGCTAAAGACTAGGCGTCCTAAAAAAAGGAAATTGGTAGATAATGGGTTAAGTTTGGAATGAGACCGTGTTGTTGTTTTTATATTCTCACTGCATATATTTTGCTTTGTTTCATATGTGCAGGGTTTAGTTATAAGCTCTAATATTTACCATATTTCTCAGTATACTGTACATTGTATGCACACACATTTCACTTGCTGCAAGAAAATGATTACTTGTGGGTTGCATACTTATTTAGTCATGGGAATTACTTGTAAAATAATTTTTCAGGCTGGCAAATCTGATTATCTATGACGTATGTGATAGGTTTTGCCATGGGAATTGGGGGTGGATGGGAGTAGATAAGGCATTTTTCTATATATAAATATTTTTCAATATAATTGTTTGAAGCTGTTTAGAAATGTTTTTTCATGTAATTTCTATTAGCATGTGATTGGCGTCGTAAGTGTGATATAGTATGTACATATGAGTAGTTGATTTCTTTAGTGTACTATCTAAGTAATTCTTAATTCTTAAAATAATGCATAGATACACTAGGAACTCTGAAAAGTCTATGAACTGGCTCCACAATAAGTTCTGTTAGAGAAAGTTAAAATTACCATGGTATCTATAATGTGGTAGAGAACCAGCAAACTTGAAAACCACTTTGTCCATGCACAAAACACATGAATTTATAGTCACATTTTCTTAATCTGTCCACCAATTATGGTTGTCATCTTTACCTTATTTTGTAGTTCTTGAATTAATTTCTGGGGGGGGCTTATCCAATAAAAACACAAGTTCTCCAAAGATTTATGTGCCATCTCCCAGCCATGAGTCCAGCCCCTGGGATCAGTTGTCATCGGTGGCGAAGACTCCAACTGGCCAAACCTTGCCATGTAGGGTTTGCTATATCAATCTGTTAATCCACATTTCTTTCTACTATGAAGTGTCTTATTGAATTTCTTAAGATTCTCATCAATATTTCATAGTTTCATGTTACAGGATTGGTTTTGTGTCTTCAGGTACATAGATTTTGTTATAAAACTAGTTCATAAAGAATTGAGTGATTCTGTCGTCTCCACCAACCATTTATGATCAAAAGTACAGAAAGGTTGGGATTTTCAAGCATCTTTCCAACATTATTTTATTTCTGGTGAAAACTGTTGACACATAAGCTTGATTATTTTTCTTTATTTTATGAAAGATAGATTGTATGTTTTAGTTCTTGTAGTTTTTTTTTATATGTTATCCTAAACCCTTTAGATTGTGAGAAAAAAAATCAATGACAAGTTTGGTGAAGTTTTGATTTTAGCATTGCAGATCACATAAGAAAGTAACCTTTGCATTGCAGCCCTGTTGACCTTTGTTAATTTGTTTCTATACAAGTCCAAATTGCTAAGACATGGCCCATAATATATACTCTAATTAGGAATTGTAGAAGAAAATGGAAGGAATTAATGTGTCTGGAAGGAAAGTTAGACCCATTATTGGGTTGATTTTCATGTCAATGACTCAATGGACAACTGGGAACTCCTGTGTGACATAGCATTCAGCCCAAACAGAAGAGCTTTGTTTCCAGGGCTGCCAATTTGAAATACAAATTTACCAAGATTGCAAAGAGCTAATATAAAGTTCATTGAGATTGCTACTCCATGTGGCTATGGTGATATAAAATTACATTAGAAATCGGATGATGTCAGACACTAAATAAAACTCGCTTTGTGCATTTTTTGTTTAAAACAACAAATGACACTGTCAGCCCGGGGGTGCCTGTTTTGTAGGACAATTTTCAACAATTATTTGGTAAATCTTTACAGTAGGATTTAATTTCTTCATGCTTCATGCACAGTTGCTAAGTTTCTGCTTTCACTGTTTTTTTAGTACTTTTAATTCTGGATAGTGAACAAAAAAAGAACATTTTACAAACTGTTTCATGCCCACTGAAAACTTCATGCAATTATGGGATGGTACTTTCGGCAAATATAATTCTAGGATAATAGGAGACACAAGGCATTCAGTGACTGTATTAGCAGAAAACTCCAATGGTTTTGGACAGATTAATATGTTTTTGTGGCAGCATAAATATTATTTTGTTGTACAGAAATTATTATTATACATTTTTATAGTGCCATTTATTCCATGGTGCTTTACATGTGAATACGGGGCAAATATAGACAAATACATTAAACATGAGCGAAAAAAAAACAAGGCACACAGGTACATAAGGAGGGAGTACCCTGCCTGCGAGGGCTCACAGTCTGGAGGGGATAGGAGAGGGTAGAGCAGATTGTGTGGCGGTTCAGTAGGTTGAGGATAACTGCAGGTTGTAGGCTTGTCGGAAGAGGTGAGTCTTCAGGTTCTTTTTGAAGGTTTCTATGGTAGGCGAGAGTCTGATGTGTTGGGATAGAGAGTTCCAGAGTATAGGAGTAGCACAGAAGAAGTCTTGGATGCGGTTGTGGGAAGAAGAGATGAGAGGGGAGTAAAGAAGGAGGTCTTGAGAGGATCGGAGGTAGCGTGTAGGTAAGTACCGGGAGACCATGTCACAGATGTATGGAGGAGATAGGTTGTGGATGGCTTTGTATGTCATTGTGATAAATCTTTATAATTATAAAACTGTGTTGAAATACATTGACGTTTCTCATATCCATGACATGTAAAGATAGTTTATGTACAACAGCAAATACATACTTTCCAAAATCGAAATATCAAAGTGGTGCACAAGCTGTAATAAACTTTAAATGGGTTGTCCACTACTTTAAGAGTTTAACCTTAATGGGCCCAGGGTGGTATAGAAAATAAAATGCTATACTCAACTAACAGGTCGGCATCGCGACTCTACACTTGGTACTGTGTTCCTCACCGATCTCCTGGAATCAAAAAGTGGTGGGGAGCTGCAACTGTTTTCATACTGTTCAAGCAGGAGAAAACATGTTTCCTATTTAGACAGAATGTTAAGGGACTAGCATCCGTCTGCTAGGTGAGTGTAGGCTTCTTTCAATTCTAACACTACTCTGACCCAATGAAGTTTTCTTTTCACGCAGAGGAGAAACCCTTTAAAACACCTTGTATCTTTGTTTATTTTTATTGTTGTTAATATGATAGTATTGTGGAATATTGGAACTTGCAGATAGAAAGCGACCCAGAGTTTAGTTGGTGACGGTTAAAAATAGCTTGATTGTAACTTACCATATTACTTTCCAAAGACTCTTAGGATATGTGCACACATTGAACATTTGCAGTACAGTGTTGACAGAAAAAAAAAATGCATAAAATACCTATTTTTGCAGTTTCTTGACATGCATTTCTATGTGTTTGTTTGTGTTTTTTGCCATTTTGCTTAAGTGGGATAAATGCTGTAAAAATGCTGAAAGAATTGACCTTCTGCAGAAATCGAAAAACACTTTGATGGTTCAAACCTGCAAGGAAACGATAAGCAGCATGTGCATGAGGTTGCAGAAATCTCACTCTCTTTGCTGGTATGCTAAAAATGCACGGAAAAAAACATGGCAAAAATGCAACGTGGGAACAAAACCTTACCTGGTGATTAGTCACAATAATGTATTACTTTATTACTCATGTTTAACTTCCTGCAAGGATTAGGCTTTGTTCACATAGCATTTTACCCTATGCTCAGTGGCTCAATCTTGGGTTATCTCTGAAGCCTCTGCAAAATGGTATTCAAGGCATGCGCTGACGCACATCTTGAGGCTGAAATTATTGCCATTTCTTTGCAAACTTGTTCTAGTTCAGTGAGCTTGGATGCAGAGCATCTGATAACAGCAATATTCAAGTCTTGTCACAGATTCTCAATGGGATTTAGGTCTGGACTTTGACTGGGCCACTCACACACATGAATATGCTTGAATCTAAACCATTCAGTTGTAGCTCTGGGAGTGTGTTTAGGGTTATTGTCCTGCTGGAAGGTGAACCTATGTATGCCCCAGTCTCAAGTCTTTTGCAGCCACTGAAAGGGTTTCCTTCAGGATTGGCCTGTATGTAGCTCCATCCATCTTCTCGTCAACACTTAACAGCTTCCTTGTCCCTGCTGAAGAAAAGCATCCCCACAACATTGTCGGGGTCGTCACGACAATACCCTTCATCCACCAGTAATTCCAAATCAGATTTAAAGCAGTGGTACCGAAGTGAAGAATGAGTCAGACATAATGCTGGTTCAAACTCAGAGTCTGCTTATGCTTCCACACGTAGTGGTAACCTCACAGCAACTGAACTTTATTTCCTAAAACACAACATTACATGGTCCATTGGGGGAAGGTGTGCAGAGGGCGGGGATAGGCAGGGGTTAAGCAATGTATCTAGTATTCAGTCCTTCTGATTGGCTCTGACATCATCTGATGAATCTTTCTTTGTCCACATCTTGTTAAGTTTCGAATTCCAGAGAAATGTTACTTGTCCTTCTGGAATGTGCAACTTGTTCCTTCAGCCTGAAAGTGGGGCAAAGGTGAATACTGGCAGCCATCTTAAATACAGTTAAATTTGCATTAGCAAGCGAAGGGGAAAAACTTATTGTTTCACAGCATAAGAATATATAAAAGTACAAAGAGTATAAAGATATATATTTTTACCTTGACAATCCCCCCTAAACACTAAGTTTTTCCCTAAAAAGAAAGATCCTTCGAGACTGTCCATGTGATGGGGAAAGGGGAGGTGGATTTCTTCATCCAGACACCTCAGAAGCTCTCCCCTTGTGAGAGGCCTCCAGGCAGCTGAACCCTTCACTAGCTTCACATGGAGTTCTCCTGCTGTCCCTAAACTAGATCTCTTAGCACCTGAGAGTAAGGGGTATTGTCTATCTTCTTGAGGGGGACATACTTAGGGATTTCCCCCGGATCAGTGCCATTGTACTCTAGTGGGTCTACTTCTTGGTTGAGGAAGGTGCCAGTCGGAGTTGCCTCAGCAATAACCTTTTTATACAGGGGAATAACACAACAGAGGATTATCGATCCAACTACAAGAAGGGCAATCAGTACCAGACAAGCTTGTTGGAGGAATCCTTTGAGCCCACCCAACCAACCGGAAAAGAAAGATGTGTCTACTCCTGCATTAGTTTTTAATTCTGCTGTTAACCCATTTATCTTCTTAAGGGCTATCATGGTCTTTCCATTTACCCCAGAGATCTGAGGGATATAGGTACAACATTCCTCTCCCACCATCCCACAGACTCCTCCTTTCTCAGCTAAGATCATATCAAGGGCTAGTCTGTTTTGGAGGGTCATTCTAGTATTAGGGCCCAATTCCTCAACTATACCCTGGAAAGCATCACAGGTAAAATTGACAAACCTTTGTTCACTGTAATATATGTAATTGATCCAATCAACATTTTTATTAATCTGCACCTGCGGGATTATGGAAGCAAAGCCAGCATAAATCTGATTCTGGGCTTTAAGTTGGTCAGGCACCCCCCTTGGCACTCCAATGCCATCGACATATACCAATGGATCTTCTTCATAACTCATATGGAGCTGATCGAGACTTCTCCTCTTTCTGGTATATTCATCAGGTGTCTCCGGATCCCAAGGTAAAATCTTAAACTGCACAGCTAGTTTAACAAGGGTGCATTGATCTGTCCAGGCATTAGGCAACCTAGGATGGAGCTTACCATCTCCACATAACCAATAAATGTCGTACATGTACTGTGTATGATTAGCTAGCAAATCAGTATCTAGAGAACTGTTCCCTTTGCAGAAACCTGTCTCGAAGACCCCTACTGGTGTACCTGTAGTGTCGTGGGAATTATAGCAGGTTTAATTATCAGCTAACACAGTTATCCCTCCTGGGACCTTTAATTTAGGTGCTTCATGAATCAGTGGGACATAATCTGAGCAATCAGTGGGCTTTAAACCCTTCAACAGATTCATAACACAGGTAGTGGTATTGTCATCAGAAAAAAAAAAAACAATGCATATGTGTATAGATGTGTATTCGCTGCAGCACAAGCAATACATCCTACAGGAATATTCTGAACTCTTACATTGTATCTTACCCATTCTAACCATAAATTTTTCCTTGGGGCTGTTTGTGTTTCTATGGAGAAGACTTCTTGCCAACTAAGACCTGGAATGGGGATTACTTCGTTAACTATATTCTGCAAACGTTCACCTGGGCCTGTTTTAGCTGTACTGGTAACGGAGGCCTTGGTTGGTCTGAAGCTAATATCCTGGAGCTGTATATGGCCTAAATTCCCATAGTATCCACTATTAAACACATTATGAAAATATCTTCCCAGCACAGTTGTTATCTCTTGTAGCACATATATAATACTGGATAATTCCCTCTACCACCCGCTGAGTCTCGGGGCACTTGACTACATCGCAGAAATCTCCAGATATTTACCGGGGCCATTAGATTTACCCAGAGAATAGTGGCACCGGAATTCTTATTTACAATAGGGGCCGGGGAGGTAGGGGCGAGGATGGCCCCCAGCCTCAGGACCAAAAACAACAGCAACATTTTCCTTCGATCACCACTGTGACTAAGCGCTGGTTCGGTCTCTTTTACAGTGTGAAGCGTAGATCCAGGTGCTCTTTCCTTCAAGTTTTACTGACATAGCTTTTCACGACCATAAAACCACCAGGCTTCAAGTTATGACAAATATCGGTTTCTGCTGAATCTGGAAGGGAAAAAGAAAGTAAAACATGGGTGTTAGCAACATTTTTACTAAGCTGAATAACATATTGAACAGCACGGTCAGTTTCTTCTGACAACTACTGAGACTGGAAATTTGCAACTGAGAACCTAGCACCAAACAATATCTCATATGGGGACAGGCTATGTTTTGAAATAGGGGTAGTACGAATGTGTAAGAGCCCTGGCCATGGAGCCGTAGTCTCCTGCATCACTTTGGTCAATTGTCCCTTCAGTGTGCCGTTCAGCCTCTTAACTTTCCCACTGGATTGTGGAGAGTATGGAGGGCTACAGTGGATCCAAGCATTGTCAGAACCTCCTGATACACATGAGAAGAAAAGTCCGGGCCTTGGTCACTTTCAGCAACTTCTGGAACACCATATCTGCATATAACTTCCATCACCAGTTTCTTTGCTGTGGTCTTTGCAGTCACGTTGGTAACGGGGAATACTTCTGGCCAACTGGAGAACATGTCGACAACCACCAGACAATATTCACACCTTCCAGACTTCGGCAACGTGATGAGGTCCACCTGGAGCCTTTGGAAAGGATAGTCGGGCTTAGCAAGGTGCTTCGGGGGTACACGTTGAAGTTGACCGGGATTGCAGGTCTGACAGATACCTCGATATGTGGGCCCATGCGCCCACGTGGCAATAGCAGGGTGCATCCGCTTAGGGAGACACACAAGTTGGTCCTTTTTCCAGCGACCATTGTCTATACGTGCTCCATCAGCTTTCCACTGCTTCACTTCTTCCTTTGGAGACATTCTCGTCATTAAGCGGTCTTGCGGGGTCCGGCAGAAAACCTCAGTCTGGCATAGATCATCAGGTTCCTGTAGAGTCAGTGTTTCTTGTAACTGTTTACGCTGAGGGCGTGTGGTCACCATAGCTGGTATGGTCAGTTCAACGGGTAGAAGAGCAGCGGCTTTTGCTTGCATATCCGCAAAGGCGTTACCACCAGTCTGTGGTCTGTTCCATAGTACCGTGCTCCTTAACTTTGATAATGGCCACCTGGGTAGGTAATTCGATTGAGTCCATGAGGGCTTTAACAGCTTCAGCATTCTTCACTGAGTCCCGGCAGTAGTAACAAACCCTCGATTGGTCCATAGAGCTCCGAAATCATGAGCAATACCAAATGCTTACAGTGAGTCCGTGTATATATTAGCCCATCTGTCTTTGGCCAAAGTACATGTAGTAGACAGAGCCTGACGTTCTGCTTCTTGTGCTGACAGGGAGAGAGGGAGGGAGTGAGTGCAGCTCCGTGCACTACAGTATCTTCCGTAGTAACAGCGTATCCTGTGTGGAGTCTGCCAAAATCATCAGCATATCTTGAACAGTCTTTCAGGGCTTTGTAGAGAGGTAACATTATGCGGGATGCGTCCGGTATCCACTGACAACAATAAGTACATAGTCCAAGAAAACGTTGGAGTTCAGTCTCATCTTTTGTAGCTGACAGCTATTTTTCTTTCTTCTGTGAGGTGTCTGGCACCCTGAAGGAGACAGTGACCCAAAAATATCACTTGACCAAGGCAGAACCGAAGTTTCGAGGCCGAAGCTCGACAGTTCAGATCTGCCAGATACTTGCGAAAACTAACAGTGGCAACAATGGCTTCCTGCTCTGTCTGTGCACACAACAAAAAACACAAAAAAAATTACCCACATACTGAAGCAGCATAACATAAGGATATTCTAACTGCCAGGGTTAACAACACTATCCCCCCTATTTTTTTTTTTTCTACAGGCATTATTGGGGGTGGATCTGGGCCTATCAGGGCCATCATAACCGTGGAAAGGGCATGTAAGATATACATCTCATTATACTCATCTACATAGGGGTTATATAATATAAATACCATCTGACCATCATCTTGGCTCACCAACTCTCTAGGTCTGCTTAGGTGCACTTATACGTCCATCATATTGTCTTTGTATAATGGGAAAGGTTTGTTCTCAGGGTCAGCCAATTATTTTAGCGTAGCTAGCTAGTCAGAGGGCTTCCAGGGATAATACTCCTGTATCTGTCTTACACTACCTGGTGTGGTTGGTTCTCTGGTGGTGGGGGTGACTAAATGACCGGTTGGGGGTGACATGACATGCTGGTCTACAGCTCCTTCCCAAAAGGATTACTGTCAGCCTACTCCCAAAATTAATGTCCCCACTACCCACAATCCTGTGTCAGCTTTTTATTTCACTACATGTGATCTTATCTGGACAGGAATCAGTGTAATTCACTTAGATTGGGTTGCAACACAGATTATACAAGTATTTCTCCAGTCTGGGTTTGTCTGACCGCAATATTTACAAGTCCATCTGTCCTGTCTTGGTCTGAGAATCAACATGGCGAGAGAGATTTCCAGACACAGGGTTAAAATGGATATTGGAGCGTAAGACTGGATTTGTGTAAGGGAGGGGGAGCTGGAGCTGAAGTCTTCTGCTTCTTGGGCCACTGATAAGGAAGTGAGCTGCGAGCTGCGTGTCCTTGAAGCTGCGGCGGGGGGGGGGAGGACTAGAGAGCGAGTGAGGATCGCTGCAGCTGCTGATACAGACTGGGTTAAGTTCTTCTGGAAGCTTTGGCCCCCCTTTCTCTGGCCGGCAGCACAAAGAGGAGAAGTCAAAAAAAACAATTCGCGCAGGGGTTCACCCCTCCCATCAGCTACGAACACAGATAAAAATTTACAGCATTCCTCAACACAAAAGAAAACAATAACGCAGCTATTTGACTCCCCCCTCCCATGGGGTGTTTTGGAAAACCACAGTGATGGAATACAGCAATTCTCAGACTCAATTAATTTCTACAAAACCTTCACACAACTCATTTGCCAGAACACCCTAGAAAAACTAATAATTGAGGTATTTTATAGCCAAACACGGGCTCTGCATCCTTTCATCTTTCCTCTCCATCAACCTTTTTGCTCGTTCTTTAAACCTCGCGCAACTCGCAGATGAGCTTGCACTTGTTCTAACAGTCCTTCATCTTTCAACATACTTGACTGCCTTCTTGCCCTCCCGTGACTCTACTATTGTCTTGACTTCCACAGCATCCTCATCTAACTCGTGGGGCACGGACATCTTCTTTAAGAGACGCAACATGACTCACAGAATACTATGCCCTGCTGCAGCCCAGGATCACTGACAGCGGTAACAACACGTGTGTCCATAACACGGAGCTTCTCGTTCGACGTGTCATGAATAAAGAGCCTCGCGCTCGATATCCTGTCCCTAACCTGAACACCCGTGATTAACAGTCTACCCTGTCACGATATTCTAACCAGTCGGGAGGCGGTCTCCTAGTGAGAGCCCTCCACAGAAAAACAGGTGGTCCCCTCTCGGGACATCTTAATTACCTAGTTGGTACAATATCACAGAGGCTGCGTCTCCTGTCCCTTCTCTCAGCCGCCCCCAATCCACAAACTTCCTCAATCTTTCACTCTATCACTACTAGGCAACAGTCACGGGTAGGGTGGTTGAATGGAGTACAATGACCGGTGGAGGAGGTGTGGTGTACACGAGGACGCGTAGAGTGTGACGTCTCTCAGTTGCTGGTTCGAAGCGTGGCACGGGATCGCGCTCGGTCTCACCACTCGACCGGTCACTCCCCAGACCCAAGGAGACCACAGACTAACCAATAATGGCTGAAACACTAGCAAGTGTGACACATACATAGTATGTGTTCTCCACTTACCGTGTTTGGAGGGTGATCAGTCCTCGAGGTCAGCCACTACGGGTGTCGTCCACGGACGTCCAGGTATGGGTCCAGGGGGTCTCGGATCTCGCGGGCCACGCCCCACGTTGGGTGCCAAATTGTCAGGGTCGTCACGACAATACCCTTCATCCACCAGTCATTCCAAATCAGATTTAAAGCAGTGATACCAAAGTGAAGAATGAGTCAGACATAATGCTGGTTCAAACTCAGTCTGCTTATGCTTCCACACGTAGTGGTAACCTCACAGCAACTGAACTTTATTTTCTAAAACACAATATTACATGGTCCATTGGGGGAAGGTGTGCAGAGGGCGGGGATAGGCAGGGCTTAAGCAATGTATCTAGTATTCAGTCCTTCTGATTGGCTCTGACATCATCTGATGAATCTTTCTTTGTCCACATCTTGTTAAGTTTCAAATTCCAGAGAAATGTTACTTGTCCTTCTGGAATGTGCAACTTGTTCCTTCAGCCTGAAAGTGGGGCAAAGGTGAATACTGGCAGCCATCTTAAATACAGTTAAATTTGCATTAGCAAGCGAAGGGGAAAAACTTATTGTTTCACAGCATAAGAATATATAAAAGTACAAAGAGTATAAAGATAT
Source organism: Ranitomeya imitator (assembly GCF_032444005.1). NCBI lineage: Eukaryota > Metazoa > Chordata > Amphibia > Anura > Dendrobatidae > Ranitomeya > Ranitomeya imitator. Next base: position 471,438,270 of record NC_091285.1, read on the forward strand.
ATATTTTTACCTTGACAACATGTTAGAGCAACCACCAGGTTTGACTGTGTGGATAGTGTTTTCTGAGTGATTTTTTTTTGTCCGATGTCTGCCACACATAGCATTTTGCATTTAGCACAAAAAGTTCTACTTTGGTCTCATCTGACCCGATCACCTTCTTCCTACATGGCTTTTTGCAATCTGCAAATTCAGTTAGGGGTTTCAGACTACAGTGAGCTGAATACAAATGCACTTTCCAATTTTCAGATTTATATTTTTTAGATATTTAGAAAACTATGCATCATTTCCCGTATACTTCACAAATCCTTGCTACTTGTTTTGGTACATAACATAAAATGTATTCAACTTTGTGGGTGTAACTTGAAAAAATGTGGAAGAGTGAATAGGGTTTGAACACTTCTTCAAAGCACTGTGTATGTGTGTTCTTATATGTATGCATCTCTAGAAAGGAGATTGGCCAAAGTGATTGACATCACTGCTGGCATATTCCCTTGCTTCTCCTTTATAATTGGCATTGTTTCAAATACAATTGGGTTTATAACTGTATAATATTGAGACACATTGCTAATGTTTACATAAGTGTTTCCAGCAATTTTATTATTATTGAGTTTTAGCTTGTTTCTATATACTTTTCTTTTTACAGAGTCTTTTGATAAATATATGAAGCTCTTATGATAAAGACTGCCTAAACTGAAAATTACTAACATTATTTCATTACTTTTTTGGGCAAATCTCTGAATTTTACGGCACTCCATAAAAAGAACACTTATGTCATTATGACAAACACCAATTATTTTCCATCAAAAGATATAATCAAGCATTAAAAGATTCTTTATTAAAGTGTAAGTGCTGCTTTCTGGAGGATTGGAGCTGGTTTTCTTGATTTTGGCACATACTAGACAAATGAAGGATGTAAATAGCAATATTCAGCAATTTCATTGTAGGCTTTTAAAAGGTGAAGCGGACATGTCTTGCATTTGCTGAATACCTAGCGCACAATTACAAGTTGTGTAATGTCTGTTTGGTGTTAGTTACACTATTTAAATGAAAGAAGTGGATTTGGGCTATGAAACTGGAACGCATCAATTCAAGTGAAAGCTTGTAAATGTTTTTGACAGTTTCCTAATTTGATTTTCATGAATTTAACCTATGATTTTTGAAATCCAGCCATTAAAAGGGTTGTATACTTTCCTATATATAGTAGTAATATCTGAATACGCAATATATTGGGGTATAGTTGTAGATAGATTGATATACTAATACTAGTTTTTTTTGCAGTAAATACAACGTAAACTATGTACAGTGGGGAAAATAAGTATTTGATCCTTTGCTGATTTTTAAGCTTGCCCACTGACAAAAACATGAACAATCTATAATATTAAGGGTACGTTAATTTTAACATTGAGAAATAGAATATCAAAAATAAAATCCAGAAAACCACATTGTATATATTATTTAAATGTATTTGCATTTTGCAGTGAGAAATAAGTATGTGATCCCTCTGGCAAACAAGAAAATACTTGGTGGCAAAACCCTTGTTGGCAAGCACAGCAGTCAGACGTTTTTTGTAGTTGATGATGAGGTTTGTAAACATGTCAGGAGGAATTTTGAAAAAAAGAAGGAATATCCAGCTTCACCGAATCCGTAAAAAAGAATTTTCTTTATTCACATACTTTAAACATGGAGGATACAGACTTCAGCATGAATCACATAGGTAGGATTCTCAATGCGTTTCTGGAGACTAAGCTCCCTTAATCATGACATGACATGATTAAGGGAGCTTAGTCTCCAGAAACGCGTTGAGATTCCTACCTATATGGTTCGTGCTGAAGTCTGTATCCTCCATGTTTAAAGTTTGTGAATAAAGAAAATTATTTTTTACGGATTCGGTGAAGCTGGACATTCCTTCTTTTTTTGACTTTACACGCCTGGACACAGCGGGTCCGTGCTCCCGAAGATTGGTTTATGGATCACGGGTGAGCTGGCTTATTTTTCCTCTTTCCAGGAGGAATTTTGGTCCACTCCTCTTTGCAGATCATCTCTAAATCATTAAGATTTTGAGGCTGTCACTTGGCAAATCGAAGCTTCAACTTCCTCCAGAGGTTTTCTATGGGATTAAGGTCAGGAGATTACCTAGGCATCTCCATGACCTTTAATGTGCTTCTTTTTGAGTCACTCCTTTGTTGTCTTAGCTGTATGTTTTGGGTCATTGTATTGCTGGAAGACCCAACCACGACCCATTTTTAATGTCCTGGCTGGGGAAGGAGGTTGTCACTCAGGATTTTAGGGTACATCCATTCTCCCATTGATGCGGTCATGTAATCCTGTGCCCTTAGCAGATAAATACCCCTAAAACATAATGTTTCCACCTCCATGCTTGACAGTGGGGATGGTGTTCTTTGGGTCATAGGCATTTCTCTTTCTCCAAACACAGCGAGTTGAGTTAATGCCAAAGAGCTCAATTTTTGTCTCATCTGACCACAGAACCTTCTCCTAATCACTCAGAGTTATCCAGGTGTTCATTGGCAAACTTCAGATGGGACTGTACATGTCTTCTTGAGAAGGGGGACCTTGCGGGCACTGCTGGATTTTAAACTTTTACTGCGTAATGTGTTACCAATGGTTTTCTTGGTGACTTTGGTCCCAGCTGCCTTGAGATCATTAACAAGTTTTCCCCATGTAGTTTTAAGCTGATCACTCACTTTCCTCATGATCAAGGATATCCCACGAGGTGAGATTTTGCATGGCGCCCCAGATCGATGTCGATTGACAGTCATTTTGTATTTCTTCCATTTTCTTACTATTACACCAACAGTTGTCTCCTCCTCACCCAGCATCTTACTTATGGTTGTGTAGCCCAGTCTTGCTTTATGCAAGTCAATGATCTTGTCCTGGACATATTTAGAAAACTCTTTAGTCTTACCCATGTTGCAGAGGTTAGAGTATGACTGATTAAATGAGTCTGTGGACAGGAGTCTTTTATAAAGGTGACTATGTAAGACAGCTGTCTTTAATGCTGGTAACAAGTTGATTAGCAGCGTCTAACTGGTCTGTAGGAGCCTGATCTCTTAATGGTTGGTAGGGGATCAAATACTAATTTCTCACAACAAAATGCAAATAAATTAATATAATTTATACAATCTGATTTTCTGGATTTTATTTTTGATATTCTATCTCTCAATGTTAAAATTAACCTACCATTAAAATTATAGATTGTTCATGTCTTCGTCAGTGGCAAACTTACAAAATCAGCAAGAGAACAAATACTTATTTCCCCCACTGAATGTATGAAACCACTTTAGCACATTTTATATGAAATATTATAGATAAATTGAACAATGATTAAAGGCATTTTCTACTACTATGACAATGATGACATATCCCTGAGATCAGATATCAGATCAGAATGGGGTTGACATCAGGCACCCTCGCGATCAGCTCTTACCACCTCCAGCAGTGGCTGGATGTAAACCATTTATGTAGCGAACCATCAGAGCTCCATCTCTTAAGTAGCTGCTCCCAGGCTATAGATCAGCTTGTATTCCGAAGGATAGGTCACCCTAACACTGACTCTTTTAAAAGGAATAGGTAGGCTGGGTTTCACCCACAAAACTGCTGATATTAACATGTAGCTCTTGCAAAAACAAGACAATCCATATCTTTAGCTAGCTAATCCATTCCTGAGAACTAGTCATTTGAATTAATATGCAAATAAGGCTGAAGTGCATTTTGTGTGTGGAAACTCTTCACAAGCCTCAGTTCTACATTGCTCTATTCCCTATCGAGTGCCTTCTGCTGCTTGACAACAGCTAGATACGATGCTCAAACAATGAGTGAATATTCCATGTTGCTTTAAGTAGGTCCAAACAGGAAACAAGATGGTTTCCACAGTTTCAATATTGGACATATTTGGTAAAGGGTGATTGCCTTAACACAATGACAGCCTCCAGTGGTAAGGAGTGGAATTGCAGCACAATTCAGCAAAGTGAATAATAGCAGCCACTAGTGGTCAGTTTGCAGAAGGACAACAGAATCTTGACAGATGTATTCACTACTCACATGGTGCAACATTATTAATAAGTCTACCAAAAGTATCAAAACCTGGTTCCAAAATGCTAATACCAGGGACTAGGGCTGCAAGAAAATTGGTTTAAATTGTATTCCGTAAAGTGTATATAAAAAAATTGAGCACAGGCATAAAAACTTAGCACAATTTGCTAGACATTAGTAGTTGTTTACAGTGGACCTCTCATTCACCTGTGTACATCAGTTTTCATGAATGGGACACAGCTAAAGTTTATGGTAAGATTTTCCAATCAACATTGGAAAATAAACCAGACTTTAGAAAATAGTTTTTTCTTCCTGCAATCTTTATATAGTTGCATCTGTTGAAGTTGTAAATTCTCTTAATGCTGTTGAGTAAAAGCAAACATGTATCAGTCATTGAGACATCTTTCAGCTATTTGATGTCTCATGTCTATTGGCCGTTTAAAAATGTTATCAAAACATCTTCTTAGAAGATTACACGTTGATCAGCCAACACACATTGGCTGCCTGCAGAAGTGTGGGAATTGGGATATATTCAACATTGAGAAGAAAATGAGGAAAGAAAAAGGTTTAAAAGCGAAATGGAATAATGCCAAAACAGATACACCCCAGTGAAATATGTCTCATTTTTATCACAATCCAACAATTCCATCACATGGCTTCACACTCACGTTACACTTTGGAACCTCTCGTGGTTTATTGTGAGCTCAGAACGAAGTGACTGCTGGGCATTCAGAACAGCTCCATTAGTTACTGGATATTTACACAAGTATTATTCGGTCATGTCTGTTTCAGAACTAAAAAAAGCTACAATCTGAGAAAACTGGCAGGATTTCATATTCATCTGTAGATTTTCTGTGTCCTTGAAGCCAGCAGTTTAACATACTGTTTCTATTACCATTCTTGTTTTGGATTTCTGTCTCGCACTTGTTACATTCCTCAATGAAAGCTGAAGAATGGAATTTGATTTATTTGTATAATATACTATAAATCGGATTTTAATTGAATTAGAAGGAAAGTTGACATTGAAGCTTTAGCTGTACTATAAAACTACTTATCCTTAACCCTTGCAAGTTTTCAATTAACATTAATTTAGATCTTTTTGTGCATTGAATAATGAAATATCTTAACCAAAATAAATGTAGAGCCTATGCTTTGGTTCTACTGGTCATGTGAGACAACCCCTTCTCAAAATGAACCTGCCCCAGTGATCAGTCAAATACTAGGGTCCAAGTGCTCGCTATCACTTGACATTGTTATTACGTGGACTAGCTACAGGTAGTCACAGGTATTAGAATGTACTGTAGAGTTAGGACTTATCCAGTTCCAAGTATTGTCTGAGTGTAGCTAGGAGTGTTGTCTGAGTGTAGATAGGAGAGTTGTCTGAGTGTAGAAGTGTAGATTGGAGTGTTGTCTTAGGGTAGATTGGAGGAGAGAAGGTTTTTCCAGCAACATAGAAGAGGATTCTTTACTGTTAGGGCAGTGAGAATCTGGAATTGCTTGCCTGAGGAGGTGGTGATGGCGAACTCAGTAGAGGGGTTCAAGAGAGGCCTGGATGTCTTCCTGGATCAGAACAATATTGTATCATACAATTATTAGGTTCTGTAGAAGGACGTAGATCTGGGGATTTATTATGATGGAATATAGGCTGAACTGGATGGACAAATGTCTTTTTTCGGCCTTACTATGTTACTATGTTACTATGAGTGTTGTCTGAGGGTAGGTGGGAGTGTTGTCTGAGGGTAGATAGGAGAGTTGTCTGAGTGTAGAATCGTAGAAAGGAGTGTTGTATGAGTGTAGATAGGAGACTTGTCTGAGTGTAGATAAACACTGATCTAATAAAGTAAGTAATTTACATATTTGATTTTCTGCATAGATTTATATTAGACATGATGGACTACTTTATTCCCAGAGGAGGCTCACCAACGGCTTATTCAAAAGATCTGTGAAAAACTGGCAACATGTTAGACGCTTTCATTTTTCTTTGGGGAAAAATAGTTGAGTTTTCTATTGTTCAGTTAAAAACAGCGTTAGGTGCCTCCTTCACATACCAGAGACACTTAGGCCATATTCACACGTAGCGTCGGGTCGCTGCAGGTTCTCCTGCAGCGGATTTGATAAATCTGCAGGGCAAACCCGCTGCGATTATCCCTGCAGATTTATCACGTTTTGTCCTGCGGTTTCCGCTGCGGGATTTACTCCTACTATTGATGCTGCATATGCAGCAATATGCAGCATCAATAGTAATGTTAAAAAAAAAAAATGGTTATACTCACCCCCCGACGTCCCGATCTCTTTGGTGCTGCAGGCGGCGGTCCGGTTCCAAAGATGCCGTGCGAGAAGGACCTTCGTGACGTCATGGTCATGTGACCGCGACGTCACCGCAAGCCCTGCTCGCATAGCAACCCTGAGACCGGACAGCCGCGTACAGCGCTGAGAGGTGAGTATATCATTATTTTTTATTTTAATTATTTTTTTAACCACAAATATGGTTCCCGGGGCCTGGAGGAGAGTCTCCTCTCCTCCACCCCGGGTACCACCCGCACATTATCCGCTTACTTCCCGCATGGTGGGCACAGCCCCATGTGGGAAGTAAGCAGATCAATGCATTTCTATGTGTGCAGAATCACTGCGATTCTGCACAAAGAAGTGACATGCTGCGGGTTGTAAACCGCTGCATTTCTGCGCGGTTTTTCCCGCAGCATGTGCACAGCGGTTTGCGGTTTCCCATTGGTTTACATGTTACTGTAAATGCAATGGAAACTGCTGCGGACCCACAACATCAAAATCGCCGCGGTTCCGCGATAAAAACCGCAACGTGTGCACATAGTCTTACACACGTACACCCATTAAAATAAATTGGTCTGTGCACTTGTCAGTATATTTCCGTGGACCATGTGTCTTTGGGCAACATACGTTGACATGTCCGTTTAACAGCAGCATGGGCTGCAAAACATCCCGCACATGTGCACACTCATAACACGCCGATGACATACCGATGACATCCGTGTGTCATCAGTGTGACACATACCGGTGCCTGGGAAGCAGCGGTACAGTTCACGCTTTTCACCATTCTGGGTGCTGAAGACCACTCATCATTCTCCACTGCTTGCACTGCGATCAGCACAAGCAGGGGAGAATGTTGAGAGTTATATTCAGCTGATAACAGCAAGAGCAGGCAATGGCTGTGGTGATTAATACTCCCATTAGCCTACACCTGCTGCCACTAATAACAGTGAGAGCTGGTGGCAGCTGATCGGAGTATTTATCAGCTGCCACCTGCTCAATAAATAAATTAAAAAAACAGTGTGGGTTCCCCTGTTTTGATAATCAGCCAGGCAATACTGATAGCTGTGAGCTACAACCCTCAGCTGTCCGCTTAAGCAAGGCTTGATAACCAGAATAGAGGGGTCCCCATGCTGTTTTTTTTTTTTTTAAATAATTTAACTAATTTTAAAAAATTGCATGGTGTCCCCCCCATTTTTGACAACTAGACTTGCTAAAGCAAGCTGGGGACTAGTATTCTCAGGTTGGTAAGGAACCATAGATATTGACCCCTCTCAGCCTAAAAATAGCAACTCAAAAGGGACATCTATTAGATGCACCAATTCTGGTGCTTTGCACACAACTCTTTCCACTTCCTGTAGCAGTGGCAAGTGAGGTAATATTGATGAGGTTGATGTTAACTTTGTAATATCTGGTGACGTCAAGCCCATGGTTTAGTAATGGAGAGATGTCTATAAGATGCCCATCCATTACTAACCCTATAGTTGTATGGTAAATAAACACACAGCAAGTATAAAGTGCTTTATTTGAAATCAAAACAAAATGCACTTTTCCATTTTTATTTAAAAATATCAAATACAGTTATACCCGCCTAACACCCATTCCATTGAAGCCAACATCTCCTGTAATAAAACAAAAATAAAAGAATAGTTTTCAACCTGGACAGTGCCAAGACGCTGCGAGAGCATCATCAGTAAGCAGCGGTGACATTATTGAGGTTACCGCTGGTCACTGAGGCTGTGTTTCCAGCTGGGCTGAACTGCGATGACCTCAGCACCGTGAGAATACAGTAATTGAGTTCACCGCAGTTCAGCTCAGTGAGTTCACCACAGATCAAAGATCTGGTGCCAGCTGCTGAAGACTGCTCTCATCATTCTCCCCTGCTCTGCCGGCGAGCAGGGAAGAATGATGAGAGCCGTCTTCAGCATCCGGCGCTAACAGTGCTAGCAGTACCGCTGCTTCTCTGGTGTGGATACGTGTGATACTTATGCGGCACAAGGTTGCCACTCATGTGCTTCAAGTGTTGCACACATGGACACACAGTCACTGATATCTCCGGTAACATTTTTTCCAGTAAGAGCTCATACTCACTTGCGCGAAACTCGGATGAGTCTTGCACTGCAATACCTGGCACTACACCTGGCACAGAGGAGCGGTGCGTGCGGCTGCATGTGTTCCTAAGTGGCCACACACTCCGATCTGAGTTCCGGCAGCAGCGCCGAGTATTAACATGCGAGACTCATCCGAGTTTCACGCAAGTGAGTATGAGCCCTAACAGAAATATCAGGACTTGTGAAACCGGCCTAACGATGTGGTGCCATGTTTCGTTTTTGCTGTGTTTTGTTTCTGCTTTTTTTTTTAATGCAAATTACAAGCTGCCTTTTTACAGTAACAGCAAAAGCGATGAGATTTCAAAAATCTCATGCAAACACTTGCTTTTTGTTTTTGACCAAATTGGAAAATTGCTGCTTTTTTTTTTGAACTGCAGCATGCCACTTTTTCAGCGTTATAGCAGCTTTTTTCTCCAATAGAAAACAATGAGTAAGTGCAAGAAAGCAGCAAAAATGCTGCTCTCAGTTTTTGCAGCTTTTTTGGTGAAAAAAATCGCAGCTACGGCAGCATGTGAAACCCATTTATTTTTGTGATTTTTAAAAATTTAAACCATAATGTCTTGATGTCCTCACATGAGCAAATATGTTAATATTTGTACAGTTTAATTACATTAGTGATAGTGAAAGTGAAATTACATTAGTGAAAGTGAAAAATGCTCCAGTGAAATTGTTCCAGTACCAATAAAAGATTTCTTCCAGAAATTTATTGCAATTACACCCTATGTTATACACGTTTTGTTGTGTGTATTGGAACAACACAAAAAATTGCTAAAAAATTGCACACATTTAGGCTATGTGCACACGATGCGGATTTGCTGCGGATCCGCAGCGTTTTTTTTCGCTCAGAAACGCTGCAGATCCGCAAAGTGAATTACAGTACAATGTAAATCAATAGGAAAAAAAATGCTGTGCGGAAAATTCCGCATGGAAAACTCTGCGGATCAAAAGAAGTAGCATGTCACTTCTTTTATGCAGATCTGCAGCTTTCCTGCACCCTTCCATTATAGAAATCCACAGGGGTAAAAAACGCATGAAATCCGCACAAAATATGCAGCAAATGCGCAACAAAAATGCACAAAATCCGCATAAAAAAATGCACCTAAGTTTTCTGCCAGGAGATGCAGATTTTGTGTAGAAAATTCTGCACCCCAATCCGCAAAGTGTGCACATAAGTGTTTGGTGCAGACATTTCTGCACCATTTTTCCATGTCTTGGCAGGAAAAATGGTTCCTAAAATGGGCATTTTTTTCATGTTATTGATGCATTTTTAACTTTCATTTTTGATGTAGATTTTCCCCCACTCATTAGTATGAATGAAATCTGCAGCAAAAAACGATGAAAGAATTGACATGCTGTAGATTTAAGGCTGTGTGCACACGTTGCGTTTTTTTCGCAGTTTTTTCGCGGTTTTTCCTGATAAAAACGCTATAAATCCGCAAAAAACCGCATACAATAAGCATCCCATCATTTAGAATGAATTGTGCACATGATGCGTTTTTTTCCGCCAAAAAAACGCATTGCGGCAAAAAACGCAGCATGTTCATTAATTTTCCATTTTTTTTGCGGATTTCCCACTCCAAAATGCATTGGGAAGTGTCCGGAAAAAAACGCGGCAAAAACGCGTCAAAATCGCGGCAAAAACGCATGCGGTTTTCTTGAGGATTTCTTGCAGAAAATGTCCGGAATTCTCAGGAATTTTCTGCAAGAAATCCTGAACGTGTGCACATAGCCTAAATCTGTACAAATTCATCCGATCCGACACATCCGACTCCGCATTCTGCCCCATCCGTCTCCACATTCTGCCCCTTCCGTCTCCGCATTCTGCCCCATCCGTCTCCGCATTCTGCCCCATCCGTCTCCGCATTCTGCCCCATCCGACTCCGCATTCTGCCCCATCCGACTCCGCATTCTGCCCCATCCGTCTCCGCATTCTGCCCCATCCGTCTCCGCATTCTGCCCCATCCGTTTCCGCATTCTGCCCGTCTCCATATCTCACCAGAACAGTAGGAATCGGAAATCTGCTGCTGGTTGATACCAGAGAACACGAGCTGCACATAACCAGGACTGAGCTGCTGAGAGCTGAAGGACCTGTGGTGACGTTATCGTCATGTGATCAGGAGGCGGAGCTGATAAATGGTGAAAGACCTATGATAGTGATGACGTCACCACAGGATCTTCAGCACTATCTTTCAGATCAGGCGTTGGCTGCTGATCTGATGTGTGCGCCCGGCAGGTCAGGTGGAGGGCAGGTCTGTCTGTTGCCGTGCAGGACGAATCACCTGCACGGCAACAGTTTTTAACTTCTTGCTGGTGTCGGTGTGCATCTGACCAGCCGGGGCCCCTGACTACCCCGGGCCCGGTCGCAATGGCGACTGCTGCGACCGTGGTAGTTACGCCCCTGTGTGTGTGGAGCGCCCCCAGACACAGGGCCACGACGTTTCGGTACCGGGCCTCTCTGGTTCGGTTCTGAGGCAGTCACGGTGGCTAGACCCGGTCCGCGACCCTGCTAAGCTGCGTCCAATGATAGTGATAGAGTACAGTCTGTCAGGGGTTCGTGACGCCACCTGTGGTGTTCGGTCAGGGTGACCGACGCTGCTGTGGGGTCCGCTGGGGTGATGGAATAGCAGCCGGATGGTATACCTTCCCACAGGTGAAGTAGATCCCCAGGGCTTCCCAGTACTATGGATGGAGATGGTGTGAGGTGCAGGCAATAACGAGGACACAGGGTTGCAGTCTCTTTACCTTTTACTGAAGGCTTCAGTACACTCAGTCCAGAGCACGTTCAACTGGGCTATCAGAGACCGGCCGGTCCGATGGGCACATCCAGAGTTTCCCTCGCAGATGGAAATCGTTGCCTACCAATAGCACCTGTGTGTTGTAGTCCTACCCTGCTGAGCATTCGGAATAGTCCTCACAACTGCTGTTCTCTTTCATTCGTTCTCTACAGCATTCTCTCTCTCTCTTTGGTTCCAGATGTTGCTAGTGTCTAACGTCCCCCAGATATGTTATGGCTAGGACGCCACCCGTTTGACGGGAAGGCTTGGAGGTCTTCCGGGACCCTAGAGACGCCCCTCTCCCAATGTTGCCCCCTATGTCTTCATAGGTGTAGAAGGTAGACAGCCAACCTATAATCAACTGTCCAGCGGAATTTGAAGTAATGCGTGAAGTCAGTTACTCCTACGGTGATCCGGCCACCGACTACGCGCCTCAGTAAGATGTTGCCTTCCCCTCTCGGCACGACTCTTACTGGCTCTCCTTTGTGCTGATCTCGTTTACACTGTTCCACAATATTCTTCCCCTCTTGTCTCTTCCTGAGGATACCGCCGCAAGGTGTGCAGGCGCGGTTCCGTAACGTTCTGTTCTGTTGCTAGGCACCTGCCAGGTTCCCACGCCTGACAGGGACCCCCCCTGCCTTCTCCCCGCAACACCCCCTGCCACGGGATGTTGCCTGGTTCCAACCCAGTCAGCTTCTGACTAACTTCCTCCCCAGCCCCTAGTTTTACCAGTGTGAGGAGTGGCCCAATAAATGAAGCCTGTTTCTCCCCCTAATGGCCGGAGTGTGAAGTGTAATGTGTTCTAGTGATACCTGGTCAGGAGAACTCTTTAGTGCCATCGGACGTACCGCTACTCGCCTTGGGGCCATACTGCAACGACCAGGTCTCTGGGGCGCTGCACTCCGCCCCGGTTAAATCCAGTACTCCTGGACTAGTGAGAAGAACAACAATATAATGCAGTGAAAGACATACAAAATTTTTAAATGCTGAGAACAATAAATAGAAAAGGTGCTTCCCTTTATGGGAGGTGAGGACACTTGAACGTTACAAGCAAAAATAACAGTTTTAAATATATATATATTTATATTTTAAATAACGTTTAGACTATAAATAACTTTCTGTACCCAGCCGGGTATTCTAGGTATTCTACTAAGTGCAAAATTTTTCGAACAAACAGCTAACTCTTCCTTTAAGGGCGTATAAGCTGAGCCCACTAAAGGCCTACTATCAAGTACTATAACAACTCAGCCTTCTTTTCCGTTCTCACTTCGCCAATGCAGGACCGCCTAGCTCCTTTGGCTGAGCCTACTTCCATTGCGCCAACCATCTTTCTACGTTTCTCAGGAGGACTCTCTCTCTAACCCCTACGGGCTCACTTCAGACTTTCCTGTCCTCAATCTTTATTAACATTATCAAAACTTTCTAAATCCTTCAACATTATTAACGTTTCAGTAAAACAATCATCAAACATTCCCTTTAAGAGGGGCCCACTCGTTGGCATTGGCACTGGCACAGGGCCCCTCAAAGTACAGCGGTGTGTTTGTACAGCGGGGGCGCCTCCCACCGGCAGCAACACTTTTGCATACTATGAGGGGCCCTGTGCCAGTGACGTCGCCAATGAGAATTCCTCCCCCCACCAGATGAAGGAACCTGCACCTTCATTTGCACCTTCCTCTTTGTCCCCGTGTAAGGTGGTATGGTATGCGGGAAGGGGAACCTGACTTTCAGCAGAGTCACAATCTTGCAGTGTAGCGTGCACGGGGAATGTTGCGTTATGGGTCAATGTACCAGCAGACTCATCTATCACTGGCTGGGCAATGGGCAGGATGAGGGGGAAACAGATATGGGCCCAAAGAATAAAGTGGGTTAAATGCAGTTCAAAATTGGTAACAGGACTAACCAGGGGGCATTGCTTTGTTCAGTGGAGGACAACTGGAATGAGAGGCTGACACAGAGTAGGCCCAAATCAGTAAGTAGTCTAAATGCAGTTCAAAATTGGCAACAGTAGTAAACAGGCGGCACAGCTTTGTTCACTGGAGGAGAACAGCAAGGAGCGGCAGACACCGATAGAAGGCCCCAACCCAACTAGTAGGCCCACTGCATTTTTAAAATTCCGATAGGCTGAAAACCAGATAATTGTAGGTTATTTTTTGTAAAGAGGACAGCTGTATTGAGTGGCGCAGCCAGACACTACAAGTAGGCCTTACACCACAAGGTTGGCTCGACGCAGGTTTAAAAAAGGTTACATGGGTACACGGTCTGCATTGGTGTGCTCAGTGGAGGACAATTGGAAGGAGGGACCGCAGAAAGACTTTGTAGGCGTAAAATTACAAAATAGGCTCTATGCAGCTTAGATTATGTGGCAACCTGGAGATCACCTTGGAGCGGCAGACACCGTCTCTACGACCCAGACCCAACTTGTAGGCCTAATGCAGTGTTGTTTTCAACAACTACTAAACGAGAGCTAGAAGCTCGAAGCTATGGAGAGGAAACCTGGGGAACACCTTGGAGCGGAAGACACCGTCTTTACAACCCAGACCCAACTTGTAGGCCTAATGCAGTGTTGTTTTCAACAACTACTAAACGAGAGCTAGAAGCTCGAAGCTATGGAGAGGAAACCTGGGGAACACCTTGGAGTGGAAGACACCGTCTCTACAACCCAGACCCAACTTGTAGGCCTAATGCAGTGTTGTTTTCAACAACTACTAAACGAGAGCTAGAAGCTCGAAGCTATGGAGAGGAAACCTGGGGAACACCTTGGAGTGGAAGCCACTGTCTCTACAACCCAGACCCAACTTGTAGGCCTAATGCAGTGTTGTTTTCAACAACTACTAAACGAGAGCTAGAAGCTCGAAGCTATGGAGAGGAAACCTGGAGAACACCTTGGAGTGGAAGACACCGTCTCTACAACCCAGACCCAACTTGTAGGCCTAATGCAGTGTTGTTTTCAACAACTACTAAACAAGAGCTTTAAGATTGAAGCTATGGAGAGGAAACCTGGGGAACACCTTGGAGCGGCATACACCGTTAGTAGGCCCTACCAAAGTAGTAGTAGCCCCAATGCAGTTTTCAAATTCCTATAGGCTGAAAACCAGACTATTGACGCTCAGCTTTTTTAAAAGGAGGACAGCTGTATTGAGTGGCGCAGACAGACACAGGTAGTAGGCCTTAAACACAAAATTTGGCTCAATGCAGTTTAAAAAAGGTTACAGGGGTACACAGGCAGCATTGGTCTCTTCAGTGGAGGACAATTTCAATTATGGACCGCAGACAGAGTTTGTACGCCTACTATTAAAAAAGGATGCTCTATGCAATTTAAAATAGGTTCCAGGGGTACACAGGCAGCAGTGGTCTGGTCAGTGGAGGACTAGTGGAAGGAGGGACTGCAGACAGGCTTAGTAGGCCTAACATAACAAAATTAGGCTGTAGGCACTTTAAAATAGGTTCCAGGGGTACACGGGCAGCAGTGGTCTGGTCAGTGGAGGACTATTGGAAGGAGGGACCGCAGACAGGCTTAGTAGGCCTAACATAACAAAATTAGGCTGTAGGCGCTTTAAATTAGGTTCCAGGGGTACACGGGCAGCAGTGGTCTGGTCAGTGGAGGACTATTGGAAGGAGGGACCGCAGACAGGCTTAGTAGGCCTAACATAACAAAATTAGGCTGTAGGCACTTTAAAATAGGTTCCAGGGGTACACGGGCAGCAGTGGTCTGGTCAGTGGAGGACTATTGGAAGGAGGGACCGCAGACAGGCTTAGTAGGCCTAACATATCAAAATTAGGCTGTAGGCACTTTAAAATAGGTTCCAGGGGTACACGGGCAGCAGTGGTCTGGTCAGTGGAGGACTATTGGAAGGAGGGACCGCAGACAGGCTTAGTAGGCCTAACATAACAAAAGTGGGCTGTAGACACTTGGAATTCTCTTGCAGGGGTACACAGGCAGCATTGGTGTTGTCAGCGGAGGCCGATTGTAATGAGTGTCTGACAGTTAGTACTCACAAAAAATAAATAGATGTTAATGTCTCGCAATACAACAAAACCAAAACACAAAAGGGTGGAATAATAAGGTACAGGGGTGGGCTCCTCTGCTGAGTTTCAGACCTAGTAATTTGGCGCTAAGTATTTACTGGTGTAAATATAGGACACTGCCCCTGACTATTTTAAGTACCATCATACATGTCAACACATTGGTATTGTCAGTGCCAGGCATTGAAAGATGTCAGCGCATAGACTAAACATTGGTGGAACTGTGAGAGATCATTTTGCAAGCGGTAGAGCACTGTTTGAGCTGGGGGGGAAACTCTCTTGTGGCCGGCGGTACAGGCCCAGGGCCCCTCATGTTACAACGGTGTGTCTGACTTTGGGTGCGCACCACCACCGCCAGAGACACTTTATTGTACTATGAGGGACCCAGTGGCAGTGCCGTCGACCAAAAGCGGGCACACCCACCTCTTCAGACAAACGGCACTCTCACGGGTGCTTCCGCCAAGTGGCGAGACCACGGCCCCGTGGGGGGAGGTTGGCCATTTAGGGAGGTGTAAACATGTCGTATGCTGGACAAACAGCTGCTGCAAATTACGAGATTGGAAAAGTCAGTCAGAGCAGTCCACAAGCAAGACCTTTTCATAGGAAAGCTAGGTGTCAGCCGGGCAAGGTGGGGCAAAAGAATTCGAAATCCAGTTGTTCATTTTAATGAAGGTTAGATCATCAACATTTTGGGTAGCCAGACGAGTCCTTTTTTCGGTTAATATGAAACCTGCAGCACTGAATACTCTTTCTGATAGTATAGTATATAACATCACCAGGTGCTTTTTTAGGAGGTAAATGGGTGGCGGACTATTCAATTCGGGTAACGTTTCGACCCCAGCGGGTCTTTATCAAAACCTCACTTATGCCAAAGAGGTAGAGGAGAGGAGAAAGAGCCGAGTTCCCATAGGGCAGCTCTTGTGGAGATGTGTGAAAGCACGTCCGCCTGGTGGGTGATGTGACATAGTCCGCCACCCATTTACCTCCTAAAAAAGCACCTGGTGATGTTTATTGTTTGTGTTAATAAAGAAACTACACAGTTTGCTGAACTTTCAACCATTTGAGTGCGGCTGATTTTTCTTATACTTGGACTATTTTGTTGATGCCTGCACCAACCTAGTGACAGTGTGCACATCTTTTTCCTGGATTTACTCTTTCTGATAGGACACTAGCTGCTGGGCAAGCAAGCTCCGGCAATGCATATTCTGCCAATTCTGGCCAGGTGTCTAATTTGGATGCCCAGTAATCAAATGGGAATGACGGTTGAGGGAGAACGTCGATAAGGGATGAAAAATAGTTTGTAACAATACTGGACAAATGTTGTCTCCTGTCACTTTGAATTGATGCTGCAGTACCTGTCCTGTCTGCGGTCATAGCAAAATCACTCCACAAACTGGTCAGAAAACCCCTCTGTCCAACGCCAATTCTGGTTTGTGCACCTCTAACACCTCTGGCCTGCTGCCCCCTGCAGCTCGTGTGATAACGATCACCGGTGCTGTGTGCTGGGAATGCCTGAATCAAACAGTCAACAAGAGTTGATTGTTTGGTTGCTAATATTTGTTCCAGGTTTTCATGTGGCATAATATTTTGCAATTTGCCTTTATAGCGAGGATCAAGGAGGCAGGCCAACCAGTAATCGTCATCGGCCATCATTTTACAAATACGTGTGTCCCTTTTGAGGATACGTAAGGCATAATCCGCCATGTGGGCCAAAGTTCCAGTTGTCAAATCTGCGGTTGTGCTGGGTTGAGGGGCAGTTTCAGGCACATCTAAGTCACTTGTCTCCCTAAAAAAACCTGACCCCGGCCTTGCAACGCCACCAGTTGCTATTGGCCCCGGAGAAGCTTCCTCATTACAAAAATAATCATCCCCATCATCCTCCTCGTCCTCCTCGTCCTCCTGTTCGCCCGCTACCTCGTCCTGTACACTGCCCTGACCAGACAATGGCTGACTGTCATCAAGGCTTTCCTCTTCCTCTGCTGCAGACGCCTGCTCCTTTATGTGCGTCAAACTTTGCATCAGCAGACGCATTAGGGGGATGCTCATGCTTATTATGGCGTTGTCTGCACTAACCAGCCGTGTGTATTCCTCAAAACACTGAAGTACTTGACACATGTCTTGTATCTTCGACCACTGCACACCTGACAACTCCATGTCTGCCATCCTACTGCCTGCCCGTGTATGTGTATCCTCCCACAAATACATAACAGCACGCCTCTGTTCGCACAGTCTCTGAAGCATGTGCAGTGTTGAGTTCCACCTTGTTGCAACGTCGATGATTAGGCGATGCTGGGGAAGGTTCAAAGACCGCTGATAGGTCTGCATATGGCTGGAGTGTACGGGCGAACGGCGGATATGTGAGCAAAGTCCGCGCACTTTGAGGAGCAGGTCGGATAACCCCGGATAACTTTTCAGGAAGCACTGCACCACCAGGTTTAAGGTGTGAGCCAGGCAAGGAATGTGTTTCAGTTGGGAAAGGGAGATGGCAGCCATGAAATTCCTTCCGTTATCACTCACTACCTTGCCTGCCTGAAGATCTACAGTGCCCAGCCACGACTGCGTTTCTTTCTGCAAGAACTCGGACAGAACTTCCGCGGTGTGTCTGTTGTCGCCCAAACACTTCATAGCCAATACAGCCTGCTGACGCTTGCCAGTAGCTGCCCCATAATGGGACAACTGGTGTGCAACAGTGGCAGCTGCGGATGGAGTGGTTGTGCGACTGCGGTCTGTGGACGAGCTCTCGCTTCTGCAGGAGGGGGAGGAGGAGGAGGAGGGGGTGCGAACGGCTACAGCCAACTGTTTCCTAGACCGTGGGCTAGGCAGAACTGTCCCAAACTTGCTGTCCCCTGTAGACCCTGCATCCACCACATTCACCCAGTGTGCCGTGATGGACACGTAACGTCCCTGGCCATGCCTACTGGTCCATGCATCTGTTGTCAGGTGCACCTTTGTGCTCACAGACTGCCTGAGTGCATGAACGATGCGCCCTTTAACATGCTGGTGGAGGGCTGGGATGGCTTTTCTCGAAAAGAAGTGTCGACTGGGTAGCTCGTAGCGTGGTACAGCGTAGTCCATCAGGGCTTTGAAAGCTTCGCTTTCAACTAACCGGTAGGGCATCATCTCTAACGAGATTAGTCTAGCTATGTGGGCGTTCAAACCCTGTGTACGCGGATGCGAGGCTAAGTACTTCCTTTTTCTAACGAGAGTCTCATGTAGGGTGAGCTGGACTGGAGAGCTGGAGATCGTGGAACTAGCGGGGGTGCCGGTGGACATGGCAGACTGAGAGACGGTTGGAGACGGTATTGTTGCCGCCGGTGCCCTAGATGCAGTGTTTCCTACTACGAAACTGGTGATTCCCTAACCCTGAGTGCTTTGGCCTGGCAATGAAACCTGCACAGATACTGCAGGTGGTGTGGAAAATGGTGGCCTTACAGTGACGGAAGGGATGTTGCGACCAGCCTCATTGGCTGAGGGTGCTACAACCTTAAGGGACGTTTGGTAGTTAGTCCAGGCTTGCAAATGCATGGTGGTTAAATGTCTATGCATGCAACTTGTATTTAGACTTTTCAGATTCTGACCTCTGCTTAAGGTAGTTGAACATTTTTGACAGATGACTTTGCGCTGATCAATTGGATGTTGTTTAAAAAAATGCCAGACCACTCTTTCTAGCATCGGATACCTTTTCAGGCATTGCAGACTGAGCTTTAACCGGATGGCCACACTGTCCTCCAACAGGTTTTGGCTTTGGGCCAGATACGGGCCCGGCAGATGGAACCTGTTGCGATGTTGATGCCTGCTGCGGCCCCTCCTCCTCCGCTTCAGAACTACTGCCGCCTGCACCCTGTTCCCCCAATGGGTGCCAATCGGGGTCAACAACTGGGTCATCTATGACCTCCTCTTCTATCTCGTGTGCAACTTCGTTTGTGTCACCGTGTAAGTCGGTGGTATAGCGTTCGTGTTGGGGCACCATAGTCTCATCAGGGTCTGATTCTGGATCAGTACACTGCGAGGGCAATGTTGTGGTCTGAGTCAAAGTAAGAGCATAGTAATCTGGCTGTGGCTGTGCATCAGTGCACTCCATGTCCGATTCAACTTGTAATGGGCATGGCCTGTTAACTGTTTCACTTTCTAACCCAGGGACGGTATGTGTAAAGAGCTCCATGGAATAACCCGTTGTGTCGCCTGACGCATCCTTCTCTGTTGTTGTTTTTGCTGAAGAGGACAAGGAAGCGACTTGTCCCTGTCCCTGACCGTGAACATCCACTAACGACGCGCTGCTTTTACATTTACCAGTTTCAGAAGAGGAGGCAAAAGAGCTAGAGGCTGAGTCAGCAAGGTAAGCCAAAACTTGCTCTTGCTGCTCCGGCTTTAAAAGCGGTTTTCCTACTCCCAGAAAAGGGAGCATTCGAGGCCTTGTGTAGCCAGACGACGAACCTGGCTCCACAGCTCGAGACTTAGGTGCTATATTGTTTTTCCCACGACCACCTGATGCTCCACCACCACTACCATCATTACCAGCTGGCAATGAACGCCCACGGCCACGACCTCTTCCACCAGACTTCCTCATTGTTTTAAAAACGTAACCAAAGTAATGGTATTTGTTACTGTAAAACAACTTACAAGGTGAACTCAAACTTCTGTAGGATTTAGATATCCCTTTATAGGTGGGTGAGACTGCAAGGAAAATCAGGCACAATGTTACACACTCTGTTTTCTGTGGCACCAAATGAGAGAGATGCCACACACGCAGGACTGTCACTCAAGCACAAATGCCAATATTAATCTCCCACTGTTTTTTTTTTTTTCAGGGAGAATTTAATAACCCACATCAGACACTAGGCTTTCTTTGGCCCACTATTTGCGAGAGATGGCACACAGGACTGGCACACAGGACTGGCACACAAGCACAAAGGCCAATATTAATCTCCCACTGTTTATTTTTTTTTTTTCAGGGAGAATTTAAAAACCTAAATCAGACACTAGGCTTTCTGTGGCCCACTATTTGAGAGAGATGGCACACAGGACTGGCACTCTAGCAGAAATGCCAATCTTAATCTCCCACTACTTTTTTTTTTTTTAGGGAGAATTAAAAAAAAAAAAAAAAAAAAAAAGGATTATAGACACTAGGCTTTCTCTGCCCCACAATTGGAGAGAGATGGCACACACGACTGGCACTCAAGCACAAATGCCAAGATTAATCTCCCACTATTGATTTTTTTTTCAGGGAGAATTAAAAAAAAAAAAGAAAAAAAAAGAAAAAGGGACTGTCCTACAATTACTATCTCCCTGCAGTAATCTCAGCCAGGTATGGCAGGCAGCAATAACAAGGAGTGGACTGCGGCACAAATTAAATCAAAAGTGTGGACAAACAAAAAAGATAGCTGTGCAGAAAGGAAGGAACAACAGGATTTGTGCTTTGAAAAAAGCAGTTGGTTTGCACAGCGGCGTACACACAGCAATGCAGCTATCAGGGAGCCTTCTAGGGCAGCCCAATGAGTTACAGCGCTGAGGAAAAAAAATGTAGCTTCCACTGTCCCTGCAAACAAAAGGTGGTGTTGGACAGTGGAAATCGCTATAGCACAAGCGGTTTGGGGGTTAATGGACCCTGCCTAACGCTATCCCTGCTTCTGACGAAGCGGCAGCAACCTCTCCCTATGCTCAGATCAGCAGCAGTAAGATGGCGGAAACGCCTCTTTATAGTCCCTGTGACGCCGCAGACAGCAAGCCAATCACTGCAATGCCCTTCTGTAAGATGGTGGGGACCAGGACCTATGTCATCACGCTGCCCACACTCTGCGTCCACCTTCATTGGCTGAGAAATGGCGCTTGTCGCATCATTGAAACGCGACTTTGGCGCGAAAGTCACGTACCGCATGGCCGACCCCACACAGGGATCGGGTCGGGTTTCATGAAACCCGACTATGCCAAAAGTCGGCGACTTTTGAAAATGACCGATCCATTTCGCTCAACCCTAGTGATGAACAGTAGAAAAAGACAAACAATAGAAAACAATAGGGATACCGGGTAAACAAAGGGATCCCTAGGAGTTAACCCTGGACGGGTTTGGAGGTAGCAGCAGGAACAGTTAACTATTTACATCGGATCTTCGAGGTTTATTTTTATAATAGGGTGCAAGGCATCCATCGGTCGGGGACTCTTCCCGGCCGCGGGAGTCCCGGTTCCGTGTTCTCGCCTGTTGCAGTGTCATTGTCGTGGTTTTGTCGCTCGGGTGCGGCCAGGTCACCCGGTGTATGAATTCGAATGTCGGCTTGGGTTGCAAGTACAGTAGCGGCAATAATGCACACTGTGGTGACAGGGGTGGAATTCGTCAAATCCGAGTTAGTCGTATTCAGGACTACAGGTGGCGCCACCACCGGTTCGCATCGGTAAACATTCCGGGCGCACCACCCTTGTGCACTCCGATAGCGGGTGTACGTCACCTGATCCCCGTGATACAGTAGCTGGTCATCCCATCTATCGCGGCGTGGGGTCTTCACGTTGTAGCTAGTAATGAAGACTTCCGTCGGTAGCCCCGGGTCCTGTATATAGCCCCAACCCCGCTTCGGGTAAAAGGCTACCACAGTTCCCCGCTTTACCGGACTTCCTTTATTGCGTCTGGTCTTTGGTTCTGGTACTTTCGGTGGGTCACTTTGTTCTGTCTCTTGTCGGTCTTTCCAGTGTAAAATCAGGCATTGTTTATACTGTTCCCAGGTGAGCACAGCGATGCTAGTAACCTCCTGTCTGGTCCCGTCTGGCTCTACCCTCGGGTTATCCCATTGGAAGATCACCCCCTCGGAGCTCACGCACAGTGGTGTCCCCATAGTTGTTGGGAGCGGAGGCACCAGCTTCTCCATGGTGCCGGGGGTTATAGCCACCAGTTCGGGGGCAGGGAGTCTGTCGCTGTCAGGACAGGGAGTTGTCACGGGAACCGGATCGGTCATGAAGGCAGGGGCGTTTTCCGTACCTCCGTCTGATATGGTTCCACCGATGCCGATCAGTTCCGTTGACAAGGCCGCTAGAATCGGCTGCGGCTCGCACTGCGGTTCTCCCGACGCAGCCCTCGGTGGCGGCTCCGATCTCCATAGCTTCGCATAGGCTGGCTCCATACTCGGGATAGGCTGACTCTGCTCCTCCGCCCACGACCCCGAAAAGTCTCGGTCCTCCTCCGGTTGGCGGGGACAAGCCCGGATCACTTCTTTGCCGGCTCAGGTACTCTTTGTTCGTCATCCCCTCTCCGGGATCGGCAATGGCACTCCCACGCAGCTCCTCCATTTCCTGGGGGTCGAGCTCCTTCTTGCCTTGGTTCCCGCCGTTGCAAATCAGGGGGCGATTCTCCTCTGCTTCGGGGTAGATCGTCCTCCCACAACAGCAATCGGAGGAGGCGGTCAGCACTTCTGGCGCCACTTTGATAGTCTCCTCCCATGGCACGCCCTCCTTCTTCTCCTGTGCTCCTCGTGGCGCGGCAGTTTTGGCGGGAATCTTGCGTAAATAGCAATTCACAGTCTTTGCAATTAATCACAGTCCAACACGTTTCAATCACAGTTCCAAGGCACACATGACCCAATTCTTCAGGCTTAAGTACGATCCTGTTCGTGACGCCAAGTTGGAGCGCCCCCAGATACAGGCCACGACGTTTCGGTACCGGGCCTCTCTGGTTCGGTCCTGAGGCAGTCACGGGGGCTAGACCCGGTCCGTGACCCTGCTAAGGGGCGTCCAATGATAGTGATAGAGTACAGTCTGTCAGGGGTTCGTGACGCCACCTGTGGTGTTCGGTCAGGGTGACCGACGCTGCTGTGGGGTCCGCTGGGGTGATGGAATAGCAGCCGGATGGTATACCTTCCCACAGGTGAAGTAAATCCCCAGGGCTTCCCAGTAGTATGGATGGAGATGGTGTGAGGTGCAGGCAATAACGAGGACACAGGGTTGCAGTCTCTTTACCTTTTACTGAAGGCTTTAGTACACTCAGTCCAGAGCACGTTCAACCGGGCTATCAGAGACCGGCCGGTCCGATGGGCACATCCAGAGTTTCCCTCGCAGATGGAAATCGTTGCCTACCAATAGCGCCTGTGTGTTGTAGTCCTACCCTGCTGAGCATTCGGAATAGTCCTCACAACTGCTGCTCTCTTTCGTTCGTTCTCTACAGCTTTCTCTCTCTCTCTCTTTGGTTCCAGATGTTGCTAGTTTCTAACGTCCCCAGATATGTTATGGCTAGGGCGCCACCCGTTTGACAGGAAGACTTGGAGGTCTTCCGGGACCCTAGAGATGCCCCTCTCCCAATGTTGCCCCCTATGTCTTCGTAGGTGTAGAAGGTAGACAGCCAACCTATAATCAACTGTCCAGCGGAATTTGAAGTAATGCGTGAAGTCAGTTACTCCTACGGTGATCCGGCCACCGACTACGCGCCTCAGTAAGATGTTGCCTTCCCCTCTCGGCACGACTCTTACTGGCTCTCCTTTGTGCTGATCTCGTTTACACTGTTCCACAATATTCTTCCCCTCTTGTCTCTTCCTGAGGATACCGCCGCAAGGTGTGCAGGCGCGGTTCCGTAACGTTCTGTTCTGTCGCTAGGCACCTGCCAGGTTCCCACGCCTGACAGGGACCCCCCTGTGTCTTCTCCCCGCAACACCCCCTGCCACGGGATGTTGCCTGCTTCCAACCCAGTCAGCTTCTGACTAACTTCCTCCCCAGGCCCTAGTTTTACCAGTGTGAGGAGTGGCCCAATAAATGAAGCCTGTTTCTCCCCCTAGTGGCCGGAGTGTGAAGTGTAATGTGTTCTGGTGATACCTGGTCAGGAGAACTCTTTAGTGCCATCGGACGTACCGCTACTCGCCTTGGGGCCATACTGCAACGACCAGGTCTCTGGGGCGCTGCATGTACATGAGACCTCAGGATTCTCATTCACTTTGCTGGCATGAGTAAAACCTTCAGGATTTGTGACAATTCTGCACAGAAAAAAGTGACAAATCATTTTAAGGCTATCTGCACACGTTGCGGATTTCCTGCGGATCCGCAGCGTTTTTTGAGGTGCAGAAACTCTGCAGATCCGCAAGTGATTTACAGTACAATGTAAATCAATGAGATAAAAGAAAAATGCTGTGCTAGTGGTGCAGAAAATTCAGCGTGGAAACGTAGCGGAATAAAAGAAGTAGCATGTCACTTCTTTTTTGCAGATCTGCAGCGGTTTTGTACCCATTCCATTACAGAAATCCGCAGGGGTAAAAAATGCAGCAAATCCGCACAAAAAATGCTTCAAATCTGTACCTGCGTTTTCTGCCAATAGATGCAGCAGACGCACCAAAAATTCCTAAGCCTAATCCGCAATGGGTGCACATAGCCTTAATGTGTGCAAAGGCCCTTAGTCAGACTTTCTAAAACAAATGTAATACATGGGCACCTACACATACATAAGCAAACAAACAGATTTGCAGCATTAAGATAAATTAAAAAAGTAATTCTTTATGAATTTCATTATTAACATTATTACTGTAAGGGTAAGTTCACACAGGGTGTTTTTGCGGCTTTTTTTCTGCATCAAAACCTGATCTTCTTGGCAGGAAAGAAGCTGCGTCAAAAACGCAGGTTTAGGTGCGATTTTGGTGGTTTTTGTTGCGTATTTGGTGCTTTTTTTTTTTTGTCCATGCTAATGTCCTTGAATTTTCAGCAGCAAATAATGATACCTGCATTTTTGCTGCTTTTTTGCTGCGTTTTTTCAACACCCATTCAAGTCAATGGGTGAAAAACTCTGAAAAAACACAGCAAAAACATGGAAAGAAGTGACATGCTCTATATCCAAAAAACGCAGCAAAGCACAAAATACTGATCACACAAAAAACCAATGTGTGTGCATGAGATTTCTGAAATCTCATAGGCTTTGCTGGTACTGTAAAAAGCAGCTGAAAATTAGCAAAAAAACTCAGCAAAAACGCCCTGTGTGAACTTACCCTAAATGTGAAGGTTTTTTCATGCCAGGTTCATAGGTATGGGGATCTACTTACAAAGGTTACAGCTGTAGCAATTGAAACTTTGACAGGTTATAGTGGCTTGTGAAAGTATTCTCCCCCCTCTCCCCCCCTGGCTTTTTACCTTTTGTGTTACATTACAATTTATGTCTAAAGGGAACTTGTCACTAATTTTGGCCGATATGAGATACGGCCATCACCTTTCAGGGTTGATATACAGCACTCTATAATGTTGTATATCTGCCCCCAACCCGACCTGCAAGAGAAGAAAAATAAAGGTGATGGCCGTAACTCATCTCGGCCAAAACTGGTGACAGGTTCCCTTTAAGTATTTTTGTAATCCGATTTGTGTGTGATGCATCAGCACTAAATAGTCTAAGTTGCTGAAGTGAGAAAAATATAGGCATAAACTAAATTTATAAGATCAAATAACTAAAAGTTGGCAAGTGCATATGTATTCATCCCTTTTGCTATGAAGCCCCTAAAACTTTGTGGTGAAAGCAATGACCTCCATAAGTCACATGCTTAGTGAAAGAAAGTCCACCTGTGTGCAATCTAATTGTCCATATACACACCTTTTCTGTAAGGCCGGGATCACACATGCGAGAAATACGTCCGAGTCTCGCATGGTAATACCCGACATTGCCGCCGTCACTCAGGAGCGAAGCGTCGGCCGTATAGCAATACAAGGAGCCGTACGCTCCGCTCCTGAGTGACGGCGGCAATGCCGGTTATTACCATGCGAGACTCGGATGTATTTCTCGCATGTGTGATCCTGGCCTAAGGCCACAAATGCTGCAACACCATTAAAGCAAGAGGCACCACTAACCAAACAACACCATGAAAACCAAGGAGATCTCCAAACAAGTCAGGGGCAACGTTGTTGAAAAATACAAGTCACACTTGGATTATCAAAAAACATCCCAATCTATGATGATGAGTGGGCAGAAAAAAACCTTTACTTACGCAAAAAAATTGTAAAGTTCTTTTTGAGTTTGCCAAAAGACATGTGTGAGACTCCCCAAATGTGTGAAGGAAGGTGCTGTGGTCAGAAGAGACCAAAACGGAACTTTTTGCCACCAAGGTAAACACTATTTCTGGCGCAAAAACAACAGAACTCATCACCCCAAATACACCATCCCCACAGTGAAACATGGTGGTGGCAGCATCATGATGTGGGGATGTTTTTCGGCAGCAAGTAAAGGGAAAATGGTCTGAGTCGAGGGGAAGATGGATGATGCAAAATACAGGGATAGTCTTGTGGTTTAAGGGGAAACGTGTAAATGTTTTGGAGTGGCCTAGTCAAAGCCCAGACCTTAATCCAATTGAGAATCTGTGGTCAGACTTGAAGATTGCAGTTCATCAGTGGAAACCATTTAACTTGAAGGACCTGAAGCAGTTTTGCCTTGAGGAATGGGCAAAAATCCCAGTGGCAAGAAGTAAATCTCATAGAGACTTATCCAAAGCGACTTGCAGCTGTAATTGCAGCAAAAGGAAGGCTTTACAAGTACTGACTTGAGGGGGTGAATAGTTATATATACTGAAGTTTTCAGTAATTTTTTCCTATTTGTTGTTTGCTTCACAATAAAAAGAAAGCCAAACGTTCACAATTGTAGGCATGTTCTTTACATGAACTGATGTACACCCTATAAAACCCCTGAAATTTCACTTTGTGAGGTTGCAAAACATGAAAAATGCCAAGGTGGTGGATACTTTTGCAAACCTTAGTATTTCCTTCTTACACAAGGATGACTACATCTGTATTATTCACATATGTGCCCTGATGCTTTAGTGGGTGCAAAGATCCCACTTCTACATTATAAACAGCTCATGGAATCTGGTGAGCCCTGCTACAGATTTTGATTTGAGACCCAGGAGATTCAAGTCACGCCTGTGTTTTATGTAGAGGTTGTATGAGCCCCAGAAGCACGAAATGTAGTATTACACAGTGTTGTTCCAATGTCATAAAGGCTATTTTGATTTCACAGAAGTGGATTTCATGCTGTCTTCAGCTTTATATATTGCGTTTTTGCTGCTTTTTTAATGCCAATTTTAAGCTGTGTTTTCAGTACCAGCAATGTCTAAGAGATTTCAGAAATCTCAAGCCCACACTTTTTTTTTTTCCATGACTGATTTTTAAAATGGCTGCGTTTTTTAAAACTGCAGCATGTCGATTTTTTTCAGCATTTTTGCAGCATTTTTTCATCCATAGAAAGCAATGAGTAAGTGCCAAAAGGCAGCACAAAACACAGTCATCGGTTTTTGCAGCATTTTTGGTGCAAAAAACGTAAGGAAGTTGCATCATGATTGTTTGGGGGGGGGCACAAAACTTTATCAGCATGCACAATAGACAACAAAAGCACAGAAAAAAACAACGAAAAAGCGGCAAAACCTACTTTTTCTAAGCATCGTCTTTACCACCAAGAGAGTAGGTTTTGCCTGCAGAAAAAAAAAACAGCAAAAATGCAATGTGTGAACATAGCCGGATAATGATATTTGTGCCATGTGTGTTTTTAGGCTATGTGCACACGCTGCGGATTTTCCGCATCTGCGGGTCCGCAGCAGTTTCCCATGAATTTACATTACAATGTAAAGCTATGGGAAACAGAAAACGCTGTACACATGCTGCGGAAAAAACTGGGCAGAAACGCAGTGGTTTAAATTCCGCAGCATGTCACTTCTTTCTGCGGAATTCGCAGCGGCTTTACAGCTGCTCCAAGAGAATACCGTAGGTGTAAAACCGTAGTGAAATCCGCAGAAAAACCGCGGTAAATCTGCATTAAAAACGCAGCATTTTTGCCCTGCAGATTTATCAATTCCGCTGTGGAAAAATCCGTAGAGAACCATTATACTTGTGTACATACTCTTATAGTCTTTCCAGTAATCTAATACTCATTGTAACATTTCAATGTAACTACTGTATTTAGCTTTACCAGTTATCTCTTTCTACAGATATTGTACATTTCAGGGATTGTCTACTTTGGAAAATTCCAACTTGCTAGAATAGTCCCTTATTAATAAACTGATCATATAGTGATTTCCTGCTGGAAGCCCTTATCAACTGTTATCTGAGGGAAATCTGTCCGTAAGCATAATGTTATTCCCTGAAGCACTACCACAGGGGAAATTAAGCATTATCCAACATTATCCAATGCCCATTCAAATGACTGAGTTGTCTTTATAAGAGAGTATAGGACAGGACCACCAATGTGAGAGACACACATCAGGAGTGCCAGGATCATAAACTGAGGAGCTCACAAATATTATGTTACAATTCCTTGTTGGGTGCATACAAGTGGGTTTCCCTAACTAGACACGTATCTATATTTTGAAGGCTTGATGTGCAATACACACCTATGTGAATGATTAACTGGAACCTGCCAGTCGATTAATGTTGTCCAAACCACAGGCAGCGTGAATCAGAGCTTGGCTGTACAATTGCAACCAGGTATATTTTTTGCTGAAATGCTTCGATTTTTCAGAAAAAAACATGGGGGCAGGTTTATCAAAAATGTCTAAGAGGAACATTATCTTTGTTATCCCTAGCAACCAATCACAGCACAGCTTTCATTTTACCAGAGCACTTTATTAAATGAAAGCTTAGCTCTGATTGGTTTCTGGGCAAGAAAGACGGTTATCTTTTTAGACTCTTAATACTAGTTTAAAGATCCAGCTGAGGTCCTTATGCAGAGAAGAGACTAGTCCTTTGCCGCACTTGGCCAGCTTCTCTCTGCTCCACTGTGTTTGATTGACAGGTGTTTCCCATTTGTGGACATTTAGAAAGACCTCCCAATCACCTAGAGCGATACAAGGAGCAGCTGGCCAGGGCCAGTGCTGGACTAGTATCATTTCTCACTATAGTTCAGGGCCTTAAAAAAAAAAATCAAAATTTAACCCCTTCACGACATGCGCCGTACTAGTACTGCGCATGTCGTGTCTCCTCCCTCCCTCGCTGCCGGAGCCCACATCAAAGTCGCGACATGTCAGCTGTTTTGTACAGCTGACATGTGCACCCAATAGCGGCGGGTGAAACCGCGATTCACCCGCTGCTATTAACCTGTTAAATGCCACTGTCAAACGCTGACAGCGGCATTTAACTACTGCTTCTGGCCGCGCGGCCGGAAATGAGTGCATCGCCAACCCCCGTCACATGATCCAAAATATCCAAAATAAACAATTAAAAAAAATCAAACCTACATATATTTGGCATCGCCGCGTTCAGAATCACCCGATCTATCAATAAAAAAACATTAACCTGATCGCTAAACAGCGTAGTGAGAAAAAAATTCAAAACGCCAGAATTACGTTTCTTTTGGTCGCCATGACATTGCATTAAAATGCAATAACGGGCGATCAAAAGAACGTATCTGCACAAAAGTGGTATAATTAAAAACGTCAGCTCGGCACGCAAAAAATAAGCCCTCACCCGACCCCAGATCACGAAAAATGGAGACGCTACGGGTATTGGAAAATGGCACATTTCTTTTTTCTTTTAGCAAAGTTTTGATTTTTTTTCACCACTTGATAAAAAATAACCTAGGCATGTTAGGTGTCTATGAACTCACAATAACCTGGAGAATCATAATATCAGGCCAGTTTTAGTATTTAGTGAAGCTAGCAAAAAAGCCAAACAAAAAACAAGTGTGGGATTGCATTTTTTTGCAATTTCACCACACTTGGAATTTTTTTCCCATTTTCTAGTACAAGACATGATAAAACCAATTATGTTGTTCAAAAGTACAACTCGTCCTGCAAAAAATAAGCCCTCAGATGGCCAAATTGACGGAAAAATAAAAAAGTTATGGCTCTGGGAAGGAGGGGAGCGAAAAACGAAAAAGGGCCGCGGTGGGAAGGGGTATTAACAAGCATTTCAGAGAAAAACATTTTTAGTTACAGTGGTGCAGCCTGGCTCTTATTCATGCTGCCCGTAGTTTGGGCAGCAGGAATCAACTGACAGGTTCCATTTAATTTCTTCATAATGCATTTGGACACAATGTTTTATAATCTAGTTGTTAGTTTAATGTTGGGTATACAGATATTTTTTACTACATTTTCTGTTCTTTATTTCAGGTTCCACAGAGGATAGAACAAAGAACTGCTCCAGAAAATATCAGTACTGAGTCTTCTGGTCTGTGGGGTAGTTGGGGACCATGGTCAGCCTGCTCTCGAAGTTGTGGTGGTGGTGTTATGGAGCAAACCCGGCCGTGCCTTCCTGGTAATTATCAAGAAAGGGGACGGCAGGTTCCAAGTTTCCAGTACTCTGCTGGAGAAAGAAGTACCAGTTATCAAAATAAACTTGGTCACGATACCTCATTGAATCCATATACTGGACATGTTGTATCAGCCATTCGGACATCGGTACCATTACATAGAAGTGGAGATAACTCTAGAATAAACTTTCCAGTATCCAGTGATTTGAGTCAAGATCACCTTGGAAGAGGAATAGTAAGGAATCATCAGGGACTGCCTCAAGGACACATCTCGAGATTCGAAAGGAGGTATTAGCAATGTAATTCTTATTTTAGAAACCATTCACGTTTTCCATTTCATCTGCATATGGTTATTTTCACTTAGCTATGTAACCGTTAAAATAAGGCATCATGTTGGAATTTTCTTTATCTAGACTGGATTTTTTCTTGATGACCTATGAGAACTAAAAGAAGGTGTACCAGTGAAAGTATTGTATAATATTTCTAAGTATAAATACTTGGAAGATAAAATAATGAATGATATAGGCTCATAGAGGACTAGTTAATTTGAATTACTACTTGCCTTCTTTGAGCGAGTCATGAGATACCAAGTTATATGTCTCATAAATGAAAAGGTCTATATGGGTGCGGTCCGAAATCAAAGTTGAATTCCATGCAAAATGTCTATTTAATTTAATAATCTAATCACTTTTGCAATATAAAAACTTGATTCCAGCTCACATAGTAACTCTGTGCTCATCCACCGGGGGCTCAGACTCCGGCCTCACATCAAGGAAAATAGAAAAAAATGGAGTCCAGATCAACAGGACTGGATTTTACTTTTCTTTTTCAAAAGAAAATATAGTGCGTACAAAAGAAACATTTACATGGTCACCATGACCCAGTCGATGCGTTTTAACTGCACTAAGCAGTCTTACTCATGAGCCGGACTCCAATTTTTTCAATTTTACTTTTGTGATATATTTAAATGAAAAATGTCCTACCATTCCCTCTCTACTCCTCCTTCCTATGTTTTTACTTCCATTCCAATAACAATTAGTTTGGGATTATCGAGTACATGTTAAGATACTCAAACAGGTCACTACTGCTGCATTCCCCACACTGAAACGAAGTGGCATCAGTGATGTCCATTTATGTGTCTGCTCTAGTCCCAGCATGTGTCGGTTGTCAATTACAGGTCATGGTCTGTATGATCTTTCTGCTCTTAGTGATATTTTCCTATTAATACACAGTGACAGTGCGCTCCATTGCTGGGTCTAATGAAAAGCAATGAGACACTAAAAGAGTGCATTGTCAGTGAGCATTGAAAAGGAGAAAATGCGGCAAGCAGAATCCATCACAACCCCCGAAACGGGCGTTCAACCCTAAAACGTGACATTTCTGTTCTCTTTTCTGAAGCCTTCCTTGTGGTAGAGACAGTGTTTTTATGTATGAGGAACGCTGGTATTAGGTAATGCCATGAATGCCAGCATTACCATTGGCCTGAGGTGAGCCACTGTAAATGTCATGTTGTCGAGAAGAAGATTCTTAAAATAGAACTGTCTACCTTTGGGTTGTTAATGGATCAGTGACAGTGTACAACCATATTTTTTTGAGTCAAATAACATTTCATGGAAGGTTTTATTGATGAAAAAGTAGCTTTTGGTTTTCACGAAGTTTGTTGTTTTTAGGTCTTTTAGTCAGTTGTTTCCATGGTTACTGTAGTATACTTTTAAACATTTCATACGGTATTTTTTACTTTTTTTTTTACAATACGTCAATTTTATGCAAAGACTCAATCTTTAGAGTGTTGATCCTTATTTTTTAAGACTTTTGCAATTCTCCCTGAGATGCTGGATATCAGGTTCTGACTGATTGCAACCTAATTTTGCTTAATCAGTGTTTGGAGTTTATCACAATTTCTGTGTTTTTGTTTGTCCATTCACTTTTTGAAGACTGACCATGGGTTTTCAATAATATTGAATTCTGGGGATAGTGATGATTGATTGAACAATACTTTTTCCAGTATGATGGAGCATCATGTCACAATGTAAAAGTGATAACTAAGTGGCTCGGTGAACAAACCATTGACATTTTGGGTCCTTGGCCTGGAAACTCCCCAAATTTAAGTCTCATTGAGAACCTGTGGTCAATCTTGAAAAAGCGTGTATGCAAACAAAAACAGTGGTGTTCTGCCCCACACACTGTTTAGATCCGGCTGTTGCTGAAACCCGTAAGGCTACGTTCACATTTGTGTTGTGCGCCGCTGCGTCTGTGATGCAACGCACAACGCACGCAAAAACGCACCAAAACGCACGCAAAAATGCTGCATTTTGCGATGCATGCGTCGTTTTTTGCCGAAATTTGGACGCAAGAAAAATGCAACTTGTTGCGTTTTCTTGGTCCGACGCTTGCAGCAAAAAAGACGCATGCGTCGCACAATGCAACAAACAACGCATGCGTCCCCCATGTTAAATATAGGGGCACATGACGCATGCGTCGCCGCTGCGTCGCCCGACGCAAACTAGCATAACGCTAATGTGAACGTAGCCTAACAGATACATTGTGGGTGTGCTGCGTGTCAGACTCCCTCCATTCTTATATTGATGATATATCCAATTTATAGGGGATCAATATCATAGCAGTGCAAAAGCTATTTGAGGCCCCCTTCACATGTCCGTATAAAACACGTACGCGAAAAACCAGTACTGGTGTGATGAGGGTTTTCCATCAGTATGATACCATTAGCTTTTTTCCGCTATAGCTAAAGAAAGAATTAAATTACAAAGCTTCTCCTATACTTTGCAATGTTAAACACGTACAGCACATGGATGCCACTCGTCTGATGAACATGTCTTTCACAGACCCATAGACTTGTATTGCTGACTGAAAAAATGGACATGTCTCTGTGTAAGGTGTTCATTAAATGTTTTTCCAACTTTTAACAAACCTAGTTTATTAAGCAGATCTTCCTGTGATCTACCTAATACATTGTGTATATGGAAAGAGGTGTCTTAAACAAAACATTCATTTTGGCCAGATCTTAGTACTCATATTCCCCAAGTTAATAGTTTACAATCTTTAAATGTACATACATATACACTACAGTTTCCAATTTTCAAAAAGGGTAATTACATTGATAATTAAAGCTCATAAAGGTGTTGAGACACAGTACACAGCAGGGGCACATTTATAAGATTATCTCAGCACAGGAACATTTTATTTAAATGCATCCAAATGTGGAGCTTATTATTATAAGATCCATTGATTAAAATGAACTATTCTTTGTGGGAAAACCTCTTTAAAGACTAAGAGAACCTGTCATGCAATTCATTCAATCACCTAAAATACCAGAGTCTTTTAGAGAAGGACTTATACGGCTGCAATTGTGCGGCCATGCTTTGATTCATGCTGCCCTTGGTTTGGGTTCCCTTTAACTCTTCCTTTACGGTACCTTAAAATCTATAGTCACTAGGTTTACTGACAAATTTTTGAAAACAACATCAGATGCAATTAAATGATGGCATTCACTTCAAATTCAGGTTAAAAAACATACCACTAAGGGGTGCGGCAGGATAAAAAGCATCCTTATGATGGCTTTTGAAGCTTTACTTTAATAATAATGGGATAACAGTATAATTGTAAAATATTCATTTAATAATTTAATTTACGCTCAAAGTAGGAAATACTTTCCCTTTATTAAAGAAAATGAAGGATTTCTAACTTCAAAAGGAGACTTAATTATCATCACTTTTTCAATACTGCAAGTCTCCTAACCCCCCTATGACATCATGCTAATAAATGTAAATGGTGGGTAGGGTTATAGCAGTAAAGCACACTTTGGGAAAAGATTTCAATCACTCTATGATGACGGTCATCGACACTTACATTAGGTGGGCTTAGAAGACCCCATTCAAATGTTTGCTTTTCCCCATACGTGTTTTATCCACGTTTTTCATGGATAGAAAACATATCCATTATAGTTTATGGTGTTGTTCGCATGTCCTTATTTTTTGGCAAATTATGTCTACAAACAAATCACATAAACATGCCCAACGTTGATCTGAGCCATGGATCAAAATATAAAATACAAGTCTGTTTGCCCATGAAATGAAAAGACAGCACATAGATGCCATACGCAAGCAATCTGTGTACTGTCCCTTTTTACCATTACAATGGATAGGAGTAGCTCTGCAATATGTTTTTTTTTTTTTTAGGGGGGGGAGGAGATCTGACACCGCACAATTACACTAATGAAACAGTGTACTTTTTTTTCTTTTATGTTAGAGAAAAAACCCTGACAACTGAATAAGACTTTATAAGAAGCAAGATAATCGACTTGTCTGATATCCCATGATAGAAAAACATTCTATTCTTACATGGTGTGACATATAGACTTCAATAAACCCAAAGAGAAAATTCAGATTCTACATCTAGACCGAGATCACAGGCTTTAAGGTTCTTTTGCTGTCCTTGAATTAGTCAGGAATATTGGCACTTAAATATTCACTGGAGCAGACTGCAGGACGCAATTAGTGATCAGCGAACATGACGTGCCATCCGCGCATGCTCAGGTGTTATCCAAGGATCTTGGGCATGCTCGAATAACATGAGTCCCAGCAGCTGATTTATTCACCGCTGTTAGAAAGCTGCAACACATGCACGGATTGACTGTTTGTTGCAGCTGTAGAACAGCTGTGAGACATGCAGCCACAGGAAGTCGAACATATTATTCAAGCACGCCGAAGAAAATCGGATAACAGCCGGACATGCGCGGATAGCACCTTTTCCGAGCATGTTCGCTCATCACTAGACGTGACATAAAGTTCACAACTTTTAGAAACTGTATTCTAGCCTAATTTCAGGCCAAAGTGCGTAGCAGTATTGTGTACTCTTAAGGACCGTGCTCTTTATTTAAGTGTGGGAAGAATGAGTGTTTGCAACTTCTGTACAAGTTCTCCTACAAACCTATTACTATATATGCACTGTATATGCATGTACAGTGGGGCAAAAAAGTATTTAGTCAGTCAGCAATAGTGCAAGTTCCACCACTTAAAAAGATGAGGCGTCTGTAATTTACATCATAGGTAGACCTCAACTATGGGAGACAAACTGAGAAAAAAAAATCCAGAAAATCACATTGTCTGTTTTTTTATAATTTATTTTGCATATTATGGTGGAAAATAAGTATTTGGTCAGAAACAAACAATCAAGATTTCTGGCTCTCACAGACCTGTAACTTCTTCTCTAAGAGTCTCCTCTTTCCTCCACTCATTACCTGTAGTAATGGCACCTGTTTAAACTTATCAGTATAAAAAGACACCTGTGCACACCCTCAAACGGTCTGACTCCAAACTCCACTATGGTGAAGACCAAAGAGCTGTCAAAGGACACCAGAAACAAAATTGTAGCCCTGCACCAGGCTGGGAAGACTGAATCTGCAATAGCCAACCAGCTTGGAGTGAAGAAATCAACAGTGGGAGCAATAATTAGAAAATGGAAGACATACAAGACCACTGATAATCTCCCTCGATCTGGGGCTCCACACAAAATCCCACCCCGTGGGGTCAGAATGATCACAAGAACGGTGAGCAAAAATCCCAGAACCACGCGGGGGGACCTAGTGAATGAACTGCAGAGAGCTGGGACCAATGTAACAAGGCCTACCATAAGTAACACACTACGCCACCATGGACTCAGATCCTGCAGTGCCAGACGTGTCCCACTGCTTAAGCCAGTACATGTCCGGGCCCGTCTGAAGTTTGCTAGAGAGCATTTGGATGATCCAGAGGAGTTTTGGGAGAATGTCCTATGGTCTGATGAAACCAAACTGGAACTGTTTGGTAGAAACACAACTTGTCGTGTTTGGAGGAAAAAGAATACTGAGTTGCATCCATCAAACACCATACCTACTGTAAAGCATGGTGGTGGAAACATCATGCTTTGGGGCTGTTTCTCTGCAAAGGGGCCAGGACGACTGATCCACGTACATGAAAGAATGAATGGGGCCATGTATCGTGAGATTTTGAGTGCAAACCTCCTTCCATCAGCAAGGGCATTGAAGATGAAACGGGGCTGGGTCTTTCAAC
Source organism: Ranitomeya imitator (assembly GCF_032444005.1). Taxonomy (NCBI): domain Eukaryota; kingdom Metazoa; phylum Chordata; class Amphibia; order Anura; family Dendrobatidae; genus Ranitomeya; species Ranitomeya imitator. The sequence continues at coordinate 471,474,748 of NC_091285.1, forward strand.
ATGACAATGATCCAAAGCACACCGCCAGGGCAACGAAGGAGTGGCTTCGTAAGAAGCATTTCAAGGTCCTGGAGTGGCCTAGCCAGTCTCCAGATCTCAACCCTATAGAAAACCTTTGGAGGGAGTTGAAAGTCCATGTTGCCAAGCGAAAAGCCAAAAACATCACTGCTCTAGAGGAGATCTGCATGGAGGAATGGGCCAACATACCAACAACAGTGTGTGGCAACCTTGTGAAGACTTACAGAAAACGTTTGACCTCTGTCATTGCCAACAAAGGATATATTACAAAGTATTGAGATGAAATTTTGTTTCTGACCAAATACTTATTTTCCACCGTAATATGCAAATAAAATGTTAAAAAAACAGACAATGTGATTTTCTGGATTTTTTTTTCTCAGTTTGTCTCCCATAGTTGAGGTCTACCTATGATGTAAATTACAGACGCCTCTCATCTTTTTAAGTGGTGGAACTTGCACTATTGCTGACTGACTAAATACTTTTTTGCCCCACTGTAGTATAAGCCTCCTTGTATAGATCTATATTCACAAAATAAAAAGGAATCAATTGTATAGCTAAAAAAACAAATGGAGGCAACACATCTAGCAGCACGTGAGAAGCTGAAACACTGCACTTAAAAGGGTGAATAAAATTCCACATTTTTTTCACTTGAACTCTGAGTGCTGCCTTCATTTTGCCTTTTTGGTACATCCATAAGTCTTTCTTGGCTACAGCCCTTTTCACTAACTGGAGACGGTGCTGCAATGTTTTGTTTGCAATACATCCAATGTTATAGCTACATAGCTGCATTATAATCTGCTATATAATTGTCTAAGGGTCACTTCCGTCTTTCTGTCTGTCCTTCTGTCTGTCACGGATATTCATTGGTTGCGGCCTCTGTCTGTCATGGAATCCAAGTCGCTGATTGGTCGTGGCAAAACGCCCACAAACATTGCCATGACCAATCAGCGATGGGCGCACTCCGGCGGCAACATGGCCGCTCCATACTCCTCGCAGTCAGTGCCCGCTCCGTACTCCCCTCCAGTCAGCACTCACACAGGGTTAATGGCAGCGCTAATGGACCGCGTTATGCCGCGGTGTAACGCACTCCATTAACGCTGCTATTAACCCTGTGTGACCAACTTTTTTACTATTGAGGCTGCCTAATAAAAACGTCAACTCGTCCCGCAAAAAACAAGACCTCACTTGACTCTGTGGACTCAAATATGGAAAAATTATAGCTCTCAAAATGTGGTAACGCAAAAAATATTTTTTGCAATAAAAAGCGTCTTTCAGTGTATGACGGCTGCCAATCCTAAAAATCCGCTAAAAAACCTGCTATAAAAGTAAATCAACCCCCCCTTCATCACCCCCTTAGTTAGGGAAAAATTAAAAAATGTATTTATTTCCAAATGTATTTATTTCCATTTTCCCATTAGGGCTAGGGTTAAGGTTAGGGTTAGGGCTAGGGTTAGGGTTGGGGCTATGGTTAAGGCTACAGTTAGGGTTGGGGCTAAATATGGGGTTAGGGTTTGGATTTGGATTACATTCACGGTTGGGATTAGGGTTAGGGGTGTGTCTGGGTTAGAGGTGTGGTTAGGGTTACCATTGGGATTAGGGTTAGGGGTGTGTTTGGATTAGGGTTTCAGTTATTATTGGGGGGTTTCCACTGTTTAGGCACATCAGGGGCTCTCCAAATGCGATATGGCGTCCGATCTCAATTCCAGCCAATTCTGCGTTGAAAAAGTAAAACAGTGCTCCTTCCCTTCCGAGCTCTCCCGTGTGCCCAAACAGGGGTTTATCCCAACATATGGGGTATCAGCGTACTCAGGACAATTTGGACAACAAAGTTTGGGGTCCAATTTCTCCTGTTACCCTTGGGAAAATACAAAACTGCGGGCTAAAAAATAATTTCGGGGGGAGATTTTTTTTTTTTTACTATTTTCACGGCTCTGCGTTATAAACTGTAGTGAAACACTTGGGGGTTCAAAGCTCTCACAACACATCTAGATGAGTTAGTTAGAGGGTCTACTTTGCAAAATGGTGTCACATGTGGATGATTTCTACTGTTTAGGTACATTAGGGGCTCTGCAAATGCAATGTGACGCCTGCAGACCATTCCATCTAAGTCAGCATTCCAAATGGCGCTCCTTCCCTTCCGAGCCCTCCCATGCGCCCAAACGGTGGTTCCCCCCACATATGGGTTGTCAGCGTACTCAGGACAAATTGGACAACAACTTTTGGGGTCCAATTTCTCCTGTTACCCTCGGGGAAAATACAAAACTGGGGGCTAAAAAATAATTTTTGTGGGAAAAAATTTTTGTTTTATTTTTACGGCTCTGCATTATAAACTTCTGTGAAGTCCTTGGTGGGTCAAAGTGCTCACCACACATCTAGATAAGTTCCTTAGGGAGTCTACTTTCCAAAATGGTGTCACTTGTGGAGGGTTTCAATGTTTAGGCACATGAGTGGCTCTCCGAATGCAAAATGGCGTCCCATCTCAATTCCTGTCAATTTTGCATTGAAAAGTCAAACGGCGCTCCTTTCCTTCCGAGCTCTCCCATGTGCCCAAACAGTGGTTTACCCCCACATATGGGGTATCAGCGTACTCAGGACAAATTGTACAACAACATTTGGGGTCCATTTTCTCCTGTTACCCTTGGTAAAATAAAATAAATTGGAGCTGAAATAAATTTTTTGTGAAAAAAAGTTAAATGTTCATTTTTATTTAAACATTCCAAAAATTCCTGTGAAACACCTGAAGGGTTAATAAACTTCTTGAATGTGGTTTTGAGCACCTTGAAGGGTGCTGTTTTTAGAATGGTGTCACACTTGGGTATTTTCTATCATATAGACCCTTCAAAATGACTTCAAATGAGATGTGGTCCCTAAAAAAAAAGGTGTTTTAAAAATGGGAAATTGCTCATCAACTTTTAACCCTTATAACTCCCTAACAAAAAAAAATTGGTTCCAAAATTGTGCTGATGTAAAGTAGACATGTGGAAAATGTTACTTAATTATTTTGTGTGACATATCTCTGTGATTTAATTGCATAAAAATTCAAAGTTGGAAAATTGCAAAATTTTCAAAATTTTCACCAAATTTCCATTTTTTTCACAAATAAACACAGGTAATATCAAAGAAGTTTTACCACTATCATGAAGTATAATATGTCTTGAGAAAACGTTGTCAGAATCACTGGGATCCGTTGAAGCGTTCCAGAGTTATAACCTCATAAATGGACAGTGGTCAGAATTGTAAAAATTGGCCTGGTCATTAACGTGCAAACCACCCTTGGGGGTAAAGGGGTTAAAGACAGACATGGAAATGTTTTATCTCACAGAAAGAATCATTTGTGACCTCAGGCTATAATGTCCGTAAACTCTCTTCCTTCCTCCCCTGCCCAGGAGCTGTGGTATGATCAGACAATATTCCTGTACGGTCAGACATGGCCATTACACAGTACACAGCAGGGGCACATCACATCATTATCACATGATTATCACATCACAAGAACATTTTATTTAAACCTATCCAATTGTGGGAACTATTATTCTTCCAAAAGCTATTCATTAAAATTAACTTTTTTTCATGGGAAACCCCTTTAACTTGGGGCAATTATTCAAAGAACTGTCTTTTGTTTGACCATTTATTTCTGGTAATCATCAACATGCACAGCGATCAAACAAGAATCGACAAAATGATCATTTATCGCTGATCTCTTCTTCACATACAGGCCTAAAAATATTTACAGGCAGCCCATCTCTTCATGCAAAAGGGTATGTTCGGCCAACAATATTGTAAAATATTTTATGGAACGTGTGATCAAATTAACAATCATTTTTACAAACCCTCCGCACCATCATTACTAAGTGAAATTCAAAGTGCGGTAATATGTCTGTGGAATGGTCAATCTGCCAGTCAGTCATGGCAAGGTAAAATCTTTGGCATAGTTGGAAAAGTCTTTCAAGACAAAGGATAGCTGTGTACCACGGGTCACACTTCAATTGATTATGTAATGGGTATATGTGGACTTTTGTGGTGCTTCCACAGAAGTAATACTGTTCCGATTAAGGCAATGGTCACAATGTTTAGAACTAAAATGTATTATTTATTTATTATGCCTTGCCAATAAAGCAACATCTTAGTCCGCAGCACTTTACATACATTATCATCACTGTTCCCAATGGTGATCACAATCTAAATTCCCTATCATTATGTCTTTGGAATGTGGGAGGAAACCGGAGACCCCAGAGGAAACCCATGCAAACACAGGAGAGCTTGCAAACTCCTTGAAGATGTTGTCCTTGGTGGGATTTCAACCCAGGACCCCAACGATGCATGGCTGCACTGCTAACCACTGAGCCACCAAGATGTGAATAAAGTATTCTCAAAGTGGCTTTTATCATTTTTATACATAAGGTGAGTTCTATCAGATTTTTTTTTTTATCAGATAGCAATCGGACTAGTGTTACTCAATGAGACAATGCCAATTCATGATTTTTTACTGACAAAATCAGAATGTTGCTATGGCACTCACCCATTTAAGTCTATGGGCACGTGGAAAACATCAGCCTGCACTCCGATGACACCGACTCACAGAATAGAGAAGGTGGAGACATTTTGCTCTCTATCTGCTCCTCACAGTGTGGTTCGATTCTCTAATCCGAGAGTATAGAATCACAGTATGCTGACACCAGGGCCGTATTTAGACTTCCTGCTGCCCTAGACACTTTTAGTGCTGCCTCCCCCATTGGTGAGTATGACACTATCGGCATAGACTTTGGCAAGAATCGCTGATGGGAAAGTAGCCTTTTGCAGCAGATCGGGCAGTTTTTCTGCATCTGCCGTGTAACTTGCTGTGATCACTTACGGCAACACTGCGTTTGGCCTCATTCATTCCCCATGGGATTTGTGGCACTTGCCGTGATCTGGCAAATGTGGTACCATACCTCCCAACTTTTGAAGAAGGGAAAGAGGTATAAAGTTTGCGGCGCGCGTAGTGCGCTGCGGCAAATTTTAGGCCACGCCTCTGACCACACCCATTTCACAACTAGTCACACCCATATCCACGTCCCAACCACACCCATTTAGCACTGCTGATCACACTGTTTCATATACAATAATTATAAACAAAAATAAATATGGCCACACAGGGCTCCATACTGTATAATGGCCACACATGATGCTTCATACTGTGTAATGGCCACACATGATGCTCTATACTGTATAATAGCCACACATGATGCTCCGTACTGTATAATGGCCACACATGATGCTCCATACTGTATAATGGCCATTGGCCACACATGATGCTCCATACTGTATAATGGCCACACATGATGCTCCATACTGTATAATGGCCACACATGATGCTCCATACTGTATAATGACCCCACATAATGTTCAATACTGTTTAATGGCCGTACATGATGCTCAATACTGTATAATGGCCACACATGATGCTCAATATTGTATAATGGCCACACATGATGCTCAATACTGTATAATGGCCCCACATGATGCTCAATACTGTATAATGGCCACACATGATGCTCCATACTGTATAATGGCCACACATGATGCTCTATGCTGTATAATGGCCACAGGTGATGCTCTATACTGTATAATGGCCACACATGATGCTCCATACTGTATAATGGCCACACATGATGTTCCATACTGTATAATGACCCCACATGATGCTCTATACTGTATAATGGCCACACATGATGCTCCATACTGTATAATGGCCACACATGATGCTCCATACTGTATAATGACCCCACATGCATACAGGGGGGAATTATGAGCCATGCATACAGGAGGGGGGGGGATATGAGCCATGCATACAGGGGGGGAATTATGAGCCATGCATACGGGAGGGGGGGATATGAGCCATGCATACAGGGGGGAATTATGAGCCATGCATACAGGAGGGGGGATATGAGCCATGCATACAGGAGGGGGGATATGAGCCATGCATACAGAGGGGGAATTATGAGCCATGCATACAGGAGGGGGACGGTGGTGAAATATGAGCCATGCATACAGGAGGTGGGGGGGAATTATGAGCCATGCATACAGGAGGGGGGAATATGAGCCATGCATACAGGGGGGATTATGAGCCATGCATACAGGACGGGGGGTATGAGCCATGCATACAGGAGGGGGGAATATGAGCCATGCATACAGGAGGAGGGGGGAATATGAGCCATGCATACAGGAGGAGGGGGGAATATGAGCCATGCATATGGGATGGGAGGGAGATGAGCCACACATACAAGATGGGAGGGGGGCATTATACAGTAATGAGCATCATGTGGGGTCATTATACAGTATGGAGCATCATGTGGGGCCATTATACAGTATTGAGCATCATGTGTGGCCATTATATAGTATAGAGCATCATGTGTGGCTATTATACAGTATGGAGCATCATGTGTTGCCATTATACAGTATGAAGCATCATGTGTGGCCATTATACAGTATTGAGCATCATGTGGGGCCATTATACAGTATTGAGCATCATGTGTGGCCATTATACAGAATTGAGCATCATGTGTGGCCATTATTCAGTATGAAGCATCATGTGTGGCCATTATACAGTATTGAGCATCATGTGGGGCCATTATACAGTATTGAGCATCATGTGTGGCCATTATACAGAATTGAGCATCATGTGTGGCCATTATACAGTATTGAGCATCATGTACGGCCATTAAACAGTATTGAACATCATGTGGGGTCATTATACAGTATGGAGCATCATGTGTGGCCATTATACAGAATTGAGCATCATGTGTGGCCATTATTCAGTATGAAGCATCATGTGTGGCCATTATACAGTATTGAGCATCATGTGGGGCCATTATACAGTATTGAGCATCATGTGTGGCCATTATACAGAATTGAGCATCATGTGTGGCCATTATTCAGTATGAAGCATCATGTGTGGCCATTATACAGTATTGAGCATCATGTGGGGCCATTATACAGTATTGAGCATCATGTGTGGCCATTATACAGAATTGAGCATCATGTGTGGCCATTATACAGTATTGAGCATCATGTACAGCCATTAAACAGTATTGAACATCATGTGGGGTCATTATACAGTATGGAGCATCATGTGTGGCCATTATACAGTATGGAGCATCATGTGTGGCCATTATACAGTATGGAGCATCATGTGTGGCCATTATACAGTATGAAGCATCATGTGTGGCCATTATACAGTATTGAGCATCATATGGGGCCATTATACAGTATTGAGCATCATGTGTGGCCATTATACAGAATTGAGCATCATGTGTGGCCATTATACGGTATTGAGCATCATGACTCATATCCCCCCTCCTGTATGCATGGCTCATAATTCCCCTGTATGCTTGGCTCATATTCCCCCCTCCTGTATGCATGGCTCATATTCCTCCCTCCTCCTGTATGCATGGCTCATATTCCCCCCCTCCTGTATGCATGGCTCATACCCCCCATCCTGTATGCATGGCTCATAATCCCCCCCCTGTATGCATGGCTCATATCCCCCCTCCTGTATGCATGGCTCATATCCCCCCTCCTGTATGCATGGCTCATATCCCCCCTCCCGTATGCATGGCTCATAATTCCCCCCTGTATGCATGGCTCATATCCCCCCCTCCTGTATGCATGGCTCATAATTCCCCCCTGTATGCATGGCTCATATCCCCCCTCCTGTATGCATGGCTCATAATTCCCCTGTATGCATGGCTCATATTCCCCCCTCCTGTATGCATGGCTCATAATTCCCCCCCCACCTCTTGTATGCATGGCTCATAATCCCCCCGTATGCATGGCTCATCTCTCCACCCCCCCGCTCCTTCTCCCATGGCTCTGCTCCCCATCCTCTTTCTTCCCCCATCCCTCATACTCACCTGTCCCACACCGTGCGGTCGTGCCGACATCCCTCTGGCTCTGTCCCGGCGCAGCACCTTCCTGAGTGAGCGTTCATGTGGTACCGCTCATTAAGGTCATGAATATGCGCATATTCATGACCTTAATGAGCGGTACCTTGTGACTGCTCACTCAGGACGCGCTACAGATGCTGACACCAGGCATCGCTGGAGCAGGGTGAGTATCGTCTTCAAGGAGGGTGGGTGGGAGGCAGGCAGGTGGGCGGGGAGGGGTGCGGTCGGTCGGGAGGTGACCCAGGACTTAAAAAAACAAAACAAAAAAAGAAAAACCTTGCTCAGGTGCTGCCCCCCCCCGCATCGTCCCCACCCTAGGCATGTGCCCTCAAGTGCCTAGTGGCAAATACGGGTCTGGCTAACACGCTGATCTGAGTTTGATTGGAGTGTCGGTAGCATAAGCGACAATATTCTCTTGGACGAGAGAATCTATGGCCATCTGACCATAGCCTTACTCTGACAGAATAACAAATCTGCAGGTGGTCGGGCATCTAGGAAATAGCGACCACAATATTGTACAGTTTCACCTGTCTTTCACTAGGGGGACTTGTCAGGGAGTCACAAAAACAGTGAACTTTAGGAAGGCAAAGTTTGACCAGCTTAGAGATGCCCTTATTCTGGTAGACTGGGACAATATCCTCAGAAATAAGAATACAGATAATAAATGGAAAATGTTTAAGAACATCCTAAATAGGCACTGTAAGAGGTTTATACCTTGTGGGAATAAAAGGACTAGAAATAGGAAAAACCCAATGTGGCTAAACAAAGAAGTAAGACAGGCAATTAACAGTAAAAAGAAAGCATTTGCACTACTAAAGCAGGATGGCACCATTGAAGCTCTAAAAAACTATAGGGAAAAAAATACTTTATCTAAAAAACTAATTAAAGCTGCCAAAAAGGAAACAGAGAAGCACATTGCTAAGGAGAGTAAAACTAATCCCAAACTGTTCTTCAACTATATCAATAGTAAAAGAATAAAAACTGAAAATGTAGGTTCCTTAAAAAATAGTGAGGAAAGAATGGTTGTAGATGACGAGGAAAAAGCTATCATATTAAACACCTTCTTCTCCACGGTATTCACGGTGGAAAATGAAATGCTAGGTGAAATCCCAAGAAACAATGAAAACCCTATAATAAGGGTCACCAATCTAACCCAAGAAGAGGTGCGAAACCGGCTAAAGAAGATTAAAATAGATAAATCTCCGGGTCCGGATGGTATACACCCACGAGTACTAAGAGAACTAAGTAATGTAATAGATAAACCATTATTTATTTTTAGGGACTCTAATGCGACAGGGTCTGTTCCGCAGGACTGGCGCATAGCAAATGTGGTGGCAATATTCAAAAAGGGCTCTAAAAGTGAACCTGGAAATTATAGGCCAGTAAGTCTAACCTCTATAGTTGGTAAAATATTTGAAGGGTTTCTGAGGGATGTTATTCTGGATTATCTCAATGAGAATAACTGTTTTAACTCCATATCAGCATGGGTTTATGAGAAATCGCTCCTGTCAAACCAATCTAATCAGTTTTTATGAAGAGGTAAGCTATAGGCTGGACCACGGTGAGTCATTGGACGTGGTATATCTCGATTTTTCCAAAGCGTTTGATACCGTGCCGCACAAGAGGTTGGTACACAAAATGAGAATGCTTGGTTTGGGGGAAAATGTGTGTAAATGGGTTAGTAACTGGCTTAGTGATAGAAAGCAGAGGGTGGTTATAAATGGTATAGTCTCTAACTGGGTCGCTGTGACCAGTGGGGTACCGCAGGGGTCGGTATTGGGACCTGTTCTCTTCAACATATTCATTAATGATCTGGTAGAAGGTTTACATAGTAAAATATCAATATTTGCAGATGATACAAAACTATGTAAAGCAGTTAATACAAGAGAAGATAGTATTCTGCTACAGATGGATCTAGATAAGTTGGAAACTTGGGCTGAAAGGTGGCAGATGAGGTTTAACAATGATAAATGTAAGGTTATACACATGGGAAGAAGGAATCAATATCACCATTACACACTGAACGAGAAACCACTGGGTAAATCTGACAGGGAGAAGGACTTAGGGATCCTAGTTAATGATAAACTTACCTGGAGCAGCCAGTGCCAGGCAGCAGCTGCCAAGGCAAACAGGATCATGGGGCGCATTAAAAGAGGTCTGGATACACATGATGAGAGCATTATACTGCCTCTGTACAAATCCCTAGTTAGATCGCACATGGAGTACTGTGTCTAGTTTTGGGCACCGGTGCTCAGAAAGGATACAATGGAACTAGAAAGAGTACAAAGGAGGGCAACAAAATTAATAAAGGGGATGGGAGAACTACAATACCCAGATAGATTAGCGAAATTAGGATTATTTAGTCTAGAAAAAAGATGACTGAGAGGCGATCTAATAACCATGTATAAGTATACTAGATTGTGGCCCGATTCTAACGCATCGGGTATTCTAGAATATGCATGTCCCTGTAGTATATGGACAATGATGATTCCAGAATTCGCGGCAGACTGTGCCCGTCGCTGATTGGTCGAGGCAACCTTTATGACATCATCGTCGCCATGGCAACCATTATGACATGTACAGTTAGGGCCAGAAATATTTGGACAGTGACACAATTTTCGCGAGTTGGGCTCTGCATGCCACCACATTGGATTTGAAATGAAACCTCTACAACAGAATTCAAGTGCAGATTGTAATGTTTAATTTGAAGGGTTGAACAAAAATATCTGATAGAAAATGTAGGAATTGTACACATTTCTTTACAAACACTCCACATTTTAGGAGGTCAAAAGTAATTGGACAAATAAACATAACCCAAACAAAATATTTTTATTTTCAATATTTTGTTGCAAATCCTTTGATGGCAATCACTGCCTTAAGTCTGGAACCCATGGACATCACCAAACGCTGGGTTTCCTCCTTCTTAATGCTTTGCCAGGCCTTTACAGCCGCAGCCTTCAGGTCTTGCTTGTTTGTGGGTCTTTCCGTCTTAAGTCTGGATTTGAGCAAGTGAAATGCATGCTCAATTGGGTTTAGATCTGGAGATTGACTTGGCCATTGCAGAATGTTCCACTTTTTGGCACTCATGAACTCCTGGGTAGCTTTGGATGTATGCTTGGGGTCATTGTCCATCTGTACTATGAAGCGCCGTCCAATCAACTTTGCAGCATTTGGCTGAATCTGGGCTGAAAGTATATCCCGGTACACTTCAGAATTCATCCGGCTACTCTTGTCTGCTCTTATGTCATCAATAAACACAAGTGACCCAGTGCCATTGAAAGCCATGCATGCCCATGCCATCACATAGCCTCCACCATGTTTTACAGAGGATGTGGTGTGCCTTGGATCATGTGCCGTTCCCTTTCTTCTCCAAACTTTTTTCTTCCCATCATTCTGGTACAGGTTGATCTTTTTCTCATCTGTCCATAGAATACTTTTCCAGAACTGAGCTGGCTTCTTGAGGTGTTTTTCTGCAAATTTAACTCTGGCCTGTCTATTTTTGGTATTGATGAATGGTTTGCATCTAGATGTGAACCCTTTGTATTTACTGTCATGGAGTCTTCTCTTTACTGTTGACTTAGAGACAGATACACCTACTTCACTGAGAGTGTTCTGGACTTCAGTTGATGTTGTGAACGGGTTCTTCTTCACCAAATTAAGTATGCAGCGATCATCCACCACTGTTGTCATCCGTGGACGCCCAGGCCTTTTTGAGTTCCCAAGCTCACCAGTCAATTCCTTTTTTCTCAGAATGTACCCAACTGTTGATTTTGCTACTCCAAGCATGTCTGCTATCTCTCTGATGGATTTTTTCTTTTTTTTCAGCCTCAGGATGTTCTGCTTCACTTCAATTGAGAGTTCCTTTGACCGCATGTTGTCTGCTCACAGCAACAGCTTCCAAATGCAAAACCACACACCTGGAATCCACCCCTGACCTTTTAACTACTTCATTGATTACAGGTTAACGAGGGAGACGCCTTCAGAGTTAATTGCAGCCCTTAGAGTCCATTGTCCAATTACTTTTGGTCCCTTGAAAAAGAGGACGCTATGCATTACAGAGCTATGATTCCTAAACCCTTTCTCCGATTTGGATGTGGAAACTATCATATTGCAGCTGGGAGTGTGCACTTTCAGCCCATATTATATATATAATTGTATTTCTGAACATGTTTTTGTAAACAGCTAAAATAACAAAACTTGTGTCACTGTCCAAATATTTCTGGCCCTAACTGTACGTCGATACTGTGCCCGTCGCTGAATCAGAAACGTGAGATGTCTACGTCCTTTATGACATCATTGTCACTGTGCACGTTGCTGATTGGTCGAGGCCTGGCGGCCTCGACCAATCAGAGACGCGGGATTTCTACGTCGATGCTGTGCCGGTCTCTGATTGGTCGAGGCCTGGCGGCCTCGATCAATCAGAGACGCGGGATTTCCAGGACAGACAGACAGAAAGACAGACAGACGGAAAAACCATTAGACAATTATATATATAGGTAAGGGGACAATACAAATATCTCGCTGAGGACCTGTTTATACCAAGGAAGGTGACGGGCACAAGGGGGCATTCTTTGCGTCTGGAGGAGAGAAGGTTTTTCCACCAACATAGAAGAGGATTCTTTACTGTTAGGGCAGTGAGAATCTGGAATTGCTTGCCTGAGGAGGTGGTGATGGCGAACTCAGTCGAGGGGTTCAAGAGAGGCCTGGATGTCTTCCTGGAGCAGAACAATATTGTATCATATAATTATTAGGTTCTGTAGAAGGACGTAGATCTGGGGATTTATTATGATGGAATATAGGCTGAACTGGATGGACAAATGTCTTTTTTTTCTGCCTTACTATGTTACTATGTTACTATGTATAATCCCAGCCCAAATCACAGAATAGGGCTGAAATCGACCTTACAGATTTCCATGGTTTATTGTTTCAAGCTGGTAGACTCCAATCATTATATCATTAAAAAACAAGACTCATTAGTATTAAAAAGTATAGTATTAAAAAAATCTAATAAAAAGCAAGTTAAAAAAACAAGATACTATCAGATCTTGACATATTTGTCAAATGCAGCATGACAGATTATAACAGAGCTGTCATATTTGTGGTGGATCCACTAAACCGCAGTGTGAACAGAGCCTTGAGGGTATTTTTTGGGGGGACTTCCATTGCTGAATGTGTGAAGTTCACATGGCAAGTGTTTTCCTGGAGTTAATACAAGTTACTCATCTGTTATTACCCTGGAGCTAGATAATTATTTTGTAGCAAGCTTTGTAAAGAAGTAGACAAGATGTTGTTTTGATTCCTCTGCCTCTTGCCTTCAACACCTTCATATGGAGTTAATTATGATATTATTCCATGACTGTAGGAGGGAACACGGATAAAATGACACCTGTACAGTTAGATTCCAGAACATACAAATAGGATTTAGACATGGTAATACATGTACTAATAATTAATCTGCAGTTAGAGATAGACATAAGTTTAGCTAACCACACACCTCCAAACACAGAAGAGAGGCAATTCGCTCAAAGTGCCAGTACATTGATGTAAAAATATCTTTGCTTTTTTAATGCATGTATACAATACAAATCCCAGGGGTGGTGTAATCCCAATGATAATTTACAATCCACAAGATTGGTTGATGGCTGGTGGATTTAGCGTACTCGTCACATCCTTTGGATGTTTGAAGTTATATGAGAAAACCTCTATTATGAGTGCTCAAACTTAAGTTGTAGTATCTAGTGTCTCCTTGGGCAATATGATGCTTCTCACAGTGCCTACACAGTATCATGCCCCCACAGTGCCTACACACACAGTATGATGCCCTACAGTACACTCTCACACAGTATGATGCCCCCCACAGTGCCTACACACACAATATGGTGCCCTACTGCACCCCTAACACAGGATGATGCCCTCCACAGTACCTACACACGCAGTATGGTGCCCTACAGTACCCCTCACACAGTATGATGCCCCCCACAGTGCCTACGCACACTGTATAATGCCCTACAGCAGGGGTGTCAAACTGCATTCCTCCAGGGCTACAAACAGGTCATGTTTTCAGGATTTCCTTGTACTGCACAAGTGATAATTTAATCACCTACACAAATAATGAGTTGGTGATTAAAATATCACCTGTGCAGTACAAGGAAATCCTGAAAACATGACCTGTTTTCAGCCCTCGAGGAATGCAGTTTGACACCCCTGCCCTACAGTACACCTTCACACAGTATGATGCCCCCCACAGTACCTACACACACAGTATGGTGCCCTACAGTACACCCTCACACAGTATGATGCCCCCCACAGCACCTACACACACAGTATGGTGCCCTACAGTACACTCACACAGTATGATGCCCCCCACAGTCCCTACACACACAGTATAGTGCCCTACAGTACACCCTCACACAGTATGATGCCCCCCACAGTACCTACACACAGTATGGTACCCTACAGTACACCCTCACACAGTATGATGTACCAACAGTGCCCCACACACATTATGATGCCCACACAATGCATTTCCCCATAAAGTATGATGCCCTCTGCCTTATAGTTCTCCCTATACATCACAGTGCCCCCACAGATTATGATGGCCCAAATGCATTCGTCCATAATGTATATTTCCCGTACAATGCTCCCCACATATTATGATTACCTACAATGCCCCCAAACATTATACTGAGCAGAGTAGACCTGCCCCACTCTATACTGTGTGCAGCCTTTGGCTTCTGTTGGCTTTGTGCTCCAAAATTGTGTAATAGAAACACGTCACCACTTCTGCATTTTTCACCCATTCCTGGTTTTGACTTACAAATACTGAGGTAAAACATTTGCAATTTTATAAAATTTCTTGTGTTTTCTTTCTGACCAAGTAGTAAGCCTTTTCATGCTGGTTTTACAAACTACCACACAAGGCACAAGTGTCCCTATAATTATGCCGCAAATGGATAATAAATTTGACATTCAGCAGATTGAACACTTATTTTGAGTAACATAGCCCAAAAAGAGCATAAAAATACAATGCCCAGTATGGGCTAAAGTGGATGAAGGTTGCGATCACGGCCCTGCAGTGCATTCTCTACACTACTCTATGCTCTCTGATCACAGTGCGTGGATGAGGCCTAGCTTCCTGTCATGGGTATATGATATTTTCTGGTTAATAATATTTTACATTTGTTTTTATTTTTTTAATAATACTTTTAGATAAAGTTTATCACTATTGTGTATTTCGTTACAATTTTGCATTTACGAATACATCTTTCTGTTCCAAAAGTGCCTCAATGTTTTTTTCCTAATGATTTGGTTGCACGCTTTGGAGGGGCTACATAAGCAGCTGGAACATAGACACCGTACAGTAATGATTTCACACTGAGAGCAGCTGTATAGAAACTACAAGGGTCATCATCACAGGTGGTTTACATATGAGTCAGTTTGACTTATATGAGAGCGTATTCACATTTCTCTTGGCCTGACCACACAGCAAAAGTTAAACATATGAACAAATCCATCAGCTGTCATCCAGTTGTGAGAATGTGTGTATGATGTGGAGTCAGAATATGCTCACAGAAATAGACAGGATTTCAGAAAATATAGCAGAACATAGTTCTACAGATTGCAGTTTAGGTCCAATGAAGTGAATGGGATTGAGATCCAATATGAGACACACCCTGTGGACAG
Organism: Ranitomeya imitator; assembly: GCF_032444005.1. Lineage (NCBI taxonomy): Eukaryota > Metazoa > Chordata > Amphibia > Anura > Dendrobatidae > Ranitomeya > Ranitomeya imitator. The sequence goes on from NC_091285.1 coordinate 471,490,374, forward strand.
GTGGGTCGCTGTTTATTGAAAAAAAAAACTATACTTTTCTGTACAAGCTCTTATAGGAAATTAGGCCTCCTTCTAGTATTGTCAGATGGATATTCCTCTGTTTTGGGAAGGATCATGTAACGTCTACTTACACTACATGGTTTTTTACATTTTCTACTTGAAAGTTGAAGTAAAAGCTAGGTACATGCCATTTTCCAAGTCCTGGTTTACAATTTGGGCATTTCATATGACCGGTTGAGCCTAGTTGGTCTGTGAAGGCAGATGTGGATGTATTAATTTTATTTTAGGTATTATTATTAAAGCCTCTGCATTATGGAAAAAAAATCATAGTTCTAATTTCATAGTTTTAAGATTGAAAAAAATCCATCTAGTTGTTGATTAAGAGGAAAGCAAAAACTTCATGATTAGTGATGAGCGAATATACTCGTTACTCGAGATTTCCCGAGCACGCTCGGGTGTCCTCCGAGTATTTTTTAGTGCTCTGAGATTTAGTTTTCATCGCCGCAGCTCAATGATTTATATCTGTCAGCCAGCATAAGTACATGTGGGGGTTGCCTGGTTGCTAGGGAATCCCCACATGTAATCAAGCTGGCTAACAGATGTACGGCTAAGTGCACACGTTGCAGAATTGCCGCAGCAATTCTGCGCCTCCTGCCGCAGGTATATCGCATGCGGAATTGGCATGCATATTCCCGCAGAAAACTAGCGTTTTGCGAGCATAATTAGCTTGCAGAATGCTAGCGTTTTCCAAGCGATCTGGAAAACTGATTGACAGGTTGGTCACACTTGTCAAACATAATGTTTGACAAGTGTGAGAAACTTTTTACTATTGATGCAGCCTATGCCGCATCAATAGTAAAAGATAGAATGTTAAAAATAATAAAAAAAATAAAAAATGGTTATACTCACCTACCGCAAACAGCTGCGTTTTTTTCTGGAATGCGAATTCGCTCAGGGAAAAAATGCAGCATGTGCACAAAAAATGCGGATTGCATTCTATTAAATAGGATGCTTAACGTGAGCGTTTTTTTTCGGGGTTTTATAGCGTTTTTATAGTGAAAACCGTGAAAAAAATGCAAAAACTCTGCTATGTGTGCACACAGCCTAAATCATCCAGCTGCGGCAAGGGCAACTAAATCTCTGAGCACTTACAAATACTCAGAGGACACCCGAGCGTGCTCGGGAAATCTCGAGTAACGAGTATATTCACTCATCACTATTCATGATGCTAAATGACCCATATTAGTGGGAAAAATTCCCTCCCGACTCCGCACCTAGCAATCAGACTAGTTCCTTGGATTAACGTCCCATTTGTCCATCTCGGGAATTTATATATGATTTATGTGATTATTTAGAGAATTTATCAAACAATCCATAGGGCTGGGGGTCTACGTAGCACTGTCGGCATCTTTGTGGATGAGACATGATGAGTCTATCTAACAAAATAAAATGTCAGTGGAATAAAATCTATCTACAGTGATGTGATATACCCATGCCAAACAATATGCATATGCACGGTGTGTCTTCCAATGTGACGGTATCGCATGACCAGACTTTTAATCTTGAGAGTTCATGTTTTTTATTGATTGATTGCAAGCAAAGAGCTTGAAAACCATGAACTATTGATTAGGAAGGTGTATTGGGAAATTGTATATCATTTCCTTTTATGTATATGCTGAAACTTGAAAATCCCTTTAAGAGGAAAATGTAAAGAACATATATTTCTTTCACTATAGTATTCCAAATTCACAGCCAGCAAGGGAGTTATAAAGATTGGTGTATTTTACGTGTTTGTCATCGGACTGAGATGCAGGGATGTGACAATAATATCCCTCCTATAGCCGCACAGGCGTAAAGCACATAGCGCACGCTGTACTGTATAACTGCACTGTGTTTCCAGTTCAGAGCATCTATTCATCCTCAGAGGGGTGTGGGCCCTGTGTCATTTTCTGCTGCTAGATATAAGATGCTTTTTACGACTAAGCTGCACCCTTACAGACTGTAACTTTAAGCAACGCTGCGGAAGTTTCACACCACTTAGGATCTGATATTTCCATTATCTGTTAGCTTTCAGGAAACTCCATACTTACTGCCAAAAAATGCTTTGCCTCTCAAACTCACTATTGTATTGCAGGGTGCGGTGGGTACGTGCAAAATGCTGGTCGCGGTGCCATGCTGCGCGAAAGTCTTGGCTGTAATAGTTATTACATGAGAGCAAATTTTATAGTTCAGGGTTGTACTGTGCATGGGGTTCATTTATACAGAAGGACGTAATTACTGCTGATTTATTCTGTTTTCAGACGTTTTATTCCAAAGTACTACTTTAAAGTTTCTAAAGTAATGCATGTATTACGCTATAATGTATGATCTACTAGTATTTATGAACGCAGAATGGTAAACCGCTCACATTACTCCTCTTCATTACACTAGAATACCTCTTGAAACACAAGCCACATTATTAATCTGAACAATCGTTTATCTGAATGATCATTCATAATCATTGTCTAATGTTAGGGCAGGTGCAGTTGGCCAGATTATCAAGTCACTGGATCGCACCCAGACCAAGGTGAGTCTATGGTGCCATTCATTCATCCGTTGTAAAAATCACTGTATATCCAAGATTGATCTCCTATTCGTATTGCACTTGGCCATGAAAGTCAGTATGTGCGTGGAAATCATCGGACTGCACTCAGATGACATCGGTCCGAGGAAAAAAATCTGACGTCTGCACGACCCTATAGAATAACATTGCTCTGAGGGTGATCTGATGTTTTATGGTGGGAGGGTTATATGGTACTCTGCTTACACATTCATCCTTATGGCTTATGACAGGTCACGGATTCCTCAGTGACCTGTCCCCCCATTTTACATACTGCATAAAATATTGTTTGAAAAAAAATAACATTCATCAGGCAAGCGTCGGCAGCGGCGCCTGCACTGTAGCTAGGGCCGGTTTTAGGCAAAGTGGGGCCCTAAGCAAAAGTTTAAAATTGGCCACCAAATACTAACATATTGCACATCACACAGAAGCATTTCTGTTGTATTTACGTGTGCTGTGTTCAGACCGCTAAACGAGTGTGATCGACAATATTGATGTCTTTCGAGGCTTGTTTCCCGGCCTCTTTACACCAACTGAGAGAGAATGATGGGGACAGAATGATCACTAGTAGATCAATCTGTCCCCATACAGTATCATGTTTTCAGCAGCACATCTATAGTTCAATCCGGCGACGTGCTGCAGAGAACAATGACTTTTGTTCTGGCATATACAATCCAGTCACTAGATGAATATGCAGCATTTTGCTTGTTTAATATAATACATCCCATAGTCCTCCATATATTATAATGTGTACCACAGTCCTCCATATTTAGTGTTTAGTGTTATACACTTCCCATAGTCCTCCATATATTAAAATACACTCCTCAGTCCTCTATATAGTATAATACACTCCTCAGTCCTCCATATAGTAAACTACACTCATCAGTCCTTCATATAGTATAATACTCTTCAGTCCTCCATATAGTATAACTAGCTATTGAACCCGTTCTACGCCCGGGTGGCGAGCATTTATATTGGTATATGGTCTCCATCCTGGTATGTGCTGCTCCATCCTGCATCCCCATCCTGTCATGTGCTGCTCCATCCTGCGTCCCCATTCTGTCATGTGCTGCTCCATCCTGCGTCCCCATCCTGTCATGTGCTGCTCCATCCTGCACCCCCATTCTGACATGTGCTGCTCCCATCTTGCGCCTCCATTCTGGCATGTGCTGCACCCATCCTGCGCCTCCATTCTGTCATTTGCTGCTCCCATCCTGTCATGTGCTGCTCCCATCCTGCACCCCCGTACTGTCATGTGCTGCTGCCATCCTGCACCCCCCATTCCGTCATGTGCTGCCCTATTCTGTCATGTGCTGCTCCCATCCTGTGCCCCCATTCTGTCATGTGCTCCCATCCTGCGCCACCGTTCTGTAATTTGCTGCTCCCATCCATATGCCCCATACGCTGCTGTAATATGGTTGATGGCCCCCATAAGATGCTCCATAGTATATGCCTCATATGCTGCTCCATTATGGTTGATGGCCCCCATAAGATGCTCCATAGTATGTGCCCCGTATGCTGCTGCATTATGGTTTATGGCCCCCATAAGATGTTCCATAGTATATGCCCCATACACTGCTCCATAAAGGTTTATGGCCCCCATAAGATGCTCCATAGTATATGCCCCGTACACTGCTCCATAAATGTTGATGGCCCCCATAAGATGCTCCATAGTATATGCCCCGTATGCTGCTGCGATATATATAAAAAAAATAACATACTCACCTATCGTCGCTGGGGGGCCTGAGCAGGCGGGGACACCGGCACGCTGTGGGGGTCAGGTGCCAGAGTCGCCGCTAGCTCAGGCCCCCGACACTTGCTATAGTCACCTGGTCCTGATCCAGCGCTGCGTGCCGCTCCGTGTTCTGGGTCCTCTGGCTGTGACTGTTCAGTCAGAGGACGGCACGCATTAAGCGCGTCATCGCGCCCTCTGAACTGTGAACGTCACAGGCAGAGGACCCGAAAGATGGAGCTGCACGCAGCGCTGGAACGGGACAGGTGAATATAGCTCATACTCACCCTCCTGCCACGTCCCTGCTTCTCTGTTGGAGATCGCGGTGTGCGTTCAGTGCTTATGCATACCGCGATCTCCTGGGCTGCGTCACTATGGGGTCCAGACTGCGCCGGCGCTTGCACAGTCTATAAAGGCTTCGGACAGAGTGACACTCCCAGCCTTATATTTTAGATGAAGCCCCCCATGCAATATATTCTAACCCCCATAGAATATAATGCGACCCCATAGAATTCAATGTAGCCCCCTCATGTAGCATAATGTAGCCCCCTCAGTATGATCCAATCACCCCTCATAGAATATAATAAATATAATACAAACCCCATAGAATAAATTGTTGCCCCCCACAGAATATAATACAGCCCACCTCTCTATAGAATATAATGTAGCCCCCCACAGAATATAGTACAGCCCACCTCCCATAGAATATAATGTAGCCCCCACAGAATACAATACAGCCCACCTCCCCATAGAATATAATGTAGCTCCCAATAAATATAATACAGACCACCTCCCCATAGATTATAATGTAGCCCCCCACAGAATATAATACAGCCCACCTCCCCATAGAATATAATGTAGCCCCCTCAAAGAGTATGATGCAATCTTCCCTCATACAATATAATTCAGCCCCCATAGAATATAATGTAGCCCCCATATAATATAATACAGCCCACCTCCCCATCAAAGAGTATGATGCAATCCTCCCCCATATAATATAATACAGACCCAAATTGAATATAATACAGCCCACCTCCCCATAGAATTGTTGCCCCCCCATAGAATATAATACAGCCCACCTCCCCATAAAATATAATGTGCCCCCCATTGAATATAATAAAGCCCACCTCCCCACAGAATATAATGTACTCCCCATAGAATATAATACAGCCCACCTCCCCATAGAATATAATGTAGCCCTCCCATAGAATATAATACAGCCAACCTCCCCATAGAATATAATTTCCCCCCATAGAATATAATACAGCCCACCTCCCCATAGAATATAATGTAGCCCCCCACAGAATATAATACAGCCCACCTCCCCATAGAATATAATGTAGCCCTCCCATAGAATATAATACAGCCAACCTCCCCATAGAATATAATGTAGCCCCCCACAGAATATAATACAGCCCACCTCCCCATAAAATATAATGTAGCCCCCAATGAATATAATACAGCCCACCTCCACATAGAATATAATGTAGCCCCCACAGAATATAATACAGCCCACCTCCCCATAGAATATAATGTAGCCCCCAATGAATATTACAGCCCACCTCCCCATAGATTATAATGTAGCCTCCCACAGAATATAATACAGCTCACCTCCCCATAGAATATAATGTAGCCTCTCACAGAATATAATACAGTCCACCTCCCCATAGAATATAATGCGGCCCCCTACAGAATATAATACAGCCCTCCTCCCCATAGAATATAATGTAGCCCCCTCAAAGAGCATGATGCAATCCTCCCTCACACAATATAATTCAGCCCCCATAGAATATAATGTAGCCCCCATAGAATATAATACAGCCTACCTCCCCATCAAAGAGTATGATGCAGTTCTCCCCCATAGAATATATTACAAACCCCAATAGAATATAATACAGCCCACCTCCACATAGAATTGTTGCCCCCCATAGAATATAATACAGCCCACCTCCCCATAGAATATAATGTACCCCCATTGAATATAATAAAGCCCACCTCCCCACAGAATATAATGTACTCCCCATAGAATATAATACAGCCCACCTCCCCATAGAATATAATGTAGCCCTTCCATAGAATATAATACAGCCAACCTCCCCATAGAATATAATGTACCCCCCATAGAATAAAATACAGCCTACCTCCCCATAGAAGATAATTTCCCGCCATAGAATATAATACAGCTCACCTCCCCATAGAATATAATGTAGCCCCCCCCCCACAGATTATAATACAGCACCCCACAGATTGGCCCCATCCCATAGTCCAGTACTCACTGATATGTTTAAAAAAAAAAACCAAAAGAACACACAATCCTCACCTCTCCTCGTTCCCTGCGCCGCTCCAGGCTCAGCTCCTGTCTCGAATGCTGCACTGCCCAGGACCAGCACACAACAGATGTGCAATGAAATGACATCATTGCGCACCCGCAGTGTCAGAGGCAGAGGGGAACGATGGGAGAGGGAGCGTCATCTGACGCGCTCTCCATCATTGCTTTGAACTGTACCGGTGTCTATGATGCTGGTATAGTTCAATGCAGTGGCATCGGGGGGAGTGGGCACTGGCGACAGGCAGGCCTCACTGACCCACGTGCCACATAGCTGCTACGTGATGTGCCTCTATTAGCGGCACACCCCTGGGGGAGCGGGGGCCCTAGGCAGCTGCCTGGTCTGCCTGCCGCTAACACCGGCCCTGACTGTAGCATGGATAATATGCCTGAATAGGGTTGAGCGAAATGGGTCGGCCATTTTCAGAAGTCGCCGACTTTTGGCAAAGTCGGGTTTCATGAAACCCGACCCGACCCCTGTGTGGGGTCGGCCATGAGGTCGGCGATCTTCTGAATCTGGTATCGGAATTCCGATACCGAGTTCCGATATGTTTGCAATATCGGAAATCTGTATCGGAATCCATATTTAAGTGTAAAATAAAGAATTAAAATATAAAATATTGCTATACTCACCCTCTGACGCACCCTGGTACTAACTGGCAGCCTTCCTTCCTTAGAATCAGCGCGTGAAGGGCCTTAGATGACGTCGCGGCTTGTGATTGGTCGCGCGACCGCCCATGTGACGCTCACGCGACCAATCACAAGCCGCGACGTCATCGAAGGCCCTTCACGCGCTGATTCTAAGGAAGGAAGGCTGCCGGTTAGTACCAGGGCGCGTCAGAGGGTGAGTATAGCAATATTTTTTATTTTATTTCTTTATTTTACACTTAAATATGGATCCCAGGGCCTGAAGGAGAGTTTCCTCTCCTTCAGACCCTGAGAACCATTGGAATCCCAATGCACTGCATTGGGTTTCGTGTTTCGGCCGACACCGACCCCGACTTTTTTATAGGATCGGCCGATTTCACTCGCCTTGACTTTTGAAAAAGTCGGGTTTCGTGAAGCCTGACCCGATCCTATAAAAGTAAAAGTCGCTCAACCCTATGCCTGAATTCATTTGATTTTGTCGTATAATTTTGTTGAAAAAAAAAAAAAAATTTTTTTTATTAAAATAGCAGTGGCCGTGCCTGCGCAGTAGCATAATTCGCAACGCGATAGATGCTACTGCGCAGGCACTGCTGCCATTTTGGTAGAGAAAAATTTTTGGGCTCAATTAAGATGGCATCTGCGCAGTAACATCTGTCGGATCGCCAATAAATGCTACTGTGCAGGTGTCGGCGCTATTTCGCTAGAGAAATTTTTTTTGGCTCCATCAACATGCCGGCGGCGCCTGTGCAGTAGCATCTATCTGAGATCGGATAGATGCTACTGTGCAGGTGCAGCCGGCGACACCTTAATGAAGCCAATTTTTTTTAACACTAGCAAAATGGCACTGGCGGCGCAGCCGCCTGCTCAGTAGTATCAATCGTGTTCCGAATTATGCTACTGTGCAGGCGCTGACGCCGGCGCCATTTTGATTAAGATAATTTTTTTCCCAACAAAATATGACAAAATCAAATAAATGCAGGCATTTTATCCATCGCGCAGAGCACCACACAGCCCCGCCCACGGGTCCGCCCTGGAGCACGAGAATCTCATTAACTGAACACTGCAAGTAAACACTAAACAACAACCACAAGATGGATTTCATCACCCAGGTATCATTTTAATTACTATAACGGCACCAACCTGACCCTGTCTGTAGTTTACCCGGTACAATCCTGCTGACAGGTTCACTTTAAGGTTTCCAACAGAGTGAGTTCATCCTTTATTTTGGTCGGAGATAATTGAGACTTAATAAATGATCTGAGCAAGAAATATGCCATCCAGGATAATCAATTATCTGGAAAGGAGCCACCAAGTTTTATCAAAAAGAGAAAAGCGCAGCATGATCCCATGTCTCAACGTAACCTCAGCAGATCTGTCCCAACTTGGAAATGAGTCCAGACCTGAAGCAGGGGGGAAATATGGGTTGTAAAATAAGGGTGATAATGCACCCAACCTACGTGATATAGATCATGAGATTAATGGCTCTCATACTCATCAGTATTTAGAAAATCGTTCAGAAGTGTCATGCAAGTACAATGTGATTTTTCACACCTAACATCCGTATGACATCTATATGTATAACATGCGTATGCATTGCGCATGTTTTTATCAGCTTTTGCATACAGGAATCCCAAGCAAATCGCTAACACATTGTAGCTTTGTCAAGGGAAATTGTTTTCAGGGAGCTCAGCGGTTAGCACTGTAGCCTTGCATCACTGGGCTAATCCTAAAATTGAACAAAAGGATTTGCTGGACCCTGCTCGAGCGATTATGTCAATAGTTTTTGGTGGTCGAACCAAAGCACTGCAAACTTCCTACTATCTGCTGTGTCATGGATGCTTCTGATTAGTAGATGTCATGAGTTTGGAACGCTCATAGTAACATAGTCATGACATCGAGGGACTTGCCAATTGGAAGAGATGCCGACAAGTAGCAGAAAGTTTGCAGTTCTCTGGTCCAGCTGCCACACTGTGTTGACATGGCCACTGACTAAAGTCCTGCAAATTGTTTTGTTCAACTCTAGCTGAACTCTTCTATCCTCCTGATTAATGAGGATACTACAGTCAGAACACTACGGATATAAGACTCGTGTATAATTCTAAGCCAAGGTCATTATAATTCATTTCCTGGAAACCACTTGAAGGATAAAAAAAATAGAATTTTCATTTTTTTATGTGAATGAACATGATGAATTCATTCTTGCCTCTTCATCAGTGTTCTAGCGTGACATGGGCACAATTTTAACAATATTGTTGCTGTAGATTTGACTTTCTGAAACATGGATGGCCAGAGACACCATAAAGATGAAGATAGGTGGGTACACAGGCACATCCCTGAACACAATTGTATAAAGGTGCAAAAAGTATCAGCAAAAAAAAAATCAAATGCAAAATACGTCTTGATGAAATCTCAAATACAAAAAAAAATAAAGTTAAAAACAATTAGACGCTTAATTCATTAAACAGTTGTCACCAAAATTCTGTTGTGAAACACTTTGAATGTCACATTTTTTTGGTGAAATTCATAGTTGTGCAATAACATTGTGACTTTTAAATCAGTCCCGGCCACCTCCGCCATCTTTTTATCAAATGGGCAGAGCTTCCTGGCAGAGAACATGGACAAGGATGACTGGCAAATTTATCACAGTATACTCCATAAAAGCGGTGGAAATGACTACAGAAATTCCCTCCAATGCCTGACTTGCGTTCCCAGGGCTCTTGCACAGTTGTTACGACACGTGAGCCCGGCACCCAATCAGTGTTGGCGTCACTGTCATTGCCTTCGGACCAATTTAACATCAAGAGGAAGTCAGAGAGGAGCCGCATTCCTGGCTTCCTGTTGATGTTCAATACATCCTAAGGCGGTGACAGTGACGACAGTGCTGATTGGTCGCACCCTTCACATTTCATAATAACCGCACAAGAGCCCCACGACTGCGAATGCCGATATCGGTGAATAAGTGTTTTTATTTTACTTGTGCCAAACATTCAGATCGAGTAAGGGTTGTCCTAGTAGTGGTCAACCTCTTTAAAGCAGGTTTTTATCTTAAATGTATATTTTTTTAATTTGCCAATTTTTTGTCTTAAAAATAAAAAATCATGCAATTTTCACACTGGCCACAGGAGCTCTTTGGAAACGTACTTCAGCAACAATGGTCATATCCCGACCCTGTCTTTTGTATCGAAACGTATAATGAGAATGTGCAAAGGTCAATGAAGGAAGGAACAGAGTCAGCTCTGACATAAACTACTTGGATTGTTAAATGCTTTTTTATCCGCTGTATAAATGTTATCTGTCATTGTAATTCTACCTATAATGGAGCCTTGCAGAAAACTCTTTCTGAAACAACAGGAAGTAAGAGTGTAAAAAAAAGCCCAAATTGCCTTTGTGAAAATTGCATGATTACAAATTTTGCTAATAATCACCATGATATGACGAAAAGGAAACATTTTATAAAAATACATGTAACACCTAAACTTGATTTAAACAATAGGTCATTTTCTGATAGCTTCCCTTGTAAAAGTACCCATAATGTACAGTTCAATTACATATTATATTATGTATAATGCAGTTAAAATGCATCAATCGTTTTAATAAATCCCCCCTTTGTCTTTTAGAAATTGAAAAAAAATAATGGAATGTATCCAGCTGTTGGATTAGCTCTATTCCAAGGTCTGTTAAAGCACCACTTCAGCTCTTTTTTTTCAGTGCTGGAGTGGTGTAAATATACTACTTTTCCGCCGCACTATGTCCCGGAACACAGTGAAATACTTCCGGGACATAGTGCGCCGGCGCATGCGCACTAATGCTTTTCGGCTTCGCCCGCAGTTGGGCAAAGCATACTGCGCGTGCGCAAGGCAAGATTGCCTTGCACAGACGTGTACTACGGAGGACAGAGAATTAACTTCAACCCAATATTGTGGCCAGCATGCAGCCAGTGGGTAAGGAAAAGGTGAATCAAACACCCGAAAACTCTGCCCATATGACCGAAAACCGGTCCCGCCAAATTCAGGTGACAGGTTCCCTTTAAAGAAGCAGATCTTCCCCTGGAAAATCTTTAGGCCACATGTCAACTCTTCTCTTTATCACAGATGCCACCAACCTCTTCCTTTGATCATGTAATCTCCTCAGACCCCAATCTCATTGCCAAGTCCTGTCTACCACATAATAATCATCAACCTTAACTCATTTTTATCAGTGTGGGAAATATTCCAAGCTCCTTGGTTTTCCTTTTAATTTCTACCTTTAGATTTGATCTGACTCTGAGTGCTATTAACACGTTGGCTGTCAAAGCCCCTACCACCATGGCTGCCAGTGTCTTTACTACTACCACCACCAACACAGCTTGACATTTAAGTCATCTCCAACATATCACATCCACATCCAAAATCTTGACTATTCATCTCATCTAATGCATCATAGGTGTTGTGAAACATCTTCTTTAGCACGGAATGCCTGTGACTTTAATATTTCTCTCCTTATCAATTGAATCGCTACGATATTCTCCTTTCTTAACAAACTATGGCACTCACGCCATTTTTGCCCAGTTCAGACAAAGTAGGTGGAGCTGGGGTGGGACAGAGTGTGACAACCCCCACTCGTACAATTCATGATGAGCACTGGCATAATCTTATTCCATTCGTCAACCTTTCAGATGCCCCTTATTTATTAAGAGGCATACAATTTTTCCTTTCCTTCATTGTAACTAGGCCAACTCCTGAAATACAACCCCACATCATTATTCATCCTCTATCAAACTTAACAGATGACACACTAGTCAGTCAGATAGTATTCTTCTGGCATTCGCCAAACCTGGACTCTTCCGTCAGCCTGCTAGAGAAATGAGCATGATTTCTAACTCCACCGAAAACATTTCCAGAATCAAGTGGTGGCGGTGCGCGTTACATCATTCAATCTGGTGCTTAGAATTATGCTTGGTGATGACCGCTGTTGTGAATTCTGGGGTCAAGCTCCCTCCTGTGGTCATGAGTGGTACTTCGGCTGGTTCTGTCTATGAGCTTCCGCTGGTGGATGTGAGTGGGGCTGCGGCTTCAGAGTTTCCTTCCTCAGGTGACGAGGTTAAGTCGTTAGGTGCTGCTCTATTTAACTCCACCTAGTTCTTTGTTCCTGGCCTCCAGTCAATGTTCCAGTATTGGTCTGGCTCTCTCCTGGATCGTTCTTGTGGCCTGTCTGCCCTGCATAAGCTAAGTTCTGCTTGTGTTACTTTTGTTTGCTATATTTTCTGTCCAGCTTGCTATATTGGTTTTTCTTGCTTGCTGGAAGCTCTGAGACGCAGAGGGAGCACCTCCGTACCGTTAGTCGGTGTGGAGGGTCTTTTTGCCCCTCTGCGTGGTTGTTTGTAGGTTTTTGTGCTGACCACAAAGCTATCTTTCCTATCCTCGGTCTATTCAGTAAGTCGGGCCTCACTTTGCTATATCTATTTAATCTCTGTGTTTGTATTTTCATCTTAACTCACAGTCATTATATGTGGGGGGCTGCCTTTTCCTTTGGGGAATTTCTCTGAGGCAAGGTAGGCTTATTTTTCTATCTTCAGGGCTAGTTAGTTTCTCAGGCTGTGCCGAGTTGCATAGGGAGCGTTAGGCGCAATCCACGGCTACCTCTAGTATGGTATGATAGGATTAGGGATTGCGGTCAGCAGAGTTCCCATGTCTCAGAGCTAGTCCTATGTTAGTAACTATCAGGTCACTTTGTGTGCTCTTAACCACTAGGTCCATTGTGGTTCTGAATCACCTGTTCATAACAGTACTCGAGGCCCAAAGTACTAATGCTTCTCAACAGAGGGAAAAGAGAAGTTCTGAGACCATTTTTTTTTCTTTGCACTGTGTTTTGTCTTTCTTTTCCCCTTTACATCAGGGTGGTTCAGAACACAGGTGTAGACATGGACATTCAAGGTCTGTCCTCTTTGATGGATAATCTCGCTATAAGTGTTCAGAACATTCAAGATTTAGTGGTTCAGAATCCTATGTTAGAACCTAAAATTCCTATTCCTGAGTTATTTTCTGGAGATAGAGCTAAGTTTCTGAATTTCAAAAATAATTGTAAACTGTTTCTGGCTTTGAAACCCCGCTCCTCTGGTGACCCAGTTCAACAAGTAAAGATCATTATTTCTTTATTACGTGGCAACCCTCAAGACTGGGCATTTTCCCTTGCGCCAGGAGATCCTGCATTATGTGATATTGATGCGTTTTTTCTGGCGCTCGGGTTGCTTTATGATGAACCTAATTCAGTGGATCAGGCAGAGAAAATCTTGCTGGCTCTGTGTCAGGGTCAGGATGAGGTAGAGATATATTGTCAGAAATTTAGGAAGTGGTCTGTGCTCACTCAAAGAATGAATGTGCTCTGGCAGCAATTTTCAGAAAGGGTCTCTCTGAAGCCCTTAAGGATGTCACGGTGGGATTTCCTATGCCATGCTGGTCTGAATGAGTCTATGTCTTTGGCCATTCAGATCGATCGACGCTTACGTGAGCGTAAAACTGTGCACCATTTGGCGGTATTATCTGAGCATGAACCTGAGCCTATGCAATGCAATAGGACTTTGACCAGAGCTGAACGGCAAGAACACAGACGACGGAATGGGCTGTGTTTTTACTGTGGTGATTCCACTCATGCTATCTCCGATTGTCCTAAGCGCACTAAGCGGTTCGCTAGCTCTGCCACCATTGGTACAGTACAGTCGAAATTTCTTTTGTCCGTTACTTTGATCTGCTCTTTGTCATCCTATTCTGTCATGGCATTTGTGGATTCAGGCGCTGCCCTGAATTTGATGGACTTGGAGTATGCTAGGCGCTGTGGGTTTTTCTTGGAGCCCTTGCAGTATCCTATTCCATTGAGAGGAATTGATGCTACGCCTTTGGCCAAGAATAAGCCTCAGTACTGGACGCAGCTGACCATGTGCATGGCTCCTGCGCATCAGGAGGATATTCGCTTTTTGGTGTTGCATAATCTGCATGATGTGGTCGTGTTGGGGTTGCCATGGCTACAAGTCCATAACCCAGTATTGGATTGGAAATCAATGTCTGTGTCCAGCTGGGGTTGTCAGGGGGTACATGGTGATGTTCCATTTCTGTCTATTTCATCATCCACCCCTTCTGAGGTCCCAGAGTTCTTGTCGGATTACCGGGATGTATTTGATGAGCCCAAGTCCAGTGCCCTACCTCCGCATAGGGATTGTGATTGCGCTATCGATTTGATTCCTGGTAGTAAGTTTCCTAAAGGTCGACTGTTTAATTTGTCTGTGCCTGAGCACGCCGCTATGCGGAGTTACGTAAAGGAATCCTTGGAGAAGGGTCATATTCGCCCGTCGTCGTCGCCATTGGGAGCAGGGTTCTTTTTTGTGGCCAAGAAGGATGGTTCGCTGAGACCTTGTATTGATTACCGCCTTCTAAATAAAATCACGGTCAAATTTCAGTACCCCTTGCCGCTGCTGTCTGATTTGTTTGCTCGGATTAAGGGGGCTAGTTGGTTCACCAAGATAGATCTTCGTGGTGCGTATAATCTTGTGCGCATTAAACAGGGCGATGAATAGAAAACAGCATTTAATACGCCCGAGGACCATTTTGAGTACCTGGTTATGCCATTCGGGCTTTCTAATGCTCCATCAGTGTTTCAGTCCTTTATGCATGACATCTTCCGAGAGTACCTGGATAAATTCCTGATTGTATACTTGGATGATATTTTGGTCTTCTCGGATGATTGGGAGTCTCACGTGAGGCAGGTCAGAATGGTGTTCCAGGTCCTGCGTGCGAATTCTTTGTTTGTGAAGGGGTCAAAGTGTCTCTTTGGTGTTCAGAAGGTTTCATTTTTGGGTTTCATTTTTTCCCCTTCTACTATCGAGATGGACCCTGTTAAAGTTCAGGCCATTTATGATTGGACTCAGCCGACTTCTCTGAAGAGTCTGCAAAAGTTCCTGGGCTTTGCTAATTTTTATCGTCGCTTCATCAATAATTTTTCTAGTGTTGCTAAACCGTTGACTGATTTGACCAAGAAGGGTGCTGATGTGGTCAATTGGTCTTCTGCTGCTGTGGAAGCTTTTCAAGAGTTGAAGCGTCGTTTTTCTTCTGCCCCTGTGTTGTCAACCAGATGTTTCGCTCCCATTCCAGGTCGAGGTTGATGCTTCTGAGATTGGAGCAGGGGCTGTTTTGTCACGAAAAAATGCTGATGGCTCGGTGATGAAACCATGCGCCTTCTTTTCCAGGAAGTTTTCGCCTGCTGAGCGTAATTATGATGTGGGTAATCGAGAGTTGCTGGCCATGAAAAGGGCATTCGAGGAGTGGCGTCATTGGCTTGAAGGAGCTAAGCATCGCGTGGTGGTCTTGACTGATCACAAGAACTCGACTTATCTCGAGTCTGCCAAACGGTTGAATCCTAGACAGGCTCGTTGGTCGCTGTTTTTCTCCCGTTTTGACTTTGTGGTTTCGTACCTTCCGGGCTCTAAAATTGTGAAGGCGGATGCCCTGTCTAGGAGTTTTGTGCCCGACTCTCCGGGTTTGTCTGAGCCGGTGGGTGTTCTCAAGGAGGGGGTAATTTTGTCTGCCATCTCCCCTGATTTGCGGCGGGTGCTGCAAAAATTTCAGGCTAATAGACCTGACCGTTGCCCAGCGGAGAAACTGTTTGTCCCTGATAAATGGACGAGTAGAGTTATCTCTGAGGTTCATGGTTCGGTGTTGGCTGGTCATCCTGGAATCTTTGGTACCAGAGATTTGGTGGCTAGATCCTTTTGGTGGCCGTCTCTGTCGCGGGATGTGCGTTCATTTGTGCAGTCCTGTGGGATTTGTGCTCGGGCTAAGCCCTGCTGTTCTCGTGCCAGTGGGTTGCTTTTGCCCTTGTCAGTCCCGAAGAGGCCCTGGACACATATCTCTATGGATTTTATTTCGGATCTCCCCGTCTCTCAAAAAATGTTGGTCATTTGGGTTGTTTGTGATCGCTTCTCGAAGATGGTCCATTTGGTACCCTTGTCTAAATTGCCTTCCTCCTCTGATTTGGTACCATTGTTCTTCCAGCCTGTGGTTCGTTTACATGGCATTCCGGAGAACATCGTTTCTGACAGAGGTTCCCAGTTTGTTTCGAGGCTTTGGCGAGCCTTTTGTGCTAGGATGGGCATTGATTTGTCTTTTTCCTCGGCTTTCCATCCTCAGACAAATGGCCAGACTGAACGAACCAATCAGACCTTGGAAACATATCTGAGATGTTTTGTTTCTGCCGATCAGGATGATTGGGTGTCTTTTTTGCCTTTGGCTGTGTTCGCCCTTAATAATCGGGCCAGCTCGGCTACTTTGGTTTCGCCGTTTTTCTGCAATTCTGGTTTCCATCCTCGTTTCTCTTCAGGGCAGGTTGAGTCTTCTGACTGTCCTGGTGTGGATACTGTGGTGGATAGGTTGCAGCAGATTTGGACTCATGTGGTGGACAATTTGACATTGTCTCAGGAGAAGGCTCAACGTTTCGCTAACCGCAGGCGCTGTGTGGGTCCCCGACTTCGTGTTGGGGATTTGGTTTGGTTGTCATCTCGTTATATTCCTATGAAAGTTTCCTCTCCTAAGTTTAAGCCTCGTTTCATTGGTCCGTATAGGATTTCTGAGGTTCTTAATCCTGTGTCTTTTCGTTTGACCCTTCCAGCTTCTTTTTCCATCCATAACGTATTCCATAGGTCATTGTTGCGGAGATACGTGGCACCTGTGGTTCCATCCGTTGATCCTCCTGCCCCGGTTTTGGTTGAGGGGGAGTTGGAGTATATAGTGGAGAAGATTTTGGATTCTCGTATTTCGAGACGAAAACTTCAGTACCTGGTTAAGTGGAAGGGTTATGGTCAGGAAGATAATTCCTGGGTCTTTGCCTCTGATGTTCATGCTGCCGATCTGGTTCGTGCCTTTCATTTGGCCCATCCTGGTCGGCCTGGGGGCTCTGGTGAGGGTTCGGTGACCCCTCCTCAAGGGGGGGGTACTGTTGTGAATTCTGTGGTCAAGCTCCCTCCTGTGGTCATGAGTGGTACTTCGGCTGGTTCTGTCTATGAGCTTCCGCTGGTGGATGTGAGTGGGGCTGCGGCTTCTGAGTTTCCTTCCTCAGGTGACGAGGTTAAGTCGTTAGGTGCTGCTCTATTTAACTCCATCTAGTTCTTTGTTCCTGGCCTCCAGTCAATGTTCCAGTATTGGTCTGGCTCTCTCCTGGATCGTTCTTGTGGCCTGTCTGCCCTGCATAAGCTAAGTTCTGCTTGTGTTACTTTTGTTTGCTATATTTTCTGTCCAGCTTGCTATATTGGTTTTTCTTGCTTGCTGGAAGCTCTGAGACGCAGAGGGAGCACCTCCGTACCGTTAGTCGGTGTGGAGGGTCTTTTTGCCCCTCTGCGTGGTTGTTTGTAGGTTTTTGTGCTGACCGCAAAGCTATCTTTCCTATCCTCGGTCTATTCAGTAAGTCGGGCCTCACTTTGCTAAATCTATTTCATCTCTGTGTTTGTATTTTCATCTTAACTCAGTCATTATATGTGGGGGGCTGCCTTTTCCTTTGGGGAATTTCTCTGAGGCAAGGTAGGCTTATTTTTCTATCTTCAGGGCTAGTTAGTTTCTCAGGCTGTGCCGAGTTGCATAGGGAGCGTTAGGCGCAATCCACGGCTACCTCTAGTGTGGTATGATAGGATTAGGGATTGCGGTCAGCAGAGTTCCCACGTCTCAGAGCTCGTCCTATGTTAGTAACTATCAGGTCACTTTGTGTGCTCTTAACCACTAGGTCCATTGTGGTCCTGAATCACCTGTTCATAACAGACCACTCTTATCTAAAAAAACAAACAAGCAAAAATAAAATCTGAAATATTTAGAAAAGTTTATATAAACTGTTTTTTATACAACCCTTATGTCCTACATCATATCTGTTGGTATTTATGGAAGTGGCAAATCTTAAGCATCTCCTGCCGTATTTCTATATATTGATGCCTTAGATTAACATGTCTTACTGTAAACCTTCCTTTACTTCTATCTTCACAATATTACAGTGTATTGTATGGTTCTAATAGTACCATTTTCATCACACGGCAGCTAGAAAAATTCCATACTGCTACAAGCATTTACGTCTTTAAGGCTCAACTCCTGTTAAAAGATCAACACTAGCTCCTTTGTGTTCTTAATACTAAAATTGTTCAGTTGAAAATGATAAAGATAAGTGCATTTTAATGATCTTTATTAGAATTGCAGCTCCAGATTATTACAGAAAGCTATTTAATAAGTTAGCAGTACTATGTGGATTCTGGTAAGAAGGAATATTATTAAAGAGCTTAAATACAGCATGACCATATTTATATAGAACACTACATATTTTAGATTATTGATTAAAATTAGAACATTTCTTGGAATATTTAGTCTTATTTAAAGCGCCACGCAAGCATTTTTTTAAATTTCAGCACTGGAGTGGTGCAACTAATCTAAGTTCCATGAACCTAGTAATATACTTACCAGCTACAGTCTTCAACTGTTCCCAGCACTGCTTCGGTCTCGCGCCACCATCTTGTGACTGCAACCTTGGACTAACCTAAAATCAGAGGTTAGTCACAAGCAAAAACTGGAGCGATCTGCCAGGTCTCAACCTGCAGAAGTCTGACTGCAGCGATATTGATAACAGAAGATGGCGGCTGGTAGGTATGAGACTGGGTGCAGAGAACTCTAGATTAGAGGGACCACTCCAGAGTTGCAATAAAAATAACCCACTGAAGTGGTGCTTTAACGTGGTTGTCCAGAAAGGTCTTTAATAAAATAAGAATTGCTTGCTTATTCCTTTCCCCGCTGCTCCAACATGCCCCTCTCGTCCTATAGTAGAGACATCTTATCTACCATTCACATGATGGCTACAGTGATTGGCTTCAGAGGTCATGTGAACCATGAACATGATGTCATTCATGCAGGATCAGTAGGAACAATTGTAGAAGTTGGTAATTTCATTGTTGGAATCTGAGTTTTTTCAGCTTTACACACATCATACACTATGTGCACAATTATTATTAATTGAGCTAGATGGATCGTATTGGCTTGAAGAGGGACCTAAAATCACATCTCAATCCTACATTCAGTTTTTAGAAGACACTTTCTTCAAGCAGTGGTACAGGAAAACGTCTGCATCTTTATAGAAAGCATGATTTTTATGCAGGACAATGCTCCACTGCATGCATTGAAGTATTTGACTGCTTGGCTGCCAGTCAAGACCTTAAATTGTATATGTTTTAAATTTTATTACATTTATAATGTAAAAAGATTTTACTTCAGTCACACAGTGTACAGTGGTCCAGCTCTGTCAGCTGTTGGTTGTCAACATACATCTCCTCTGCCTGTCAGCTGGTTCCTGTGTACTCAGTGGCATTGGCACTTCTCAGTGTACAGGACAATCAGGTGACAGGGCAGAAGGAGCTCAGTAACATCGGCACTTCCCCTCAATGTTTACTACACTGCTCCTTCTGCCCTGTCAGTTGGTTCCTGTGTTCAGTTTGCTTAAGACGTCAGTGGTGTCTCATATATGAATTCCGTGACACTACAAACATATTTAGAATCTAATCAATATTGACACTCACCTCCTATTCCTGTTACTATCAGTGTTTCTTTATGAGGAGACAAACCTTTGAGATCTTTTGGCCAACTGTAAAATGTGGGTGTCATGGGAAGTTGAGGCAGCAAGAATTCAAAGTCATTCTTGCCAATCACTCCTTTCCTTAAACCGTTCAGCAGAAGCGCTTTAAGTTCTTTCGGAAAACCACTAGTCAGGTTTGAGGTGAGTATCTTGTCCCATGTTTTGTCCACAAGCAGGGTGGTACACATCTGGTGATATTGTGCCAAATCCATGACCATAATATTGCCTTTTTTTTTCCGGATGTTTTATTACTATATGCTCATTTTTTTCTAAATTAACCAAATATTACATTTCATTTCTGTTGAGGTTAAAATTTGTGTATTTGTTTTCCTTTGCAAGGTTTTCAAGATTATTGCAGACCATTTAAACAAAAACATCAACCTAAAACATGTTCCACAACACAGGTGGCATTTTGGAGCTTTTTAATTGAGTAAATGGGTCTTCCTCTCTGTCATTAGGATTTACCTAAAATAAATTATAAGGGAAGCTAATGTCTTCCAGAAGGGAATCCGGAACCCCCATATCATTGTTTTACAGTAAGAATTGTGCGGCATACAGTATTTTTTGTTGTCAAAATTCATTCAACTGCCAAATGAGGCTCTAAATGCTTTTGTGAGCAGTGCCTAAGAGCATAAGGGAAAGCTATCATATCACCAATGGGATTATTAAACTAAATTACGACAATGACCTGCAGATTGTGTTGAGAAAATATAAAAAGCAAATCTGTAAGAAATATACATTTATTTTTGTTTAGCGACTAACACCCATAATGTTCTGGACATTCTGGCAGGGGGAACATGTATCCCCTAGCTGAGCCATCTGCTTTATGATTACTTGATTACAGATTATCATGAACATAGCAAACTTTGAACAGAAAATTTTACCTTGATCTCAGTGTTTTTTATTTTTCCTTTAAGGAAAATACCTTTATCTAACATCAATCTACAGTAATCCATTTCCTGACTTTTATAGGTTTGAACTGGAACCTCTGAATATTTTGCTTGGTACAAGAGCCAGCCCTGCGTTCCGTTTACGCCCTACACTCTGAAATATAATATGTCTCTTTTTAATTGTCATTTTGTGAAACACTGTAACAAAAGAAAACTTTGTGGCATCTTGACTGAACTGTAACAACGTGAGAACCTTTTGGCCTTTGAGTATCTATCACACAGTTTCTACAGTACTCCAATACTGGTTTACTATTTTGTAGTGAAATTGAGGTATGTAACAGTGTTATGGTCTGAAGCTTTTTTGCTATTCATGGAGGGAGTATATACAGTTGTGTGAAAAATGTTTGCCCCCTTACTAATATCCTATTCTTTTGCATGTTTGTTACACTTAAATGTTTCAGATCACCAAACAAATTTAAATATTAGACAAAGATAACACAAGTAAACACAAAATGCAGTTTTTACGTGAAGGTCTTTATTATTAAGGGGAAAAGAAATCCAAACCTACAGGACCCAGTGTGAAAAAGTGATTGCCCCTTAAACCTAATAAATGGATTCAGCACCCTTAGCAGCAACAACTGTAATCAAGCGTTTGTGATAAATGGCAATGAGTCTTTTACAACACTTTGGAGGAATTTTGGCTCACTTATCTTTGCAGAATTGTTGTAATTCAGTTACATTGCAGAGTTTCCAAGCATGAAACGCCTTTTTAAGATCATGCCACAGCATTTCAAGTGGATTATGGTCAAGTCTTTGACTAGGCCACTCCAAAGTCTTAATTTTATTTTTCTTAAGCCATTCAGAGGTGGACTTGGTGTGTTTTGGATCATTGTCCTGTTACATAACCCAAGTGCGCTTCAGCTTGAGGTCACAAACAGATGGCTGAACATTATCCTTCAGGATTTTTTGGTAGACAGTAGAATTAATGGTTACCACAGCAAGTTACCAAGCAAAACAGCCCCAGCCCATCACATCACCACCACCATCTTTTACTGTTGGTATGATGTTCATTTTCTGGAATGTTGCGTTACTTCTACGCCAGATGTATTGGGACATACACTTTCCAAAAATTCAACTTTTGTCTTGTCCATCCACAGTATATTCTCCCAAAAGTCTTGGAGATCATCAAGATGTTTTCTGGCAAAACTGAGATGAGCCTTTATATTCTTATTGCTCAGCAGTGGTTTTCATCTTGGAGCTCTGCTATGCATGCCATTTTTAGCCAGCCTCTTTCTTATTGTGGAGTCATGAACACTGACCTTAACTCCGGCAAGTGAGGCCTGCAGTTCTTTGGATGTTGTTGTGGGTTTTTTTGTGACCGTTTGGATGAGTGGTTGCTGCTCTCTTGGGGTAATTTTGGTTGCCGATAACTCCTGGGAAGGTTCCCCACTGTTTTCGCTATTTGTGGATAATAACTCTCAATGTGGTTCACTGAAGTCCCAAAGCTTTAAAAAGGCTTTATAGCCTTTTCCAGACTGATAGTTCTCAATTACTTTGTTTCTCATCTGTCTCAGAATTTCTTTGGATCGCGGCTTCATGTCTAGCTTTCGAGGATCTTTTGGTCTGCTTCACTTTGTCAGGCAAGTCTTACTTAAGTGATTCCTTGATGGAGAGCAGGTGTGGCAATAATCAGACCTGAGTGTGGCTATGAGATTTGAACTCAACTTTCCAAAGATGTGATAAACCACTTTTCATTTATGTGTTAAGGGGGCGGGGCAATCACTTTTTCACACAGGGCTCTGCAAGTTTGGATTTCTTTCTCCCTTAATAATAAAGACCTTAATTTAAAAACTGCATTTTGTGTTTACATGGGTTCTTTGTCTAATATTTAAATTTGTTTGATGATCTGAAACATTTAAGTGTGACAAACATGTAAAAGAATAGGAAGGTGGCAAACCCTTTTTCACACAACTGTGTGTATATATACTATACAGTTGTGCTCAAAAGTTTACATACCCCTGCAGGATTTTTGCTTTCTTGGCCTTTTTTCATAGAATTTGAATATCACCAAAACTTTTTCTCCACTCATGGTTAGTGGTTGGGTGAAGCCATTTATTGTCAAACTACTATGTTTTCTCTTTTTAAATCATAATGACAACCCAAAAATTCCAAATGACCCTGATCAAAAGTTCACATACCTTGGTGATTTGGGCCTGATAATGTGCACAGAAGTTAACACAAATGGGTTTGAATGGCTACTAAAGGTAACATCCTCACCTGTGACCTTTTTGCTTGTAATCAGTGTGTGTGCATAAAAGCTGAGTGAGTTTCTGGGATCCAGACAGACTCTAGCATCTTTCATCCAGCCACTGATATTTCTGTATTGTTAGTCATGGGGAAAGCAAAAGAATTGTCAACGGATCTACGGGAAAAGGTAGTTGAACTGTATAAAACAGGAAAGGGATACAAAAATATATCCAAGGAATTGATAATGCCAGTCAGCAGCATTCAAACTGTGATTAACAAATGGATAATCAGGGACTCTGTAAAAACAAAACCCCCGTTAGGTAGTAAAAACAAAACCACAAAAATGTCATCCACAACTTCTAGGAAAATTGTTTGGGATTCAAGGAAAAACCCACAAATAACATCAGCTGAATACAGGACTCTTTGAAAACTAGCGGTGTGGCTGCTTCAAGATGCACAATAAGGAGGTACTGGAAGAAAAATGGGCTGCATGGTCAAGTCGCCAGAAGAAAGCCATTACTGCGCAAATGCCACAAAGTATATTGCCTACAATACGCAAAACAGCACGGAGACAAGCCTCAAAACTTCTGGAACAAGGTGATTTGGAGTGATGAGACCAAAATTGAACTTTCTGGCCACAACCATAAATGTTACATTTGGAGAGAGGTCAAAAAGCCCTATGATGAAAGGAACACCATTCCTAATGTAAAGCCTGGAGGTGGATCACTGATGTTTTAGGGATGTGTGAGCTACAAAGGCACAGGAATCTTGGTCAAAGTTGAAGGAAAGATGAATGCAGCATGTTATCAGCAAATACTGGAGGCACATTTGCACTCATCAGCCCGGAAGCTGCGCCTGGGACGTACTTGGATGTTCCAGCATGACAACGATCCAAAACTCAAGGCCACTTTGACCTGTCATTGGCTACAGCAGATCAAAGTGAAGGTCCTGGAGTATCATTGAGCCACTCTGGGGAGATCTCAAGTGCGCAGTTCATGCAAGACAGCCCAGGAATTTATAAGAACTGGAGGCTTTTTGCCAAGAAAAGTGGGCAACTTTACCATCTGAGAAAATAAAGAACCTCATCCACAACTACCACAAAAGACTTCAAGCTGTCATTGATGTTAGAGGGGGCAATACAAGGTATTAAGAAAGGAGGTATGTAAACTTTTGATCAGTGTCATTTGGATGTTTTGGGATTTCATTATGATTTAATTAGAGAAAATACAGTAGCTTGACACTAGTTTGACAATAAATGGCTTCACTATGACTCTACAATTCAAGTGAGTAAGTAGAAATGATTACGATCACCTGCAGGTCAATGTGAGGAGTGCAGAATCAGGCCGGAGGCAGCCAAACCTCTAATAGTCAAATATACAGAAAAACCTGACTAGCACCTCCTAAGTGTGAACAGGTGCAGAGAGAAATGTTTGTCCATTTAAGGCTATGTGCCCACGTTGCAGAAATGCTGCAGAAATGTCCGCAGCATTTCTGCATCTCCCTGCCGCGGGTAAAACGCATGCGGAATTCACATGCGTTTTCCTGCAAAACACAAGCGTTTTGCAAGCGTCTTTAGCTTGCAGAATGCTTGCGCTTTACAAGGGATTTGAAGCATCGCTTGGAAAAGTGATTGACAGGTTGGTCACACTTGACAGGCATAGTGCTTGACAAGTGTGACCAAATTTTTACTAGTAAAAAATAGACTGTTAAAAATAACGGCTCCCGGTATGTTCCGTTCCCAGGGATTCTTTGCGCGAAGGTCCTTTGTGACGTCACGGTCACGTGACCGCGACGTCATCTCAGGGGATTCACACAATGCATTCCTGGGAACGGAAGCCGCCGCGTGCACCGCTGACAGGCGGGAGGACTCCGTGGGGCATCAGAAGGTAAGTGTATCCCTATTGTTTAGTTTAATTCTTTTTTTTTTTCTTTACAGGAATATTGTGCTCAGGGCCTGAAGGAGAGTCTCCTTTCCTCCAAACCCTGGGTAGTATCCGCACATGAAGCGCTCGCTTTACGCATGGTGGGCATAGCCACATGTGTAAAGTGAGCATTTCAATGCAATCCTATGGTGGCGGAATCGACGCGATTACGCAGAAATAAAGAACATGCTGCGGATTTTACCGCTATGCGATTCCGCAGCGGGAATATCCGCAGCATGGGCACAGCAACTGCGGAATCCCATAGGATTGCATGGTAATGTGTTTTTAAGCGTTTCCATTGTGGCAAAAAATGTGGCGGAAATGCATAAAAAACGCAACGTGGGCACACAGTCTAACTGTAGACTGATAGCTCAAGACTGGCTTGTACAGTAGAAATAGAACCCATCAGAAGGAGGTCACCTTGGTGTGGTTGATGGGCACACATGAATTGGCCAATTTATGCCCTAAGAACTTTTATATTTGTAAGTACAGCTTTTTGAGTAGTAACATAGTCTAGATTTAATGTTTTCAGTGTTTTCACATAGTTTGGCTTATGCTTAGTGCTGCTGTTTTTTATTTATATATATAAATATGCACACACATTGATTATATTTTTCCTTATTTAGCGGATTGTTACATTTGGCAGTATGGAGATGATTCCTGTTTTGAATTTCTGTCTGTGTGTTTGCATTATTCTTTATAGGTATTTTGTACCCTCCAGCTTAAATTTCATGCTTCAGTGTTTCTTTCTTTAACAGTTGTCTGTCATAATTAATTACATACTGTACTCTGAGGCTTAGGTTTATACTTGACAAAGCATGTTATGAATCACTTTTATTTCACGTGTCTACAATGCTTTTCTGTTTGTCATTTATTTTGAAAACATATACACGATGCGGAACGATTTAGAAAAATGAGTACTAGACTAAAATACTTGATTTACCTAGCATATTAAACCCCTAAATGCTCCCATGTTAGAAAAAAATAATCTAAATCCCCCAATTTTAGCAGGCTTAGCCAACTAATGTGTATGGGGATTTCTGCCAACCCTCCGATAGATGATGTCTGGGGAAGAGAGATCAGGCATGTTGATTTTCAGTGGTTGGTCCTTTTGTTTTGTCTGAAAAAAAAAGTTGACAGACCATTACAATAAAGATCCATCTGATAATTATTGACATTCAAACTTGTACAGAGTAACTGTGCAGGGGTTTTCCCACAAGTGAAATTCATTTTAATTAATAGATTTTGGAATACTAATAAGTTCCACAATTGGATGTATTTAAATAAAATGTCCCTGTGCTGAGATAATCTTATAAATGTGCTCCTGCTGTGTTCTGTGTAATGGCTGTGTCTGACCTTAAGGTACCTTTACACTCAGCAACTTTACAACGAGAACGACAACGATCCGTGACGTTGCAGCATCCTGGATAGCGATCTCGTTGTGTTTTACCCACAGCAGTGATCTGGATCCCGCTGTGCCATCGCTGGTCGGAGCTAGAAGTCCAGAACTTTATTTGGTCGTCAGGTAGGCGTGTATCGTCGTGTTTGACAGCAAAAGCAACGATGCCAGCAATGTTTTACATGGAGCTAACAACCAACTACAACGATAAATGAGTCGCCGTTACGTCACAGGATCGCTCCTGCATCGTTCTGGAGTTGCTGTGTTTGACGTCTCTACAGCGACCTAAACAGCAACGCTGCAGCGATCGGCTCGTTGTCTATATCGCTGCAGCATCGCTGAGTGTGACGGTGCCTTTACAGGAACATGGTCTGATCATACCATAGCTCCTGGGGAGGAAGTAAGAGAGTATACAGACATTACAGCAGGGGATCACAAATAATTCTTTTTGTGAGGCAAAACAATTAAAAAAAAAATAAGCAATGTTTTACCTGAAATAAGGAATTAGCTACAATCCAGTGCTGTAATATCTGTATATTCTTTTGCTTCCTCCTCTGCCCAGGAGCTGTGGTATGATCACACCTTGTCCCTGTACAGTCAGACACGGCCATTACACAGTACAAACAAGGGGCACATTTATAAGATTATCTCAGCACAGGAACATTTTTATCTAATTGTGGAACTTATTATAATTCGAAGATCTATTGATTAAAATTAACTTTGTTCATACGAAAACCCCTTTAGTGCAGTCGGAGACAGTGACACAGAAGTTCAGTAGAAACACAGCTTCTCTTGTTCTTTTTTGTTGGTGTACAGATAAATGCTAAAGCTTTATATCCAGGCATAAAACATAAATTAACTCTTGTTGGGCTGCGCACTAGCTAGACATTAGCATCCCTGTCTACACAGGTGGTCTACTACCAAATGCCTGAAATAATTACAACCATGACCGGTGTTAACTTAGGCTAGTTTCACATTTGAAAATGAGGACTTTGCGGAGGGCTGCGTAGTTGCTCCGTTAAGCCCTGCCCACTGCCGCACCTCTTCCTTCAGCTCCGCCTATGTTGGCATGCAACCTGCGTACCTATCTTTAACATTGGGTACGCAGGCCATGCAGATGTATGCAGATGCCTCTGCATGCGTCGTTTTGATGCTACGCGGACCACAACAAAATGCAACTATGCAGCCCTCCGCAAAGCTCTCGTCCGTAAATGTGAAACCAGCCTTACACCAATTGTAAATGTCCCAGATTAGATCTCAGCAAAAGAGTTTCCTTAGTGACACCTTCTGCCTCTTCAGTTTTTACTTCCAAGAGTATGCACTGCACACCTTTCTAAACTCAATAATGAAACAGCGAACACCTGGAGTAACTGAGGGTTCCAAAAAAAAACTGATTCCCTGAACGTAAAGACAGGCCCAAAGGTTCCTATCATTGAAGCTTTTCTTGGATCAGATATGTACTTCTTTGTATCAAGTATTACAATTAGAGGAATTTTGGGGAAACATAGCGGTCCTTGAGCCCTGTCTTGATGACCTGTCCACCTGTCCTTGACCACCTGTCTCACCATACCAGATATATATTTTTTTTAAATAAACAGCTGGTACAGTTTGAAAATGCCACACAGTACAGTAAACCCACGGCATCTTCATGCTTTTTGTAATCAAATAATAACTTTTTGTAAAAGAAAAATACATAAAAAATTGATGCGTGAGATATGGCAAAATTATATTGAATTGATATCATTTTGATATCTGATGGAATTCCATATCAGATACAGTTTGGCCCAAAATGCTTGCTCCAAACCCAGCCCCCCACCTTTGGCATTTTTCCCAGGCCAAAAAGGGAAGTCAAATACACAACAAACAATGGGACCTCATTATCCAGTGAAGGCACTTCCTTGGACAAGGCAGACCAATGTTTTTTTAATTAGCTCAAGCAAATAGGCCTTTGAAACTCTTTCCAGGGGGGCCAAAAGGCATAGACTCTGTGCCCCCACCCAGCAATTATCACAGTGGTGTGAACACTTGTGCAGCTACCAGCCAACTGGCTTCCTTTGTTGGACTCAGACATATTGGCATTGCAGATCCTCGGCTCAACAGCACCAGGCTCTGAGATATTGAATCTAGAAAATGGCCTATAATAAAAGAATGCAATATCTCTGAACTTAGCCGAGCACATAATCAGAATCTGCATTCCTTTCCCTGCATGTGCATACCATGCAGCCACCTCCAGAACTCTGCGGTGTTGAGTTATAAAGCATAGCTACCAGGAATTAAATACGGTAGCCGTATTTTGTCTCCCTGCACAGATAAAATCCTGCAGAACCTAGTGGCACCGCCACTGTCCCATTTAGAGTTGCGGGCGGAAAGTTATGAGCATCCATGGTTGTAGCTGGAAAATCATCCTCACAGATATAGGAGGAGAGAGGCTGCACAGCCCAGGGGTTGGTGCAGCATGTGGGAGGGGGCAGGCTAGGGGATAATAAGCAGGTCCTCATTGTGGACTTGGTTCTTCTACTGGCAGAAGGCTCTTTAGCTGACATGGCCAGAGAATTATGTAACAAAGATTTGAACCTGTGATTCATCAGTGCCTCCCTGCGGTCACATGCCACATAACACGATAATTTTAATCTATCTGTAGCCTACACTTGTACTACACTCCTGACTGTATTCTTGTATATTTTTTCTTCTGTGTGTATGTATATATATATATACATATACATATACATATATATATATATATATATTTATATCTACTATATATTTGTCTAAGGGACACTTCCGTCTTTCTGTCTGTCCTTCTGTCTGTCACGGATATTCATTGGTCGCGGCCTCTGTCTGTCATGGAATCCAAGTCGCTGATTGGTCTCGCCAGCTGCCTGTCATCGCTGCCACGACCAATCAGCGATGGCCACAGTCTGATTAGTCCCTCCCTACTGCCCTGCAGTCAGCGCCCAATGCCCGCTCCATACTCCCCGCAGTCACCGCTCAAACAGGGTTAATGCCAGCGGTAACGGACCGCGTTATGCAGCAGATAACTCACTCTGTTACCGCCGCTATTAACCCTGTGTGACTAAGTTTTTACTATTGATGCTGCCTATGCAGCGTCAATAGTAAAAACATCTAATGTTAAAAATAATAAAAAAAAAAAAATCATTATATACTCACCTTTTGCGACGCTCTGGTGACCGCTCCATGCAAGCGGCAGGTTCCAGTGGCAAGGATAGTATGGGAGAAGGACCTACCATGACGTCACGGTCATGTGACCGTGATGTCATCACAGGCCCTGCGCGCGTGCGTGAGAAGGACCTGCCATGAAGTCACGGTCATGTGATCGCAACATCATCACAGGTCCTGCTCGGCTGCGCGAGAACGACCTGCCATGACGTCACGGTCATGTGACCACGACGTCATCGCAGATCCTGCACGATTATGCAATGATGTCACGGTCATGTGACCAAACTACAAGGGGCCCTCGGAAGGTGAGTATATGTTTATTTTTTATTTTTTAACCTGTGACGTACATGGCTGGGCAATATACTACATAGCTGGCCAATATACTACGTGGCTGGGCAATATACTATATGGCTCTGTGCTGTATACTACGTCACTGTGCAATATACTATGTGGCTCTGTGCTGTATACTATGTCACTGGGCAATATACTCTGTAACTGGCAATATACTACGTGGCTGGGCAATATACTACGTGGCTCTGTGCTGTATACTACGTCGCTGTGCAATATACTATGTAACTGGGCAATATACTGGGTACAGCAGGGTGTAGTCTTCACGCTTTTACTCACAATATGTGGTGCAGTCCATGGCACTGATTACAGATGGTAATGGAGCTCCGGGCAGCCTGGAAGCAATTTGGGATCCACCTAACCAGGTGAGTTCAGAGTAGGCCTCCCTGTGTTATGAGGTCCTTGCTGCCTAAAGCTGTGCTCAGTCCTCTGCTCCTTCTTGTTCTTTAGTCCTTGTTAGTGATGAGCAAATATACTTGTCACTCGAGATTTCCCGAGCACGCTAGGGTGTCCTTCGAGTATTTGTAAGTGCTCGGAGATTTAGTTTTCATCACCGCAGCTGAATGATTTACAGCTACGAGCCAGCATAAGTACATGTTGGGGTTGCCTGATTGCTAAGGAATCCCCACATGTAATCAAGCTGGCTAACAGATGTAAATCATTCAGCTTCTGCAGGAAAAACAAAATCTCCGAGCACTTACAAATACTCGGAGACCATCCGAGCGTGCTCGGCAAATCTCGAGTAACGAGTATATTCGCTCATCACTAGTCCTTGTCTGTATTGCAGGCAGTTTGAACCTATTGCATGTGTCACTCCTTCCTGGTGGCTTCGGGCTCTCATTTGCTGCTTTGCCTTCAGATGTTGTGATGGGCCAGGAGACCTGCAATCCACTGCTCTCTGGATTTTGCTGCTGGGACTTCCGTACCCGTACAACCACAGACTCCGGCGTTCAGTCTCTAGCACTTGGCCCTGAAGTGAGCTTATTTTCAACTCCACTCCTCAGGTTCTTCCTTGACTTCCTCCCTCCTCTCTGTCTCTCTCAGACTCCACACTCCACTGACTGACTGACTCCTCCTCTGGGCCAGAACTTATCAGTGAAGCTCCCCTGAAATCAGGTGTCAGAGCTCCCACTTCTGGTCTGGAGTAGGAAAGGTGTTGGATGTAAGTGTTATCTGGTCAGGGAAACCCACCTTACTTCCATGGCATTTCATCACCCCTGTGAGGGAGGCAATGCCACTGTGGCAACCGGGGGTGCCACATCTAGCTATGATTATTTGAGGTTCTGGTAACAGACAGGTGGGGTGGACCTATGTCCTATATGGAATAGGTCAGTGTTTTGTGTTATGGCTAAACATGAAACATGTGTCTTTTTAAATGTTTTTAACCAGCTCTTTGCTTATTGTTACACAAATAAAGAATATTTTTAAGGCGATACCTATTGTGTCCACACCTTCTTTTTTTCTTGGTTTTTGGGTGTATATGGTAGATATATGGGAGAACTGTGTAGTTCAGAAACACATCGCTAAGGTAGATTTGTGGTATCCACTGCTGCATGAAGGGTATCTTAGTGCCAAGTTTGATATCTACTGTATTACGGGATAGGATCCTACTTGGGCACCCACAGACCAGAAGTGCCATTCCTCATCATTAAAATTTGCATTATTGATGAGTTAGACTAACCTATTCACAATTTTATTACATTTTTAAGTTATTATATAAACTTATTTTTTTGTTTAATCCTACATTATTATAAGCACGATATACGGTATGTTGTTGATCACGATATACGGTATATTATTTTCTGTTGAAAAACTTGTAAGCAAATTAGATGTGCACTCTTCAGATACATCCCTATTTCTTCCCCCAGCTATGTACTTGTTCCCAACATAGTAATTTGCTTCAGATTCTGAGGCAGACCCATTTCTAGTGCAATAATCTTACATTTTTAGGCTTCAATATTGGGTTATTTCATTTTTATTAACGTGAAAATAGATATTTTGTTTTTCTTCTCTGCTCTATAAACTTACTACTTATTGAAATAGGTGTACAGTAACTGTGTACAGTACCGTCACACATTTTATCACTTAACCGGACTCCAAAACACACCTTTGGGACACACTGTATGAAATTGTGGTGAGAGAAAAAGTGCTTTCCAGAGAACGAAAAGACGAAAAGGAAACTTCAAAAGGTTTAGCATACTGTCTGCCATTTCGACTCTATTTGTGTTTCAACTTGGCTTGCAGTTTTGCCTTAGATTTTGCCAAGACAAATTCCAGCAGGTGTTTTTCGAGATTATTATAAAGCCACACTCATTTTTTTCAGTGTCTCCATCAATTAGTTTATTTAGGAAAATGCTTTGTTTTCATGTATTGTCTACCAGCATGTGGTAGACACATAATAATAACTGTCTATCTCCTGGAAAACCTTGGGCTCTATTAATAAAGTAGTCTAGTTCTCTTTTTCTACGTTCTGTTCTGCACAGAATTTTGGCTCGATAAGCCGCGCTGCTGCCTGTATTTTCAAGGAGGGATATTTTACTAATAATAATGTTGGAGGTCTAGTGCTGTGTATTTTTTGGCAACTATGGGTCTCCCCTGTTGGGAAGGACTTCTTAGATTTTGGTCTTTTACTTCATCCATTAGGGAGTGAGATTATTACTTTATGATGTGGTGCTGCAGTTTTTATCACTTTGTTTGAATGGTTTTGTAATGTGACGTGGGCATATATCTGGCACAGTCTTAGACATAGAGAAACTCAGACCGTTAAGTGTCTCATTGAGCTAATCTGGAGAATGAAGTTTGTGTTGGATAACTGCTAATTTGTTGCTCTTTCATGTTATCAATTCGGCTACTTAGGTTTCTCTAAACACCCACTAAAATGACATAATGAAGAAAGTGCTGCAATGCGACTAGTAATACTCATGTCTGAGATAAATCTAAATGATACAATGCAGCTGAAGTTTTGCTCAAATCTTTAAGAGGACTTCGCTTCCTGACAATGTTATCTGTAAAGGAACTAGTTTTGCTTATAGCAAGAATCCTAGTGGTACCATATTTACTACTATTATATACCGTATATTTATCATGTAGCTTTATGATATCATGTCCTCTCATCATTTTGGTGTAAATTTTAAAAATACCTCAATATGTTTTGTTTTGGTTTTATACAGGAATATGGGATAATATACAAAATATATTAACCTAGAGAATTATTACATTTGGTGGACTTTTAAATGGAAAAGGGGTTATGGTTGATTCAGTTTTAAAAAAAAAGTGTAGGATATATAAGCTTATAAGTAATTTAATAAACCAACTTTTCCAAGAAGTATTTCTGCATGAGTAATATTTATATGATCAGCTTTCTGGTATTTGGTGGTACACACATAGGGATCTGGTTTCTTAAGTTCAAACAAAGAAGCAGTTTATTAAATGTCCATAAACCGGTAAAGATAATAAAGCAGCCTTTTCCAGCAGAAAGTGAAAACATAATGTAAATAGTCATTAAAATAATGCGGGTTCGCCGACTGAGGTTGGGGTCCAGCTCTTAGTCCTTTGCAAAGATAGACAATACTGGAGGTCTGCACACCTCCACCGACAGACACTAAATGAGGCAGCTGAAATGTCTTTTATAGTCGGATCCAAGATTTGAAACTGAAGTTACCGTAAGTGAGCAGCCGATCCCACTCAGCTCTTTCAGCTGCTTGTAAAGCCCAGATGCATGAATCCAGGCCCATACAAAAAAAACCTCTCCTACATCACTGGGGCTTGGCACCTCATGGACTCATGCTATCTGTCCAGGACCTGTCCAGCTGCCAACTTACAATGTATACATATAGTGGGGAAAGTAAGTATTTGATACACTGCCAATTTTGCAAGTTTCGCCACCTACAAAAAATGCACAGGTCTGTAATTTTTATCATGGGTGCACTTCAACTTTGAGAGGCGTAATCTTAAAAAAATCCAGAAAATAACATTGTATGATTTCTACATAATTAATTTTCATTTTATTATTTGATGCAATAGGAAAACCTATCTTAATATTTGGTACAGAAACATTTGTTTGCAATTACAGAGGTGAGCTGTTTTCTATAGTTCTTCATTAAGGTTGTACACACTGCAGCAGGAATTTTGACCCACTCCTCCATATAGACCTTCACTTTCAGGTTTTAGGGCTGTCACTGGACAATATTAAGTTTCAGCTCACTCCAAAGATTTCCTATTGAGTGATTCTGTCATAGAAGGAAATTAAGTTAGTCTGACATGACTTATTAGATGATGATGTAGAGTGTTACAAATGGTAATGTTTGACAGTGTAGTCTCAGCTCTCTTCAGGTCATTGACAAGGTCCTCCTATGTAGTTCTAGGCTGATTCCTAACCTTGTTCAGAATCATCCTTACCCTACAAGGCGAGATCTTGCATGGAACACCATACCAATAAAGATTGAAAGTCATCTTGTGTTTCTTCCG
Organism: Ranitomeya imitator; assembly: GCF_032444005.1. Classification (NCBI taxonomy): domain Eukaryota; kingdom Metazoa; phylum Chordata; class Amphibia; order Anura; family Dendrobatidae; genus Ranitomeya; species Ranitomeya imitator. The sequence goes on from NC_091285.1 coordinate 471,524,747, forward strand.
TTTTGTAATAATTGTACAACAGTTGCTTTCTCACCAAGCTGCTTGCCTATTGTTCTTCAATACACACAGTAACACCTGAGAATCCCACACTAATATATAACTCCAATAGAATGAGATAATGTAAATGTGTTAATATATTAATTAAAAGGTGCACTGAGAGAAAGAAGTGGAAGCCACTCAAATATGAAGAACCTACAGAAGAGTACCCCAAAACAAAGGACGAAAGAAGGTACTGGACAACTGAAATATTCAATTATTGCCTTTATTACAAAAGATCGGCAGATAGGTGATACTAAACATAAAAAGCATGAAAAATAGATAATTAATAAGATTATTTGTTCTTCTAATGTACAGAACGACGGACCAAGGAAGGAAAATAAATAAACAATACTCAATTGGTCATATAAAAATCAATAATGCTATATGGTCCAAGAGAAAAAATTGATTCAATTATTGATATCAAATATGTGAAAAACTAAAATACAAAATAGTGCACACAACCCATAGCACATCCATAATGAGAATATATGTCACTAATTAAACAAAGAGAAATCTTTCTCCAAAGTAGGAACAATTCAAAGTGCCATAGTGCAAAAATAAGAGCAATGAAATACAGAAAGTGCAGTGATTCAAAGTTTGATTCAATTACTTCCTTCATCAGGGGATCTGACGGATCTTAAAGGTATATGCTCTTTGTATTGAATCCATACTTTGAATCACTGCATTTTGGTACTTTATGTATTTCATTGCTCTTATTTTTGCACTATGGCACTTTGAATTGCTCCTACATCGGAGAAGGATTTCTTTTTGTTTAATTAGTGACATATATTCCCGTTATGGATGTGCTATGGGTTGTATGCACTATTTTGTATTTTAGTTTTTCACTTATTTGATATCAATAATTTAATCAATTTTTTCTCTTTTTGGGGGGCTTCATACTTGGACCATATAGCATTATTGATTTTTATATGACCAATTGTGTATTGTTTATTTATTTTCCTCCTTTGGTCCATCATTCTGTACATTAGAATAACATAATTAATCTTATCATTTATTTTTCATCTTCTTGTCATAGCACGGACACGGGCTTTTAATGTTTAGTATTACCTATCTGCCAATCTTTTGTAATAAAGGCCATTTTATTTGAATTTTATTTATTCAGTTCTCCAGTACTTTCTTTCATCCTTTGTTTTGGGGTACTCTTCTGTAAGTTTGCCTATTGTTCTGTAGCTCATACCAGATTTGTGCAGGTCTTCAATTTTGTCCCTGGTGTCCTTAGACTCTTTGGTATTGGCCATAGTGGAGAGGTTGGAGTGTGATTGTGTGCATGGGCAAGTGCAATTTATACAGGTAATGAGTTCAAACAGGTGCAATTAATACAGGTAATGAGTGCAGAGTAGGAGGGCGTATTAGATAGAATTCTTGCTGGTTGGTAAATGATCAAATACTTATTTCATGCAATAAAATGCAATTTAACCCCTTTAAATTGTGGTTTGCACATTAATGACCAGGCCAATTTTTACAATTCTGACCACTGTCACTTTATGAAGTAATAACTCTGGAACACTTTAACGGATCTCACTGATAATGAGATTTTTTCATGACACATACTTAATGATAGCGGTAAAAATTAATCATAATAATTTTCACACTTTGAATTTTGATGCTCTTAAATCACAGAGATACGTCACACAAAATAGTTAATAAATAACATTTTTTCACATGTCTACTTTACATCAGCACAATTTTTTAAACAATTTTTTTTTGTCAGGAGGTTCTAAGGCTTAAAAGTTGACCAGCGATTTCTCATTTTTACAACAAAATTTGCAAAACCATTTTTTAGGGACCACAGCACATTTGAAGTCACCCCTCAAGGTACTCAAACCCACATTCAAGAAGTTTATTAATGCTTCAGGTGCTACACAGAAATTTTTGGAATGTTAAAAAATGAACATTTTACTTTTTTTTTCTAAAAAAACAAACAAACTTCAGATCCAAATTTTGTGATTTTTGCAAAGGTAACAAACAAATGTATTAAATGTATTGTGCAATTTCTCCTGAGCATGCCAATACCCCATATGAGGGATAAACCCACTGTTTGGGTGCACAGCAGAGCTCGGAAGGGAAAGATCACCATTTAACTCTTTGAATGCAAAATTTGCTGGAACAAGTGGTGGACGCCATGTCCCACACAAGTGACACCATTTTGGAAACTAGACCCCCTCAGGGTACTTATGTAGATGTGTATTGCACATCTTGAACCCCCAGTTGCTTTACATATTTTTATTACGTTGAGTCATGAAAATAAAAAAACAAAATCAAATTTTGGGGTCCATTTTCTCCTTTTACCCTTGTGAAAATATAAAATTTGGAGCTATAAAAAGATTTTTGTAGGTAATGTTTTATTTTTGCGGCTTAACATTATAAACTTCTTTGAAGCACCTAGGGGTTCAAGGTGCTCAATACACATCGCTGTTGGGAGGGTGGGTAGTATTACAATGAAGACAGGAGGCAGGAATTTCTTCCAGGACCGCACGCACAAGAACCTGGAAGAAATCATTAACATAAAGAAAGAATATAAGATTTCTCAACAACAAGACCATTAATATGAGGCATACAGGTAGGACCTCCCGCTGTATTTAATAGCCGGCACCCTCACTCCATCACAACTACGACCCCCCAGGAAGAAGCGACAAGCGAAACGCCTACAAACTCCACACTGCAGGTAAAAATAGCATGGTGTTACCGCCTGTTTAACATTAGGCACTTGCAATATGGCACTAGTCACTTTCAGCTCTCATAGGATTTTTCTCTTTAGACCTTGATATTTGGACATATTTACTTGCTATGCACTTGCGCTTTAGTTTTTTTACATTGGTATTTCTTCTGATGGTTGAATTATCTTAATATCCCTTGAGCCTGCTGTTGTACCTGTATTTATATACGCTAACACCACACAATACTTTGATTTATTTGAGATACACTGGCCCTTATGACTTTATTGTGGTTGTTAACATCATTTTTTGTGGATTGTTTGGAGCCCACTCTGCCTTGTTTGACTCCCCTTATTTATATTGATGATCCTTGATTTTAATCAATTGTGAATAAACTTTGTTTACTTCTACTTTTTGGTCTTGTACTTCCCCTTTTTTGGCCTATACAGATAGGACTAGCTTAACATTTCTATTACCAAAATGCCCATATTAACAGGTCATATACATCCCGGTGGGGGGGGGGGGGGAACTTGTCGGATTCCCTTTAATCTCAACAGCATAACTTGTCCGGGAGGGAACAGTTTTCAGGTTGCTCCTTGACATTCAATATGTATACAGAAATTTGCCACTATCAGAGACACACATGATCCTTTCTAGAAGGACATAGCTGATTTATGCTGTCCTACAGTTTGTCAGAACTCTTATGTTGGTTTCTGCATCCACTTTTTATGTATCCATGGTTTATTTCACCTACTACATATTTGGATAGGATCTTGGAGATGGAAATACCCCTTTAAATATATATATATACTTTCTTTTTGAATACTAGACACTTGTACAGTGCCTTGCGAAAGTATTTCAGCCCTCTGGAACTTTTCAACCTTTTCCCACATATCATGCTTCAAACATAAAGATACCAAATGTAAATTTTTGGTGAAGAATCAACAACAAGTGGAACACAATTGTGTAGTTGAATGAAATTTATTGGTTATTTTACATTTTTGTGGAAATTCCAAAACTGAAAAGTGGGGCTTGCAATATTATTCGGCCCCTTTAACTTAATACTTTGCTTCGCCACCTTTTGCTGTGATTACAGCTGCAAGTCTCTTGGGGTATGTCTCTATCAATTTTGTACATCGAGAGACTGAAATTCTTGCCCATTCTTCCTTGGCAAACAGCTCGAGCTCAGTGAGATTTGATGGAGATCGTTTGTGAACAGCAGTTTCCAGCTCTTTCCACAGATTCTCGATTGGATTGAGGTCTGGACTTTGACTTGGCCATTCTAACACCTGGATACATTTATTTGTGAGCCATTCCATTGAAGATTTTGCTTTGTTTGGGATTATTGTCTTGTTGGAAGACAAATCTCAGTCCAGCCTCAGGCCTTTTGCAGTCTCCAACAGGTTTTCTTCAAGAATGGTCCTGTATTTGGCTCCATCCATCTTCCCATCAATTTTAACCATCTTATCTGTCCCTGCTGAAGAAAAGAAGGCCCCAAACTATGATGCTGCCACCACCATGTTTGACAATAGGGATGGTGTGTTCAGGGTGATGAGCTGTGAGGCCTTTTATGCCAAACATATCGTTTGGCATTGTTGCCAAAAAGTTTGATTTTGGTTTCATCTTACCAGAGCACCTTCTTCCACATGTTTGGTGTGTCTCCCAGGTGGCTTGTTGCAAACTTTAAACAACACTTTTATGGATATCTTTGAGAAATGGCTTTCTTCTTGCCACTCTTCCATAAAGGCCAGATTTGTGCAGTGTACGACTGATTGTTGTCCTATGGACACACTGTCCCACCTCAGCTGTAGATCTCTGCAGTTCATCCAGAGTGATCATGGGCCTCTTGGCTGCATCTCTGATCAGTCTTCTCCTTGTGTGAGATGAAAGTTTAGAGGGACGGCCGGGTCTTGGTAGATTTGCAGTGGTATGATACTCCTTCCATTTCAATATGATCGCTTGCACAGTGCTCCTTGGGATTTTTAAAGTTTTGGAAATCATTTTGTATCCAAATTCGGCTTTAAACTTCTCCACAACAGTATCACGGACCTGCCTGTTGTGTTCCTTGGTCTTCACGTTGCTCTCTGTGCTTCAAACAGAACCCTGAGACTATCACAGAGCAAGTGCATTTATACTGAGACTTGATTACACACAGGTGGATTATATTTAGCATCATTAGGCATTTAGGACAACATTGGATCATTCAGAGATCCACAATGAACTTGTGGAGTGAGTTTGCTGCACTGAAAGTAAAGGGGCCGAATAATAATGCACGCCCCACTTTTCAGTTTTTGAATTTCCACAATAAGTTAAAATAACCAATAAACTTCATTCAACTTCACAATTGTGTTCCACTTGTGTTAGGACTGGCGGAAGGCACCAAGAAAGATGTTATAGATGCGTTCGCAGTCCGGGGTCCACCGTGCAGGAGAAACCCTGCTGCTAGTAAATAGCAGACTATATGGCGGTACACTAAAGTATATACATGTGGGTTCAACCTCACCCAGCGTGAAGGGAGCAATCCTGCTGCGTCACAGGATCACCTAAAGCGCGAGCGAGCAGTCCGCGTACTTAACCCCAACTGGGATTGAAGTCCGATTAGACCCTCGCTGGCACTACACCACAACTGGGTGTGTAAGGAAACTAAGAATAAATATATAAATGCACAGGAGTGCGAGCAATGCCGCACTGACGGACGCCACCAACCACACTGGCTTGGGTATGGAAAGCGCAAGGCAAGCGCACGGCGCCGTACAGGCGGACACAGCAAGAGGACGCTGCAATGTGTGTTTCGTGCTGTTGGACAAGTCGGGCGCTAGATAGCAAACATACACCTTCCGCGAACAGACATTCAATAGGGAGGGTTATTTAAAGAGCGACTTTCACTCACAACACACACACATATTTACAAGACAATACTAGCGCATGGCCGTGCGGTCATGCGCAGTTTATATAGTTGCAGCACAGGAAGTGTCCACAGGACTTTTGCCCTTCCAAGACCTGTCAAGAGGACCAATGGAATGTGCCGCAGAGCCTGAGCACATGACCCTCGATCTCCAACGGGAGATCTTACCCTGGGCATGCTCAGTATGCGCAGACAAGGACTTAGTCCCAGAGAAGTCCGCTCGCTGCTGACCAGGACTGGTTTTAATGGCAGAGACTGGAGAAACAGCAGTAACTCTCAGAACAGAGTGAGAATGAGCAAGACGCTGGGACCGACGTCTTTGCTGAGCAGACTCCACTGCGGCTGGATAAGAATGGGAGACCGCAGCGGAGGTGGCTCGAGATTCCCCCTGTGCAGAAGCGGGAACTCGACCCCTAACAACTTGTTGTTGATTCTTCACCAAAAATTTACATTTGGTATCTTTATGTTTGAAGCATGATATGTGGGAAAAGGTCGAAAAGTTCCAGGAGGTGGAATACTTTCACAAGGCACTGTATCTCTATGGATGATATGTTATATTGCTCTTTTTCATGCAATTTAGGTTTAAAGTTGACCTTGTGTTTTATTTTTGCGAATTCCCTTTTTTGTTATTTACTATATTACTTTACTTCCTTACCTAGGATTATTATTATTATTTATTTATATAGCACCATTAATTCCTTGGTGCTGTACATGATCTAGTACCTGATTAGTTTCTGCCTATCCACATATTGTATTCTACTCCAGCAGACATTCCATATTGCCTATGAAACCTCAGGCCTCTCATTGCTTCTGGGTATTTTTCTGTTTCTATAAGAAGTATGGAACTTGTTAGTGAGTTTTGCAACTGAAGACAGGTAATTTCACATGGTGCATACTTCAGCACTTGGTGGTCTTGTTTTAATGAGCTGCATGGCCTATTCCTTTGTGTCTGAGCTATTGTTGCTCCTTCAAAGTTTAATATCAAGATACTTACACATGCAGGGCAACAGGTCAGAAATGTGATGAGGAATATGCAGTGCCAAACGGAAAGTATGGTCTATTTAAAACACTTCTTCAGTATGGATTGTGCTAGGAAATACTCTGCTCCTGATTTCATATTTCAAAATGTAATGGTTGCAGGGAGATTATGGTTTCCTGGCAGAGTTCAGGGCAGAAAGCAGTTGTATAATTAGGCTAACGGCATGTGTACACGTTCAGTAATTGGCAGCGCTTTGGACGCAACACATGTCCGCTGTGTCCAAAGCGCTGCCGGTTCTTGAATGCAGAAGAATCCACATGTGTTCATTGAACTGAGCGGATTCACAACATCCAATACATTATATTGGTGACATTTATCTTGTGGAGACTGCAGTCTCCGCAAGATAAATAGACATGCTGCGGTCTGGAAAGACATGCCGCATGTCCGTCTCCGCAGGTGATCCGCGGGCGTCGGTGCACGCATAGTGGACATGGGATTTCTTGAAATAACATCCACTATGCTGTAACATCTGGATGCTGCAGGTTGGATGCCGCGCAAATACACAGCGTCCAACCCACAGCGTTTACTGACCGTGTGAACCTACCCTAAAAGGTGTTGCTCTCAGATGTTTCAGCTCAACTGTCTTTACAGGGAGTCACCTGAGTTAAAGCCACTGTTTAATGGTAATATACAGTTAAGTCCATATATAGTTGGACAGAGACAACATTTTTCTAATTTTGGTTATAGACATTACCACAATGAATTTTAAACAAAACAATTCAGATGCAGTTGAAGATCAGACTTTCAGCTTTCATTTGAGGGTATCCACATTAAAATGGAATAAAGAGTTTAGGAGTTTCAGCTCTTTAATATGTGCCACCCTGCTTTTAAAGGGACCAAAAGTAATTGGGCAATTGACTCCAAGGCTATTTCATGGACAGGTGTGGGCAATCCCTTCATTATTTCATTCTCAATTAAGCAGATAAAAGGCCTGGAGTTGATTTGAGGTGTGGTGCTTGCATTTGGAAGGTTTTGCTGTGAAGTAAACATGTGGTCAAAGGAGCTCTCCATGCAGGTGAAACAAGCCATCCTTAAGCTGCGAAAACAGAAAAAAAAAACATCTGAGAAATTGCTACAATATTAGGAGTGGCAAAATCTACAGTTTGGTACATCCTGAGAAAGAAAGAAAGCACTGGTGAACTCATCAATGTAAAAAGACCTGGGCGCCCACGGGAGACATCAGTGGTGGATGATCGCAGAATAATCTCCATGGTGAAGAGAAACCCCTTCACAACAGCCAACCAAGTGAACAACACTCCCCAGGAGGTCAGCGTATCAATATCCAAATCTACCATAAAGAGAAGACTGCATGAAAGTAAATACAGAGGGTTCACTGCACGGTGCAAGCCACTCAAAAGCATCAAGAATAAAAAGGCTAGACTGGACTTTGAACAGATGAAACCAAGATCAGCCTCTACCAGAATGATGGAAAGAGAAAAGTATGGCAAAGGCGTGGTACAGCACATGATCCAAAGCATACCACATCTTCTGTAAAACACGGCGGAGGCAGCGTGATGGCTTGGGCATGCATGGCTGCCAGTGGCACTGGGTCACTAGTGTTTATTGATGATGTGACACAGGACAGAAGCAGCCGAATGAATTCTGAGGTATTCAGAGTCATACTGTGTGCTCAGATCCAGCCAAATGCAGCCAAATTGTTCGTCGTTTCATACTACAGATGGACAATGACCCAAAACATAAAGCCAAAGCAACCCAGGAGTTTATTAAAGCAAAGAAGTGGAATATTCTTGAATGGCCAAGTCAGTCACCTGATCTCAACCCAATTGAGCTTGCATTTCACTTGTTAAAGACTAAACTTCAGACAGAAAGGCCCACAAACAAACAGCAACTGAAAACCACCGCAGTGAAGGCCTGGCAGAGCATCAAAAAGGAGGAAACACAGCGTCTGGGGATGTCCATGAGTTCAAAGACTTCAGGCAGTCATTGCCAACAAAGGGTTTTCAACCAAGTACTAGAAATGAACATTTTATTTAAAATTATTTAATCTGTCCAATTACTTTTTGTCCCTTTAAAAACAGGGTGGCACATGTTAAGGAGCTGAAACTCCTAAACCCTTCATCCAATTTTAATGTGGATACCCTCAAATGAAAGCGGAAAGTCTGAACTTGAACTGCATCTGAATTGTTTTATTTAAAATTCATTGTGGTAATGTCTATAACCAAAATTAGAAAAATGTTGTCTCTGTCCAAATAACTGTATAACTTTCTCCAAGCAGCAAGAGAAGAAGGCTAAAAACAACCTACAAGTGCAGCAAAAATGAAAAATTGGCAGTCACTGTACCTCCCTTGTTTTTCTTTTGTTTTTAGCTCTCTGCTCTTCTCAAGGGCAAGTTACATTGAGCACCACCCAGGACTTAGAGAAAAAGAATATAGAGAAATTATATTTTAATTTAAATAGGTGATCTGAACATATTTAGCCATGCCCTTGTCTACACCCTTCACAAATTATACTTCAATTTTTTCGGATATCCAAATCTGAGGTGGCTGACATCTCTGTTCCCCTTACTAATGAACAGTCCTGTTTAAGGCTATGTTCACATGTTATGTTTTCCGGCATTTTTCTGCTTTTTTCTGCAAATTAAAAGCTGTTTTTTACATTGCCAGCAAAAGCTGTGAGATTTTAGAAAACTCATGTACACACATTGTTTTTTTTTCCTGACTGAATTGGAAAACTGCTGCTAGTTTGAAAACTGCAGCATGTCATTTCTTTGTGTTTTGTGACATTTTTTCACTTGTAGTAATGAGTATGTGCAAAAAAGCAGCCAAAAAAATTGACTTCAGTTTTTGCAGTATTTTTATTTATTCTTGTGGTTTTCTCAAGTTTAAATCATAATGTCTTGGTCTCCTTACCTGAGAATGGCAGTTAGTATTAGTACAATTTAATTAAATTAGTGATGTGTAAAAGTAAACATTGCCTGACCAATGTGTGAAATTTAACAATACCCGAGCAACTCAGTACAGTAATATCTTAAGGTACTGTCACACTGAACGATATCGCTAGCGATCCGTGACGTTGTAGCGTCCTGGCTAGCGATATCGTTCAGTTTGACACGCAGCAGCGATCAGGATCCTGCTGTGATGTCGCTGGTCGGGGCAGAAAGTCCAGAACTTTATTTCGTCGCTGGACTCCCTGCAGACATCGCTGAATCGGCGTGTGTGACGCCGATTCAGCGATGTCTTCACTGGTAACCAGGGTAAATATCGGGTTACTAAGCGCAGGGCCGCGCTTAATAACCCGATGTTTACCCTGGTTACCATCGTAAAAGTAAAAAAAACAAACACTACATACTTACCATCTGCTGTCTGTCCCCGGCGCTGTGCTTCTCTGCACTGGCTGTGAGCGCCGGCCAGCCGGAAAGCACAGCGGTGACGTCACCGCTCTGCTTTCCGGCCGCTGTGCTCACAGTCAGTGCAGGAAAGCAGAGCGCCGGGGGACAGACAGCGGAAGGTAAGTATGTAGTGTTTGTTTTATTTACTTTTACGATGGTAACCAGGGTAAACATCGGGTTACTAAGCGCGGCCCTGCGCTTAGTAACCCGATGTTTACCCTGGTTACCGGCATCGTCGGTCGCTGGAGAGCTGTCTGTGTGACAGCTCTCCAGCGACCAAACAGCGATGCTGCAGCGATCGACATCGTTGTCGGTATCGCTGCAGCGTCGCTGAGTGTGAAGGTACCTTTAGGTAAACGATGCCTGACCAACTACCCTCACATTTCATCAACTCATGATCTTTTTTGATCAGAATAGTCACTATTTTTTCAGACATAAAAACTTTTTCCACTAAATCATTTGAGTCAGGACTCAGCTGCCAGGTAACCTGGGACCAGGGGCTCCTTCCCTGTCTCTAACACTAGGGGGCACCCTAGCTTGCTTTATTCCTCGGGATACTTCTGAAGTTGAAGATGCCAGGGCTGCCACCATTGCCTTATCTCCTGAATCTGCTTTCTATCTGTTCCCTTCCCCCACCCGGGAAGAGGGGAGCTGCTGTGCGCCACAGTACACCACCCCGATGAACAAGGCAACACGAACAAGGGCAACTGAAAATACCAGGCATATAAATATTCACTCACATATAACAGAGGAATGCATCGGGGAGTGGAGGACAGGGAAAAAACAAAGTAAGAGGAAGTAAGGCCATGCAGCATAAGCTAACTCTGAGGATGTGTTTCAATCAGGATCCAGATTATAAAGGGGATGGGAGTGCCTAACTGAGCTCAGCTGAGAGCTTAGACTCCCAGAGCTCCCGACATAGCCAATTAACCCCTGTTATGCCAAAAGAAATAAACACCATTTAAAAGCAAGGTGAAGTGCACTTCTTTTCAGTGTAGGAGTAGGAGCAATAAGACCCTGTTGTTTTCTGGCTTCTCTCTGTTGCAGTAACCCCGTGACACATACTTATGTTTGAGCATAGCAGAAATAAGTGTGATACTATGATTGCATCAGAAAGGCAAAAAAAAAAAAATATTCTGCTCTGCAGCCACTATTTCATCATTTTCCATTATTTTTTCAGTTCAACATGAAAAATTTGGTGTAAGGTTCCATTGAAATGTAGGTGTCTTTTCATTTATTTACATTTCTCTTGTACTCTTTTTTTTTTTTGCGGGGGGGCCTAAGGGGTAAGAGCACTGGATCGTGTCGTCTACACTTATTCGTTTTCACAAATCCAGAAACATTTTGACCGTTTTACACAACAGTGGAGAAAAGTGAAATCTCAGTAATGAGCATTACTATCCCATGGCATTTTTATATAAGAGCAACAACAGCTGAACTTGGGTGAATTCACTAGAAGGGATGACCTAAGATATGATCTGACATAGAAAATCAGCACCTTACTTCACAGATCTGAGCATGACAGTGATTCATTATGAGGCCCCAATGGCTATGAAACGTAAAATGAAAACTAAACTTCTCGTCAGCTTGGCAGGTCTTCAGACGATTACAGGGGTGTTGTAATGCTCATCTGTGTCAACTTACTTCCCTCCTAAAAGGATTCCTAGTTATTACAGTACATATTGGACTGGAGTGGAAGTGTACATTTTGTCAGAGGTACAATAAAATATTGTTTTTTTTCCATTATAGGTACAGTTACTAGGCAATTTAATTGGTAAGGGATGGGAGCTGTCCTTTATGAGATCTAATGAAACCTGGGCAGATCTAGATGTCATTTATTTTGCTTTTCTATGTTATGTGGAAAGATACAAGATATCCATGAGAACAAGAACCTGTCTAAAAGATGCATGTTCAAAAAAGAAATGTGCAATTGTTGTCTGCAAAAAGATGTATTCATTCTCATCTCGGAGCGGAATGGTAAAGGTCAAACTCAGTAAATTTTTCATGCACTATTGGATTCAATTTGCTAGAACAGCTGCCTTGACTGGTATTGTAGGTACATTGTTGGTTTGCAAGAGATAACTATTTTGTTGTAGTCCATCTCAGAATAACCCACATCCTACCTTTGGGCCTTACATGGCATACTTAAAAAAAAAAATATATATATATATATATATATATATTTATAAAGAATGTTGACAATATTTAATAAAAAGGGTTAACTGTAATAAATCTGAGACAATTGTATCTTAATTTGTAATTGCGTCCAGATGTGGTTGGCAATCAGGCAGCACTCTCACTCAGTGCTGCAAAGGCTTTTGGTAGTATCAAGTGGGAGTATAGTTAACTGGTTATTAGGAAAACGGGGTTTGCTAAGATCATTCTGGGTTAAAATTTATTGTAATGTATCAGTTCTTATGCCAGTAAATACACGTTTGTATAATTCTAGGATTTCACAGACTCCACTTCTGGTTATGAGGGAGATCAGATCAGATTATTAGAAATGAGGATTTCTAAACACTTGAATTCCTTTATACTGTTAAATATTATTCCAATTTTTCTTAGATTTCAGCAGATGTAAATACATAGTGCAAACTCCCAATACTGGTCACTGGTCAGTCGCACATAATTGTTGAAATTGATACTAATGCCCCCACTCCTCTACAGTTTTCACACTAACCTGGTATCAGAGGCGTATCTAGGGTTTCTGGCACCCGGGGCAAGAATTCATTTTGGCGCCCCCCCAGGACATATGTGATTTGCACACTTAGTCATGTACCGACGAGCTCCTCTCCCTAATGCTCTCAATATTCAGTGAAAAACAGAGAAGCAGAAGAGAAGCTCGTTGTCACAGGACCATAAGTATGAAAATCGCATATAGAATACTGTGCACAGTTCTGGTCTCCGGTGTATAAGAAAAACATAGCTGAACTGGAGAGGGTGCAGAGAAGAGCGACCAAGGTTATTAGAGGACTGGGGGGTCTGCAATACCAAGATAGGTTATTACACTTGGGGCTATTTAGTTTGGAAAAACGAAGACTAAGGGGTGATCTTATGTTAATGTATAAATATATGAGGGGGCAGTACAAAGACCTTTCTGATGATCTTTTTAATCATCGACCTGAAACAGGGACAAGGGGGCATCTTCTACGTTTGGAGGAAAAAAGGTTTAAGCATAATAACAGACGCGGATTCTTTACTGTAAGAGCAGCATCACCAAACCAGGGATTCAAGCTTGAGGAGGCTAATTTGCATATTCCAGGTGCCTTCTGGGAAAAGCGAAGAGTCTCCCTAAGCTAGAAGATCGTTGGGTACAGCCGGGACCAGCTGCTTGGAAAGCATCACCAAACCAGGGATTCAAGCTTCAGGAGGCTAATTTGCATATTCCAGGTGCCTTCTGGGAAAAGCGAAGAGTCTCCCTAAGCTAGAAGATCGTTGGGTACAGCCGGGACCAGCTCCTTGGAAAGCATCACCAAACCAGGGATTCAAGCTTGAGGAGTCTAATTTGCATTTTCCAGGTGCCTTCTGGGAAAAGCGAAGAGTCTCCCTAAGCTAGAAGATCGTTGGGTACAGCCGGGACCAGCTGCTTGGAAAGCATCACCAAACCAGGGATTCAAGCTTGAGGAGGCTAATTTGCATATTCCAGGTGCCTTCTGGGAAAAGCGAAGAGTCTCCCTAAGCTAGAAGATCGTTGGGTACAGCCGGGACCAGCTGCTTGGAAAGCATCACCAAACCAGGGAACCAGGAATTTTTGCCTGTAGGACATTATTGCAAGAGAGCTTGGCTGAGTAGATTACACAAGAAGGAAAACACACAGCAAGTCAGCAGGATCTAGGAGCAACATGGCAGATGTGACAACCTACATGGTGAGCTGCAGCATGTGCTACATGTTCACAGATCGACCAGAAGAAGAATCAAATTTCACCTGTCAGAAGTGTAGACTAGTGGCCCTTTTAGAAGAAAAGGTGCGGGGTCTGGAAGAAAGAATAGCAACTTTGAAACTCATCAAAAAGAATGAAGACTTCCTAGACAGAACAGAAGCATCTCTACTGGTCACAGAAGGTGAAAAAAGTGTCAGAGAACCTCCAAAAGCAGATGAGTGGAAGCATGTGACCAAAAGAAGCAAGAAGACCATGGAGAAATCACCAACCATACAACTGAAGAACCGATATCAAATCTTTGTAGAGGATGAAGATGGCACACCTAAGGATGAAGCAATACCAGCAAGCAAAAAAGAAAAGGGCACACAGCAACAAGTGACAGCAAAAAGTACAGCCAAGAAGCAATGCAGAGTGGTGGTGGTGGGAGACTCACTACTGAGAGGCACAGAAGCAGCCATCTGCAGACCGGACATAACTGCAAGAGAAGTATGCTGCCTTCCAGGTGCGATGATCAAGGATGTGACCGATAGGATACCAAAGCTCTTCAGCTCCAAGGACGTCCACCCATTTCTTCTGATACATGTTGGCACCAATGACACGGCAAGGAAGGACCTACCGACAATCTGCAAGGACTTTGAAGAGTTGGGGAAGAAAGTAAAGGAACTGGATGCACAGGTAGTTTTTTCTTCTATCCTTCCAGTAGACGGGCATGGCACCAGGAGATGGAACAGGATCCTTGATGCAAACAACTGGCTAAGACGATGGTGCAGACAACAAGGATTCAGATTCCTGGACCACGGTGTGAATTACTTGTACGATGGACTCCTCGCCAGAGATGGACTACACCTCAACAAACCTGGGAAACACACATTCGCCAGAAGACTCGCTACACTCATCAGGAGGGCGTTAAACTAGAAGAAGAGGGGACGGGAAGAAAAACATTAGACTTGAACAAAGAAGATCCAGGAAAACATACTCAGAAGGGAGGTAAGAACATTTCTAAAACAATCCACAGCGAGGAGATTGGAACTAAACAAAATCCTCTAAACTGTATGCTCGCAAACGCCAGAAGCCTGACAAACAAGATGGAAGAACTAGAAGCAGAAATATCTACAGGTAACTTTGACATAGTGGGAATAACCGAGACATGGTTAGATGAAAGCTATGACTGGGCAGTTAACTTACAGGGTTACAGTCTGTTTTGAAAGGATCGTAAAAATCGGAGAGGAGGAGGGGTTTGTCTCTATGTAAAGTCTTGTCTAAAGTCCACTTTAAGGGAGGATATTAGCGAAGGAAATGAGGATGTCGAGTCCATATGGGTCGAAATTCATGGAGGGAAAAATGGTAACAAAATTCTCATTGGGGTCTGTTACAAACCCCCAAATATAACAGAAACCATGGAAAGTCTACTTCTAAAGCAGATAGATGAAGCTGCAACCCATAATGAGGTCCTGGTTATGGGGGACTTTAACTACCCGGATATTAACTGGGAAACAGAAACCTGTGAAACCCATAAAGGCAACAGGTTTCTGCTAATAACCAAGAAAAATTATCTTTCACAATTGGTGCAGAATCCAACCAGAGGAGCAGCACTTTTAGACCTAATACTATCTAATAGACCTGACAGAATAACAAATCTGCAGGTGGTTGGGCATCTAGGAAATAGCGACCACAATATTGTACAGTTTCACCTGTCTTTCACTAGGGGGACTTGTCAGGGAGTCACAAAAACACTGAACTTTTGGAAGGCAAAGTTTGACCAGCTTAGAGATGCCCTTAATCTGGTAGACTGGGACAATATCCTCAGAAATAAGAATACAGATAATAAATGGGAAATGTTTAAGAACATCCTAAATAGGCAGTGTAAGCGGTTTATACCTTGTGGGAATAAAAGGACTAGAAATAGGAAAAACCCAATGTGGCTAAACAAAGAAGTAAGACAGGCAATTAACAGTAAAAAGAAAGCATTTGCACTACTAAAGCAGGATGGCACCATTGAAGCTCTAAAAAACTATAGGGAGAAAAATACTTTATCTAAAAAACTAATTAAAGCTGCCAAAAAGGAAACAGAGAAGCACATTGCTTGAGGGCGCCTCACCGCAAATGAAGCTAAATATAGATCATTGACCTATATTTAGCTTCATTCGCCGGGGTTTTGCAGAAATGAGCATCCTGCATTAGCGGAGCTCGTGTCTGCAAAATATTTTAACCCCTTCAGATGGATCTACATCGTTGGACGTTCCAGATCCTCGGAAGGTATGTATATTGTTGGTTTATTATGTTTTTTTGATTTACAGATCGAGGGTCTTCAGTGATTGGATTGAGAGTAGAATAAATTAATACAACAACCTTTGTGTTTATTTCATTAAATTATTTTTTAATAATGTGTTTGTGTATTTTTTTTAACCCTTTACTAGTATTGGATTAATAATGGATAGGTGTCATAATTGACGCCTCTCCATTATTAATTTGGCTTAATGTCACCTTACAATAGCAAGGTGGCATTAACCCTTCATTACCCCATATCCCACCGCTACACGGGAATGGGAAGAGAGTGGCCAAGTGCCAGAATAGGCGCATCTTCCAGATGTGCCTTTTCTGGGGTGGCTGGGGGCAGGTGTTTTTAGCCAGGGGGGGGGGGCAATAACCATGGACCCTCTCCAGGCTATTAATATCTGCCCTCAGTCACTGGCTTTACTACTCTGGCGGAGAAAATTGTGCGGGAGCCCACACCAATTTTTTCCGCCATTTAACCCCTTAATTTACTAGCTAGAACGGCCAAATTTTGCATAGACACACTACTGACATTAGTAGTGTGGAATATGCAGAAAAAATGGGGATATGAGATGGTTTACTGTATGTAAACCAGGTCTCATATCATGTCGGGTTTTAGGAAGGAGAAAGCAGAAGCCGGTAATTGAATTACCGGCTTTCTGCTATATCGTGCTGGATGAAATATTAATATATATACATATATGTGTCTACTGACATATATATATATATATATATATATATATATATATATATATATAGACAGTATATATGTTTTTTTTTGTCACATGGATCCCTTGTATAGCCGTATGTTGGTTTTGCAAGCCTGCGATAAAAACACGCAGTACGGATGCCATACGGATGTCACACGGATCATTTGATGCGAGAAAATCGCATCCTCGCACTGCACACGGATCAATGTTTTGGTAACATTTGTGCGATTCTCCATCAAAAACGGTCCGTTTTTTTATAAGTTGTGTGTGTCCCCGGCCTAACATAAATAAAAACATGAGTTAGTCAGTATCACAAATAACATTTACATCCAGGTACCTTATAGATGACATTGTCTCTGGAGTCAATCTCCTTTTCTTCATCTTGTCTAGACCCCATGATGACTTTTCTCATCCACACCCGTCTCTGCAGACTTCCATCTTCTCCGCTCTTTTGCAGAAAATCTCCACATGATGCCCTTAAAGATAAAAGTGTCATTATAATGCTCCTGAATGAAAAATTGCCCCTCACTATATTGTCTGCACAAAATATGACCCCACACTGTCCCTCTTATGGTACATGCTCTTCACACTGACCTCTCCTTTCCATACCGGCCCCCCTCTTCACACTGTCCTCTCACACTATGTCCCCCCATAGGGCCCAGTATTTATACTGTACTCTCTCATCATACTCCCCCTCCTTGGTATACTGTCCCCTCCTGGCTGTACCCTTACACTGTCCCCCCATGCTACACCCCCACTATTCAGTTTCTATTCTGTGCCCACTCACTTTTCTCACCCCATACTGTCTCATCACACTATTCCCCTCCCTCCTCATACTGTCTCCTCTCACATCCCTCCTGTTCACCATACTGTCTCCTCATATATTTCCCCATCAATTTCTATACTGCCTGCTCACCTGACTCCCCATTGTGTCTGCACACATCCCATCACCCTCACTCCCCGTACTCTGTCCACATACATTTTTCACATTGCTACTCATACTGTGTCCACATACATTCCCTCGTTCACTCCTCATACTGTCTGCACCCATCCCCCATACTGTTTCCTCAGATATGCCCCCCATTCTCCTGCACTGTTTCCTCATATGTACCCATTATTTTCCTCCTACCCCACCCCATCATTGCTCTCTTCACCACCTCCATCTTTGCCTTCTCCACCACCACCATCATTGCTTTCTCCCCCCCACCCCATAATTTCCCATTTCACCACCTCCATCATTTCCTCCTTTGCCTTTTCCACCATATCCATCATTTTTTCTTCCCCCACCATCCTCACCATTGTCCTTTCTGTCACCATCACCATACTTGCCCATTCCACCACCTCCATCATTTTCTCCGCTTCCAATATCATCAGTGTGCTTTCTACCACCACCATCCTTGTCCATTCCACCACCTCCAACATTTCTTCCCCCTTCATTATTGCCCTTTCCACCACCTCCATGATTTCCTCCTCCCCACCATCATTGCATTCTCCCCCCACCCCCATCATTGCCCATTCCACCACCTCCATAATTTCCTCCTCCCACCCCCATCATTGCCCATTCCACCTCCATCATTGCCCATTCCACCACATCCATCATTTCCTCCTTCCCCTCCATCCCAATTATTGCACTCTTCCTGTCAGCCCCATCATTGCCCTCGCCTCTACTCCATGTACACACACACAAAACCATTTACGTCTCTGCACTTTCACCCGCAACGCTACGCATGCACGCACAAACACACACGTATTGCGTACAGTATAATGGCCACACCTAGTTACTCCTACACATGCAGCTGAGCTCTGTACACCTTGCACACACAGCTCCGCTCAGTACACCTCGTACACACGTGGCTCTGCTCCATACAGCTTGTACACACACGTGGCTCCGCTCCATACAGCTTGTACACACACGCGGCTCCGCTCAATACACCTTGCACACACGCAGTTCCGCTCCGTACACCTCGTACACACACGGCTCCGCTCCATACACCTTGCACACACCCAGTTCTGCTCTGTACACCTCGTACACACACGGCTCCGCTCCATACACCTTGCACACACCCAGTTCCACTCCATCCACCTAGTACACACACGGCTCCGCTCTGTACACATCGTACACACACGGCTCCGCTCCATACACCTTTCACACACCCAGTTCCGCTCTGTACACCTCGTACACATGGCTCCGCTCCGTACACAGCCAGCTCCATTCCATACACCTTGCACACACGGCTTCTGCTCTGTACACCTCGTACACACACGGCTCTGCTACATCCACACAAACCCCTCCTGACCCCACACAAAAGCTTACCCTCGTCCAGCACCATGTGTGACAACCAGCAGACTCAGTCCTGCACTACACGGAGGCCCTTGATCATGTGAATCCTGACTCCTCCCCTCCTGTGACCTCATCACAGGTCCTTTGCACACAGCCGGCTCTCTGCGGTGGAGGAGCTCTGCTGTGGGGTAGTTATGCCGCTGTCACTTGGTATTGGACGCGCAGCACTTTCTCTGAGCCGGCTGTCAATTTGACAGCCGGCTCAGAGAATGGGACTATCTCAGTGTGGGGGCGGCAGAATTCCGTCACCGTGGAGCCTCCTTGGACCACCGCATCATCAGGCGGCCTGCTGGTGCCCCCAGTCGGCTGCGCCTGGGGCACATGCCCCGGCTGCCTTCCCCGGATACGCCACTGCCTGATATGGTTACCGCAAAAACATTTCTACCAAATCCAGTGAATTTTTAGAGTGCTGGCTCACCCTTATGACTGGAAGCCGAACATTGCAGTGGGAAATAGTTAAATTCCTCCCGGCAGCGGGGCTCTTAGTAAACAGTGTCAAAACCCTATTAACCTGTATATTAACTTCATATCTGCAGGTTAATAGCTTTATTTTACATGACAGGTTTCAAAACCTTGGAAAAAAATAAGTAGTGTATGGTGGTAATGGGATATGTATCCCATTGACCACTATAGATATTCAGGATAAAGGATTTTTTACACATGGGAAGCAGCAAGAATTCAGTTATTATCACAGTTACAGATAAATTGTACATATAAAAGTTTCCAATAACTACAAGAATAATATAGGTTACAACATGGTATTGTAAGAATATTTTATCAATGTTTTCAATTTTGTAACGCGATAACATTTAAACATGAAATATAAAATTGGAATTGCAATGCTGCTTTAGAAAATAGGTTGAAATGAAGATACGACTAAGTGCTACTGCTAGAAACGCCTTAGAATGTTGGACTCTCTTTAATCTGTCTGGGCGACACTTTTTTCATTTTAATGGAATAAAATAAAAAGTGAATTTTATTTGTATCCAACGTAGGGATCCTTTTTCCTCTCCTTTTTTCTAAAATGAAGATATTCGGTGCATACTTTGGCCAATTCATGCGCACCCAGCAGCAAACGACAAGGCGGCCCTCTTTGCTAGAAACCAAACCTAATGTGATACCTCTCCTGGGGTCCCACTATTATATGGATAGGTAGTATCCTGCTAATGTGTGGAGTGCTCAGTCAGAAAGCCTATGCATAAATATCAAGGACTGTATCACCAGCGTCGGACTGGAGCACCTTGGGCCCACCAGAGAAAATCATTCTTGGGGCCCACTATGTAGCTACATAGAAATAGATACAAGACCACCAATTGTGCGGTAAAAAGCGCTAATATCAGGGTATAATATAAGGTAGTTCACGTCTTAATAATGTAGCAAGGGTTGGGGTAGCCCCCTCACAGAATATAATGTAGCCCCCTCATAAAATATAATGCAGTCCCCTCTCATAGAATATAATGCAGCACCCCACAAAATATAATGCAACCCTCTCAGGTATGACACAGTCCCCACCATAGAATATAATGTAGCACCCCCATAGGGTATAATGCAGCCCCCCCTCATATAGTATAATGCCACCCAGCACAGAATATAATGTAGTCCCCTGAGAGAATGCAGTTCCACCACAGAATATAATGCAGCCCCCCCATAGAGTATACTGTAGCCCCCTCATATAGTATGATGTAGCCCCCATAATATTATGTAGTCCCCTGAGAGAATAATGCAGCCCCACCACAGAATATAATGCAGCCCCCCATAGAGTATACTGTAACCCCTCATATAGTATGATGTAGCCCCCATAATATAATGTAGTACCTTGAGTATAATGCAGTCCCCCCACAGAATATAATGTAGCCCCCCAGGGCCGTATTTAGAGTTTCTGCTGCCCTTGGCACTTTTAGCGCTGCCTCCCCTTTTGGTGAGTATGACACTATCGGCAGTGACTTTGGCAAAAATCGCTGATGTGAAAGTCGCCTTTTGCAGCAGATCGGGCAGTTTTTCTGCATCTGCCGCGTAGAGGATCATCTATGGCAACACTGCGTTCGGCCTCAGTCATTCTCTATGGGATTTGCGGCACTTGCCGTGATCTGGCAAATGTGGTACCATACCTCCCAACTTTTGAAGAAGGGAAGGAGGTATAAAGTTTGTGGCGCGCGTAGTGCGCCGCGGCAAATTTTAGGCCACGCCTCTGACTAGACCCATTTCACAACTAGTCACACCCATATCCACGTCCCAACCGCAGCCATTTAGCACTGCTGATCACACTGTTTTATATACAATAATTATAAACAAAAAAATATGGCCACACAGTGCTCCATACTGTATAATGACCGCACATGATGCTCAATACTGTATAACGGCCACCACACATGATGCTCCATAGTGTATAACGGCCACACAGTTCTCCATACTGTATAATGACCACACATGATGCTCAATACTGTATAATGACCACAAATGATGCTCAATACTGTATAACGGCCGCACATGATGCTCCATACTGTATAATGATCCCACATAATGCTCCATACTGTATAATGACCACACATGATGCTCCATACTGTATAACGGCCGCACATGATGCTCCATACTGTATAATGATCCCACATAATGCTCCATACTGTATAATGACCACACATGATGCTCCATTTTGTATAACGGCCGCACATGATGCTCCATACTGTATAATGATCCCACATAATGCTCAATACTGTATAATGGCCACACATAATGCTCAATACTGTATAATGACCACAAATGATGCTCCATACTGTATAACGGCCACACATGATGCTCCATACTGTATAATGACCACAAATGATGCTCCATACTGTATCACGGCCACACATGATGCTCCATACTGTATAACGGCCACACATGATGCTCCATACTGTATAATGACCCCCCTCCTGTATGCATGGCTCATCTCCCTCCTATCCCATATACATAGCTCATATTACCCCTCCTGTATGCATGGCTCATATTCCCCCCTGCATGGCTCATATTCCCCCCTGCATGGCTTATATCCCCCACTGCATGGCTCATATTCCCCCCTGCATGGCTTATATCCCCCCCTGCATGGCTCATATTCCCCCCTGCATGGCTTATATCCCCCCCTGCATGGCTCATATTCCCCCCTGCATGGCTCATATTCCCCCCCTGCATGGCTCATATCCCCCCCTGCATGGCTCATATTCCCCCCCTGCATGGCTCATATCCCCCCCTGCATGGCTCATATCCCCCCCTGCATGGCTCATATCCCCCCTGCATGGCTCATATTCCCCCTGCATGGCTCATATTCCCCCCTGCATGGCTCATATTCCCCCCCTGCATGGCTCATATCCCCCCATGCATGGCTCATATCCCCCCCTGCATGGCTCATATCCCCCCTGCATGGCTCATATTCCCCCCTGTAGCAGGCTGCTTATCTCTCCGCTCCTGCTCGGCGCGCCGGCTTATGTCCTCCTTCATTCCCCCCCCCGTTCCCCCGTCCCTCATACTCACCTGTCTTCCCACTGCACGGCCGTGCCGACATCCCTCGCGCTCTGTCCCGACTCCAGGCGGCGGCGCCGGTGCAGCACCTTCTTCCTGCTTGAGCGGTCATGTGACACTGTTCATTAAGATCATGAATATGCGTATATTCATGATCTTAATAAGCGGTGTCACGTGACCGCTCGTGCAGTGCAGACGCCGAGACCATCGCTGGAGCAGGCAGGGTGAGTATTCAAGGTGAGCGGGCGGGCGGCGGCGGGGGGAGGGCCCTGGAGCGGGGGGAGGCCCTGCCAGCAGATGCCAGTGTCAGGGCCCACCGGAGGATCCTCTGGTTCCCCGGTGGGCCAGTCCGAGCCTGTGTATCACGCTGAAACAGTCTTAAGTAAGGGAGAGAGGCCTCAACCTGTCGCTCAAACTGGGACTCTAACTATACCGGTCCCAGGGGTAGTCTTGAAGGTAGAGAAGCCTTGGTCTCCTACCTTAGTATGCACTTGTTGAATCCTAATATTTTCCTTCCTCCAGCTCAAGATGGACAAATCACTGCCCACACATGTCCTCCCTCCTAGTGTTTATACCACTCCACCTTGTATGTGCTGCCTTGACACTCTACTGCAGTGCATAAATGTTACCTGTGCTGACATGGACCCCACACAGGCTTATTATACTGTATGGGAGAAATGAGTCATATACTGTATTCATGTCTGATGTAATCCAGCACTCTAGAACATCCAACATCACCGCCTTTGGATGAAGTCAGAGGCTGATAAGATTACTTGTTCTGTGGGGATCCTGCAGTGTGTTCTCCCTCCATGTGCTCATCCAAATTCAGTCTAATCTTTCTAAGAATCACAGGCCATGCCCCCATGACACCACTGTTCAGTGCTTACTGCAGAGCTTCTTGTTACTTTCTTCAATGCACAGACAGGAAATCTCTGTGCTTTGAATGAACTGTAGCAGGAAGTGAGGAGCTGGAGGTCATGTCACCACATGTGGTAGCTCAGGAACACAGCAGAATTTTAACAGCAAATAAATTATGAAGTTTCTTAATTTCTGATAGAGATAATCACTAGTGGACATTAAAGGCCTCAATTATATAACTGCTTCGGCATATTTTTCATATGTCTCATCCACCTTAACACCAGCTTTAATTGTCTAAGCTGCACTTCCATAATCAACCCTATTTATCACCTAAATACAATCCTGTCTTCTTGGCCCATTTCCCAGAGCTAGTAATTTAAAAAGCACCACATACACATTCACACACAGTATGGCATTACAATAGTGCCACCTTGCAGGTTTTTCTATCTCTTGTGACAATGTAGAAGTAAAGAAGCACAAAAATGGCATTTTCTAAACCAATGACGCCCGTTAGACTGGATCACACCATAGGTGAGTGTAATCAAAGCTATTTTTTTGTTTTGTGGAGAGCGGATTGGGGACATATAAATAGGATTCTAGAATCCTTTATATGAACCTGTACAGATGCTGGCCCTACTTTATAGGGGAAAACCTAATGATAGGTTCTCTTTAAATTAGCTGTGCAGTGTTGTAGGGAACTTTGCCCAAATAACAACCATATTAGCACTGTACCTGTGACTGGTACAAAATAACAAAATAACTTAAATCACATGCAAATGGGGATGTTTTGGTGCACCCCTGTCTATGCTAAGATTTTGTTCCACCTTTATGCCTCCTTATTTGATTATTGGGTCCACTAATGATTGACAGTGCACACTTCCCAGAGGCATTGGCCTTCCTGTCTCCTTTCTTCCGGTGCTGCTTGCTAAAGTAACACACCCAGAAGTGCAGAAAGTGGCATCAGAAGAAAGGAGACAGGGAGGAGAACACAAGTGGCCATGCATGAGCATGAGACTGCACACATGCCAGCAGCATTTGGACAGCGGTCACTCTGGGGAGTGAGCACTATCAGTCAGAAGTGGGCGAAGGACCTCAATGTGCAAATGAGGAGACACCAAGGGTACTCTGAAGCATCATCATATGAATTTGAATTTATTTTCTCAGGCACTGAACCAGTGACAGGTACAGTTCTAATATGGTTGTTAAGAACTTTAAGTACTTATTGGCTACATTTGCTTATAACCATCATTTAAGTGGTATGGAAAAAAGATCAACCAAATTTATCTTGAGAATTTGCCATAAATGACCTCCTCTATAATCTCTCTTAGTTATTTCACAATGAATACTTCTCATTTCACTAATTGGATAGATAGCAGCGCTTTTGTCCATTCTGAATGAGTTATGCTATGTCTAAATTGTGGAGAACCCTAGCCAGTGACCTCCAAGACCAATTTAATAATGTATTTGTAATCCTCCTCATATTTTACTCTTAGTACAATAAATCTGTACTAATGGTAAAAAAAAAACAATAACAATTTGACGCGTTGCTTTCAAACAGGTATGACATTATTATTTAGCTTTGCAATGACTTAAATGTTTGCAGTTTGTTAAACATGAATGATATTAAAGACATGAATGATATTGGAGACACATCTTCAATTGTAGTTTTTATATTTTTGTTTGTTCTAATTTAGGAACCGAACAAGGACTCCGGTTAGTCCAGGATCTTACGGATATGGAAAAGTTCCCTACATATTACCTCTGCAAAGCGACACAGGTCAAGACAGACCAAGAAAAAAGAGACAGTCTCAGCTTGGGAGGCAGCACACCCATGGACAAATTATAGCTCAGAATCGTTACAGCATTGGTAACATTCGCCAAGAAGCAAATCCTTCAGCAAATCATTGGCTACCATCCCCTTCTCAGAACCAACCAGTATCCCAAAGTGTATACCCTGAGGTTCCTGTACAAGGAGCATCAGTCAATCTACTGAGAAGTAATCAACAAGTACAACGTGGAACTACAGCTATTTCATGTACTGGAGCCTACAAACAGTATAAACTGTGCAATAAGGATGTAAGTGCAAAACACATGCTTTCAATAACACTAACCAAATGCAATGTTCTATAGCCTAAATGCTAACACTAGATCATTACATTGGTACAATATAATTGAGAAACTGGTAATTTTCATTTGTTGTTAAAATTATTGTCCCTTAACCCCTTAGCGACCGCCGATACGCCTTTTAACGGCGGCCGCTAAGGGTACTTAAGCCACAGCGCCGTTAATTAACGGCGCTGTGGAAAAAGTACATAGCGCCCCCCAGAGGCCGATTTTCTCCGGGGTCTCGGCTGCCGGGGGTAGCCGAGACCCCAGAGAACATGATTCGGGTCGGTTTTCACCGACCCCGCTTTTGCGATCGCCGGTAATTAACCGTTTACCGGCGATCGCAAAAAAAAAAAAAAAAACGCGATTAGTATTGTGTTTCTCTCCCCTCTAATGTGATCGGACATTAGAGGGGAGAGAAATAGGGTCCCCCGAGCCCCCCACGGTACCTTATGTACCGGAGAAGGTGCCCCCCCGGTCCCCGACCCTCCTCCTTCCTGCCCGGGCTCCAAAATGGCGGGCGCATGTGCAGATGCGCCCGCCAAAGCCTAGCTTCCCCCGGTGTATTGGGGTCTGTTTTTACAGACCCCCTGGAGCGATCGCAGACCCCCTGGAGCGATCGCAATCCCAGGGGTCTTTACAGACCCCCGGGATTGCGATCGCTGCAAATAGTTTGTAAAAAAAAAAAATGCTTTGCATTTCTCTCCCCTCTGATGTGATCGCACATCAGAGGGGAGAGAAATAGAGCCCCCGAGCCCCCCACCATACCGCCTGCTCCTGTCCCCGGTCCTCAGTAGTGGTCCCCGGTCCTCAGTAGTGGTCCCCGGTCCCCAGCCCACTGCTCCTGGCCCCCCTTCTTCTTCTCTGCTGGAAGAAAATGGCGGGCGCATGCGCAGTGCGCCTGCCATGATCTGCCAGCAGAGACCCAGCAACCTATGAGAATTTTCTCATTGGCTGCTGGGTTTTGATTACTGTAATATGTCCAATTACAGTGATCAAAACCCCTAATATTTGATAAACATGGCAGCACTTGGGCTGTACCTTTCTCTTCTCTCCTTGTAGTTGTTCTAGGAGAGAAGAGAGAGAGACTACAGTTCAAGTGCTGCTCTGTCAGTGACAAAAAACATAATATCTGCCTCCGCCAGCATCCCATTTACCCACCCCCGTTCTCCGTAATCCCTGCATCACCAGCAGAGGATTATAAAAAAAAAAAAAAAAAAGAAAAAAAAAATTATAATTTTTTTTTTACATTTTTTTTAGGGTTAGGGTTAGGGTTAGGGGAGGAATTAGATAAAATGGCTCGCAGAACTTTTAGCGCGGAGCAAGCTTACAGCCTGCTTTGCTCCGGCAGCGAAACAGATTCTGCCCCTGAAGTTGAGCAGTTTTCAGACAGTGATGACGACTCTTCCTCCACGGGATCCCCCAGCCCGGTGGTAGCGGAGTCGGTCGTCACTGCTGAAGCTTCAGAGGCAGGACCAAGTACCGCAGTCCCCCCACCGCTGTGGTATAATGACACCTCATTTTCCCCTCAAATTCCCCCTTTTTCTGCAGTCCCTGGAATAAAAGTAGATGTCGCCAATTTTACCCCCATTGATTTTTTTGAAATTTTCATTAGCCCCGAAGTCCTGCAATTAATCGTCCACCAAACTAACCTATATGCCCGGCAATATATTTCCCAAAAACCCACTGCCTTTCATTCCCGTTCCTGGATCCCCACAAATGTCCCCGAAATTAAAAAATTCTTAGGCCTCACCCTGAATATGGGTATAGTAAAAAAACCCACTCTCCGCTCTTACTGGGCAACAAAAGCTGTCCACTGCACCCCTGTATTTGCAGCCATCATGTCCCGAGCCCGTTACGAAGCCCTGATGAGATTCCTCCACTTCAGTGACAATGCCCAAGCTCTCCCAAGAACTGACCCCAACTACGATTGGCTAAATAAATTAAGACCCCTAATTTCCCTCCTAAAAACTTCCTTTCTAAATTCCTATACCCCAGAGCAAAATATGGCAGTCGACGAGTCCTTGATGAGCTACAAGGGCCGTCTTTCATTCCGCCAATTTATTCCCTCCAAGAGAGCCAAATACGGCGTAAAATTATATAAAGCTTGCGAGAGCTCATCAGGGTACACGTCCACCTTCCTAATTTACGAAGGTAGGGACCGCCAAATAAACCCCCCAAACTGCCCCCAGACAATTGGTATCCCAGGCAAAATTGTCTGGGAGCTAATGACGCCCTTTCTCAATCAAGGGTACCACGTGTACACAGATAATTATTACACGAGTATCCCCCTATACAAATCCCTCCATGCTGCAAGTACAGGGGCCTGTGGGACAGTGAGGAAAAACAGAGTGGGGTTTCCGTCACAGTTGGTGTCCAGACGTTTGGAGAGGGGGGCGTCATTTTCACTTGCAAGCGACCAACTACTTGCAGTGAAGTGGAAAGACAGGAAGGACGTCTATATGCTTTCCACACTGCATACGGACACCACTGTGACGGTCAGAGAGAGGGGTGCCACCAGGGACAAAGAAAAACCTGTCTGCGTCACAGAATATAATAGACATATGGGTGGCGTAGACCTGTCAGACCAGGTTCTGCAACCATACCTGGTCAAGAGGAAGACCAGGGCGTGGTATAAAAAGGTGGGAATCTATCTAATTCAGACTGCCACCTACAACAGTTTTGTCCTATACAAAAAATCTCAAGGACCACTAACTTTCCTGCACTTTCAGGAAAAAGTAGTAGAGAGCCTCATATTTGAGTCCATGGCACCGGGGGAAGCCTTCGACTCTGAGGATTCCCGGAGACTGTCAGAACGCCATTTTCCTCACCCTGTCCCTGTCACTCCCACCCAAAGGTATCCTCAAAAAAGGTGCCGAGTTTGCAGAAAGCATGGCAGGCGGAGTGATTCCCGATTTTATTGCCCCACATGCCCATCCCAACCAGGCCTTTGTATCTCCCCCTGTTTTGAGACCTACCACACCACCTACAATTATTAGTTTGTTTTTTTTTTCAATCATTTTTATTTTCTGCTTAGTGGCCCCAGTAGTACAATTTGGAACAATTGATAAATATTTTAATTAGTAGATCCCATTTTACCCCATTTCACAATTAATTCCAGAATTTGATCAATCCCATACCAAACTACTATTCCAACAAATTCTCATCCACGTACCCACGTCTGTACGCTCTAGAGTGTGGACCCCACAAATGTTCTTGCAAAGTCAGGTCATCTGAAAATTCTACGACTCGATCAATCCCATACCAAACTACTATTCCAACAAATTCTCATCCACGTACCCACGTCTGTACGCTCTAGAGTGTGGACCCCACAAATGTTCTTGCAAAGTCAGGTCATCTGAAAATTCTACGACTCGATCAATCCCATACCAAACTACTATTCCAACAAATTCTCATCCACGTACCCACGTCTGTACGCTCTAGAGTGTGGACCCCACAAATGTTCTTGCAAAGTCAGGTCATCTGAAAATTCTACGACTCGATCAATCCCATACCAAACTACTATTCCAACAAATTCTCATCCACGTACCCACGTCTGTACGCTCTAGAGTGTGGACCCCACAAATGTTCTTGCAAAGTCAGGTCATCTGAAAATTCTACGACTCGATCAATCCCATACCAAACTACTATTCCAACAAATTCTCATCCACGTACCCACGTCTGTACGCTCTAGAGTGTGGACCCCACAAATGTTCTTGCAAAGTCAGGTCATTTGAAAATTCTACGACTCGATCAATCCCATACCAAACTACTATTCCAACAAATTCTCATCCACGTACCCACGTCTGTACGCTCTAGAGTGTGGACCCCACAAATGTTCTTGCAAAGTGAGATTATCTGAAAATGAATTCTAGGACTTTATTACTCAAACATTTTTGACCATTTATCTAACTTTGACTGTTTTTATAACTGTCTTGCTACACAAAACTTTGGCTTCCATTTATATTACTTATATTTATGTTGATGATACGGGCATGATCATTTTATTGTAGGATTTCTAAAAAATGAGGAAGTTCCGTACTTATACACTATGGGCTTTACTTTATGGTTCTTGCCGAACCTCTGGTACCAGACAATACTTTCTATAGAGAACTGGTTGTTTTGTGCATATAGCGGTTCTGACCTTGGCGGGTGGGAGCTTGCTATGGTGTACCACGTCTATTGGCACATTCGTCTCTCATATAGGGATTGATGGAGCTAAAAGGACGTTGTACGACCAGTCTCTGAAAGTGTCTGCCATTCTAGCCCTGATGGTGTTCTTTCATCTTTGGAACAAACTCCGCTTTGCCACATAGTTGGCTGCATTTTCCTACACATTTTGCCCTTCATTCCAGTACAGTTTATTCTTCCTGCTACAATATACGCAAATGCGGGACAACTGTTTTGTTAGCAAGACCAATTTTATAGTCAGCCATTGTGTTTTAGGAGCATGCCTCCCTCTGTGAGTAATAATTCCTGGAAGGATTTTCTTTTTTGCTCAATGTCTCTAGAAGCTTTGAATGGGTCCTGGATCTTCAATTTCAAATAAAGCCAAATTTGTCACATTGTGCCCCTTTCTGTCCAAGCCCTGCCATTTGTCCAAACAGAACTTTTTTACTACATATGGGATATTGCTGCACTCATAATAAAGTGGGTAACGAATTGTGGGGTCCACTTTTTGATGTTATTTCTGAAAAATCGAGACATTCAGGTCTAAAACAAGATTCTCGTGGAAAAAAATGAATTTTTTCAATATGACAACCTAATGTTATCAAACTCTGTGTCATACATGTGGGTTCAAATTGCTCAATATACCCCTGATTAAAATCTTTGAGGGGTGTAGTTTCCAAAACGGGGTCAGTTGTGGGGGTTTCTGCTGTTAGGCACATCTACAAACCCAAAATGACGTCCGCTCTCACAATTAAGAGATTAAAAAGTCAAATGGCGCGCCTTCCCTTCCAAGCTCCGCAGTGCGCCCAAACAGACATTTACCCCCACATACAGGGTATCGACATACTCAGGACAAATTGCGCAACAACTTTTGGGGTCTATTTTGTCTTGCTACCCTTGGGAAAATAAAAAATTGGGGGTGAAAAGATCATATTTGTGAAAAAAAAATGATTTTTAATTTTTTCGGCTCTACGTTATAAACTTGTGTGAAGCACTTGGGGGTTCAAAGTGTTGACCACACACCTAGATAAGTTCCTTAGGGGGTCTAGTTTCCAAAATGGTGTCACTTGTGGGGGGTTTCCACTGTTTAGGCACATCAGGGGCTCTCCAAACGCGACATGGTGTCCGATCTCAATTCCAGAGAATTCTATGTTGAAAAAGTCAAATGGCGCTCCTTCCCTTCTGAGCTCTACTGTGCACCCAAACAGAGGTTTACCCCCACATACGGGGTATCGACATACTCAGGACAAATTGCACAACAACTTTTGGGGTCTATTTTGTCTTGCTACCCTTGGGAAAATAAAAAAATGGGGGTGAAAAGATCATTTTTGTGAAAAAAAAATGATTTTTAATTTTTTCGGCTCTACGTTATAAACTTGTGTGAAGCACTTGGGGGTTCAAAGTGTTGACCACACACCTAGATAAGTTCCTTAGGGGGTCTAGTTTCCAAAATGGTGTCACTTGTGGGGGGTTTCCACTGTTTAGGCACATCAGGGGCTCTCCAAACGCGACATGGTGTCCTATCTCAATTCCAGAGAATTCTATGTTGAAAAAGTCAAATGGCGCTCCTTCCCTTCTGAGCTCTACTGTGCACCCAAACAGAGGTTTACCCCCACATACGGGGTATCGACATACTCAGGACAAATTGCACAACAACTTTTGGGGTCTATTTTGTCTTGCTACCCTTGGGAAAATAAAAAATTGGGGGTGAAAAGATCATTTTTGTGAAAAAAAAATGATTTTTAATTTTTTCGGCTCTACGTTATAAACTTGTGTGAAGCACTTGGGGGTTCAAAGTGTTGACCACACACCTAGATAAGTTCCTTAGGGGGTCTAGTTTCCAAAATGGTGTCACTTGTGGGGGGTTTCCACTGTTTAGGCACATCAGGGGCTCTCCAAACGCGACATGGTGTCCGATCTCAATTCCAGGGAATTCTATGTTGAAAAAGCCAAATGGCGCTCCTTCCCTCCTGAGCTCTACTGTGCACCCAAATAGTGGTCCCTCCCCACATATGGGGTATCGGCATTCTCCGGACAAATTGCACAACAAATTATGTGGTTCATTTTCTTTTTTTACACATGTGAAAATAAAAAAAATTGATTCTGAAGTAAAATATTTGTGAAAAAAAGTAAAATGTTCATTTTTTCCTTCCACATTGCTTTAGTTCCTGTGCAGCAACTGAAGGGTTAATAAACTTCTTGAATGTGGTTTTGCGCACCTTGAGGGGTGCAGTTTTTAGAATGGTGTCAATTTTGGGCATTTTCTGCTACATAGACCCCTCAAACTGACTTCAAATGTGAGGTGGTCCCTAAAAAAAATGGTTTTGTAAATTTTGCTGTAAAAATAAGAAATTGCTGGTCAAATTTTAACCCTTATAACTCCCTAATAATTTTTTTTTTTTCCAAAATTGTGCTGATGTAAAGTAGACATATGGGAAATGTTATTTATTGACCATTTTGTGTGACATATCTCTCTGATGTAAGGGCATAAAAATTCAAAGTTTGAAAATTGCAAAATTTTCAAAATTTTCGCCATATTTCCGTTTTTTTAATAAATAAACGCAAGTAATATCGAAGAAATGTTACCACTAACATGAAGTGCAATATGTCACGAAAAAACAATCTCAGAATCAGCGGGATCCGTTGAAGCGTTCCAGAGTTATAACCTCATAAAGTGACAGTGGTCAGAATTGTAAAAATTGGCCTGGTCATTAAGTACCAAATTGGCTCTGTCACTAAGGGGTTAAAGTCTTCAAAACATCTGAGCATGCTCGTTAGGCCAGGATCACACTTGCGAGAAACTCGCACAAGTCTCGCATCTCATAACGCGGCACTGCCAGCGGCACTCGGGACTGGAGCATGTGGCTGCATGTATTTCTGTGCAGCTGAGTGCTATGGTCCGAGTGCCGGTGGCAGTGGCGGGTATTGAGATGCAAGACTCGTGCGAATTTCTTACAAGTGTGATCCCAGCTTTAGTCCAATATCTGTCTCTCTTCAAACTCTCCTATACACATGAACATTCGGCCAAGGGTTCTTGTGGTCTCAATGGGGAGAGTTGAGTAAGCCCATGGCTTACTGGAGAAGGTGTTCAAACTGGCCGTATGTGTTGGAAATAGTGAGGAGGCTGTCATACACATTTGATGGCCTTTCAGGTTTTGCTGAAATCAGGCCAATTCAGTTACATACATCTAGTGTTAAAAAGACCAAGCAGATAAAATGGAGCATAAATGATAAGGTTGAAAAAGGCATCTTGTTGAACCTATTCTATGCCAGTTAAAGAGACAAGACAACGATTTTCATCATATTATAGAGAGGTAATAAGCATGGAACTGAGGCAGGAAGTCTTGCAGACCATGCTCCCTGGAAGAACGTATGCAAAATTTCTCCTTTTTGTGGCTCATACACACGATTGTATTTTTGGTCCATGTGATTTAAAAAACCAGATGGCACTCAGACCAATGTTATTGTCACGATAGGACTGGTGAGTAAACTGGGATCAGGGGCACCTTTCCTGGCCCTAGTACTAGATGGCGCCCTAACTCACCCTGTTCCTCGGGATACCTCAGATGGCAAGGATGCCTGGGCCTCCCCCCTTGCTCTGTCTCCTAACTGCAGCCCTGCATCTATCCTCTTCCCCACCCGGGGAAGAGAGGCTCTACCGTGTACCGCAGTACACCAACCCGACAGGAAAACAAAAACAAGGGTAAAAGAAAATTCCACTCATACAAATATACTCTCACAAATAACAGAGGTATTCACCAGGGTATGAAAGACGGGGGTAGAAAATAAGGCAGGTAAGGATGAGGAATTTCCAAGAGTACAAACCAAACAACAGTTGCACAATAAACTCCTCAAGCACTCCAGACACCAGCTCTTCACTCTCCAGGTCTATCTAGCAAGTGCTAACTCGGACAAAGATCTGGCCAGAAGGCCTATCTTTTATAGGGGGGAGGAGTGGCTAACCGAGCACATCTGAAAGCAGGGATTTCCACATGGCCAATTAATTCCTGTCCCCCTGAAAGAATACAAACACATTGAATACACCAGAGAAGTTCTTCTTCTCAGCTGCGAAGTAGGAGCCATCAGATGCCGTGGTCTTCTGGTACTGCTCTGTCACAGTAACTCCATGACAGTTATTCTGTGGGCCATTGCAAATAAATTATTTTTTTCACTGACGATTTGGTGTGTGAGAAAAAAAATCATAGTATGCACTATTTTCCACCGGAAATTGGATGAGACTCACCTATTCAAGTCTATGGGTGCGTGAAAGAAATTGGGTGCCACAATATAGCATGTCATTTTTACAGATACATTGCAATTCTGCTACATAGGAAACTGTAAGTGGTCTTGTAAATAATTAATAGCTGGTAATTAAAAAAACGGATTTCATATGGACTACAAACGGATGACAAGTAATAAAAAAATCTTCCCACTTTTCAGGATGATATTCTGAATGATTTTTTATACTGTCGTGTGAAACTATCCTAGAAGGAAGAAATTTGTGTAATGCTACCTATAGGTAGCTATCCCGTAAGCCAATATTTTATTACCTAAAAGAACCTTGAAACGTGACTAGGGGATCCAGTTGGATAAACACGTGGGTGGGCTTTGCTACTGGAGTGAATCAATTGTTCAGAAAAGATGATGAGGAAAATGCTTTTTATTCACAACACCTGACTAGGTATTTTCTACCAACCACGCTAACAAGTAGCCTGCTGTGTAGTAACCAAAAGACATTGACTTGCAGGGTGGTAACCAATACATGGCACTGGAAAGCCAGTTTTCTTCTTCTTGGCAGATGGCCAATATGCTCATCCTGGCTAAATTTTTTTCCTAGCTAAATAACTCAATTACATTTAGCTGGATAACTAATACTTTGGTTCCTCTGTTTCAATCTTTTCCCAGTATGTTTTGTACACTAGTTCCAAAAATCTGTGCATCTGGTGCCCTAAAGTGCCCACCAAATAATACAAATCATTTCAAGCAGTTCTAAAAAGAAATCTAGAATAGTCTTTGAATTAGACGTAGTCGATAACTACAGTTTTGTTTTGTTTTTTGCAAACGCAAACTTCTAGAGACTGATAGATTGCAGATGTAACCGTATGACCACGGGAACTCCAGTGACATAAAATGTGTCCACATTTTTACGTAGCTATAACTCCCAATTACTTATACTACCATTCAAAAGTTTAGGGTCACTTAAAAATTTCCAAATTTTTGAAAGAAAAGCAGTTTTTTCCAATGAAGCTAATATTAAATGATTCAGAAATACACTCTATAAATTGTTAATGTGGTAAATCACTATTCTAGCTGCAAACGTCTGGTTTGTAATGCAATATCTTCATAGGTGTATAGAGGCCCATTTCCAACAACCACCACCCCAGTGTTCTTATGGTACTTTGTGTTTGCTAACTGTGTAATAAGGCTAATAGATGGTTAGAATACCCTTGAAAACCTTTGTGCAAGTATGTTAGCACAGTTGAAAATAGTTTGGCTGATTAGAGAACCTATAAACCTGACCTTCCTTTGAGCTAGTTGAGAATCTGGAGCATTACATTTGTTGGTTCCATTAAACTCTCAAAATGGCCAGAAAAAAAGAACTTTCATGTGAAACTCGACAGTCTATTCTTGTTCTTAGAAACAAAGGCTATTCCATGCAATAAATTGCCAAGAAACTGAAAATTTCCTACAACGGTGTGTACTACTCCTTTCAGAGGAGAGCACAAACAGGCTCTAACCAGAGTAGAAAGAGAAGTGGGAGGCCTCGCTGCACAACTGAGCAACAAGACAAGTACATTAATCTGTAGTTTGAGAAATCGACGCCTCTC
The DNA here is from genome assembly GCF_032444005.1 of Ranitomeya imitator. NCBI lineage: Eukaryota > Metazoa > Chordata > Amphibia > Anura > Dendrobatidae > Ranitomeya > Ranitomeya imitator. Next base: position 471,560,414 of record NC_091285.1, read on the forward strand.
AGGTCCTCAACTGGCAGCTTCATTAAATAGTACACGCAAAACGCAAGTGTCAATGTCTACAGTGAAGAGGCGACTCCGGGATGCTGGCCACAGGGCAGAGTGGCAAAGAAAAAGCCATATCTGTGACTGGCTAATAAAAGGAAAATGTCAATATGGGCAAAAGAACACAGACATTGAACAGAGGAAGATTGGGAAAAAAGTGTTAGGACAGACAAATCCAAGTTTGAGGTGTTTGGATCACACAGAAGAACATTTGTGAGACGCAAGACAACTGAAAAGATGCTGGAAGAGTGCCTGACGCCATCTGTCAAGCATCGTGGAGGTAATGTGATGGTCTGGGGTTGCTTTAGTGCAAGTAAAGTAGGAGATTTGTACAAGGTAAAAGGGATATTGAATAAGGAAGGCTATCACTCCATTTTGCAATGCCAAGCCATACCCTTTGAACAGCGCTTAATTGGAGCCAATTTCATCCTACAACAGGACAATGACCCAAAAGCACACCTCCAAATTATGCAAGAACTATTTAGGGAAGAAGCAGGCAGCTGGTATTCTATCTGTAATGGAGAGGCCAGCGCAGTCACCAGATCTCAGCCCCATTGAGCTGTTGTGGGAGCAACTTGACCGTATGGTATGCAAAAAGTGCCCATCAAGCCAAACCAACTTGTGGGAGGGGCTTCTGGAAGCATGGGGTGAATTTTCTCCAGATTACCTCAGCAAATTAACTGCTAGAATGCCAAAGGTCTGCTATGCTGTAATTGCTGCAAAGGGAGCATTCTTTGACGAAAGCTAAGTTTGAAGGAGAAAATTATTATTTCAAATAAAAATATTTGTTTTGAACCTTGTCAATGTCTGGAGTCTGGACTAGATTTTCAATTCATTTGGCAACTCGTTTGATTAATAAAAGTATGAGTTTTCATGAAAAACACAAAAGTGTCTGGGTGACCCTAAACTTTTGAACAGTAGTGTATATTATTTTATTCAAAACAATAAGCTAATAGAATCTGCGTAAGTGATGTCAATCATAATGGCAACAGTAATTATGGCAGAATTCAGATGTCTGTATATGAGAATCCTAGTACTGACCGTAATTTTCATACTGACTGACGGTCTCCTGAGCGACTGCTGGACTCCTTTAGGCTATGTGCACACGTTGCGGTTTTTACCACGGGACCGCGGCGATTTTGATGCTGCGGGTCCGCAGCAGTTTCCATTGCATTTACAGTAAACATGTAAACCAATGGGAAACCCCAAACAGCTGTGCACATGCTTCGGGAAAAAAAGTGCAGAAACGCAGCGGTTTACAATCCGCAGCATGTCACTTCTTTGTGCAGAATCACAGCGATTCTGCACACATAGATATGCATTGATCTGCTTGATATGCCCACCATGCGGGAAGTAAGCAGATAATGTGTGGTTGCTACCCGGTGTGGAGGAGAGGAGCCTCTCCTCCAGGCCCTGGGAACCATATTTGTGGTAAAAAAAAATAATTAAAATAAAAAATAATGATATACTCACCTCCCAGTGCTGTACGCGGCCGTTCAGTCTCAGGGTTGCTATGCGAGCAGGACCTGCGGTGACGTCGCGTCACATGACCGTGACGTCACGAAGGTCCTTCTCGCATAGCATCTTTGGAACCGGACTGCCGCCTGCAGCACCGAGGAGATCGGGACGTCAGAGGGTGAGTATAACCATTTTTTTTCATTTTTAACATTACTATTGATGCTGCATCTGCAGCATCAATAGTAAAACAAGTGCAGGAGTAAAACCCGCAGCGGAAACCACAAGACAAACCTGATAAATCTGCAGGGATAACAGCAGCGGTTTTGCCCTGCAGATTTTTCAAATCCGCTGCGAGAGAACCCGCAGGGACCCTTCCTACGTGTGCACATAGCCTTAAAGTAGAAACACTTTGCACTCCTATTTGGTGTGTTCGTCAAGAAAATATCCTGACCTAAACTCATTAGTCTAATAGGCATATGTGAGGCTGTTGAGTTCAGGTCACTTCAGAAGTTGTGGTTCTTAGATATGGGCCGTGGCTTGCAGATGACTGAATGTCACCTAAATGTTAGAATGACCAATGTTATATAATCTTTTTTCTTTGCTAGGTAAAGTGATTGAGATGGTTATCAAATATTGAAAAATAATTCTGCTTAATGTAAATGATCACCTATAAATAAATAATATGTAGGGACCCATCAGTTTTGAGACCACCTTGACGTTTGTTGAAGGGCTTGCATTAATTGGACAAAATATGTGCTAAGAGTCTCATTTTTTCCTAGTATTCAGAAGCAGTATTTCTATTTATGTTTCATATATATCACATTGACATGCTTTAGCACGATAGAGTGCAACTTTTTTTTTGTATAATGTATATAATATACGATCACCTCTTCACCAAATTGATCCCACCAATCACAAGAAAGGGGGGCCTTGTTTGTCTCATTTTCACTTGGCCATAGGACCAAACCAAGAGATGTTGAATGGAGCAGCTTAATTCTAAGACTATGCTACAGAAAATACAAGGGTAGCCAAGAGCCAAGCAGTTAGGTTATAATTTAAGTAAGCCAGAATAATTATAGTTATAGTATTTATTTATATATACAATTGCAAAAAGTAAGAGCAGCACAGAAAAAACAGATTTAGGCTGTGTTCACACGTTGCGTTTTTTTCGCGTTTTTTTTCGCGGTTTTTCCCAATAAAAACGCTATAAAACCACAAAAAAAACGCATACAATAAGCATCCCATCATTTAGAATGAATTCCGGATGTTTTGTGCACATGATGCGTTTTTTTCCGCAAAAAAAACGCATACCGCACAAAATCCGGACATGCTCTATCTTTTTGCATTTTTTTTGCGGATTTCCCACTCCAAAATGCATTAGGAAGTGTCCGGAAAAAAACGCGGCAAAAACGCGTCAAAACCGCTGCAAAATCGCAGCAAAAACGCACGCGGTTTTCTTGCGGATTTCATGCAGAAAATGTCCGGAATTCTCAGGAATTTTCTGCATGAATTCCTGAACGTGTGCACATAGCCTTAGGGTGCAAAGCTCCTCAGGCATGTACCATGTATTCTAGAAGTCCAAAAAATTAGAAGCAGCACACCGTTATGGATAAAGTTTTGAAGGTGTTCAAATTTTAATAGCCCATCATTGCGACATTTCAGCTCATGAAGAGCCTCTCTCAAGCCTTGAGAAAGGCTCTCTATGAGCTGAAACGTCACCATGATGGGCTATTGAAATTTGAGCACCTTCAAAACTTCATCCATAAAGGTGAGCTGCCTCGAATTTTTTGGACTTCTTGAGATATATATATATATATATATATATATATACACATATACATAAAGCTGAATGTGTGTATGTATATATGTGTGTATGTCCGGGATTGGCATCTGCTCCGTCTATGGCCACAAAATTTTGCACAGTCACACGTCTGGACCCCGAGAGCTTCATAGGCTATGTTGTGAGGCGAAATTTTAACCCTGCGCATTCCAATTCACCAAACAATTTTGCCCCTATCTACATAATGGGGAAAAAGTGAAAGGAAAAGTGTTGGAGGCAAATTGACAGCTGCCAGATGTGAACAAGTGGGACTTAAAGAATGAAAGCGATGGCGCCAAAGAGTATATACCACACAGTTGCTAAGGTGGGGCCCCGACATGGGATGCTTACCACACATGGTGATATGAACACACACTCAAAATGCGCCTACCACATGCTTGAACACATATACCACCCTCAGCACACATTTCACCACACATACACCAACCTCGCCATATAAAAGTCGAAACACAAAAGTCGCCACTCAAAACTCGCCATGCGCAAAATTTGCCACATGCAAAACTTGCCACATGCAAAACTAGGCTCACGCAAAACTCGCCACACGTGCAAAACTCACCTCATGGAAAACTCTCCACATGCAAAACTTGCACACGCGGAAAAATTGCCACATGCACAAAAGTTGCAACACAATCAAAAGTTGCCTCACACACAACTTGCACATACTCAAAACGCATAAAACTCGCCACGTGCAAAACTTTCTGCACACAACTTGCTACACTAACCTGTCACATGCAACTCGACACAAAAAGTTGCTACACGCATGTCGCCACACAAAACTCATCTCACAAAAGTCGCTACATGCATGTCGCTACACGCAACTCAACACACACAACTTGACACACGAAACTCGTTCTAAAACACACACAAATCTGGTATTATCCTTCAAAAATGGAAATCTGATTAATAAGCAGACAAACTACAAGAGCAACAAATGTACCATATAGGAAATACGGCAGCTGTCAGTCACATGACCTGTCTATTATGTGTATGTGTGAGCTAATATATACTGCCAGGGGGGAGGGCTTCCTGTTGGCTGGGGATTTATCAGGCTGCCAATAGCAACCAATCACATCTCAGCTTCTATTTTGCTACAGTTAATTAATCTGAGCTCTGATTGGTTAATATAGGCAAAAAAGGACATTCTCAGTATATCAAAGCTTGTGTGAGGTAATAGCGTGTGAGGTAATAGCATGTCAGTTAGGGTGTGTTGGTGGACAGGCTGATGTCAGTCACATTACCTCTATGTGAGAGGATATAGAAACTGCCAGTTACAGACTATTTTTGCCACAATAATGCCTCATAAGAAAAGAAATTCTATGGCACGAATGTCAGCTGATGCAAAAAGTAAAGCTGCATTACAGGCCAATGAAAAATGTGAAGACCGAGAAACAAGGCTGACACACATGAGAACAGCAACTGCTGCTTCCTCAAGAGCCAATTAACTTTCTGAGCAGAGGGAAGCGAGGCTTGCAGACAAGAGAACAATAGCTGCTTACTCAAGGGCCAAAGAACTTTCTGAGGAGAGGGAAGCGAGGCTTGCAGACATGAAAAGAAGAGCTGCTTCCTCAAGAGCCAATTAATTTTCTGAGGAGAGGGAAGTGAGGCTTGCAGACATGAAAACAAGAGCTGCTTCCTCAAGGGCCAATGAACTTTCTGAGGAGAGGGAAGCGAGGCTTGCAGTCATGAAAAGAAGAGCTGCTTCCTCAAGGGCCAATGAGTCATCTCAGCAGAGAGAAGGCCGACTTGTCACTAAGAGAATTGCTATTTCTTCCAACAGGGCACAGGAAATGGTTAGAGATTTGAAGCATGCTGCCTTTTGTTACCAGTCAAACATAAACTATCAGGATAATCCTATGGTTCTGATAGGAAAAATGGATGTGGTCTGCATGTACTGCAGTGCCCTGAAATGGAAAGATGAACCGCCAGGTTTATGCTGTGCAAATGGCAAGATAAAATTTCCACCTCTCCTGTCACCACCAGATCCCCTAAAGTCTCTGATGACAGGTACCAGTACAATATCAAAGCCTTTCTTGGACAACTCCTGCTACCAAATGACATCATTTGGTGCAACAAAAGAAATGTTTACAACAGGATTTATGCTGACATTTAAAGTTCTAGGACAGGTTTACCACTCAATTGGCTCACTGCTTCCATTACAGGGAGAAGAACCTAAATTTCTTCAACTCTTCTTCATGGGAAATGCAGAAGCAGAGGCTTAGCGGAAATGCTCTTTAATTCCTAACACTTGCCTTGATATTGTCACTATTTTGCAGCAGTTCTTTCACTCCAACAATCCATATGTTCAACTGTGTAATGGAACAAGACTCTTGATTAAGAACCTGTTTCCACTTGTAACTGAGGCAACCATTTTGACAGGATGTGCCACAGGAGAAGATGTTTTTATTCCAACAATTCCTCTCATTCCATCTGATTTGCCTATTGATTTTAAACGCCTCCAGTTTCCTATTCGACTGGCTTTTGCTATGTGCATCAACAAGGCTCAGGGACAGTCCTTGAAAGTAGTTGGAATCGATTTACAATCTCCATGCTTTTCTCATGGTCAACTTTGTGGCCTGTTCAAGAGTTGGAACAGCCAAAAACCTGTTTGTCTTTGCACCTGAAGGAAAAACTAAGAATGTAGTTTTTCAAAAAGCTTTCGAATAAGTACATTACTTGGCCAATTTAGTTAAATCTGTGTGGAATATCTCTGGTGTTCAATTATATGTTGTGAATTGTTTCTATTAGCTTAGTTTTTGCCTTTTTAATAACTATATTTCTATCTATTTGTCTTGTGGTTTTTGTGTGCAGAATAATTTTTTGTTGAAACGTCTTATTTTCTTAACAGCATGTATTAACCCGGGCGAAGCTGGCTAGTACATTATTTATATATATATATATATATATATATATATATATATATATATATATATATGTATGTGTATATATATATATATATATGTATGTGTATATATATATATATATATATATATATATATATATACAGTGGGGCAAAAAAGTATTTAGTCAGTCAGCAATAGTGCAAGTTCCACCACTTAAAAAGATGAGAGGCGTCTGTAATTTACATCATAGGTAGACCTCAACTATGGGAGACAAACTGAGAAAAAAATTCCAGAAAATCACATTGTCTGTTTTTTTTATCATTTTTTTTGCATATTATGGTGGAAAATAAGTATTTGGTCAGAAACAAACAATCAAGATTTCTGGCTCTCACAGACCTGTAACTTCTTCTTTAAGAGTCTCCTCTTTCCTACACTCATTACCTGTAGTAATGGCACCTGTTTAAACTTGTTATCAGTATAAAAAGACACCTGTGCACACCCTCAAACAGTCTGACTCCAAACTCCACTATGGTGAAGACCAAAGAGCTGTCAAAGGACACCAGAAACAAAATTGTAGCCCTGCACCAGGCTGGGAAGACTGAATCTGCAATAGCCAACCAGCTTGGAGTGAAGAAATCAACAGTGGGAGCAATAATTAGAAAATGGAAGACATACAAGACCACTGATAATCTCCCTCGATCTGGGGCTCCACGCAAAATCCCACCCCATGGGGTCAGAATGATCACAAGAACGGTGAGCAAAAATCCCAGAACCACGCGGGGGGACCTAGTGAATGAACTGCAGAGAGCTGGGACCAATGTAACAAGGCCTACCATAAGTAACACACTACGCCACCATGGACTCAGATCCTGCAGTGCCAGACGTGTCCCACTGCTTAAGCCAGTACATGTCCGGGCCCGTCTGAAGTTTGCTAGAGAGCATTTGGATGATCCAGAGGAGTTTTGGGAGAATGTCCTATGGTCTGATGAAACCAAACTGGAACTGTTTGGTAGAAACACAACTTGTCGTGTTTGGAGGAAAAAGAATACTGAGTTGCATCCATCAAACACCATACCTACTGTAAAGCATGGTGGTGGAAACATCATGCTTTGGGGCTGTTTCTCTGCAAAGGGGCCAGGACGACTGATCCGGGTACATGAAAGAATGAATGGGGCCATGTATCGTGAGATTTTGAGTGCAAACCTCCTTCCATCAGCAAGGGCATTGAAGATGAAACGTGGCTGGGTCTTTCAACATGACAATGATCCAAAGCACACCGCCAGGGCAACGAAGGAGTGGCTTCGTAAGAAGCATTTCAAGGTCCTGGAGTGGCCTAGCCAGTCTCCAGATCTCAACCCTATAGAAAACCTTTGGAGGGAGTTGAAAGTCCGTGTTGCCAAGCGAAAAGCCAAAAACATCACTGCTCTAGAGGAGATCTGCATGGAGGAATGGGCCAACATACCAACAACAGTGTGTGGCAACCTTGTGAAGACTTACAGAAAACGTTTGACCTCTGTCATTGCCAACAAAGGATATATTACAAAGTATTGAGATGAAATTTTGTTTCTGACCAAATACTTATTTTCCACCATAATATGCAAATAAAATGTTAAAAAAACAGACAATGTGATTTTCTGGAATTTTTTTCTCAGTTTGTCTCCCATAGTTGAGGTCTACCTATGATGTAAATTACAGACGCCTCTCATCTTTTTAAGTGGTGGAACTTGCACTATTGCTGACTGACTAAATACTTTTTTGCCCCACTGCATATATATATATACATAAATATATATATATATATATATATATATATATATATATATATATATATATATATAGGCTGTACTACCCAGCTTCGCCCGGGTTAATACATGCTGTTAAGAAAATAAGATGTTTTATATTATATAGATATACATATATATATAAGCAATATAAACCTATTCTATTTCAAAGCACATTAACCCTACCTATGATGAATAATGCTAGAGTAGCTTTTGTTATACCAAGAGTTATCAATCCTAAATTCTAAATAGCATTTTTTAAGGTTAAAGCCATATACATGTGTGTTCTCTAAAATATTTCCACTCCTTAAGATAATAACCAAGCACAATATTTAATGATGAGGAACTCATTTTGTACATTTAGTAGATTTAAAAAGACAAGAATAAATATACTGCATGTTATTTTATACTTGTAAAACCGCATGGGTTGGAGAAAAATTGCCGTCTGACCAAATAAATCACAGACAACGAGAAATAAGTGATTTTTTGAATGTGTCCTGGCAGGGAGAAAAACAGAAGTGCACTGTGTTTTTTTTTTTCAGAGGTCTCAACATTTCCACTTTGCACAGATGAAGCACTCTTAAGAAAATCGTTTTCATGAAGTAATAATGTAGTTTTTAACCTAAGCCCTACATCATAGTTTTGGCTTTTTCAGTGTTATGTCAAGAGTAAAATGCAGAATCAATGAAGTCTACTGGGTAATCAGAAGTCATAAAATAGTGTATTATGTCTGCTATTAAATTGCACTCATTGTACCATGGGATGGCGTCTTCACTTATCTGCATAAAATCAGTTGCTAAAAAATTATAAACAAGCCAATAATATATTGTAATTTGTCATGTGAAATGTGATGTCTTTTTAATTGGAATATCATTCTAGTTAACTGTCTACTCCGTATCTGTTAATTTGACTGTATGAGCACAATATAAGTTACAGCCAGTAAGCTGTAAAACTGTAACTATGTTTTTAAATCTTTTTGTAATTGATGGATTCAATTCAATTTTAAAATCTAACCCATTGGTGGAGCCACAAGTGATCATCAAGTAATCCCCTATCTTGTTGACCTTGCTGATTACATTGCATGTCCTTGATAGACAACTTGATTCAGGGACAGTGAAGGCTCACTGTACTTTAACACAACTTGATTTCATTCAAAGAGAACCTATCCACACAATCTAGAAATGTAAAGACATGACCATAATGGCGCTCTATTACAGATTACATTGATTTCTTTGGTGAAGAAATCAGTTTTGTGGTTCTTGTTTAATCAGTATTTAAAGTTTTATTCAAATGAGATTACTGTGCACAGCAGGGCCGGCGTCAGCACCCGGCACACTGGGCAAATGCCGGGGCCCTGGGGAGAGAGGGGGGCCCACTCACTTCATAGATACAGCTGGGAGAGCAGAGCAGGAGATAATGTGCTCTCTCCGCCCACAAAGTCACTGCTGGCTGCGTTCTCTTAACCCCTATGTGCCAGCTCTGACACAAGCATCTTCTCACTCAGTGAGTGCAGCCAGGCAGGCACACATAGGGGTTAAGAGAAGGCAGCCAGTGTGACATTGTTTGTGGGCGGAGAGAGCACGTTCTCTGCTCTGATCTCCGCCCCTGGCTGGCTGCAGTGCTGCTGAAGTTATGAGGCAGATTCAGGAGAAGCTCCTAGTCCTACCAGTGCCTGAGTGAGTGGCGCTGCTATATACTACGTGGGCTGCGCTGCTATATACTACGTGGGCTGCTATATACTACGTGGGCTGCGCTGCTATATACTACGTGGGCTGCGCTGCTATATACTACGTGGGCTGCGCTGCTATATACTACGTGGGCTGCGCTGCTATATACTACGTGGGCTCGGCTGCGCTGCTATATACTACGTGGGCTGCGCTGCTATATACTACGTGGGCTGCTATATACTACGTGGGCTGCGCTGCTATATACTACGTGGGCTGTGCTATATACTACATGGGCTGCTATATGCTACGTGGGCTGCTATATGCTACGTGGGCTGCTATATACTACGTGGGCAGTGTTATATACTACATGGCTGTGTTTATATGCGATCATGAATCGGGGTATGTGTTAAAGGGGGGGCCCACTGAGACTCTTTCGCCCGGGGCCCTCAAAAACCTGGAGCCGGCCCTGGTGCACAGGTTCAGGTCTGGGGGTGTAGGGTCTTCTGCTCCTTTCCCTACACCTGCCTCTGGTGTTTCAATGACAGGTCACTGATTTTTTTGGGTGGTGCTCAGGCTTTCAAGAAAATAGCATCACAGGCAGTGCATGTTCAATAAAGACAATTTTATTGAAGACCAGAAAACCAACTGTGAAATCAAATCGTTCATGTTCTGCCCACGCAAATGACTGTGATGCGAAATTTCAAACAGTAGGCAGGGCACTGAAAAATCAATGACCTGTCGTTGAAATACCAGAGGCAGACAGAGGGGCTGAACCAGGAGAAGACCCTATCTCCAACCTCACTGTTGTGCAAAGAAATCTTACTAGAAGAAAACTTCAAATGCTGATTAAACAAGAACTACAAGTGGGGGGTTTCTTCACCAAAGGCATCAAGTATATCTGCACCATTATTGCCATACCTTTATTGTACATTGATAAATCATGCTGACAGGTTCTCTTTAATAATATGATAAATGGACAATCTACAAATAACTATTAAACGTTTGAGATGAGCAGATCAGGCAAAATTTTACCAGGATTTTTGATTCGCCAAGAAGTTATTCGCCACTATTTTAATGCCAGTTACTATGCTTTAGGGTCTGGGACTGCATTTCCCAGAGCATAATAAACATAATATGTAAGAAATAATAAAAAATACTTATTCTCACCTATCTGGCCCTATCTATTGCATCCTGTCTGCTGTCCGGTCCTTCATGCCTCCATCGCATTTCTGGCCAGGAATTCACTCTAGGCCAGTGCTACCGGCTGCGAGCAGGCATCAGAGTTAACTACACATGTGCCGTGACCTGGCTGAAAATCGTGACCAGGTGCTCACCGTAGGCCAGGTCTTCAGGCAGCAAGTAGGCCCCAGAGCATTTGCAGTGAATTCCAAAGCCTGCTTCCTGATGATGATAGCCCCAGCCTAGAGTGATGGAGGACCAGACAGTGGGCAGGGATCAGCGAGGGTGGCAATTGAGGTAAGTGGCTGGCAAATGATTAACACTAGGACTACTGGTATAGTCATTTTGACTACCTACTTGCATTAGTTCTAGTCAGGGTTCACGAGTCCAGTAGTCCTAGTGTTAAAAAGACAAAAAAAAGTACTCACCACTGAATCAACTTCCTGGCAGCTGGTTCTACTGCTTTTGGCCTGCTGTCTCGTCTTCCCCGCTCTCGTCATGTCACATCTCTGTCCCGGTGTTCACTTTAGAAGGGACTTTTAGCCACAATTAGGTCACTGTACATGTTACAGGGCCTGCTCGCAGTGAGAATCCCCGACCTAGAGTGAACACCGGGCCAGAGATGTGATGCGACTTAGGGAAAGGGACACTGGGCAGGGGGTAGCGGGGCCAGCCAGAGATGTGAGCAGTGAGGCAAGTATGTTTTTGACTCTTTCAGCCTTTTACCAGTCATTTACCAATCAAAATGGCAACCGCAGCTGACTGCCATTTTGCTGAATTTGTGTGGAAGATAATTTTAAAAAATCTGTATTTTCCGTAATGCTTTTATTTTAAAGTAACATTCAAGTAGAATTTATTTTCACTGCCCCCCCCCCCCCCCAAAAAAAAAATGCTCAACTCTAATGAAAATGATGTCTTAGCCCTGAAATAACACTGAACTGAAGTACTGGCCACTAGTTATATCCCTTCAGTCTAATTTGCTGTCTAATGCTTCTTGTGAAGTATACAAATGCTAATAGAACTCACCAACTCCCACTCAAACAGAATTGATGCATGAGAATCAAAACCATTCATTAACATATTACAAAGTACATTGGTACGTACACCAAAAACAGTCTTAACTTGTGGTTGATGATGGCATTGAGACCTTGCTTTTTTATATTTTTTCTATTAAAAGGACAGGTGATTGGAGCTTTGTCCACTGCCTTTGAAGTGCTTAGCTTATGCAGCCTTGATATGCAAAGGAGTGCCAGTGTGTATTGTTCTTTACTTATATTAGGCAGAACTCTTACTTTCATTTCTTTTTATAACAAGATTGTGCAACAGATGGGTACATTCACATATAATTTGGAGCTATTTGGCCTGTTGCATAGATGGTTAATGATGGCACCATTAATTGCATTTTCTGGATAACTATAGTTTGTGCAGCTCTATCTACTTGCTTATAACTTTGAGCTGGGTAGTGCAGTATAATATTATGGAGATAGATTTTATGTCTTAATGTGCATAACAGCCATTTTTATGTAGCATTCTATCTTTAATTTATAAAATAAAATGTGGCTGGAATATGTCGCCAAAATCTATGCCTATTAGATTTACGTTAAAAGGAATGGATCTCCTATGCTATTTTTGTAGTAAGTAAACCTTATTCTTGTTTTCAAATCTGTTTGTTTTCAGATCGTAAATATTTTATTCTATTTTCTACACATAATTAAGGAGAAAGCCTTATTAACTGAGCTATTGTTGTCATGGACTTTTTTTTTTTTTTTTACATTTTTTCTATGGTTCTGATTGGCGGGAAGATGTTGACTATCGCCGATCACTCCCAGCTCAGAGTGGCCACGAACCTCTCCTGCCAGTGATTTTCCTGCTTTCTGACATGTTGGCAGTAACGTCCCATTGACAGAACAAAGTGAAAGAAAATAAGTTGCTCTTTCGATTTGGCGACACTGCCGACATCATGTTAACAGCCGGCGCCTCGCTGCGTTAGTTTGAGCCAGTTGTCAATCCACCTCCAGGAGAGTCATCAGTCCATATCTACCATGAGCTAGGAGAGATCATGGCAGGGCAGTATCGGGAGGTATTTGGAAACTGCCTGATGATAATTACTGAAATCCAAAAATAAATGAAACATGGGAAGCCCCCTTAACAGTTTTCAAAGATATGTATTATACTAGGTGAATCAATCATAGATAGCAATACACAATCTTTGAATCATTGACTTTATAGGAGAGTTTTGTAGGCATGCTCTGTGGATAGTCATTGTGCAGGGAAGCAGTGGAGGTGAGCTGTGACATCAATTATTGTAAATTGTGTGATCCTATATTATAAGAGAAGTGATGTATGCAGGAAAATAGTCTAATCTAAAAGGGATTGTCCACGTTCACGATCTCAGCAACGTATCTCTAGTATAGATCACCAATATCAAATCGGTGGGGTCAGACTCTCGGGAGGTGTTTTGAGCTCCGTTTGGATGTAAACAGTGAACGAAGCTGAAATGTCACATTACCTTTTATTGTAGTGGCCGTTGCTGAGAACTGCAAGTCAGTTTCTACTCCTTACTAGAGTTGAGCGACCTTTTCCTTTTTAGAGTCGAGCCGGGTTTCGCGAAATCCGACTATCTCAAAAGTCGAGTCGAGTGGAATCGGCCGATTATCGCGAAAAGTCGGGGATCGACCGAAACACCAAACCCAATGCAAGTCAATGGGGGAGCATAGTCGGCAGTGAGTAGAGGCCAGGAAAACATGTACAGAGCCCATTGTATTGGCAAAAACATCCATTCTTGCTACTGAAGCTTGTCAATCGTAATTTAGCTTATAATAATTGTAAGGCATTTGAAATTGGGGGTCATTTGGCTAAAGTTGTGGGGGGTAGGGCTGGTTCAAGCAATTAGTGGGCCCAGGACATCTGGACCACGTCACGGCAGTGGAGCAGGGAGAGGTAAGTATTTCAACTTTGCAAGTGCTGTGATCCTGAGCAAGCAGGGGGGCCCCCTCGTTGGCATTGGCACTGGCACAGGGCCCCTCAAAGTACAGCGGTGTGTTTGCACGGCGGGGGCGCCTCCCACCGGCAGCAACACTTTTGCGTACTATGAGGGGCCCTGTGCCAGTGACGTCGCCAACGAGTATTCCTCCCCCCACCTGATGAAGGAACCTGCACCTTCATCTGCACCTTCCTCTTTGTCCCCGCGTAAGGTGGTATGGTATGCGGGAAGGGGGACCTGACTTTCAGCAGGGTCACAATCTTGCAGTGTAGCGTGCACGGGGAATGTTGCGTTATGGGTCAATGTACCAGCAGACTCATCAATCACTGGCTGGGCAATGGGCAGGATGAGGAGGAAACACAGATATAGGCCCAAAGACTAAAGTGGGCTAAATGCAGTTCAAAATTGGTAACCGGACTAACCAGGGGGCATTGATTTGTTCAGTGGAGGACAACTGGAATGAGAGGCTGACACAGAGAGTAGGCCCAAATCTGTAAGTAGTCTAAATGCAGTTCAAAATTGGCAAGAGTAGTAAACAGGCGGCACAGCTTTGTTCACTGTAGGAGAACAGCAAGGAGCGGCAGACACAGATAGAAGGCCCCAACCCAACTAGTAGGCCCACTGCAGTTTTAAAATCCCGATAGGCTGAAAGCCAGATAATTGTAGGTGATTTTCTGTAAAGAGGACAGCTGTATTGAGTGGCGCAGCCAGACACTACAAATAGGCCTTAAACCACAAAGTTGGCTCGACGCTGGTTTAAAAAAGGTTACATGGGTATACGTTCTGCATTGTTGTGCTCAGTGGAGGACAATTGGAAGGAGGGACCGCAGAAAGACTTTGTAGGCGTAAAATTACAAAATAGGCTCTATGCAGCTTCGATTAAGTGGCAACCTGGAGAACACCTTGGAGCGGCAGACAACGTCTCTACGACCCAGACCCAACTTGTAGGCCTAATGTAGTGTTGTTTCAACAACTACTTAAGACGAGCATGAAGATTGAAGCTATGGAGAGGAAACCTGGAGAACACCTTGGAGCGGAAGACACCGTCTCTACAACCCAGACCCAACTTGTAGGCCAAATGCAGTGTTGTTTTCAACAACTACTAAACAAGAGCTTTAAGATTGAAGCAATGGAGAGGCAACCTGGGGAACACCTTGGAGTGGAACACACTGTCTCTACACCCCTGACCCAACTTGTAGGTCGAATGCAGTGTTGTTTTCAACAACTACTAAACAAGAGCTTTAAGATTGAAGCAATGGAGAGGCAACCTGGGGAACACCTTGGAGTGGAACACACTGTCTCTACACCCCTGACCCAACTTGTAGGCCGAATGCAGTGTTGTTTTCAACAACTACTAAACAAGAGCTTTAAGATTGAAGCAATGGAGAGGCAACCTGGGGAACACCTTGGAGCGGAACACACCGTCTCTACACCCCTGACCCAACTTGTAGGCCGAATGCAGTGTTGTTTTCAACAACTACTAAACGAGAGCCAGAAGATTGGAGCAATGGAGAGGAAACCTGGGGAACACCTTGGAGTGGAACACACCGTCTCTACACCCCTGACCCAACTTTAGGCCGAATGCAGTGTTGTTTTCAACAACTACCAAACAAGAGCTTTAAGATTGAAGCAATGGAGAGGCAACCTGGGGAACACCTTGGAGTGGAACACACCGTCTCTACACCCCTGACCCAACTTTAGGCCGAATGCAGTGTTGTTTTCAACAACTACCAAACAAGAGCTTTAAGATTGAAGCAATGGAGAGGCAACCTGGGGAACACCTTGGAGCGGAACACACCGTCTCTACACCCCTGACCCAACTTGTAGGCCGAATGCAGTGTTGTTTTCAACAACTACTAAAAGAGAGCCAGAAGATTGAAGCAATGGAGAGGCAACCTGGGGAACACCTTGGAGTGGAACACACCATCTCTACACCCCTGACCCAACTTGTAGGCCGAATGCAGTGTTGTTTTCAACAACTACTAAACAAGAGCTTTAAGATTGAAGCAATGGAGAGGCAACCTGGGGAACACCTTGGAGTGGAACACAACGTCTCTACACCCCTGACCCAACTTGTAGGCCGAATGCAGTATTGTTTTCAAGAATTACTAAACAAGAGCTTTAAGATTGAAGCAATGGAGAGGCAACCTGGGGAACACCTTGGAGTGGAACACACCGTCTCTACACCCCATACCCAATTTGTAGGCCTAATGCAGTGTAGTTTTCAACAACTACTAAACGAGAGTCAGAAGATCGAAGCAATGGCGAGGAAACCTGGGGAACACCTTGGAGCGGCAGACACCGTTAGTAGGCCCTACCGAAGTAGTAGCCCCAATGCAGTTTTCAAATTCCTAGAGGCTGAAAACAAGACTATTGACGCTCAGCTTCTTTCAAAGGAGGACAGCTGTATTGAGTGGCATAGACAGACACAGGTAGTAGGCCTTAAAACAAAAATGTGGCTCAATGCAGTCTAAAAAAGGTTACAGGGGAACACAGACAGCATTGGTCTGGTCAGTGGAGGACAATTTCAATTATGGACCGCAGACAGACTTTGTACGCCTACTATTAAAAAAAGGATGCTCTATGCAATTAAAAATAGGTTCCAGGGGTCCACGGGCACCAGTGGTGTGGTCAGTGGAGGAGTATTGGAAGGAGGGACCGCAGACAGGCATAGTAGGCCTAACATAACAAAATATGGCTGTAGGCACTTTAAAATTGGTTCCCGGGGTACACGGGCAGCAATGGTCTGGTCAGTGGAGGACAAGTGTAAGGCGGGACCGCAGACAGGCGTAGTAGGCCTAACATAATAAAATATGGCTGTAGGCACTTTAAAATTGGTTCCAGGGGCACACGGGCAGCAGTAGACAGGTCAGTGGACGCCTAGTGGAAGGAGGGACCGCAGACAGGCTTCGAAGGCCTAACATAATAAAATATCGCTGTAGGCACTTTAAAATTGGTTCCAGGGGCACACGGGCAGCAGTAGACAGGTCAGTGGACGCCTAGTGGAAGGAGGGACCGCAGACAGGCTTCGAAGGCCTAACATAATAAAATATGGCTGTAGGCACTTTAAAATTGGTTCCAGGGGCACACGGGCAGCAGTAGACAGGTCAGTGGACGCCTAGTGGAAGGAGGGACCGCAGACAGGCTTCAAAGGCCTAACATAATAAAATATGGCTGTAGGCACTTTAAAATTGGTTCCAGGGGCACACGGGCAGCAGTAGACAGGTCAGTGGATGCCTAGTGGAGGGAGGGACCGCAGACAGGCTTCAAAGGCCTAACATAATAAAATATGGCTGTAGGCACTTTAAAATTGGTTCCAGGGGTACACGGGCAGCAGTAGACAGGTCAGTGGAGGCCTAGTGGAAGGAGGGACCGCAGACAGGCTTCAAAGGCCTAACATAATAAAATTGGGCTCTAGGCACTTTATAATTGGTTCCAGGGGTACACGGGCAGCAGTAGACAGGTCAGTGGAGGCCTAGTGGAAGGAGGGACCGCAGACAGGCTTCGAAGGCCTAACATAATAAAATTGGGCTGTAGGTACTTTATAATTGGTTCCAGGGGTACACGGGCAGCAGTGGTGTGGTCAGCGGAGGACAATTTGAATTAGGGACTGCAGACAGACTTTGTAGGCTGTCCCCTGTGGACCATGCATCCAACACATTAACCCAGTGCGCCGTAATGGACACGTAACTTTTTGTGGACATGCCTACTGGTCCTTGCGTCTCTTGTCAGGTGCACCTTTCTACTGTTTGATTGCCTGAGTGCTATGACAATGCAGACTTTTTCATGCCGGTGGAGGGCTGGGATGGCTTTTCTCGCAAAAGAAGTGTCGACTGGGTAGCTTGAACCGTGGTACAGCGTAGTTAATCTGGGCTTTATAAATATAAAACAAAGAAAAAAAGTAGGCTCCATGCACTTTCAGCTGGGTTCCAGGAGTACACGGCCAGCATTGGTCTGGTCAGTAGAGAACTATTGGAAGGAGGGACCGCAGACAGGCTTACAAGGCCTAACATAATAAAATTGGGCTGTAGGCACTTTATAATTGGTTCGAGGGGTACACTGGCAGCAGTGGTCTGGTCAGTGGAAGTCTAGTGGAAGGAGGGACCGCAGACAGGCTTCGAAGGCCTAACATAATAAAATTGGGCTGTAGGCACTTTATAATTGGTTCCAGGGGTACACGGGCAGCAGTAGACAGGTCAGTGGAGGCCTAGTGGAAGGAAGGACCGCAGACAGGCTTCGAAGGCCTAACATAATAAAATGTGGCTGTAGGCACTTTAAAATTGGTTCCAGGGGCACACGGGCAGCAGTAGACAGGTCAGTGGAGGCCTAGTGGAAGGAGGGACCGCAGACAGGCTTCGAAGGCCTAACATAATAAAATTGGGCTGTAGGCACTTTAAAATTGGTTCCAGGGGCACACGGGCAGCAGTAGACAGGTCAGTGGAGGCCTAGTGGAAGGAGGGACCGCAGACAGGCTTTGAAGGCCTAACATAATAAAATTGGGCTGTAGGCACTTTATAATTGGTTCCAGGGGTACACAGGCAGCAGTAGACAGGTCAGTGGAGGCCTAGTGGAAGGAGGGACCGCAGACAGGCTTCAAAGGCCTAACATAATAAAATTTGGCTGTAGGCACTTTGAATTCTCTTGCAGGGGTACACAGGCAGCATTGGTGTTGTCAGCGGAGGCCGATTGTAATGAGTGTCTGCCAGTTAGTAGTCCCAAACAATAAATACATGTTAATGTCTCGCATTACAACAAAACGAAAACACAAAAGGGTGCAATCATTAGGTACAGGGGTGGATCCTCTGCGTAGTTTCAGACCTAGTAATTTGGCGCAAAGTATTTACTTGGGTTAAATATAGGACACGGCCCCTGACTATGTTAAGTACCATCATACATGTCAACACAATGGTATTGTCAGTGGCAGGAATTTAAGGATGTCAGCGCATAGACTAAACATGGCAGCCATGAAATTCCTTCTGTTATCACTCACTACTAGTGTTGAGCGATGCCGTCCGATACTTGAAAGTATCGGTATCGGATAGTATCGGCCGATACCCGAAAAATATCGGATATCGCCGATACCGATATCCGATACCAATACAAGTCAATGGGACATCAAGTATCGGAATGTATCCTGATAGTTCCCAGGGTCTGAAGGAGAGGAAACTCTCCTTCAGGCCCTGGGATCCATAGTGAGGTGTAAAATAAAGAATTAAAATAAAAAATATTGATATATTCACCTCTCCGGCGACCCCTGGACATCACGCTGGTAACCGGCCAGCTTCTTTGTTTAAAATGAGCGCCACGCCGCGCCAGAAGCCGCGACGTCATTCGCAGGTCCTCAATTCCTAGAATTAGGAGTTTAGTGAATGAGAATGACGTCACAGCTTCTGATTGGTCGCGTGGCGGTCATGTGACCGCCACGCGACCAATCAGAAGCCGCGACGTCATTCTCAGGTCCTAAATGCGCTCATTTTAAACAAAGAAGCCGGCCGGTTACCAGAGTGATGTCCAGGGGCCGCCGGAGAGGTGAATATATCAATATTTTTTATTTTAATTCTTTATTTTACACATCCCTATGGATCCGATACCGATACCGATACCCGATACCACAAAAGTATCGGATCTCGGTATCGGAATTCTGATACCGCAAGTATCGGCCGATACCCGATACTTGCGGTATCGGAATGCTCAACACTACTCACTACCTTGCCTGCCTCAAGATCTACTGTGCCCAGCCACGACTGCGTTTCTCTCTGCAAGAACTCGGACAGAACTTCCGCGGTGTGTCTGTTGTCGCCCAAACACTTCATAGCCAATACAGCCTGCTGACGCTTGCCAGTAGCTGGCCCATAATGGGGCAACTGGTATGCAACAGTGGCAGCTGCGGATGGAGTGGTTGGGCGACTGCGGTCTGTGGACGAGCTCTCGCTTCTGCAGAAGGACGAGGAGGAGGGGGTGCGAACACCTACAGCCAACTGTTTCCTAGACCGTGGGCTAGGCAGAACTGTCCCGAAATTGATGTCCCCTGTGGACCCTGCATCCACCACATTCACCCAGTGTGCCGTGATGGACGCGTAACGTCCCTGGCCATGCCTACTGGTCCATGCATCTGTTGTCAGGTGCACCTTTGTACTCACAGATTGCCTGAGTGCATGGACGATGCGCTGTTTAACATGCTGGTGGAGACCTGGGATGGCTTTTCTCGAAAAGAAGTGTCGACTGGGTAGCTCGTAGCGTGGTTCAAAGTAGTACATCAGGGCTTTGAAAGCTTTGCTTTCAACTAACCGGTAGGGCATCATCTCTAACGAGATTAGTCTGGCTATGTGGGCGTTCAAACCCTGTGTACGCGGATGCGATGATAAGTACTTCCTTTTTCTAACCAGAGTCTCATGTAGGGTGAGCTGGACTGGAGAGCTGGAGATTGTGGAACTAGCGGGTGTGCCGGTGGACATGGCAGACTGAGAGACGGTTGGAGACGGTATTGTTTCCGCCGGTGCCCTAGATGCAGTGTTTCCTACTATGAAACTGGTGATTCCCTGACCCTGACTGCTTTGGCCTGGCAAAGAAACCTGCACAGATACTGCAGGTGGTGCGGAAAATGGTGGCCTTAGAGTGACGGCAGGGATGTAGCGTTGCTGACTAGCTTCATTGGCCGAGGGTGCTACAACCTTAAGGGACGTTTGGTAGTTAGTCCAGGCTTGCAAATGCATGGTGGTTAAATGTCTATGCATGCAACTTGTATTGAGACTTTTCAGATTCTGACCTCTGCTTAAGGTAGTTGAACATTTTTGACAGATGACTTTGTGCTGATCAATTGGATGTTGTTTAAAAAAATGCCAGACTGCACTCTTTCGAGCCTCGGATCCCTTTTCAGGCATTGCAGACTGAGCTTTAACCGAATGGCCACGCTGTCCTCCAACAGGTTTTGGCTTTGCCACGCATTTTGTCCCATCTACGGGCCCGGCAGATGGAACCTGTTGCGATGTTGATGCCTGCTGCGGCCCCTCCTCCTCCGCTTCAGAACTACTGCCACCTGCACCCTGTTCCCCCAATGGCTGCCAATCGGGGTCAACAACTGGGTCATCTATAACCTCCTCTTCTAGCTCGTGTGCAACTTCGTCTGTGTCACCGTGTAAGTCGGTGGTATAGCGTTCGTGACGGGGCAACATAGTCTCATCAGGTAACCAACTGAGGTAGTGAAGTAATAACACGATCAAAGTTTATAAAAATATAGAATTCTTTATTAATACATTTAGACAGAAGTATTTCAATACGTAGAAAATATAACTACGAATAACCGTTATATACAATTTACAGCAATAGTGAACACACCATTGCGCATGGACTAGAATAAAATTAGCAACAGAGACAAAGTATAGAGAGTGTGACTGATCCTAAACCTGCCAATCTACATAATATGAAGACAATATCGTGACATAATAGTCCGTAAGTTTGCAGATTGATATAGCCCTAACTAGTATATCAGCTTAATGGAGCATGCTAATATAACACCTGAATGGATAATTAGCCCTTATAAATAAGGGGTGAACATTAACTAAATAAACATGGTAACAGAGGGTCACAAAATAGACCCAACCTATATGTATAGGATTAAACATCCACCAGGAGAATATAGCATAATAAAGTCAGTCCATTACCTGCGGCCATATCGGTACAGGATAGCAGTCACACGAACACCTCGACGCGCGTTTCGCTGACCCCGCAGCTTCGTCAGGAGGTGACCCATGATGTATATGGCGTCTATATATATCCTAACAGTAATTGTCTAGCTGTCTGCAGCTGTAGCGGCGCGTACCCGGCATGTTGTCGCTCCGTACTGAGCCCGGCGCTCAGGGATCACGTCTTCCGGCCACATGATCCGGTCACCTGACCGGACCCGTTGCCAAGACTACGCGATGCCGCTACTGAGCGCCGAAGCCCACACCGAACGACAGCGCATGCTCAGGACGCGCATCAGTCTGCATCTATTACAAGACTCTACTCCGGTAAGAAATCCCCACTATTGTCGGTACTATTGCCGTCACCGACCCCCAAATGGGGTAAATAGACTCAAGTACTGTACAGGTGAACTGTCAATACATATCACTAAGTGTCCTCATCCGTTATTGTGCAGATCCCAATATATATGAATAGTGCCTATATACTTATACAATAGTTGTATATGAATATGCAATGTAACATCCAGAGTGTATAGATCAAAAAGCATTCTATTAACAATAAAAATAATAAAAATAAAAAGTACAAAAAAGAAAAAGAAAACCACAAATTATGATATGTGGAATATATAAATACATAAAGATCCACCGCTCTAAGCCATTCCCAGTGACCGCCTACCCGAGACTTATAAATTCTAAAGTGCCAGCGTGCATTTATGTGATAAAAATTGTATATACCATAAAGAAAAGAGCACAATAATTTAGCCACCTATTAACAAATAACTTCGTTGACAGCAATGATACTCAATACATTTCAGATGTTGTTATTCATCCAGGTAACCAGTACATCAGAGTCCATTATGTTCATCCCACATTGGGCAATCATCCATTCATTCTTTAATCCTGGGGAATCGTACCAGATAGCAGATACCTGTAGTGCTATATATACAGATAAGAGTAAATTACTAAACAGAAAATATTGTACAATAAGAATAAAAATAAAAAACAGACAGACACCATATAAAATTAAAATTCGCGCCACAAATTAAATAAAGGATTTGAAGCTTACCATTTCATTGAGACCATTGGGTATTAGGGTATTGAGGGTCACAATCCATTTAGTTTCCCTTTTTAATAACTCTTTTTGATAGTTGCCCCCTCTGATACCAAGTTGAACTCTATCTATGCCTCTAACTTTGAATCCGCTGGGGTCACTGTTATGAAAGGCCTTAAAATGCCTAGGGACTGTTTTAAGCGTGGTTACATCTTGTACTAAAGTGGCCTTTTTGATGTCTCTCACATGTTCCAATATTCTGACTCTCAGTTGACGTGTAGTCATGCCAATGTACACTAAGTTGCAAGGGCAAGATGCAAAGTAAATTACCATCTCTGTCTTACACGTAATATGATGAGTGATTGTATATGTGCGAGAGAAATCACTTTTGTGAAACGTACATGTTCGTTCCACAAACTTACAGGCCGAACAATCCCCACACTTAAAACAGCCCCATGGTGGACCCTTTTTCTGCGAAAAAGGTGACTTATAGGGTGCCACATAGTGGCTTCGAGTTAGGATATCTTTAAGATTCTTTGACCGTCTCCATGTAATAGACGGATGTTCAGGGAGGTATTTGGCTAGATCTTTGTCTACCCTCAAGACCGACCAATGTTTTTTACAGATTTGTGAGATATCTGTCCATCTAGAATTAAAATCAGTTATTAGTCTCACTTGTAATTCTGATCCTTGAGGGTCTTTTGTCTTTTTCATCAACAGTTTATTACGAGATGTAAATTTAGCACGTCTATAACCCTCACGGATGTTTTTGTGATTATAACCCCGTTGTTTGAGATTTTGTCTCAAAATTTGTGCCTGATTTTCAAATTTCATATCATCAGAGCAGATTCGTTTCATCCGCAAAAATTTCCCCACCGGGACGGACCTAATAGTCTGTGGGTGATGTGATGATCCTGCATGAAGGAGTGCGTTCGTTGCCGTATCCTTACGAAACACGTCAGTCATCAGAAATCCGTTGTCACCAACCTCAATTGAGACATCCAAGAACTCTACACATCGTTTACTATATTTCCATGTCAAATTGATGTTTAATGAATTGTTGTTTAGATTACTAAGGAATGTGATCAGCCGATCTTCAGTTCCTTGCCAGATGAACAAAATGTCATCTATATATCTAGACCATGAGACCACGGCAGCGAAGTCCTCCAAATTATAAACCACTTCTCTCTCCCACAGCCCCAGGAACAAATATGCATACGAGGGCGCACAAGTCGCCCCTATAGCTGTTCCTTGGAGCTGCAGGAAAAACCGGTCTTTAAAAGTAAAAAAATTATGCGTTAGTGAAAATTTTAAAAGATCAATAATAAAATTAATCAAATCTAAATCCAAATTAGTCATATTGAGGAAGGACTTCGATGCCGTGATCCCATGGTCATGGCGTATAGATGTGTAGAGCGATTCGACGTCGCAAATGACTAGGAACATATCTTGTTCTAATTGAACATCATTTAGTCTTCTATAGATGACATTTTGTTCATCTGGCAAGGAACTGAAGATTGGCTGATCACATTCCTTAGTAATCTAAACAACAATTCATTAAACATCAATTTGACATGGAAATATAGTAAACGATGTGTAGAGTTCTTGGATGTCTCAATTGAGGTTGGTGACAACGGATTTCTGATGACTGACGTGTTTCGTAAGGATACGGCAACGAACGCACTCCTTCATGCAGGATCATCACATCACCCACAGACTATTAGGTCCGTCCCGGTGGGGCAATTTTTGCGGATGAAACGAATCTGCTCTGATGATATGAAATTTGAAAATCAGGCACAAATTTTGAGACAAAATCTCAAACAACGGGGTTATAATCACAAAAACATCCGTGAGGGTTATAGACGTGCTAAATTTACATCTCGTAATAAACTGTTGATGAAAAAGACAAAAGACCCTCAAGGATCAGAATTACAAGTGAGACTAATAACTGATTTTAATTCTAGATGGACAGATATCTCACAAATCTGTAAAAAACATTGGTCGGTCTTGAGGGTAGACAAAGATCTAGCCAAATACCTCCCTGAACATCCGTCTATTACATGGAGACGGTCAAAGAATCTTAAAGATATCCTAACTCGAAGCCACTATGTGGCACCCTATAAGTCACCTTTTTCGCAGAAAAAGGGTCCACCATGGGGCTGTTTTAAGTGTGGGGATTGTTCGGCCTGTAAGTTTGTGGAACGAACATGTACGTTTCACAAAAGTGATTTCTCTCGCACATATACAATCACTCATCATATTACGTGTAAGACAGAGATGGTAATTTACTTTGCATCTTGCCCTTGCAACTTAGTGTACATTGGCATGACTACACGTCAACTGAGAGTCAGAATATTGGAACATGTGAGAGACATCAAAAAGGCCACTTTAGTACAAGATGTAACCACACTTAAAACAGTCCCTAGGCATTTTAAGGCCTTTCATAACAGTGACCCCAGCGGATTCAAAGTTAGAGGCATAGATAGAGTTCAACTTGGTATCAGAGGGGGCAACTATCAAAAAGAGTTATTAAAAAGGGAAACTAAATGGATTGTGACCCTCAATACCCTAATACCCAATGGTCTCAATGAAATGGTAAGCTTCAAATCCTTTATTTAATTTGTGGCGCGAATTTTAATTTTATATGGTGTCTGTCTGTTTTTTATTTTTATTCTTACTGTACAATATTTTCTGTTTAGTAATTTACTCTTATCTGTATATATAGCACTACAGGTATCTGCTATCTGGTACGATTCCCCAGGATTAAAGAATGAATGGATGATTGCCCAATGTGGGATGAACATAATGGACTCTGATGTACTGGTTACCTGGATGAATAACAACATCTGAACTGTATTGAATATCATTGCTGTCAACGAAGTTATTTGTTAATAGGTGGCTAAATTATTGTGCTCTTTTCTTTATGGTATATACAATTTTTATCACATAAATGCACGCTGGCACTTTAGAATTTATAAGTCTCGGGTAGGCGGTCACTGGGAATGGCTTAGAGCGGTGGATCTTTATGTATTTATATATTCCACATATCATAATTTGTGGTTTTCTTTTTCTTTTTTGTACTTTTTATTTTTATTATTTTTATTGTTAATAGAATGCTTTTTGATCTATACACTCTGGATGTTACATTGCATATTCATATACAACTATTGTATAAGTATATAGGCACTATTCATATATATTGGGATCTGCACAATAACGGATGAGGACACTTAGTGATATGTATTGACAGTTCACCTGTACAGTACTTGAGTCTATTTACCCCATTTGGGGGTCGGTGACGGCAATAGTACCGACAATAGTGGGGATTTCTTACCGGAGTAGAGTCTTGTAATAGATGCAGACTGATGCGCGTCCTGAGCATGCGCTGTCGTTCGGTGTGGGCTTCGGCGCTCAGTAGCGGCATCGCGTAGTCTTGGCAACGGGTCCGGTCAGGTGACCGGATCATGTGGCCGGAAGACGTGATCCCTGAGCGCCGGGCTCAGTACGGAGCGACAACATGCCGGGTACGCGCCGCTACAGCTGCAGACAGCTAGACAATTACTGTTAGGATATATATAGACGCCATATACATCATGGGTCACCTCCTGACGAAGCTGCGGGGTCAGCGAAACGCGCGTCGAGGTGTTCGTGTGACTGCTATCCTGTACCGATATGGCCGCAGGTAATGGACTGACTTTATTATGCTATATTCTCCTGGTGGATGTTTAATCCTATACATATTGGTTGGGTCTATTTTGTGACCCTCTGTTACCATGTTTATTTAGTTAATGTTCACCCCTTATTTATAAGGGCTAATTATCCATTCAGGTGTTATATTAGCATGCTCCATTAAGCTGATATACTAGTTAGGGCTATATCAATCTGCAAACTTACGGACTATTATGTCATGATATTGTCTTCATATTATGTAGATTGGCAGGTTTAGGATCAGTCACACTCTCTATACTTTGTCTCTGTTGCTAATTTTATTCTAGTCCATGCGCAATGGTGTGCTCACTATTGCTGTAAATTGTATATAACGGTTATTTGTAGTTATATTTTCTACGTATTGAAATACTTCTGTCTAAATGTATTAATAAAGAATTCTATATTTTTATAAACTTTGATCGTGTTATTACTTCACTACCTCAGTTGGTTACAAGTTGTTTTGTGTGAAGAGGATCATAGCGAGCTTTCTTTTATAGAGGAATTGTTTTGGTGATAGTCTCATCAGGGTCTGATTCTGGATCAGTACCCTGCGAGGGCAATGTTGTGGTCTGAGTCAAAGGACCAGCATAGTAGTCTGGCTGTGGCTGTGCATCAGTGCACTCCATGTCAGATTCAACTTGTAATGGGCATGGCCTGTTAACTGTTTCACTTTCTAAGCCAGGGACGGTATGTGTAAAGAGCTCCATGGAGTAACCCTTTGTGTCGCCTGCTGCATCCTTCTCTGTTGTTGTTTTTGCTGAAGAGGACAAGGAAGCGACTTGTCCCTGACCGTGAACATCCACTAACGACGCGCTGCTTTTACATTTACCAGTTTCAAAAGAGGAGGCAAAAGAGCTAGAGGCTGAGTCAGCAAGGTAAGCCAAAACTTGCTCTTGCTGCTCCGGCTTTAAAAGCGGTTTTCCTACTCCCAGAAAAGGGAGGGTTCGAGGCCTTCTGTAGCCAGACGACGAACCTGGCTCCACAGCTCCAGACTTAGGTGCAATATTTTTTTTACCACGACCACCTGATGCTCCACTACCACTACCATCATTACCAGCTGACAATGAACGCCCACGGCCACGACCTCTTCCACCAGACTTCCTCATTGTTTTAAAAACGTAACCAAAGTAACGGTATTTGTTGCTGTCAAACAACTTACACGGTGAGCTATAACTTCAGTATGATTTAAGAACAAGATACACGGCACTCTATAGATTTGTGAGTAGAGGTGCTCAAGTAGGGTTTCCAGCCCCTTAAATCAACTGTATCAAAAAACTTGGCACTCAATAATGCTTGTAGAAAATAAAGTCATTTATTTTGCATCAGGACAAACAGATCAACTGTAGCTCGTATCTTGCTAAACGTTTTCGGTCCTTTGTGGACCTTCCTCAGAGCAAGTTTATCTGGAGCGTAGGATCTGGACATATACCCAGATGCATGAGGGATGCTGACACTATATGTAGAGGCAAATTTCAGAGGCATTATTGAGTGCCAAGTTTTTTGATACAGTTCAGTATGATTTAGATATCCCTTTACAGGTGGGTGAGACCGCAAGGAAAATCAGGCACAATGTTACACACTCTGTTTTTGGTGGCACCAAATGAGAGAGATGCCACACACGCAGGACTGTCACTCAAGCACAAATGCCAATATTAATCTCCCCCTTTTTTTTTTTTTTCAGGAAGAATTTAGAAACCAAATAAAAAAAATTGATTTTTTCAGGGAGAATTTAGAAACCAAATAAAAAAATCGATTTTTTCAGGGAGAATTTAGAAACCAAATTAAAAAAAAAAAAAAATAGGCTTTCTATGGCCCACTATTTGAGAGAGAGAGATGGCACACCCAGGAGTCAGGACTGGCGCACAAGCTGAAAGGCCAATATTAATCTCCCACTGATTTTTTTTTTTATTTTTTCAGTGAGAATTTAGAAAACAAATAAAAAAAAAAATAGGCTTTCTATGGCCCACTATTTGAGAGATAGAGATGGCACACCCAGGAGTCAGGAGTGGCACACAAGCAGAAAGGCCAATATTAATCTCCCACTGATTTTTTTTTTATTTTTTCAGGGAGAATTTAGAAACCTAATTTAAAAAAAAAAAAAAAATAGGCTTTCTATGGCCCACTATTTGACAGAGAGATGGCACACTCAGGACTGGCACACAAGCCCAAAGGCCAATATTAATCTCCCACTGTTTTTTTTTTCAGGGAGAATTTATAACCCCCCCCAAAAAAAAAACAGAAAAATAAAAAGGCTTTCTATGGCCCACTATGTGAGAGAGATGGCACACACAGGGATGGCACTCTAGCAGAAATGCCAATCTTCATCTCCCACAACTTATTTTTTTAGGGAGAAAAAAAAAAAAAAAGGGACTGTCCTACAATTACTATCTCCCTGCAGTAATCTCAGCCAGGTATGGCAGGCAGCAATAAAGAGTGGACTGATGCACAAATTAAATAAAAAGTGTGGACAAACAAACAAGATAGCTGTGCAGAAAGGAAGGAACAACAGGATTTGTGCTTTGAAAAAAGCAGTTGGTTTGCACAGCGGCGTACACACAGCAATGCAGCTATCAGGGAGCCTTCTAGAGCAGCCCAATGAGCTACAGCGCTGAGGAAAAAAAATGTAGCTTCCACTGTCCCTGCAAACAAAAGGTGGTGTTGGACAGTGGAAATCGCTACAGCACAAGCGGTTTGGTGGTTAATGGACCCTGCCTAACGCTATCCCTGCTTCTGACAAAGCGGCAGCAACCTCTCCCTAGGCTCAGATCAGCAGCAGTAAGATGGCGGTCGGCGGGAACGCCTCTTTATAGCCCCTGTGACGCCGCAGACAGCAAGCCAATCACTGCAATGCCCTTCTCTAAGATGGTGGGGACCAGGACCTATGTCATCACGCTGCCCACACTCTGCGTCCACCTTCATTGACTGAGAAATGGCGCTTTCAGCGTCATTGAAACGCGACTTTGGCGCGAAAGTCGCGTACCGCATGGCCGACCCCACACAGGGGTCGGGTCGGGTTTCATGAAACCCGACTTTGCCAAAAGTCGGCGACTTTTGAAAATGAACGATCCATTTCGCTCAACCCTACTCCTTACAATAGGTCAAAGTGAAAAACTATTTTAACCCCTTTACCCCCAAGGGTGGTTTGCACGTTATGGACCGGGCCAATTTTTTCAATTCTGACCACTGTCCCTTTATGAGGTTATAACTCTGGAACGCTTCAACGGATCCCGGTGATTCTGACATTGTTTTCTCGCGACATATTGTACTTCATGATAGTGGTAAAATTTATTTGATATTACCTGCGTTTATTTGTGAAAAAAACGGAAATATGGCGATAATTTATAAAATTTCGCCATTTTCCAACTTTGAATTTTTATGCAATTAAATCACAGAGATATGTCACACAAAATACTTCATAAGTAACATTCCCACATGTCTACTTTACATCAGCACAATTTTGGAACCAAAATTTTTATTTGTTAGGGAGTTATAAGGGTTAAAAGTTGACCAGCAATTTCTCATTTTTACAACACCATTTTATTTTAGGGACCACATCTCATTTGAAGTCATTTTGAGGGATCTATATGATAGAAAATACCCAAGTGTGACACCATTCTAAAAACTACACCCCTCAAGGTGCTCAAAACCACATTCAAGAAGTATATTAACCCTTCAGGTGTTTCACAGGAATTTTTGGAATGTTTAAATAAAAATTAACATTTAACTTTTATTCACAAAAAAATTTACTCCAGCTCCAATTTGTTTTATTTTACCAAGGGTTACAGGAGAAAATGGACCCCAAACCTTGTTGAACAATTTGTCCTGAGTACGCTGATACCCCATAAGTGGAGGTAAACCACTGTTTGGGCGCATGACAGAGCTTGGAAGCGAAGGAGCGGCATTTGACTTATCAATGAAAAATTGACTGGAATTGAGATGGGACGCCATGTTGCGTTTGGAGAGCCACTGATGTGCCTAAACATTGAATCCCCCCACAAGTGACACCATTTTGGAAAGTAGACCCCCTAAGGAACTTATCTAGAGGTGTGCTGAGCACTTTGACCCACCAAGTGCTTCACAGAAGTTTATAATGCAGAACCGTAAAAATAAAAAATAATTTTTTTTTCACAAAAATTATCTTTTCACCCCCAATTTTTTATTTTCCCAATGGCAAGAGAAGAAATTGGAGCCAAAAAGTTGTTGTACAATTTGTCCTGAGTATGATGATACCCCATATGTGGGGATAAACCACTGTTTGGGCGCATGGGAGAGCTCGGAAGGGAAGGAGCGCCGTTTGACTATTCAATGCAAAATTCACAGGAATTGAGATGAGACGCCATGTTGCGTTTGGAGAGCCACTGATGTGCCTAAACATTGAAACCCCCACAAGTGACACCATTTTGGAAAGTAGACCCCCTAAGGAACTTATCTAGATGTGTGGTGAGCACTTTGACCCACCAAGAGCTTCACAGAAGTTTATAATGCAGAGCCGTAAAAAATAAAACAAAAATTTTTTCCCACAAAAATTATTTTTTAGTCCCCAGTTTTGTATTTTCCCGAGGGTAACAGGAGAAATTGGACCCCAAAAGTTGTTGTGCAATTTGTCCTGAGTGCGCTGATACCCCATATGTGGGGGGAACCACCGTTAGGGCGCATGGGTGGGCTCGGAAGGGAAGGAGCACCATTTGGAATACAGACTTAGATGGAATGGTCTGCAGGCGTCACATTGCATTTGCAGAGCCCCTAATGTACCTAAACAGTAGAAACCCCCCACAAGTGACCCCATATTGGAAACTAGACCCCCCAAGGAACTTATCTAGATGTGTTGTGAGACCTTTGAGCCCCCAAGTGTTTCACTACAGTTTCTAACGCAGAGCCGTGAAATTAAAAAATCTTTTTTTTTCCCACAAAAATTATTTTTTAGCCCCCAGTTTTGTATTTTCCCAAGAGTAACAGGAGAAATTGGACCCCAAAAGTTGTTGTCCAATTTGTCCTGAGTACGCTGATACCCCATATGTTGGGGTAAACTCCTGTTTGGACACATGGGAGAGCTCGGAAGGGAAGGAGCACTGTTTTACTTTTTCAACGCAGAATTGGCTGGAATTGAGATTGGACGCCATGTCGCGTTTGGAGAGCCCCTGATGTGTCTGAACAGTGGAAACCCCCCAATTATAACTGAAACCCTAATCCAAACACACCCCTAACCCTAATTCCAACGGTAACCCTAACCACACCTCTAACCCAGACACACCCCTAACCCTAATCCCAACCCTATTCCCAACCGCAAATGTAATCCAAACCCTACCCCTAACTTTAGCCCCAACCCTAACTGTAGCCTTAACCCTAACTGTAGCCCTAACCCTAGCCCTAACCCTAGCCCTAACCATAACCCTAGCCCTAACCCTAGCCCTAACCCTAACCCTAGCCCTAACCCTAACCCTAAACCTAGCCCTAACCCTAGCCCTAGCCCTAACCCTAACGCTAGCCCTAACCCTAGCCCTAACCCTAACCCTAGCCCTAACCCTAACCCTAACCCTAGCCCTAACCCTAACCCTAGCCCTAACCCTAGCCCTAACCCTAATGGGAAAATGGAAGTAAATACATTTTTTTAATTTTTTTATTTTTCTCTAACTAAAGGGGTGATGAAGGGGGGTTTGATTTACTTTTATAGCGGGTTTTTTAGCGGATTTTTATGATTGGCAGCCGTCACACACTGAAAGACGCTTTTTATTGCAAAAAATATTTTTTGCGTTACCACATTTTGAGAACTATAATTTTTCCATATTTGAGTCCACAGAGTCATGTGAGGTCTTGTTTTTTGCGGGACGAGTTGACGTTTTTATTGGTAACATTTTCGGGCACGTGACATTTTTTGATCGCTTTTTATTCCGATTTTTGTGAGGCAGAATTACCAAAAACCAGGTATTCATGAATTTCTTTTGAGGAAGGCGTTTATACCGTTCTGCGTTTGGTAAAATTGATAAAGCAGTTTTATTCTTCGGGTCAGTACGATTACAGCGATACCTCATTTATATCATTTTTTTATGTTTTGGCGCTTTTATACGAAAAAACTATTTTATAGAAAAAATAATTATTTTTGCATCGCTTTATTCTCAGGACTATAACTTTTTTATTTTTTTGCTGATGATGCTGTATTGTGGCTCGTTTTTTGTGGGACAAGATGATGCTTTCAGCGGTACCATGGTTATTTATATCCGTCTTTTTGATCGCGTGTTATTCCACTTTTTGTTCCGTGGTATGATAATAAAGCGTTGTTTTTTGTCTCGTTTTTTTTTTTTTTCTTACGATGTTTGCTGAAGGGGCTAACTAGTGGGACAGTTTTATAGGTCGGGTCGTCACGGATGCGGCGATACTAAATGTGTACTTTCATTGTTTTGTTTTTTTTATTTAGATAAAGAAATGTGTTTATGGGAATAATATTTTTTTTTTTCCATTATTTAGGATTTTTTTTTTTTTTACACATTTGTAAATTTTTTTTTTTACTTTGTCCCAGGGGGGGACATCACAGATCGGTGATCTGACAGTTTGCACAGCACTCTGACAGATCACCGATCTGTCTGAGAGCAGTGCAGCGTTACCAAGTGCCTGCTCTGAGCAGGCACTTGGTAAGCCACCTCCCTCCCTGCAGGACCCGGATCCGCGGCCATTTTGGATCCAGGACTTGCTGCAGGAAGGAGGTAGGAGACCCCCGGAGCAACGCGAGCACATCGCGTTGGTGCGGGGGTCTCAGGGAAGCCCGCAGGGAGCCCCCTCCCTGCGGGAAGCTTCCCTGCACCGCCGGCACATCGCGATCATGTTTGATCGCGGTGTGCCGGGGGTTAATGTGCCGGGGGCGGTCCGTGACCGCTCCTGGCACATAGTGCCGGATGTCAGCTGCGATAAGCAGCTGACACCCGGCCGCGATCGGCCGCGCTCCCCCCGTGAGCGCGGCCGATCGCCTATGACGTACTATTCCGTCCTTGGGAAGTAAAGCCCACCCCACATGGACGGAATAGTACGTCTAATGGCAGAAAGGGGTTAATGATGATAATATGAATCATAAAAAAAGGTACTAAAATTTTTTGACAAATATTTTTAACATAAAAAAATTATAAGTGTTATAGCATTGTAATCTTGTCTGGCCAGTCAGTCACAGTTGTATTATACAGGATAATACGGGACTGGTATACTCATCACTTATAGCAAATAGGCTAGTAATGTTACAGTTTAGTACCAACTACATCAACAAGGATGCGATATAAAGGTTACTTTGGCTTTAACTATCCAACAGCTGCCCCCAGTGTAACACTTGTTCCTTGTACCGTAACCAAATCATTCAGGGGAAATGGAGAAGTAAATATAACCAATATAAGGAAACATTTAGAAAACATATGGCACGTAACTCTCCCG
This sequence comes from Ranitomeya imitator, assembly GCF_032444005.1. NCBI lineage: Eukaryota > Metazoa > Chordata > Amphibia > Anura > Dendrobatidae > Ranitomeya > Ranitomeya imitator. Next base: position 471,594,055 of record NC_091285.1, read on the forward strand.
GCTGCACATTGAAATAAATACCTGTAAGACGTCAAGGAAGACCATTGTCAGGACATGTCCTCACTCTTGTCCTTACATGTACGTAAAAAATATATAGCAGATATACAGAAATGAAAGGTTCAGGCCAGCCTGTATGTATTACCCTCCATGTGCATGCAGTGAGAAATTCTGCAAATTGTTATAATTAGTACATTTTCATTTACTCCACACCAGAGGAAACAGACACACACATTTTCCCCACTTACAAAATGTATGCACAGTTCATGGACTTGAGTTGTGGTTAAAAAGAAGTTCCCAAGTGGGTACTAACACGCATCATAAAACCCACATGTGTAACACACTACTCTACAGTTCTTCAGCACTGGTGGCCCACTCCAGAAAACTGCCTTAAGTTCAACCTTTGCGAAGAATGACCTGTTCTTTAACCTTTTTTGAAAAAGTATGATACGCAACAATTAAGGAAACAATCTAGGACGCACCGCTGACTTTATGTAGAGTATGGTTGTAGGAGAGGAAATCTTGAAGTTGAAGGAATGCAGAAGCCTGGATGTCATCAAGAATAAGAACTGTCTTTGTATTTGATGCGTTTGTAATGTTTTCTGCGTACCTATAGCTACAGACAATAACTTACCTATTACAATTATAGAAATACATATTGAGTTAATAATTCTCTAGTACCAACATTTTTCAGTAGCTGCTGAACCCTGTAACATTTTTTATAATTCTATTTTTGTAGAAAATGTTTGCTGTTTAGATGGGTAGTTAATGTAGTGGGAATGGTAAATTAGTTAATGCACTTAAAGGGGTTGTTAAATGTTCATAAATGGGGAAAATAGAAAAATGCTTGTTAATACAAGCAGCTTTGCAATTTACTTACCGGAACTTAAAATCCTATGAGATCGTAAAAACAGGGATTTTTATTTTCATTATTTACAGCTCATTGTCTAGGTTACCGTCCACCTCTGCATTGGCCAATTTCTCAAATGAGGAGCTTCTTGCTTGCAAGCTTCTTGCTATACAGCTTGCATATGCTGCTCTGAAGTTGGCCAGATCGCTAGATACGGCTTCAGGACCCCTGTGCTTCTTCGAAGCTAGAGGCATAACTGCCTCTGCTTGCAGCAATGGAGAGCATGCAGTATGGTCCAGCTGTGCAGACAGGCTGCCGGCCTGAACTGACAACTTCAGGAGTGCACTATCCCCAATAACCAGAAAGCCGTAAGTCAGATGAGTGGTGCATTCCTGAAAAACAGATATGAGACAACCCTTATATGTAGAGGAATACAAATATTGAATTTTTGTATGAAAAAGTAAGAACGCCTCATGTAAAGTTTGTGGACATGTTAGCATTGCATCTTCTTTCCGAATATAAGGGGATTAAAAGAAAATGGTACAAGCAAGTTGATATTGAAAAAACTTTGAATGGAAAAAAAAATTAATAGATCCGCCCTGCTGTGGAAGGCCAAAAAGGATAGCACAATTGCTAGAAATCTTTATTGGTCACTGTTGTTAATATTAAAAATATTAAAAATAATCTGTCAAGGTGTGACCCGACCCAACAGGTGGTCTGTCAACGGACAGCACAACTCACAAACAGGATGTCTGCCCTGGCTAGTGCACTGGCCGGCAAGGAGCATTAGCCTCACCTCTGCAGATAATACACACAGGGGAATTGACAAACACCAAAAGGGAAAAGGTAACAAAAACACCACACTTAACTTATGAACAGCGCTGCTAAGCTCCACACCACAGAAAACAGCAGCAACTGGACTCCAATAACTGGACATGGCTAACACCAGAGAGCTGCTCCTGCTAGGCTGGTCCCCAAAAGGAAACTGTATCACCAACAGTCAGCTGATGCATCACGTGATCCTTTAATGGATGGTGGGAAAAAAGTTTTAAATTTAGTATAACCAGAGTGTTATGAACTGGTGATTCAGAACCACAAATGACCTAGTGGTTAAGAGCACACAAAGTGACCTGATAGTTACTAATATCATAGGACGAGCTCTGAGACGTTGGAACTCTGCTGACCGCAATCCCTAATCCTATCATACCACACTAGAGGTAGCCGTGGAGCGCTCCTGACCAGACCTAGGCGCCTCGGGCACAGCCTGAGAAACTAGCTAGCCCTGAAGATAGAAAAATAAGCCTACCTTGCCTCAGAGAAATTCCCCAAAGGAAAAGGCAGCCCCCCACATATAATGACTGTGAGTAAAGATGAAAATACAAACACAGAGATGAAATAGATTTTAGCAAAGTGAGGCCCGACTTACTGAATAGACCGAGGATAGGAAAGATAGCTTTGCAGTCAGCACAAAAACCTACAAACAACCACGCAGAGGGCGCAAAAAGACCCTCCGCACCGACTAACGGTACTGAGGTGCTCCCTCTGCGTCTCAGAGCTTCCAGCAAGCAAGAAAAACCAATATAGCAAGCTGGACTGAAAAAATAGCAAACAAAAGTAACACAAGCAAAACTTAGCTTATGCAGGGCAGGCAGGCCACAAGAACGATCCAGGAGAGAGCAAGACCAATACTGGAACATTGACTGGAGGCAAGGAACAAAGAACTAGGTGGAGTTAAATAGAGCAGCACCTAAAGACTTAACCTCGTCACCTGAGGAAGGAAACTCAGAAGCCGCAGCCCCACTCACATCCACCAGAGGAAGCTCATAGACAGAACCAGCCGAAGTACCACTCATGACCACAGGAGGGAGCTTGACCACAGAATTCACAACAGTACCCCCCCCTTGAGGAGGGGTCACCGAACCCTCACCAGAGCCCCCAGGCCGACCAGGATGAGCCAAATGAAAGGCACGAACCAGATCGGCAGCATGAACATCAGAGGCAAAGACCCAGGAATTATCTTCCTGACCATAACCCTTCCACTTAACCAGGTACTGGAGTTTCCGTCTCGAAATACGAGAATCCAAAATCTTCTCCACTATATACTCCAACTCCCCCTCAACCAAAAGCGGGGCAGGAGGATCAACGGATGGAACCACAGGTGCCACGTATCTCCGCAACAATGACCTATGGAATACGTTATGGATGGAAAAAGAAGCTGGAAGGGTCAAACGAAAAGACACAGGATTAAGAACCTTAGAAATCCTATACGGACCAATGAAACGAGGCTTAAACTTAGGAGAGGAAACTTTCATAGGAATATAACGAGATGACAACCAAACCAAATCCCCAACACGAAGTCGGGGACCCACACAGCGCCTGCGGTTAGCGAAACGTTGAGCCTTCTCCTGGGACAATGTCAAATTGTCCACTACATGAGTCCAAATCTGCTGCAACCTATCCACCACAGTATCCACACCATGACAGTCTGAAGACTCAACCTGCCCTGAAGAGAAACGAGGATGGAAACCAGAATTGCAGAAAAACGGCGAAACCAAAGTAGCCGAGCTGGCCCGATTATTAAGGGCGAAATCAGCCAAAGACAAAAAGGACACCCAATCATCCTGATCAGCAGAAACAAAACATCTCAGATATGTTTCCAAGGTCTGATTGGTTCGTTCAGTCTGGCCATTTGTCTGAGGATGGAAAGCTGAGGAAAAAGACAAATCAATGCCCATCCTAGCACAAAAGGCTCGCCAAAACCTCGAAACAAACTGGGAACCTCTGTCAGAAACGATGTTCTCCGGAATGCCATGTAAACGAACCACATGCTGGAAGAACAATGGCACCAAATCAGAGGAGGAAGGCAATTTAGACAAGGGTACCAAATGGACCATCTTAGAGAAGCGATCACAGACCACCCAAATGACCGACATTTTTTGAGAGACGGGGAGATCCGAAATAAAATCCATAGAGATATGTGTCCAGGGTCTCTTCGGGACCGGCAAGGGCAAAAGCAACCCACTGGCACGAGAACAGCAGGGCTTAGCCCGAGCACAAGTCCCACAGGACTGCACAAACGAACGCACATCCCGCGACAGAGACGGCCACCAAAAGGATCTAGCCACCAAATCTCTGGTACCAAAGATTCCAGGATGACCAGCCAACACCGAACAATGAACCTCAGAGATAACTCTACTCGTCCATCTATCAGGGACAAACAGTTTCTCCGCTGGGCAACGGTCAGGTCTATCGGCCTGAAATTTTTGCAGCACCCGCCGCAAATCAGGGGAGATGGCAGACAAAATTACCCCCTCTCTGAGAATACCCGCCGGCTCAGGCAAACCCGGAGAGTCGGGCACAAAACTCCTAGACAGGGCATCCGCCTTCACATTTTTAGAGCCCGGAAGGTACAAAACCACAAAGTCAAAACGGGAGAAAAACAGCGACCAACGAGCCTGTCTAGGATTCAACCGTTTGGCAGACTCGAGATAAGTCAGGTTCTTGTGATCAGTCAAGACCACCACGCGATGCTTAGCTCCTTCAAGCCAATGACGCCACTCCTCGAATGCCCACTTCATGGCCAGCAACTCTCGATTGCCAACATCATAATTACGCTCAGCAGGCAAAAACTTCCTGGAAAAGAAGGCGCATTGTTTCATCACCGAGCCATCAGAACTTCTTTGCGACAAAACAGCCCCTGCTCCAATCTCAGAAGCATCAACCTCGACCTGGAACGGGAGCGAAACATCTGGTTGGCACAATACAGGGGCCGAAGAAAAACGACGCTTCAACTCCTGAAAAGCTTCCACAGCAGCAGAAGACCAATTGACCACATCAGCACCCTTCTTGGTTAAATCAGTCAACGGTTTAGCAATACTAGAAAAATTATTGATGAGGCGACGATAAAAATTAGCAAAGCCCAGGAACTTTTGCAGACTCTTCAGAGACGTCGCCTGAGTCCAATCATAAATGGCCTGAACTTTAACAGGGTCCATCTCGATAGTAGAAGGGGAAAAAATGAAACCCAAAAATGAAACCTTCTGAACACCAAAGAGACACTTTGACCCCTTCACAAACAAAGAATTCGCACGCAGGACCTGGAACACCATTCTAACCTGCTTCACGTGAGACTCCCAATCATCCGAGAAGACCAAAATATCATCCAAGTATACAATCAGGAATTTATCCAGGTACTCTCGGAAGATGTCATGCATAAAGGACTGAAATACTGATGGAGCATTAGAAAGCCCGAATGGCATAACCAGGTACTCAAAATGGCCCTCGGGCGTATTAAATGCTGTTTTCCATTCATCGCCCTGTTTAATGCGCACAAGATTATACGCACCACGAAGATCTATCTTGGTGAACCAACTAGCGCCCTTAATCCGAGCAAACAAATCAGACATCAGCGGCAAGGGGTACTGAAATTTGACTGTGATTTTATTTAGAAGGCGGTAATCAATACAAGGTCTCAGCGAACCATCCTTCTTGGCCACAAAAAAGAACCCTGCTCCCAATGGCGACGACGACGGACGAATATGACCCTTCTCCAAGGATTCCTTTACGTAACTCCGCATAGCGGCGTGCTCAGGCACAGACAAATTAAACAGTCGACCTTTAGGAAACTTACTACCAGGAATCAAATCGATAGCACAATCGCAATCCCTATGCGGAGGTAGGGCACTGGACTTGGGCTCATCAAACACATCCCGGTAATCCGACAAAAACTCTGGGACCTCAGAAGGGGTGGATGATGAAATAGACAGAAATGGAACATCACCATGTACCCCCTGACTACCCCAGCTGGACACAGACATTGATTTCCAATCCAAAACTGGGTTATGGACTTGTAGCCATGGCAACCCCAACACGACCACATCATGCAGATTATGCAACACCAAAAAGCGAATATCATCCTGATGCGCAGGAGCCATGCACATGGTCAGCTGGGTCCAGTACTGAGGCTTATTCTTGGCCAAAGGCGTAGCATCAATTCCTCTCAATGGAATAGGATACTGCAAGGGCTCCAAGAAAAACCCACAGCGCCTAGCAAACTCCAAGTCCATCAAATTCAGGGCAGCGCCTGAATCCACAAATGCCATGACAGAATAAGATGAAAAAGAGCAGATCAAAGTAACGGACAAAAGAAATTTTGACTGTACCGTACCAATGGTGGCAGACCTAGCGAACCGCTTAGTGCGCTTGGGACAATCGGAGATAGCATGAGTGGAATCAACACAGTAAAAACACAGCCCATTCTGACGTCTGTGTTCTTGCCGTTCAGCTCTGGTCAAAGTCCTATCGCATTGCATAGGCTCAGGTTTATGCTCAGATAATACCGCCAAATGGTGCACAGTTTTACGCTCACGCAAGCGTCGATCGATCTGAATGGCCAAAGACATAGACTCATTCAGACCAGCAGGCATAGGAAATCCCACCATGACATCCTTAAGGGCTTCAGAGAGACCCTTTCTGAAAATTGCTGCCAGCGCACATTCATTCCATTGAGTGAGCACAGACCACTTCCTAAACTTCTGACAATATATCTCTACCTCATCCTGACCCTGACACAGAGCCAGCAAATTTTTCTCTGTCTGATCCACTGAATTAGATTCAGAATCCGAGCACCAGAAAAAACGCATCAGTATTACATAATGCAGGATCTCCTGGCGCAAGGGAAAATGCCCAGTCTTGAGGGTCGCCACGTAATAAAGAAATAATGATCTTAACTTGTTGAACTGGGTCACCAGAGGAGCGGGGTTTCAAAGCCAGAAACAGTTTACAATTATTTTTAAAACTCAGAAACTTAGCTCTATCTCCAAAAAACAAATCAGGAATAGGAATTCTTGGTTCTAACATAGAATTCTGAACCACAAAGTCTTGAATATTTTGTACTCTTGCAGTGAGATGATCCACACAAGAAGACAGACCTTTAATGTCCATCACTACACCTGTGTCCTGAACCACCCAAATGTCTAGGGGAAAAGAAAGACAAAACACAGTGCAGAGAAAAAAAAATGGTCTCAGAACTTCTCTTTTCCCTCTATTGAGAAGCATTAGTACTTTGGGCCTCCAGTACTGTTATGAACTAGTGATTCAGAACCACAAATGACCTAGTGGTTAAGAGCACACAAAGTGACCTGATAGTTACTAATAACATAGGACGAGCTCTGAGACGTGGGAACTCTGCTGACCGCAATCCCTAATCCTATCATACCACACTAGAGGTAGCCGTGGAGCGCTCCTGACCAGACCTCGGCGCCTCGGGCACAGCCTGAAAAACTAGCTAGCCCTGAAGATAGAAAAATAAGCCTACCTTGCCTCAGAGAAATTCCCCAAAGGAAAAGGCAGCCCCCCACATATAATGACTGTGAGTAAAGATGAAAATACAAACACAGAGATGAAATAGATTTTAGCAAAGTGAGGCCCGACTTACTGAATAGACCGAGGATAGGAAAGATAGCTTTGCGGTCAGCACAAAAACCTACAAACAACCACGCAGAGGGCGCAAAAAGACCCTCCGCACCGACTAACGGTACGGAGGTGCTCCCTCTGCGTCTCAGAGCTTCCAGCAAGCAAGAAAAACCAATATAGCAAGCTGGACAGAAAAAATAGCAAACAAAAGTAACACAAGCAAAACTTAGCTTATGCAGGGCAGGCAGGCCACAAGAACGATCCAGGAGAGAGCGAGACCAATACTGGAACTATGTGGAGTTAAATAGAGCAGCACCTAACGACTTAACCTCGTCACCTGAGGAAGGAAACTCAGAAGCTGCAGCCCCACTCACATCCACCAGAGGAAGCTCATAGACAGAACCAGCCGAAGTACCACTCATGACCACAGGAGGGAGCTTGACCACAGAATTCACAACACCAGAGCTGCCACAAATCCAAAAATGGATCATGACATAATTATAATAATAATTTAATTTATATAGCGTCAACATAATCCTCAGCATTTGACAATTCAGGGTGTACAAGCAATATGAGAGAGTGCAGAGTAATTCAGCACTTCAAAAAGAAGTGTGAAAGCTCTGCTCAAAAGCTTACAATCTATAAGAAAATAGGGGAAGACAAGTGGTATGTGGTTGAGACATCTTTGTAATAAATATGTGTATTATTATAAGGCTGCCTGGGCCAGTCACCAGGCACTATCTCTATGTGTACAGATATGAAGTATTATTGAAAACTTAGATTGTGTGAGAACAGGTGATAGAAGGACCAGACTGTGAAGAAAATGTAGGACGAGACAACTGAAAATTTAAATTAGTAAGTTGATGCAATGGTTGTTGTGAATTTATCTGTTTGCCTAGGGTAGTGCATTCCAATGAATTGGGTCATCTTGAGAAACAGTCTTGGATACAGAAGTGAGAGGTTTGGACTGTGAAGGATATTAGACCTAAATCATTATCAGAATGGACTGCACAAGTAGGCTGGTAAATCTGAGGGAGGAGATATCTATCTTGCATTTTGTATTGGATGGATAACCATTGGAATCAGTGATGCAGGGTAGAAGCATTGGTGAAGCAGCTGCATACAAATATGGGAGTTTAGTGAAAGGAAGACCGATTAATAGTGAGCTGCAGTTATCAAGATGAAAATAAATCTGAGCATGGTGAGCAGAGTTTTAGCAGTTTCAAAAGTAAGAAAAAAGGCCAGATTCCTCAGATGTTTTTGAGGTTCAGATGACAAGTTAGTGGATATGGACAGTAAAGGAATCATGAGTCAAATATAACTCAAAGACTATGGATGTGCTGCCTGGAAGTGAAAAAAGAGCGAGAGTAGTAAGGATGTAAAGTCATACACAGCAGTTCTAGAAGAAGACCAGGTCCTATGCATTCCTTTCGTCATGTGTAGGAGAGTTAGTAAGTTGTAAAAGATCTAGAGAGATAGAGATAGAAAATGTGCGGCAGATGTTGAGATTAAATTATTAGTCTCCAGTGTGAGGCTTTGTGTAGCAGGCCCAGTCTAGCAACAGCATCTTTCCTACTGACTCAAGTATCAGATGGCACAGTGGGTTCAGACTGAATGGTGGAGAAGGGAGCTGAAAGCATTGCATACAACTGAATCTGTAGATATATTTGAAATTGGGACAAGTTGCTGACCTCCCAGAACAGCTTTCCAAAACTGGGAATGCCCCAATGGATAAGGGTACAATTGAAAGGTGTGCAGTCATGTAATGGCCTTTACACACTACCGCTTATTGTGAAAAGTCACCTAAATCAACAGGTGCATTTTAAAATAATCTCTCTTATTCAAACCTATTACATTTATTTTTTGTTTGATCTGTTTAAAGGAACAGTTTTTATGTTACTAGATCTAAAGAGCCAGAGGGCAAAGATTACAAATGCATAGTATGAAAACGGACTTAAAGAGACTGCCATAAAATTGGAGATTTTAAATGGTTGTCAAATTGTCCAGCTCTAAAGCAGATTCAGAGAACAGTCTTTGAGAATCCTAAAATCTCATCATCACTGATTTCACATGGCATGAGTCTGCTAGATTTAGAAGGAGACTACATAAATGACATCTACATAAAGAGTTGTGCAAGGAGTAAATCTTTACTATCCAAAAAGAAAATCAATGTCACACTACAGTAAAGTTTACTCATTAACAGACAAAGCAAAGATATGTAATTAGACACAGTATGAGAAGACATATTTGGCAAAAAACAAAGGCAAAATAAAAACCTGATACCAACTATAAACCATAGTTTTGAGGGCTTGGATGTTCTATGATGCACCATGGCCTGATGAGCTCAGTCATAGAGGGACTATACAACATGTGGTATGTAGTGTTTTAGCCTGGATATACAACAGTGGAGGACATAGATAGGAAAGGCCCCTGTGCAAGATCATTACAACCCCTGGCAAAAATTATGTAATAACCGGCCTTGGAGGATAGTCAGTCAGTTGTTTAATTTTGTAGAAAAAAAAAGATCACAGACATGGCACAAAACTAAAGTAATTTCAAATGGCAACTTTCTGGCTTTAAGAAACACTAAAAGAAATCAAGAACCAAAAATGTGGTAGTCAGTAATGGTTGCTTTTTTTTTTTTAACCAGGCATAGGGGAAAAAGTATGGAATCTCTCTGTAAATTTTAATTCCCAAAACTAATACCTGCATCAAATTAGATCTGCTCGTTAGTCTGCATCTAATCAGGAGTGATCACACCTTGGAGAGCTGTTGCACCAAGTGGACTGACATGAATCATGGCTCCAACACGAGCGATGTCAAGTGAAGCAAAGGAGAGGATTATCAAACTCTTAAAAGAGGGTAAATCATCACACAATGTTGCAAAAGATGTTGGTTGTTCACAGTCAGTGGTGTCTAAAATCTGGACCAAATACAAACATGGGAAGGTTGTTAAAGGCAAACATACTGGTAAAACAAGGAAGACCTCAAAGAGTCAAGACCAGAAACTAAAGCAATATGTCTCCAATACAGGAAATGCACAACAAAACAAATGAGGAACAAATGGGTGGAAACTGGAGTCAATGTTTGTGACCGAACTATAAAAAAATGCCTAAATGAAATGGGATTTACATACAGAATAGCTAAATGAAAGCGATCATTAACACCTAAACAGAAAACAAGGTTACAGTGGGCTAAGGAAAAACCATCGTGGACTGTGGATGACTGGATGAAAGTCATATTCAGTGAGGAATCGCGAATCTGCATTGGGCCAAGTGATGATGCTGGAACTTTTGTTTGGTGCCGTTCCAATGAGATTTATAAAGATGACTGCCTGAAGAGAACATGCAAATTTCCACAGTCATTGATAATGTGGGGCTGCATATCAGGTAAAGGCACTGGGGAGATGGCTGTCATTACATCTTCAATAAATGCACAAGTTTATGTTGATATTTTGGACACATTTCTTATCCCATCAATTGGAAGGATGTTTGGGGATGATGAAATAATTTTTCAAGATGATAATGTATCCTGCCATAGAGCAAAAACTGTGAAAACATTCCTTGAAAAAAGACACATAAGGTCAATGTCATGGCCTGCAAATAGTCTGGATCTCAATCCAATTGAAAATCTTTGGTGGAAGTTGAAGAAAATGGTCCATGGCAAGGCTCCAACCTGCAAAGCTGATCTGATAACAGCAATCAGAGAAAGTTGGAGCCATATTGATGAAGAGTACTGTTTGACACTCGTTAAGTCCATGCCTCTGAGACTGCAAGCTGTTATAAAAGCCAGAGGTGGTGCAACAAAATACTAGTGATGTGTTGGAGTGTTTTTTTTGTGTGTTTGTTTTTCATGATTCCTGAATTGTTGGTTTTTGTTTATTGTGCCCCCCAAAAATCGGAATAGAAAGCAATCAAAAAATGTAATGAGCTGAAAATGGTACCAATAAAAATTCATCCTGCAAAAAACAAGCTCTCACATGATTTTGTCATCAACTAGCTTTTGCAATAAAAAGCGTTTTTTAGTGTCTGGCAGCAGCCAAATAGAAAAAAAAACTATATAAATCTGTTATAGCTGAAATTGCACCAACCCGAAAAATAAAATTGTCTAGTCGCTTATACCGCACAGGGTATGGCATAAAAAATAAAACAATTCTTTACCTGCTGTTGATTTGTTCATTTTGCCACTCAAAGATCGCTGTAAGGCTTGGCTCGCATTTATCATGCGCTCTACGCTGAGCGCTTACATCGGGGTTTCCGTGTAAATTTCTGAAATACTTGATTCAGAAGTAATACCCAGTGGAAGGTTCACTTTATTGAGGCAGATGGAGTCACTGTGGATGTCGTTAGACCTGTGATCTGGCGGTGTCCATCTTTTTATTAGGAGTACATAAAAGTGCAGTCCGCCACAGTTTTCTCTACCTCTCTAAAAAAGTATACCGCTTTACAGGGGCCATGCAGAGTTCAGAGTAATTCTGCTGCTCATTATAGTGAATAGATGCCTGAGGGGGTTCATCAGAATTATGTCTCTCGAAGATTTAATGGGAAACCTAAATGTAAGTGTTCAGTTGTGATGAGCGAATATACTCGTTACTCGAGATTTCCCGAGCATGCTCGGGAGTCCTCCGAGTATTTTTTAGTGCTCAGCTTTAGTTTTTCTTGCCGCAGCTGAATCATTTACATCTGTTAGCCAGCATAAGTACATGTGGGGGTTCCCTAGCAACCAGGTCACCCCCACATGTACGTATGCTGGCTAACAGATGTAAATCATTCAGCTGCAGCAAGAAAAACTAAAACTCCGAGCACTAAAAAAATATTTGGAGGACTCCTGAGCATGCTCGAAAAATGTTGAGTAACGAGTATATTTGCTCATCACTAGTGTTCAGCGTAGAGCCCAGGATAAATGTGATCCAATATGTTATGTAAAATGTCCCCAATAAAAGCTTTAACTCAGTCCACATAAAAAAGCAATCCACCAATAGAAAAATAGCCGACAGCACTACAGATATGTGAATGCAAGTCCTAGTTCCACTGGACCCAATGGAAAAGTACATACCAAAAAGAAGTGAAGGACACCATCCAATCCGGGGAAAAATCATGAATTCTTTATTTTGCCAGATGCAACGTTTCAACCATTACAGGTGATGCTTGAAAAAGACCTGTAATGGTTGAAACGTTGCATCTAGCAAAATAAAGAATTCATGATTTTTCACCCGGACTGGATGCTGTCCTTCACTTCTTTTTTTTCACTTAAAAAAACAAGTCCCCACTCAGGTCTGTCATCTGTTCAATGGAAATATAGTGGGCTTCCAAGTTACTGGTAGCACAAAGGCTCTGGAAAAGCTAAATGGCCATCGCCACATAAAAGAAATTCAGCAAAATCTGTGTCCCCAAATTCAAATGCCCACTCCCTTCTGAGCCCCAGTGTACCTAACACGCAGTTAGTGTCCATATGTTTGACATTTCTGTCCACCTAGAGCCCACCTCATTTATGGGTGCATGAGCTGGGCGCAATATACGGACACTACAATGTACTGGTCACTACAATTGCAGTTTGCAATTTTCACTTAGCAACATTCAATGCTGCTTGTTCTGGAAAACACCCATGGAGTAAAAATCGACATATCTGTAGATAAATTTTCAAAGGGATCTAATTTCCAGAAAAGGAGGGGTTGAGGGGTGATTATGCTCTTCTAGCATTTAGAGGGTCTCTGTATATGGAGTCTGCAAACTTTAATAGAAAAATCTACACTCCAGGTTGCCTCCTGTATAACAGTGCTGCTTAGCCATACGGTGATACTCGGGAGGGATGGAGCGCAATTTTCGAGTTTTTATTTTCCCTCCCAAGTCTCGCCGTATGGCTAAGCAGTATTGTACAGCTACATTCAGCAGAAATTGTAGGACACATTTTGTTGCTATTTTCCTCTTTTTTCAGGGTAAAAATGTGAAATCTGGGACTAAAACAAAATTTTGGTGGTAAAAATGCAATTGTTTTTTTCTTCAGTGCCCAGTGGTATAAAATTTTGTGACCCAGGTGTGGTGTCCATATGATCATGCACCCCTAGATTAATTCATTGAGAGGTGTTACTTGTAAATTGGGGTCTCTTATGTGGGGTTCTGCTGTTTTGGCACCTCAGTGTCTCTGCTAATGTGACATGGCACCCTCAAACCAGTCCAGCAAAATGTGAATTCCAATATGTCGGTTCATTCCTTTGGAGCTTTGTAATGTGCCTAAAAAGTAGTTTTTGACCAGATATGGGGTATCGGTGTACTCAGGAGAAACTGCAGAACAAATTTTGAGTCAATTTTCTCCTGCTATCCTTGTGAAAATAACATTTTTTGTGTGAATTTCTTTTGTAGCACTACATTATAAACTTCTCTGATTTTCAATGTGCTCACCATGCATCTAGATATATTTCATGAGGAGGTTTAGCTTCCAAAATGGTGTCACTTGTGGGAGTTTTCCACTATTTAGGCACATCAGGGGCTCTCGAAACGAGACATGACAATTTTTTTCCAGCAAATTTTGCATTCAAAAAGTTAAATGTCGATCCTTTTCCTATCGAGCCCTGCTGTGTGCCCAAAGAGTGGTTTTCCCCCACATAAATTGCAATTGCACAATAACTTTTTTGTGGTCCATTTTTTCCTGTTACCCTTCAAAAAAAAAATTTCCTTCCACATTCCAAAAATGCATGTGAAGCACCTGAAGGGTTTTAGAAAATTCAAAATTCCGAGGCACCAGGGAAAATATAGATAAATCATAACCTTTAATCCATCCTTAACCCCTTAATTTCCTGAGTTTTTTTCGGTTTTGCATTTTTGTTTTTCGCTCCCCTTCTTCCCAGAGCCATAGCTTCTTTATTTTTCCGTTAATATTTCCATGTGAAGGCTTGTTTTTTTGTGGGATGAGTTGTACTTATGAACGACACCATTTCTTTTACCATGTCGTGTACTAGAAAATGGTAAAAAAAAAATCCAAATGCAATCCCATACTTGTTTTTTGTTTGTCTTTTTTTACTAGGTTCACTAAGTTCTAAAGCTGACCTGCCATTATGATTCTCCAAAACATTACAAGTTCATAGACACCAAGCACGTCTAAAAAAAAAAATGTACCATTTTCCGATACCCATAGCATCTCCATTTTTTGTGATCTCGGGTAAGGAGAGGGGATATTTTTTGCATGTCAAGCTGATGTTTTTAATGATACCATTTTTATGCAGATACGATCTTTTGATTGCCCGTTATTGCATTTTAATTCATTGTTGCAGTGACCACAAAAACGTAATTCTGGCATTTTTTCTCGCTACGCCGTTTAGCGATCAGGTTAATCTTTTTTTATTGATAGATAGGGGGGTGATTTGAACTTTTATATTTTTTATATTTTGAAAAACTTTTTTTTTACTTTTGGCATGGTTCAATAGTCTCCAACACATCTGTGACCCGTGATCATGCGACAGGGGTCACCATGAGTGCGTATTTTTGGCGCGATTGCCAGAAGCACGATTTAAAAGTCGCTGTCAGTTTGACAGAGGTATTTAACTGGTTAATTGCCACCAGTGGATTGCGATTCCACCCGTGGCTATTGTTGGCACATGCCAGCTGTTCAAAACAGTTGACCTGTCCCTGGAAAGATGTGGGCTCGACGGTGAGGAAGGGAGTCTGACATCGCCGTACTATTACGCCTGATGTCGGAAAGGTGTTATAAAAATCACATGGTGAAATACAATTGAGGTAGACAAGTGAAGCAATTTTCAGCCCAAAAGGAACTTTTTCAAACCAGAAGTACAATAAAAATTACAGCTAAGAAGTGGGGAGTACTCGATTGTGACTTTTTATACACCAGAGAAAATGGGCTGAAGGGTTAATAAACTTATTGAATTTGGTTTTGAATGCCTTGAGGAGTGCAGTTTTTAGAATGTTGTCACTTTTGAGTATTTTAAGTCATTTAGGCACCTCATAGCTACTTCAAATGTGATGTGGTCCCTAAAAAAAATAAAAAAAAATTTGGGGGGGGAAAATGAGAAATCGCTGGTCAACTCTTAACCCTTATAACTTAACAAAATAAAAAATATTTTTCAAAAATTGTGCTGACGTAAAGTTGACGTGTGAAATGTTATTTATTAACTAGTTTGTGTAATATGACTCTCTGATTTAAGGGCATAAAAATAAAAAAATGTTACCACTATCATACAGTACAATATGTCACGAAAGAACTTTCTCAGAATCATAATTTCAGAGTTATGACTTCATAAAGTGACACTGCTCAGAATTGATAAATTTGGCCTGGCCAGGAAGGTGAAAAGAAGCGTGGATGTTGAAGGGGTTAAAGTTTCTTTTCTTTTTATAATATCTGGGAGGATGTCTTACTAAGCTTTCTGTAAACATCCCAAATGTTAATTAGTTTCCAGTATCTTATTTGTTTTAGAAGTAATGTTTTCATATTCACAGCAGATTGTATTGGGGCTTATTTTTTTGCTGCGCCGTTGTATAGACATATGTGGAATTTGGACTCATCTGTACATAAAACCTGATTCCATAATGTCTCATATATAACGGTTATCTTATATACATAATTTGTAAGGTAGCTAATGTTTACACATATGGTTTTGGTTAATAACTAATATTAGTGACAGTGTGGACTGTTTAGTTGGGAGAATACAGCTGTAGCCCATTCTTTATAAGGTAGGAAGTGAACGTAGCAGTAGGGGGCACGTAAGTAAAGACTGGAGAATTGACATACTTGAATTTATCTTTTATGAGTGCTAAATGTTTTTGCCCAATTTCTGATAAATATATATTATTGTATACAGTAGAATGAAAAACACCTTTTTTGAATAGAAAATAAAATATATGAAAGTGTGATGTCTGACTTACAGAGCAGTGTACAAGCTTTACTTTCTGTAAAAATCATATTTCTGGCTTACTCACAGTTTGGGTGGAATACAGTTGTCTGCTGGTTTGAAGGCTCTAGAGGTCAACAGAAGAGTCAGTCTGAGTTTCTTGAATTTGGCATTCAAAAGCATCTGATTTATTAGAGAGGGTTGGATAAATCAGAAATAAAGTTTTCAGATAAATTCAGATAGTTTGACTAACACTTAGAATCATAAATCAGGAAAATGTATATGACCACTAGTTGGAATCAAAGTAGAGCTATTTTCACTTTTTTCATTTTACAATGATTTTAGTGGCTCTTCCTCAATCTTCTCCTAAAATAGCCTTAAAATAGTATCCCCAGCTTATATAAATTTGGCAATTTCCCAAATCAATCATATTTTGCTATTTAGTTAGAGAAAACATCATTTTTTTTAGTTTTAAAACAACAAAAACTATAATGACGTACACTGCATTAGCTAATAAATATTGTCAAATCCTCATAAAACTGACATCCCCATATTATTGTGGAAGCCTAAGGCTATGTGCACACGTTCAGGAATTCATGCAGAAAATTCCTGTGAAAATCCGGACATTTCTGCCAGATTTTCGCATGAAATCCGCATGCGTTTTTTTGCGCATTTTTTGCACGGTTTTGATGCGGTTTTTGCGTGTTTTTTTGCGCGTTTTTTTTCGGACGTTTCCCAATGCATTAGACAGTGGGAAAACTGCGAAAAAAACGCAAAATTAATGAGCAGGTTCATTATTTTTCTGCAATGCGTTTTTCATGCGGAAAAACGCACATCATGTGCACAGAAGTTGCGGATTTCATTAAAAATGATAGGATGCTTAATGCATGCAGATTATTTGCAGTTTTATAGCGTTTTTATAGCGCAAAAATGCTAAAAAACCACAAATAATCTGCAACGTGTGCACATAGCCTAAGAATGGGAAGAAGGCACACTTATAGGGTGACACAGCCACCCCAGAAGTTGAGCATCACATTAGATGTGCCAACTCTGGTGCTTTGCCTTGTTCTTTTCGATGCCTTGGTGCGTTGGCAATCGGGGTAATGGGGTGTTGAAGTTAATGTCAGCTGTGAATTGTCCAAAAAACACAGCTGACATCAAGTTCTGGTGTTAGTAATGGAGAGGTTTCTAAATACACCCCCATTATTAACCCTGTAGGAAAAAAGAAAAACATACCTTTATTCAAATATATACCCCCGACACTATTAGTCCACAATTGGAAATCAGAAAAACATAAACACAAGACACTGTCCCTCATTCACCAATTTAGTACAAAACAAATTCCCACACTAGTCCGCCGTAGTCCACCGAGTCTGATGTAGTCCTGAGCGCAGTGACCAGGAATGTCTGAACAGCAATGATGCTACTGATGTCACTGCTTTTCAGAGGTGCTGGGTCATGCCCATTTCTGAAGAGCTGTGACATCAGTAAATTGGTGAACGAGGGATAGTGTCGAGGGTGTTTATTTGAATATTTTTGTGTCTGTGTTTTTCTTTTTTTCTAACTAGGTTAGTAATGGGGTGTCTGATAGACACCTCTCTGTTACCAGCACCAGCTTTGTTTTTGGACACTATACAGCTGACATCAGGCCCAAGCCATATTACCCCAATTGCCAACACACCAGGCCATTGGGAAAAGCCAAGGCAAAGGGCCAAAATTGGCACACCTAATGTGATGGACCTTCCCAGCCTGATAATATGAGCTTTCAGCTGTCTGCTTTATCTTTGCTGGTTAAAAAAAATGGTAGGCCCCATATGTTCTTTTTTTAATTTGTGCAATCATAAAAAACTGTCCAAAAAGCTCCACAAGCTGCAATTTTATAATATGTGTGTGTATGGGCGTTGTACAATTATATGTTGATATATCTGTTGGTCTATGTATATATCTGTGCCTGTCTATCTATACATCTATCTTCCATTGGGAAAATAAGTATTTGATACACTGCCAATTTTGCAAGTTTTCCAATCTATAAAGAATGGAGAGGTCTATATTTTTTATCATAGGCATACTTTAACTTTAGGAGATAAAATCTAAAAATAAAAAAACAGAAAATCACATTGTACACTGCTAAAAAAAAAGGAACACTTAAACAACAAAATATAACTCCAAGTAAATCAAACTTCTGTGAAATCAAACTGTCCCACTTAGGAAGCAACACTGTTTGACAATCAATTTCACATGCTGTTGTGCAAATGGAATACATGTAGAAAAGCCGCGGAGACACCATCACGTGTTTCTCAATGCAAGCAATAAATAGCCAGGTCTTTCACCGGGAAGAAACAACCACGGGAAGGGCAGCATCCAAAAGGAATACCACCTATGCCAAAACATGGTATCCATCCACAGACAGCTGTTTCGGGGTATTTGCCCCTCATCAGTGTGGAGTAGGAAACTGGCTATTAGGAGCAGTGCCTGGTAAAAGGACTATAAACATAAGGATGAATGGAGATCAAAATATCCAACACCATGGAGACACCATCACGTGTTTCTCAACGCAGTGATCCAGAACACTGGTCCCCATCCCTTATGGGAAATATGCAAATGCATGTAGAAAAGCCACGGAGACACCATCACGTGTTTCTCAACGCAAGCACTGCGTTGAGAAACACGTGATGGTGTCTCCGCGGTGTTGGATGTTTTGATCTTCCCGAGGTCATTCATCCTTATGTTTATAGTGCAAATGGAATAGACAACAGATGGAAATTATCAAGACACACTCAATAAAGGAGTGGTTCTGAAGGTGGGGACCACAGACCACATCTCAGTACCAATGCTTTCTGGCTGATATTCTGGTCACTTTTGAATGTTGGTTGTGCTTTCACACTCATAGTAGCATGAGACGGACTCTACAACCCACACAAGTGGCTCAGGTAGTGCAGCTCATCCAGGATGGCACTTCAATGCGAGCTGTGGCAAGAAGGTTTGCTGTGTCTGTCAGCGTAGTGTCCAGAGGCTGGAGGCGCTACCAGGAAACAGGCCAGTAAACCAGGAAATGTTGATGGCAATGTAGGAGGGCAACCACCCAGCAGCAGGACCGCTACATCAGCCTTTCTGCAAGGAGGAGCACTGCCAGAGCCCTGCAAAATGACCTCCAGTAGGCCACAAATGTGCCTGCACAAACAGTTAGAAACCTGTTAGAAATGGACATGAAATTACTTGTATTAAATGGTAACTTCAAATCTCATTGAGACAGAAGGATCTGGGAATATAAGCTGATGATGATTTTTGACACTCACAGTGCAGGAATGAATGTTTCGCATGGATTTATGTATTTTTACATCAACTAAGGAATTTGCTCCTCAGAACATATGGGGTCACCATAACATAGAACCAGACCTCAATCAGAGGACAATAAAACATTCACACTCCTTATCTATGAACTGCTCCAATATTTATTGACATAACTGTTTATCACTCACATAATGGTAATTCTGCTTAACGTCACCTGTCTTATCTATGGCATTTTCCTGTGCTGTGTTGTGCATACATATGTGATTCTTCAGAATTTGTATTAGTCTATGTCTGGTGAAGAGACCTGAGTAGTCTTGAAAGCTTGCAATTTGTTACCATCTTTTCAGTTAGCCATTAAAAGGTATTAACCACTGAGGACTCTCAATTCTAAATATATTTCTATTCACTGGCTAACATGGTACCAAGACATATATCTTTCCTGTAGAAAATGGAAGAAACACAAGATGACTGTCAATCTTCCTTGGTCTGTGGCTCCATGCAAGATCTTGCCTCTACGGTTAAGGATGATTCTGAAAAAAGGTCAGGGATCATCCCAGAACTACATGGGAAGACCTGGTCAATGACCTGAAGAGAACTGGAACCACAGTCTCAAACATCACCATTAGTACCACACTAAATCATCATGGACTAAAACCCTGCAGGTCCCCTTGCTCATGCCAGCACTTGTCCAAGCCTGTTTGAAGTTCACCAATGACCATCTGGATGATCCAGAGGAAGCATGGGAGAAGCTCATGTGGTCAGACATGAAAAATAACTTTGATATCAACTCCTCATGCCTTGTTTGGATGAAATAGATGGATGAGAACAACTCCAAGAACAACCTCCCAACCTTAAGCATGGTGGGGGAAACATCAAACATTGGGGGTGCTTTTCTGCAAAGGGGACATTACAACTGCACCATGATACTCAATTATGTACAGATACCATAATAGTTCTAGACCAGAACATCAAGGAACCCCAACATAATGCAGAAGAACAAAATCACAAAGAACCCTGACATGAAGCACATCGTTTTAATTAGCTTGTCATTACATTCAGCCCACTTACTGATTTTTTCTTTGTTTCAAATATTGCATTTATTTTTGCATTTATGACAGCTTAGTCTTTTTATTCTGTTTCTTGTTACTACTGTATATAACTTTGAGAATGTCATTAACCCCTATGATTGAGTTTTAAATGCTCCTTTCATATAGTGTTTTCTTTTAACATTTTGTCTAGTAACACATTTTTCTATACTTAATATGCAAAGTAATACATTTTGCGCAAAGCGATAATAAATTCAACTGTCTTCATATTTTATGGGATCTATATTATGGGGACACTTCCCTATTAAGGCCGGCGTCACACTTGGCGTAAGACATTACGGTACGTTTTCTACGTCCGTAATACGCGCGTGATACGCCAAAATGTCTCCGTAATCTCTCTCCGTAGTTCTTGCGTCGCCTAGGTGTGGTCGCGTATTTTGCGCATGTACTGGTCCGTGTGTAATCCGTATGTGATCCGTATGGCGTTTTTACCACGCACCATTCCAAAATGGACATTTAACGGTTTTCTGGCCTGCAAATCATTTAAACCATCATTAACAACACTATTTAAGCCCTCGACAACAGGTGTACCCCTCCCATATGCCCTATATGTTCTCAAGCATATTTTGGCTGTGGTACTTGGAGCTCCCAAACATGTCTGACCATGTGTATTTAAGCACAACTCAGCGGGTGTTGCTTCACTGGGTGTTGTCTCGTCGCTTTGGCCAGCCATATACGGTCAATGCAGATCCGCGAAGGAGGAGACAAAGATTGTGGGTCCATCCTCTATTGACCCAACGCCCGAGTAAAGGACATTTCCAGAGACTCTATTCATCTTTGAGGGCCCATCCAGACAAATTTTTCCTGTATACTCGCATGTCCATCAGGACTTTTGACATGTTGCTGGAGATCTTACGTCCTGGACTCACCTATCAGGACACCTGGATGAGAAAAGCCATCTCTGCTGAGGAGCGTCTGCTCCTAACCTTACGGTATGTATTTAGACCTTTTAGATTTTGTTGTGTTGGCCAATGTGTTTTGTCCTACTATGTTTCAGTTCCTTAACTTAGACATGAGGCCACAAGCACATTTCTAAAAATGTGTTTAATATTTGATTATAGTAATACTGTGAAATGTCCCTTTTTGCTTACTCAATAATCACAGAGAAAATTTACTAGACACTTGTGTTTCGTCCTGTTTTCATATTCCTCATGTTCCTTTATTTTGTTTTCCTTGTTTTTCAGCTTCCTGGCCACAGGCTTGTCCTATGCGGGTCTACACCTGGAGTTTCTCATTGGGCGTTCTACCATTTCAGTCATTGTTAGGACAACCTGTTCCCAAATATGGCTGAAACTTAACGAAGTTGTGATGCCAGAGCCAAAAATGGATGATTGGCTCAAAATCGCCACTGGATTCCAAAATACTTGTGACTTCCCTAACTGCATTGGAGCTGTGGATGGGAAACATATCAGGGTGCGTAAGCCGCCGAACTCTGGTTCCCAATTCTACAATTATAAGCAGTTTTTCTCTGTAGTTATGTTAGCAGTTGCTGACAGCAACTACAGGTTTATAATTGTAGACATTGGGGCCTATGGCCGAACTGGAGACTCTAGGGTCTTCAATTCGTCCATAATGGGTCGCCGGCTACGTGACAACCAGTTGAACCTCCCACCACCACAACAACTCCCAGGCTCCAATGCGGAAGCAGTGCCTTTTGTTTTGGTTGGAGATGAGGCCTTCCAACTGACGAGGCACGTCATGAGGCCTTACCCCAGGCGCAACCTTGACCACCGGCGGAGGGTTTTTAATTTGAGACTTACCAGGGCACGGAGACTGGTTGAGTGCGCCTTTGGGATTCTTGTAGCCAAATGGCGTGTTCTTCAGTCTGCAATTCAGCTGAGTGAGGCTTCAATCAATGAAGTGATCAAAGCCTGTGTAATTCTACATAATTTCACCAGAATACATGATTGTTTGTCTACTAATTTGCAAAATCACGTCATGACCAATCATAGTAGGCCTCCCCCATATGTCCCTCCTCGGCGACGTCCCCTTTCTGGCCTAAAAGTTCGGGATGTGTTCACCAATTATTTTTTGAGTCCTCAGGGTGCCACTCCCTGGCAAGACTATGCAATTTTGCATGTGCAATTATTTATGTACCTAAATTTTGCCATTATCAAGTTTGAAAATATGTCTGCTGTGTTTAATTTGTTGACATATGGTTCTGATCATATCATGTGTGTGTGAGTTAAGAAGAATGAACAGAGTGCATACATAGTTTTTTGTTAAGTAAAGGCAATTTTACTTCTTAAACTTGTTTTTGGTTTTTTTGTTTGTTTTGGCATAACCAATCTTTGTGCACAAAAAAGAACAGCTTTTTTTTAACAAAAAAAAAACAACAAAGTAAAATAAAAGCATTACAGCTTGCTTTTTAAGCACAAACCAAACCAAATGTCTTAAACAAATTAAAAAAAAGTTGTACCCAACATTACAAGTCCTGGTACGTAGGAAGGGGAGAAGTGGATTGGTCTGGGTCACCATCAGATGGCCTTTGCAGGCCCAATTGTCCAGCAGCCTGTGCGGCTGTTATAGTGGCTTGCGGGAAATTCTGCCTGCTCTGATGCTGGCCACTTTGATGAGTGGGGCCTGGATTTGGGAGATAACCCTGATGTTGCAGCCCATATGTGCGGGAATCATACCCCAACCCAAAATGACCATATTGTCCAAACCCAGGTTGGGACCAGCCTCCAGCACTGGGTGCGGACAAGTGGCCATATTGGGATGGTTGATGATATCCTGCAATATGGTGCTGATGTTGCCATTGTTGGTTAGTTGGTGGTTGGGGTGGAGGTGTTGGCTGACGTGGAGGGGGTGCTTCAGATCCTTGGTGCGCATGCTGGCCTTGTAGTCTCGGAGGCCGCAGAATATTTTCAGGTGACATCTGCCACTGTTCAATCATCTGCATCAGATTGTATGGGTTATTTGGGGGGGTGCATGCGTCAATAAGGATCTGAAAACACCCTCTCAAACGCAGCCTCAACTCCCGCTCTATGGAGCATAAATACTGGGCAAGGCTCCGTGTGAATCCCTCCTCCCCATCATCCTCTCGAACCCGGGCCAAATAGTTCATGACCCCAGCATCCACGTTTTGCCTGCTTTGGCGAAGCTCTCTCCTGCGTCGTGCACGCTGGGGTCTGACTGCAGCCTGTGGGGATCGGTCCAGGGCAACAGTTGGGCTGCTGCTATTACCAGGGTCATCCTGGCTAGGTGCTGCTGCTGCAGAAGAGAACTGTGGGCCCTCTGGGTTTTCTTCAGAATCAGCTGGAGCTGGGTGGGCAGATGATGAATATGCTGTAGGTCTTGCGCAGGAGGGAGCAGCAGATGGACCAGCCACCTCTTCACCTTCTCCAACTGGGTCAATGACCAGTTCTGAGTCCGACCCTGTCTCCCTGTCAGTGAGGTTAGACTGAGTTCTGCAAAGATAAATTTGACCAGTTACTATGTTTTTTGGAATCATCTCTCAACATTCAAAAATTAACCCATTTTGAGATGTTTTTACTTACGGCCTGAGGTCCATGCTGGGGTTAAGGAAGGTTAGGCGGTCAAAGTAGATGTATTTTTTTTTTTTAGGAGGGGCCCCGGCTCCACTTCTCTCCCGCTGCTGCCTCTCCCTCCTATACTGGTCCCGGATACTCCGCCACCTTGTTGTAACATCATCCACTGAAACAACAAAAAATACACACATTGCTTAGACCATTATGCAGAGTGCTCACACAAGGTGTAATGGAGTACACAGATTGCAATGTAGCATAGAAAGAGGCTTTTGTGGCTCACATTAAGCCAGAATTTCCTCAAAAAAATACAAATTAGGAAGAAAGGCCACAAGGACAGAGTCAGCTAACCTCTATCACAGAAAAACAAATTACTGGAAAACCATGTTATTAAGGGAACACCTGTTCTAAACCTTAATCAAATCCATTTATCATATCCAGCACCATGTATATACTGCTTGGATATATATAACTTTAAGGATGAATTAATAAATTAAGGTTTAGCAATTCAAAGTAGTAAGGGCCTGCTGTTTAGCAAGAACATTACATTGCAAACATGGGTGTACTTACTTATTTGTCGCTGGGCCGCACGTGGCTGCTGGTCATACTGGGGAAAGAGGGACCCACACACGCTCCTCCATGCAGCTTGTTTTACTGCCCTGTTGGCATAGTTGGGGTCTCTTTGGTCCCAGATATCTGGCCTCTCCTGGATCAAAATGATCAGCATGTCAACATTAATTATGCGGGCCATGCTGAATCTCTCACTCCGTGGAGGCGTGCAGCAGACTTCCGGGTTCACTGTCTGGCTTTTTCAGCTAATTAGCATGTCTCACCTGCCTGATTGATGGCTTTCGAAAGTTCAGGACATCTGCCAGTGAGGTGCGTATTTCTCGCAATGCACACGCATGGTCCGTATGCATTCCGTATTATACGCTCTCCCATAGACTTGCATTGGCGTTTTTTTTGCGCAATACGCTGACAAACGCTGCATGCTGCGATTTTGTACGGCTGTAGAGGAACGTATAATACGGATCCGTAATATACGCCTAAAAGGACTAGACCCATTGAGAATCATGGTGCCGTATGTTTAGCGAGTTTTACGTACGTAGATTATGCGCTCTTACGCACGTAAAACTCGCATGTGTGACGGCGGCCTAACCCAAACTGCAAAAACATATTGTGCCATTTACTTAAAAGCTCCTTCCAGTTCCAGTGATTAGTGGCTGTATGTTTCCTTATGTACTGTATACATGATGATAAAGTTTGCTACCTTGATTAAGTTTTATTCAACCCTTGTCAAAATTTTTGTTTAGCATGTTGAGTTAGACATTAATTAAAACAGCAAATCCAACAGAAAATAGATACTCCAGCTCCGATAAAAACTTGAAATCTTTAATAATCCAAATGGTTAAAATAGACAATCCTCACATGTGGTGGACCAGACAGGTGTTTGTAATAGATAAGGCTTCGCGTTTCGACCTGAATCGGTCTTACTCATGCCTGTGTTACATTGCAAGTGAAAGCTACACATATAGTGTTCCTAGACAGAAGGTTCCGCCCTCTCCACATCACATAATCTCTAGTGAAAGGTCCTACAAGGTCCTACAAACACATATGTGAGTATAATATACAATTTAAAACAATAACACTAAACAATTAGCAATAGTAGTATAATAATTCGTTTCTTTTGTTTAACCCTGATGGAAATCGAGTGTTGAGATTGAAAATCCAGAAAGCCTCTCTTGTGAGTAGACGTCTTTTTATGTCTCCTCCTCGATTAGGCGGATAGATTTTTTCTATGCCATGCACCTTAAAGGATGAAGTATCACCATTATGCATCGTACGAAAATGTTTTGCAGCCATTGATATATTTCTATTAGTCATATTACATATATTGACATCTTTCAGGTGCTCTGTAATGCGAGTTTTTAATTTGCGCGATGTGCAGCCCACATAGGATTTCTGACATGTAGTGCACTCTATTTCATAGACTACATTTTTTGTGTGGCAATTTATAAAGCTATTTATATTATAGCTTTTAGATTTTTACTTATGTTCAGGACAACAAATCCATTTCTTTTTTAGATCTGGAGCTGAGTGGTACTGTTGGCGAAGAAATCACTAGTCGAACTCATATAAAACCAATTAGCGGCAATACAATTCTACATGCTAATAGCAGTCACCCATCTCACACTATAAAATCCATACCAGTGGGGGAGTTCACCAGGCTGAAACGAAATTGCAGCAAAAAAGAGGATCAATCAAAAGAGTTCCAGGAACTAAAAACCAAGCTAAAAGCTAGAAATTATCCAAATTGGACACTGAATAGGGCCATTAATATAGTGGAGAAAAAACAAAGGGAGGACCTTCTAGTCCCTTCTAAAATTAAAAAAGGTGCTAATGACAATAAAAATAAAAACAGAAAATATGCAAATAATTTACATTTATGTTTACAATTTTCCCCACAGTTTAATTTAATCAGAAATAATATTAATAACAGATTACCTATTCTATATGAAGATGAAGGGCTATCACATTTATTAAAGGATGGTGTAAATATAGTTGCTAGAAGGGCACAAACCATTGGTGATATAATTGCCCCTAATTCACTTCAATCTAAAACTAAATCTAAGTCCACTACTTGGTTAGACTGCAAGGGTTTCTTTAAATGCGGTACCGCAGCGTGCAGCACTTGTATTCATGCGCAGCTGGGAAATAAATTCTGGAACTCTGATAAATCTAAAAGCTATAATATAAATAGCTTTATAAATTGCCACACAAAAAATGTAGTCTATGAAATAGAGTGCACTACATGTCAGAAATCCTATGTGGGCTGCACATCGCGCATATTAAAAACTCGCATTACAGAGCACCTGAAAGATGTCAATATATGTAATATGACTAATAGAAATATATCAATGGCTGCAAAACATTTTCGTACGATGCATAATGGTGATACTTCATCCTTTAAGGTGCATGGCATAGAAAAAATCTATCCGCCTAATCGAGGAGGAGACATAAAAAGACGTCTACTCACAAGAGAGGCTTTCTGGATTTTTAATCTCAACACTCGATTTCCATCAGGGTTAAACAAAAGAAACAAATTATTATACTACTATTGCTAATTGTTTAGTGTTATTGTTTTAAATTGTATATTATACTCACATATGTGTTTGTAGGACCTTGTAGGACCTTTCACTAGAGATCATGTGATGTGGAGAGGGCGGAACCTTCTGTCTAGGAACACTATATGTGTAGCTTTCACTTGCAATGTAAAACAGGCATGAGTAAGACCGATTCAGGTCAAAACGCGTAGCCTTATCTATTACAAACACCTGTCTGGTCCACCACATGTAAGGATTGTCTATTTTAACCATTTGGATTATTAAAGATTTCAAGTTTTTATCGGAGCTGGAGTATCTATTTTCTGTTGGATTTGCTGTTGCTGGACGTTTGGATCAAGATGGACTCTCGTGCTCCATTACTGCTGGTCTGGTTGGTGAGCTGGCTTAGGCTTTTTAAGCCGCTTTTCGTATATATGTGCTATTAATTAAAACATGTGGTTACAAAAGTAAAATGTACCCTATATGGAACAACTTGAGAAATTGTCAAATTTTGTTTAACTTTGTTCATCCAAGCAAATACAAAGCAGAAGCAGTCATGTCACTTAAAGTATAGTGTGCAGAAAGCCTGTATAGAGTAATATGTATTCTGATTTATAGATAATATTTAGATAAGTGCAAGGAATGTGTCAACATCTAATAATTTTAATGGACCATGTTTATGTCTGCATTGCTAAAATCCTGATCTATGTAGGCAATTGCTTAATGCTGAACATGCATTATGAGCTGTATTCTTTTAATTGTGGGGATCAAATGAGATTATCAGGCTTATAAGGAGTAATTCCAAAGTAACAAATATAAACAGGAAGCTAGAATTCAACTTGTTAAACCCATTCACTTTCATTGACATTGGTAACCAGCATTTGAGCAGTTTTATGTGTAAAGCCTTTGTATACAAATAGGTGGTTTATTGTGTTGGTGATTCATTTGCAGGTTGTAGAACCATTCCAGGTTTTTTTTTGTAGTACTGGAGTGGTGCTACTAAACTAAGGTCCTTGCCCCTACTCTCATACTTACCCGTCATCATATTCACCTTTTTCAGCACCGCTCTGGTCCCTCGGCACCATCTTGTGACCACCTCTTCTGACTTGCTGGAAGTCAGAAGTTACGTCACAAGCTCTCAATGCAAGTCTATGAAAGCCAAAACGAGGATCTCATAAACTTGCATTGAAAAGTGACCTCCGGTTCGCTCCAGCAAACACTGGAGTGATTTGGCAGGTCACAAACTGCAGGAAACCAAAGGAAGAGGCGGCAATAGAAGGTTAAGATGGCAGCAGGTGACGATCCGACTAGGTGCAGGGGACTTTGATTCAAAGCTCCACTCCTGCTGTAAAATAAAAAAAATGCTGGAGTGGTGCTTTAAGTTGTCAATAAATTTGAATTTTAGCAATGCAGGTAAAATTATTCCACATGTACAGTACTTGTCCTCAATGTGACATTTGGACATACAGTATGTAGGCCATCGGAGTTGTTGAACTAACTGCATTCCACCTGGAGACATGAAATACTGTAACTATATAAATGTCCACCACGTTGTTCATGTCATCATAGTGTACCCCTCAGTATACAATAGTACAGGTAAATATTATTTTCTCATGCCCATATAACCTTTTACAGTAAATTGAACAAGATAGATAACGGAATGTTTATCATTACGAAGGATTTTAGGTCAATGTCATGTTTGGTAAGATAAAGTCCTCTGCTCCTACAAGTGCAAAGGTGGGATAACATGATTATTCCTGAGATAATCCACATGACATGATAGGACAGCGTCAGTTGAAGACTAGCGGATCTCTGTCATTGCTTAATGTTACAATTAAGTGCGGCTGACATGAAGCCAGTGGTTCCCACTGTCATATACACCTGCTTAAAGTAAATACAACATCCTCTGGTTGACTAGTTTCTCGGGTGCCTTGACCGAGAACACATTGAGATTGTCTGGCACTTTACTGCTACTCTGAGTTAGACGTTAAACGTCCCAGCTGTGTTTATACATTCTTGGTGTTGAACTCTGCCACCTGCATGTAGTCCCATTCTTATTTCTGTGTTGGAGTAACCAAGCAGCCTCCCTTCCTCCTCAGATGCAAAAGAAATTCTTCAACATTTTAAAGGCCATTAAACACATTCCATTCTTGAAGTAGGCTATTTAAGACATGCATTAGATTTATTCTTCATATTGTATGTCTGGGGTATCCGACTGCCATAGAATTATTGTACACCATGATCCAGGATCTACTGTAACTACTTTCATATGCTGCTGATATAGTGCATATTTCATTCTCACTTTAATGTTCCTTTCAAAATATTTGAGATCTACTACATCATACGTGCAGGTTTTCTTGACCAAGAAATGATTTGCTGCCCCTCTCCGAAGGAACAAAGCTTCAAACCAGATAGAACAGCCAAAATATAACTCGGGTGCTTTTTTTTTTTATACATATTTTCTTGTCAGGCTACAAAGTTGCAGAGAAGACATTTGATTTTTGTCTGTCTGAAAAGCTCAGCATTAGAAACATATTTGTTGTGTTTTATTTCATTGTGATAACATGCTCTAGATAGGTAGTGCACGTAATAAAGGGGAAAAGTTAACCCTCAGATGATGCACCAAATAAGCAGTACACAAACAAAGAGGATGCTCACTATTATCAGTGCCTCAAAACCTAGTGGTTAAAAAATTGGAACAATAAAATACATCCTCCATGAATGTACTAGCATTGAATGTTATAACTAGAGATGAGCGAAGCCGAACTGAAAATTTCAGGGTTCGTACCAGAAACAGTGCTGAACTCTGAACACTAAAACGAACTACAGCACCAAAGTTTGGGCCCCATTGACTTATATGGGGTTTGGGGTCTGGTTCAAGTTTGGATAGCGTTCTAGTAACCGAACTTTGAACTAAAAGTTCGGTCGAACCCTACATATCTAAACATCCGCTCATCTCTAGTTATAACCTATCCACAGGTTGGAGTATACCTTTCTGATCAGTTGGGGTCTTACCTCTGGGACCCCCATCGATTCTGGGAACAGGACTCTAAACTGGCCTATTGGTATGGAGCCTAGTACTATACCTAGTACTATACTGTTACTGTACTCTCCGGGAAGTCCCATAGAGCATGAATGGAGTTGTGGTGTGCATGCATTTCAAAGCCCCATTCTTGGGACTGGTGGGAATCCCACCTGATTGACCCCATCAGTAAAAAGGTAAAGTTTCAAAGGTGCGAATAACACTTTGAAGACAATCTGTTGCCAGGTATTTTCTTGTTTCTGAGAGCAGCATGATATATGTATAGAAACCCTAATTGTAGTGTTCATTAGTGGGCTACATAGTGAAGTTTTGATACAAGCACAGTTTTTTCTGCAGCTGTTATAGCATTTCTCT
Source organism: Ranitomeya imitator (assembly GCF_032444005.1). Lineage (NCBI taxonomy): Eukaryota > Metazoa > Chordata > Amphibia > Anura > Dendrobatidae > Ranitomeya > Ranitomeya imitator. The sequence continues at coordinate 471,624,541 of NC_091285.1, forward strand.
GAATGCTGAGCTCTGTATATCCCTGCCCACACCACTTATTGGCAGCTTTCTGTGTAGAGTGTGCTGTCAATCGGTAGGGTGGGTTTACACAGATCAGGAGGACTACATGCTATGAGATACCTAGTCTTTTAATGATAATCTCCTGCGATTAAAACACTGATTACATTGAAACAATAACAAGCATCCTAGTAAGTGACACCGCTGGAATCATTGTCTCTGCCTCTACTCTATGCTGTTCTCAGAATAAATAGAAAAAATCTACTGACAGATTCCCTTTAAAATGTATTATGTTAAAAAAAAAAAAAGATCAAAAAATGTTTCGGGGCTTAGAAAACGATTTTGTGTGCAGAAATAGTAAAACATTAAATAAACTATATTAATATGGTACAACCATAATCAAACTGATCTGCAGATTAAAATGAATAAGCCATTTACACCTGCAATGAATGAAGCTGAAGCAAAACCCCAATTGTCAGAAAGGACCACTGCTCCAACAGAAAATAGATTAAAAAAGCCATAAAATTATGCAATAAATAATATGTAGCCCTAGATCAGTGTTTCCCAAACTCCAGTCCTCACGGACCCCACTGGTCATGTTTTCAGGATTTCCATAGCGTTGCACAGGTGAGACAATTCCTGATGCCTTGATGATACTTCCACTACTTAAGCAATACTAAGGAAATCCTGAAAACATGACCTATGGGGTCCGTGAGGACTGGAGTTTGGGAAACACTGGTCTAGATGATGCAATTTAAAAATGCAAATTGGCTGAGAAAAATCAACCCATTTGCATGGTTATGGTGATGCAAAGTGCAGTATACCAGAGTCATCTTGCTAGCTAACAGTTCGATGTACGGATTTACATTCTAAACTCAAGTATTTCTGTAGACCAAGATTATCTAACCCTTGATATGTTAAGTCTGACTAGTGTCACCGTTCCTGCGGTGATCTCAGATTTTATTTCCTTTAACAGCAAAATAGGGCACTTTCGATCAAAGAGGGCTATTTTCAGTACTACCGGGGGGGCAGAGGGTGCCATCGCTCCGGGCCTGGAGCTCAGAGGGGGCGCACCCGGAGCTACTCTACTGCAACTGTATCAGCGCTCAGCATGCCGATACAGTTACCATCTGCGGCAGGGCAGGGAGAATCGATCTCCCTGCTCTGCCTCCCGCTATGGGGCCCCTGAGCATGCCGAGGGGCTCGGTGCCAGTAGTGGGCCCCCCGCCCGTCACTGCATTGATGAGGGAAGGAGTGCTGCGCTTCTTCACCCATCATCCCCCTGTCAGCGTCTGGCATCGCCAACGCGGACAGTGGGCGCGATGACATCACCACCCAGCACCCGCTGTCAGAAGATGAGCGGGAGGTCGAAGCACCGCTGGAGCAAGGAGGAAGAGAGGTGAGTATTTATTTATTGTTTTTTATGGGGGCTGCCTTATACTTAAGGATCTGCCTATAGGGGGGCTGCTTTATACTTCAGGATCTGCCTATAGAGGGCTGCATAATACTTCAGGATCTGCCTATAGGGGGGTTTCCTTATACTTCAGGATCTGCCTATAGGGATGCTGCCTTATACTTCAGGATCTGCCTATAGGGGGGCTGCTTTATACTTCAGGATTTGCCTATAGGGGGGCTGCCTTATACTTCAGGATCTGCCTATAGGGAGCCTGCCTTGTACTTCAGGATCTGCCTATAGGAGTACTGCCTTTTACTACAGGGTCTGCCTATGGGGTGCTGCCTTTTACTAGAGTCTGCCTATGGGGTGCTGCATTTCACTAGAGTCTGCCTATGGGGGGCTGCCTTATACTACAAGGTCTGCCTATATGGGTGCTGCGAATCTGCTTATGAGGTGCTGCCTTATACTACAGGGTCTGCCTATGTGGTGCTGTCTTATACTACAGGGTCTACCTGTGGGGTGCTGTCTTGTACTACAGGGTCTGCCTATGGTGGTGCTGTCTTGTCCTATAGTCTGCCTATGGGTATTGCCTTGTGCTACAGAGTAGGCCTATGGGGAGTGCATTATACTATATGGAGTCCTATGGGGAGTGCATTATACTATATGGAGTCCTATGGGGAGTGCATTATACCATATTTAGGATGATCTGGTGCATTATACTATATGGAGGCCATCTAGTGGGCCATCATACAGTGTGGAGATTACAGTGAAGGGGCCATCATACAGTGTTGGAGCCATCAAACAGTTTGGGGGCTACTAAGAGGTCAGTGTACTGTGTGGATGGTAATATACAGTGAGGGGGCATTATACTGTATAGGGGAACTGTACAGGAGGGCAGACTCAGGACATTATTAAATGTAAAGTGGGCACTTCTTGTTATAGGGGATCTCAGGTTACTGTGACTATCAAAGGGGCACACATGGCAATATTACTTTCTATGGGGCAAAATGTGGGCGCTGTTTTCTAGGGCACTTGCACCCAGCATTACTTTATTTTAGAGGGTTGCTTTAGAATTTAGAAGCTACAGAGAACCACACAGCAGGTGCACTAATAGGGTCACATATAGCAGCAGCGGCTCAGTATTGGGGTATCAGGTGCAGTAATAGGGACACATACGGCAGCAGCGGCTCAGTATTGGGGTATCAGGTGCAGTAATAGGGACACATACGGCAGCAGCGGCTCAGTATTGGGGTATCACCAGGATGAGGAGTTTGTGCAGGTTGGGACTAGATGGTGATGGGGCTGGAATATGAGAAGTGAAATGTGTCTTTGTTGTATTCTCTGCAGACGAGTCCTGGCTGGAAGAAGTTGTCATGTCAGTCTGGGCCAGATGGAAAAGATGGGAAAAGTGAACGATTCCATCAGAGAACATCAGTGGTAAGTCATTATCTGTAAGTGTGCTGTTATCTCTTATATGTTCTGTAGGACTGGTATCTACCACTGACCATATGGCGGTAATATCCATGTTGGTCGTTATATAGAGATTATCTTCTGTAACAGCGCGATCATCTGCTGAGGTTCTCCTCCACTATTAGGGCGCGTCACCGAATTGTAATCAAGGTTACCTGGTTAGGGGCCCACTCAGAAGCTTCGCCCCCCTGAACCAAAACCCTAGCTGGCTATTTTGGATCGTTAACCATGTCACATCTGTGAAACTATCTCCCCACATCCATATCAGCTTCCAGGGCCAAGTTACTCAAACTTAGAAAGATATGGATTCTTAGGACTAACTGAAATAAAGCGATTAGGTTTCGAAATCTTGGGTTACTTCAGATCTTAGAAATAAGTCTGTAATATTTTTTTAAAGTATGATAAACGGCTGGCCTTATTAAAATGTATTGTAATGCTGCAAAGTAAATTTCTCTTGGAACCAGTAAAACTATACAATATATCCAGAAACATCAAAACCTAGACTTTTAGACAGAGGAAATGAAAGACATATTTTATACCCCTGAAGAACCTAACAAAAAACAAAAACATCTGGAATACTTCTATCAGAAACCAAGCAATCTCCTGTTGACTTTCTAAAATAGTTTATAAATGTGGATTTTATATACTGGCACATAGTATGGCTGACAGTGCTGGTAGATCTCCATATCATATTTAACCATGATTTCAAGGAGAATTATTCTGAAAACATACTAAATAGGAGATTATTTAGACAAATAATAAGGAGCATGAGGTAAGAAATCTGATATGCCTAAGAGTTTACCTTGGAATAAATATGTATTATTGACGTCAAGTAGCTTCTATTATATTAAAAAAGCGTTTTCCTAATTTGGCAGGTTATCTTCTATGCGTACTTCATAGAAGTTATAACTTGTTGGTCTCTATTGGTCCAAACATGGAGATCCTCACTGATCCCAAGAACGGGGCTCAGAAATGCCGCTTAGTAGTGGAGTGTTCATTAACAATAAATGAAAAATATGCAAGCAGGGCATTTTGGGGATATGATGTTCTCAAACGTTGGTAGGAAGGATGTTAAAATTGTATCACTTGTTTCAGGGATCTACAGTTACATATTAGAATTATATGGGACTCCTCTGCCTATATGATGTTTATACAAATATGTTTTATTATGGTTATCTATATGAGGAGTAATCCACCTTTCTACAGTATTTAACAATCGTTTTGTACCTCCATTGGTCCGATCAAACTTTCCAGCTGCTGTCCATATTTGATCAAAAGTGCATCTTGTCTCGAATAGCGATACATTGACTCAAAGCGTGCTTTCACAGTGCGTTCTTCGCCATTATGAGTAGCCCCGTTGGGGCTTAAGTTTGAATTCCCAGCAAAACGGATTTCGGGGGTATGTGCCGACAGGGCCAGGTGTCCACCTCTAGTAGGCATATATGTCCAAAAGTGATGCATGAGAGAGCACACGGTTACTTCATCTGCAGCATTATAGTCCATGGCCCCATTGGCACATATGTCAGAAACCTGTCTTGTGGGCGGGTTCAAACATAAGCATGACGGGACCAACGAACATGGCAAAAAACGCAGTGTGAAAGCATGAGAATTCACCCAATAGATATCCTGCATTAACTTTGTGATATATTATGGTTTATGAACAATATTTTGATTTTTAGATTTGACCTAGAACCTTTGCAGGAAATGTTGGCTACAAGATACTATGGTGATAAAATCCCTGGGACTTTGTATTTGAAAGAACAGATGACAAAGGCACAGCTTTGTGTGATACTGCAGAAAATGAATACTTTTGCCATGATTACTTAATTTCTGGTCATGTAATAATTAAAAAAAATGCTTCTTAATCGACATTTTTTTTTATAGAAGTCAATACCTTAAACAGATTTTAGGTAAAATAGCTTTTTTTCCTATACCATAAAATATCAACCACTTTGTCTTACTGCAAACATCTGCATTAACATGTTATTGTGTGGTTCAAATATTTTCCTCCGGGTGGGCTACTTTGTTATATTTGTACAGTCTTACATTGTAACTCAGCATAATCCATATTCTAAATATTTTTCTCTCAGGGATCAAATTCCAGTTAATGTGTCTTGTGACAAGACTGATGTAAATAGTTGAGCTTGCCATTATTATCGTCACATAGCTAATATATTATGGTTAACTATAGAATACGTCAGCTGTGAAGGAAATAAATGTTATCGTACATAAGAAATTACCTACAACCTGTACAGTGTATACTATTTTAATGGCTAGAAGGTTTGAGGAGTGTTTCAACTAGGGATTGGGGGGGGGGGGGTATTCATTTTATAGGAGGGGAAGATAGTGCAGATAGAGACCTGGGCACAAATAAGGAAGTTGGGGGTGGCAGTGGCATGGGGGTGGTGGGGTTAAATCAATTCATAATTAATAATTTAAGAAAGAATAGAGGTGCAGAGCAATACATAAAATGTATGTATACTAATGCCAGAAGCCTTGCCAACAAAATGGACAAATTAGAATAAATGGTGTTGGAGCATAATTATGACATGGTGGGGATATCTGAAACGTGGCTGGATGAGAGCCATGACTGGGCTGTTAACTTACAGGGCTATAGTCTGTTCAGAAATGACCGAATGAATAGGCGAGGGGGAGGTGTGTGACTATATGTAAAATCATCCTTAAAACCCATCCTGCATGACAATATAGGTGAATCTAATGAAAATGTAGAGTTCCTGTGGGTGGAGATAAGGGGAGGGGGAAAAAATAAATTACTGATAGGGGTTTGTTATAAGTCTCCAAATATAATGGAAGCAACGGAGAATATCCCCATAAAGCAAATAGATGAAGCTGCGACTCAAGGAGAAGTCATTATTATGGGCGACTTCAACTACCCTGAAATAGATTGGGGAACAGAAACCTGCAGTTCCAGCAAAGGTAATCGGTTTTTGACAACTATGAGAGACAATTACCTTTCACAACTGGTTCAGGTCCCAACAAGAAGGGGGGCACTGCTAGACCTAATATTAACCAACAGGCCAGACCGCATAGCAAATATAAGGGTTAGGGGTCACTTGGGGAATAGTGATCACAAAATAATAAGTTTTCATGTATCCTTTAAAAAGATGTGTAATAGAGGGGTTACAAGGACACTAAACTTCAGGAGGGCAAATTTCCAATGGATGAGAGAGGATCTTGGTGCAATTAAGTGGGACGATATCCTGAGACATGAAAATACACAAAGAAAATGGGAGACATTTATTAGCATCCTGGATAGGACCTGTGCAAAGTATATACTGTATGGGAATAAAAATACTAGGAATAGGAGGAAACCAATATGGCTTAATAGAGCTGTAAGGGGCGCAATAAGTGACAAAAAGAAAGCATTTAGAGAATTAAAGGAAGTAGATAGTGATAAGGCATTAAATAAATACAGAAGATTAAATAAATTCTGTAAAAAGCAAATCAAGGCAGCTAAGATTAAGACAGAGAGACTCATTGCTAGAGGGAGTAAAAATAATCCCAAAATATTCTTCAACTATGTAAATAGCAAGAAACTAAAGAATGATAGTGTTGGCCCCCTTAAAAATAGTCTGGCTGAAATGGTGGATGAGGATGAGGAAAATACCAATATGCTAAATGACTTTTTTCAGCAGTATTTACACAAAAAAATCCCATGGCAGACAATATGATCAGTGATAACAAAAATTCCCCATTATCACCTGTTTAACCCAGCTGGAAGTACGTCGTGTCTAAAAATCACTAAAATTGACAAATCTCCGGGCCCGGATGGGATACACCACTAAGTACTGCAGGAATTAAGTACAGTCATTGATAGACCATTATTTTTAATCTTTAAAGACTCCATAATAACAGGGTCTGTACCACAGGACTGGCGCATAGCAAATGTGGTGCCAGTATTCAAAAAGAGGACAAAAGCTGAACTCGGAAATTATAGGCCAGTAAGCTTAACCTCTACTGTGGGTAAAATCCTGGAGGGCATTCTAAGGGATACTATGCTGGAGTATCTGAAGAGGAATAACCTCATGACCCAATATCAACATGGGTTTACTCGGGACCATTCCTGTCAGACAAATCTGATCAATTTCTATGAAGAGGTTAGTTCCGGACTGGACCAAGGGAACCCAGTGGACGTAGTGTATGTGGACTTTTCAAAAGCTTTTGTTGTGGTGCCTGTTGTGAATTCCTCTCTTGGGCTCCCTCCGGTGGTTGTAAGTGGCACTTTTGTGAGTTCTGCTCTTGGGCTCCCTCTTGTGGTTTCAAGTGGTATGGCTGCTCCTTGGAGTTAGCTGTCAGCAGCTGCTTTCACTGATCGTCTTTTCTGCTCGGCTATATATGCCTGGCTCTGTCCTTCAGCTAGTGCCACTTGTAAATGGTTCCTGGTTGGATTCACATCTCTTTTGGATTTCCCTGTTATCCTGACCAGTTTAGCAAAGCTAAGTTTTTTGCTTGCTCTTTTCTGTTCACAGATTGTGGACTTATCCGTTCTGTGCTTTCTTTGTTTATCCAGCGTTATCAGTATGAATTAATTCTGTCTTGCTGGAAGCTCTGGGAAGCAGATTTACCCTCCTCACCTTTAGTCAGGTGTGGAGATTTTTAGTAAACTCTGCGTGGATTTTTGTAGTGTTTTATACTGACCGCACAGTATTCCATCCTGTCCTTTCTATCAAGCTAGACTGGCCTCCTGTGCTCATCCTGGTTTCATTCTGTGTATGTCTTTTTCCTCTCCACTCACAGTCATTATTTGTGGGGGCTAATCTTTCCTTTGGGGATTTTCTCTGAATCAAGATAGTTTTCCTGCTTCTATCTTTAGGGGTAGTTAGCTCTTAGGCGGTGACGAGGTGCCTAGGGAGAGTTAGGAGCATCCCACGGCTACTTATAGTGTTGTGTTGAGCTTAGGGACTGCGGTCAGTACAGTTACCACTTCCTTCAGAGCTCGTTCCATGTTGCTCCTAAACCACCGTGTCATAACAGTACAAGTGGCCAAAAATGAATTAAATGCATCTCAAAAGAAGGAAAAGAAAGTTCTGAACCATGTTTTTTTCTGTGCTCTGGTTTATTTATTTTTTCCTCTTGATATCTGGGTGGTTCAGGATATATGCTCTGGCATGGATGTTCAGGGTTTGTTTTCTCGTGTGGATCAACTTGCTGCAAGAGTACAGAGTATCCAGGACTATGTTGTCCAGACTCCAGCTTTAGAGCCTAGAATTCCTACTCCTGATTTGTTTTTTGGGGACAGATCCAAGTTTTTGAACTTTAAAAATAACTGCAAATTGTTTTTTGCTTTGAAACCCCGTTCTTCAGGTGATCCCATTCAGCAAGTAAAAATCATCATATCCTTGCTGCGTGGTGACCCTCAAGACTGGGCCTTTTCTCTTGAAACAGGGGATCCGGCATTATTAAATGTAGACGCATTTTTTCAAGCGCTCGGATTATCGTATGATGAACCAAATTCTGTGGATCATGCAGAAAAAACCCTGTTGTATTTGTGTCAAGGTTAGGAAGCGGCAGAATTATACTGCCAGAAATTTAGAAAATGGTCTGTGCTCACTAAATGGAATGAGGAGGCTCTGGCTGCTATTTTCAGAAAAGGACTTTCTGAAGCCCTTAAAGATGTTATGGTGGGCTTTCCTACGCCTGCCGGTTTGAGCGAATCTATGTCTCTAGCCATTCAGATTGATCGGCGTCTGCGCGAGCGCAAAGCTGTGCACCATATGGCAGTGTCCTCGGAGCAGAGTCCTGAACCTATGCAATGTGATAGGATTTTGACTAGAACAGAACGGCAGGAATTCAGACGTCAGAATAGGCTGTGTTTTTACTGTGGTAATTCTACTCATGTTATCTCTTATTGCCCTAAGCGTACTAAGAGAGTCGCTAGGTCTGTTACCATTAGTACTATACAGCCTAAATTTCTCTTATCTGTGACCCTGATTTGCTCATTGTCGTCCTTTTCTGTCATGGCATTTGTGGATTCAGGCGCTGCCCTAAACTTAATGGACTTAGAATTCGCCAGGCGCTGTGGTTTTTCCTTGCAGCCTTTGCAGAGTCCTATTCCTTTGAGGGGTATTGATTCTACACCCTTGGCCAAGGATAAACCTCAGTACAGGACGCTGATGACTATGTACATGGCCCCAGCACATCAGGAAGATTGCCGTTTTCTGGTGTTGCATAACCTGCATGATGTTGTTGTACTGGGTTTTCCATGGTTACAGGAACATAATCCGGTGCTGGATTGGAAAACTATGTCGTTGACTAGTTGGGGTTGTCAAGGGGTACATAGTGATGTTCCTTTGATGTCAATTTCCTCTTCCCCCTCTTCTGAGGTTCCTGAGTTTTTGTCGGATTTCCAGGATGTATTTGATGAGCCCAAGTCCAGTTCCCTTCCACCGCACAGGGACTGTGATTGTGCTATTAAATTGATTCCTGGTTGCAAGTTCCCTAAGGGCCGACTTTTCAATCTGTCTGTGCCAAAGCATGCCGCCATGCGGAGTTATGTTAAGGAGTCTTTGGAGAAGGGGCATATTCGGCCCTCTTCGTCACCATTGGGAGCGGATTTCTTTTTTGTTACTAAGAAGGATGGCTCCTTGAGACCCTGTATTGATTATCGTCTTCTTAATAAGATCACGGTTAAATTCCAATACCCCTTGCCCCTGCTTACTGATTTGTTTGCTCAGATTAAGGGGGCTAGTTGGTTTACTAAGATTGACCTCCGAGGGGCATATAATCTTGTTCGTATTAAACAGGGTGACGAAAGGAAAACTGCATTTAATACGCCCGAAGGCCATTTTGAATACCTTGTGATGCCATTTGGGCTCTCTAATGCTCCATCTGTGTTCCAGTCTTTCATGCATGATATTTTCCGCAATTATCTTGATAAATTCATGGTCGTATATTTGGATGATATTTTGATTTTTTCTGATGATTGGGAGTCTCATGTGAAGCAGGTTAGGATGGTGTTCCAGATCCTTTGTGATAATGCTTTGTTTGTGAAGGGGTCTAAGTGCCTATTCGGAGTTCAGAAGGTCTCTTTTTGGGGTTTTATTTTTTCTTCCTCGTCTATAGAAATGGATCCTGTTAAGGTCCAAGCAATTCATGACTGGATTCAACCCACATCTGTGAAGGGCCTTCAAAAATTTTTGGGCTTTGCTAATTTCTATCGCCGTTTCATTGCCAACTTTTCCAGTGTGGTTAAGCCCCTTACTGATTTGACGAAGAAAGGCGCTGATGTGACGAATTGGTCCTCTGCGGCTGTTGAGGCCTTTCGGGAGCTTAAACGCCGATTTACTTCTGCCCCTGTGTTGCGTCAGCCGGATGTTTCTCTTCCTTTTCAGGTTGAGGTCGACGCTTCTGAGATTGGGGCAGGGGCCGTTTTGTCTCAGAGGGAGTATGATGGTTCTTTGATGAAACCGTGTGCCTTTTTTTCCAGAAAATTTTCGCCTGCGGAACGCAATTATGATGTCGGCAATCGTGAGTTGTTGGCTATGAAGTGGGCGTTTGAGGAGTGGCGACATTGGCTTGAGGGAGCTAAGCACCGCGTTGTGGTCTTGACTGATCATAAGAATCTGGTTTACCTCGAGTCGGCCAAGCGGCTGAATCCTAGACAGGCTCGATGGTCTCTGTTTTTCTCCCGTTTTGATTTTGTGGTCTCGTATCTTCCGGGATCTAAGAATGTTAAGGCTGAAGCCCTCTCTAGGAGTTTTTCACCTGATTCTCCTGGAGTCCTTGAGCCGGTTGGCATTCTTAAGGAAGGGGTGATTCTGCCATCTCCCCTGGTTTGCGACGGGTGCTTCAGGAATTTCAGGCTCATAGGCCTGACCGCTGTCCTGTGGGGAAGCTGTTTGTTCCTGATGGATGGACAAGTAAGGTGATTTCTGAGGTTCATTGTTCAGTGTTGGCTGGTCATCCTGGGATTTTTGGTACCAGAGATTTGGTTGCTAGGTCCTTTTGGTGGCCTTCCTTGTCGCGCGATGTCCGTGCTTTTCCCCCGCTAGTGGGTTGCTTTTGCCGGTCCCTGAGAGGCCCTGGACGCATATTTCCATGGATTTTATTTCGGATCTTCCTGTTTCCCAGAAGATGTCTGTTATCTGGATTGTTTGTGACCGGTTCTCTAAAATGGTCCATCTGGTACCTTTGCCGAAGTTGCCTTCCTCCTCAGATCTGGTTCCATTGTTTTTTCAGCATGTGGTTCGTTTGCATGGCATTCCGGAGAATATTGTGTCTGACAGAGGTTCTCAGTTTGTCTCTAGATTTTGGCGGGCCTTTTGTGCTAGGATGGGCATTGATTTGTCTTTTTCTTCGGCGTTTCATCCTCAGACTAATGGCCAAACTGAGCAAACTAATCAGACCTTGGAGACCTATTTGAGATGCTTTGTGTCTGCTGATCAGGATGATTGCGTGTCTTTCTTGCCGTTGGCTGAGTTTGCCCTTAATATTCGGGCTAGTTCGGCTACTTTGGTTTCACCTTTCTTTTGTAATTTTGGTTTTCATCCTCGCTTTTCTTCTGGGCAGGTTGAGCCTTCTGATTGTCCTGGTGTTGATTCTGTGGTGGACAGGCTGCAGCAGATTTGGACTCATGTGGTGGACAATTTGACGTTGTCTCAGGAAAGGGCTCAACGTTTTGCTAACCACCGTCGGTGTGTTGGTCCCCGGCTTCGTGTGGGGGATTTGGTTTGGTTATCTTCTCGTCATGTTCCTATGAAGGTTTCGTCCCCTAAGTTTAAGCCTCGGTTTATTGGTCCTTATAAAATTTCTGAAATTATTAATCCGGTGTCTTTTCGTTTGGCCCTTCCAGCCTCTTTTGCCATTCATAATGTTTTCCATAGATCTTTGTTGCGGAGATATGTGGTGCCCTTTGTTCCCTCTGTTGACCCTCCTGCCCCGGTGTTGGTTGAGGGAGAGTTGGAATATAAGGTTGAGAAGATTTTGGATTCTCATTTTTCGAGGCGGAGGCTTCAGTATCTTGTCAAGTGGAAGGGTTATGGTCAGGAGGATAATTCTTGGGTTGTTGCCTCCGATGTCCATGCCACCAATTTGGTTCGTGCTTTTCACTTAGCTCGTCCTGATCGGCCTGGGGGCTTTGGTGAGGGTTCGGTGACCCCTCCTCAAGGGGGGGTACTGTTGTGAATTCCGCTCTTGGGCTCCCTCCGGTGGTTGTAAGTGGCACTTTTGTGAGTTCTGCTCTTGGGCTCCCTCTTGTGGTTTCAAGCGGTATGGCTGCTCCTTGGAGTTAGCTGTCAGTAGCTACTTTCACTGATCGTCTTTTCTGCTCGGCTATATATGCCTGGCTCTGTCCTTCAGCTAGTGCCACTTCTAAATGGTTCCTGGTTGGATTCACATCTCTTTTGGATTTCCCTGTTATCCTGACCAGTTCAGCAAAGCTAAGTTTTTTGCTTGCTCTTTTCTGTTCACAGATTGTGGACTTATCCGTTCTGTGCTTTCTATGTTTATCCAGCGTTATCAGTATGAATTAATTCTGTCTTGCTGGAAGCTCTGGGAAGCAGATTTACCCTCCACACCTTTAGTCAGGTGTGGAGATTTTTAGTAAATTCTGCGTAGATTTTTGTAGTGTTTTATACTGACCGCACAGTATTCCATCCTGTCCTATCTATCAAGCTAGACTGGCCTCCTGTGCTCATCCTGGTTTCATTCTGTGTATGTCTTTTTCCTCTCCACTCAGTCATTGTTTGTGGGGGGCTAATCTATCTTTTGGGGATTTTCTCTGAGGCAAGATAATAATAATCTTTATTTTTATATAGCGCTAACATATTCCGCAGCGCTTTACAGGTTGCACACATTATCGTCGCTGTCCCCGTTGGGGCTCACAATCTAAATTCCCTATCAGTATGTCTTTGAAATGTGGGAGGAAACCGGAGTACCCAGAGGAAACCCACGCAAACACGGAGAGAACATACAAACTCTTTGCAGATGTTGTCCTTAGTGGGGCTTGAACCCAGGACTCCAGCGCTGCAAGGCTGCTGTGCTAACCACTGCGCCACCGTGCTGCCCATAGTTTTCCTGCTTCTATCTTTAGGGGTAGTTAGCTCTTAGGCGGTGTTGAGGTGCCTAGGGAGAGTTAGGAGCATCCCACAGCTACTTCTAGTGTTGTGTTGAGCTTAGGAACTGCGGTCAGTACAGTTACCACTTCCTTCAGAGCTCGTTCCATGTTGCTCCTAAACCACCGTGTCATAACAGATGCCACACAAAAGGTTGATACATAAAATGAGAATAATGGGGATAGGGGAAAATATGTGTAAGTGGGTTAAGAGCTGGCTCAGGGATAGGAATCAAAGGGTGGTCATTAATGGAGCACACTCGGACTGGGTCGCGGTTAGCAGTGGGATACCACAGGGGTCAGTATTGGGCCCTCTTCTTTTTAGCATATATATTAATGATCTTGTAGGGGGCATACAGAGTGGAATTTCAATATTTGCAGATGACACTAATGTCTGCAGGGTAATCCATACAGAGGAGGACAATTTTATATCACAGGATGATTTATGTAATCTAGAAACTTGGGTTGATAAATGGCAAATGAGCTTTAATGGGGATAAATGTAAGGTCATGCACTTAGGTAGAAGTAATAAGATGTATAACTATGTGCTTAATTCTAAAACTCTGGGCAAAACCGTCAATGAAAAGACTTGGGAGTATGGGTGGATGAAAAACTCACATTTAGTGGCCAGTGTCAGGCAACTGCTACAAAGGCAAATAAAATAATGGGATGCATTAAAAGAGGCATAGATGCTCATGAAGAGAACATAATTTTACCTCTATACAAGTCACTAGTTCGACCACACTTAGAAAACTGTACATTTCTGGTCTCCGGTGTATAAGAAAGACCGAGCTGAACTGGAGCAGGTGCAGAGAAGGGCGACCAAGATAACAATACCAAGATAGGTTATTACACTTGGGGCTATTTAGTTTGGAAAAACAAAGGCTAAGGGGTGATCTTATTTTAATGTATGAACATATGAGGGAACAGTACAAATACCTTTCTAATGATCTTTTTAATCATAGACCTGAGACGGGAACAAGGGGGCGTCCTCTACATCTGGAGGAAAGAAGGTTTAAGCATAATAACAGACGCGGGTTCTTTACTGTAAGAGCAGTGAGACTATGGAACTCTCTGCCGTATGATGATGTAATGAGTGATGCATTACTTAAGTTTAAGAGGGGATTGGATACCTTTCTTAAAAAGTATAATGTTAAAGGGTATATATACTAGATTCCTTGATAGGGCGTTGATCCAGGGAACTAGTCTGATTGCCGTATGTGGAGTCGGTAAGGAATTTTTTTCCCCAGTGTGGAGCTTACTCTTTGCCACATGGGTTTTTTTTTGCCTTCCTCTGGATCAACATGTTAGGGCATGTTAGGTTAGGCTATGGGTTGAACTAGATGGACTTAGTCTTCCTTCATCCTTAATATCTATGTTACTATGCTACTATTTTATAGTCCTCAGATTCTGATTGCTGAGAATGATGAGTGATGCACTCGTTTAAAATCATAATTCCGCTATTCTGCTCTAATGATTGCTCTGAAGACAAACGTGAAGGGAGACCAAACCATCAGGAAACTCATCTGATAGTAAACCGCAAAATAAAGCAGCTTGCAATGTATTGGAATACATGCAAGCTGTAAGAGAACAAGTTAAGAATTTTTCATAAAAAGAAATTACAAAAATTCATATTATATAACTGCTATTAAATTTAACAAAAGAGGGGAGAAGCCAGGCTGCCTAAGGTTAAGACGCAATACATAAACTGCAAATGCACATATTGATTTCTAACTGTATTTTCAAAATGAGACATTTAGCAAACAATTGATCAATTCTTTGAGCCACCCCGCCACTTCACGGCATTCTCATAATGGAGCAGTCCTACACTACGTTTTTTATATTCGCTGTGCCATAAAGGCCTCCTAAATGAACTAAAAGCAAGATCACATTAATTGCAAGCTGTACCTGGAGCATTACTGAGTCACCCCCATGGCGCCAGAGGAGGCAAGTGAGGATAAAGGTTGACCAGGTCCAAACAGACATTTCAGATCCAACCTCCAAACTGCCCATCCAACACCACAGATAAAGAATGAGGCAGGCTGAGACACAGGTGCAAAATTAAACAAAGCCTAGGGCAGGGCAGGGCTGCTGTGTGTGTGTACAGCAGCCTATTAATCAAATCACAGAAACACAGAAAGAATGGCGCACGTAACCCGGCGCGGCGCACGACAACAGTGGTGGTCAGCCACTTACCAATAACAGAGCACACATGGTTTTTTTTTTTGCGGAGCAATACAAAGAAAAAAACCACCGCACCGCTGCTATGTAGTTAGATTCTAAAAATGCAACAACCCAAACTGATCAGAGAGCCAAATACCTTACGGGGTGCAGCTTCCAAAGTGCAACATAATAGTCCAACAAAAGAAAAAAATGAAGTGCACTTACCCGTATATGCTGGTCACAATACTTTATTCGGACATGGTACAAAAAGTGCAGGGAGGGATGTGAAAAAAGCGGACGGGTTTGGACCCGTTGAAGTGCTGAGGCACGAAACGATCGTTGTCCGCTTTTTTCACATCCCTCCCTGCACTTTTTGTACCATGTCCGAATAAAGTATTGTGACCAGCATATACGGGTAAGTGCACTTCATTTTTTTCTTTTGTTGGACTATTATGTTTTTTTTTTTTGCCTTCCTCTGGATCAACATGTTAGGGCATGTTAGGTTAGGCTATGGGTTGAACTAGATGGACTTAAAGTCTTCCTTCAACCTTAATTACTATGTTACTATTTTATAGTCCTCAGATTGTGATTGCTGAGAATGATGAGTGATGCACTTGCTTAATATCATAATTCCGCTATTCTGCTCCAATGATTGCTCTGAAGACAAACGTGAAGGGAGACCAAATCATCAGGAAACTCATCTGATAGTAAACCGCAAAAAAGCAGCTTGCAATGTAATGGAATACATGCAAGCTGTAGGAGAAAAAGTTAAGAATTTTTAATAAAAATAAATTACAAAAATTCATATTATATAACTGCAATTAAATTTAACCCCATAACACCCAATGACTTGCAGTGTCTGTCTTTGGGTACCTTCCCCTGTTTGGCGCGGGTCCGGCAATAAGCCCAAACCTTTTCAGGCACAGGACAGATGAACTGATCAGCTGTCCTGTACCCCTAACAGATGCAATTGAAATCCGGATCCACCCACAGCTATTAACCTGTTAAATGCTGCTGTCAGTGTGGAGCTTACTCTTTGCCACATGGGTTTTTTTTTTGCCTTCCTCTGGATCAACATGTTAGGGCATGTTAGGTTAGGCTATGGGTTGAACTAGATGGACTTAGTCTTCCTTCATCCTTAATATCTATGTTACTATGCTACTATTTTATAGTCCTCAGATTCTGATTGCTGAGAATGATGAGTGATGCACTCGTTTAAAATCATAATTCCGCTATTCTGCTCTAATGATTGCTCTGAAGACAAACGTGAAGGGAGACCAAACCATCAGGAAACTCATCTGATAGTAAACCGCAAAATAAAGCAGCTTGCAATGTATTGGAATACATGCAAGCTGTAAGAGAACAAGTTAAGAATTTTTCATAAAAAGAAATTACAAAAATTCATATTATATAACTGCTATTAAATTTAACAAAAGAGGGGAGAAGCCAGGCTGCCTAAGGTTAAGACGCAATACATAAACTGCAAATGCACATATTGATTTCTAACTGTATTTTCAAAATGAGACATTTAGCAAACAATTGATCAATTCTTTGAGCCACCCCGCCACTTCACGGCATTCTCATAATGGAGCAGTCCTACACTACGTTTTTTATATTCGCTGTGCCATAAAGGCCTCCTAAATGAACTAAAAGCAAGATCACATTAATTGCAAGCTGTACCTGGAGCATTACTGAGTCACCCCCATGGCGCCAGAGGAGGCAAGTGAGGATAAAGGTTGACCAGGTCCAAACAGACATTTCAGATCCAACCTCCAAACTGCCCATCCAACACCACAGATAAAGAATGAGGCAGGCTGAGACACAGGTGCAAAATTAAACAAAGCCTAGGGCAGGGCAGGGCTGCTGTGTGTGTGTACAGCAGCCTATTAATCAAATCACAGAAACACAGAAAGAATGGCGCACGTAACCCGGCGCGGCGCACGACAACAGTGGTGGTCAGCCACTTACCAATAACAGAGCACACATGGTTTTTTTTTTTGCGGAGCAATACAAAGAAAAAAACCACCGCACCGCTGCTATGTAGTTAGATTCTAAAAATGCAACAACCCAAACTGATCAGAGAGCCAAATACCTTACGGGGTGCAGCTTCCAAAGTGCAACATAATAGTCCAACAAAAGAAAAAAATGAAGTGCACTTACCCGTATATGCTGGTCACAATACTTTATTCGGACATGGTACAAAAAGTGCAGGGAGGGATGTGAAAAAAGCGGACGGGTTTGGACCCGTTGAAGTGCTGAGGCACGAAACGATCGTTGTCCGCTTTTTTCACATCCCTCCCTGCACTTTTTGTACCATGTCCGAATAAAGTATTGTGACCAGCATATACGGGTAAGTGCACTTCATTTTTTTCTTTTGTTGGACTATTATGTTTTTTTTTTTTGCCTTCCTCTGGATCAACATGTTAGGGCATGTTAGGTTAGGCTATGGGTTGAACTAGATGGACTTAAAGTCTTCCTTCAACCTTAATTACTATGTTACTATTTTATAGTCCTCAGATTGTGATTGCTGAGAATGATGAGTGATGCACTTGCTTAATATCATAATTCCGCTATTCTGCTCCAATGATTGCTCTGAAGACAAACGTGAAGGGAGACCAAATCATCAGGAAACTCATCTGATAGTAAACCGCAAAAAAGCAGCTTGCAATGTAATGGAATACATGCAAGCTGTAGGAGAAAAAGTTAAGAATTTTTAATAAAAATAAATTACAAAAATTCATATTATATAACTGCAATTAAATTTAACCCCATAACACCCAATGACTTGCAGTGTCCGTCTTTGGGTACCTTCCCCTGTTTGGCGCGGGTCCGGCAATAAGCCCAAACCTTTTCAGGCACAGGACAGATGAACTGATCAGCTGTCCTGTACCCCTAACAGATGCAATTGAAATCCGGATCCACCCACAGCTATTAACCTGTTAAATGCTGCTGTCAATCTCTGACCGCATTTAACATGCACGCCCTGGAAGCACATCGCAAGCCATGCCCATCGGCGCCAGTATCACATGACCGCGGGTTGCCGATGGGTTGGCATGACAACCCATGGTCTGCATCAGACCCATGTGGTTGTCATAGCCGGATTGCTATGAGCACCGCCCAGTGGTTGGTGCTCATAGCAAGTGACCATTTCTGCTACAATATTTTTACACATATGAAAAAAATTAAAAAATATAAAAATATTCAAATCACCCAGCATTTGGCTCATTCAAAATAAAACAATAGCATCAAAATAAAAAATGCACATATTTGGTATCACCACTTTCAGAATCACCGGATCTGTCAATATATAAAAAGAATCTCATCGGTAAACGGCATAACGCGAAAAAAAATCTAAATGCCAGAATTATGTTTTTTTGGTCACCGCAACATTGCATTGAAATGCAATAGAGGGCGATCAAAGGGTCGTATCATTAAAAAAGTCAGCTCTGCACACAAAAAATAAGCCCTCACCTGACTCGATATCACGAAAAATGGAGACGCTGCGGGTCTTGAAAAATGACAACTTCTTCTCTTTTTTTTTCACCAATTGAAAAAAAAAGAACCTAGACATGTTTGGTGTCTGTGAAATTGTAATGACCTAGAGAATCATAATGGCAGGTCAGTTTTAGCATTTAGTAAACATGGTAAAAAACAAAACAAAAAACTATTTCACCACCCTTGGAATTTTTTTCCCGTTTTAAAGTACTCTATGTGGCAAAACCAATGGCGTTGTTCAAATGTACAACTCGTGCTTCAAAAATCGAGCCCTTGCATGGCCATATTGATGGAAAAATAAAAACATTTTGTCTCTGGGAAGAAGGGGAACAAAACAGACAAAAAATCAGAAATACCCCCTGGTCCTTAATGCACTCTTGTATGTAATGCCTAAAATGTTCTGTGTCAAGCACTGATCATGAAAGGGTTTGAGGGCTCATTCTTGCAGTGGGGTCAACAACGATTCTCCTTTTCCCGTTCGGACCAATCTGAGCAAAAAGAGAACCTGTATGAGCCTACAGTGTGCACTATAGGTACAAAGCAATTGCAGAATTATTAGCACAAAAATTGTAACTGCTCATATTTATTTTGATTTCTTGGCAATACACCAGCTAGTAACTATTGACTTGTATTTTTATAAACCAACATGTTACACATTAAGTAGTGCAGTTAAATATGGGCTAATAATTAGAAAAATTATTTTACCATATTGTTTTGATCAGAGCATATGAATTTTATAAAATAAAACACAGGTAATATACAGATGATCAGGTTTTTAAATACATCAGATAGGGATTGCATACATTAGTTAGGACTGCTCTGATATGGGTATACCGTGAAGTTTGGTAGAGCAGCTTAGTATACATTTTTTGCAAAAAACGTATCAACCAAATACCCTGTTTTTTACATCTTTTACGAGCACTTGCGGATTACTGCAATTTTTTTCAAACTGAGTGTTTTTGGTTTTACTATTCTCTTTTGTGTCTTCAGGTTTCTTGGTGGTGTGTGAACATGTTCCTACAGACTTGTTCACTGTGCAAGTAGCCCATGTGTTTCTGTTTCCATAATTGTTCTCTTGTGTCTACAAGACTGGGGAGTTATCCACCACCACTCCTCTTGGGCTATCTGCACAAAAGCTGTTCTACTTTGTATGCACACATGGATTTTTCCTCTCTGAACCCTGTTCACACAGGTAATATACAGATGATCAGGTTTTTAAATACATCAGATAGGGATTGCATACATTAGTTAGGACTGCTCTGATATGGGTATACCGTGAAGTTTGGTAGAGCAGCTTAGTATACATTTTTTGCAAAAAACGTATCAACCAAATACCCTGTTTTTTACCTCTTTTACGAGCACTTGCGGATTACTGCAATTTTTTTCAAACTGAGTGTTTTTGGTTTTACTATTCTCTTTTGTGTCTTCAGGTTTCTTGGTGGTGTGTGAACATGTTCCTACAGACTTGTTCACTGTGCAAGTAGCCCATGTGTTTCTGTTTCCATAATTGTTCTCTTGTGTCTACAAGACTGGGGAGTTATCCACCACCACTCCTCTTGGGCTATCTGCACAAAAGCTGTTCTACTTTGTATGCACACATGGATTTTTCCTCTCTGAACCCTGTTCACACAGGTAATATACAGATGATCAGGTTTTTAAATACATCAGATAGGGATTGCATACATTAGTTAGGACTGCTCTGATATGGGTATACCGTGAAGTTTGGTAGAGCAGCTTAGTATACATTTTTTGCAAAAAACGTATCAACCAAATACCCTGTTTTTTACATCTTTTACGAGCACTTGCGGATTACTGCAATTTTTTTCAAACTGAGTGTTTTTGGTTTTACTATTCTCTTTTGTGTCTTCAGGTTTCTTGGTGGTGTGTGAACATGTTCCTACAGACTTGTTCACTGTGCAAGTAGCCCATGTGTTTCTGTTTCCATAATTGTTCTCTTGTGTCTACAAGACTGGGGAGTTATCCACCACCACTCCTCTTGGGCTATCTGCACAAAAGCTGTTCTACTTTGAAGGCACACATGGATTTTTCCTCTCTGAACCCTGTTCACACAGGTAATATACAGATGATCAGGTTTTTAAATACATCAGATAGGGATTGCATACATTAGTTAGGACTGCTCTGATATGGGTATACCGTGAAGTTTGGTAGAGCAGCTTAGTATACATTTTTTGCAAAAAACGTATCAACCAAATACCCTGTTTTTTACATCTTTTACAAGCACTTGCGGATTACTGCAATTTTTTTCAAACTGAGTGTTTTTGGTTTTACTATTCTCTTTTGTGTCTTCAGGTTTCTTGGTGGTGTGTGAACATGTTCCTACAGACTTGTTCACTGTGCAAGTAGCCCATGTGTTTCTGTTTCCATAATTGTTCTCTTGTGTCTACAAGACTGGGGAGTTATCCACCACCACTCCTCTTGGGCTATCTGCACAAAAGCTGTTCTACTTTGTATGCACACATGGATTTTTCCTCTCTGAACCCTGTTCACACAGGTAATATACAGATGATCAGGTTTTTAAATACATCAGATAGGGATTGCATACATTAGTTAGGACTGCTCTGATATGGGTATACCGTGAAGTTTGGTAGAGCAGCTTAGTATACATTTTTTGCAAAAAACGTATCAACCAAATACCTGTTTTTTACATCTTTTACGAGCACTTGCGGATTACTGCAATTTTTTTCAAACTGAGTGTTTTTGGTTTTACTATTCTCTTTTGTGTCTTCAGGTTTCTTGGTGGTGTGTGAACATGTTCCTACAGACTTGTTCACTGTGCAAGTAGCCCATGTGTTTCTGTTTCCATAATTGTTCTCTTGTGTCTACAAGACTGGGGAGTTATCCACCACCACTCCTCTTGGGCTATCTGCACAAAAGCTGTTCTACTTTGTATGCACACATGGATTTTTCCTCTCTGAACCCTGTTCACACAGGTAATATACAGATGATCAGGTTTTTAAATACATCAGATAGGGATTGCATACATTAGTTAGGACTGCTCTGATATGGGTATACCGTGAAGTTTGGTAGAGCAGCTTAGTATACATTTTTTGCAAAAAACGTATCAACCAAATACCCTGTTTTTTACATCTTTTACGAGCACTTGCGGATTACTGCAATTTTTTTCAAACTGAGTGTTTTTGGTTTTACTATTCTCTTTTGTGTCTTCATGTTACACATTAAGTAGTGCAGTTAAATATGGGCTAATAATTAGAAAAATTATTTTACCATATTGTTTTGATCAGAGCATATGAATTTTATAAAATATAACACAACATTTTGTGGTTAAGAAATAATATGACCAAAACATGAGTCATGCTTAAGACATGCCATGATTTTAATTACCTAGCCACTCAAAGAAATGTCATTTAATATCTTTAATATGTAGCTCCACGATGTGCACAAAGCTGTTTTTATAATTAACCCTTTACTATGGAGCATCATTCTTGACAATACAAGGTATAATCATTTCACACAAATAACATCAGCTGAAGACTCTCTGGACTCTCTGAAAACTAGCTGTGTGGTTGTTTCAAGATGCAAAATAAGGAGGCACTTGAAGAAAAATTGGCTGCATGGTCGAGTCGCCAGAAGAAAGCCATTACTGCGCAAATGCCACAAAGTTTCTTGCCAACAATACGCAACACAGCACAAGCCTCAAAACTTCTGGAACAAGGTAACTTGGAGTGATGACGAGACCAAAATTGTGCTTTTTGGCCACAACCATACACGTTACATTTGGAGAGAGGTCAACAAGGCATATGATGAAAAGAACACCATTCCTACTGTAAAGTACAGAGGTGGATCTCTGATGTTTTGGGGATGTGTGAGCTACAAAGGCACAGGAAACTTGAAGGAAAGATGAATGCAACATGTAATCAGCAAATACTTGGGGGAAATTTGCACTCATCAGCCTGGAAGCTGCGCATGGGACGTACTTGGATGTTCCAACATGACAACAATCCAAAACACAAGGCCAAGTCGACCTGTCATTGGCTACAGCAGAACAAAGTGAAGGTTCTGGAGTGGCCATCTCAGTCGCCTGACCTCAATATCATTGAGAAACTCTGGGGAGATCACAAGCGCGCAGCTCATGCTAGACAGCCCAGGAATTTACAGGAACTGGAGGCTTTTTGCCAAGAAGAGTGGGCAGCTTTACCATCTGAGAAAATAACCTCACCCACAACTACCACAAAGACTTCAAGCTGTCATTAATGTTAGAGGGAGTAATACATGGTATTAAGGAATGGGGTATGTAAACTTAACTTTTGATCAGGGTCATTTGGGTGTTTTGGTTTGTCTTTATGATTTAAAAAGAGCAAACACGGTAATATAGTAACATAGTTATTAAGGTTGAAGGAAGACTTCAAGTCCATCTAGTTCAACCCATAGCCTAACCTAACATGCCCTAACATGTTAATCCAGAGGAAGGCAAAAAAAAACATGTGGCAAAGAGTAAGCTCCACATTGGGGAAAAAAATTACTTCCCGACTCCACATACGGCAATTAGACTAGTTCCCTGGATCAACACCCTAACAAGGAATCTAGTATATATAACCTGTAACATTATACTTTTCAAGAAAGGCATCCAGTCCCTTCTTAAATTTAAGTAATAAATCGCTCATTACAATATCATACAGCAGAGAGTTTCATAGTCTCACTGGTCTTACAGTAAAGAATCTGCATCTGTTATTATGCTTAAACCTTCTTTCCTCCCAGATGTAGAGGGTGCCCCCTTGTCCCCGTCTCAGGTCTATGAGTAAAAAGATCATCAGAAAGGTCTTTGTACTGCCCCCTCATATATTTATACAATAATATCACCCCTTAGCCTTCGTTTTTCCAAACTAAATAGCCCCAAGTGTAATAATCTATCTTGGTACTGCAGACCCCCCCAGTCCTCTAATAACCTTGGTCGCTCTTCTCTGCACCCGCTCCAGTTCAGCTATGTCTTTCTTATACACCGGAGACCAGAACTGTACACAGTATTCTAAGTGTGGTCGAACTAGTGACTTGAATAGAGTTAAAATTTTGTTTCCCTCATGAGCATCTATGCCTCTTTTAATGCATCCTTTTTTAATGCATTTGTCTTTGTAGCAGCTGCCTGATACTGGTCACTAAATGTGAGTTTGTCATCCACCCGTACACCCAGGTCTTTTTCATTGACGGTTTTGCCCAGCGTTTTAGGATTAAGCACATAGTTATACATCTTATTATTTCTGCCCAAGTGCATGACCTTACATTTATCCCCATTAAAGCTAATTTGCCATTTATCAGCCCAAGCTTCTGGTTTTCATAAATCATCCCGTAATATAAAATTGTCCTCCTTTGTATTGATTATCCCGTGGAGTTTAGTGTCATCTGCAAATATTGAAATTCTTCTCTGTATACCCCCTACAAGGTCATTAATAAATTTTAAGAAGAAGAGGGCCCAATACTGACCCCTGTGGTACCCCAGTGCTAACCGCAACCCAGTCCGAGTGTGCTCCATTACTGACCTCCCTTTGTTTCCTATCCCTAAGCCAGCTCTTAACCCACTTACACATATTTTCCCCTATCCCCATTGTTCTCATTTTTTTGTATCAACCTTTTGTGTGGCACCGCATCAAAAGCTTTTGAAAAGTCCATATACACTACGTCCACTGGGTTCCCTGGGTCCAGTCCGGAACTTAACTCTTCATAGAAACTGATCAGATTAGTCTGACAAGAATGGTCTCTAGTAAACCCATGCTGATATTGGGTCATGAGGTTATTCCTCTACAGATACTCCAGTACAGCATCCCTTAGAATGCCCTCCAGGATTTTACCCACAGTAGAGGTTAAGCTTACTGGCCTGTAATTTCCGAGTTCAGTTTTTGTACCCTTTTTGAATATTGGCACCACATTTGCTATACGCCAGTCCTGTGGTACAGACCCTGTTATTATGGAGTTTTTAAAGATGAAAAATAATGGTTTATCAATGACTGTACTTAATTCCTGCAGTACTCGAGGGTGCATCCCATCAGGGTCGGAGATTTGTCAATTTTAGTGATTTTTAGACGCCGCTGTACTTCCTTCTGGGTTAAGCATGTAACATTTAATGGGGAATTTTAGTTATCACTGATCATATTGTTTGCCATGGGATTTTCTTGTGTAAATACTGATGAAAAAAAGTCATTTAGCATATTGGCTTTTTCCTCATCCTCATCCACCATTTCACCCAGACTATTTTTAAGGGGGGCATCACTATCATTTTTTAGTTTCTTACTATTTACGTAGTTAAAGAATATTTTGGGATTAGTTTTACTCTCTCTGGCAATGAGTCTCTCTATCTCAATCTTTGCTGCCTTGATTTGCTTTTTACAGAATTTATTTCATTTTATTTATTTATTTAATGCATCATCACTACCTACTTCCTTTAATTCTCTCAATGCTTTCTTTTTGTCACTTATTGCGCCCCTTACAGCTCTATTTAGCCATATTGGTTTCCTTCTATTTCTAGTATGTTTATTCCCATACGGTATATACTGTGCACAGGTCCTATCCAGGATGCTAATAAACGTCTCCCATTTTCTTTGTGTATTTTTGTGTCTCAGGATATCGTCCCAGTTAATTACACCAAGATCCTCTCTCATCCGTTGGAAATTTGCCCTCCTGAAGTTTAGTGTCCTTGTAACCCCTCTACTACACATCTTATTAAAGGAGACATGAAAAGTTATTATTTTGTGATCAAGTGACTCCCAACCCTTATATTTGCTATGCTGTCTGGCCTGTTGGTTAATATTCGGTCTAGCAGTGCTTCTTCTTGTTGGGTCCTGAACCAGTTGTGAAAGGTTATTGTCTCTCATAGTTGTCAGAAACCGATTACCTTTGCTGGAACTGCAGGTTTCTGTTCCCCAATCTATTTCAGGGTAGTTGAAGTCGCCCATAATAATGACTTCTCCTTGAGTCGGAGCTTCGTCTATTTGCTTTCCGAGGAATTGCTCCATTGCTTCCATTATTTTTGGAGACTTATAACAAACCCCTATCAGTAATTTATTATTTCTCCCCCTCCCCATATCTCCACCCACAGGGACTCTACATTTTCATTAGATTCACCTTTATTATCACGCAGGATGGGGTTTAAGGATGATTTTACATATAGACACACACCACCCCCTCGCTTATCCGTTCGGTCATTTCTGAACAGACTATAACCCTGCAAATTAACAGCCCAGTCATGGCTCTCATCCAGCCACGTTTCAGATATCCCCATCATGTCATAATTATGCTCCAACAACATTAATTCTAATTCCTCCATTTTGTTGGCGAGGCTTCTGGCATTAGTATACATACATTTTATATATCTCTCTGTACCTCTCTTCTTTCTTAAATTATTAATTGTTCTAACCCCACCCCCCCATGCCACCACCACCCCCAACTTCCTTGTTTGTGACCAGGTCTCTATCTGCACTATCTTCCCCTCCTATAAAATGAATAACCTCCCCACAATCCCTAGTTTAAACACTCCTCTAACCTTCTAGCCATTTTCTCCCCCAGCACAGCTGCACCTTCCCCATTGAGATGCAGCCTGTCCCTAGAGTAGAACCTGTAGCCAACTTAGGAGTCGGCCCAGTTTTGCAGGAACCCAAACCCCTCCTTCCTACACCAATTCTTGAGTCACTTATTAACCTCCCTAATCTCCCGTTGCCTCTCTGGCGTGGCACGTGGTACAGGCAGTATTTCAGAAAATACAACGTTGGAGGTCCTTGCTTTCAGCTTGCAGCCTATGTCCCTGAATTCATTTTTAAGGATCTTCCACCTACCTCTAACTTTGTCATTTGTGCCAATGTGCACCATGACCGCTGGGTTCTCACTAGCCCCTCCCAGTAATCTGTTAATCCGATCAGTGATGTGTCGGACTTGAACGCCAGGTAGTCAGCACACCGTTCGATCCCTGTCTTGACAGATTGCTCTATCTGTTCCCCTAATAATTGAGTCCCCCACTTCCAGCACCTGTCTGGCCTGCACTGCTCTCCTATTTCCCTCCTTACTGTAGCAGTCACTCTTCCGGCTTTCAGAGGACATGCCTGGCTGCAGCAGTGCTACCCCTGTACTGGCACCCCCCTCATCCGCCAACTTAGAAAACTTATTGGGGTGTGCCAGATCAGGACTAGCCTCCCTGGCACTCTTCCTTCTACCCGACCTTCTAACTGACACCCAGCTTGCTGCTCCACTGTCCTGCAGCTCCATCCTACCATCCCCCCCTCATCTATCCCATTGAGCGTCTGCTCAGTGAGCAGAAGACTCCTTTCCATATTGTCAATGGATCTCCGTGTTGCCAGCTGCACATTTAGATCCAGAACCTGGGCTTCCAAATGCACAACGTGCTCACATCTTGCTCAGCAGTATGCACCCTCGACCGGCTGATCAAGGACTGCATACATGTGGCAAGATGTGCACTGGATGGCATTAACAATAGTGGAGCACATTTCCTAATGGGGATTGCACCAGACAGAAAAGTTAAATAAAAAAAAATAAAAATTAAATACAAAGTATTAATAAAAAACAGACAGCAATTCAGTAATGCCTCCCTTGGAAACTCCCTGAATCCAAAGTCACAGAATCACAAGTCACACTTACCGCCGTTAGCACTTACGATCAGTTCACACTCAGCTCATTAAGCTGAAGATTTAAAGAGATTTTTTTCCCTCAGCAGCAATCCACCTTGCCGTTCAATGCACTTCCAAAAGGACTTGAGCCCCAACCAGCTTCCCCTTATAAACCACTAATTATGAGCCCCCACCCTAAATTAAACCCTTGTGAATATAGCTATTCCCAGTTCAGCAACTCGCACCAATTCACACAGGTATTTGTTAAAGGTTTTCCAAATACCTCTTCACTGAAGCACAAGTCACACTTACCGCCGTTCGCACTTACGCTCAGGTCACACTCAGCTCGTTCACACTCGCATAGCTGAAGATTTAAAGATATTTTTTTCCCCTCAGCAGCAATCCACGTTGCTGTTCAATGCACTTCCAAAAGGTAGTTTGACACTAAATGGCTTCACCCAACCAGTAACCATGAGTGGAGAAAAAGGTTTGGTGTTATCGTTCATATTCTCTGAAAAAAGGCCAAAAAAGCAAACATTCTGTCGGGGTATGTAAATTTTTGAGGGGTATATCACAGCACCCCTTACAGTGTTCTCTTCTGCAAGTATCAAAAGAAAGCGTTTGAAGCTTTGTAAAAAATGTCTTCAGTCTGAATGCTATTCTATTAACTAAGATTATGATAAATTATGGGATGGACATGCATGCATGTGTTAACATTATATGCATAACCATTGGCGGACATACCATTGCTGGATCCTGGCCAACCGCACAAGGGCCAAAGGTTAAGGGGGTCACTTTGTCCTCCAAATCTGCATCCAGCTTTGATGCAGACACATAAAGAAGTGCATTATGATGATTAATTAGGTTGAAAAAGGCCCGTCTACTATTCTTGTGGTGGGGCTCTTTTCTGTCTGTGTCTGTTCCTGTACATAACATTACGGAGAACCTTCCTCGGGGATCTCAGCCCAGGGACCAAATTTTGACATGATGGAAATAAGGTTAGCATAAACACATAATTGTTGTTGTGTAACCATTCGGAATATGAAACATGACTGTAGATAAGATTTAAATATTTATTGGAACAATTGTATAAAAACACATAGAAACATGACAATGGATTAAACACTCAACAGGAAGAAAAAAGTGTGGGAGGGAGGTAATTCATATAATGATATGTTCATAAAACAGTGTTTCATATTTATAGGTTTCATGCTGGAAATGAGGGTATCAGCATTTAAAAAGCTGAATATAGTTTTCCCCCAATCTCATATAACCCCTATAAGGGTAATTGCAATTTAGTTAACACAAATTAAAATTCATACTATTTTTGTGATTTTTATTTTGATGTTACGTGACTCTAGAAAGCAGGAAATAATATAAGAATGTATAAGGTTGATGCTGCTCTAACAAAACCTTACCTTTCTACATGTGAACACGGGATTATTTAAAGAAAATGGCCAAATAATTTTGTGCATGGCCAGCATTTCGGACAGGTTGTATGCCTGGGACAGCTACTATAGTTTTCTGCTCTGAGACATTTAAAAAGCAGTTACTGTAATATATTTAACATTGATTAATGAGCTCATCTCGTTCTCAAATGCTGTCATTGTCAGAAGACTCTTAAAATGCCAGACACAATCATGGAGCAGGATCCAGACAGTATAATTACAAGTCCTGGTTTTATGTGCTACAAATCAGAAGGATGATCTGTTCGCTCCAACTTCACCTAAACAGCACAGTCACATGGTAGGATTCATCCAGACAATGAACTACTTGTTTCATTAGTAATTACACAACTTGATGCCAGTGCCAGCTATAGATTCATCTCTTCATTTTAGCAGATTTATTGCACCTGAAAAAAAAAACCATTTAAGCCAGGATTGTTTTTGTTCCAATTTTTTTTTTTACTTATTGCGGATTGAATAAACTATACACCAGTACTACTAAAATATCAATGGCTCTGACTCAATAGGATTTAGTCTTTGAATTTCTGCAGAGATTAAGTAAATCTATACAACATAATGACATTTGCAGAATACAGTTTATAAAAGAGTGATTTGTTGCAATTTGTGACATTGTTCTTTTGTAATGTTGTGTATGATGCTTTCATAGGAAACACATGTATGAGAGTTTTCACTTTCATCCACCAGACGTATGTTTTATATCAATAATACCTTCTCCACATCAAAGTCAGCAGGATGTCCAGTTTGGATACGATCCCAGTTATCTCACTGCAGCTCATTGATGTGGCCAGTATGCCATGAGTGATAAGTATTACTTTATGTTCCTAACATGTTTTATGGTTTATTGATCCTCTAATTTATTGGTAAAATTCTGTTTAAAATACCATGTAGTAATATTTTGTATAAGTCGTTTAGACCTATAGACATACTAAGTTTGCCAGAATATTGAACATATCTGACTATCAGAAGTCTATTTTTCAGCTGTTGGAAATGTCTAGTCTAATGAGGTTTTCAGTAAGTGCCATATTTTTAAAGAGATTTTCTCAAAATCTACTGTAGGAGAGCACTGCTCCCGTTTCCGGATTACTTGACGTAATTGACATTTTGGATCAACAGCATCTTTGCGCTTATAATAATAATATATTTTATTTATATAGTGCCAACATATTTCGCATCACTTTACAAATTATAAAGGGGATTTGTACAGACAATAGACATTACAACTAGAGTTGAGCGACCTTGACCTTTTTAGAGTCGAGCCGGGTTTTGCGAAACCCGACTATGTCCAAAGTCGGGTCGAGTGAAATCGGCCGATTATGACGTAAAGTCGGGATCGACCGAAACACGAAACCCAATGCAAGTCAATGGGGCAGCATAGTCGGCAGTGAGTGGGGGCCAGGAAAACACCTAGAGTGCCCATTTTAATGTCAAAACCATCCATTCTTCTTAATGAAGCTTGTCAAGCGTAATTTACCTTAAAATAATTGGAAGGCATTTGAAATTGGGGGTCATTTGGCTAAAGTTGTGGGGGGTAGGGCTGGTTCAAGTAATTAGTGGGCCCAGTAAATCTGGACCACGTCACGGCAGTGGAGCAGGGAGAGGTAAGTATTTCAACTTTGCAAGTGCTGTGATCCTGAGCAAGCAGGGGGGGGCCCACTCGTTGGCATTGGCACTGGCACAGGGCCCCTCAAAGTACAGCGGTGTGTTTGCACGGCGGGGGCGCCTCCCACCGGCAGCAACACTTTTGCGTACTATGAGAGGCCCTGTGCCAGTGACGTCGCCAACTAGTATTCCTCCCCCCACCTGATGAAGGAACCTGCACTTTCATCTGCACCTTCCTCTTTGTCCCCGTGTAAGGTGGTATGGTATGCGGGAAGAGCAACCTGACTTTCAGCAGGGTCACAATGTTGTTGTGTAGCGTGCACGGGGAATGTTGCGTTATGGGTCAATGTACCAGCAGACTCATCTATCACTGGCTGGGCAATGGGCACGATGAAGTGGAAACACAGATATAGGCCCAAAGAAGAAAGTGGGCTAAATGCAGTTCAAAATTGGTAACACAGGAATAACCAGGGGGCATTGCAGTGGAGGACAACTGGAATGAGAGGCTGACACAGAGAGTAGGGCCAAATCAGTAAGTAGTCGAAATGCAGTTCAAAATTGGCAACCGTAGTAAACAGGCGGCACAGCTTTGTTCAGTGGAGGAGAACAGCAAGGAGTGGCAGACACCGATAGTAGGCCCCAACCCAACTAGTAGGCCAAATGCAGTCTAACATTAACAACTACTTAACGAGAGGCTGAAAATGGAATTTCAGGACAGGAAACCAGGAGAACAGCAAGGAGTGGCAGACACCGATAGTAGGCCCCAAACCAACTAGTACGCCAAATGCAGTTGTTCCATTTAACCACAATTTAATGAGAGCCTGAAGATAGAAGCTCAGGAAAGGCAACCTGGGGAACACCTTGGAGTGTAACACACCATCTCTCTCCACCCCATACCCATTTTGTAGGCCTAATGCTGTGTACTTTTCTACAACTACTAGACGAGAGTCGGAAGACCGAAGCAATGGCAAGGAAACCTGGGGAACACCTTGGAGTGTAACACACCATCTCTCTCCACCCCATACCCAATTTGTAGGCCTAATGCAGCCTACTTTCCGACACCTACTAAACGAGAGCATGAAGATCGAAGCTCAGGAAAGGCAACCTGGGGAACACCTTGGAGTGTAACACACCATCTCTCTCCACCCCATACCCATTTTTTAGGCCTAATGCAGTGTACTTTTCTACAACTACTAAACGAGAGTCGGAAGACCGAAGCAATGGCAAGGAAACCTGGGGAACACCTTGGAGTGTAACACACCATCTCTCTCCACCCCATTCCCCATTTTTTAGGCCTAATGCAGCCTACTTTCCGACACCTACTAAACGAGAGCATGAAGATCGAAGCTCAGGAAAGGCAACCTGGGGAACACCTTGGAGTGTAACACACCATCTCTCTCCACCCCATACCCATTTTGTAGGCCTAATGCTGTGTACTTTTCTACAACTACTAAACGAGAGTTGGAAGACCGAAGCAATGGCAAGGAAACCTGGGGAACACCTTGGAGTGTAACACACCATCTCTCTCCACCCCATACCCAATTTGTAGGCCTAATGCAGCCTACTTTCCGACACCTACTAAACGAGAGCATGAAGATCGAAGCTCAGGAAAGGCAACCTGGTGAAAACCTTGGAGTGTAACACAACCTGTCTCTACACCCCATACACAATTAGTAGGCCTAATGCAGCGTAGTTTCCAACAGCTACTAAACGAGAGCCGGAAGATCGAAGCTCAGGAAAGGCAACCTGGGGAACACCTTGGAGTGTAACACAACCTCTCTCTACACCACGGAAGGGCTGATTCTTAGGAAGGAAGGCTGTTGTAAATAAGCATTGCGCGTCCGAGGGTGATTATATTCTTATTCGGTATCTACTCACCCTCGGACGCGCCATGCCTCTTGATTTGTAATTAATGTTTATTTGCAATGTGCTTTTGACTTACTCAATTATTTTTTTAATTATTGATTTTATTAAATTAATAGTTTAACATCTTATTGGAAATGATTTAAAGGAGACGCGACAGGACAACACTCGGTGGATGCCATATCTGTGTTAACAACTCCAAAAAACTTTCAGTTAACTTCTTGCAGGAGAAAGAAATTGTAGCTGTTGGACCTTTGTAGTACAGTTCCAGATATTTGTTGTGTGTTTGTTTTGATTGTTAAAATGTCTGCATTTGAGATCTCAACACGATCTTATTTTTTATAATCAAATTAATTTTTTAAATATTTTATTAGGTTGGTTCAAGGGGTACACGGGCCGCAGTAGACAGGTCAGTGGAGGCCTAGTGGAAGGAGGGACCACAGACAGGCATCGAAGGCCTAAAATAATAACACATGGCTGTAGGCAATTTTAAATTGGTTCCAGGGGTACACGGGCAGCAGTGCCCTGGTCAGTGTAGTAGTAGTTGAAAGAATGGACCGCAGACAGGCATCGAAGGCCTAAAATAAAAAAATTGGGCTGGCTGTAGGCAATTTTAAATTGGTTCCAGGGGTACACGGGCAGCAGTGGTGTGGTCAGTGGAGGCCTAGTGGAAGGAGTGACCGCAGACAGGCATCGAAGGCCTAAAATATTAACACATGGCTGTAGTCAATTTTAAATTGGTTCCAGGGGTACTTGGGCAGCAGTGCCCTGGTCAGTGTAGTAGTAGTTGAACGAATGGACCGCAGACAGGCATCGAAGGCCTAAAATAAAAAAATTGGGCTGGCTGTAGGCAATTTTAAATTGGTTCCAGGGGTACACGGGCAGCAGTGGTGTGGTCAGTGGAGGCCTAGTGGAAGGAGTGACCGCAGACAGGCATCGAAGGCCTAAAATAATCACACATGGCTGTAGGCAATTTTAAATTGGTTCCAGGGGTACACGGGCAGCAGTGGTGTGGTCAGTGGAGGCCTAGTGGAAGGAGTGACCGCAGACAGGCATCGAAGGCCTAAAATAATAACACATGGCTGTAGGCAATTTTAAATTGGTTCCAGGGGTACACGGGCAGCAGTGGTGTGGTCAGTGGAGGCCTAGTGGAAGGAGTGACCGCAGACAGGCATCGAAGGCCTAAAATAATAACACATGGCTGTAGGCAATTTTAAATTGGTTCCAGGGGTACACGGGCAGCAGTGCCCTGGTCAGTGTAATAGTAGTTGAAAGAATGGACCGCAGACAGGCATCGAAGGCCTAAAATAAAAAAATTGGGCTGGCTGTAGGCAATTTTAAATTGGTTCCAGGGGTACACGGGCAGCAGTGGTGTGGTCAGTGGAGGCCTAGTGGAAGGAGTGACCGCAGACAGGCATCGAAGGCCTAAAATAATAACACATGGCTGTAGGCAATTTTAAATTGGTTCCAGGGTTACACGGGCAGCAGTGGTGTGGTCAGTGGAGGCCTAGTGGAAGGAGTGACCGCAGACAGGCATCGAAGGCCTAAAATAATCACACATGGCTGTAGGCAATTTTAAATTGGTTCCAGGGGTACACGGGCAGCAGTGGTGTGGTCAGTGGAGGCCTAGTGGAAGGAGTGACCACAGACAGGCATCGAAGGCCTAAAATATTAACACATGGCTGTAGTCAATTTTAAATTGGTTCCAGGGGTACTTGGGCAGCAGTGCCCTGGTCAGTGTAGTAGTAGTTGAAAGAATGGACCGCAGACAGGCATCGAAGGCCTAAAATAAAAAAATTGGGCTGGCTGTAGGCAATTTTAAATTGGTTCCAGGGGTACACGGGCAGCAGTGGTGTGGTCAGTGGAGGCCTAGTGGAAGGAGTGACCGCAGACAGGCATCGAAGGCCTAAAATAATAAAACATGGCTGTAGGCAATTTTAAATTGGTTCCAGGGGTACACGGGCAGCAGTGGTCTGGTCAGTGGAAGTCTAGTGGAAGGAGTGACCGCAGACAGGCTTCGAAGGCCTAACATAACAAACTTGGGCTGGCTGTAGGCACTTTTAAATTGGTTCCAGGGGTACATGGGCAGCAGTGTATGGTCAGTGGAAGTCTAGTGGAAGGAGTGACCGCAGACAGGCTTCGAAGGCCTAACATAACAAACTTGGGCTGGCTGTAGGCACTTTTAAATTGGTTCCAGGGGTACATGGGCAGCAGTGTATGGTCAGTGGAAGTCTAGTGGAAGGAGTGACCGCAGACAGGCTTCCAAGGCCTAACATAACAAACTTGGGCTGGCTGTAGGCACTTTTAAATTGGTTCCAGGGGTACACGGGCAGCAGTGGTCTGGTCAGTGGAAGTCTAGTGGAAGGAGTGACCGCAGACAGGCTTCGAAGGCCTAACATAACAAACTTGGGCTGGCTGTAGGCACTTTTAAATTGGTTCCAGGGGTACATGGGCAGCAGTGTATGGTCAGTGGAAGTCTAGTGGAAGGAGTGACCGCAGACAGGCTTCCAAGGCCTAACATAACAAACTTGGGCTGGCTGTAGGCACTTTTAAATTGGTTCCAGGGGTACACGGGCAGCAGTGGTCTGGTCAGTGGAAGTCTAGTGGAAGGAGTGACCGCAGACAGGCTTCCAAGGCCTAACATAACAAACTTGGGCTGGCTGTAGGCACTTTTAAATTGGTTCCAGGGGTACACGGGCAGCAGTGGTCTGGTCAGTGGAAGTCTAGTGGAAGGAGTGACCGCAGACAGGCTTCGAAGGCCTAACATAACAAACTTGGGCTGGCTGTAGGCACTTTTAAATTGGTTCCAGGGGTACATGGGCAGCAGTGGTCTGGTCAGTGGAAGTCTAGTGGAAGGAGTGACCGCAGACAGGCTTCCAAGGCCTAACATAACAAAATTGGGCTGGCTGTAGGCACTTTAAATTGGTTCCAGGGGTACATGGGCAGCAGTGTATGGTCAGTGGAAGTCTAGTGGAAGGAGTGACGGCAGACAGTCTTCGAAGGCCTAACATAACAAAATTGGGCTGACTATAGGCACTTTTAAATTGGTTCCAGGGTAACACGGCCAGCAGTGGCCTGGTCAGTGTAGTAGTTGTAGAAAGAAGGGACCGCAGACAGGCTTCGAAGGCCTAACATAACAAAAATGTCAAAACAATGGTATTGTCAGTGCCAGGCATTGAAGGATGTCAGCGCCTAGACTACACATTGGTGAAGCTGTGAGAGATAATTTTGCTAGTGGTAGAGCACTGTTTGAGCTGGGGGGGGAACTGGCTTGTGGCCGGCGGTACAGGCACAGGGCCCTTCATATTACAACGGTGTGTCTGACGTTGGGTGCGCACCACCACCGCCAGAGACACTTTATTGTACTATGAGGGACCCAGTGGCAGTGCCGTCGACCAAAAGCGGCCACACCCACCTCTTCAGACAAACAGCACTCTCAAGGGTCCAAGCGCAAAGTGGCGATAGCACGGCCCCGTGTGGGGAGTTTGGCCATTTCGTGAGGTGGAAACATGTCGTATGCTGGACAATCAGGTGAAGAAAATTACGAGATTGGAAAAGTCATTCAGAATAGTCCACAGGCAAGACCTTTTCATAGGAAAGCTAGGTGTCAGCCGGGCAGGGTGGGGCAAAAGATTTTGAAATCCAGTTGTGGTTCATTTTAATGAAGGTTAGATCATCTACATTTTGGGTAGCCAGACGAGTCCTTTTTTCTGTTAGTATTGAACCTGCAGCACTGAATACTCTTTCTGATAGGACACTAGCTGCCGGGCAAGCAAGCTCCTGCAATGCATATTCTGCCAATTCTGGCCAGGTGTCTAATTTGGATGCCCAGTAATCAAATGGGAATGACGGTTGAGGGAGAACGTCGATAAGGGATGAAAAATAGTTTGTAACCATACTGGACAAATGTTGTCTCCTGTCACTTTGAATTGATGCTGCAGTACCTGTCCTGTCTGCGGTCATAGAAAAATCACTCCACAACCTGGTCAGAAAACCCCTCTGGCCAACGCCACTTCTGATTTCTGCCCCTCTAACACCTCTGGTCTGCTGGCCCCTGGAGCTCGTGTGAGAACGATCACGGGCGCTGTGTGCAGGGAATGCCAGAAGCAAACGGTCAACAAGAGTTGATTGTTTTGTTGCTAATATTAGTTCCAAGTTCTCATGTGGCATAATATTTTGCAATTTGCCTTTATAGCGAGGATCAAGGAGGCAGGCCAACCAGTAATCGTCATCGTTCATCATTTTTGTAATGCGTGTGTCCCTTTTGAGGATACGCAAGGCATAATCCGCCATGTGGGCCAAAGTTCTCGTTGTCAAATCTGCGGTTGTGCTTGGTTGAGGGGCAGTTGCAGGCAAATCTACGTCACTTGTGTCCCTCAAAAAACCAGAACCCGGCCTTGCCACGCCACCAATTTCCCGTGCCCCCGGGAAAGCTTCCTCATTAAAAATATACTCATCCCCATCATCCTCCTCATCCTCCACCTCCTCTTCGCCCGGTACCTCGTCATGTACACTGCCCTGACCAGACAATCGCTGACTGTCATCAAGGCTTTCCTCTTCCTCTGGTGCAGACACCTGATCCTTTATGTGCGTCAAACTTTGCATCAGCAGACGCATTAGGGGGATGCTCATGCTTATTATGGCGTTGTCTGCACTAACCAGCCGTGTGCATTCCTCAAAACACTGAAGGACTTGACACATGTCTTGAATCTTCGACCACTGCACACCTGACAACTCCATGTCTGCCATCCTACTGCCTGCCCGTGTATGTGTATCCTCCCACAAAAACATAACAGCCCGCCTCTGTTCGCACAGTCTCTGAAGCATGTGCAGTGTTGAGTTCCACCTTGTTGCAACGTCTATGATTAGGCGATGCTGGGGAAGGTTCAAAGAACGCTGATAGGTCTGCATACGGCTGGAGTGTACAGGCGAACGGCGGATATGTGCGCAAAGTCCACGCACTTTGAGGAGCAGGTCGGATAACCCCGGATAACTTTTCAGGAAGCACTGCACCACCAGGTTTAAGGTGTGAGCCAGGCAAGGAATGTGTTTCAGTTGGGAAAGGGAGATGGCAGCCATGAAATTCCTTCCGTTATCACTCACTACCTTGCCTGCCTCAAGATCTACAGTGCCCAGCCACGACTGCGTTTCTTGCTGCAAGAACTCGGACAGAACTTCCGCGGTGTGTCTATTGTCGCCCAAACACTTCATAGCCAATACAGCCTGCTGACGTATGCCAGTAGCTGCCCCATAATGGGAGACCTGGTGTGCAACAGTGGCAGGTGCGGATGGAGTGTTTGTGCGACTGCGGTCTGTGGACGAGCTCTTGCTTCTGCAGGAGGACGAGGAGGAGGAGGAGGAGGAGGGGGTGCGAACGGCTACAGACAACTGTTTACTAGACCGTGGGCTAGGCAGAACTGTCCCAAACTTGCTGTCCCCTGTGGACCCTGAATCCACCACATTTACCCAGTGTGCCGTGATGGACACGTAACGTCCCTGGCCATGCCTACTGGTCCATGCATCTGTTGTCAGGTGCACCTTTGTGCTCACAGATTGCCTGAGTGCATGGACGATGCGCTCTTTAACATGCTGGTGGAGGGCTGGGATGGCTTTTCTGGAAAAAAAGTGTCGACTGGGTAGCTCGTAGCGTGGTACAGCGTAGTCCATCAGGTCTTTGAAAGCTTCGCTTTCAACTAACCGGTAGGGCATCATCTCTAACGAGATTAGTCTAGCTATGTGGGCGTTCAAACCCTGTGTACGCGGATGCGAGGCTAAGTACTTCCTTTTTCTAACCATAGTCCCATGTAGGGTGAGCTGGACTGGAGAGATGGAGATCGTGGAACTAGCGGGGGTGCCGGTGGACATGGCAGACTGAGAGATGGTGGGAGATGGTATTGTTGCCGCCGGTGCCCTAGATGCAGTGTTTCCTACTACGAAACTGGTGATTCCCTGACCCTGACTGCTTTGGCCTGGCAAAGATACCTGCACAGATACAGCAGGTGGTGTGCTAAATGGTGGTCCTACACTGCCGGAAGGGATGTTGCGTTGATGACTAGCTTCATTGGCCGAGGGTGCAACAACCTTAAGGGACGTTTGGTAGTTAGTCCAAGCTTTCAA
Source organism: Ranitomeya imitator (assembly GCF_032444005.1). Classification (NCBI taxonomy): domain Eukaryota; kingdom Metazoa; phylum Chordata; class Amphibia; order Anura; family Dendrobatidae; genus Ranitomeya; species Ranitomeya imitator. The sequence continues at coordinate 471,662,764 of NC_091285.1, forward strand.
ATGCATGGTGGTTAAATGTCTATGCATGCAACTAGTATTGAGACTTTTCAGATTCTGACCTCTGCTTAAGGAAGTAGAACATTTTTGACAGATGACTTTGCGCTGATCAATTGGATGTTGTTTAAAAAAATGCCAGACTGCACTCTTTCTAGCATCGGATACCTTTTCAGGCATTGCAGACTGAGCTTTAACCGGATGGCCACGCTGTCCTCCACCAGGTTTTGGCTTTGCCACGCGTTTTGGGCAAGATACGGGCCCGGCAGATGGAACCTGTGGCGATGTTGATGCCTGCTGCGGCCCCTCCTCCTCCTCTGCTTCAGAACTGCTGCCGCCTGCACCCTGTTCCCCCAATGGCTGCCAATCGGGGTCAAGAACTGGGTCATCTAATAACTCTTCTTGTACCTCCTGCGCAACTTCGTCTGTGTCACCGTGTCGTTCGGTGGTATAGCGTTCGTGATGGGGCAACATAGTCTCATCAGGGTCTGATTCTTGATCAGCACCCTGCGAGGGCAATGTTGTGGTCTGAGTCAAAGGACCAGCATAGTAGTCTGGCTGTGGCTGTGCGTCAGTGCACTCCATGTCAGATTCAATTTGTAATGGGCATGGACTGTTAACTGCTTCACTTTCTAAGCCAGGGACGGTATGTGTAAAGAGCTCCATGGAGTAACCCGTTGTGTCGCCTGCTGCATTCTTCTCTGTTGTTGTTTTTGCTGAAGAGGACAAGGAAGTGACTTGTCCCTGACCGTGAACATCCACTAACGACGCGCTGCTTTTACTTTTACCAGTTTCACGAGAGGAGGCAAAAGAGCTAGAGGCTGAGTCAGCAAGATAAGCCAAAACTTGCTCTTGCTGCTCCGGCTTTAAAAGCGGTTTTCCTAATCCCAGAAAAGGGAGCGTTCGAGGCCTTGTGTAGCCGGACGACGAACCTGGCTCCACAGCTCCAGACTTAGGTGCAATATTTTTTTCCCCACGACCACCTGATGCTCCACCACTACCACTACCCTCATTACCAGCTGACAATGAACGCCCCCGGCCACGACCTCTTCCACTAGACTTCCTCATTGTTTTAAAAACGTAACCAAACTAACGTTATTTGTTGCAGTCACACAACTTACACGGTGAGCTATAACTTCAGTATGATTTAGCTACCCCTTTACAGGTTGGTGAGACCACAGCGAAAATCAGGCCCAATGTTACACACTCTTTTTTTGGTGGCTGCAAATTAGAGAGATGCCCCACACGCAGGACTGTCACTGAAGCACAAATGTTAATATTAATGTCACACTATTATTTTTTATTTTTTTTTATTTTTTTCAGGAACACTTTAGAAACCCCCCCCAAAAAAAAACATTGATTTTTGCAGGGAGAATTTAGAAAACAAATGTAACAAACTATATGCTTTCTATGGGCCACTGAGTGAGAGATGACGCACACAGGAATCAGGAGTGGCACACAAGCCCAGAGGCCAATATTTTTCTACCAATGATTGATGGAGTTATTTTCTCTGGTAGATTTTGGAACCCAAATCAAGGAAAAAAAATATAGGCTTTCTATGGACCACAATTGGAGAGAGAGAGAGAGAGAGAGATGGCACACCCAGGAGTCAAGACTGGCACACAAGCAGAAAGGCCAATATTAATCTCCCACTGTTTTTTTTTTTTTTTTGTTTTTTTTTCAGGGAGACTTTAGAAAAAAAAATAATAAAAAAAATATGATTTTATCAGGAAGAATTTAGAAACCAAATAAAATAAAATGATTTTTTCAGGGAGAATTTATAAAACAAATAAAACCAAAAATAGGCGTTCTATGGCCCACTGACTGAGAGATGACGCACCCAGGAGTCAAGACTGGCACACAAGCAGAAAGGCCAATATTAATCTCCCACTGTTTTTTTTTTTTTTTTTTTTTTTTTCAGGGAGACTTTAGAAAAAAAAATAATAAAAAAAATATGATTTTATCAGGAAGAATTTAGAAACCAAATAAAATAAAATGATTTTTTCAGGGAGAATTTATAAAACAAATAAAACCAAAAATAGGCGTTCTATGGCCCACTGAGTGAGAGATGACGCACACAGGAATCAGGAGTGGCACACAAGCCCAGAGGCCAATATTTTTCTACCAATGATTGATGGAGTTATTTTCTCTGGTAGATTTTGGAACCCAAATCAAGGAAAAAAAATATAGGCTTTCTATGGACCACAATTGGAGAGAGAGAGAGAGAGAGAGAGAGAGAGAGATGGCACACCCAGGAGTCAAGACTGGCACACAAGCAGAAAGGCCAATATTAATCTCCCACTGTTTTTTTTGGTTGATTTTTTTTTTTTTTTTTTCAGGGAGACTTTAGAAAAAAAAATAATAAAAAAAATATGATTTTATCAGGAAGAATTTAGAAACCAAATAAAATAAAATGATTTTTTCAGGGAGAATTTATAAAACAAATAAAACCAAAAATAGGCGTTCTATGGCCCACTGACTGAGAGATGACGCACACAGGAATCAGGAGTGGCACACAAGCCCAGAGGCCAATATTTTTCTACCAATGATTGATGGAGTTATTTTCTCTGGTAGATTTTGGAACCCAAATCAAGGAAAAAAAATATAGGCTTTCTATGGACCACAATTGGAGAGAGAGAGAGAGAGAGAGAGAGAGAGAGAGAGATGGCACACCCAGGAGTCAAGACTGGCACACAAGCAGAAAGGCCAATATTAATCTCCCACTGTTTTTTTTTTTTTTTTCAGGGAGACTTTAGAAAAAAAAATAATAAAAAAAATATGATTTTGTCAGGAAGAATTTAGAAACCAAATAAAATAAAATGATTTTTTCAGGGAGAATTTAGAAAACAAATAAAACCAAAAATAGGCGTTCTATGGCCCACTGACTAAGAGAGAGAGAGAGAGATGGAACGCTTAATACTGGCACACAAGCCCAAAGGGCAATATTAATCTCCCTTTTTTTTTCCAGGGAGAATTTCTAAAACCCCCCCAAAAAAAGAAATAGGCTTTCTATGGCCCACTATTTGTGAGAGAGATGGGACGCTCAGGACTGGCACAGATGGCACGCTCAGGACTGGCACAGAAGCCCAGAGGCCAATATTAATCTCCCTTTTTTTCTGGGAGAATTTATAAAACCAAAAAAATATTTAAATAGGCTTTCTATGGCCCACTATTTGTGAGAGAGATGGCACGCTCAGGACTGGCACAGATGGCACGCTCACAACTGGCACACAAGCCCAGAGGCCAATATTAATCTCCCTTTTTTCAGGGAAAATTTATAAAACCAAAAAAAAAATTAAATAGGCTTTCTATGGCCCACTATTTGTGAGAGAGATGGCACGCTCAGGACTGGCACAGATGGCACGCTCACAACTGGCACACAAGCCCAGAGGCCAATATTAATCTCCCTTTTTTCAGGGAAAATTTATAAAACAAAAAAAAAAAATTAAATAGGCTTTCTATGGCCCACTATTTGTGAGAGAGATGGCACGCTCAGGACTGGCACAGATGGCACGCTCACAACTGGCACACAAGCCCAGAGGCCAATATTAATCTCCCTTTTTTTCAGGGAGAATTTATAAAACCAAAAAAAAAATTAAATAGGCTTTCTATGGCCCACTATTTGTGAGAGAGATGGCACGCTCAGGACTGGCACAGATGGCACGCTCAGGACTGGCACACAAGCCCAGAGGCCAATATTAATCTCCCTTTTTTTCAGGGAGAATTTATAAAACCCCCAAAAAAATAAAATAGGCTTTCTATGGCCCACTATTTGTGAGAGAGATGGCACACTCAGGACTGGCACACAAGCCCAAAGGCCAATATTAATCTCCCACTGTATTTTTATCAGGGAGAATTTATACACCCCACAAAAAAAAATACAGAAAAATGAAAAGGCTTTCTATGGCCCACTATGTGAGAGAGATGGCACACACAGGGATGGCACTCTAGCAGAAATGCCAAATTGCCAATCTTAATCTCCCACCAAAAAAAAAAAAAAAAAAAACACAGGGAATGTCCTACAATTACTATCTCCCTGCCTGCAGTAATCTCAGCCAGGTATGGCAGGCAGCTACTATCTCCCTGCCTGCAGTAATCTCAGCCAGGTATGGCAGGCAGCAATAAGGAGTGGACTGATGCACAAATGAAATAAAAAGTGTGGACAAACAAAAAAGATAGCTGTGCAGAAAGGAAGGAACAAGAGGATTTGTGCTTTGAAAAAAGCAGTTGGTTTGCACAGCGGCGTACACACAGCAATGCAGCTATCAGGGAGCCTTCTAGGGCAGCCCAATGAGCTACAGCGCTGAGGGAAAAAAAAAAAAAAAAAAACTTCCACTGTCCCTGCACACCGAGGGTGGTGTTGGACAGTGCAAATCGCTGCAGCACAAGCGGTTTTGTGGTTAATGGACCCTGCCTAACGCTATCCCTGCTTCTGACAAAGCGGCAGCAACCTCTCCCTAAGCTCAGATCAGCAGCAGTAAGATGGCGGTCGGCGGGAACGCCTCTTTATAGCCCCTGTGACGTCGCAGACAGCAAGCCAATCACTGCAATGCCCTTCTCTAAGATGGTGGGGACCAGGACCTATGTCATCACGCTGCCCACACTCTGCGTTTACCTTCATTGGCTGAGAAATGGCGCTTTTCGCGTCATTGAAACGCGACTTTGGCGCGAAAGTCGCGTACCGCATGGCCGACCCCGCACAGGGGTCGGATCGGGTTTCTTGAAACCCCGACTTAGCCAAAAGTCGGCGACTTTTGAAAATGTTCGACCCGTTTCGCTCAACCCTAATTACAACATAACAAAAATCAGTTCAAAATAGATACCAAGAGGAAAGAGGGCCCTGCTCGCAAGCTTACAAACTATGGGGAAAAGGGGAGACAGGAGAGGTGGATGGTAACAATTGCTTTTGTTATTCAGACCACCCATAGTGTAAGAATTGGGTGTTCATGCAATGCTGCATAAACCGGTTATCAGCCTAAGTATGTAACAGTACAGACACAGAGGGCTAATTAACTGCATAAAGTGTATGAGAACATGATGGGAGGAACCTGGTTATGGTTTAAGTTTTTTGAATGGGCCACACAGGAATAGTTAGGTTAATGCATTGAGGCGGTAGGCCAGTCTGAACAAGTGCATTTTTAGGGCACGCTTAAAACTGTGGGGATTGGGGATTAATCGAATTAACCTGGGTAGTGCATTCCACAGAATTGGTGAAGTATGTGAAAAGTCTTGGAGACGGGAGTGGGAGGTTCTGATTATTGAGGATGCTAACCTCAGGTCATTAGCAGAACGGAGTGCACGGGTAGGGTGGTAGACTGAGATCAAGGAGGAGAGGTAGGGTGATGCTGAGCCATGGAGTGCTTTGTGGATGAGGGTAATAGTTTTGTACTGGATTCTGGAGTGGATGGGTAACCAGTGTACTGACTGGCACAGGGTAGAGGCATCGGTGTAACGGTTGGCGAGGAATATAATCCTGGCAGCAGCATTCAGGACAGATTGGAGCGGGGAGAGTTTGGTAAGAGGGAGGCCAATTAAGAGAGAGTTAAAATAGTCCAGATGAGAATGAATGAGTGAAACAGTAACAGTTTTTGCAGAGTCAAAAGGAAGAAAAGGGCGAATTCTAGAAATGTTTTTGAGATGCAGATAAGAAGAGCGAGCCAGTGATCGGATGTGGGGGGTGAATGAAAGCTCGGCATCAAGTATGACCCCAAGGCAGCGGGCATGTTGCTGGGGAGTAATGGTGGAACCACACATGGAGATGGCAATGTCAGGCAAAGGTAGGTTGGTAGAGGGAGAAAACACGAGGAGTTCAGTTTTTGACAGGTTCAGTTTCAGATAGAGGGAGGACATGATGTTAGAGACAGTGATAAGACAATCACTGGTGTTTTCTAAAAAGGCAGGCGTGATATCAGGAGCAGAAGTATATAATTGGGTGTCATTAGCATAGAGATGGTACTGGAACACAAATCTACTGATTGTTTGTCCAATAGGGGCGGTATACAAGGAGAAGAGGAGGGGTCCTAGGACTGATCCTTGAGGAACCCCGACAGCAAGGGGAAGGTGAGAGGAGGAGGAACCAGCAAAAGATACAGTGAAGGAGCGATCAGAGAGTTAGGAGGAAAACCAGGAGAGAACGGTGTCCTTGACTCTGATGGAGTGGAGCATAATAAGGAGGAGCTGAGGATCCACAGTATCGAATGCTGCGGAGAGATCCAAGAGAATTAGCAGGGAGTAGTGACCACTAGATTTAGCTGTTAGTAGATCATTAGAGACTTTAGTGAGGGCAGTTTCAGTAGAGTGTAAAGAGTGGAAACCAGATTGAAGAGGGCTGAGGAGAGTTATCTGAGAGGTAGCAGATGAGTTGGGAGTGGACTAGGCGTTCGAGGAGTTTACAGATGAAGGGAAGATTAGGCAGGTCTATAGTTAGCAGTAGGGTTGAGCGAAATGGATCGGATAAATTCAAAAATCGCCAACTTTCGGCAAAGTCGGGTTTCATGAAACCTGACCCGATCCTAGTGTGGGATTGGCCATGAGGTCACCGATCTGCGCGCAAAAGTCGCGTTTCATATGACGCTTTCAGCGTCATTTTTCAGCCAATGAAGGAGGATGCAGAGTGTGGGCAGCGTGATGACATAGGTCTCGGTCCCCATCATCTTAGAGAAGGGCATGACAGTGATTGGCATGCTTTCTGTGGTGTCTCAGGGGCTATGAAGAGGCGTGCACGCCGACCGCCATCTTACTTCTGCCGATTTTAGCATAGGGAGAGGTTGCTGCAGCTTCATCAGAAGAAGGGATATAGTTAGGGAGGGAAGATTAACCCCCAAACTGCTTGTGCTGTAGCGATTTCCACTGTCCAACACCACCATTTTTTTGCAGGGACAGTGGAGGCTATATTTTTGTGCATCAGCTCTGTAGCTTATTAGGCTGCCTTATAAGGCTCCCTGATAGCTGCATTGCTGTTTGCACGCTGCTGTGCAAACCAACTGCTTTTTTAAAAGCAAAAATCCTGTTGCTCCTTTCTGCACAGTTATCTTTTTTATTTGTCTATACTTTTGTGTGCGCAGTCCTTTTTATTGCTGCCATACTTTTCCTGAGATCATTGTAGGGAGATTGAAATTGTACTACAGTCCTTGTATTTTTTCATATATCTTCCAGCCACTTTCTGCCACTTACATTGTGTTGTTTTATACACTGGGCCTGAGTTTTGGTTTCAGTCTCCCCCCAATAAAGTGAGATTCAAATTCTCACAAAGTGAATATACTTCAGTCCTGTTAGTTTGTCGTATGTCAACCAGCCACTTTCTGCCACTTAGATTGCGTTGTTATATACACTGGGCCTGAGTTTTGGTTCAGTCTCCCCCAAAAAATAAAGAGATTCAAATTCTCACAAAGTGGATATACTTCAGTCCTGTTAGTTTGTCGTATATCAGCCAGCCAAATTCTGCCACTTACATTGTTATTTTATGCACAGGGCCTGAGTTTTGGTTCAGTCTCCCCCCAAAAAAGTGAGATTCAAAATCTCACAAAGTGGATATACTTCAGTCCTGTTAGTTTGTCGTATATCAGCCAGCCACTTTCTGCCACTTACTTTGTGTTGTTTTATGCACAGGACCTGAGTTTTGGTTCAGTCTCCAAAAAAAAAGGGAGATTTAAATTCTCAACAAGTTTATATACACCTTCACCTTGTTTTACAGTACCATATAATGGTTGTTATTTTGGTTAGATTTTCCAAAAAATGAGGAAGTCTGGTGGAAGAGCCCGTGGGCGGTGGTTGCCAGCTGGTACTGATGGTGGTGGTGGTGCATCTGTTGGTAGTGGCAAAAGCACAATAGCACTAAGGCTGGAGGTGTTGAGCCAGCGTCATCGTCTGGCTACACAAGGCCTTGAAGGCTCCCTTATCTGGGAGTAGGAAAACAGCTTTTAAAGCCGGAGCAGCAGGAAAAAGTTTTGGCTTTTAAAGCCGGAGCAGCGAGTCGTCAGTGGATGCTCCCGGTCAGGAACAAGACGTTTCCTTGTGTCCTTCACCCAAACCAAAAGTGAATTATGCGTCAGGCGACACTACAGGTTACTCCATGGAGCTCTTTACACATACCGTGCCTGGGTTAGAAAGGGAAATTAACTACCCATTACAAGATGAATCGGACATGGAGTGCAGTGATGCACAGCCACAGCTAGATTATTATGCTGTTCCATTGACTCAGATTACTACATTGCCCTCGCAGTTTACTGAGCCAGAATCTGACCCTGATGAGACTATGGTGCCCCGTCCCGAATGCTATAGCACCTTACATGGTGACACAGAGGAAGGTGTACATGACATTGAAGAGGAGGTGATAGATGACCCAGTTGTTGACCCAGATTGGCAACCATTGTGGGAAGAGGGTGCCGCTGCCAGTAGCTCTGAAGTGGAGGAGGATGATCCGCAGCAGCCATCTACATCGCAACAGCTTTCATCTGGCAGGCCCGTATCTGGCCAAAAACATTTGTCAAAGCCAAAAACAGTTTTAGGACAGCGTGGCCATCCGGTGAAAGTAGCACAGTGTGCAATGCCTGAAAAGGTATTCCATAGTAGGAAGAGTGTAGTGTGGGAATTTTTTAACCAAGATCCGAATGATCAGTGCAAAGTTATCTGTAAGAACTGCTCAAAGACCTTTAGCAGAGGGAAGAATGTTCAAAATTTAAATACAACGTGCATGCTTAGACATTAAACCAGCATGCACTTGCAAGCCTGGACTAACTACCAAACGTCCCATACCATAGGTGCACCTGCTCAGAATGAAGGCAGTCAGCAATGCTACATTGCTTCCCTCACTGTAAGCCCACCGGTTAGGACACCACCAGCAGCAAATGTGGAGGTATCGTTGCAAGGCCAAAGCAGTCAGGGAATCACAAGGTTATTGGTAGGAAACACTGTATGTAGGCCAACATCAAGAATACCATCACCAACCCTCTCTCAATCCGCATGTCCACCACCACCACCGCTAGTTCCACCATATGCAGCTCTCCAGTCCAGCTCACCCTGCAAGAGACTCTCATTAGGAAAAGAAAGTACTCATCCTCTCATCCGCGTACACAGGGTTTGAACGCCCACATTGCTATACTAATCTCTTCAGAGATGATGCCCTACTGGTTGGTTGAAAGCAAAGCTTTCAAAGACCTGATGGCCTACGCAGTACCACGCTATGACCTACCCAGTCGGCACATTTGTGAGAAAAGCCATCCTAGCCCTCCACCAGCATGTCAAAGACCGCATTGTCCATGCACTGAGGCAATGTCAGTGGAAAGGTGCACCTCACAGCAGATGCATGCACCAGTAGGCATGGCGAGGGACGTTACGGGTCCATCATGGCGCACTGGGATAATGTGGTGGATGCAGGGTTTACAGGGGACAGCCATAGTGGGACCGTTCTGCCTAGCCCACGGTCTAGGAAACAGTTGGTTGTAGGCGTTCGCCACCCCTCCTTCTCCTCCAGAAGTGAAAGCTCGTCAACAGAGCGCAGTCGCACGACCACTCCATCCGCAGCTGCCAATGTTGCACACGAGGTGTCCCATTATGGAACAGCTAGTGGTAAGCGTCAGCAGGCTGTGTTACAAATGAAGTGTTTGGGCGACAACAGACACACAGCGAAAGTACTGGCTGAGTAATTGCAGCAACAAACTCAGTCATGGCTGCGCAGTGTACATCTTGAGGCAGGCAAGGTAGTCAGTGATAACGGAAGGAATTTTATGGCTGCCATGTGGACCTCCCCAGAGCCCTGTACACAGGCTCAAATCAATCACAAATACCGGTACTATAACCCAAAACCCCCCCACATCCTTACCCCTGGAGCTGGCACTCAGATATGATCCACGCTGCAGCCCCAACGCGCGTTTTGCGTCAGCTTCGTCAGGGGGCGCCCCCTGATGAAGCTGACGCGAAACGCGCGTTGGGGCTGCAGCGCGGATCATCTCTGAGTGCCAGCTCCAGGGGTAAGCATGTGTGGGGGTTTTGGGTTATAGTGGAGGTCCACATGGATTTATGATTAATTGATGAGGCCCTATACCCCCTGACCCCGTCTCCCTGGCTTTATATATATACTTTAGCACCAGGCACTTTACTTATACATGTGGCATCAGTTTTTCTCCACGCTGGTTTTTCATCTGTGCTACCGTCACTGTTTCTTTTGCTTGTTATTTGTTGTATACTCATTGTTTTAATGTAACTAATATTGGATTTTTTATCTATTTGTATTCAATAAAATTGTTATTTTAGTATGGACTGATACTCCGTTTTTGTCTGTATTATGCTAGTTGTGGGAGTGTCCTAGATGTATCTATTGGGATACTTCTCCCTGAGTAAGTCTCCCCCACTGTGGTTGTGAGCATGCGGGAGAGATTTGGAATTATAGTTTTCAGTTTGGGCTTGTTATACTATACGATTACTGGTTGGCCTGCCTCCTGGATCCACGATATAAAGGAAAATTACAAAATATCATGCCACATGAGAACCTTGAGCAAATATTGGCTACCAAACAAGCAACTCTTGTAGACCGTTTGGTTCAGGCATTCCCAGCACACACAGCGGTGGTGATGCTTCTCACACGAGCCGTAGGGGGCAACATGGCAGAGGTGTTAGAGGTGCACAAATCCAAAGTGGCGTTGAACAAAGGGGTTTTATGACCAGGTTGTGGAGTGATTTCGCAATGATCGCTGACACGACAGGTACTGCTGCATCCATTCAAAGTGACAGGAGACAGCATTTGTCCAGTATGGTTACAAACTATTTTTCCTCCCTTATCGATGTTCTCCCTCACAGGTCATTCCACTTTGATTACTGGGCATCTAAAATAGACACCTGGCCTGAACTGGCAGAATATGCATTACAGGAGCACACTTGCCCTGCTGCTAGTGTGCTATCAGAAAGGGTCTTTAGTGCTCCTTGTTCAATACTGATTGAAAAAATGACTTGTCTGGCTACCCAGAATGTTGATGATCTAACCTTCATTAAAATGAACCACTCATGGATTTCAAATTATTTTGCCCCACCTTCCCCTGCTGACACATAGCTTGCCTGAAAAATGTTTTGCTTTTGGCCTCCTCTTACTGACTACTCCAATTCCTCCATTTGTAGCTGCTGAATGTCCACCATAGGCCATTTTTATTCCTCCTTCATTGGGCTGACTCCCCTTACAGGGCCATGGTCACCACCTGGCGCAAGCATCCGTGCGAGTGCCGTTTGCCTGGACAGGTGGATGGGCCCACTCTTGGGCGATGGCACTGGCACAGGGTCCCTCATGGTACAATGAAGCGTCTCTGATGGTGGTGGTGCACAACCAACGTCAGACACACCGTCATAATATGAGGGGCCCTGTGCCAGTACCACCGCCCAAGAAAGAGTGTTCCCCCCAGCTCGAACAGTGCTCTCCCACTTGCAATACTTACCTCTCCCTGTTCCACCACTGTGTAGTCTGTGCTGTTAAATCCTTCAATGGCACTGTGAATACAAATTTGTTGAAATGATAGATAGTAAAAATATACAGGGGCCCTGGCCTCCATTTAGACCAGTTAATACTTTGCGCCTACTGCCACTGCCTGCTACTCAGCAGAGGAGCCCACCCTTTTACCTAGCTATGCCACCAGTTTATTTATGAACATTTTGTTGGCAGACATTTAGCCCACTTTATTATTTGGGCCTACTAACTGTGTCTGCCACTCATCACAGTTTTCCTCCGCTGAACAAAGCAATACCGCCTGTTTAGTCCTGTTACCAATTTTGAACTGCATTTAGCCTACTTTATTATTTGGGCCTACTCACTGTGTCTGCCACTCATTACAGTTTTCCTCCACTGAACAAAGCAATGCCGCCTGTTTAGTCCTTTTACCACTTTTGAACTGCATTTAGCCTACTTTATTATTTGGGCCTATATCTGTGTTTCCTCCTCATCCTGCCCATTGCTCAGCCACTGCTAGATGAGTCTGCTGTTACATTGACCCAGAGCACTACATTCCCCTTGCAGTCTACACAGCCAGAATCTGACCCTGCTGAAAGTCAGGTTCCCCTTCCCGCATACTATACCACCTTATACAAAGAGGAAGGTACAGATGAAAGTGCAGGTTCCTTCATCACGTGGGGGGGGGAACATACTCATTGGTGACGTCACTGGCACAGGGCCCCTCATAGTATGCAAAAGTGTCTCTGCCAGTGGGAGGCGCCACCCACCGTCAAACACACTGCCGTACTATGATGGGCCCTGTGCCAGTGCCAAAGAGTGGGTCCCCCTGCTTGCTCAGGATCACAGCACTTGCAAAGTTGAAATACTTACCTCTCCCTGCTCCACCTCCGTGACATATTCGTTTCCTGGACCCACGAAAATCTTGAGCTAGCCCTACCCCCCCACCACCACTTTAGCCAAATGACCCCCAGTTTTCAATGCCTAACTATTATTATAAAGTAAATTAAGATTGACAAGCTTAAGTAATAAGAATTGATGTTTTTGGCATTAAAATGGGCACTGTATGTGTTTTCCTGTCCTCCACACACTGTCGACTTTGATTCCCTATTGACTTGCATTGGGTTTCGTGTTTCAGTCGGCCCCCGACTTTTCGCAATCATCGGCCGATTTCACCCGACCCGACTTTTGACAAAGTCGGGTTTCGCGAAACCCGACTCGATCTGAATAAAGTAAAAGTCGCTCAACTCTAGTTAGCAGCACAGTTTTGATCGAGGGATGGTTTTTTAAGTAATGGATTTATGATGGCATGCTTAAATGAGGAGGGAAAAATACCGGAAGAGAGAGAGAGGTTGAATATTTTTGTTAGGTGAGAGATGACAGCAAGGGAAAGGGACTTCAGGAGATGTGACGGAATGGGGTCACTGGTGCAAGTGGTCGGGCGAGAAGATGCAAGGAGCCTGATTATTTCTTCTTCTGTGACTGGTTCAAAGTCAGAGAGTGAGCTAGATGCAGTGAGGGAGGGAGGACAGTGCATGCTATGAGGGTATTGGGAGATAATTTCCTGTCGGATGTGGTCAATTTTTTCTTTGAAATAATTGGCCAGATCGTCAGCGCGGAGATCTGTGGTTGGGGCCTCAATTCTTGGGTTGAGTAGGGAATGGATAGTGTCAAAGAGACATTTAGGGTTATTGGACAGGTGATGAAGGTGTTAAAATGTGTTTGCTTGGAGAGGTGAAGGGCAGAGTTGTATGTTTTAAGCCTGAACTTATAATGGATGAAATCTTCGGGTTAATTAGATTTTCTCCACAGACGTTCGGCGCACCTGGAGCACCGCTGCAGGAAAAGTGTTTGCAGCGTGTGCCACGATTGTCGCCCTCTGTGCCGAGTTGTTCTATGTATAGGAGGTGCAATTTCATCCAGGGCACGTTCATTGTTTCATTATAGTGCTTCAGTGCAGAATCAGGACATGAGATGGAGGAGATAGGGGCCAATGAGGACTGCAAGTTCTTCATAAGTTTCTGGGTGTTAATGGCCTGTATGTTTCTATACGTGTGGAAAATGGGGGTGACCTGAGCGAGATGGCAGTTCTTGATAGAGAATGAAATAAGGTTTTGGTCAAAGAGCGGGAGAGGGGAGTTTGTGAAATCTTATGTCCCAAGCTGCACACTCTCCGATCCTGCAAGCAGATACAGCTTTGCCTCTGCAGCATCAAAGAAGTATGTAGAGGCACTTAAGATGGCCAAATCCATCATCCCCACCAAGCCTAAGAGCAACTCTTACAAACCCTTTTGGAAAGACTATGTAAACTCTGCACTTCTTGCCTAAAACATTGTTCATAGCAGTGACTGATAACTAGAAAAACAAGTAGTAAACAAGAAAATTAAAGTCCCTTTGTTCTTGAGAATGGAGAGGATTTTTAATGAATTGCCATATTTGTCTGGCTTGGATGGATTCCTACTTGCAATAGGTGGCACTAAAGTTCCAGCTTTCTCTCTATAGAGGCTATTTTCATATTTAAATTTCTAGTAGAGCTTTCATGGCCTATGAGTCTCCTAGCACTCACCATAAGGAGAAACATTACCCCTTAGATCCTTAGAGGCCTATCAATCAGCCAAACCAGTTCTTCTGCTTTGCACTAATGAGGGACAAACACTTTGAAACATGTTTCTGCAAATTAAATTTATGGCTTGGCTTCTTATTTCTAAGTTATGTGGCAAGTTCATTTGAAGGGTAAATATTGAATATTCTAAGATTGCTCCTTACAATAGTTAACACTAGAGATCAAGTAATTTTTATCTCTGAAGAGGCTATTTGCATATTTAAATTTTTGAGGGCATTGCATGGCCTATGGTTGGTTTGACGCTCACTTGGCAGTCTCCAGAAGAAGAAACTTTACCCCTTAGAATCCTTATAAAGTGCCATCATCAGGCAGATCTCTACTTTATTCATGCCCTAAGATAAGTGATTTGCAGTAAGTTACAGTTAATTATAATATTTTCAAACGAAACAATTGTATATAATTTTATCATAAAATATACACCAAGATTCACTCCTGTGCTAAACTTGGGCTGAAATGTTGCTTCAAATAGGTACTTATCCCTAAAGAATTTTACATTAAAGGGGTTGTCCAGTCTAAATTAAAAAGTGTGCAGTCACTCTCTGTGACTGCAGACTTATGAATCCCCAGCACTCTCTGTGACTGCAGACTTATGATTCCCCCAGCACTCTGTGTGACTGCAGACTTATGAATCCACCAGCACTCTGTGTGAGTGCAGACTTAAGAATCCCCCCAGCACTCTGTATGACTGCAGACTTATGAATCCCCCAGCACTCTGTGTGACTGCAGACTTATGAATCCCCCAGCACTCTGTGTGACTGCAGACCTATGAATCCCCCAGCACTCTGTGTGACTGCAGACTTATGAATCCCCCAGGAATCTGTGTGACTGCAGACCTATGAATCCCCCAGCACTCTGTGTGACTGCAGACTTATGAATCCCCCAGCACTCTGTGACTGCAGACTTATGAATCCCCCAGCACTCTGTGTTACTGCAGACTTATGAATCCCCCAGCACTCTGTGTGACTGCAGACCTATGAATCCTACAGCACTCTGTGTGACTGCAGACTTATGAATCCCCCAGCACTCTGTGTGACTGCAGACTTATGAATCCCCAGCACTCTGTGTGACTGCAGACTTATGAATCCTCCAGCACTCTGTGTGACTGCAGACTTATGAACCCCCCAGCACTCTGTGTGACTGCAGACTTATGAATCCCCCAGCACTCTGTGTGACTGCAGACTTATGAATCCCCAGCACTCTGTGTGACTGCAGACTTATGAATCCCCAGCCAGCACTCTGTGTGACTGCAGACTTGATTCCCCAGTACTGTGTGACTGCAGACCTATGAATCCCCAGCACTCTGTGTGAATGCAGACTTATGAATCCCCAGCACACTGTGTGACTGCAGACTTATGAATCCCCCAGCACTCTGTGTGACTGCAGACTTATGATTCCCCCAGCGCTCTGTGTGACTGCAGACTTATGAATCCCCAGCACTCTGTGTGACTGCAGACCTATGAATCCTACAGCACTCTGTGTGACTGCAGACTTAGGATTCCCCAGCACTCTGTGTGACTGCAGACTTATGAATCCCCCAGCACTCTGTGTGACTGCAGACTTATGAATCCCCCAGCACTCTTTGTGACTGCAGACTTATGATTCCCTCAGCACTCTGTGTGACTGCAGACTTATGAATCCCCCAGCACTCTGTGTGACTGCAGACTTATGAATCCCCCAGCACTCTGTGTGACTGCAGACTTATGAATCCCCCAGCACTCTGTGTGACTGCAGACCTATGAATCCTACAGCACTCTGTGTGACTGCAGACTTATGAATCCCCCAGCACTCTGTGTGACTGCAGACTTATGAATCCCCAGCACTCTGTGTGACTGCAGACTTATGAATCCTCCAGCACTCTGTGTGACTGCAGACTTATGAACCCCCCAGCACTCTGTGTGACTGCAGACTTATGAATCCCCCAGCACTCTGTGACTGCAGACTTATGATTCCCTCAGCACTCTGTGTGACTGCAGACTTATGAATCCCCCAGCACTCTGTGTGACTGCAGACTTATGAATCCCCCAGCACTCTGTGTGACTGCAGACTTATGAATCCCCCAGCACTCTGTGTGACTGCAGACCTATGAATCCTACAGCACTCTGTGTGACTGCAGACTTATGAATCCCCCAGCACTCTGTGTGACTGCAGACTTATGAATCCCGCAGCACTGTGTGTGACTGCAGACCTATGAATCCTACAGCACTCTGTGTGACTGCAGACTTAGGATTTCCCAGCACTCTGTGTGACTGCAGACTTATGAATCCCCCAGCACTCTGTGTGACTGCAGACTTATGAATCCCCCAGCACTCTTTGTGACTGCAGACTTATGATTCCCTCAGCACTCTGTGTGACTGCAGACTTATGAATCCCCCAGCACTCTGTGTGACTGCAGACTTATGAATCCCCCAGCACTCTGTGTGACTGCAGACTTATGAATCTCCCAGCACTCTGTGTGACTGCAGACTTGATTCCCCAGCACTCTGTGTGACTGCAGACCTATGAATCCCCAGCACTCTGTGTGACTGCTGACTTATGAATCCCCAGCACTCTGTGTGACTGCAGACTTATGAATCCCCCAGCACTCTGTGTGACTGCAGACTTATGATTCCCCCAGCGCTCTGTGTGACTGCAGACTTATGAATCCCCAGCACTCTGTGTGACTGCAGACCTATGAATCCTACAGCACTCTGTGTGACTGCAGACTTAGCATTCCCCAGCACTCTGTGTGACTGCAGACTTATGAATCCTCCAGCACTCTGTGTGACTGCAGACTTATGAACCCCCCAGCACTCTTTGTGACTGCAGACTTATGATTCCCTCAGCGCTCTGTGTGACTGCAGACTTATGAATCCCCCAGCACTCTGTGTGACTGCAGACTTATGAATCCCCCAGCACTCTGTGTGACTGCAGACTTATGAATCCCCCAGCACTCTGTGTGACTGCAGACTTATGAATCCCCCAGCACTCTGTGTGACTGCAGACCTATGAATCCTACAGCACTCTGTGTGACTGCAGACCTATGAATCCCCCAGCACTCTGTGTGACTGCAGACTTTTGAATCCCCCAGCACTCTGTGTGACTGCAGACTTATGAATCCCGCAGCACTGTGTGTGACTGCAGACCTATGAATCCTACAGCACTCTGTGTGACTGCAGACTTAGGATTTCCCAGCACTCTGTGTGACTGCAGACTTATGATTCCCCCAGCACTCTGTGTGACTGCAGACTTATGAATCCCCCAGCACTCTGTGTGACTGCAAACTTATGAATCCCCCAGCACTCTTTGTGACTGCAGACTTATGATTCCCTCATCACTCTGTGTGACTGCAGACTTATGAATCCCCAGCACTCTGTGTGACTGCAGACCTATGAATCCCCCAGCACTCTGTGTGACTGCAGACTTATGAATCCCCCAGCACTCTGTGTGACTGCAAACTTATGAATCCCCCAGCACTCTTTGTGACTGCAGACTTATGATTCCCTCATCACTCTGTGTGACTGCAGACTTATGAATCCCCAGCACTCTGTGTGACTGCAGACCTATGAATCCCCCAGCACTCTGTGTGACTGCAAACTTATGAATCCCCCAGCACTCTTTGTGACTGCAGACTTATGATTCCCTCAGCACTCTGTGTGACTGCAGACGTATGATTCCCCCAGCACTCTGTGTGACTGCAGACGTATGAATCCCCCAGCACTCTGTGTGACTGCAAACTTATGAATCCCCCAGCACTCTCTGTGACTGCAGACTTATGAATCCCCCAGCAATCTGTGACTGCAGACTTATGAATCCCCCAGCGCTCCATGTCACTGCAGATTTATGAATGCCCACCACTCTGTGTGACTGCAGACTTATGAATCCCCCAGCACCCTGCGACTGCAGATTGATGAATCCCCCTAGTGCTCCGTGTGACTGCAGACTTATGAATCCCCCCAGCGCTCTGTGTGATTGCAGCCTTATGAATCCCCCCAGTGCTCCGAGTGACTGCAGACCAATGAATCCCCCCAGCACTCTGTGTGACTGCTGAGGGGATTCATAGGTCTGCAATCAAATGGAGTGCTGTGGGATTCATAGGTCTGCAGTCACACGGATCGCTGGGGGATTCATAGGTCTGCAGTGACACGGAGCGCTGGGGGGATTCATAGGTCTGCAGTCACACGGAATGCTGGGGTGATTCATAGGTCTGCAGTCACACGGAGAGCTGGGGGGATTCATAGGTCTGCAGTCACATGAATCGCTGGGGGTATTCATAGGTCTGCAGTCACACGGAGCGCTGGGGGATTCATAGTTCTGCAGTCACACGGAGCGCTGGGGGGATTTATAGGTCTGCAGTCACATGGAGCGCTGGGGTGAGTCATAGGTCTGCAGTCACACGGAGCGCTGGGGGATTCATAGGTCTGCAGTCACATGGAGCGCTGGGGGGATTTATAGGTCTGCAGTCACACAAATCGCTGGGGGTATTCATAGGTCTGCAGTCACTCGGAGCGCTGGGGGATTCATAGGTCTGCAGTCATACGGAGCGCTGGGGGGATTTATAGGTCTGCAGTCACATGGATCGCGGGGGGGATTCATAGGTCTGCAGTCACACGGAGCCCTGGGGGGATTCATAGGTCTGCAGTCACATGGAGCGCTGGGGGGATTCATAGGTCTGCAGTCACATGGAGCCCTGGGGGGATTCATAGGTCTGCAGTCACATGGAGCCCTGGGGGGATTCATAGGTCTGCAGTCACACAGAGCCCTGGGGGGATTCATAGGTCTGCAGTCACATGGAGCCCTGGGGGGATTCATAGGTCTGCAGTCACACAGAGCCCTGGGGGGATTCATAGGTCTGCAGTCACACGGAGCCCTGGGGGGATTCATAGGTCTGCAGTCACACAGAGCCCTGTGGGGATTCATAGGTCTGCAGTCACACAGAGCATTGGTGGATTAATAAGTCTGCAGTCACACAGGATGCTGGAGGGATTCATGTGTCTGCAGTCACACAGAACGCTAGGGTGGTTCATAGGTCTGTAGTCACACGGAACACTAGGGGGGATTCATAGGTCTGCAGTCACACAGAGAACTGGCGCGATTCATAAGTCTGCAGTCACACGGAGCCCTGGGGGGATTCATAAGTCTGCAGTCACATGGAGCACTGGGTGATTCATAGGTCTGCAGTCACACGGAGCCCTGGGGGGATTCATAGGTCCGCAGTCACACAGAGCGCTGGGGGGGATTCATAGGTCTGTAGTCACATGGAACGCTAGGGTGATTCATAGTTATGTAGTCACAGGGAACGCTAGGCGGGATTCATAGGTCTGCAGTCACACAGAGCACTGGCGGGATTCATAAGTCTGTAGTCACATGGAACGCTAGGGTGATTCATAGGTCTGCAGTCACACGGATCACTGGGGGGATTCATAGGTCTGTAGTCACATGGAACGCTAGGGTGATTCATAGGTCTGCAGTCACACAGAGCACTGGCGGGATTCATAAGTCTGCAGTCACACGGAGCCCTGGGGGGATTCATAAGTCTGCAGTCACACAGAGCACTGGGGGGATTCATAGGTTTGTAGTCACATGGAACGCTAGGGTGATTCATAGGTCTGCAGTCACACGGAGCGCTGGGGGGATTTATAGGTCTGCAGTCACATGGAGCGCTGGGGTGAGTCATAGGTCTGCAGTCACACGGAGCGCTGGGGGATTCATAGGTCTGCGGTCACATGGAGCGCTGGGGGGATTTATAGGTCTGCAGTCACACAAATCGCTGGGGGTATTCATGGGTCTGCAGTCACTCGGAGCGCTGGGGGATTCATAGGTCTGCAGTCATACGGAGCGCTGGGGGGATTTTTAGGTCTGCAGTCACATGGATCGCGGGGGGGATTCATAGGTCTGCAGTCACACGGAGCCCTGGGGGGATTCATAGGTCTGCAGTCACATGGAGCGCTGGGGGGATTCATAGGTCTGCAGTCACATGGAGCCCTGGGGGGATTCATAGGTCTGCAGTCACACAGAGCCCTGGGGGGATTCATAGGTCTGCAGTCACACGGAGCCCTGGGGGGATTCATAGGTCTGCAGTCACACAGAGCCCTGTGGGGATTCATAGGTCTGCAGTCACACAGAGCATTGGTGGATTAATAAGTCTGCAGTCACACAGGATGCTGGAGGGATTCATATGTCTGCAGTCACACAGAACGCTAGGGTGGTTCATAGGTCTGTAGTCACACGGAACACTAGGGGGGGATTCATAGGTCTGCAGTCACACAGAGAACTGGCGCGATTCATAAGTCTGCAGTCACACGGAGCCCTGGGGGGATTCATAAGTCTGCAGTCACATTGAGCACTGGGGGATTCATAGGTCTGCAGTCACACGGAGCCCTGGGGGGATTCATAGGTCCGCAGTCACACAGAGCGCTGGGGGGGATTCATAGGTCTGTAGTCACATGGAACGCTAGGGTGATTCATAGTTATGTAGTCACAGGGAACGCTAGGGGGGATTCATAGGTCTGCAGTCACACAGAGCACTGGCGGGATTCATAAGTCTGCAGTCACACGGAGCACTGGGGGGATTCATAGGTCTGTAGTCACATGGAACGCTAGGGTGATTCATAGGTCTGCAGTCACACGGAGCCCTGGGGGGATTCATAAGTCTGCAGTCACATGGAGCGCTGGGGGGATTCATAGGTCTGCAGTCACACGGAGCACTGGGGGATTCATAAGTCTGCAGTCACATGGAGCGCTGGGGGGATTCATAGGTCTGCAGTCACACGGAGCCCTGGGGGGATTCATAGGTCTGCAGTCACACGGAGTGCTGGGGGGATTCATAGGTCCGCAGTCACACAGAGCGCTGGGGAGATTCATAGGTCTGTAGTCACACGGAGTGAGTGCAGACTTTTCAATTTAGTCTGGACAATCCCTTCAAGTTTGGTGTTTGTTATCTTAAGCAATATTCCCATTATCCAGCTAGATGAGAAATTGCAGTATGTAGTTTGGTTTCACAGATTATAGTTACATGATGATGGACAAAAAACCCATTGGATTTAAAATTGAAAACTGAGATTGTTCTTATCTTTCATTCTAGAAACGTGGCAGATTCCTAATTGTCATGTAAAAGATTTGTAGTTTGACCACTTTTCCAGTTCAGTACATGGGGTTACATACACAATACTTACGACTGTAGCTGCTAAGCATAAAAAGCCACAGAAATGTTTTACAGGCTCATACTTTGGTTTACATAGGTTACCATAGTACTAAGCTACATACACATCATCTGTGTGAAGATCCAGGTGGTTGCCTGGTTCTTTAACAAGCTGCATGATGCAATAACTATGAAGTTTGCCAAATTCTTACTTTTTTTTAATAATTGCTGTTCCCCAAAAATCCCCCCCTTTTATATAACAGTTATCATTATTGCAGTGGCAGCTGGGAAGACAATAATTATATGATGCATTTGAGAATTGTATATAAATTAATACAATGTTGTACAGTAATTCCTATACAGGGTCCCATGATTTATTGCAGGAGGAAATATGCAGTTACTGTTCTCCTGCTTGTAAAAGTAATGAAAACTTCTTTTATTCTTTTAATAGACATCAATTATGATAATTGATCCCTAGAACCATGAATGTTTGTGTTGAGAATAGTTTGTTGTACTTTGGACAATGAGTATTGCAGTATTCTCGAGTGTGATTGCTATTTTTCACAGAATACAGTACAAAAAAGAATAGTATGTGAATTTCATTGCAACATTTTATATGAAATAAGAATTTTTTTGAGCCATTAAAACTTTTGCAAAATATCCACTCAAATTGCATTTTCTAGATACAAGTTATTTTAGTGTATGTTAGGCCCTGCTCTTATTATCTAGCCTTTAAAAGACTGTTAATGTCCTTATGTCTCAACTTTATGGCGTCACCCTCAGTACTAGGCCCGACCCTATCGTTGATTCTATAAACACCTCTGAGCATTACACTGGCCCTAGCCGTGGTCACGGTATTTCCTGCTTGGCCACAAGTCTTAGCTATACAAGTCACTGAATGTACAGTGTGCTCGTTGCAATGGCTGTCTCCGTTCCCTGATGCATGGCCCCAGCGTACAACCTGTACTGTGCATCTGTACTGGAAGTAGTGGCTCACAGGAAGGGTGCTCTGCTACAGCTGGATCATCTTCCGTGCTTGGTACGGATTGGGTCATGGCCTTCTACTGGCACTGCTCATGGATCTGCTACTGGCTCTATTCTGAGCACAGATATTCCTCACAGCTCAAGCCTTCTCTGGTATGTGACTGCTCTTGGTTCATTCATGGCCAATGGTGGCTATAAGCCAACCTAGCACCCATACTATCTGTCCTAGTACAGGTTCTTGCACCAACTGCCTCTTCTCCTGGCCAGGCCTTTAATAATTAATAACTGCAACTAAGGTGTCACCTGACCTGATTTCATTTTTAAACTCTTCCTCTTGGAAAATAGGTTCCCTCTATTCTGTTCCTACATATTGTAATTATTCCTTTACTTTCACTTTTGCCTTTGACCAGCAGATGACAGTGTTCATTTGTTGATACTCAGCTGGGCATGAGCTATGCTTATCTACTCTCTTGCACACTCCCTTTCATAGCACCTACATAATTTTTTATTAAATAACACTAGATGATGATTCATATTTTTTTTCCTGATTTTAATGTATGATTGAGAGAACTAGAACTCTAGTGCTACCTATTGGAATTAGCAATCCTAACAGTCAATGTCGACCCTTTACCGAGCCTTGTCACATGACTTAAGATAATAGCCAAACCACAATCTCAATTTGCAGACACTGTGTTTTGGGGTACTGCCCCTCGTCAGTGCAAAGTGGAGATCCGGTTTGGCTGATTGAGAGGCATCTGACTGGGATCCAAGAAGTATCGTTTCTCCTTGCGGAGAGTGAAATGATAAGCATGTCGAGGTGAGGAGACTTAAAGCCGCAATGCTCCTCTGGGGAATATGCAAATTGTCTTTTGAGAGAGGAAGAGAACTAGAACTCTAGTGCTACCTATTGGAAGTAGCAATCTTAACAGTCAATGTCGACTCGTTAAAGGGTCGACATTGACTGTTAAGATTGCTACTTCCTATGGGTAGCACTAGAGTTCTAGTTCTCTTCCTCTCTGAAGAGACAATTTGCATATTTCCCAGAGGAGCATTGCTTCTTTAAGTCTCCTCACCTTGACATGCTTATCATGTCACTCTCCGGAAGGAGAAATGATACTTCTTGGATAATGTATGATTGTATGCAATTTAAATTCTACTTTATGTGCATGGTATTGGGAGCAGCCATCTGGCAATGGGTTATTTGGGAATGTGACAAAAGTCTGCATTCGCTCTATGTACCGTATCATGAAAGCGTGCAATGCACACACTGTCACAATTCCCCAATATTCCAGTGTGAGAGGGCAGTCATGTAGCAGCATGGATGCGATTTCTATACTTTTGGTGATGTGCTCGCTAGACTTAAGTGGCTTCTCACAACTCACTTTAATTGAGAGCCAAATGCATCTAGTCCGCAATTATGCAAATCACATACTGCCTGCATGCATCAGGAATATATCGGGGAATCGTCACAGCGTGCACACACCTGTCACGATTCGGCAGCCACATAGAGTAACTGCAGACATTTGTCCCAAGCCTGAACCACCCCTTTATTATTACCATTTGGAGACATTGGACCTAATTCATCAAAGTTTTTTCTAGAATTTAGTCTTAAAACTGTTTGCAATGTTGCGACTTTTGGAATTTGTATGCCAACCCTGCTAGCTCCACTAACTTTCTAAAAAGTGGGCTTTGCTCAGCCAGGAGAAGCATGGCCGAGCACAGATGAAAAAGTCTTTATCATTTACATCACAAGAATGGCTTACGGTATATTATGACAGAAATATTTTCCTGTCTCTGATTGGATTACATTACTGGCGCACAGCTGAAAGAATTGCCAAATTTATTAGGAGGTGCATGCCTTAATTAATATGATTTGTCCTACTCCAGTGTATTCTTTGTTGGACTAGCATACAAAAAAGCAGTCTTGATAAATTGGGGCCATACTTCACAGCAGCTGTATGGGTCTTATAGGGCCATAACCAGGATCTGGCTCACTGGCGTCTTTGGTAGAGTCCTTTAGGCATGCTGCAAACATCTGATGGATGACCATGCCGGTGTCTGAGAATAGGTCATCAATATATAAGTCCAGGACAACGCCTTGAACCTCTATAAGGCGACTGTTTTCCCAGCATATACTACGGACTGAGCATCCTCTTGGACACTTCCTTTCTCCAACATAGCCATCCAGAGATACATTTTGACTTTTATGTGTAGACTTTTTAGGGCGCTTATACATTACAACAGCTTTGTAAGTATAAATAAGGTTTGCGTTGTAAGTAGCAGAATGTGTATGTTATGTCACTCTTTAAAGATGTAGCAATACACAAAATCTTAGGAAAAACAGTCATTAACTCTGCATTATAAACTCTGCACTGGTTGTTTGTTTTCACAGCTGTGTCCCGGTAACAACAGAGGCACAAGAGAAGTGCAGTGCGCATCCTACAACAACAAGCCATTTATGGGACGGCTGTATGAATGGGAACCATTTTCAGAAGGTGACATCATTGTAATTATTAGTATTATTGCAATTATTTGCATCCAGTTTATATTTTTTTCTTGGAGTTGTTTTTGCCACAACCATGAAAATAGACTTAAAAAAGCATCAAGACCCAAAATACAAAAAACTCAAGGTTACATATTTATATTATAATGGCCTACCACACTATTTAATACTGCCAAAAAAATAAAGGGTATTTGTTTTTATAAATTGAAAGTTAGTAAAAACCCCAAGCTTCCCTTGTTCTGCCATTTTTCCCCTGCATTCCTCCGTAAACAGTTTTTCACATTTGATGCTTTGGAGCATAGTATGGGAAATCTCTGCTTGTGGCTCAACGTGGCATTTTTCAAAGTTTTCTCTGGGGGGGTGCTCTTAAACCCGTCTCTCTCAGACGCTGCCAATCACAGCTCACCAGACTATCAGTATGAAAGTCTTCAATGAGGAAGTGCGCATTCACCCCTTACTCATAAAAACTGTCAATCACAGTACTGCAGTGTCTAAAACTGTTAGATCAGCTGCCGAGCTGTGATTGGCACAGGCATCGTCTGGAAGGGAGAAGTGAAAATGCATGCTCTCTAGAGAAGACTCTGAGACTGCTAGAGTGCCACGTTATGATTGGCAGCATCAGTGAGGGAGAGATGAAAGTGCGCACTCCAGAGAAAACTCTGAAGAAACACCAAGTGGAATTGTAAGCAGAGATTTCACATACTGCTCTCCAAAAGCAATGGTAAATATTTCTGCAGTGGTGTGGCAGTGCAAAATGGAAGAAAAATGGCAGAATCAGGGGAGCTTTTTTTTACAAGGTATTTAACTTAATTTTTTGATAGACAGGTCGTCTTATAAGGTAATTCATTTTTACTGTGATGCCAGTTTATTTGTCTTTTTGCTTATCTTCAGGTGTTATTCTCGTGACCATATTGTATCTGTTTTTAACTCTTCTTATTCTAGATGTATAATCTATACCCTGTTGTGATTCTACTACAGTGAACTAATAGATCAACCCGTCAATGTATTTATTTATTTTTTTTCAACTACTATCTTAGCTGCTGTAAACTATAACTCCAGCACACAAACATATTCGAAGACATGATATTAAATCCTATGTTGCACTTTATTCTAACATTAATCATGTTGTCTGAGATAGTTGATCTAACTATACACATCAGCTTGCCAGGTCTACTAATCATAATTGAGTTTGGTATATGTAATATATTACAATCTAATTGTAAAAAAATAAAAAATAAAAAAGTATATCCAAGTTTAAAGACAAAATAACCTTGTATCTTGCATAATCAATTTTTAATGACTCTCTTCTTTGCCAAGTATTGTCTTTCTGTCCAAGAAAATTGTATTTCTTCTCCCTTCAGGGACTTGAAAGGTCATTTTATGTCCATCTGATTCATTCTTTCTTCATATCCAGTCAAGAATTTAATATCATGCTGCTTCAGACAAACATTAGATTTTTTTTTAAGGAAAACACAGTGTACTTGGGATATTGCATGAAGTTCAGTTGAGCCAATTTCATATGTTAAAGTTGTAATATGTAAATATTTTTTTTACCTTTACTTATATAGTATAATGTGATAGATCATATCTACTATCTGTTTTTAAATGTAATTCATATATTCATCAAGAAAAGAGAAAAACATCAGACCAAATATATAAAGATATTTAAATACTGTTGGTTTTAGACAAACATGGATCCAAAAATGCCACCACTCACTCTAAATTTTGGCTCCAAGTTATTGTATTTGTGACCCAGCCTATGTGGCTAGCTTTGGGGCAAGAAAGACCTCAAGAAATGTCTTAATTGTTGTACTAATTAAAAGGGTTATACACTACTTGGACAACCCTTTTTCAATCAGAATGTCTCCTCCCAATAAAATAATAGCACTTAAACTCACCTCTGGTGCCGTTCCAGCGGTGTCTGCACTGGCTTTCTCGGGGATTATGTGACAGAGGCTTCTTATGTCACGAGATCCCTGTGGCCAATCAGCACTGGCTTCACTTTTGCTGCCTTTGGATGAATCTGAGTTGCAGCTTTTCATGTCTGATTTGCCTGAAGGTGGAGAGAGTCAAGCCAGCGCTGATTGGCCACATTCCCAGAATTTCCGGGAGAACCAGCGCCAACACCGCTGAAATGGCACCAGCACTGGAGGTGAGTATAAATGTTATTATTTTACTGTCAGGAAACATGCTCATTGAGAAAGGTTGTCTAAGTAGTGGACAACCCGTTTAATTTTCCTGTGATAATCTTATTTTAAGTTTCTCTCCAGTCTTCTCTGGGCAAACGGGATAAGAAGTTGCATTTGTTTCACGAATGGTTACATATCTAGATTAATTAATAGGGTTTTGATCTTTAAATTTGATGTAGAAATGGTTTGCATGCCCTAAAATTAATCTCTTAATAAAGTAATATCTGTTTCTTCCTCCCTTATAAAAATTACATTTTAAGAATCTTCACTTTCCCACACAAAGCATTCATAAAAAGCCCCCCCATTATTCAACCCCATCTCCCACCACACACTGACACACACATACACATGATATATAAAGAGTGCCTCTGTCCTCACACAATACTAATCCTGATTCATCAAAACCGATGAACTTTACAACAGTTTTGATGAGGAGCGGGGTGGAGTGCGAGGCTTCTGATTCATTAAGAGGCACACGCTTCTTAATAAATCAGGAGATCTGACGAGTGACCTGCGACTCAACACAAATCTCACTCTAGTCCCTGCTGAAGTCAGATTTGTGACGTAGCAAATACTGCCGCTTGTCAAGAGTTTGACAAGGAAGTCACCACATTCCCGTACCACCGCCCTCCACCCTCTTTGTTGGTGTAGGGCGAAACTGGGCAGATTGACAAAAGTGAAAACATTTTAACGCAGCTTCAAGTTGTTAAAGCTTTGATGAATCAGGTCCAGTGTTTATAGCCACACAGGACTTTTTAACCACTTTCCAACATGGCCTATTGCCATATTTGTTTCCCCCCCCCCCCTTCTTCCAAGTAGAGATGAGTAAGTTTGTCCTTGCTTATTCGGCAAACTGTAGCGCTTTTCTGTCCGCATAGATGTATGAAGGCTTGTTTTTTCAAGATGAGTTGTACATTTGAATGTCACCATTTATTTTACCACACAGTGTATTGGAAAACTGGGAAAATAATTCCACTTGTCATGATATTCCCCCCCAAAAACCAAAACACAATTCTGACACTGCCATTTTGGAATTGTTTTTATGGCACATATTGTGTGGTAAAAAATGCCATGGCATTAAGACTTTCCTCATCTTTTGATTAAAGTGGTACCAAACTTGTCCAATTTTTTTTATTATTTTGGTGGTGAAAGATCTGATTAACTATTTTAATATTTTTATAGATCAGTCTTTTAAGTATGCAGCGATACCACATAAAAGCATTTTTTTAAATTTATAATCTTTATTTTTCATGGGGGAAAAGGAGGGTGATTTGAATTTTTTTTTCATATTTTTTAAAATATAGAATGAGGCACCCCCAATGCTGGTGCTACCAATGCCACATAGGTTGACTGTGGCATTTAACAGGTTAACAGTTGTGCCTGCTTAAAGAACACATTTCCTCCACACATGGTATTTAAAGCCAAACCCACAATATGAATCTGTACAGAATTTCCCCTTTCCATATATAGTATGAATACCTCTCGCTCCATCTTTCACCCTGGGTTTTTACAATCACTTTATGTTGTGCTATTATTCTTTTTAGCCTGAGTTTTTATATATTAAATTAGATTAAAAAAAAGTAATAGTGCAAAATGAATCCTCCAGAAAGATATACATTTACTGTATGTAACACAACTGTAGGAAAATACCTGGAAGCCAAAAATTTGTGCACTATTTGTATACACCAAGTCAAGATGGAATTGCAACTTGTTTTTCTGAGCTGTACTTCATCCAATTTTGGCGTTGTGGAATGAGAACCTGATGTAAAAGTTCTGTGAGGCAATTTATTTCACCTGACAGGTCCAGGAAACTTGTTGGAGTCTTTTTGCTCCTGAAGTGTAAAGTTATTCCCATATCACTTAATCCATAGATAAACACCGGTCATTACGTTTTTTTTAACAATGCGATAAACAATCCCCTGTATGGGACCTGAGTCTCTGATGCACACTTTGGAACAGGAAGTGATCATCTTTTTTTCATTTAAAGCAAGGATGTGTATAAGCCCATAGGGACGGTCACGATGTAGCTTTGCGGGTGAGCCATAAAATGTGATACTACTTTAGGGCTGAACTCCATAAATAGGAAAAAGATGTTATTAGTGAAATCATCTTATGTAGAGTTTATTTTTCATTGCAAAACTCCATTAGGATTTTGCCTACACCTGTGTTTTAGTAAGTCCCGTACGACAAATGCTTTCACACCTGTATCTAACTGCTTTACATTGAGACATGCTGGTAGATGCTCATAAATTATCCAAAGATTCTTGCAAATGTTGCATTCTGTATAGCATACATATGGCAAATAGAACATTAGGTCAGAGAGTCTGTTACAGTGGACGCATGTCTGTACAATTCAGAAACTTCTTTTCCAACTTCTACTGGCTATTTTTTCACATTGTTGTTACCTCAAATAGCAAAAGAGATGTTGCTCCTAGTGGTCAAAATCAGCCCCAACATGAGAATCTTGAAAAAATTGTTGCTCATCTTCAACCCAATATTTCACAACGACAATATCGTGAAGTAAATATTTCCAGATTTACATTTCCTGTCATACAAATAGTTACTGAACTTATCCCCTTAATGACCGAAGCTTTTACTGGTTCTGCATTTTCCCTTCCTTCCCAGAGCCATAACTTTTTTTTCAGTCAGTATGGCCATGTTAGGGCTTATTTTTTGCGGGACGAGTTGTACTTTTGAAGCACACCATGGGTTTTACCATGTCGTGTACTAGAAAACAGGAAAAAAATTCCAAGTGCGGTGAAATTGCAAAAAAAGTGCAATCTCACACTTGTTTTTTGTTCGACTTTTTTGCTAGGTTCACTAAATGCTAAAATTGACCAGCCATTATGATTCTCCAGGTTATTATAAGTTCATAGACACCAAATATGTCTAGGTTCTTTTTTATCTAAGTGGTAAAAAAAATTCCAAACTTTGCTAAAAAAAAAACATTGCCCAATTTTCCAAGACCCGTAGCGTCTCCATTTTTTGTGGTCTCGGGTCTGGCGAGGGTTTATTTTTTGCACGCCGAGCTGATGTTTTTAATGATAACATCTTGGTGCAGATACTTTCTTTTGATCCCCCATTATTGCATTTTAATCCAGTGTCGCAGCCAGGGCCGGTTTTAGGCAAAGTGGGGCCCTAGGCAAAGTTTAAAATGGGGCCTCAAATGCTAACATATTGCACATCACACAGAAGAATTTTGGTTGTACTTACATGCACTGATCTCAGGCCGCTAAATGAGTGTGATCGACAATACTGAAGTCGTTGGATGCTTGTTTCCCGGCCTCTTTCCACTATCTGAGAAAGAATGATGGGGACAGAACCATCACTAACAGATCACCATACAGTATCATGTTATCAGCAGTACATCTACTGTTTACACCAGTGATGTGCTGCTGAGAACAAGGATTTTTATTCCGGCATAAACAATCCAATCACCCAATGAATATGCTGCATTTTGCTTGTTTGGTAAAATACACCCCATACTCCTCCATATATTATAATGTGCACCACAGTCCTCCATATTGTAAAATGTATAATACACTCCTCATAATCCTCCATATAGTATTATACACTTTCCATAGTCCTCCATATAGTATAATACACTCCTCGTAGTCCTCCATATATTAAAATATACTCCTCAGTCCTCCATATAGCATAATACACTCCCCACAGTGCTCCATAAAGTATAATGCTCCGCCATAGTAATCCATGTAGTACAATTCGCTTCCCATAGTATAATGCACCCCATAGTTCTTCATATAGTATAACGTATTCCCCATATTCCTCGATACAGTATAATGCAGCCCACATATAGTATAATGCAGCCACCACCCCACAGAATATAATGCAGCCACCCCACAGAGTATAATGCAGCCCCCCACAGAGTATAATGTAACCTCCCTATAGAATATAATGCAGCCCTCCACAGTAGTATACAGCAGAGCCCACAGTAGTATACAGCACTGCCCACAGTAGTATATAACACAGCCCACAGTAGTATACAGCAGAGCCCACAGTAGTATACAGCAGAGCCCACAGTGGTATACAGCATAGCCCACAGTAGTATACAGCATAGCCCACAGTAGTATACAGCAGAGCCCACAGTAGTATACAGCAGAGCCCACAGTAGTATACAGCAGAGCCCACAGTAGTATACAGCAGAGCCCACGGTAGTATACAGCACTGCCCACAGTAGTATACAGCCGAGCCCACAGTAGTATACAGCAGAGCACACAGGAGTATACAGCACAGCTCACATCCCCCTTCCCTCCCCGCCTCTCTCCTCCCGAGAAAGGCTGCACAGTCCAGTAAAAAAAACAAAAAAAACACAAGCTCCTTACCTCTCCCTGAGCCCGCGCTGCTCCCTGCTCCTGTGTCGGCGGCTGCCGCCACACTGCCTGGGTCACAGTGAGTGTGCGCACCCATTGTGTCAGAGGCAGAGCGGGGAATGATGGGAGAGGGAGTGTCAGGTGACGCTCTCTCCTCCATCATTGCTTTGAACTGTACCGGCAGACACCGGTATAGTTCAATGCGGCGGGGGTGTCGGCGCTGCCTCACAGGGGCCCCATAGCGGCTGCGTGACTTGCCGCTAGCTGGGGGCCCCTGGCGTTTTGAATTTCTTTCTCGCTATGCCATGTAGCAATCAGATTAATCCTTTTTTTATTGATAGATCGGGCGATTCTGAATGCAGCAATACCAAATATGTGTATGTTTGACTTTTTTTATTGTTTTATTTTGAATGGGGCGAAAGGGGGGTGATTTCAACATTTTTTTTCATATTTTTAAAAACATTTTATTTTACTTTTGCAAAACTTCAATAGCCTCCATGGGAGGCTAGAAGCTGGCATGGTCTGATCGGCTCTGCTACATAGGAGCGATGGTTAGATCACTCCTATGTAGCTGAATTACCTCATTGGTATGAGAGGGTGGCGCTCAGGAGACCTCTTGTTGTCATGCCGACATCTCGCTGACCCACAATCACGTGACGGGGTCAGCGATGTCCGCATTTCCAACCCGATGGCCGGAAGCGCTTGTTAAATGCCTCTGTTGGAGTTTGACAGTGGCATTTAACTAGTTTACAGGCGATCTGCCCGCACCTATTGCGGGTGCATGTCAGCTGTTCAAAACAGCTGACATGCCCCGGCTTTGATGCGGGCTCACCACCGGAGCCCGCATCAAAGGTCAGGTTCTGCCATCGATGTACTATTCCATCCAATGGCAGAAAGGGGTTAAAGGGGTTGCCACAACCAAAGTACATTTTCATACCTAGATCTTGGAATAAAAATAAGTTCCACAATTTGATGTGATTAAATAAAATATTCCTGTGCTGAGATAATCTTATAAATGTGCTCCTGCTGTGTAGTGTGTAATGGCCATGTCTGACCGTGCAGGGGAGGAAAAAATTATAAAGACAGGCCAGTATAGGCTCACAACTGATTCTTTTTGTGAGGTAAAACATTTCCCGACCTGTTTAAAAACAGTTTTTACCTCACAGAAACCAACAGCTATAATCCCATTATGTCCTGTCTGTATATTCCTATATGTCCTCTCCCTCCCCAGGAGCTGTGGTATGATCAGACCATGTTCATGCATGGTCAGCAACGGCCATTACACAGTACACAGCAGGGGCACATTTATAAGGCTGGGTTCACACTGCGTTATGGGCGTCCGTTAGACAGACTACGTTACACCACGGCATAAACGCAGTGTAACGTAGTCCGTTAAGGCCGCCATTAATTCCTATGTCGGACACATCGCTAGCGCACGGCCACAATGGGAATGTGCCGTCATTGAGTGACGGACCCCGAGATGCGGGCCGCAGCATTTCCGGGTCCATCACTGCTAGCGCAGATAGTGCTAGCAGATGCTTTATCTGCGCTAGCAATGTGACAAGTCGGCACTAGCGTCAACAGCAGCCTGCTAAATGTATATGTTGAACGGGCTGCTGCTAACGCAGTGTGAACCCGGCCTAGGATTATCTCAGCACTGGAACATTTTTTAATACATCTATTTGTGGTGCTTATTTTTATACCAAGATCTATTAATTAAAATGTACTTTGTTAGTGGGACAACACCTTTAAACATAGTCTGTGAATTGCAAAGCAGAAGTTCACTCATTTGCATAATAAATAAAATGTTTAGTTTTTCTTCGGGAAAACTAAAGGTACCATCACACATAATGATATTGTTAACGATATCATTGCTTTTTGTGACGTAGCAACGATATCATTACCAGGCCCCTGCTGGGAGATCATTGGTCGCTGGGGAATGATCAGGACTTTATTTTGGTCACTGATCTCCCGCTGACATCGCTGAATCTGTGTGTGTGACGCCGATTCAGCGATGTCTTCACTGGTAACCAGGGTAAACATCGGGTTACTAAGCGCAGGGCCGCGCTTAGTAACCCGATGTTTACCCTCGTTACCATTGTAAATGTAAAAAAAACCACCACTACATACTTACATTCCGGTGTCTGGTCACGTCCCTCGCCTTCAGCTTCCCGCACTGACTGTGAGCTCCGGCCGGCCGTAAAGCGGAGCACAGCGGTGATGTCACCGCTCTGCTTTACGGCCGGCCGGCGCACCGCTCACAGTCAGTGCGGGAAGCTGAAGGCGAGGGATGTGACCAGACACCGGAATGTAAGTATGTAGTGTTTTTTTTTTTACATTTACATTGGTAACCAGGGTAAACATCAGGTTACTAAGCGCGGCCCTGCGCTTAGTAACCCGATGTTTACCCTGGTTACCCGGGGACTTTGGCATCGTTGGTCGCTGGAGAGCTGTCTGTGTGACAGCTCTCCAGCGACCAGCCAGCGACGCTGCAGCGATCGGCATCGTTGTCTATATCGCTGCAGCGTCGCTTAATGTGACGGTACCTTAAGTGAAAATTAAAGCACGTGAATGATTGTATTAGGGCTAAGTCCACAGTACAGGTGCCTCTCCCAAAATTAGAATATCATCAAAAAGGTCATTTATTTGAGTTCTTCAATACAAACCGTGAAACTCATACAGCTCTGGAAAAACTAAGAGACCACTGTTCAGTTTGTCTGATTTTTCTCTTATAGGTATATTTTTGAGTAAAATGTAAATTGTTCATTTATTCTATAAACTTCTGACAACATATCTCCGAATTTCCAAGCAATAAATTTAGAATTTTTTTTCTGAAAAGGAGAAATGGTCAAAATTTGAAAAAAAAAACCCCAGTGCTTTCAGACCTCAAATAATGCAAAGAAAGTAAGTTTATAATCATTTAGAAACATCAATACTAATGTTTTAACTCAGGAAGAGTTCAGAAATCAATATGTTCTGGAATAACCATGATTTTAATCACAGCTTTCATGTGTTTTGGCATGCTTTCCACCAGTGTTTCACACTGCTTCTGGCGCAAAAATGTAAGCAGTTCTTCTTTGTTTGATGGCTTGTGACTATCCATCATCCTCTTGATTACATTCCAGAGGTTTTCAGTAGAGTTCAGGTCTGAAGATTGGGCCGCCCATGACATGGTTTTCATATAGTGGTCTCTTCATTTTTGCCAGAGCTGCATATTATATAGAGTCACTACAAACAGAGTGATCTAATTCAAGTGTTTATTTCTGTTAATGTTGTTGATTATGGTTACAGCCAATGAAAACCCACACGTCATTATCACAGTAAATTAGAATAATTAACAAAAAACACTTGCAAAGGCTTCCTAAGTGTTTGGAAAGGTCCCTTAGTCTGTTTCACAATCATGCGGAAGACTGCTAACTTGACATATGTCCAGAAGGCAGTCATTGACACACTCCACAAGGAGGGTAAGCCACAAAAGGACATTGCTAAAGAAGCTGGCTGTTCACAAAGTGCTGTATCCAAGCATATTAATGGAAAGTTAAGCGGAAGGAAAAAGTGTGGTAGATAAAGCTGCACCAGCCACTGGGATAACCACAGCCTTGAAAGGATTGTTAAGAAAAGGCCATTCAAAAATTTGGGGGAGATTCACAAGGAGTGGACTGCTGCTATAGGCAGCCAACATTTCAGTTTTTAAAATCATTTTTCAAGCAGGTGTTATAAAGTATTCTAATTTACTGAGATATAATAACCAAAACTAGAGACCATAAGAATAGTTCGGTACACTTCCTAAATAAGTAAGTTTACCCAAACAAGGGGAAGTACAAGACCTAAGGTATGGAAGTGTGGTGTGGAAGTTGCTGGGAGAAGGAAACCCTGAAGCGCGTTTCACTTGTCGCTTCTTCCTGGGGGGTCGTGGTGAAGTGAAGAAGCGACAAGTGAAACGCGTGTTGGGGTTTCCTTCTCCCAGCGACTTCCACACAACAGGTACTGACAGCTTGGTGTCACCGCTTCTTTATCTCGGACTCTGGCATTATAAGGGCTATGATGTACTTAGGCTATGTGCACACGTTGCAGATTTCCTGCAGAACTGCAGCGTTTGTTTCCACACAGAAACGCTGCAGATCTGCAAGCGATTTACAGTACAATGTAAGTCAATGGCAAAAAAAATGCTGTGCTCATGGTGCGGAAAAATCTGCACGGAAAACGCAGCAGATACAAAGAAGAACCATGTCAATTCTTTTGTGTGGATCTGCAGCGTTTCTGCACCCATTCCATTATAGAAATCAGCAGGGGTAAAAATGCATGAAATCTGCACAGAATCCACAGTAAATCCGCAAGAAAAACGCATCAAATCTGCACCTGCGTTTTCTGCCAAGAGATGCAGAATCCACACAAAAAAATTCCAGAGGCAAATCTGCAATGTGTGCACAATACCCTTAGACTTGCCTAATAACTATGCACTTGCACTTTAGTATGAGTCACCCTTAGCCCTCATAGGACATACTCCTTCAGACTTTGATGTACTTAGACATGCTTATAAGCTATGCACTTGTACTTTAGTACAAGTCACCTTTAGCCCTTATAGGATATATTCCTTCAGACTTTACATTTACCACACTGGTATCTCTGAAATTTAGTTACTCTAATAATCCAGTGCCTGCTGTTGCACGTGTTTAATACAGTGGGGCAAAAAAGTATTTAGTCAGTCAGCAATAGTGCAAGTTCCACCACTTAAAAAGATGAGAGGCGTCTGTAATTTACATCATAGGTAGACCTCAACTATGGGAGACAAACTGAGAAAAAAAAAATCCAGAAAATCACATTGTCTGTTTTTTTAACAATTTATTTGCATATTATGGTGGAAAATAAGTATTTGGTCAGAAACAAAATTTCATCTCAATACTTTGTAATATATCCTTTGTTGGCAATGACAGAGGTCAAACGTTTTCTGTAAGTCTTCACAAGGTTGCCACACACTGTTGTTGGTATGTTGGCCCATTCCTCCATGCAGATCTCCTCTAGAGCAGTGATGTTTTTGGCTTTTCGCTTGGCAACACGGACTTTCAACTCCCTCCAAAGGTTTTCTATAGGGTTGAGATCTGGAGACTGGCTAGGCCACTCCAGGACCTTGAAATGCTTCTTACGAAGCCACTCCTTCGTTGCCCTGGCGGTGTGCTTTGGATCATTGTCATGTTGAAAGACCCAGCCACGTTTCATCTTCAATGCCCTTGCTGATGGAAGGAGGTTTGCACTCAAAATCTCACGATACATAGCCCCATTCATTCTTTCATGTACCCGGATCAGTCGTCCTGGCCCCTTTGCAGAGAAACAGCCCCAAAGCATGATGTTTCCACCACCATGCTTTACAGTAGGTATGGTGTTTGATGGATGCAACTCAGTATTCTTTTTCCTCCAAACACGACAAGTTGTGTTTCTACCAAACAGTTCCAGTTTGGTTTCATCAGATCATAGGACATTCTCCCAAAACTCCTCTGGATCATCCAAATGCTCTCTAGCAAACTTCAGACGGGCCCGGACATGTACTGGCTTAAGCAGTGGGACACGTCTGGCACTGCAGGATCTGAGTCCATGGTGGCGTAGTGTGTTACTTATGGTAGGCCTTGTTACATTGGTCCCAGCTCTCTGCAGTTCATTCACTAGGTCCCCCCACGTGGTTCTGGGATTTTTGCTCACCGTTCTTGTGATCATTCTGACCCCATTGGGTGGGATTTTGCGTGGAGCCCCAGATCGAGGGAGATTATCAGTGGTCTTGTATGTCTTCCATTTTCTAATTATTGCTCCCACTGTTGATTTCTTCACTCAAAGCTGGTTGGCTATTGCAGATTCAGTCTTCCCAGCCTGGTGCAGGGCTACAATTTTGTTTCTGGTGTCCTTTGACAGCTCTTTGGTCTTCACCATAGTGGAGTTTGGAGTCAGACTGTTTGAGGGTGTGCACAGGTGTCTTTTTATACTGATAACAAGTTTAAACAGGTGCCATTACTACAAGTAATGAGTGGAGGAAAGAGGAGACTCTTAAAGAAGAAGTTACAGGTCTGTGAGAGCCAGAAATCTTGATTGTTTGTTTCTGACCAAATACTTATTTTCCACCATAATATGCAAATAAATTGTTAAAAAAACAGACAATGTGATTTTCTGGATTTTTTTTTCTCAGTTTGTCTCCCATAGTTGAGGTCTACCTATGATGTAAATTACAGACGCCTCTCATCTTTTTAAGTGGTGGAACTTGCACTATTGCTGACTGACTAAATACTTTTTTGCCCCACTGTATATGCTAATACCACAAAATACTTTGATCTATTTGAGGCACATTGATTTTTATTACTCTGCATGTGGTTGTCAATATTATCAATTATGGTGTGGGCTGTTTGGAGCTCACTCTGCCTTGTTTGATTCCCTTATTTTTACTTAAGATTCTTGATTTTATCTATTTGTGAATACAATATTCTAGTTTTAACTTTAGATCTTGTACTTCCCCTTCTTTGGGTAAACTAATTTACTGAGATAATGACATTTGGGTTTTCATTGGCTGTAAGCCATAATCATCAACATTAACAGAAATAAACACTTGTAATAGATCACTCTGTTTGTAATGACTCTCTGTAATATATGAGTTTCACTTTTTGTACTGAAGAGCTGGAATTAATTTACTTATTGATGATCAGAGGAACTCAGATAAGTGCAGTGTAAATTACGGTACAGAGGGGACTTGGGGCCGTGCTTCAGGAAACGGAGGTGGCTGGAGTAAACGCATTGTTGTAGCGACTAGTCGATAAAGGACTTGCGACCTAACAGAAGTACCACTGATTCCCATTAGGACATGTTCTAAGATTGTTGTTCCCAACGTACTGACTAAGTGATGATGTTGAAGAGCAAAAGACTGACTGACCTATCATTATTGTTTGTCGCCTTGAATTGTTGTAGCAACTCCCACCACCAAAAACTGGTATACATTTAAACTGTAAAATACTTTACTGAATTCCAATTTGACAATCTTTCTGAACTCTGTATCCTAATTACCTAAATTGTTCTGTTAGAATAATAATCTTTGATAAGTTACCAGTTACCACTATATCTTCATCTTCTGCGCCGTTGTACCACACACCTGTTTACACCTC
Source organism: Ranitomeya imitator (assembly GCF_032444005.1). Taxonomy (NCBI): domain Eukaryota; kingdom Metazoa; phylum Chordata; class Amphibia; order Anura; family Dendrobatidae; genus Ranitomeya; species Ranitomeya imitator. The sequence goes on from NC_091285.1 coordinate 471,701,069, forward strand.
CCAAGTGATTAGGAGTGAATAGCCAAAAGCTCCAATCCATCTGACCAAGATCAGAAGCATAACAGATTTACCCTTCGTCCGGCTGAGTAGGTACAATTGTAACTATTCCGTTTTAAAATTGCAATAACTTTTTTTTTCGAAAAGCCGTAGAGGGCTGGAATTTCGTGACATCTCTGCAGTTTTGGTCAAGAATATATTGGCCAAATTTCAATAAAATATATGTGAAGGTAAAATTGTACCTCTGCAGCCTGTTAACATTGTAAAATTATGTAGCCTGACGAAGGTTAACCCCTTCATGACCTTGGGATTTTTCGTTTTTCCGTGTTCGTTTTTCACTCCCCTCCTTCCCAGAGCCATAACTTTTTTATTTTTCCGTCAATTTGGCCATGTGAGGGCTTATTTTTTGCAGAACGAGTTGTACTTTTGAACATCATCATTGGTTTTAGCATGTCGTGTACTAGAAAACAGGAAAAAAATTCCAAGTGCGGTGAAATTGCAAAAAAAGTGCAATCCCACACTTGTTTTTTGTTTGGCTTTTTTGCTAGGTTCACTCAATGCTAAATCTGACCTGACATTATGATTCTCCAGGTCAGTACAAGTTCATAGACACCTAACATGACTAGGTTATTTTTTACCTAAGTGGTGAAAAAAAATTCCAAACTTTGCTAAAAAAAAGAAAAAAAAATTGCGCCATCTTCCGATACTCGTAGCATCTCCGCTTATTTTTTGCGTGCCGAGATGACATTTTTAATGATAGCATTTTGGTGCAGATACGTTCTTTTGATCGCCCGTTATTGCATTTTAATGCAATGTCGCGGCGACCAAAAAAACGTAATTCTGGCGTTTCGCATTTTTTTCTCGCTACGCCATTTAGTGATCAGGTTAATGCTTTTTTTTAATTGATAGATCGGGCGATTCTGAGCGCAGCGATACCAAATATGTGTAGATTTGATTTTTTTTTTATTCATTTATTTTGATTGGGGCGAAAGGGGGGTGATTTAAACTTTTATATTTTTTTTATTTTTTTCACATTTTTTTTAACTTTTTTTTTTACTTTTTTTTTTAACTTTTGCCATGCTTCAATAGCCTCCATGGGAGGCTAGAAGCAGGCATAGCACGATCGTCTCTGCTTCATAGCAGCGATCATCAGATCGCTGCTATGTAGCAGAATTGCAGGTGTGCTGTGAGCGCCGACCACAGGGTGACGCTCACAGCTGCCGGGGATCAGTAACCATAGAGGTCTCAAGGACCTCTATGGTTACTATTCTGAAGCATCGCCGACCTCCGATCATGTGATGGGGGTCAGCGATGCGATCCTTTCCGGCCGCCCGGCCGGATGCGGTAGTTAAATGCCGCTGTCTGCGTTTGACAGCGGCATTTAACTAGTTAATAGGTTCCGGCAGATCGCGATTCTGCCTGCGCCTATTATGGGCACATGTCAGCTGTTCAAAACAGCTGACATGTCCCGGCTTTGATGCGGGCTCACCGCGGAGCCCTGCATCAAAGCAGGGGATCTGACCTCGGACGTACTATCCCGTCCGAGGTCAGAAAGGGGTTAAGAGTCTTATGGCTCACTCACATGAGCTTGTAACACGGACAGGTGCTATCTGATGTTTTATCAGACAGAACTCTGTCCATTGTTATACTATGGGGCAGTGCAGATCTGTGGGTTTTTTTAACTAAAGATCGAAGTGGATAATTTTTGCTACATATGTAGAAAAGTCACTTTTGCTTCACAAAGGTGTAACTAGACTACCATGATAAGGAAAGCCTATAACCTGTCTTAAATTTTTTTTTTTTAATTCGTTTATTAATTTCAGAATAAAACAAACATTACACAGATTGCATTTGTCATTGTCAGTTATACCACAGGATACAGATAATTACAGAGATATATCCTATCCAAAATTTACAGGGGTAATACATTGTGCATGTTAAATCACTAGTACCTTATGAAATACCTATTATTAACTTTAACTACTTTAACCATCTATAGTAAGTCGCCAAAAGGAAAATCATACGCAAATCCTGCTCTGCAAACGATGTCCCCAAAACCACCCATCCATCTCCCCGCACACACATCTAGCCAGTATAGATTATATAGTATGATAAGAGGAGTTCCATCTACCCCAGATCTTTTCAAATTTACCTGGACATCCTCTATTTTGGTATAGTGTTTTTTCATATGGGATAATCGAATTCACCAAATCCATCCAAGCTCTAAGAGTCGGGGGGGAACTGTCATGATCCCAATGGCAGGGGATCACTAAAGGACAAGCACAGATACAAACAAGCTCTAGGGCGATGGAACCTGAGCTGACCGCGACCCTGAACCTAACACACAAATAAAAGTAGCCGGGGAACGTGCCTACGATGATCCTAGACGTCTCGCTCCAGCCGAAGATCTAACTTCCCCTATTAGAAGAAACACAGACCTCTCTTGCCTCCAGATAAATCCCCCACAGAAATAGCAGCCCCCCACATATAATGACGGTGAAATGAGAGGAAAGCACATACGCAGTATGAAAACAGTTTCAGCAAAATGAGGCCCACTAAAGCTAGATAGCAGAGGATACAAAAGTGAACTGCGCGGTCAGCGAAAAACCCTTCAAAAAACCATCCTGAAATTACTTGAACTCATGTGCCAACTCATGGTACATGAGGAGCAATTTCAGCCCACTAGAGCAACCAGCAGCAAGAATCACATATCTGCAGGCTGGACTAAAAACCAAATAAAGCAAAACACCAAAACAGGAAAATCCAAACTTAGCTTGACCAGAAGGTTCTAGGAGCAGGGAGCAGAGGTAACAAGACACACTGGATACATTGATAACCGGCGAAGAAATGCCAGCAAAGCCAGGTTAAATAGGAAACTCCCATATGCTGATGGAACAGGTGGAACCCAGAAACCCAGGAAAGACAAGTCACCCAGTACCATCAGTAACCACCAGAGGGAGCCCAAAAACAGAACTCACAACAGTACCCCCCCCTTGAGGAGGGGTCACCGAACCCTCACGAGAACCACCAGGGCGACCAGGATGAGCCCTATGAAAAGCGCGAACCAAATCATCAGCATGAACATCCGAGGCAACCACCCAAGAATTATCCTCCTGACCATAACCCTTCCACTTGACCAAATACTGGAGTTTCCGTCTGGAAACACGAGAATCCAAGATCTTCTCCACAACATACTCCAATTCTCCCTCCACCAGCACTGGAGCAGGAGGCTCAAGAGAAGGAACAACAGGTACCTCATACTTCCGCAACAACGACCGATGAAACACATTATGAATAGCAAACGATGCCGGGAGATCCAAACGAAACGTCACAGGGTTAAGAATTTCCAAGATCCTATAGGGACCGATGAACCGAGGCTTGAACTTAGGAGAAGAGACCTTCATAGGAACAAAACGAGAAGACAACCACACCAAGTCACCAACAAGAAGTCGAGGACCCACGCGGCGACGGCGATTAGCAAACTGCTGAGCCTTCTCCTGGGACAACTTCAAATTGTCCACCACATGACTCCAAATCCGATGCAACCTATCCACCACCATGTCCACTCCAGGACAATCAGAAGGTTCCACCTGACCAGAGGAAAAACGAGGATGAAACCCCGAATTACAAAAGAAAGGAGAAACCAAGGTAGCAGAACTAGCCCGATTATTAAGGGCAAACTCGGCCAGCGGCAAAAAGGTAACCCAGTCATCCTGATCAGCAGAAACAAAACACCTTAAATAAGTTTCCAAGGTCTGATTAGTTCGTTCAGTCTGGCCATTCGTCTGAGGATGGAATGCAGACGAAAAGGACAAATCAATGCCCATCTTAGCACAGAACGTCCGCCAAAATCTAGACACAAACTGGGATCCCCTGTCAGAAACGATGTTCTCAGGAATCCCATGCAAACGAACCACATTCTGAAAAAACAGAGGGACCAACTCAGAGGAGGAAGGCAACTTAGGCAAGGGTACCAGGTGAACCATTTTAGAAAAGCGATCACACACAACCCAGATGACGGACATTTTTTGAGAGACAGGGAGATCCGAAATAAAGTCCATGGAAATGTGCGTCCAAGGCCTCTTCGGGATAGGCAAAGGTGACAACAATCCACTGGCCATCTCTAAACTTTGCAGCCAGAGCGCACTCATTCCACTGAGTAAGTACCGACCACTTCCGAAATTTTTGACAATAAATTTCTGCTTCATCTTGCCCCTGAGAGAGGGCCAACAAAGCTTTTTCAGCCTGAATCTCTTGGTTAGGTTCCTCATAGAGCAAACCCAATGCCAGAAAAAACGCATCCGCATTAAGCAACACAGGGTCCCCTGGTGCCAATGCAAATGCCCAATCCTGAGGGTCACCCCGCAGGAAAGATATAATTATCTTGACTTGCTGAGCAGGGTCTCCAGAGGAGCGAGATTTCAAAGAGAGAAACAACTTGCAATTGTTCCTAAAATTCAGAAAACGAGATCTATCTCCAGAAAAAAACTCTGGGACAGGAATTCTAGGTTCAGACATAGGAGCATGTACAACAAAATCCTGTATATTTTGAACCTTAGTAGCAAGATTATTCAGGCTGGAAGCCAAACTCTGGACGTCCATGATAAACAGCTGGGATCAGAGCCATTCAAAGATTAAGAGGAGGAGGAAGTAGCCAGGCTGCAATAAGGCTAGGCAGCAAACTCTGAGGGAAAGAGAAAGAAAAAAAAAAAAAAAAAAAAACTTCCTCAGACTACTTATCCTCCTACTTCAGCCAATACAATTAACACTTTGTGGGCCGGTTATACTGTCATGATCCCAATGGCAGGGGATCACTAAAGGACAAGCACAGATACAAACAAGCTCTAGGGCGATGGAACCTGAGCTGACCGCGACCCTGAACCTAACACACAAATAAAAGTAGCCGGGGAACGTGCCTACGATGATCCTAGACGTCTCGCTCCAGCCGAAGATCTAACTTCCCCTATTAGAAGAAACACAGACCTCTCTTGCCTCCAGAGAAATCCCCCACAGAAATAGCAGCCCCCCACATATAATGACGGTGAAATGAGAGGAAAGCACATACGCAGTATGAAAACAGTTTCAGCAAAATGAGGCCCGCTAAAGCTAGATAGCAGAGGATACAAAAGTGAACTGCGCGGTCAGCGAAAAACCCTTCAAAAAACCATCCTGAAATTACTTGAACTCATGTGCCAACTCATGGTACATGAGGAGCAATTTCAGCCCACTAGAGCAACCAGCAGCAAGAATCACATATCTGCAGGCTGGACTAAAAACCAAATAAAGCAAAACGCCAAAACAGGAAAATCCAAACTTAGCTTGACCAGAAGGTTCTAGGAGCAGGGAGCAGAGGTAACAAGACACACTGGATACATTGATAACCGGCGAGGAAATGCCAGCAAAGCCAGGTTAAATAGGAAACTCCCATATGCTGATGGAACAGGTGGAACCCAGAAACCCAGGAAAGACAAGTCACCCAGTACCATCAGTAACCACCAGAGGGAGCCCAAAAACAGAACTCACAACAGGGAACCACCCATCCATCTTAATGCCAACACCTTCCGTGCCATGAAGAGTGTCTCACGAAGGAAGATCCCAGTATAGTGATCCCACGTTTCCGCATCCCATACCCTGAATAAACAGGTCAATGGCTCAAGTGGGACAGGAATCGACAATAAAGATGTTAGTAGTGTCGTCAACTCTTTCCAGTAATGTAGAACTACCGGGCACCTCCAAATCATGTGAATAAAATCTGCATCATGTGTACGACACCGTAAACAATCTGACGAGAGGAGGCGACCCATTTTGAAAAGTCGTGTCGGGGTCAAATATGTCTGGTATATAATATATAACTGGGTCATCTTATTGTTTACTGAAGGAGAAACTTTAGTTGGAGATTCCAAAATTTCCTCCCATTCCTCCCCCAGTACATCAGGATGAAGTTCCTCCCATTTCTCTTTGATAGAATTGATGGTGGACCCATCTCCGACAGATAATAGATATGTATACAAAGAGGAAATCAGTCCTTGGGGTCCCTGCGATTTGAGAATACCTATCAGAGGTAAAGATGAAATCACTCGACCTGTACCAACACTTCGCATGTGCGACTGGAAAGCTGACCTTAGCTGTAGATACCGGAAAAATTGAGATCTCGGGATGTTATAAGTTTCTTGCAGTTGTTCAAATGATACAAAAACCCCTTGGGCATGTACGTCACCTACCGAGAGAACACCACATGAGATCCAGAAATCAGTAGATGGGTGATTCAGTAGCTCTGGGATACAACTATTATTCCACAATGGCATTTCAGCTACTATATCTACAAATTTAATAACTCTTTTAATTTGTCTCCATATTAATCTTGCCAATCGGAGTAAAGGTAGTAAACGAGGAGTACTGACTTTCTCTATCTCCAAGAAGCCCAGTGGGCAATCAATCCGGGCAGAGTGAAGTAAATGACTCTCAGAGTTGGGCAGAGAGTTATTGGGCATCCATTTATTTATCGCCTTAGCTTGTCCAGCAAGATAGTACAAATAAAAATTTGGTAAGGCCACCCCACCCCCTTTTTTCGGTCTCTGCAGAGTAGATAATTTAAGTTTAGGCCTAGTCTTCCCCCATATAAAGGATGTGATTAAGGAATTTAATTTTGTAAAGAAAGACTTAGGTATTGACATAGCACTATGTTGAAAGCAGTAATTAAGCTTGGGAAGCAATATCATTTTGATTAAATTAATGCGGCCTGCAACAGAGAGAGGGAGTTTGCTCCAAGTTATGAATTTCGATTTGACCATATCCAGTAACGGATAGATGTTAAATTGAAGGTCCGGCCGTATACACTGAGACATATGGATACCTAAATATTTGAAATTAGAAACGATAGGCAGAGGCGATAGAGCCTCGAGATCGGGCATCGGAGTGTGAGATAGAGGCATCAGAGCAGATTTATCCCAATTTATATAAAGACCAGAGAATTTACTGAATTTATCTATGGTCGCTGTTACTTGTGGCAATGTTTCTTCCATTTTATCCATAAATATTATCATATCATCGGCATAGAGTCCTATACTGTCCACACGGTCCGCAATATTTATTCCCTTAAGATCCATAGAGGATCTTATGCGTATTGCCAAGGCCTCTATTGCAAGGGCAAAAAAGGCCGGGGACAGAGGACATCCTTGGCGGGTTCCTCTGTGCAGGGTAAAAGAATCAGAGATGGAGTTATTCACAATTATACGCGCCTTGGGATTCTTATATAATGTGTCTATCCCTCTAATAAATTTATCCCCAAAACCGTATTTCCGTAGGCACGCAGATAGGAAAGGCCACTCAAGAGAGTCAAACGCCTTGGCCGTGTCTAGCGATGCTAATGCCCAATTATTATCTAACTCCAGAGAACTGTATTGAATCACCGATTGGACCCGCCTGATATTGATGGAAGTGCTTTTTCCAGGCATAAAGCCGGTTTGGTCTGGGTGTACAAGGTCCAGTATGATTGTGTTCAGCCTAGTAGCTAAAATTTTGGTGAAGATTTTGTAATCTACATTTACAAGAGATATGGGGCGATGCGATCCACACTCCAGAGGATCCTTTCCCTCCTTCTTAAGTACAATAATATTTGCATCGTAAAATGTTTCGGGCATGAGTTCTCCCTCCCATATATTCCGAAGTACCTTCAGTAAAAGTGGTGCCAAGTGGCCTCGATATTTCTTATATAACTCAACGGGAAATCCGTCAGGTCCCGGGGCCTTCCCAGTGACCATATCCATGATAGCTTGCTCTACTTCCTCTAAGGTAAACTCAGCCTCCATGAAGGCTTGCTGGGCTGGACTCAGTGAGGGGAACGCTATATCCGATAGATAGTCTAAACATTCTGGGACACCAAGATCACTACTAGCTCTATATAATGATTTATAATAATCATGAAAACACCGGAGAATCCCTTCAGTAGAGGATACCAATGTACCGTCAAGTGCCCGGATTTGTAATATTGTATTAGAGGTGTTATGTTGGCGTACTAAAAAAGCTAGAAATGTACTGGCCTGGTTCCCCAATTCAAAGTAGGATTGACGGGTAAAGAATAATTTGCGTTTTGATTTAGTGTCTATATATTGAGTATATAACCTCTGGGAAGTAAGCCATTCCGCCCTGTTACCACTAGTTTGGTTAGCCACATAGGCGGCCTCCGAGTCTCTCAACCGTCGCTCCATCTCCCCATCTTCCCCCGCCGTTATCCGTTTGATATAAGAGATCGTGGAGGATAGACATCCCCTTAAGTATGCTTTTAGAGTATCCCAAAATAAACCAAGATTTGGAGGGTCTGGATGAGTGTAGATAAAGCATTTCAGCTGATCAACCGTTCTATCACTAGAATCTATTAATTTCAACCAAAAGGCGTTCAATTTCCAGGGTATATTATTATTTAATTTACCGTATTTAAGTTTAAGAATCACTGGACTATGATTCGATACCCCCCTATTGCCATGTTCAACACTATCCACCCATAATGCCAGGACGCAAGATCCAAATATGTAGTCTATACGAGATAGAGACCGCTTAGTTGATGAATGGCAAGTGTATTCCTTTACCTCAGGGTGACGTATTCTCCACAAGTCCAACCATCCACTACCATCCATAAACAGTGCCAATTGTGAGGGGGACTGGGGAGAAGGCCCTCCAGATATCACGTCGTCAAGCCTCAATCTATCCATGGAATTATCCATGACTAAATTAAAATCCCCCATACAAATAACGCTAGCATCAGGATAATTTAGGGAGAAACCCATTGCCATGCGAAGAATCGATATATTAGCCGGGGGGGGATTAAAGACACATAATATCACATATTCCTGTGTGTTAATAAAGGCGTGTACAAAAACAAAGCGACCCTCTGGATCTCGTCGTGCCTCTCTAGCTTCCCATCTAACATTCCTATGTATCAGCAGTGAGACCCCTCTTGAATAACTGGTATGGAATGCCTGAAGGGACCATTGCACCCAGGGCTTTTGTGTACATTTAACTGTGTCTCTGGTCAGATGTGTTTCTACAAGAGCTACCACATGGGGATGATAGCGTTTAATCTGCGAAAAGACCTTTATTTTCTTTCGGGAAGTCTTAATACCCCGTATGTTCCACGTCATGCATATAATCTCAGACCCCATATCTACACTTAGAAAAAGGAAAAATATACACCATAACCTGAACAGGAATCGGGGACATACCGCAGAGCACAAAATTACCAATGGCGACTAACAAACTTATCAAACAATCAAAACTGGTATAAAAACCCATACAAAACAAAATTTGAACAGTAGAGGAGTATAATCCTACACTCCTACAGTCAGATAGCAAAGGGGATACCCTCACTGAAACCAGCGTCCGGTATTTTTTGATAAGCTCAGCACCTATACAGAGAGCTCCAATTTGTGTTGCCATTGAACAATTATAACAGCTCAGGAGTCCGGTATACCAGACACCTTGTATGACCGCAACCATTCGGCTGCCTTCGCCGGATCTGTAAAGTACAGGGAAGAACCCTCATGGACAACGCGGAGCCGAGCCGGATAAAGCATGGAGTAGACAATGTTTTTATCCCTGAGCTGCTTCTTAACTTCCATGAACCGAACCCGCTGCTTTTGGAGCTCCATGGAGAAATCAGGGAAGATTGAAATTGCAGCATTATTGAACTTAATAGGGCCCTTCTGTCGCGCCAAGCGAAGAATCGCATCTCTGTCTCTGCAATTGAGGAGACATGCCAAAAAAGGCCGGGGCGGAGTTCCGGGGGGAAGAGGTCTGGTTGGGACCCTATGAGCCCTCTCCACAGAAAATGTTGAGGAGAATCCATCTCCCAGGGAGGTTTTAAGCCAATCCTCTAGAAATTGCTCAGGTTGCTGACCCTCCGAACGTTCCGGTAGGCCGATGATTCGAATATTATTGCGGCGCAGTCTGTTTTCCAGGTCATCTGCTTTTTGTTTCCAGGCATTTACAGAATCGGCAGCCTTTGACAACTTAGCTTCCATAGGGGTAATGGTGTCTTCTATATGAGACACTCTTGTTTCAATTTCCGAGATACGTCCTCTCATAGCTTGCATATCGTGGCGCAGACGGCCCACTTCTGTGTGTACGTCTTCTATCTTTTCAGTAAGAGAAGATCTAGTGAGGGATATGGCCTGCATTAATTGCTCAGACGCTTGTTTAAGAGTCAGATCGTCTTGCTCTCCCTCCTCATTACTGTCAGAGAGACGATTTTTCCCCCGTTGGTTCTGTGTAGGATTATTTCTGAGAGTGCGTATATTATCAAGGGCATCTTCTCTGGCATATTTCCTTAATTTGTCAGCAGCCCCAGCACCTTTGGAATGATGCATAGTGATCAGCAGAAGGGCCCCACAAAAAGATCACCTTTATAGTTATGGCTAGTCTATTCCACAGCAACAGTCCCAGCAGAGTTAAATATCCAAGCAGATCCTAGAAGGGTTACTGGCCAGGCAGAAAGATTGTCAGGGGTTAATGAAGTAGCAACTGAGGATTCGTCCAGGCAGTGCGCCTTGAAGCAGCCTCACAGCCCCCACAGGCAGAGCAGCAGGGAGGGGGTTAATCCCTCCAGAGTTATGGCGCCAGCAGGGGTTTATCTGATAAGGGGGATGCAGGGCCCAATCTTCCAGGGCACACACCGCACCACCCCCCTACTATTTCAGGTTATCAGCTCACTCCTCAAGCTGCACCGCTGATGCACTGTAAAGCACCGCTCTCCTTGCTGCTGGAGTGCGCACTATGATAAGGTCTGCTGCCTCCCCGGGCACTGCCGACCACTCCAGACCCCGCACCTGTTATCCGGCGTTCCCCAGCGCTCCTTCACTGCAGCGCAGGCATCTGCTGTGTCTCAGGGGAAGAGACACCCGGCTGGTGCTGCGTCCTGCCCGCCGGAGCGTGTGCACAAAAATGGCCGCTGCAGCCCAGGGATTCTGTCGCCCTTCCAGGCCGCCTCCACGTCTGTCGCCCCAGGACTCCAAAACTGCCAGTCAAAGAGACCACCGGGCTCCTGAGGTCCTGAGAGTACCGTTCCGGCCGGTACAATCAGTGGTTTAGGGTTTTTTTATGGCAGGATACGAGTCAGGATGGCCGGAGCTCCACGAGGTGCGACTTCTCTCTAAAGTTACATAGCCACGCCCCCAACCTGTCTTAAATTTATGTATGAGATGCGTGGGAACCAGGCACCCCCAATGATCATGTGAATAGTAAGGGTACCAGGTGTTTGATAAGTAATCTGTTGATTTGTCCTGGACAGCCCTCTTAATGTCACATAACATATGTTAGAAATCAGCTTTCCAGGCATTACAGTTCTCTCTGTAGTCTGATCCTTAAAAATCTTTTCAAAGATGCCAATGTATGGCATATTGTTATGATTAGGTAATTCAGTACCACAATGGACATAGAAGTCAGCACATACAGTGACCTGACAATAACCCAAAAACATAGAACGAGCTCTGAGACGTGGGAACTCTGCTGACCGCAATCCCTAATCCTCTCCAACACACACTAGAGGCAGCCGTGGATTGCGCCTAACGCTCCCTATGCAACTCGGCACAGCCTGAGAAACTAGCTAGCCTGAAGATAGAAAATAAGCCTACCTTGCCTCAGAGAAATACCCCAAAGGAAAAGGCAGCCCCCACATATAATGACTGTGAGTTAAGATGAAAAGACAAACGTAGAGATGAAATAGATTAAGCAAAGTGAGGCCCGACTTTCTGAACAGAGCGAGGATAGGAAAGGTAACTTTGCGGTCAACACAAAACCCTACAAACAACCACGCAAAGGGGGCAAAAAGACCCTCCGTACCGACTAACGGCACGGAGGTACACCCTCTGCGTCCCAGAGCTTCCAGCAAGCAGAAAAAACAAATAAGCAAGCTGGACAGAAAAAAACAGCAAACAAAATAACAAAAGCAGAACTTAGCTATGCAGAGCAGCAGGCCACAGGAACGATCCAGGAGGAAGCAAGTCCAATACTAGAACATTGACTGGAAGCCAGGATCAAAGCACTGGGTGGATTTAAATAGAGCAGCACCTAACGACTTCACCACATCACCTGAGGAAGGAAACTCAGAAGCCGCAGTACCACTCTCCTCCACCAACGGAAGCTCATAGAGAGAATCAGCCGAAGTACCACTTGTGACCACAGGAGGGAGCTCTGCCACAGAATTCACAACAGTACCCCCCCCCTTGAAGAGGGGTCACCGAACCCTCACCAGAGCCCCCAGGACGACCAGGATGAGCCATATGAAAGGCACGAACAAGATCGGGAGCATGGACATCAGAGGCAAAGACCCAGGAATTATCTTCCTGAGCATAACCCTTCCACTTAACCAGATACTGGAGTTTCCGTCCTGAAACACGAGAATCCAAAATCTTCTCCACAATATACTCCAACTCCCCCTCCACCAAAACCGGGGCAGGAGGATCAACAAATGGAACCATAGGTGCCACGTATCTCCGCAACAATGACCTATGGAATACATTATGGATGGAAAAAGAATCTGGAAGGGTCAAACGAAAAGACACAGGATTAAGAACCTCAGAAATCCTATACGAACCAATGAAACGAGGTTTAAACTTAGGAGAGGAAACCTTCATAGGAATATGACGAGAAGACAATCAAACCAAATCCCCAACACGAAGTCGAGGACCCACCCAGCGTCTGCGATTAGCGAAACGTTGTGCCTTATCCTGGGTCAAGGTCAAATTGTCCACTACATGAGTCCAAATCTGCTGTAACCTGTCCACCACAGTATCCACACCAGGACAGTCCGAAGACTCAACCTGCCCTGAAGAAAAAACGAGGATGGAACCCAGAGTTGCAGAAAAATGGCGAAACCAAGGTAGCCGAGCTGGCCCGATTATTAAGGGCGAACTCAGCCAAAGGCAAAAAGGACACCCAGTCATCCTGATCAGCAGAAACAAAGCATCTCAGATATGTTTCCAAGGTCTGATTGGTTCGTTCGGTCTGGCCATTAGTCTGAGGATGGAAAGCCGAGGAAAAAGACAAGTCAATGCCCATCCTAGCACAAAAGGCTCGCCAAAACCTCGAAACAAACTGGGAACCTCTGTCAGAAACGATATTCTCTGGAATGCCATGTAAACGAACCACATGCTGGAAGAACAATGGCACCAAATCAGAGGAGGAAGGTAATTTAGACAAGGGTACCAAATGGACCATCTTAGAGAAGCGATCACAAACCACCTTAATGACTGACATTTTTTGAGAGACGGGAAGATCTGAAATAAAATCCATAGAGATATGTGTCCAAGGCCTCTTCGGGACCGGCAAGGGCAAAAGCAACCCACTGGCACGAGAACAGCAGGGCTTAGCCCGAGCACAAATCCCACAGGACTGCACAAAAGAACGCACATCCCGCGACAGAGATGGCCACCAAAAGGATCTAGCCACTAAATCTCTGGTACCAAAGATTCCAGGATGACCAGCCAACACCGAACAATGAACCTCAGAGATAACTTTATTCGTCCACCTATCAGGGACAAACAGTCTCTCCGCTGGGCAACGATCAGGTTTATTAGCCTGAAATTTTTGCAGCACTCGCCGCAAATCAGGGGAGATGGCAGACACAATTACTCCCTCTTTGAGAATACCAGCCGGCTCAGATAAACCCGGAGAGTCGGGCACAAAACTCTTAGACAGGGCATCCGCCTTCACATTTTTAGAGCCCAGAAGGTACGAAACCACAAAGTCAAAACGGGCAAAAAACAGCGACCAACGAGCCTGTCTAGGATTCAACCGCTTGGCAGACTCGAGATAAGTCAAGTTCTTATGATCAGTCAAGACCACCACGCGATGCTTACCTCCTTCAAGCCAATGACGCCACTCCTCGAATGCCCACTTCATGGCCAGCAACTCTCGATTGCCAACATCATAATTTCGCTCAGCAGGCGAAAACTTCCTGGAAAAGAAGGCGCATGGTTTCATCACCAAGCAATCAGAACTTCTCTGCGACAAAACAGCCCCCGCTCCAATTTCAGAAGCATCAACCTCGACCTGGAACGGAAGCGAAACATCTGGTTGACACAACACAGGGGCAGAAGAAAAACGACGCTTCAACTCTTGAAAAGCTTCCACAGCAGCAGAAGACCAATTGACCACATCAGCACCCTTCTTGGTCAAATCGGTCAATGGTTTAGCAATACTAGAAAAATTGCAGATGAAGCGACGATAAAAATTAGCAAAGCCCAGGAACTTTTGCAGACTTTTCAGAGATGTCGGCTGAGTCCAATCATGGATGGCTTGGACCTTAACAGGGTCCATCTCGATAGTAGAAGGGGAAAAAATGAACCCCAAAAATGAAACCTTCTGAACACCAAAGATACACTTTGATCCCTTCACAAACAAAGAATTAGCACGCAGGACCTGAAACACCGTTCTGACCTGCTTCACATGAGACTCCCAATCATCCGAGAAGATCAAAATATCATCCAAGTATACAATCAGGAATTTATCTAGGTACTCTCGGAAGATGTCATGCATAAAGGACTGAAACACTGATGGAGCATTGGCAAGTCCGAATGGCATTACTAGATACTCAAAATGGCCCTCCGGCGTATTAAATGCAGTTTAATGCATTTAATGCCGTATGTACTCGTGTGCCTTGTTATCTGCTCATGTTTAATGTATTTGTCTATATTTGCCCCGTATTCACATGTAAAGCGCCATGGAATAAATGGCGCTATAAAAATGTATAATAATAATAATAAAAATAGTTTTCCATTCATCGCCTTGCTTAATACGCACAAGATTATACGCACCACGAAGATTTATCTTGGTGAACCAACTAGCCCCCTTAATCCGAGCAAACAAATCAGATAACAGCGGCAAGTGGTACTGAAATTTAACCGTGATCTTATTTAGAAGGCGGTAATCTATACAAGGTCTCAGCGAACCATCCTTCTTGGCCACAAAAAAGAACCCTGCTCCTAATGGCGACGATGACGGGCGAATATGCCCCTTCTCCAAGGACTCCTTCACGTAACTCCGCATAGCGGCGTGCTCAGGCACAGATAAATTAAACAGTCGACCTTTTGGGAATTTACTACCAGGAATCAAATCGATAGCACAATCACAATCCCTATGCGGAGGTAGAGTATTGGACTTGGGCTCATCAAATACATCCCGGTAATCAGACAAGAACTCTGGAACCTCAGAAGGGGTGGATGACGAAATAGACAGAAATGGGACATCACCATGTACCCCCTGACAACCCCAGCTGGACACAGACATGGATTTCCAATCTAATACTGGATTATGGACTTGTAGCCATGGCAACCCCAACACGACCACATCATGCAGATTATGCAACACCAGAAAGCGAATAACCTCCTGATGTGCAGGAGCCATGAACATGGTAAGCTGGGTCCAGTACTGAGGCTTATTCTTGGCCAAAGGCGTAGCATCAATTCCTCTCAATGGAATAGGACACTGCAAGTGCTCCAAGAAAAACCCACAACGCCTAGCATACTCCAAGTCCATCAAATTCAGGGCAGCGCCTGAATCCACAAATGCCATGACAGAATAAGATGACAAAGAGCAGATCAAGGTAACGGACAAAAGAAATTTTGACTGTACCGTACCAATGGTGGCAGACCTAGCGAACCGCTTAGTGCGCTTAGGACAATCAGAGATAGCATGAGTGGAATCACCACAGCAGAAACACAGCCCATTCAGACGTCTGTGTTCTTGCCGTTCAACTCTGGTCAAAGTCCTATCGCACTGCATAGGCTCAGGTTTATGCTCAGATAATACCGCCAAATGGTGCACAGATTTACGCTCACGCAAGCGTCGACCGATCTGAATGGCCAAAGACATAGACTCATTCAGACCAGCAGGCATAGGAAATCCCACCATGACATCCTTAAGGGCTTCAGAGAGACCCTTTCTAAAAATAGCTGCGAGCGCACCTTCATTCCATTGAGTGAGTACGGACCACTTTCTAAACTTCTGACAATATAACTCTATCTCATCCTGACCCTGACTCAGAGCCAGCAAATTCTTCTCTGCCTGATCCACTGAATTAGGTTCATCGTACAGCAATCCGAGCGCCAGGAAAAACGCATCAATATTACTTAATGCAGGATCTCCTGGCGCAAGAGAAAATGCCCAGTCCTGAGGGTCGCCACTAATAAAGAAATAATGATCTTAAACTGTTGAACTGGGTCACCAGAGGAGCGAGATTTCAAAGCCAGAAATAGTTTACAATTATTTTTGAAACTCAGAAATTTAGTTCTATCTCCAAAAAACAAATCAGGAATAGGAATTCTTGGTTCTAACATAGAATTCTGAACCACAAAGTCTTGAATATTTTGTACTCTTGCCGTGAGCTGATCCACACATGAAGACAGACCTTTAATGTCCATCACTACACCTGTGTCCTGAACCACCCAAATGTCTAGGGGAAAAAAAAGGCAAAACACAGTGCAAAGAAAAAAAAATGGTCTCAGAACTTCTTTTTTCCCTCTATTGAGAATCATTAGTACTTATGGCTTCCAGTACTGTTATGATTAGGTAATTCAGTACCACAATGGACATAGAAGTCAGAGCACATACAGTGACCTGACATTAACCCAAAAACATAGAACGAGCTCTGAGACGTGGGAACTCTGTTGACCGCAATCCCTAATCCTTTCCAACACAC
Organism: Ranitomeya imitator; assembly: GCF_032444005.1. Lineage (NCBI taxonomy): Eukaryota > Metazoa > Chordata > Amphibia > Anura > Dendrobatidae > Ranitomeya > Ranitomeya imitator. Next base: position 471,717,756 of record NC_091285.1, read on the forward strand.
ACTAGAGGCAGCCGTGGATTGCGCCTAACGCTCCCTATGCAACTCGGCACAGCCTGAGAAACTAGCTAGCCTGAAGATAGAAAATAAGCCTACCTTGCCTCAGAGAAATACCCCAAAGGAAAAGGCAGCCCCCACATATAATGACTGTGAGTTAAGATGAAAAGACAAACGTAGAGATGAAATAGATTAAGCAAAGTGAGGCCCGACTTTCTGAACAGAGCGAGGATAGGAAAGGTAACTTTGCGGTCAACACAAAACCCTACAAACAACCACGCAAAGGGGGCAAAAAGACCCTCCGTACCGACTAACGGCACGGAGGTACACCCTCTGCGTCCCAGAGCTTCCAGCAAGCAGAAAAACCAAATAAGCAAGCTGGACAGAAAAAAACCGCAAACAAAATAACAAAAGCGGAACTTAGCTATGCAGAGCAGCAGGCCACAGGAACGATCCAGGAGGAAGCAAGTCCAATACTAGAACATTGACTGGAAGCCAGGATAAAAGCACTGGGTGGAGTTAAATAGAGCAGCACCTAACGACTTCACTACATCACCTGAGGAAGGAAACTCAGAAGCCGCAGTACCACTCTCCTCCACCAACGGAAGCTCATAGAGAGAATCAGCTGAAGTACCACTTGTGACCACAGGAGGGAGCTCTGCCACAGAATTCACAACAGCATATACAGTTAAATCCATATATATTTTAATTTGGATACCCTCAAATGAAAGCTGAAAGTCTGAACTTCAACTGCATATGAATTGTTTTGTTTAAAATTCATTGTGGTAATGTCTAAATTCAAAATTAGAAAAATGTTGTCTCTGTCCAAATATATATGGATTTAACTGTTTATGAATCAGTCATTCTTGCAGTAATAGTAATATCTAACATTCGTAGTGATTAAACTATTTAAATGTAATTGCTCCATGTTAGTAGAAATATAATTTATTTCTAATTATGAATAATACTTAAAGGGGTTGTCCACTACTAGGACATCCTGTTCTTGAAGTAAATGTTTGGCCCCGATAAAATAAAATGCCTATAGTCACCATTGCAGTGGCGCTGTTCCAGCGGTTTCCGCACTCACGGTCCCGGAGCTCTTGTTCAGTGCTGTGATACATGGTGCCCTGCGCCCATCAGTGCTGGCATCACTGTCCTCGCTTTCGTACGGATTGAACATGCAGAGGAAGTCTGGGCTGCAGCTGATCCCGGACTTCCTCTTCATGTTAAATACGTACGAAGATGGAGACAGTGACACCAGCGCTGTTTTGGCAACAGACACCACGTGTCACAACTCTGCACGAGAGCTCCAGGCCCACGAGTGCAGACACTGCTGGAGCGGCAGGTGAGTATAGGTTTTTTTTTTGTTTTATCAGAGCCAAACATTTAGTTCAAGAAAGGGTTGTCCTTGTAGTGGACAACCCCTTTAATGACGCCTATATATTTTACTCTGAGAAAGACCCTTAAATGAACACTTTTGATTGAGTTATCTTTATCCTGTTTTATCCATTCTTTTTAATTACATCCAAGACATCAAAAGCACTAACAAAATATTTACCAGAGGGCGCATAAAGTCAAAAGTGTGCTGCATGGAATCAGTAATAAAACTTGTTTTATGAAGTTCACGTCTTATAGTATTTAGTGACTGCTTTATGGCAAGTGCTGTAGTTTTCTAAAATAAGTGCATTTTTTATGATTGCTGGATGAATTTGTCCATGCCATTCAAAGTATACTTTAAGAATAACAGGCTAGCTATTGACCAGAAAGACTCAGATTAACTGGCCTAAATAGATTTCAAGAAACATTACACAACCTTTGTGATATATGTAGAAACAAATTTTACAAAGTGAAAATGGAACTCTAAGCTGGAGTTGTGCTCCTTCCAAAAGCTAACGTAATCATCAACTAGGATATCCACTATAAGTTTTTTCCTCAGGATCAAATTAGAATCCATTTTGTGCTTCATGATTTTTTGTAACCGTTCACGCTGCAAAAGTATAAGCCAATATTCTTATAAAAATACAGACTCAATATCACATTTATATGTTTATCTTTACACCTGAGGAAGTGGACGTGTAAAAAGCGTGTCAGGGTGGTCTACAATGTGGTAAGATTTAAATACAAAAGCATCGGTGACATATTAAATGTCCAAGAAGTGGGGCTTACAACAGAAGCCTATCCACTGGCAGCACAAAGAATAGAGAGCCCACTCCAAAAATTTTAGAAATACAGGAGAAACAGGAAGTAAACAGGCATGTATAGTAACAAGATTAATAGTTTAATTAGTAGCCAAAAGATCAAATACAAAAACAGTAACCGAATATCAACATAACACAAGATAAAACTAGAGCAGGACAGAAACAGGAAGGCCCAGGAAATCCATTTTATTATTATTATTATACATTTTTATAGCGCCATTTATTCCATGGCGCTTTACATGTGAATACGGGGCAAATATAGACAATTACATTAAACATGAGCAGATAACAAGGCACACGAGTACATAAGGAGGGAGGACCCTGCCCGCGAGGGCTCACAGTCTGCAGGGGGTGGGTGAGGATACACTAGGAGAGGGAAGAGCTGGCTGTGCGGCTGTTCAGTAGGTTGAGGATCCATAAATGCAAATTGGCCATATAACCATTGAAGCATCAAGTATAAGGTATAAGGTGCACGTGCCTATAGATGCAATGAGGTGGTAAGACCGCAGCTCCCAGTGTTGTACAATAGAATGGACATAAAGAATAACAGGAGGGCTTTGTAAACTTACCACGGAAAATGCAAGAAAGGACCCTGAGCCAGGTGAGGTTAAACCCCGACGCGCGTTTCGCGTGTCTACTGCATCGCTTTCTCAAGGGGAATGTGGTAAGAACCCTGTATATATGATTTTATACACTACTCAAAAAAATAAAGGGAACACTAAAATCCCACATCCTAGATATCACCGAGTTAAATATTCCAGTTGTAAATCTTTATTCATTACATAGTGGAATGTGTTGAGAACAATAAAACCTAAAAATGATCAATGTAAATCACAACCAATATTCAACGGAGGTCTGGAGTTGGAATTGTGCTCAAAACAGACTTATAGAGTTGCAGAAAGCCCAGAAAGAATTAACTGAGATGTTACAAAAGGCTCAAGAAGATTACAAAGAAACAGCAGGTAAACATCACAAAGTCCCTTCTACCCTTCAGGTTGGCGACAAGGTCTGGCGTTCTACAAAAAACTGAAAATGAGCTCGCCGTCTTCTAAATTGGGTCAAAAATCCAAGCAGTCTTTAAAAAAAAAAAAAAAAAGGTCCCACTATAGCCATATTTTTCTTATGATGATACACTTTACTTTTTCTTTTGCCTGTATTTTTCCATTCTGTACTTTTTGTACTTATGTGCATGTACAGGTTTTCATATAATATTAGTAAAGATTATAGTGATTTTATTTGGCTTTCATTTTTCTGGTATTAGTATTATTCTTATTTTTGTGTGCATATGGGCTACGACTACACGGATTGTGTACAGTATGTAGGTGTTAATGCATTTTCACTGAATGCTAAATATGACCCGCCATTATTATTATCCAGGTCAGTATGAGTTTGCAGATACCAAATATGTATAGGTTCTTTTTTATTTAGGTGGTAGAAAAAATTAAAAGTTTATGATGCACTTCCAACGCGATTGTATTAAATGCCGCTGTGAGAGATTGACAGAGGCTTTTAACATGTTAACGGCTGTGGGTGGATCATGATTCCTCCCACGGCTGGTAGGGGCACATGACAGCTGATCAAATCGGCTGTTATGTGCCGGGACAAATGCTGAGACACGACATATGACCTATACATATACATCATAGATCATAAAGGGGTTAACGGACCCCCCTGATCTTATTTATATCACCTGTCCTAGAGATACTGTAGATCATTAATGTAATAAAGCTTGAAATCCTCTTTGATAACATGTTATGCTCTTTCAAGACAGAAGGGCTCTGCTTAAAGATAGGTAGATATAGCTAATTGCCTTAATGGACCCATATTGTTTATGATAAATTGCCGTTTTTCTCCCTGTGAGCAAACTGACCACGCAACACATAGTATAGTGAAATAGAGAATGTTTTTAAACCTTTGGATGCTGGAAACATCTACTTGACTGTTTTTCTCCTAATATTAATCAATACAAGAATACTGGAGACTGATTTTCTGCAGAAATTGTCGTGTGTTGGTAACCTCGAGCTAACTGAATACAAATTGACCCCCTCGATTGTGTTAACTGTAGTCATTTAAATTCAGACATTGGACAATCTCATTATTTTGATCAGCTCCATTAATGTCTTAGAACTACAGTAACTTGCATGAAGATTGATTGTAAATGTTAGAAAGAAGTTATAAAGCTCTTACAGAACGAACTGTTTGTGTAGACAAATTCAAGAACATTGGCTAGTTGTGTATGAATTGTTTATGCATTCATACATTATTGTCTCTTTGGCAAGAGAAGCTCTTGGGCGAGAAAAAAAATTGTGTATCAAAGTGATGTTTAATCTCGCTGTTTATTTTCTTAATGCACAGACTGCTTGGTGTCCATAAAAAGCATATATAACATTTACAGAACATAAAAAATACAGATGCCTAAACTTAACTGAATTTACATATAGTAGTGAAGAAGTCATAATAAGAGCGGATGGGTCCAAATGCTTTAATACATTCCTAAAACCTTTCCAGGATTTGTTAATATAGCAAACTTTAAAAGTTCTGTCTTTTTAATGTGAACTTTAGACCTTCTGCCGAAACCATGGAGTTTAAAGCCTGGCTCTGAACTGTTTGCATGTGTTCTGGCTTTACCTTGTAGCACAAGTCTGAAAGCTTGTACGGATATGGTATTTAGTGACAAATCATAGAAGCTTTCCAAAATGCAGCAAGTACTATATTTTAATAAAACCGCAAAATTGCCATACAGTTCTTTAGTGTGCCGGTGTAAACCAAGAGGGATCACAACTTACTGGAACATCTGCATACTATAGTTGCTGTTGCAAGAAAACAAAAGATGTACACCAAGGACTGAATGAATTACTTTTGTAAAATAGCAATATGAAAATGCCCCTTTGCCTTAATTCTGTTTATTATACTTAATATAGTGTAGTAGTCCCAAGCTATACGTAATTTTCAAATAGAAGACTTGCATGACTGACTTCAGATGGAAAATGGAGTCATTGGCAATATCACTTGACTTCTGTATAATGTATTAGTATGATGGCCAAATGAAGTCTTATTGCATTGAAACATTGAGGAATGTGTATGTAGTTTTTCAACATATCATTAGGTAGGAATTAATTAGAACACAACACATTGTTCCAATAGCCTTCTATACTGTCTACATGATTTCTAGCAAATTGAACATAGACAGTAATGTTCTTCTTGGAAAACTGTGGCTTTTTCTTTGCAATCCTTTCGCGCACACCGTTGTTGTTCAGTGTCCTTCTGATGTACGCCTTTCTCTTGCAGTGTTCTATGTTAGTTGACCACTCCTGGGAAGTGTAATAATGGTCTTGCTTTTCCTCCATTTGTATTCATTCTGTATGACTGTGGATTGGTGAAGTCCAAGCTCTTTAGTGTTTGTTTTGTAAACTTTTGTAGACTGATGAGCATCAAAACTGTTCTTCTGAGGTCCTCAGAATTTTCCTATCATGTCCTGATAAATGTTCACAAACATTTTGGGAAGATCTGACTTTAATAGGTTGTTAAAATAAAACAAGATGACAATTCTCACCTGCTTGTCATGCCATTAATTGGAAACACCAGATTCTAATTTGACATTAAAATTATATGCTAATCCTAAAGGTTTACATTCTTTTCCTACTTGTTAACATATGATATTGGATCATTTTCCTCATTTAAAAAATGACAAGGTCAAATTTATGCAGAAATATGGAAAATTCTGAATTAATTGTTCTATCAATGATGGCAAGCCGTCCTGGCCCAGATGCAGCAAAACTGGATCAAACCATTCTACTACCGCTACCACCATATTTCACGGATAGTATGAGGTTTTTATGATGCAATGGAGTGCTTTTCTCTCTCCAAATGTAAAGCTTCTTTTTTACATCAAAAATCTCTATTTTGGTTTCATCCATACATAAAAAATTGTTCCAGTAGCCTTTTTGTTTTATTTGTCCAGGTGTTCTTTTTTAAACTGCAGATACTCAGCATTGTTCTTTTGCAGAGCAGTTGCTTTATCCTTGCAATCTTCCCAGGCACTCCATTTTTATTCAGTGTCATCCTGATGGCCTTTACTTGCTTAGCGGTTACCTTGGGTTCCTTTGTGACCTCAAGAACTATTACCGTACCTGCTTTACCCTGGCTCGCTTTGATTTGGTAAAGTCCATACTCTTTGTAGATGGTTTTGTAACCTGGTCCCACATAATTAGCATAATTTTTCTAAGGTCCTCTGAAATCTCCTTTGTTTATGCTAAAACTTTGGCCAAGTGTACCTAGTAGAATCAATGCTTTAACACTGCTTTGAAAACCCAAGGGTAGTCACACAAAATATTGACTTTATTTCAATTTCTTTTTTGTATTTTATTAATATTTATTAATATACTGTATGTATATGTGTGTATATATATATATATATATATATATATATATATAATTTATAAAATTACTTTCTTACTCATCCATGGGGTGGTTGTTTTTTATGTCTTCTCGGGTCCTCTATCAGAGGCCGGGGGTTTGAGAGTTCTGCGCAGGATCTTGCTGGTCCCCAGTACTGCGCTTTTCTAAACAGAGAGTTCAGATGTTGTTCCCGGGATCTGTTGTATCTATTCTTCCAATTTAGGGGTCACTGCTCCAGGTACTCCTATCAGCACTAGAATCACTGTTGCCTTCACCTTCCACATCTTCTCGAGTTCTTTGAGGCCCTGGTATTTCTCCAGCTTCTCATATTCCTTCTTTCTGATGTTAGTATCACTTGGCACTGCCACATCTATTACCATTGTTGTCTTCTTATCTACTATCACAATATATTGTTGGTTAGCCAACACCCTCTTATCCATCTGGATCTTGAAGTCATGCAGGATTTTACCCTTTCACTCTCCACAACTTTTTCTGGGGTCTCCCATCTGGACTTAAGAAGAGTTAGCCCATATTCTATGCAGATGTTCCTGTATACAATTCCCGCTACTCGGTTGTGGTGTTCGGTATATTCTGTTCCTGCTTGCATCTTGTATCCTGCCACTATGTGTTGGACTGTTTCTGAGACCTCTTTGCATAGTCAGCACCTTAGGTATTGTCTTGTTTGGTAGATCCCTGCTTCTATGGATCTGGTACTTAGCGCCTATTCGTGTGCCACTATGATCAGTGCCACTGTACTATCTGTGAGATAACGCTTACTGCATGTGTTGGGGGACACTCGCTTAGCAACGGGACTCAGTCACACAGGCACAGAAACAGTCCATGCAGTTTATTATGCCATCATAAATCTGGTCATGCACAGTCCATTACACTTCATGGAACACAATAGGCAACAACAGGTGACATTAAGTTGCGGCTTTAACTTCGATACTACTACACCCGCCATCTCTATTGGCATCTTCTAGCCTACTGTCTGATGGTATTTCTCTGATTCCTGGAAGTCCATCTCTGGGGTTGATGGTATTCAGTTTATCTATGATTTTCTGCTTCAGATCAGCTGCAGTACTCTCTAGTTGCAGGGTTGGAAGAATATTTTCAGGAGGTTTTTTCTTCCAGGATGTGAGGTGCAGTTGATCCATCTCAAGTTGAGATAATAGCTTTCTTTTTATGTTGGGTGACTAGTTGTTTCCCAGTCAATGGACATGCAGTTCTTATATCCATCCATTATTTCCTCATATGCTTCATATATCTTCTCTCATTCGTTCTGCATTTGTAGTAGCATTTACTCAGATCCAGGTTCTCTTGCCTTGTCCATGCATGGTTTGTTCCAGCAGCCCATTTAACATCAGATTGTCCTGGTTCCTTAACATCTGATGTGGACCTTGTTAATCCTGGTGATGTCTGAGCCGGTATGACTCTCTTCATTGTGACACTTTCAAGTTCATTGAGGTAGGCATTATAGTGTTAGGAGTTTTGCCTAAGGGTATTACTTCTGACAGGAGCAGGATTCGATCCCCAGTCTCTCATGTTGGAGGTTGTGCACTTAGAGGTTGTGTACTTAACAACTACAGTATACTAGTCACTATATAAATATTAAAATAAAGGGTAGGTGACTGACTGAACATATATATATAGCAAAATAAAGGGCAGGTGACTGACTGCAGGAGGGAATTTCAATCTTTTATGTAATAAATTCTGAGTGGAAAATTAATTTGATGATTTATAGCCAATGTTGTGCCAAATGTGGCTGATCTGTATTTTTGCTTATTAAAGTCACATGGTGTGAAAAGATCAGAACAGGTTGAGCCATTGGATGTGACTTTCCAAAGGAAAAGTAACTTTAGACCACAAATCATACATTTTTTGGTGTTTTTTTTTCATTAAGTGACACATTTCTTCAGAGCATACTTGGCATTCAAAGAATTCTGGGTTTGGATTCGTATATATAATGTTGCTTGCACTGAAATTGTACAATTTGAGGATTTACTGCTGACATCTGGAGTCTCTTTCCTCAGTGATGCAATGTTCTGACTGGATGCTGGTGGTTTTATCACTGTCGTATTCATTTAATTAAATGCATTTTTTGCAGGCAGGGGACTCCGTGTATATTATGGCATGATCTTTTAAACAATGTAAGAAATTTCATAGCGTGCTAGTAAGCTACTGTATGTTATACATGAGCATCTTATATAGATTTCACACACAAACAAATTAGTGAGTACCGTATATACTCTGGTATAAGCTGAGTTTTTCAGCACATTTGTTTGTGCTGAAAAAGCACCCCTCGGCTTATACTCTAGTGAAGTTCCCAGAAGATGGAGGGGGAGCGGCGCAGCAATGGATCACAGGAGGTAGAAGCCAGGTGCTGCGGCTTAAGCCTGTGCCCACTGCTAAAGATAAATGAATATTCACTGCGCTGGCAGTGATATTTATTTCTCTGTAGTAGCGGGCACAGTAGTCACAGCCGCTGGCTTCCTGCAACAGCCAGGCGGTCACAGTGGAGAGAAGTGAATATTCATTTCTCTTAAGTAGCGAGCACACATGACTGCCCGGCAGCTGCAGGAAGCCAGCTGCTGCGGCTGATACTGTGCACCCTACTAAATAGCAATGAAGACTCACTGCCCTCCACGCACATAGTTCTGGCGTGGGGAGCAATGAGTATTCTGGCAGCTGTCCTCTGCTTGTAAGCAGCACATGACGTCCCTGCCATGTGCTGCTTACAAACATAAATCAGCTGCTTGCACCAGAAAAAGACGCTGCGAGTGAGTGCAGGGATGGTAAGTAGAAAGGTTTATTTTTTAAAAATGTTTTTTGATGGGGGCCATGCATACAAGCAGGAGCCATGCATACATGCATAGGGATGAGGAGCCATGTATACAAGGATAGGGATAAGGAGGCATGCATACAAGGATAAGGATGAGGAGCCATGCACAGCAGGATAGGGATGAGGAGCCATACAGACCAGGATGGGGATGAAGAGCCATGCATACAAAGATATGGATGAAGAGCCATTCATACCAGGATGGGGATGAGGAGCCATGCATACCAGGATGGGGATGAGCAGCCATGCATACCAGGATAGGGATGGGGAGTCATGCATACAAGGATATAGGGATGAGGAGCCATGTATTCAAGGATAGGGATGAAGAGCCATGCATATAAGGATAGGGATGAGGAGCCATGCATACCAGGACAAGGATGAGGAGGCCATGCATACCAGTATAGGGATGAGGAAGCCATGCATACCAGGATAGGGATGAGGAGCCATGCAGACCAGAATGTGGATGGAGGATGAGGAGTCATACATACCAGGATAGGGATAAGGTGACAATGCATACCCGGCTTATACTCGAGTCAATAAGTTTTCCCAGTTTTTTGTGGTAAAATTAGGTGACTCAGCTTATACTCAGGTCGGCCTATACTCGAGTATATACAGTATATTTTTTCTTTGCACATTAGCTTTCGCACAATGATGTTCTCTAAAGAAAAATTATTTTTACCAGTGGTTCAACTCTCTTTTATTGCCATAGGTTTCAAAATTGCTAGACTTTAGGATGATTTATATTTTAGCAATGATTTATATTTTAGCAATGCAAGGTATGTCCACTCAGAGATATAGGACTTTCTAAACTCTTTAGGGGATTTCTAGCTTATTGAATGAATGGAAACATAGTTTAATGTTTTCATAATAGTCATTAAAATAATACTGTGAAATAACAGCTTTTTGATGAGAAATTGACAAGCCCCCGAATGACTCACTATTAACAATATTTAATAATAGTCTGCCACGGCAGTCCTCCCATTTAACCTACAGGTGATTTTAACCAATTCCACTTGCCCGTTCAAATTATAGGCTTTTAGCCAGAGAGAGACATGTTTGTCCATTATTGTAGGCAGTTTTAGCCCGACAGTGGCATGTTAAGTAGAATAGGAAAGTGGTATGGTAGGACCCATCAGAGAAGTGTCACCTTACTGTGGTTGATAGGCACACATGAATTGGCCAATTTATCTGTTCTATCTACATTCAGTACAGACCAAAAGTTTGGACACACCTTCTCATTTAAAGATTTTTCAGTTTTTCATGACTGAAAATTGTACATTCACACTGAAGGCATCAAAACTATGAATTAACACATGTGGAATTACATACTTAACAAAAAAGTGTGAAACAACTGAAATTATGTCTTATATTCTATGTTCTTCAAAGTAGCCACCTTTTGCTTTGATGACTGCTTTGCACACTCTTGGCATTCTCTTGATGAGCTTCAAGAGGTAGGTAGTCACCGGGAATGGTCTTCCAACAATCTTGAAGGAGTTCCCAGAGATGCTTAGCATTTGTTGGCCCTTTTGCCTTCACTCTGCGGTCCAGCTCACCCCAAACCATCTCGATTGGGTTCAGGTCTGGTGACTGTGGAGGCCAGGTCATCTGGCGTAGCACCCCATCACTCTCCTTCTTGGTCAAATAGCCCTTACACAGCCTGGAGGTGTGTTTGGGGTCAATTGTCCTGTTGAAAAATAAATGATAGTCCAACTAAACGCAAACCGGATGGAATAGCATGCCACTGCAAGATGCTGTGGTAGCTGTTATGAATAGGTAATTCAGAACCACAATGGACCTTGAAGTTCAGAGCACACAAGTGACCTGACAATAACCCAAAAACATAGGACGAGCTCTGAGACGTGGGAACTCTGCTGACCGCAATCCCTAATCCTATCACACCACACTAGAGGTAGCCGTGGATTGCGCCTAACGCTCCCTATGCAACTCGGCACAGCCTGAGAAACTAGCTAGACCTGAAGATAGAAAAATAAGCCTACCTTGCCTCAGAGAAATTCCCCAAAGGAAAAGGCAGCCCCCCACATATAATGACTGTGAGTAAGATGAAAATACAAACACAGAGATGAAATAGATTTAGCAAAGTGAGGCCCGACTTACTGAATAGACCGAGGATAGGAAAGATAGCTTTGCGGTCAACACAAAAACCTACAAACAACCACGCAGAGGGGCAAAAAGACCCTCCGCACCGACTAACGGTACGGAGGTGCTCCCTCTGCGTCTCAGAGCTTCCAGCAAGCAAGAAAAACCAATAAAGCAAGCTAAACAGAAAATATAGCAACAAAAATAACACAAGCAGCACTTAGCTTATGCAGGGCAGACGGGCCACAGGAACGATCCAGGAGGAAGCAAGACCAATACTAGAACATTGACTGGAGGCAAGGATCAAAGCACTAGGTGGAGTTAAATAGAGCAGCACCTAACGACTTGACCTCATCACCTGAGGAAGGAAACTCAGAAGCCGCAGTACCACTCACATCCACCAACGGAAGCCCATAGACAGAATCAGCCGAAGTACCACTTGTGACCACAGGAGGGAGCTCGACCACAGAATTCACAACAGTACCCCCCCTTGAGGAGGGGTCACCGAACCCTCACCAGAGCCCCCAGGCCGACCAGGATGAGCCATATGAAAGGCACGAACAAGATCGGCAGCATGGACATCAGAAGCAAAGACCCAGGAATTATCTTCCTGACCATAACCCTTCCACTTAACCAGATACTGAAGTTTCCGTCTCGAAACCCGAGAATCCAAAATCTTCTCCACTATATACTCCAACTCCCCCTCCACCAAAACCGGGGCAGGAGGATCAACAGATGGAACCATAGGTGCCACGTATCTCCGCAACAATGACCTATGGAATACATTATGGATGGAAAAAGAATCTGGAAGGGTCAAACAAAAAGACACAGGATTAAGAACCTCAGAAATCCTATACGGACCAATGAAACGAGGCTTAAACTTAGGAGAGGAAACTTTCATAGGAATATAACGAGATGACAACCAAACCAAATCCCCAACACGAAGTCGGGGACCCACACAGCGTCTGCGATTAGCGAAACGTTGAGCCTTCTCCTGGGACAAGGTCAAATTGTCTACTACATGAGTCCAAATCCCCTGCAACCTGTCCACCACAGTATCCACACCAGGACAGTCCAAAGACTCAACCTGCCCTGAAGAGAAACGAGGATGGAACCCAGAATTGCAGAAAAACGGCGAAACCAAGGTAGCCGAGCTGGCCCGATTATTAAGGGCGAACTCAGCCAACGGCAAAAAGGACACCCAATCATCCTGATCAGCAGAAACAAAACATCTCAGATATGTTTCCAAGGTCTGATTGGTTTGTTCAGTCTGGCCATTTGTCTGAGGATGGAAAGCCGAGGAAAAAGACAAATCAATGCCCATCCTAGCACAAAAGGCTCGTCAAAACCTCGAAACAAACTGGGAACCTCTGTCAGAAACGATGTTCTCTGGAATGCCATGTAAACGAACCACATGCTGGAAGAACAATGGCACCAAATCAGAGGAGGAAGGTAATTTAACCAAGGGTACCAAATGGATCATCTTAGAGAAGCGATCACAAACTACCCAAATGACCGACATTTTTTGAGAGACGGGGAGATCCAAAATAAAATCCATAGAGATATGTGTCCAAGGCCTCTTCGGGACCGGCAAGGGCAAAAGCAACCCACTGGCACGAGAACAGCAGGGCTTAGCCCGAGCACAAATCCCACAGGACTGCACAAAAGAACGCAAATCCCGCAACAGAGACGGCCACCAAAAGGATCTAGCCACTAAATCTCTGGTACCAAAGATTCCAGGATGACCAGCCAACACCGAACAATGAACCTCAGAGATAACTTTATTCGTCCACCTATCAGGGACAAACAGTTTCTCCGCTGGGCAACGATCAGGTTTATTAGCCTGAAATTTTTGCAGCACCCGCCGCAAATCAGGGGAGATGGCAGACACAATTACTCCCTCTTTGAGAATACCCGCCGGCTCAGGCAAACCCAGAGAGTCGGGCACAAAACTCCTAGACAGGGCATCCGCCTTCACATTTTTAGAGCCCGGAAGGTACGAAACCACAAAGTCAAAACGGGAGAAAAACAGCGACCAACGAGCCTGTCTAGGATTCAACCGTTTGGCAGACTCGAGATAAGTCAAGTTCTTGTAATCAGTCAAGACCACCACGCGATGCTTAGCTCCTTCAAGCCAATGACGCCACTCCTCGAATGCCCACTTCATGGCCAGCAACTCTCGATTGCCAACATCATAATTTCGCTCAGCAGGCAAAAACTTCCTGGAAAAGAAGGCGCATGGCTTCATCACCGAGCAATCAGAACCTCTTTGCGACAAAACAGCCCCTGCTCCAATTTCAGAAGCATCAACCTCGACCTGGAACGGAAGCGAAACATCTGGTTGACACAACACAGGGGCAGAAGAAAAACGACGCTTCAACTCTTGAAAAGCTTCCACAGCAGCAGAAGACCAATTGACCACATCAGCACCCTTCTTGGTCAAATCGGTCAAAGGTTTAGCAATACTAGAAAAATTACAGATGAAGCGACGATAAAAATTAGCAAAGCCAAGGAACTTTTGCAGACTCTTCAGAGATGTCGGCTGAGTCCAATCATAAATAGCCTGGACCTTAACAGGGTCCATCTCGATAGTAGAAGGGGAAAAAATGAACCCCAAAAATGAAACCTTCTGAACACCAAAGATACACTTTGATCCCTTCACAAACAAAGAATTAGCACGCAGGATCTGGAACACCATTCTGACCTGCTTCACATGAGACTCCCAATCATCCGAGAAGACCAAAATATCATCCAAGTATACAATCAGGAATTTATCCAGGTACTCTCGGAAGATGTCATGCATAAAGGACTGAAATACTGATGGAGCATTGGCAAGTCCGAATGGCATAATTAGGTACTCAAAATGGCCCTCCGGCGTATTAAATGCAGTTTTCCATTCATCGCCCCGTTTAATACGCACAAGATTATATGCACCACGAAGATCTATCTTGGTGAACCAACTAGCCCCCTTAATCCGAGCAAACAAATCAGATAGCAGCGGCAAGGGGTACTGAAATTTGACCGTGATTTTATTTAGAAGGCGGTAATCAATACAAGGTCTCAGCGAACCATCCTTCTTGGCCACAAAAAAGAACCCTGCTCCCAGTGGCGATGACGACGGGCAAATATGACCCTTCTCCAAGGATTCTTTTACGTAACTCCGCATAGCAGCGTGCTCAGGTACAGATAAATTAAACAATCGACCCTTAGTCAACTTACTACCAGGAACCAACTCGATAGCACAATCACAATCCCTATGCAGAGGTAGGGCATTGGACTTGGGATCATCGAATACATCCCGGTAATCAGACAAGAACTCTGGGACCTCAGAAGGGGTGGATGATGAGATAGACAGAAATGGAACATCACCATGTACCCCCTGACAACCCCAGCTGGACACAGACATTGATTTCCAATCTAATACTGGGTTATGGACTTGTAGCCATGGCAACCCCAACACGACCACATCATGCAGATTATGCAACACCAGAAAGCGAAGAACCTCCTGGTGCGCAGGAGCCATGCACATGGTCAGCTGGGTCCAATACTGAGGCTTATTCTTGGCCAAAGGCGTAGCATCAATTCCTCTCAATGGAATAAGATACTGCAAGGGCTCCAAGACAAACCCACAGCGCCTAGCAAACTCCAAGTCCATCAAATTCAGGGCAGCGCCTGAATCCACAAATGCCGTGACAGAATAGGAAGACAAAGAGCAGATCAAAGTAACGGACAAAAGAAATTTTGACTGTACCGTACCAATGGTGGCAGACTTAGCGAACTGCTTAGTGCGCTTAGGACAATCGGAGATAGCATGAGTGGAATCACCACAGTAGAAACACAGCCCATTCTGATGTCTGTGTTCCTGCCTTTCAGCTCTGGTCAAAGTCCTATCGCACTGCATAGGCTTAGGTTTATGCTCAGATAATACCGCCAAATGGTGCACAGATTTACGCTCACGCAAGCGTCGACCGATCTGAATGGCCAAAGACATAGACTCATTCAGACCAGCAGGCATAGGAAATCCCACCATGACATCCTTAAGGACTTCAGAGAGACCCTTTCTGAAAATAGCTGCCAGCGCACATTCATTCCATTGAGTGAGCACGGACCACTTTCTAAACTTCTGACAATAAATCTCAATCTCATCCTGACCCTGACACAGAGCCAGCAAATTTTTCTCTGCCTGATCCACTGAATTAGGTTCAACGTACAGTAATCCGAGCGCCAGAAAAAACGCATCAATATTACATAATGCAGGATCTCCTGGCGCAAGGGAAAATGCCCAGTCCTGAGGGTCGCCACGTAATAAAGAAATTATAATCTTAACTTGTTGAACTGGGTCACCAGAGGAGCGAGGTTTCAACGCCAGAAACAGTTTGCAATTATTTTTGAAACTCAGAAATTTAGCTCTATCTCCAGAAAACAAATCAGGAATAGGAATTCTTGGTTCTAACATAGAATTCTGAGCCATAAATTCTTGAATATTTTGTACTCTTGCAGTGAGATGATCCACACATGAAAACAGACCTTTAATGTCCATCACTACACCTGTGTCCTGAACCACCCAAATGTCTAGGGGAAAAAAAAGGCAAAACACAGTGCAAAGAAAAAAAAATGGTCTCAGAACTTCTTTTTTCCCTCTATTGAGAAGCATAGTACTTTGGGCCTCCAGTACTGTTATGAATAGGTAATTCAGAACCACAATGGACCTTGAAGTTCAGAGCACACAAGTGACCTGACAATAACCCAAAAACATAGGACGAGCTCTGAGACGTGGGAACTCTGCTGACCGCAATCCCTAATCCTATCACACCACACTAGAGGTAGCCGTGGATTGCGCCTAACCCTCCCTATGCAACTCGGCACAGCCTGAGAAACTAGCTAGACCTGAAGATAGAAAAATAAGCCTAACTTGCCTCAGAGAAATTCCCCAAAGGAAAAGGCAGCCCCCCACATATAATGACTGTGAGTAAGATGAAAATACAAACACAGAGATGAAATAGATTTAGCAAAGTGAGGCCCGACTTACTGAATAGACCGAGGATAGGAAAGATAGCTTTGCGGTCAACACAAAAACCTACAAACAACCACGCAGAGGGGCAAAAAGACCCTCCGCACCGACTAACGGTACGGAGGTGCTCCCTCTGCGTCTCAGAGCTTCCAGCAAGCAAGAAAAACCAATAAAGCAAGCTGGACAGAAAATATAGCAACAAAAATAACACAAGCAGCACTTAGCTTATGCAGGGCAGACGGGCCACAGGAACGATCCAGGAGGAAGCAAGACCAATACTAGAACATTGACTGGAGGCAAGGATCAAAGCACTAGGTGGAGTTAAATAGAGCAGCACCTAACGACTTGACCTCATCACCTGAGGAAGGAAACTCAGAAGCCGCAGTACCACTCACATCCACCAACGGAAGCCCATAGACAGAATCAGCCGAAGTACCACTTGTGACCACAGGAGGGAGCTCGACCACAGAATTCACAACAGTACCCCCCTTGAGGAGGGGTCACCGAACCCTCACCAGAGCCCCCAGGCCGACCAGGATGAGCCATATGAAAGGCACGAACAAGATCGGCAGCATGGACATCAGAAGCAAAGACCCAGGAATTATCTTCCTGACCATAACCCTTCCACTTAACCAGATACTGAAGTTTCCGTCTCGAAACCCGAGAATCCAAAATCTTCTCCACTATATACTCCAACTCCCCCTCCACCAAAACCGGGGCAGGAGGATCAACAGATGGAACCATAGGTGCCACGTATCTCCGCAACAATGACCTATGGAATACATTATGGATGGAAAAAGAATCTGGAAGGGTCAAACAAAAAGACACAGGATTAAGAACCTCAGAAATCCTATACGGACCAATGAAACGAGGCTTAAACTTAGGAGAGGAAACTTTCATAGGAATATAACGAGATGACAACCAAACCAAATCCCCAACACGAAGTCGGGGACCCACACAGCGTCTGCGATTAGCGAAACGTTGAGCCTTCTCCTGGGACAAGGTCAAATTGTCTACTACATGAGTCCAAATCCCCTGCAACCTGTCCACCACAGTATCCACACCAGGACAGTCCGAAGACTCAACCTGCCCTGAAGAGAAACGAGGATGGAACCCAGAATTGCAGAAAAACGGCGAAACCAAGGTAGCCAAGCTGGCCCGATTATTAAGGGCGAACTCAGCCAACGGCAAAAAGGACACCCAATCATCCTGATCAGCAGAAACAAAACATCTCAGATATGTTTCCAAGGTCTGATTGGTTTGTTCAGTCTGGCCATTTGTCTGAGGATGGAAAGCCGAGTAAAAAGACAAATCAATGCCCATCCTAGCACAAAAGGCTCGTCAAAACCTCGAAACAAACTGGGAACCTCTGTCAGAAACGATGTTCTCTGGAATGCCATGTAAACGAACCACATGCTGGAAGAACAATGGCACCAAATCAGAGGAGGAAGGTAATTTAACCAAGGGTACCAAATGGATCATCTTAGAGAAGCGATCACAAACTACCCAAATGACCGACATTTTTTGAGAGACGGGGAGATCCAAAATAAAATCCATAGAGATATGTGTCCAAGGCCTCTTCGGGACCGGCAAGGGCAAAAGCAACCCACTGGCACGAGAACAGCAGGGCTTAGCCCGAGCACAAATCCCACAGGACTGCACAAAAGAACGCAAATCCCGCAACAGAGACGGCCACCAAAAGGATCTAGCCACTAAATCTCTGGTACCAAAGATTCCAGGATGACCAGCCAACACTGAACAATGAACCTCAGAGATAACTTTATTTGTCCACCTATCAGGGACAAACAGTTTCTCCGCTGGGCAACGATCAGGTTTATTAGCCTGAAATTTTTGCAGCACCCGCCGCAAATCAGGGGAGATGGCAGACACAATTACTCCCTCTTTGAGAATACCCGCCGGCTCAGGCAAACCCAGAGAGTCGGGCACAAAACTCCTAGACAGGGCATCCGCCTTCACATTTTTAGAGCCCGGAAGGTACGAAACCACAAAGTCAAAACGGGAGAAAAACAGCGACCAACGAGCCTGTCTAGGATTCAACCGTTTGGCAGACTCGAGATAAGTCAAGTTCTTGTAATCAGTCAAGACCACCACGCGATGCTTAGCTCCTTCAAGCCAATGACGCCACTCCTCGAATGCCCACTTCATGGCCAGCAACTCTCGATTGCCAACATCATAATTTCGCTCAGCAGGCAAAACTTCCTGGAAAAGAAGGCGCATGGCTTCATCACCGAGCAATCAGAACCTCTTTGCGACAAAACAGCCCCTGCTCCAATTTCAGAAGCATCAACCTCGACCTGGAACGGAAGCAAAACATCTGGTTGACACAACACAGGGGCAGAAGAAAAACGACGCTTCAACTCTTGAAAAGCTTCCACAGCAGCAGAAGACCAATTGACCACATCAGCACCCTTCTTGGTCAAATCGGTCAAAGGTTTAGCAATACTAGAAAAATTACAGATGAAGCGACGATAAAAATTAGCAAAGCCAAGGAACTTTTGCAGACTCTTCAGAGATGTCGGCTGAGTCCAATCATAAATAGCCTGGACCTTAACAGGGTCCATCTCGATAGTAGAAGGGGAAAAAATGAACCCCAAAAATGAAACCTTCTGAACACCAAAGATACACTTTGATCCCTTCACAAACAAAGAATTAGCACGCATGATCTGGAACACCATTCTGACCTGCTTCACATGAGACTCCCAATCATCCGAGAAGACCAAAATATCATCCAAGTATACAATCAGAAATTTATCCAGGTACTCTCGGAAGATGTCATGCATAAAGGACTGAAATACTGATGGAGCATTGGCAAGTCCGAATGGCATAATTAGGTACTCAAAATGGCCCTCCGGCGTATTAAATGCAGTTTTCCATTCATCGCCCCGTTTAATACGCACAAGATTATATGCACCACGAAGATCTATCTTGGTGAACCAACTAGCCCCCTTAATCCGAGCAAACAAATCAGATAGCAGCGGCAAGGGGTACTGAAATTTGACCGTGATTTTATTTAGAAGGCGGTAATCAATACAAGGTCTCAGCGAACCATCCTTCTTGGCCACAAAAAAGAACCCTGCTCCCAGTGGCGATGACGACGGGCGAATATGACCCTTCTCCAAGGATTCTTTTACGTAACTCCGCATAGCAGCGTGCTCAGGTACAGATAAATTAAACAGTCGACCCTTAGGAAACTTACTACCAGGAACCAACTCGATAGCACAATCACAATCCCTATGCGGAGGTAGGGCATTGGACTTGGGCTCATCAAATACATCCCGGTAATCAGACAAGAACTCTGGGACCTCAGAAGGGGTGGATGATGAGATAGACAGAAATGGAACATCACCATGTACCCCCTGACAACCCCAGCTGGACACAGACATTGATTTCCAATCTAATACTGGGTTATGGACTTGTAGCCATGGCAACCCCAACACGACCACATCATGCAGATTATGCAACACCAGAAAGCGAAGAACCTCCTGGTGCGCAGGAGCCATGCACATGGTCAGCTGGGTCCAATACTGAGGCTTATTCTTGGCCAAAGGCGTAGCATCAATTCCTCTCAATGGAATAAGATACTGCAAGGGCTCCAAGACAAACCCACAGCGCCTAGCAAACTCCAAGTCCATCAAATTCAGGGCAGCGCCTGAATCCACAAATGCCATGACAGAATAGGAAGACAAAGAGCAGATCAAAGTAACGGACAAAAGAAATTTTGACTGTACCGTACCAATGGTGGCAGACTTAGCGAACTGCTTAGTGCGCTTAGGACAATCGGAGATAGCATGAGTGGAATCACCACAGTAGAAACACAGCCCATTCTGACGTCTGTGTTCCTGCCTTTCAGCTCTGGTCAAAGTCCTATCGCACTGCATAGGCTTAGGTTTATGCTCAGATAATACCGCCAAATGGTGCACAGATTTACGCTCACGCAAGCATCGACCGATCTGAATGGCCAAAGACATAGACTCATTCAGACCAGCAGGCATTGGAAATCCCACCATGACATCCTTAAGGGCTTCAGAGAGACCCTTTCTGAAAATAGCTGCCAGCGCACATTCATTCCATTGAGTGAGCACGGACCACTTTCTAAACTTCTGACAATAAATCTCAATCTCATCCTGACCCTGACACAGAGCCAGCAAATTTTTCTCTGCCTGATCCACTGAATTAGGTTCAACGTACAGTAATCCGAGCGCCAGAAAAAACGCATCAATATTACATAATGCAGGATCTCCTGGCGCAAGGGAAAATGCCCAGTCCTGAGGGTCGCCACGTAATAAAGAAATAATAATCTTAACTTGTTGAACTGGGTCACCAGAGGAGCGAGGTTTCAACGCCAGAAACAGTTTGCAATTATTTTTGAAACTCAGAAATTTAGCTCTATCTCCAGAAAACAAATCAGGAATAGGAGTTCTTGGTTCTAACATAGAATTCTGAGCCACAAATTCTTGAATATTTTGTACTCTTACAGTGAGATGATCCACACATGAAAACAGACCTTTAATGTCCATCACTACACCTGTGTCCTGAACCACCCAAATGTCTAGGGGAAAAAAAAGGCAAAACACAGTGCAAAGAAAAAAAAATGGTCTCAGAACTTCTTTTTTCCCTCTATTGAGAAGCATAGTACTTTGGGCCTCCAGTACTGTTATGAATAGGTAATTCAGAACCACAATGGACCTTGAAGTTCAGAGCACACAAGTGACCTGACAATAACCCAAAAACATAGGACGAGCTCTGAGACGTGGGAACTCTGCTGACCGCAATCCCTAATTCTATCACACCACACTAGAGGTAGCCGTGGATTGCGCCTAACGCTCCCTATGCAATTCGGCACAGCCTGAGAAACTAGCTAGACCTGAAGATAGAAAAATAAGCCTACCTTGCCTCAGAGAAATTCCCCAAAGGAAAAGGCAGCCCCCCACATATAATGACTGTGAGTAAGATGAAAATGCAAACACAGAGATGAAATAGATTTAGCAAAGTGAGGCCCGACTTACTGTATAGACCGAGGATAGGAAAGATAGCTTTGCGGTCAACACAAAAACCTACAAACAACCACGCAGAGGGGCAAAAAGACCCTCCGCACCGACTAACGGTACGGAGGTGCTCCCTCTGCGTCTCAGAGCTTCCAGCAAGCAAGAAAAACCAATAAAGCAAGCTGGACAGAAAATATAGCAACAAAAATAACACAAGCAGCACTTAGCTTATGCAGGGCAGACTGGCCACAGGAACGATCCAGGAGGAAGCAAGACCAATACTAGAACATTGACTGGAGGCCAGGATCAAAGCACTAGGTGGAGTTAAATAGAGCAGCACCTAATGACTTAACCTCATCACCTGAGGAAGGAAACTCAGAAGCCGCAGTACCACTCACATCCACCAACGGAAGCCCATAGACAGAATCAGCCGAAGTACCACTTGTGACCACATGAGGGAGCTCGAGCACAGAATTCACAACAGGTTGCCATGCTGGCTCAGTATGCCTTCAATTTTGAATAAATTCCCAATAGTGTCACCAGCAAACCCCCACACCATCACAGCTCCTCCATGCTTCACGGTGGGAACCACACATGTAGAGTCCATGCGGTCACCTTTTTTGCATCGCACAAAGACACAGTGGTTGGAACCAAAGATCTCAAATTTGGACTCATCAGACCAAAGCACAGATTTCCACTGGTCTAATATCCATTCCTTGTGTTCTTTAGCCCAAACAAGTCTCTTCTGCTTGTTGCCAGTAAGTGGTTTCCTAGCAGCTATTTTACCATGAAGGCCTGCTGCACAAAGTCTCCTCTTAACAGTTGTTGTAGAGATGTGTCTGCTATTAGAACTCTGTGTGGCATTGACCTGGTCTCTAATCTGAGCTGCTGTTAACCTGCGATTTTTGAGGCTGGCGACTCGTATAAACTTATCCTCAGAAGCAGAGGTGACTCTTGGTCTTCCTTTCCTGGGGTGGTCCTCATGTGAGCCATGTGAAAAACCATTCCTGATGACTATCTCTTGAAGATTATCAAGAGAATGCCAAGAGTGTGCAAAGCAGTCATCAAAGCAAAAGGTGGCTACTTTGAAGAACCTAAAATATAAGACATAATTTCAGTTGTTTCACACTTTTTTGTTAAGTATATAATTCCACATGTGTTAATTCATAGTTGTGATGCCTTCAGTGTGAATGTTCAATTTTGATAGTCATGAAAATGCAGAAAAATCTTTAAATGAGGTTTGTACAAACTTTGGTCTGTACTGTACCAAAGAGTACTGCGTCACTCATTGTGCACCAGTGTATATGCTAGCTTTAATATATAAATTTTAAACCCAAATAATGCCATATCTGTCAATCTAAACATTCCCATGCTAATCTATCCACAATAATTTACGCTGTTGTGTACATTCTATTATACAGAGTCATTCATTCGCTACTTTACTCAGAAAAATTGTTCTAACTTCTAAAAGAGACAATCTATTGTACTGAAATTTGGACTTTACTTACTTTGGTTCATGAGAAACTGATATTTTAAAGCAGGTGTTGAAAATGTCCACTGTTCACATCCAAGCACACCTGCATGGACCGTTCCATATTATTCTATCATCAAAGAAGGGTTCAGTACATGGTTTGGATGATGGATTTCAACCTTCAAATTTCTTTAGGAACTTGCTTTGGCACCTTTTTAAAGGACTCGGTTTCTCAATAAGTTTTCACAATGAAAACAGGCTCCTCCAAACTGTATCTGTACATTGTTAACAAATGAAGAAGGAATTCGAGAGGAGTGAAGTGCAAGCACCACACATGAACTACCGATGCACAGAAAAGTTTGCAGCAAGTATATTTCATAGTGGAGACGACCCGTGTGGCAACAAGTCAGCAAAACCTCTTGTCACGAGGCTGTTTCACGTAGTTGTCGCTTCAGTTGTTCATTGCACTCTCACATCTCATGAACCAAATTATGCACAGTCCAAATCTCATTACAGTCAACTGTCTCTTTTAGATGTTACTAGGGTTGAGCGAAACAGGTCGGCCATTTTCAGAAGTCGCCGACTTTTGGCAAAGTCGGGTTTCATGAAACCCGACCCGACCCCTGTGTGAGGTCGGCCATGAGGTCGGCGATCTTCTGAATCTGGTATCGGAATCCATATTTAAGTGTAAAATAAAGAATTAAAATAAAAAATATTGCTATACTCACCCTCTGACGCGCCCTGGTACTAACCGGCAGCCTTCCTTCCTTAGAATCAGCGCGTGAAGGGCCTTAGATGACGTCGCGGCTTGTGATTGGTCGCGCGACCGCCCATGTGACCGCTCGCGCGACCAATCACAAGCCGCGACGTCACAGAAGGTCCTTCAAGCGCTGATTCTTAGGAAGGAAGGCTGCCGGAAAGAAGCAGGGCGCGTCCGAGGGTGAGTATATTCCTATTAGGTATATACTCACCCTCGGACGCGCCCTGCTTCTTTCCGGCAGCCTTCCTTCCTAAGAATCAGCGCTTGAAGGACCTTCGGTGACGTCGCGGCTTGTGATTGGTCGCGCGAGCGGTCACATGGGCGGTCGCGCGACCAATCACAAGCCGCGACGTCATCTAAGGCCCTTCACGCGCTGATTCTAAGGAAGGAAGGCTGCCGGTTAGTACCAGGGCGCGTCAGAGGGTGAGTATAGCAATATTTTTTATTTTAATTCTTTATTTTACACTTAAATATGGATCCCAGGGCCTGAAGGAGAGTTTCCTCTCCTTCAGACCCTGGGAACCATTGGAAATCCAATGCACTGCATTGGGTTTCGTGTTTCGGCCGACCCCGACCCCGACTTTTTTATTGGATCGGCCGATTTCACTCGACCCGACTTTTGAAAAAGTCGGGTTTCGTGAAACCGGACCCGATCCTATAAAAGTAAAAGTCACTCAACCCTAGATGTTACTTCAATTTTTCTGGGTAAAGTAGGAGTAAATCACCCTGTACTTGCTTAAAGCACCACTCCATTTTATTTTGCCACTGCAGTGGTGTCACTAATCTAAGTTCTCTACTCCTAGTATTATACTCATCAGCTGCCATCTTCATCCGTTATCGGTGGTGCTATGGTCAGTTTTCTGCAGGCTGTAACCTGCCTGATCACTCCAGTGATGGGCGATCCTGAAGTTATTACTCAATGTAAGTCTATGAGAGCCAGAATATATAGACTTATATTGAGTTGGCGGCACAGGACCGGAGCAGTGTCTGGAACACCTGAAGACAGCGGCTGGGAAGTGTGATACCAGAGTTAGGGAACTTAGATTAGTAGCACCACTTCAGTGCTGAAATTAAAAAAAAAACCTCCTTTAAAGCAGTGATTTAAACTCATTTATCCTTTATATGAAGGATAGTTTTGCAAATTGACTGTGTAATTACTGTATCCCCAGAGTAATCTGTTAAATAGAGCAAGCAATTTTATGAATATCCCTATTTATCACCATTACCATCTATAAATAGTGCAATATATACCCAGCTAATTTCATCCCAGACCTAAGAAGTGGGTTTAATAATCGTTTTATCCAATAAGCACTTTGACATTTGATAAATTTCAGAAAACAACCAGTGCTGGACTGAGAACCTCCGATACACGAAACCTTTCTGTTTTAAAGCTTTCATTTCTTATATTTCTGTTGTTTGTTTACTTAAAAGGTGGAAATGATTTAGGAAAAGTAACAAGAGCGGAAGGCGGAAAAATAAATTAAGGCGATCACTTCCAAACGCCAACTCTCCTTCTGCCCATTGAGCAAGAAAAAAAGTAAAGGTCACTGTTTCCAGCATCTGGTTTTTATTGTGTGTGTCTGCCGTGCTTTTTTAGAAGTATTAAGAGCTGAGTTAAAAATGTTCATTCACCAGCTTTGGTATTTGGCACTCATGCAAAGTTCTAGTGTAAAAAATGAAATTTGCCAGCTCGTAGCTGCCTATATGGAAAACTACAATATATTTTTTTCGGGGACAGAATTCAGAAGTTTCACACCTGGCATTATCATAGTGTCAGGACCAATGCACACGGCAAAACCCTGTGCTCAGAGTCTGTGTGGCTCCTTAGTATGGATACTACACGTATATAGAGATATTTTCACCCCTGAAAAAAAAGCTTTTTACTGAGTACAGAATCAAGAGGAAAACCCATAAATCTACATATGATTTTGGAGGCAAATAGAGGTACAGTAGGGGGCTGTTAAGCCGCAATATGGGCAGGTACATGAGCACTTAACACCTATTCATGCTTACCGCCTACCTTTGCTTTAGAAATGTTATAACGTACATAGCCAATCCCAAATGCTTTTTTTCACAACCTATCCCACAATCACAGAATTTAGTTTTGTAGACATATTGTAATAAACTGGATTTACACTTTACAGCACTGGAGAATATTTGTATTGCAATTTCTCCATAAATATTTCCATTCTGACGTGCATTGATTTTTGATGATTGAAACTCTGTTCACATGTTAGATCTGTTAAATCAAGTGCTCATAGTCCTCTGAGGGCCAGAATTGCATAGTTTGCTGCACAATTTTTTCCTGCATACAAAAAGGAAACTTGATAAACCTGTATCTCAGTGGGATATGTTAATATCTCTGTAACAAAAAATTCATAATAGTTATAGCAAAAATCCTATTACTGGAGAAAGAAATCCTTACACATGCTAATGAGGAGGTCACCAACCTTTTCTAGCTAACCAGGCACTCTTAGTTATAACAATTTGTCTCATCATGACAAATAATGTGCAAATATACCATTAGGGTACGTGTACATAATAATGGAGGGCCCCCATCACAGAAGTCAGAGTGAAGAGGCGTTTGCATGGGCAGCTCCTGCTCTCTGAGAGTTTAATGACCGCTAATTAATACTACATTTTGACATTGGTTGATTCACATAAGACCGTTTTTTAAACCCTTTGTTTTTCAGCCTACTATTTATGTAGAACAGGAGAGAAGTTTTCTATATGAACCACTGTACATGTAGAGGGTGGTCGCATGGTGTGCGTCAGCAAGTATCAAACTTAGCGGTAATCTCGGCTGTTTAACTTTTTAGATACCACTGTCAGTCCATCAACGCTTTTGCGATAAGGCTGGGTTCACATTGCATTAACAGCAGCTCGTTCAACACATACATTAACGGGCTGCTGTAACGCAAGTGCTGGTTTTGCAGCGCGCTAGCGCAGATAGAGCATCTGCTAGCTCTATCTGCGCTAGCGGTGAAGGACCCAGAAATGCTGCCGCCTGCATCTCAGGGTCCGTCACTCAATGACGGCACATCGCTAGCGCATGCCCATTGTGGGCGTGTGCTAGCGATGCACCTGACATTGCTTTCAATGGTGGCGTTAACGGACTACGTTACACCGTGGTGTAACGTAGTCCGTTTAACAGAGGCGCAGAACGCAGTGTGAACCCAGCCTTATTTTGAGAATGGATTTCTGTGGCAGCTGGGGGTCTAATAAAGTCCTTCATATTTTCCATGGACATAGACCAGTGAACACTGCGAAAGCAGAACCCAGGATTTATTTTTTCCAAATGAGAAAAAAGCAATTGCACAATGCGTTATATGTAGTCTATAAAGGTGGAATTAAAACATACAGCTCATCCTTTCAAAAGGAATCTCTGATGTGGCTCATGGTGTGAGAGTAGTAGTCAGGGTATGCATGTTTTTTGTTTGTTTTGGATGCACTTTATTGTTACTAAGCTATTTGGATCTCAAAGGGGAAAACTGAAGTAAAAATAATATAAGAATTGTCAAGCTTACTTTTTTAATAAGTGCACCACATGTATGTGTATATATATATATATATATATATATATATATATAATGTGAATGAGATGTCAGAGATCTAATTAATTGTAAAATAAAGGTAAAACAAGTGCGCCTCTTAATAGGGCAATAGGTGAAATCTGATGATGTGGTGGGGTGGATATCGTACAGCATTGCGGCAAAAGGTATGGTACACACCTGTTAATATTTTACTGCAAGAGGATTAAAAAAAGAATCGATACCCCACGGGCTGTAGCTGATTCCTATAAAGATATGCCGCATGCACTAAAATACCCCCCCAAAAATGGTATGCAAAAAATGGTAACCTTTAAATGCACAGAGACACCTGTATTGAGCGATAACAAAATAAAGAACAAAATGGTAGTAGCAAGCTAAATTACCAGCAATATGGGTCCATTTTTAAAAGACTATTTTGGTAAATAACATGCACAAGTAGAATATTAAATCAATGGTACAACCATAGACAGTCATTGCAAGCATGTGAATAGTGGTCAGATAATCATAGGCCGCCCACTTATCAAGACATACCTTTGTAGGAACCAGTAGCTGGCCAGATGTGTGGTCTAATAAAGTCACACGCACTAGGTCCATGGTGATACCAGGTCCGGGATCTGAGGCTCTAGAAACGCGCATCCAGTGGATTAAAGTCAGGCAATGATTAAATGTCTGAGCATAGCCAGAGCACAGAGAGGACAGCATGAATAAGCATGATGCAGGAAACGGGGCCATGGCCGGTGGTGTCTCTGGCGACGGAAGCAAGGCACCGTAGACAGTGTGTGATGTCACTCAGTCTTTTAGGTATGGAAGATGAAAGAGTCCACACTCCCTATTCTTACGTGTTTTGGTATCTCCTTTTTCCTTTGTCAGAGGAGATTATCCACACGCTGATCCAAGTAGCTATAAGAACCTGTAGAGATCTTAGTTGCTTGGCAGTTACCGCCTGCTTCTTTATAGGCATTTTTAGGAATGAATGACACCTGGAATCCCAATAGTATCAGTAACAGCATGAGACATTGTGAACTTAGTACATGTGTGGAATTATAATATATATATATATATATATATATATATATCTAAATGGTAAATTCTTTATTAAACCAACGTGTATAAGAACCCTTATGAATTATAGTAACCAAAACAAATGGATGTAATAGATAAAAATAAATAAATAAAAAATATACTCTAGATATAAAATATATGTATCTATAATAATTATGAAAAATCTATCTATGCGTCCAAAAAAGTACACTGAGTGGAAACCACTCGGAAAAAAGTTAACCTAAGCCCTGGATGTGGATTACGATGGAAAATAAAAATAATTGACAAATTATAAAAAAGATTAATAATAAAATAACAAATAATATGTACGAAAATACGAAAGAGGGACAATATTATATAAAGATAAAAATGCCTTTATTGGAGGTGAATTGGCAAAAACATTGGCACTATGTGCAAAAGAGTTATGAATTATGTATGTCACACTAACTTATGGTTGCGACATAAATAAATGGCATCCTATTTTTACAAACTTGAGATGAAATTGTAGCATTCCAAAATATTTAGTAATGAAGAAAAATGATGAAGATATGCTACATCCTGTAAAGATATGCTACATCCTGTAAAGATGTGCTACACCCTATAAAGATATTCCACTTTAAATACATACACGAGCAATAATTCCTACACCGAATACTACAATGATTAATTACCTCCGAAAATACAACGCTGAAAATCTTTCCGGAAACATCCTTTCTGCACTGATAGAATAGTTTGCACTCGCACATACTATCCCAATTACCCACTATAATGCACTGAGTCATTTTCATTTGGAATTTGTGCTGAGTTCTAGACTTTTGGGAAGCAGATGTTAAGCTTTTTTCTTACGTTGATTGTACAATTCCATCCACCAATTTGCTTTCAAGAAAGTTATGACAGGAAACTAATCATTTTTACCTGTCCAAGATCATTTCTAGCCAGCTGGGAAATAAACATGTTAACAATCTGAGACACTAATGTCAACACAGTAAATAGCATCTAGTTAACTTTCCAAATAGCCAAGAGCTTGTTGGCAGCTTTTTGTATGTTTTATTTTATGTGTCTGTTACTGGTAATTATAAGCAGGTAGTGCTAATAGTTTTCAGATACAAGAGGAACTTTCTAGAAAAATAAGATAATAACTAATAAGCTGATTTTGGGCATTTCTGAACATTTGATCCCTATTACTGTATATAGATATGACAGGTTCTCCTCCTGCTCTTGTTACTGCGGCTTTCCTCCCAGACTGCACAGCTCTCCTGTCCATATAATGGCTACTGGTGAAGGAAGATGGGACCAGACCTGTCCATCAGCTCCTCCAATAGAAAAACATCATGTGAGGCTTTCTATTGGAGGAGCTGATGGACAGGTCTGGTCATATGTTCCTCCACCAGCGGCCATTGTATGGACAGGAGAGCTGTGCAGTCTGTGAGGAAACAGAACTAACAAGAGCAGGAGCAGGACCGATCATATCTACATAATAGTAAGTGCCATAAAGTCATGTCCTTAACACATCTGGTGAAATAAAGATAATGTAGCCAACCCAGGTCACTCATTCTGCAGCCAGCAATAGACCATGTTATACAGAAGACTACACGAGGCAAATGGTGCAACATTTTTAAGAAATCCAATTGTAAAAATGATTTTTAGCCCCATTTGCGTGCATTTAAGTGAGAAAAAAATTGTCCACAAAAGTAGACATCTCCTTGAGAGGGAAATGGGATTCCGCTTCCAGCATTTCATAAGACCCACATTTATCACCTATCCAATTTATAGATGATGTTGTTTTTAAAGGAATGCCCTTTTAAGTAAATTTGTAGCATAGACAATGGTCTAAATTTTATTTATTTATTTTAGTTATATAGTGTAATAAATTTCACAATGCTTTAAAGACATCTTCACTGTCCCATAGGGGCTTTCAATCTAAATCTTAGATGCCCACCTAGAAGTAAACTGCCTCACAGTATAAGAAACTTTTTTATCTCCACAACTGTAAACTTTGTTAGGAAGTGACCTAAGGGTCCACTTACAAGAACCAACCGGAGGCGCTAAACACCTCCAATCAGCTGCACAATGATTTACTTTTCTTAGAAATAATATACACATTACCGAGTTTATATCTATATACATACAGCACTGTGAAAAAAAGTTGTAAACAGAAGTGGAAAAGTTGCAAAGTAAAAATGTAAAAAAATTTTTTTTAACTTATTAGATTTTTTTTGGTCTCCAGACCAATCTCCTGATATTATTGCTTCTAAGAAAAAAGTTGGACTTATACCTGTAGAGCATAGCACTCTATTAGGCTACGTTCACATTTGCGTTGTTGTGTGCTGCGTCGGCGATGCAACGCCCAACGCACGCAAAAATGCATGGAAAACGCAGCAAAACGCTACGTTTTGTGACGCATGCGTTCATTTTTGTAGCGCAAAAAAATGCAAAAAGCAGCGTCCTCTGCGCCCTGACGCTTGCGCCCAAAAAACGCATGCGTCACAAAGCCCCCCATGTTAAATATAGGGGCGCATGGCGCATGCGTCGCCGCGGTTGTGCCCGACGCACCGCAAATGTGAACGTAGCCTTACAGCCTCCATTGCTCCATTGCAGCCACCAGTCTCCATCTGAAGAACTTGTGGGGGACAGTTTGAAAAGGTCTTCATAAGGATCTGCTTTTACAGGATTATAGTGTTGGGAAGAATAATGTACAGTAGCTAGACCCCTCTAGTTTTCATCCCAGGCACACTGAAGATTGGAGTTACATTGATTTTGTTGTGCAGAACCTATAACCGTTTCCTCAAAGTGTCCCAGATGTTGATTTTCAAAACAACAATGCCAAATGCATGTTTCGTGTGCTTTTGTTAGCAGCTTCCATGGCTCTTACTCTTGCTTCTTGTGTTGATCCTACAATTATATGCATGTACCTGTTTCTCTCAATGGTTTTCATGGCCTAAACGTGTTACCATTGCCTGTAGAACTTCTTGACTTGCTTCTCTCCGAGCACATCTGGCATATCAATGGATTTCAATTGCATTCATTTATAAACTCATTGATGGCATGCCAAGGCGAGTAAGCTTGTGTATGTCTTTGTGGAACTATTTCACATTGAATAAATCAAGATTTTGGAAATGTTTCCATTTTTCATCATTTGCATCTCATTAACATTTATATTGATCCTGTGATTTTTAACAATCCCATTCTTTCTCTTCTTGATGATGCGGTTTCAATGTTAAAAAGTGAATATACATATTAGAATTGTCATAAAATGAAAGTGGAAATAAAAAATACAAAGTGAAATATCAATATCTGTTATTAGTTACCAGTGTGATACTAGTGCTTTAATTATAGCACAGTCCTGAAATATAGAAGAGTAAAAAATGATGTGCATCATCACGTTGAATTCTTTTGTAGTTTATTATTCTCAAGTGATTACTGTAGCGAAAGAAAAACAAAATAAGTATTACACTCCAATGACACAGTGTGTGGATTAGCAATGCTTTATGTGAGACAGTCTGGAAACATGTGCACAGGGCAGAGGCGTAGCTGGGGTTTTGGTACATGGGGGGCGAAGCTTCTGAGTGGGCCCCTAACCAGGTAACCTTGATTACAACTCGATGACGCCCCCTAATAGTGGAGGAGAGCCTCAGCAGATGACTGCACTGTTACTGAAGATATTCTCTATATAAAGACCAACATAGATATTACCGCCATATGGTCAGTGGTAGATACTAGCCCTACAGAGCATATAAGCCCTACAGAGCATATAAGCCCTACAGAGCATATAAGCGATCACAGCACAGTTATAGATAATGACTTACCGGTGACGTTCTTTATGATGGAAGCATCACTTTTCCCGTCTTTTCCATTCTGGCCCAGACCGTCATGACAACTTCTTCCAGCTACAACTTGTCTGCAGAGAAAACAACAAAGACACGTTTCACTTCTCACATTCAGCAATCACCATCTATTCCCAACCTGCACAAACCCCTCATCCTGCTGATACCCCGATACTGAGCAGCTGCTGCCGTATGTGTCCCTATTACTCCACCTGATACCCCAATACTGAGCCTCTCCTGCCGTATGTGACCCTATTACTGCACCTACTCTGTGGTTCTCTGTACCCTCTAAATTCTAAAGCACCCCTCTATAATACAGTAATGCCGGGTGCAAGTGCCCTAGAAAACAGAGCCCACATTTTGCCCCCTAGAAAGAAATAATGCCCTGAGTTCCCCTATTACAATAACTGCCCACTTTACATTTAATAATGTCCCGAGTCTCCCCCCGTACAGCTCCCCTATACACAGTATAATGCCCCCTAACTGTATAGTACCACCCACACAGTATACTGACCTCTTAGTAGCCTTCAAACTGTTTGATGGCTCCAACACTGTAATCCCCACACTGTATGATGGCCCCATAGATAACCTCCATATAGTATAATGTGCCAGATAGTCCTCGATATAGCACAAGGCAGCACCCCTAGAGGCAGACCCTGTAGTTTAAAGCAGCGCCCCCCATAGACAGACCCTGTAGTATAAGGCAGCACCCCCCATAGGCAGATCTTGTAGAATAAGGCAGCACCCCCCATAGGCAGATCCTGTAGAATAAGGCAGCACTCCCCCTATAGGCAGATCCTGTATATAAGGCAGCACTCCCTCCTTATAGGTAGATACTGTAGAATAAGGCAGCACTCCCCCCATAGGCAGATACTGTAGAATAAGGCAGCAACCCCCCCA
Source organism: Ranitomeya imitator (assembly GCF_032444005.1). Classification (NCBI taxonomy): domain Eukaryota; kingdom Metazoa; phylum Chordata; class Amphibia; order Anura; family Dendrobatidae; genus Ranitomeya; species Ranitomeya imitator. Next base: position 471,750,846 of record NC_091285.1, read on the forward strand.
TAGGCAGATCCTGTAGAATAAAGCAGCACTCCCCCCATAGGCAGATACTGTAGATTAAGGCAGCAACCCCCCCATAGGCAGATAATGTAGAATAAGGCAGCAACCCCCCCATAGGCAGATAATGTAGAATAAGGCAGCACTCCCCCCATAGGCAGATCCTGTATATAAGGCAGCACTCCGCCCATAGGCAGATCCTGTAGAATAAGGCAGCACTCCCCCCATAGGCAGATACTGTAGAATAAGGCAGCAACCCCCCCATAGGCAGATACTGTAGAATAAGGAAGCACTCCCCCTATAGGCAGATACTGTAGAATAAGGAAGCACTCCCCCCATAGGCAGATACTGTAGAAGAAGGCAGCACTCCCCCTATAGGCAGATACTCTAGAATAAGGCAGCACTCCCCCCCATAGGCAGATACTGTAGAATAAGGCAGCACTCCCCCCATAGGCAGATCCTGTATATAAGGCAGCACTCCCCCCCTATAGGCAGATACCTAAGGCAGCCCCCATAAAAAATACAATAAATAAATACTCACCTCTCTTCCTCCTTGTTCCAGCGGTGCTTCCTGCTCCTGCTCCCGCTCATCTGACAGCGGGCGCTGGGCGGTGATGTCATCGCGCCCGCTGTCAGACGGTGTGGGGGATGATGGGAGGAGCACAGCGCAGCGCTCCTTCTCTCATCACTGTGGTGAGCTGTATCGGCTATATGCCGATACAGCTCACCATGCGATAATGCGTGGGGGGCCCACTGCTGGCACCGGGCCCCCCTGCCTGCTCAGGGGCCCCATAGTGGCAGAGCAGGGAGATCGATTTTCCCCTTCTCTGCCGCAGAATGTAACTGTATCAGCGCGCGTCGATACAGTTGCAGTAGTGTAGCTCTGGGTGGGCCCCCTCAGAGAGCGGGGCCCTGGGCGACTGCTTTAAGCCCCCCGGTAGCTACGCTACTGGCACAGGGTAATGGCTTGTTGTGTCACTGCAAAGTGCCAATGAGAAGCACGTTCTTATTCTTGGTTGTTAAAAGGGAAGTCTGGATCCTTGAAAATAAAAATAAAAATTGTCTGTCATCATCCCCATTTTATGCATGTTAGATTCACCAAAATGATGGGAACACAATCTTGTGTTATATGTGTCATTTCATCCTTGGAGAATTATCAGAGTTAATTGGACATACATGTAGTAAAACTTTACAAGTCCACCTATAAAACATTTATTATAGGAGAATAAAATGTCAAGCTTCTTCTAACAATTGCATGCTACACATATCAGGTGTTGGAACTAATAATATGAAGGCTGTTAAGCAGTATGTAATATAATAAATTATTAGAGAGATGAAAGGATTTTTTTTATTTCTAATTTAGCAGGATATGTCTGGTGTTGTAATGATTCACATGAGAATTTACTCCTCGCGTTGGGAAAATTAAAAACACTCCTTCTCTGTCATTTTAATTTTTACTTTCTGCCCTGTAATTTTGTTTTTTTAGGTAAGCCTTGGAGAAAGAACATGTAACATAGTAACATAGTTACATAGTTAGTAAGGCCGAAAAAAGACATTTGTCCATCCAGTTCAGCCTATATTCCATCATAATAAATACCCAGATCTACGTCCTTCTACAGAACCTAATAATTGTATGATACAATATTGTTCTGCTCCAGGAAGACATCCAGGCCTCTCTTGAACCCCTCGACTGAGTTCGCCATCACCACCTCCTCAGGCAAGCAATTCCAGATTCTCACTGCCCTAACAGTAAAGAATCCTCTTCTATGTTGGTGGAAAAACCTTCTCTCCTCCAGACGCAAAGAATGCCCCCTTGTGCCCGTCACCTTCCTTGGTATAAACAGATCCTCAGCGAGATATTTGTATTGTCCCCTTATATACTTATACATGGTTATTAGATCGCCCCTCAGTCGTCTTTTTGCTAGACTAAATAATCCTAATTTCGCTAATCTATCTGGGTATTGTAGTTCTCCCATCCCCTTTATTAATTTTGTTGCCCTCCTTTGTACTCTCTCTAGTTCCATTATATCCTTCCTGAGCACCGGTGCCCAAAACTGGACACAGTACTCCATGTGCGGTCTAACTAGGGATTTGTACAGAGGCAGTATAATGCTCTCATCATGTGTATCCAGACCTCTTTTAATGCACCCCATGATCCTGTTTGCCTTGGCAGCTGCTGCCTGGCACTGGCTGCTCCAGGTAAGTTTATCATTAACTAGGATCCCCAAGTCCTTCTCCCTGTCAGATTTACCCAGTGGTTTCCCGTTCAGTGTGTAATGGTGATATTGATTCCCTCTTCCCATGTGTATAACCTTACATTTATCATTGTTAAACCTCATCTGCCACCTTTCAGCCCAAGTTTCCAACTTATCCAGATCCATCTGTAGCAGAATACTATCTTCTCTTATATTAACTGCTTTACATAGTTTTGTATCATCTGCAAATATCGATATTTTACTGTGTAAACCTTCTACCAGATCATTAATGAATATGTTGAAGAGAACAGGTCCCAATACTGACCCCTGCGGTACCCCACTGGTCACAGCGACCCAGTTAGAGACTATACCATTTATAACCACCCTCTGCTTTCTATCACTAAGCCAGTTACTAACCCATTTACACACATTTTCCCCCAGACCAAGCATTCTCATTTTGTGTACCAACCTCTTGTGCGGCACGGTATCAAACGCTTTGGAAAAATCGAGATATACCACGTCCAATGACTCACCGTGGTCCAGTCTATAGCTTACCTCTTCATAAAAACTGATTAGATTGGTTTGACAGGAGCGATTTCTCATAAACCCATGCTGATATGGAGTTAAACAGTTATTCTCATTGAGATAATCCAGAATAACATCCCTCAGAAACCCTTCAAATATTTTACCAACAATAGAGGTTAGACTTACTGGCCTATAATTTCCAGGTTCACTTTTAGAGCCCTTTTTGAATATTGGCACCACATTTGCTATGCGCCAGTCCTGCGGAACAGACCCTGTCGCTATAGAGTCACTAAAAATAAGAAATAATGGTTTATCTATTACATTACTTAGTTCTCTTAGTACTCGTGGGTGTATGCCATCCGGACCCGGAGATTTATCTATTTTAATCTTATTTAGCCGGTTTCGCACCTCTTCTTGGGTTAGATTGGTGACCCTTAATATAGGGTTTTCATTGTTTCTTGGGATTTCACCTAGCATTTCATTTTCCACCGTGAATACCGTGGAGAAGAAGGTGTTTAATATGTTAGCTTTTTCCTCGTCATCTACAACCATTCTTTCCTCACTATTTTTTAAGGGGCCTACATTTTCAGTTTTTATTCTTTTACTATTGATATAGTTGAAGAACAGTTTGGGATTAGTTTTACTCTCCTTAGCAATGTGCTTCTCTGTTTCCTTTTTGGCAGCTTTAATTAGTTTTTTAGATAAAGTATTTTTCTCCCAATAGTTTTTTAGAGCTTCAATGGTGCCATCCTGCTTTAGTAGTGCAAATGCTTTCTTTTTACTGTTAATTGCCTGTCTTACTTCTTTGTTTAGCCACATTGGGTTTTTCCTATTTCTAGTCCTTTTATTCCCACAAGGTATAAACCGCTTACACTGCCTATTTAGGATGTTCTTAAACATTTCCCATTTATTATCTGTATTCTCATTTCTGAGGATATTGTCCCAGTCTACCAGATTAAGGGCATCTCTAAGCTGTTCAAACTTTGCCTTCCTAAAGTTCAATGTTTTTGTGACTCCCTGACAAGTCCCCCTAGTGAAAGACAGGTGAAACTGCACAATATTGTGGTCGCTATTTCCTAAATGCCCAACCACCTGCAGATTTGTTATTCTGTCAGGTCTATTAGATAGTATTAGGTCTAAAAGTGCTGCTCCTCTGGTTGGAATCTGCACCAGTTGTGAAAGATAATTTTTCTTGGTTATTAGCAGAAACCTGTTGCCTTTATGGGTTTCACAGGTTTCTGTTTCCCAGTTAATATCCGGGTAGTTAAAGTCCCCCATAACCAGGACCTCATTATGGGTTGCAGCTTCATCTATCTGCTTTAGAAGTAGACTTTCCATGCTTTCTGTTATATTTGGGGGTTTGTAACAGACCCCAATGAGAATTTTGTTACCATTTTTCCCTCCATGAATTTCAACCCATATGGACTCGACATCCTCATTCCCTTCGCTAATATCCTCCCTTAAAGTGGACTTTAGACAAGACTTTACATAGAGACAAACCCCTCCTCCTCTCCGATTTTTACGATCCTTTCTAAACAGACTGTAACCCTGTAAGTTAACTGCCCAGTCATAGCTTTCATCTAACCATGTCTCGGTTATTCCCACTATGTCAAAGTTACCTGTAGATATTTCTGCTTCTAGTTCTTCCATCTTGTTTGTCAGGCTTCTGGCGTTTGCGAGCATGCAGTTTAGAGGATTTTGTTTTGTTCCAATCTCCTCACTGTGGATTGTTTTAGAAATGTTCTTACCTCCCTTCTGAGTATGTTTTCCTGGGTCGTCTTTGTTCGAGTCTAATGTTTTTCTTCCCGTCCCCTCTTCTTCTAGTTTAACGCCCTCCTGATGAGTGTAGCGAGTCTTCTGGCGAATGTGTGTTTCCCAGGTTTGTTGAGGTGTAGTCCGTCTCTGGCGAGGAGTCCATCATACCAGTAATTCACACCGTGGTCCAGGAATCCAAATCCTTGTTGTCTGCACCATCGTCTTAGCCAGTTGTTTGCATCAAGGATCCTGTTCCATCTCCTGGTGCCATGCCCGTCTACTGGAAGGATAGAAGAAAAAACTACCTGTGCATCCAGTTCCTTTACTTTCTTCCCCAACTCTTCAAAGTCCTTGCAGATTGTCGGTAGGTCCTTCCTTGCCGTGTCATTGGTGCCAACATGTATCAGAAGAAATGGGTGGACGTCCTTGGAGCTGAAGAGCTTTGGTATCCTATCGGTCACATCCTTGATCATCGCACCTGGAAGGCAGCATACTTCTCTTACAGTTATGTCCGGTCTGCAGATGGCTGCTTCGGTGCCTCTCAGTAGTGAGTCTCCCACCACCACCACTCTTCGTTGCTTCTTGGCTGTACTTTTTGCTGTCACTTGTTGCTGTGTGCCCTTTTCTTTTTTGCTTGCTGGTATTGCTTCATTCTTAGGTGTGCCATCTTCATCCTCTACAAAGATTTGATATCGGTTCTTCAGTTGTGTGGTTGGTGATTTCTCCATGGTCTTCTTGCTTCTTTTGGTCACATGCTTCCACTCATCTGCTTTTGGAGGTTCTCTGACACTTTTTGCACCTTCTGTGACCAGTAGAGATGCTTCTGTTCTGTCTAGAAAGTCTTCATTCTCTTTGATGAGTTTCAAAGTTGCTATTCTTTCTTCTAGACCCCGCACCTTTTCTTCTAAAAGGGCCACTAGTCTACACTTCTGACAGGTGAAATTGGATTCTTCTTCTGGTCGATCTGTGAACATGTAGCACATGCTGCAGCTCACCATGTAGGTTGTCACATCTGCCATGTTGCTCCTAGATCCTGCTGACTTGCTGTGTGTTTTCCTTCTTGTGTAATCTACTCAGCCAAGCTCTCTTGCAATAAGGTCCTACAGGCAAAAAAGCTGGTCCCGGCTGTACCCAATGATCTTCTAGCTTAGGGAGACTTCGCTTCTCCCAGAAGGCACCTGGAATATGCAAATTAGCCTCCTGAAGCTTGAATCCCTGGTTTGGTGATGCTTTCGAAGCAGCTGGTCCCGGCTGTACCCAACGATCTTCTAGCTTAGGGAGACTTCGCTTCTCCCAGAAGGCACCTGGAATATGCAAATTAGCCTCCTGAAGCTTGAATCCCTGGTTTGGTGATGCTTTCGAAGCAGCTGGTCCCGGCTGTACCCAACGATCTTCTAGCTTAGGAAGACTTCGCTTCTCCCAGAAGGCACCTGGAATATGCAAATTAGCCTCCTGAAGCTTGAATCCCTGGTTTGGTGATGCTTTCGAAGCAGCTGGTCCCGGCTGTACCCAACGATCTTCTAGCTTAGGGAGACTTCGCTTCTCCCAGAAGGCACCTGGAATATGCAAATTAGCCTCCTGAAGCTTGAATCCCTGGTTTGGTGATGCTTTCGAAGCAGCTGGTCCCGGCTGTACCCAACGATCTTCTAGCTTAGGGAGACTTCGCTTCTCCCAGAAGGCACCTGGAATATGCAAATTAGCCTCCTGAAGCTTGAATCCCTGGTTTGGTGATGCTTTCGAAGCAGCTGGTCCCGGCTGTACCCAACGATCTTCTAGCTTAGGGAGACTTCGCTTCTCCCAGAAGGCACCTGGAATATGCAAATTAGCCTCCTGAAGCTTGAATCCCTGGTTTGGTGATGCTTTCGAAGCAGCTGGTCCCGGCTGTACCCAACGATCTTCTAGCTTAGGGAGACTTCGCTTCTCCCAGAAGGCACCTGGAATATGCAAATTAGCCTCCTGAAGCTTGAATCCCTGGTTTGGTGATGCTTTCGAAGCAGCTGGTCCCGGCTGTACCCAACGATCTTCTAGCTTAGGGAGACTTCGCTTCTCCCAGAAGGCACCTGGAATATGCAAATTAGCCTCCTGAAGCTTGAATCCCTGGTTTGGTGATGCTTTCGAAGCAGCTGGTCCCGGCTGTACCCAACGATCTTCTAGCTTAGGGAGACTTCGCTTCTCCCAGAAGGCACCTGGAATATGCAAATTAGCCTCCTGAAGCTTGAATCCCTGGTTTGGTGATGCTTTCGAAGCAGCTGGTCCCGGCTGTACCCAACGATCTTCTAGCTTAGGGAGACTTCGCTTCTCCCAGAAGGCACCTGGAATATGCAAATTAGCCTCCTGAAGCTTGAATCCCTGGTTTGGTGATGCTTTCGAAGCAGCTGGTCCCGGCTGTACCCAACGATCTTCTAGCTTAGGGAGACTTCGCTTCTCCCAGAAGGCACCTGGAATATGCAAATTAGCCTCCTGAAGCTTGAATCCCTGGTTTGGTGATGCTTTCGAAGCAGCTGGTCCCGGCTGTACCCAACGATCTTCTAGCTTAGGGAGACTTCGCTTCTCCCAGAAGGCACCTGGAATATGCAAATTAGCCTCCTGAAGCTTGAATCCCTGGTTTGGTGATGCTTTCGAAGCAGCTGGTCCCGGCTGTACCCAACGATCTTCTAGCTTAGGGAGACTTCGCTTCTCCCAGAAGGCACCTGGAATATGCAAATTAGCCTCCTGAAGCTTGAATCCCTGGTTTGGTGATGCTTTCGAAGCAGCTGGTCCCGGCTGTACCCAACGATCTTCTAGCTTAGGGAGACTTCGCTTCTCCCAGAAGGCACCTGGAATATGCAAATTAGCCTCCTGAAGCTTGAATCCCTGGTTTGGTGATGCTTTCGAAGCAGCTGGTCCCGGCTGTACCCAATGATCTTCTAGCTTAGGGAGACTTCGCTTCTCCCAGAAGGCACCTGGAATATGCAAATTAGCCTCCTGAAGCTTGAATCCCTGGTTTGGTGATGCTTTCGAAGCAGCTGGTCCCGGCTGTACCCAACGATCTTCTAGCTTAGGGAGACTTCGCTTCTCCCAGAAGGCACCTGGAATATGCAAATTAGCCTCCTGAAGCTTGAATCCCTGGTTTGGTGATGCTTTCGAAGCAGCTGGTCCCGGCTGTACCCAACGATCTTCTAGCTTAGGGAGACTTCGCTTCTCCCAGAAGGCACCTGGAATATGCAAATTAGCCTCCTGAAGCTTGAATCCCTGGTTTGGTGATGCTTTCGAAGCAGCTGGTCCCGGCTGTACCCAACGATCTTCTAGCTTAGGGAGACTTCGCTTCTCCCAGAAGGCACCTGGAATATGCAAATTAGCCTCCTGAAGCTTGAATCCCTGGTTTGGGATGTAACCTGGATATTTGTCCAAGCTATAAATCATTTCTTTATTATTCTAATGACTATTGTTTTGTGGTATTGCATTAGTATTAGAGAGGGAAAAAATAAGTGCATTTACAAACATTTTAACTATTTAAGAGATTGATGATTTATAGCAAATGTGGAAGGCTATATCCATTTTTTTATGATTCATTAATAACATGGTTCTTTTAGATAATAGCTCCTTTAACAATGAGCTTTAGAGGGTTTTTTCATTAAATACATATAAAGTGTAACCTTTTCAGAGTAAACGGTCATGTTTATACATGAGGAAAACCACAATTTCTGGCCATTTTTTGACTTGCATCCTACAATGTTCACTAGTGCTTCCGTCAGCAGGTTCTATCTCTGAATTTCAGTTATCTCTGAAAAGTACATTACAGATCAAAAGTTTGGACACACCTTCTCTTTTAAATATTTTTCTGTATTTTCATGACTATGAAAATTGTAGATTCACACTGAAGGCATCAAAACTATGAATTAACACATGTGGAATTATATACTTAACAAAAAAGTGTGAAACAACTGAAATTATGTCTTATATTCTAGGTTCTTCAAAGTTGCAACCTTTTGCTTTGATGACTGCTTTGCACACTCTTGGCATTTTCTTGATGAACTTCAAGAGGTAGTCACCAGGGAATGGTTTTCACTTCACAGGTGTGCCCTGTCAGGTTTAATAAGTGGGATTTATTGCCTTATAAATGGGGTTGGGACCATTAGTTGTGTTGTGCAGAAGTCTGGTGAATACACAGCTGATAGTCCTACTGAATAGACTGTTAGAATTCGTATTATGGCAAGAAAAAGCAGCTAAGTTAAGAAAAACGAGTGGCCATCATTACTTTAAGAAATGAAGGTCAGTCAGCCTGAAAAATTGGGAAAACTTTTAAAGTGTCCCCAAGTGCAGTGGCAAAAACCATCAAGTGCTACAAAGAAACTGGCTCACATGAGGACCGCCCCAGGAAAGGAAGACCAAGAGTCACCTCTGCTTCTGAGGATAAGTTTATCCGAGTCACCAGCCTCAGAAATCGCAGGTTAACAACAGCTTGGATTAGAGACCAGGTCAATACCACACAGAGTTCTAGCAGCAGACACATCTCTAGAACTGTTAAGAGGAGACTTTGTGCAGCAGGCCTTCATGGTAAAATAGTTGCTAGGAAACCACTGCTAAGGACAGGCAACAAGCAGAAGAGACTTGTTTGGGCTAAAGAACCCAAGTAATGCACATTAGACCAGTGGAAATCTGTGCTTTTGTCTTATGAGTCCAAATTTGAGATCTTTGGTTCCAACCACCGTGTTTTTGTGCAACGCAGAAAAGGTGAACGGATGGACTCTACATGTCTGGTTCCCATCGTGAAGCATGGAGGAGGAGGTATGGGGGTGCTTTGCTGATGACACTGGGGATTTATTCAAAATTGAAGGCATCCTGAACCAGTATGGCTACCACAGCATCTTTCAGCGGCATGCTATTCCATCCAGTTTGCGTTTAGTTGGACCATCATTTATTTTTCAACAGGACAATGACCCCAAACACACCTCCACGCTGTGTAAGGGCTATTTAACAAAGAAGGAGAGTAATAGGGTGATACGCCAGATGACCTGGCCCCCACAATCACCAGACCTGAACCCAATCGAGATGGTTTGGGGTGAGCTGGACCGCAGAGTGAAGGCAAAAGGGCCAACAAGTGCTAAGCATCTCTGGGAACTCCTTCAAGATTGTTGGAAGACTATTCCCGGTGACTACCTCTTGAGCTCATCAAGAGAATGCCAAGAGTGTGCAGAGCAGTCATCAAAGCAAAAGGTGGCTACTTTGAAGAACCTAGAATATAAGACAGATTTTCAGTTGTTTCACACTTTTTTGTTAAGTATATAATTCCACATGTGTTAATTCATAGTTTTGATGTCTTCGGTGTGAATGTAAAATTTTCATAGTCATGAAATACAGAAAAACCTTTAAATGAGGTGTGCCCAAACTTTTGGTTTGTACTGTATATGCAGAATATGTTTAGTATACACAGCATGAAGGGAAAGATGTATTTTTTCTATGTGCAGCACACAAAAGCAGCAGCAACAGTATCAATTACATTATACAACAATACTGAGCTGTGTGGCTGTGAATCTAGTACTGGACTGCACAGCAGTTGCTTTAAATGGAATCTGTCACCTAATTTTGGCCATATTAGCTGCAGCCACCGCCATCTACCCTGACAGTTTGTCTTACTTTGACCAAGAACTTTAGCTTTTTTTCAGTATTCATGGTACATTTAGGAGTCCGGGACGGGGGAAGAGGGGAGTTTATAAGTGGAAATCTGAATTCTCTGAAAAGATATGTCAAATTTTCTTATATTGACCTATATTATTGATTTACCCTGAGTTTGATGAGACAACAATGACTATTTATCATCTACTAGATGGTGGCCCGATTCTAACGTATCGGGTATTCTAGAATGTGTAGGTAGTATATAGCACAGGCTATGTACTATATTGCATAGTGACTTAGTATATAACACAACCGACGTAGTATATAACAGAGCTATGTAGTATGTAACACAGTGTACATAGTACATAGCAGAGGTACGTAGTATATAACACAGCCACGTAGTATATAACATAGCCATGTAGTGTATTGCACAGCTACGTAGTGTATTGGACAGGCACGTAGTATATTGGTCAGCCACGTAGTATATAGCAGAACCATGTAGTATATAACATAGCCACATCGTATAACATAGTATATTGCACTGCCACGTAGTATATAACAGAGCCACGTAGTATACTGCACAGTCGACTTAGTATATAACAGAACTGACACAGCCACATAGTATATTGCACAGCTACGTAGTATATAGCACAGAGCACGTAGTATATTGGACAGTCACTGTTATGGCTGGCAATCAGGCAACACAGCGTGCAGTAATCAGCGCACATACAGAGATCTGGCAATAACCAAAAACAATAGGACGAGCTCTGAGACGTGGAATCTCTGTAGACTGCAGTACCTGATCTATCCTCACACAACTATAAGCAGCAGTGGATTGCGCCTAACAACTACCTATGCAACTCGGCACTGCCTGAGGAGCTGACTAGCCTGAAGATAGAAATACAAGCCTGACTTACCTCAGAGAAATACCCCAAAGGAATAGGCAGCCCCCCACATATAATGACTGTTAGCAAGATGAAAAGACAAACGTAGGAATGAAATAGATTCAGCAAAGTGAGGCCCGATATTCTAGACAGAGCGAGGATAGCAAAGAGAACTATGCAGTCTACAAAAAAGCCTAAAACGAAAACCACGCAAAGGGGCAAAAAGACCCACCGTGCCGAACTAACAGCACGGCGGTGCACCCCTTTGCTTCTCAGAGCTTCCAGCAAAAGACAATAGCAAGCTGGACAGAAAAAAACAAAAAACAAACTAGAAGCACTTATCTAGCAGAGCAGCAGGCCCAAGGAAAGATGCAGTAGCTCAGATCCAACACTGGAACATTGACAAGGAGCAAGGAAGACAGACTCAGGTGGAGCTAAATAGCAAGGCAGCCAACGAGCTCACCAAAACACCTGAGGGAGGAAGCCCAGAGACTGCAATACCACTTGTGACCACAGAAGTGAACTCAGCCACAGAATTCACAACAAGTCACATTGTGTATTGCACAGTCACGTTGTGTATTGCCCAGCGACATAGTATATAGAATAGAGATGTAGTATATAACAGAGACCACGAAGTATGTAACACAGCCCACGTAGTACATAGCAATGTGGGCACTATATGCGTGGTTAAAAAAGACTTAAAATAAAAAATAAACATGTACTCACCTTCCGAGGGCCCCTTGAAGTTCTGGTGCCTGTGTGCGGTGTTCGCGGTAGCTTCCGGTCCCAGGGTTGGTATGAGCGCAGGACCTGTGATGACATTGTGGTCATATGACCGTAACATCATGGCAGGTCCTTCTCGCATAGCATCCTTGGCACCGGAACCTGCCGCTTGCACTGCCGAGGACAGCAGGCGACGTCGGAGGGTGAGAAATTTTTTTTTTAAATTATTATTTTTAACATTAGATCGTTTTACTATTGATGCTGCATATGCAGCATCAATAGTAAAAGGTTGGTCACACAGGGTTAATAGCTGCGTTAACAGAGTGCATTACACCGCGGTCCGTTAACTCTGGCATTAACCCTGTGTGACCGGTCAGCGCTGACTGCAGGGCAGTAAAGCAGCGGCCATTTCATTGCCAGACTCTGGCCATTGATGATTGGTCGTGACAATGGTCATGGGCATTTTGCCACGACCAATCAGCGACTTGGATTTCCATGACAGACAGAGGCCGCGACCAATGAATATCCGTGACAGACAGACAGAAAGACAGACAGGCAGAAGTGACCCTTAGAAAATTATATAGTAGATTCACAGGATAATTGCTGGGTCCCTCACAGATCCCAATAACAAAGGTCCCAAATCCAATGTGTGGATGGAGTGGTGGTGCACATGCTTTACTAATGCTTTGTTAATTTTTATAGGTTTAATAAAAATACTAGTTCTATCAGTCCCTTTGTCAGGTATTTGCCACACCACTTAATTCTCACAGGGGAGCTCTCGTCTAAGGATCAATGAGAGTCTTAACGGTCTAACCCCATGCGGTGTTGCTATGAGTGTGTCATGAGTAGGAGAAGAGGGTTGCATTGACAATCCAACACAATGAACAGCACTTTGAACATATTTTATAAGTGGTTATAAACTTGTAAATAACTCATGAAATAAAGTTATGTTAAAACCAAGCACACCACTGTTTTTCTTGTGAAATTCTCAATAAGTTTGATGGGTCACATGACCCTCTTCCCATTGGAAAAATAAAGTTGGATCCAAAATGGCCGACTTCAAAATGGCTGCCATGGTCACCACACATCTTGAAAGTTTCCCCCTCCCATATACTAATGTGGCACAAATAGGAAGTTGACATCACCAACCATTCCCATTTTATTTAGGTGTATCCAGATAAATGGCTCACCCTGTAGATAAGAAATTTAATTAGTGGGAAAAACCATGACCTTTAGTCTGGCACAACGTTGTGTCTTTCTACACCTAAGTGTAGTATCTGAGAATTTTTTTTCTTCAGCTACTTCTGGACTGCCCGTAGATTACGAACATCAAGGAAGTCCACACTTTACTCTGCACCAATGTTCTAAAATGTCATTACAGTGTAAGCAGCTTACAAGAGATCTCTCCCCTGTGGGCAGGGAGGTGAGTCGGCTGTCAGACACAGCCAGACTCCCCAAAAGAAGTTAAATATGATTTATTACTATGTTTACCTTCTCGACCTTTGCATATACAAGCTGAACGAGCACTTGTGTGTTCATATTAGGAAGGAAAGATTGTGGCAACCACAAGAATGCGACACTGTGATCCAGGATGTAAATGCAGAAAAGTCTTTATTGGAACATATAATGGAACTGTGTTCATATTAGGAAGCACTCAAAGTGCTTGTTCCTCTAGACCCAGAAGTCATGTGATAACTGGGTGTAAGGATGAAACAGGAGCAGCTGAGTCTCTTATGTGACATTGTCAGGTCTGTAAAGCAGTCAGGAGGCTTCATTTTTCCTGTAAGTAGGGTTAGACAAGCCCCAGCAATAAAATAATCCCAAAGGTCTTTTAAAACCTCAAGGGTCCACAGTGTGAAATAAATTAACAAAAGAAATGAAACAAAGCAAAAATAAATTAGAAAAAAGCATAATAAAGTACAACAAAAAATAAGATACTGTTACTCTAAATTGCAGTTTAAAAAACATGTCAAATATGAAAATATAACTTCTACTAAAGGGGAAACTCTATTTATTTATTTTTTTTAGCAGTCCTTTGCGGTCATAGATATAAAAAAAGAAAAATACACATATTTCTTAATATTTTTACATTTTCCCCGATATCAGAAAAAAAGGAATTTAAAAATGACATAAAAACTAAGAATCATGTATTGCAAAAAAAGGCAAAATTATTTAAATATCTAAACAAAGCAGAGCTATTAAAATTGTATGTATGATAAAACCAGAAAATATGCTTGGTCAGTAAAGGGGTAAATTGGCCCAGTTCCAAACTGGTTAATAATTAATATCTATGTGGTAAGAATATGGTTCCATCCAGGTACTTGTATGTTTGAGGTCATTTCTCATCTTATTATATCAATCTTGTCCAACTGTAAAACCTCTAATATCAAAACAATGAAGGGCAATTAGGGTCTAAACGGACCAGAGAATGGATTTCTCTAGAGAATGAAGGGATGATTATGAGATTAGGTATTATAAAAAGTATGATGCAACTACATAGTTTGATCTAATTTATCTTTGATTTTCAAAGGTATATTGAAATATAGGCAGGTCACACCAATGCTGTGAAGCCAACGCATCAAAATGTTCCTCCTTCAATTGCTGACATGTCCACGGTTAGGCAAAGTTCACAGCTGCATTTTGAATTAATACACTGGAAGGATTAATCAAATTATAGACTCAAACTGTGCTTCATGGGCTTTATTGACAAGCATGGTGGTCCATTAGTTTTCAACCTGGTTTCCATCATTTTACCTAAAAATGAGTGCAGCTGACTGCGTTTTTTCTCCCTGTAGAAACTAAAGATTCAGAGAAAGATCACCCTAATGTAAATTTGAACGACTTAGTTATGAGTATAGTCCCAACTGAAAATTGGAAATTTACAGTCCACAGCAAAGGTTTTGCAGATCAAAATATGCTGATATGCAATACTAAAAAGTTGAGCATTTGGACATTTATATTATAAAGAATTATGAAAATTATTAATCATTTATATTTGGTAAATCAGTTGAGTAAAATCTGCTAAACGTTTGTAGCATGTCTTGTTACTTCTCACAAGAAGAGCAGAAGATGGGGCCAAAATTATGATCTGCTAACATGGAAATGTGATAGAGGCAATATGTTTCATGCAAAATTTCACTATGTAAAATGATAATTTCACCATTATACTATATATTTAAGCACTAATAATTTTACACATCGATATAACCACAGCAAAGGTGGTGGTAAAACCCCTTGATAGCAGTGATGAATGGAGCTTGGCCACTTCCAGGTCCTGTGAAACAGCTTCTCTGCATAATGAGTAGGGCCCCTAATGTTACCCTAACAAAGTATTGCCCATTACTGACCCAATGTTTAGCACTCAGCGGGTTTAATCATTGTAGGGAATAGTGAAATTCCGATAGCACACTAAATATTTGTGTTCTATTATGATGTACAGGACTTCAGCGCTGATTGCTAGCATATGCTTAGCTGAGACTCATGCTGCGATGTGCTATACAATAAACTTAACCTTTATTCCCAAACCGCCGGGAAATACATGCTTTCACATGCTTGCGCACTGACTCCTTTCAGAACAGCTCTGGGTTTTAGTGCCATTGTTGCAAGCAGACAGATTGATATACATTTGTTTCTTTTCTCTCCATGAAAGAATGTTGTATTCTCAGCGCGAGGCATGAAGGCCAATAACATTTCAGCATCTGCAATTCGAAAATCTGTAGCATGGTCAAGTGTCATCCATCACTGGCGGAATGTTGGATGACATCGCAGATGGAGGTGTTTGTCATTTAGGGGCAGCTTAGTTTCAGATCTGCCACTTATTGTGGAGTAGTTGCACTTTATTTCAAGATGTAGATTTTATAACATATACACAGGTCACGCTATTTTTGTTTGTTTTTTTGTCACACAGATCTACATTTAAATAATCTTCCATTCGATATACAGGGGATTAACAAGTAATTCTTCAGCACAATCCACCTGAATAATAAAGGCTACAAGGAAAGCTAAAATTTTGTCCGTTGTAATATCATGTTAATGGCTGTTGGACACATTTGACATGGAAATAAATATATATGTTTTCATATATTGGTGGTTACCTTGAGTTAAAACTAATGCAATAATTC
Organism: Ranitomeya imitator; assembly: GCF_032444005.1. Taxonomy (NCBI): domain Eukaryota; kingdom Metazoa; phylum Chordata; class Amphibia; order Anura; family Dendrobatidae; genus Ranitomeya; species Ranitomeya imitator. The sequence goes on from NC_091285.1 coordinate 471,766,638, forward strand.
TCATTCTGAATTCTTGATACATTACTTAGTTTTCCAACCCTCTGATATGCACTTTGGGAATATTCCTTACTGTAATACATGCTGGATTTGAGATCAGTGTATATCCATGGTGCTGCATTTTTTAATTGATTTCATGTTTCAGAAGATATCTTTATTGTACTTATTGTCTCTTTTTGTCTTCTAATGTGCTTTTTCCTTGTTGATAGACTTTTTCATCTGCTCTCCTAAATGCTTCAGATATCGAGTGGACATTAGTGATGAGCGAGTATGCTCATTGCTCGGGTGGTCTCCGAGTATTTGTAACTGCTCAGAGATTTAGTTTTCGTTGCCTCAGTTGCATAATTTACAGCTGATAGACAAACTGAATACATGTGGGGATTCCCTAGCAACCAGGCAACCCTCACATGTACTCAGGCTGGCCAGCAGCCGTAAATCATGCAGCTGCGTCAACAAAAAATAAATCTCCGTGCACTTACAAACACTCGGAGACCAACCGAGTGTGCTCGGGAAACCCGAGCAATGAGTACACTCGCTCATCACTAGTGGACATCTCTCTCCACTTCAGATTTCCTGCTTTCTCTAACACTGAGAGAAGGGAGCTGGGTGCAGAGAATTTTCAGGACCATTATCTCAGGAGGATTAATTTTTTTTTTCCAGATTACTTAGCAATAAAAATAAAGAGGACTTAGAGACACTACAGCAGCAATATGGTAGCTTGTTTTGGATGAAAATTATTTAGAAAGTTGTTTAATTTTGCAGCTGGGAAGGAAATGATAAATAAAAAAAGTGTACACTTTTTTAATGTAAGAGAGAATCCTAAAACTGATAATAAATAATATCATATACATGTAAGGAAGTGAAGGTGCTTACGCCCCCCTTGAAGATATAATATTGTTATATACTGCATTTCACTGTTTAAATACCCTCTCTTAGTACATCTTCACCCATCCCCTGTAGACTGTGAGCCATCACAGGCATTGTCCTCTCTCCTTCTGTACCTATTAGTGCCTTGCTTTTGCTCATGTTTATTGTACTTGTCTATATTTGCACCCTTTTCACACGTAAAGCACCATGGAATAAATGGCGCTATAAAAATGTATAATAATAATAATAATAATAAATGGGATTTTAGTTGTTTGACAATCTGCATGCAACTAGTTGGGAAATAGATAGAGCTAATAGTTGGGATTAGCCCAAAATGGGAGAAGCTGTGTGGGGAAACAGAAGCCAACTTCCTGATAGTGGGTCAAATAGAGCCTAGCATTCAGTAGTGTAAGACCTAAAGTCTGACAGTTGGCAGACTGAATTGCTAGCAACACTGTGTTGTGTGTGAAAAGAGTAGACATCAGATATTAAGTCCTAAAGATCAAGAAACGTAATGAGACAGTTGACAGATTGGAACCCAGTCCAGGAAGGCAATTTAAATGGTGCGGAACTTTGCCCACGAGGCAAGAGTAACTTAAAAGGGATTGCAAGTGGAGAAGGAATTGTGTCAGCAGGATGCTTGTGAACAGTTGTCTAAGGAAGAATGGAATGGAAACTTGATTGTATATGTTGAAAGAACGCAATGGTCACCATTTTGGGACTTAAATTGTCCTACGGAGAACAGTGCACTTTCAAGGTTCTAGAGGGGAGTCATAGCAATGTACTTCAAGCAGCGGGGTCCGCATTAGTCAGTTGGGAACTGACAGGAGCTGGGATGATATCTCCCATAAATGTTTGCTGGATTGTCATGAGATACAAGAGTATGAAGTGCAAGGGAAATGAAGTGTCGATAAATGTAATTGAGAAGTGCCCATGTCTGCTTAGTGCAAGAGAAACATTTGAGAAGAAATATGTCTATTATCTAATGTACAAAATTCTTACCAAGTTCAAGTTTAATAAAAAGTTTACTTACGGACTTTAGTCTTTCTCGCTCATCCTTGTAAAAAGCTGATTTATCAGTCTTCCATCACTGGTGCTTGGTGCCATTACAAAATAAGCTTAAATGTGAATAGCTGCAAAGTGAACCTTATATCTAAACTAGGATACACTTTATATCCTGCTGTAACAAATATAAATGATTAAAGTATTGAATTATTGCCTGACCTGACTTAGCAATCATACATTCCCTGAAAATCACCTTGAATAGATATTCCTCAGCTGCTAAGTTCTTCATGGTCTTGGAGGAGCACCACACCCCATTATAGCCCTCATTATTATGATTAATTTTGAATAGTATGTAATTGCTGTGGGTCTAGCTCCTAAAATGTATTAGTTGTTATTGAAATTAATTTAATATTTGGTCATTATGGATCTGGAGTCTGAAGTAATTTGCTCTTGGATGATTTGCACATACCGTACTTAAATAGAATCATCAATTACCGTACAAAGACAATCTAAAGTAATGATTTGCAGACAACTGCTATATAAAAGAGACTCAATGTTGCATATTGGAAACCTAAAAGAACATGGTGTAAGTCTTATGATATGAATCAAACAGGACACATAATCATCTGCTACACCACCCAAGAATGGAGGTGTCATCTTTGTTCTTCAGTGAATAATCATGGAATGTTAAACCATGTATTTCTTAGAAATTCCCATGATTTTCTTTGTTTTCATTTTTATTTGCCCAAATACGATGAATAAATTCCCACACCATGTGTTGCTCTTGGTGCTCTACACTAAGATCAGTGGGACATCATTGTAGAATTGTAATCAGAGATTAGGAAACATGCTTATGTAATACTGTTTTAGGGAAATCATTCAGTACATCTACAGTGGTGCACAATTATTTGGTGAGTATTTTGATCACATCATAATTTTTATGCAGATTTTCCAACTCCAAGGTATAAACTTGAATGTTTATTAGATGAAGCTGATCAGGTGATGTGTGTTTGTGTAATGAGTCAGGGAGAGGCCAAAGGCTACAACAGCATTTATCGAGGTGTGCAGAATTATTAGGCAGCTTGTTTTCCTCAGGAAAAATGAGCCAAAAGAAAATATTCAACTAACTCCGAAAAGTCTAAAATTGTTACATGTCTTACAGAAGGATGCAGCACTATTAAAATTGTTAAGATATTGGGATGTGATCACAGAACCAACAAAAGTTTTGTTTCAAATAGTCAGCAGAGTAGAAAAAAGCATGTTGAGAAAGAAAGACAAACTTTAGCGGCCAAAGATTTGACAAGAATAAAACTTAAACTGACCAGGACCCCGTTATCCTCCAGTACTGTCATATTCGAGAACTGCGACCTCCCTGGAGCATCCAGAAGTACAGGCTATTGAATGCTTAGAGACATGGCCAAGGTAAGGAAGGCTGAAACCCGTCAACTGCTGAACAAGACACAGAAGATGAAACAACAAGACTAGGCCAAAAAAATATCTGAAGACAGATTTTTCAAAGGTTTTATGGTCTTATGATAAACGACTTACTTTTGACAGGCCGCATAGATGGGCCTGTGGCTGGATAAGTGATGGACACAGATCTCTACTTCAACTCAGAAGATGGCAAGATGAAGGAGGGTTACTGCTATGGGCTGACATTATTAAACATGAGTTAATTGGACCTTTTAAAGTTGAAAATGGACTCAAAATCAACTCCCAAAATCAACTACTGCCAGTTTTTAGAAGACATTTTCCGTCAATCCGGAAAAAGTGTGCATCTTTTAAGAAAACGATTCTTTTTAAGCAGAACAATTGATCCCATTGCGTGTACGCCACTGCTTGGCTGACAGTAAAGGCCTTAAAGATGAAAGAATAATGGCATGAACCCCTTTGTCATTTGACCAAAATCCTATTGAGAACTTGTGAGCCCTTCCAAATAAGAGATTTACTGTAAAGGAAAACAGTACACCTCTATGAACAGTGTCTGGGAGGCTGTGGTTGATGCTGCCCTAATAAGTTGACTGTCATGAGTTAAAAAAAAGTGAGGGACTCCATGGATGGAATGCTAATGGCTATTATTGAGAAGAATGGTGGCAATATTGGTCACTGGTTCTTTTTTATACTGTATGTAAGACATGTATTTTTGTACATTTTTAGTTGTTTTGTTATAATTCTAACTTTTACAGATTAAAATAAACAATTAAGATGAAAAAATAGATTTTTGCAAACTAAACTGAGGTAAATAACACAGTTTCAGAAATTTATAAAAAAAATCCATCATGAATAAACACCTTTTTTGATTATATCTAAGCCATGGCCCTAATAGTTATGGATATAAACTTAGTTTCTAGGAGCATAAAGGAACAAACTCCACTATCCCAAATGCCCATGTTTGTATGAAAGTGACTACACTATCCCAATAATGTAGTTGCCTTGTTGTGAAATGTTAATATATAGCTAAGAATCTGCGTATACTTGGATAAGTGTAATACTGTAATGTAATGTTGGCCATATTAAAAAAGTGAAATGTCAAGCATATTCTCCTTTCTTTCATGTGAGATCACTACTGTATGTGCAGTAGAAGACCAGGTACAAAAAAATAGAAAAAGTATAAATTCAGCTCACTACTTATGTGTTAGAGATAAGTATTGCAGGAGACGTCTGTGGTCTAGGTTTGGTCCATGGAGTATGTACTGGTCTGGCTTTTAGGTCATATAGTTTTCTGTGGTCCAAAAGGTGATGTTCAGCAGCACCAAGGGAAAGCAATGAAGACTTAACCTTTAATCAGATGGGATAAAAAAATTTGGAAGAAGGTACACGTATTACATAAGAAAATTGTAGCGTTGGCATCTCTGCCTCCTGCCCCCCTCCTCTGCCTCCTCCTTCCAGGTCTACAGCTTCCCGAGGTACGCACATTGCATGCAGATCTCTGGGTACTGTGCTTAGTCTGTGTGCTTTCACACTTCCTCTCTCTTAAATTGGCCATGTGCGTCCTCCTAAAGTTTCCCCAGCAAATTGCTGGAGGATACTTACTATTTAAGGCACTTCTGTTATGACCTGGTGGTTAGGACAATAATGGACCTGGTGGTTAAGAGCACACGGAATGACCTGATAGTTACTAATAATACAGAACAAGCTCTGAGACGTGGGAACTCTGCTGACCGCAATCCCTAATCCTATCACACGCACTAGAAATAGCCGTGGATTGCTCCTAACGCTCCCTATGCAACTCGTCACAGCCTAAGGAACTAGCTAGCCCTAAAGATAGAAAAATAAAGCCTACCTTGCCTCAGAGAAATTCCCCGAAGGAAAAGGAAGCCCCCCACATATAATGACTGTGAGTTAAGATGAAAATTACAAACACAGAGATGAAATAGATTTAGCAAAGTGAGGCCCGACTAACTGAACTGACAGAGGATAGGAAAGGTAACTTTGCGGTCAGCTCAAAAACTACAAAAAGACCACGCAGAGGGCGCAAAAAGACCCTCTGCACGTGCTCCCTCTGCGTCCCAGAGCTTCCAGCAAGCAAGACAAAAATCAAAATAGCAAGCTGGACAGAAAAATAGCAAACAGAGAAAAACAAGCAGGAACTTAGCTTCTGCTGGGAAGACAGGTCACAAGAACAATCCAGGAGCGAACTAGACCAATACTGGAACATTGACAGGTGGCATGGAGCAATGATCTAAGTGGAGTTAAATAGAGCAGCCAGCTAACGAATTAACCTCGTCACCTGTGGAAGGAAACTCAGAAGCCGCAGCCCCACTCACAACCACCAGAGGAAGCCCATGGACAGAACCAGCCGAAGTACCATTCATGACCACAGGAGGGAGCTTGACAACAGAATTCACAACAGTACCCCCCCTTGAGGAGGGGTCACCGAACCCTCACCAGAGCCCCCAGGCCGACCAGGACGAGCCAAATGAAAGGCACGAACCAGATCGGCAGCATGAACATCAGAGGCAAAGACCCAGGAATTATCTTCCTGACCATAACCCTTCCACTTGACCAGGTACTGGAGTTTCCGTCTCGAAATACGAGAATCCAAAATCTTCTCCACCACATACTCCAACTGCCCCTCAACCAACACCGGGGCAGGAGGATCAACGGATGGAACCACAGGCGCCACGTATCTCCGCAACAATGACCTATGGAATACATTATGGATGGCAAAAGAAGCTGGAAGGGTCAAACGAAATGACACAGGATTGAGAACCTCAGAAATCTTATACGGACCAATGAAACGAGGCTTAAACTTAGGAGAGGAAACCATCATAGGAACATAATGAGACGACAACCAAACCAAATCCCCAACACGAAGTCGTGGACCCACACAGCGCCGGCGGTTAGCGAAACGTTGAGCCTTCTCCTGGGACAATGTCAAATTGTCCACCACATGAGTCCAAATCTGCTGCAACCTATCCACCACAGTATCTACACCAGGACAGTCCGAAGACTCAACCTGCCCTGAAGAGAAACAAGGATGGAAACCAGAATTGCAGAAAAACGGCGAAACCAAAGTAGCCGAGCTGGCCCGATTATTAAGGGCGAACTAAGCCAAAGGCAAAAAGGACACCCAATCATCCTGATCAGCAGAAACAAAGCATCTCAGATATGTTTCCAAAGTCTGATTAGTTCGTTCGGTTTGGCCATTTGTCTGAGGATGGAAAGCCGAGGAAAAAGACAAATCAATGCCCATCCTAGTACAAAAGGATCGCCAAAACCTCGAAACAAACTGAGAACCTCTGTCCGAAACGATGTTCTCCGGAATGCCATGTAAACGAACCACATGCTGGAAAAACAATGGCACCAAATCAGAGGAGGAAGGCAATTTAGACAAGGGTACCAAATGGACCGTCTTAGAGAAGCGATCACAAACCACCCAAATGACCGACATCTTTTGAGAGACAGGGAGATCCGAAATAAAATCCATAGAAATATACGTCCAGGGCCTCTTCGGGACCGGCAAGGGCAAAAGCAACCCACTGGTACGAGAACAGCAGGGCTTAGCCCGAGCACAAGTCCCACAGGACTGCACAAAAGAACGCACATCCCGCGACAAAGACGGCCACCAAAAGGATCAAGCCACCAAATCTCTGGTACCAAAGATTCGAGAATGACCAGCCAACACTGAACAATGAACCTCAGAGATAACTCTACTAGTCCATTTATCAGGGACAAACAGTTTCTCCGCTGGGCAACGGTCAGGTCTATCAGCCTGAAATTTTTGCAGCACCCGCCGCAAATCAGGGGAGATGGCAGACAAAATTACCCCCTCTTTGAGAATACCCGCTGGCTCAGGAACACCCGGAGAGTCGGGCACAAAACTCCTTGACAGGGCATCAGCCTTCACATTCTTAGAGCCCGGAAGGTACGAAACCACAAAATCAAAACGGGAGAAAAATAGCGACCAACGAGCCTGTCTAGGATTCAACCGTTTGGCAGACTCGAGATAAGTCAAATTCTTGTGATCCGTCAAGACCACCACGCGATTCTTGGCTCCTTCAAGCCAATGACGCCACTCCTCGAATGCCCACTTCATGGCCAACAACTCTCGATTGCCAACATCATAATTACGCTCAGCAGGCGAAAACTTTCTAGAAAAGAAGGCACATGGTTTCATCACCGAGCCATCAGAACTTCTTTGCGACAAAACAGCCCCTTCTCCAATCTCAGAAGCATCAACCTCGACCTGAAACGTAAGCGAAACATCTGGCTGGCACAACACAGGGGCAGAAGAAAAACGATGCTTCAACTCCTGAAAAGCTTCCACAGCCGCAGAAGACCAATTGACCACATCAGCACCCTTCTTGGTCAAATCAGTCAACGGTTTAGCAACACTAGAAAAATTACTGATGAAGCGATGATAAAAATTAGCAAAGCCCAGGAACTTTTGCAGACTCTTCACAGATGTCGGCTGAGTCCAATCATAAATGGCCTGGACTTTAACAGGGTCCATCTCGATAGTAGAAGGGGAAAAAATGAAGCCCAAAAATGAAACCTTCTGAACTCCAAAGAGACACTTTGACCCCTTCACAAACAAAGAATTTGCACGAAGGACCTGGAACACCATTCTGACCTGCTTCACGTGAGACTCCCAATCATCCGAGAAGACCAAAATATCATCCAAATATACAATCAGGACTTTATCCAGGTACTCTCGGAAGATGTCATGCATAAAGGACTGAAATACTGATGGAGCATTGGAAAGCCCGAATGGCATAACCAGGTACTCAAAATGGCCCTCGGGCGTATTAAATGCTGTTTTCCATTCATCGCCCTGTTTAATACGCACAAGATTATACGCACCACGAAGATCTATCTTGGTGAACCAACTAGCCCCCTTAATCCGAGCAAATAAATCAGACAGCAGCGGCAAAGGGTACTGAAATTTGACTGTGATCTTATTAAGAAGGCGGTAATCAATACAAGGTCTTAAAGAACCATCCTTCTTGGCCACAAAAAAGAAGCCTGCTCCCAATGGTGACGACGACGGGCGAATATGACCCTTCTCCAAGGATTCCTTTATATAACTCCGCATAGCGGTGTGTTCTGGCACAGATAAATTGAACAGTCGGCCCTTAGGAAACTTACTACCAGGAATCAAATTGATAGCACAATCGCAATCCCTATGAGGAGGTAGGGCACTGGATTTGGGCTCATCAAATACATCCCGGTAATCCGACAAAAACTCCGGGACTTCAGAAGGGGTGGATGACGAAATAGACAAAAAGGGAACATCACCATGTACCCCCTGACAACCCCAGCTGGACACAGACATAGATTTCCAATCCAATACTGGATTATGGACCTGTAGCCATGGCAACCCCAAAACGACCACATCATGCAGATTATGCAACACCAAAAAGCGAATATCCTCCTGATGTGCAGGAGCCATGCACATGGTCAATTGGGTCCAGTACTGAGGCTTATTCTTGGCCAAAGGCGTAGCATCAATTCCTCTCAATGGAATAGGATACTGCAAGGGCTCCAAGAAAAAACCACAGCGCCTAGCAAACTCCAAGTCCATCAAATTCAGGGCAGCGCCTGAATCCACAAATGCCATAACAGAATAGGATGACAAAGAGCAAATCAGAGTAACAGACAATAGAAATTTAGACTGTACCGTACCAATGGTGGGAGACCTAGCGAAATGCTTAGTGCGCTTAGGACAATCGGAGATAGCATGAGTGGAATCACCACAGTAAAAACACAGCCCATTCTGATGTCTGTGTTCTTGCCGTTCAGCTCTGGTCAAAGTCCTATCACATTGCATAGGCTCAGGTCTATGCTCAGATAGTACCGCCAAATGGTGCACAGCTTTACGCTCACGCAAGCGTCGATCGATCTGAATGGCCAAAGACATAGACTCATTCAGACCAGCAGGCATGGGAAATCCCACCATGACATCCTTAAGGGCTTCAGAGAGACCCTTTCTGAAAATTGCTGCCAGGGCACATTCATTCCACTGAGTGAGTACAGACCACTTCCTAAACTTCTGACAATATATCTCTACCTCATCCTGACCCTGACACAGAGCCAGCAAGATTTTCTCTGCCTGATCGACTGAATTTGGTTCATCATAAAGCAATCCAAGCGCCAGAAAAAACGCATCAACATCACGCAATGCCGGATCTCCTGGCGCAAGGGAAAATGCCCAGTCTTGAGGGTCGCCACGTAACAAAGAAATAATGATTTTCACTTGTTGAACAGGGCCACCTGAGGAGCGAGGTTTCAAAGCAAGAAACAATTTACAATTATTTTTGAAATTCAGAAACTTAGATCTATCCCCAAAAAACAAATCAGGAATTGGAATCCTAGGCTCCAACATCGGATTCTGAACCACAAAATCTTGAATGTTTTGTACCCTTGCAGTGAGATTATCCATACAAGAGGACAGACCTTGAATGTCCATATCTACACCTGTATCCTGAACCACCCAGAGGTAAAGGGGAAAAGAGAGACTAAACACACTGCAAAGAAAAAAAATGGTCTCAGAACTTCTCTTATCCCTCTATTGAGATGCATTAATACTTTGGGCCACCTGTACTGTTATGACCTGGTGGTTAGGACAATAATGGACCTGGTGGTTAAGAGCACACGGAATGACCTGATAGTTACTAATAATACAGAACAAGCTCTGAGACGTGGGAACTCTGCTGACCGCAATCCCTAATCCTATCACACACACTAGAAATAGCCATGGATTGCTCCTAACGCTCCCTATGCAACTTGTCACAGCCTAAGGAACTAGCTAGCCCTAAAGATAGAAAAATAAAGCCTACCTTGCCTCAGAGAAATTCCCCAAAGGAAAAGGCAGCCCCCCACATATAATGACTGTGAGTTAAGATGAAAATTACAAACACAGAGATGAAATAGATTTAGCAAAGTGAGGCCCGACTAACTGAACAGACAGAGGATAGGAAAGGTAACTTTGCGGTCAGCACAAAAACTACAAAAAGACCACGCAGAGGGTGCAAAAAGACCCTCCGCACCGACTCACGGTGCGGAGGCGCTCCCTCTGCGTCCCAGAGCTTCCAGCAAGCAAGACAAAAATCAAAATAGCAAGTTGGACAGAAAAATAGCAAACAGAGAAAAACAAGCAGGAACTTAGCTTCTGCTGGGAAGACAGGTCACAAGAACGATCCAGGAGCGAACTATACTAATACTGGAACATTGACAGGTGGCATGGAGCAATGATCTAAGTGGAGTTAAATAGAGCAGCCAGCTAACGAATTAACCTCGTCACCTGTGGAAGGAAACTCAGAAGCCGCAGCCCCACTCACAACCACCAGAAGAAGCCCATGGACAGAACCAGCCGAAGTACCATTCATGACCACAGGAGGGAGCTTGACAACAGAATTCACAACACCTCCTCCAGCAGGAGTTGCCTGTGTAACGTAAGTTTGTTTCCTAAAACAACATACCAGCCTGTTCCTCAGCCATGCCAGTTCTCTTCTGCTCATCAGCCAGTTCAAGTTCGTACATGCCAGTGCTCTTCTGTTTTTTAGCCAGTCAAGTACACACCAACCAGTGCTCTTCTGCTCATCAGCCAGTCCAGTCCGCACCTGCCAGTTCACTTCTGCTCATCAGCTGGTCCATGTCCGCATCTGCCAGTGATCTTCTGTTCTTAAGCTGGTCCAGTCTACACCTGACAGAGGTCATCTCTACGTCAGCCGATCGAGTTATAATCCATGGTTCCCATGTTCCTTCATTCCCAAGGTCAGTCCTGAAGTAGCACCTGGTCCACCACCTTCGTCCTGCCTGGGATCACGGCATGTGTCCATGGTTGGATTTGGTAAGGCACCTAGTCACAGCCCTCCAGGCTTTCCTTGGTTTACGGTACAGTGATTCCACCAACCAGCCTGCTACAAAATAATTCTTACATGTTTCAGGTAGAAAAAGCCTTAATCATAGCTATAACAATGATTAAGGGTTTTTCTACCCGAAACGCATAAGCATTATGGGTTTTCTTTTTTTAATTTGTGCACGTTCTCACAATTTTTTTTATCCTGTATGAATAAAGGCTAAGTTTTAACTGCTTTCCTTTGGTGCTGGAGAATATCCCATTTTGTACCATTGAGAGCAGTTGAAGACTTACTGATCTCTCCACAGTCTTCATGTTTGCTATCTCTGGATTTGATGTGGAAATAATATTTTTTGTACGAGCTTGTGAATTGGGAGCCAGTTCTATGATAGAATGAAAATATATATATATATATATATATATATACTAAATGGTGGCCCGATTCTAACGCACCGGGTATTCTAGAATATGTATAGTAGTATATAGCACAGCTCACATAGTATATAACACAGCCAACACAGTATATGACACAGCCCACGTAGTATATTACACAGCCACGTAGTATATTACCCAGCCACCTATTATATTGCACAGCCACATAGTATATAACACAGCCCACGTAGTATATTGCACAGCCACATAGTATATTGCACAGCCCACGTAGTATATAGCACAGCCATGTAGCACATAGCACAGCGATGTAGTATATTGTTCAGCCACGTGGTATATCACTCAGGACATATAACACAGCCAATGTAGTATATAGCACAGAGACGTAATATATAACACAGGCAACGCAGTATATAAGACAGCCCATGCATTATATAACACAGCACACGTAGTTTCTAACACAGCCCACGTAGTATATAGCAATATGGGCACCATATCCCTGTTAAAAAAAGAATTAAAATAAAAAATAGTTATATACTCACCTTCTGGCGGCCCCCGAATCCAGCCCAGGCGTTTAGGGATGCTCCTCGCGATGCTTCGGTTCCAAGAATGCATTGCGGCAATAATACGTGATGATGTAGTGGTCTTGCGAGACCGCTACGTCATTATCTCGCGAGACCGCTACGTGAGCTTGAGTCATTGCCGCAATGCATTCTTGGGACCGGAAAGGCGCCGGAAGGTGACTATAATGATTTTTTTTATGTATGTATGTACGTCGGGCTTAGCACAGCCACGTAGTATATAGCACAGCCACGTAGTATATATCACAGCCACGTAGTATATAACACAGCCACGTGGTATATAACACAGACAGCTACATGGTATATAACACAGACAGCTACGTAGTATATAGCACAGCCACGTAGCATATAGCAGCCACATAGTATATAGCAGCCACATACTATACAGCACAGCCCACGTAACACAGACAGCTGAGTAGTATATAGCACAGCCACATAGTATATAACACGCATCGGGTATTCTATAATATGTATGTACAGTTGTGGCCAAAAGTATTGACACCCCTGCAATTTTGTCAGATAATACTCAGTTTCTTCCTGAAAATGATTGCAAACACAAATTATTTGGTATTATTATCTTCATTTAATTTGTCTTAAATGAAAAAACACAAAAGAGAATGAAGTAAAAAGCAAAACATTGATCATTTCACACAAAACTCCAAAAATGGGCCAGACAAAAGTATTGGCACCCTCAGCCTAATACTTTGGTTGCACAACCTTTAGCCAAAATATCTGCGACCAACTGCTTCCGGTAACCATCAATGAGTTTCTTACAATGCTCTACTGGAATTTTAGACCATTCTTCTTTGGCAAACTGCTCCAGGTCCCTGATATTTGAAGGGTGCCTTCTCCAAACTGCCATTTTTAGATCTCTCCACAGGTGTTCTATGGGATTCAGGTCTGGACTCATTGCTGGCCACCTTAGAAGTCTCCAGTGCTTTCTCTCAAACCATTTTCTAGTGCTTTTTGAAGTGTGTTTTGGGTCATTGTCCTGCTGGAAGACCCATGACCTCTGAGGGAGACCCAGCTTTCTCACACTGGACCTACATTATGCTGCAAAATTTGTTGGTAGTCTTCAGACTTCATAATGCCATGCACACGGTCAAGTAGTCCAGTGCAAGAGGCAGCAAAGCAACCCCAAAACATCAGGGAACCTCCACCATGTTTGACTGTAGGGACCGTGTTCTTTTCTTTGAATGCCTCTTTTTTTCTCCTGTAAACTCTATGTTGATGCCTTTGCCCAAAAAGCTATACTTTTGTCTCATCAGACCAGAGAACATTCTTCCAAAACTTTTTTGGCTTTTTCAGGTTAGTTTTGGCAAACTCCAGCCTTGCTTTTTTATGCCTCGGGGAAAGAAGTGTGGGTCTTCCTGGGTCTCCTACCATACAGTCCCTTTTCATTCAGACGCTGACGGAGAGTATGGGTTGACACTGTTGTACCCTCGGACTGCGGGGCAGCTTGAACTTGTTTGGATGTTAGTCGAGGTTCTTTATCCAACATCCGCACAAATTCTGCGTTGAAATATCTTGTCAATTTTTCTTTTTCATCCACATCTAGGGAGGTTAGCCACAGTGCCATGGGCTTTAAACTTCTTGATGACACTGTGCATGGTAGACACAGGGACATTCAGGTCTTTGGAGATGGACTTGTAGCCTTGAGATTGCTCATGCTTCCTCCCAATTTGGTTTCTCAAGTCCTCAGACAGCTCTTTGGTCTTCTTTTTTTTCTCCATGCTCAATGTGGTACACACAAGGACACAGGACAGCGATTGAGTTAACTTTAAGCCATGTCAATTGGCTGCAAGTGTGATTTAGTTATTGGCAACACCTGTTAGGTGCCACAGGTAAGTTACAAGTGCTATTAATTACACATGACTTTTCGAACAGTGCCAATTCTTTTGTCCACCCCTTTTTTATGTTTGGTGTGGAATTATATCCAATTTGACTTTGGGACAATTCTTTTTGTGTTTTTTTCATTTAAGACAAATTAAATTAAGATAATACCAAAGAATTTGTGTTTGCAATCATTTTCAGGAAGAAACTGAGTATTATCTGACAGAATTGCAGGGGTGTCAATACTTTTGGCCACAACTGTATGTATGTACATCGCGCTTAGCACAGCCACCAGCCACGTAGTATATAAGACAGCCAGATAGTATATAGCACAGCCACATAGTATATAGCAGCCACGTAGTATATAGCACAGCCCACGTAATATATAGCAGCCAGGCAGTATATAACACAGCCCACATAATATATAGCACAGCCCACATAGTATATAACATGCATCGGGTATTCTAGAATATGTATGTATGTATGTACGTCGCACTTAGCACAGCCACATAGTATATAGCACAGCCACGTAGTATATAGCACAGCCACGTAGTATATAGCACAGCCACGTAGTATATAGCAGCCACGTAGTATATAGCAGCCACATATTATATAGCAGCCACATAGTATATACCACAGCCCACGTAACACAGACAGCCACATAGTATATAGCACAGCCACATAGTATATAGCAGCCACATAGTATATAGCACAGCCCATGTAATATATAGCACAGTCCACACAGTATACACCAGCCAGGCAGTATGTAACAGCCCACGTAATATATAGCACAGGCCACATAGTATATAACACAGCCACGTAGTATATAACACAGGCCACGCAGTATATAACACAGCCCATGCAGTATATAACACTGGCAACGTAGTATATAGCAGCCAGGCAGTATATAACACAGCCCAAGTAATATATAGCACAGCCCACGTAGTATATAACACAGCCCATGTAGTATATAACACAGCCCACGCAGTATATAACACAGCACACGCAGTATATAACACAGCACACGCAGTATATAACACAGCCCACGCAGTATATAGCAGTGTGGGCACCATATCCTTGTAAGGCTGGTTTCACATTTGCATTTTTTGGCGCTGCGTTTTAGCGCCAAAAAATGCATGCGTTTTTTCCCCTATATTTAACATTAAAAACGCATGTGTTTTTTTTGTATGCGTTTTGCCGCGTTTGACGACGCATGCGTCGTTTCTATGCTTGCGTTTTGTTGCGGAAATGCAACATGTAGTAATTTCTAGAGGCTTTTTATGCCGCAAAAAACGCATGCGTTTTTTTGCGGCAAAAAAACCTATTGCTGTCTATGTAAACGCATGCATTTTTAAGCACATGCGTTTGGTTGCATTTTTAAACGCATGTGTTTCCATAGAAAAAAACAAGTCTACACACTGATAAGCCACCCCCCCACCATCAAGGTGATAAAGGGATCCAAACCCTAACCCTAACCCCCCACCATCAAGGTGATAAAGGGATCCTAACCCTAACTCTAACCCTAGGGACCCAAACCCTAACCCTAACCCCCCACCATCAAGGTGATAAAGGGATCCTAACCCTAACCCTTGGGATCCAAACCCTAACCCTAACCCTAAGCCTAGGGATCCAAACCCTAACCCTAACCCTAGCTATTTCTATTTATAGTGGGTTTTCTAGTTGATTTTGATGATTGGCAGCTGTCACACACTTCTTATCATGCGTTTCAAAAACGCAAACGCAGGAAAACACGCATGTAAACGCATCAAAACGCCGCATTTTTTACCGCATACGAAAACGCATGTGTCAAAAAAACGCAGCGTTTGCACGCATTTACATGTGTTTTTTTCACCACCTGCGCTTGCGTTTTAAACGCAAATGTGAAACTAGCCTTAAGAAAAGATTTAAAATAAAAAAGTTATATAATCACCCTCTGTTGTCCACCGAAGCTGTCCCGATACGTGCGATGCGGCCTCCAGCTTCCGTTCCCAGTGATGCATTACGAAATTACCCAGATGACTTAGCCTCGCGAGAGAATAGCACATTTTTTTTTATTACTTTTAACATTATATCTTTTTACTATTGATGCTGCATAGGCAGTAAAAAGTTGGTCCGGGATGGGGCGACACACTGGCACTGACTGGAGGGGAGTAGGGAGGGGGAACTAACTTGAGGAGAGTAGGGAGGGGCCAATTCACTGCCGGACTAAGCCTGTTGCTGATTGGTCACGGCCTGCTGGCTGCGACCAATCAATGACACGAGTTTTCCGTTACAGACAGACAAACAGACGGAAGTACCCCTTAGACGATTATATAGATAGATAAACAGTACAGACCGAAAGTTTGGACACACCTTCTCATTTAAAGATTTTTCTGTGTTTTCATGACTATGAAAATTGTACATTCACACTGAAGGCATCAAAACTATTAATTAACACATGTGGAATTATATACAAGAAAGTGTGAAACAACTGAAATTATGTCTTATATTCTAGGTTCTTCAAAGTATCCACCTTTTGCTTTGATGATTGCTTTGCACACTCTTGGCCTTCTCTTGATGAGCTTCAAGAGGTAGTCACTGGGATGGTCTTCCAACAATCTTAAAGGAGTTCCCAGAAATGCTTCGCACTTGTTGGCCCTTTTGCCTTCACTCTGCAGTCCAGCTCACTCCAAACCATCTCGATTGGGTTCAGGTCTGGTGACTATGGAGGTGACTGTGGAGGCCAGGTCATCTGGCATAGCACCCTATTACTCTCCTTCTTGGTCAAATAGCACTTACACAGCCTGGAGGTGTGTTTGGGGTCATTGTCCTGTTGAAAAATAAACCCGTTGAAGCGCTGACGCAAGCGCGAAACGGCCGTCGTCACATCCTGCTCACCTCCTTCCATTGTCCCGAGCCGTCTATGTGAAGGCATTTTAATGGCTTGAATAAAGATTGTTGCACCACAACTGGACCGGCGATGAGTGTTGCCGTACTATTTTTCAAATTTCTTGCTGGTCGATACTTTTTCTCTGTTCGAGCACCTCAACTGGGACGTCAGGCTGTTCATTGGAGGCATTGCTGTCAGCGTTTTTGATCTCATAGCAGCTGTGCGGTCAAACCTTTTTCTTTGTTTTGAAAAATAAATAATGGTCCAACTAAATGCAAGCCGGATATAATAGCATGCCGCTGCAACATGCTGTAGTAGCCATGCTGGTTCAGTACCTTCAATTTTGAAAAAATCCCCAACAGTGTCACCAACAAAGCACCCCCACACCATCACTGCTCCTCCTCCATGCTTCACGGTGGGAACCAGGCATGTAGAGTCCATCCGCTTACCTTTTCTGCGACACACAAAGACACGGTGGTTGGAACCATAGATCTCAAATTTGAACTCATCAGACCAAAGCATAGATTTCCACTTGTCTAATGTCCATTCCTTGTGTTCTTTAGCCTAAACAAGTCTCTTCTGCTTGTTGCCTGTCCTTAGCAGTGGTTTCCTAGCAGCTCTTTTACCATGAAGGCCTGCTGCACAAAGTCTCCTCTTAACAGTTATTGTAGCGATGTGTTTGCTGCTAGAACTCTGTGTGGCATTCGCCTGGACTCTAATCTGAGCTGCTGTTAACCTGCGATTTCTGAGGCTGGTGACTCAGATAAACTTATCCTCAGAAGCAGAGGTGACTCTTGGTCTTCCTTTCCTGGGGCGGTCCTCATGTGAGCCAGTTTCTTTGTAGTGCTTGATGGTTTTTGCCACTGCACTTGGGGACACTTTTAAAGTTTGCCAAATTTTTCGGACTGACTGACCTTCATTTCTTAAAGTAATGATGGCCACTCGTTTTTCTTTACTTAGCTGCTTATTTCTTGCCATTATACAAATTCTACCTTTCCTTGCAATCAGAAAAAATGTAAAACTTGTCCATTTATAATGACCACGGACAAGATAAAGATCCCCAATTCACATCAGGACTACAAGATACCAGGTACTTTCAGCTGCATCACATCTAATGTGGTGTACCTAATTATTTGTACTAAATGTCCAACTGGGGGTCTGTATGTGGGGGAGACAGGGCATAAGCTTAGAACAAGAATGAATTTTCACCGCCACACAATAAGAGAAAAAAGAATGGATCTACTGTGGCAATACATTTTTGTATCCCAAATCATAACATTATGGACATGAACTTACTTGTGTTAAAAGGTAGCTTCAAATCTCAGAGAGACAGAAGAGTCTGGGAATATAAACTGATGACGACTTTTGACAGTCTTAATGCAGGAATGAATGTGTTGTATGGATTTATGTCTTTTTACATCAACTAATGAACTTGCCTCTCAGACTATGAGGGGTCATCACAACAGAGACCCTAATCAGAGGACAATAAAACAATCCTTATCTTAGAGCTGGCCCAATATTTATTGACATAACTGTTTATCACTCATGGTAATTCTGCTTCATGTCACCTGTCTTATCCATGGTTTTCCCCCTCCTTTTTTTTTTTCTCTCTGTGCTATGTTGTGCATAAATATGTGATTCTTCAGAATTTGTTTTAGTCTTTGCCTGATGAAGAAACCTGTGTAGTCTCGAAAGCTTGCAATTTGTTACCATCTTTTCAGTTAGCCATTAAAAGGTATCAACCACTGAGGACTCTCAATTCTAAATATTTTTATATAAAAGTTAGTATTCTGTAATAAAATACATGCATTTTACGCCTCCCAGTCTTGGTGAGTTGACAAGATCCTGCCTAGGTTTGGCTGATATAAGGCAAGTGTCTACTATATAATTGTCTAAGGATCACTTCCGTCTTTCTGTCCTTCTGTCTGTCTTTCTGTCAGTCACGGATATTCATTGGTTGTGGCCTCTGTCTGTCATGGAATCCAAGTCACTGATTGGTCTCGCCAGCTACCTGTCATGGCTGCCGCGACCAATCAGCGACGGCCACAGTCTGATTAGTCCCTCCTCCCCTGCAGTCAGTGCCCGGTGCCCGTTCCATACTCCCCGCAGTCACCGCTCACACAGGGTTAATGCCTGCGGTAACGTACCGCATTATGCCGCGGGTAACTCACTCCGTTACCGACGCTATTAACCCTGTGTGACCAAGTTTTTACTATTGATGCTGCCTATGCAGCGTCAATAGTAAAAAGATCTAATGTTAAAAATAATTTTAAAAAATAAAAAATTATTATATACTCACCTTTCGCGACGCTCCGGTGACCGCTCCATGCAAGCGGCAAGTTCCGGTGCTAAGGATGGTATGCGACAAGGACCTGCCATAACGTCACGGTCATGTGACCGCAAAATAATCACAGGTCCTGCGCGAGAAGGACCTGCCATGACGTCACGGTCATGTGACCGCGACGTCATCACACCCTGGGACCGGAAGCTGCCGCGTGCACCGCGCACACGCGACAGAACTACAAGAGGCCCTCGGATTGGAAGGTGAGTATATGTTTATTTTTTATTTTTTAACCTGTGACATACGTGGCTGGGCAATATACTACGTAGCTCTGTGCTGTATACTACGTAACTGGGCAATATACTACGTAACTGGGCAATATACTACGTGTCTGGGCAATATACTACGTGTCTGGGCAATATATTACGTGGCTGGGCAATATACTACGTTAATGGGCAATATACTACGTAACTGGGCAATATACTATGTCACTGGGCAATAGACTACGTGGCTGGGCAATATACTACGTCACTGGGCAATATACTACGTGGCTGGGCAATATACTATGTCACTGTTCAATATACTACATAACTGGGCAATATACTACGTCACTGGGCAATATACTACGTGGCTGGGCAATATACTATGTCACTGGGCAATATACTACATAACTGGGCAATATACTACGTGGCTGGGCAATATACTACGCGGCTGGGCAATATACTACATGACTGGGCAATGTACTACGTGGCTGGGCAATATACTACGTGGCTGTACAATATACTACATGGACATGCATATTCTAGAATACCCGATGCGTTAGAATTGGGCCACCATCTAGTTACTATATAAATTTAGCAGTGCTGTCTTGTGTGATCCACCAACTGGAACCCTAAGAACAGAATGAGGTTCAGTTAAAAGTGTTATCATTATTGCATACCTTTTATATTTTTTTCCACTCAGTGGTCGGCGCTAATGGCAATGCTGTATTTTTGCTACACAGAGGCGAAATGAAGTGAAATGTTCTACCTCACATAAAAGAATCATCTGCGATCCCATACTGTAATGCCTGCATCCTCTCTTTTACTTCCTTCCCATTACATAGGGCACAGCACACAGCAGGGGTACATGTATAAGATTATCTCAGCACAGGAACATTTTCATTAAACACATCCAATTGTGGAAATAATTATTATTCCAATATCTATTCATTAAAATCAACTTTTGTTTGTGGGACAAGCCCTTTAACTCAATAATAAGTCTATGAGTTCATACATTGCTCTGGTGTACGGTAAATGAAGACATACTGATCAGGGATTTAAATTGTGAGCCCCAATGGGGACAGTGAAGCTAATGTCTGTAAAACACTGTGGAATTAATGTTGCAATATAAGCAAGTAAAATAAATCAAATACACATTCTGCTGACTCTGTTTCCAAGAAAAACTTTGCTTAAGTCTTCCTGCTCTATGACATAATATCCAAAAATTAGACAGTATTTTCAATTTGGCAGCTTGCCATAAAAGCTAATCTCCTGCACAACATAAAAACTGGGGCAATATTTATACACTTTCACACAGGTTGGTAACATTAACTATAGACCTCATGCTTTTAGCCCCTTTACGACACATAAGACAGCAGCTACATCATGTCTTTGCCTGATGGCTGAGCCAGCATCTTTCCTGACAGATGACAGCGGAATTATTCAGCCATCACCTGCCATTAACAGCTGCGCTCCACCCGCGGTTCTTAACATTAAATGTTAAATATAGCTGTTAACATTAAATGCCGTGATGTGATTGTGGTGTGCAGATTGTTGCCATGATAGCTTGGGTTCAGCAGAAGACCCACGTGCCTTTCATTAGGATACTTCTGTGAAAGCTGGCATTAATAGATCGTTATTTTAGCTATCTAATATATAATTGCCTAGAATACTACTTCCTGCAATTTGTGCCAACTTCCGTGGCTTTGTCCGGAGCTAATGTCCGGAGCTAATGTCCGGAGCTAATGTCCGGAGATTAATTGCCTAGAATACTACTTCCTGCAATTTCTGCCAACTTCCGTGGCTTTGTCCGGAGCTAATGTCCGGAGCTAATGTCCGGAGCTAATGTCCGGAGCTAATGTCCGGAGATAAGTGACGTCAACAGTGTCCAGTGTCTGATTGGTTGCCGCCTGCTGCGAGTGACCAATCAGAAACGTGCCGTACTGTGACACACTCCGCCCGCCATTTTGGTGTGATTTTTGAATTTTTACCTCACAGCAAGTTTCTACTGCGTGGAGGCGGGCCCAGTGACGTTGCTCTTCAAGCTCCTGCCGAATTTCGTCAAAAAAATGATAATACCATTTACCAAAACTATATATATTTAGTTGTGAAGTGGTTCAGTGACATTTTCACACCAATTTTGAACTTTTGTTTGGTGTTTTCTCCATATACTGCCTATTATTTTTGTTCTTTCTTACTATTATTTATTAATTGTATTATTCTTACATTTGAATAAATAAAGTATATATGGATTCTAGACTCCCGATTCTTTAGAATCGGGCTGCCATCTAGTCTAATATATAATTGCCTAGAATACTACTTCCTGCAATTTGTGCCAACTTCCGTGGCTTTGTCCGGAGCTAATGTCCGGAGCTAATGTCCGGAGCTAATGTCCGGAGATTAATTGCCTAGAATACTACTTCCTGCAATTTGTGCCAACTTCCGTGGCTTTGTCCGGAGCTAATGTGCGGAGATAATGTCCGGAGCTAATGTCCGGAGCTAATGTCCGGAGATAAGTGACGTCAACAGTGTCCAGTGTCCGATTGGTTGCCGCCTGCTGCGAGCGACCAATCAGAAACGTGCCGTACTGTGACACACTCCGCCCGCCATTTTGGTGTGATTTTTGAATTTTTACCTCACAGAAAGTTTCTACTGCGTGGAGGCGGGCCCAGTGACGTTGCTCTTCAAGCTCCTGCCGAATTTCGTCAAAAAAATGATAATACCATTTACCAAAACTATATATATTTAGTTGTGAAGTGGTTCAGTGACATTTTCACACCAATTTTGAACTTTTGTTTGGTGTTTTCTCCATATACTGCCTATTATTCACTGACTGTTATACTGAGAGACTGCCGTTTATTAACCTCTTCTTTGCCACATTGGGTATATTGCTCTATTATTTGCCACATAAGGACATTGTCCATTATTGCCCAGCAATTTCTCTGCAATATAAACTGCCTATTTATTAATATCTGCATTCCTGCAAAGAACTATTGCCTATTATTAACTGGCTATTTTCCTACTACCTGACACTGCCTCGTATTAACCTGTTGTTTGCCACCACCACGCTTAAAGCTGTTTAGCTTAGCCAACATGAGCTCTAATAGTAAGGATACTAATGACACAGAGCCCAAAGCTGCTGATGGCGCACGTAAGATTAGGTCTGATAGAAAGTATACTAATAGTGCAGAGCAAAAAGACGCCGATGCCGCACGTAAGCGCAAACAGCGTGCTAACAAGAGTACAGAGGATAGATGCAAGCGCATGGACACTGTTAAGTATGCTAATGACACAGAGTCCAAAGCTTATGATGGCGCACGTAAGATCAGGTCTGATATAAAGTATGGTAATGATGCAGAGCGAAAAGCCGCCGATGCCGGACGTAAGCGCAAACAGCGTGTTAACAAGAGTACAGAGGATAGATGCAAGTGCCTGGATACTGTTAAGTATACTAATGACACAGAGCCCAAAGCTGCTGATGGCGCACGTAAGATCAGGTCTGATAATAAGTATGGTAATGATGCAGAGCGAAAAGCCGTTGATGCCGCACGTAAGCGCAAACAGCGTGTTAACAAGAGTACAGAGGATAGATGCAAGCGCCTGGATACTGTTAAGTATACTAATAACACAGAGTCCAAAGCTGCTGATGGCGCACGTAAGATCAGGTCTGATATAAAGTATGGTAATGATGCAGAGCGAAAAGCCGCCGATGCCGCACATAAGCGCAAACAGCGTGCTAACAAGAGTACAGAGGAGAGATGCAAGCGCCTGGACACTGTTAAGTATACTAATGACACAGAGCCCAAAGCTGCTGATGGCGCACGTAACATCAGGTCTGATAATAAGTATACCAATGACGCTGAGCGAAAAGCCGCCGATGCCGCACGTAAGCACAAACAGCGTGCTAACGAGACTACAGAGGACAGACATAAGCGCCTGGACACTGTTAATGCTGCTTGCAATAAACGCATTACTAATGAGTCTTTTGAGGACAAAACTAATCGATTAAGTAATAAAGCTGCTGCTGCACGCTCTCAACGTTGCAAACATAATATTTCCACGTCCTCAGTCATAGATTCTGCCCACAATACAGCTTCTTTGTCTCCATTCATAGAATGTGTGCAGCTTGAAGCTCCTTTAACCGTTGGTAAATCTGCACGTAAGCGCAAACACTGTCCTACTTACACTCCAAATGATAAACGCCGTCGCCTGCACACTGTTAAGTCTGCTTATAAGACATGCTTCACACCTGACTCTTCTAAGGCAACAAACAAACCATTACCAAATGCAGCTGGTGCACGCCGTGAATGGCGCAAAAAAACGCTTGCACCTCCATATTAATAAACTCTGACCACGATACACCTTCCAACTCCTCAGTGATTGAATCTGTGGACAGTGAAGATCCTCTACCAGGTCCACGCTTTATATATGTTGGCTTACAGAAACATTCCAATGCTCCGTTATCACAACCTGTACCTCAACATCCTACAGGTTTTACTAATGATTACAGTACCATAGTAGAACACTCCTGTGGTCCTATGAACAATTTTTTTTGTGAACATTGTCAAGCATTACATTTTAATGCTGAGATACCAGCAGATAAAAATTTTACTCTGTGTTGTCACAAGAGTAAAGTGCATATACCTATACCCCAATATCCCGAGGTCTTTAAACAATTGCTGACAGGGGAGAGTGAGTTCAGTAAGAATCTCATGGAAAATATTCGTAGTATTAACAGCTCATTTGCTTTCGCCTCCATGGGTGCCAATATATCCCCTCCACCTGGACATGGCCCTTACTGTTTCCGTATACATGGACAAATATATCATCGTACTGGAACTCTACATCCCAGTGATGATCAAGTTCCAGCTTATGCCCAACTGTATATTTTGGATACCGCTACCGCGAATGAACAACGTTTAAACTGTGAACAAAATCAAAAATGTCATCCCACTTTGATGAGTATAATTGCTCTTCAGTTAGACAATGTGAATCCCTTTGTTGCTGCCTACAAAATGTTACGAGATGTGGAACATGAAGAACATCTTAAAGCTGAAGCTAATGGCACTCTCATGCCAAATATCATCATGGCCCTTAAACAAGATCGGAATCAAGACCTTCGCCGATATAATAATCCAACTGTCAATGAAGTTGCTGTCGTATTTGAAAATGACAATGGAGAGCCACCATTTAATCGTGATATTTTAATACATTTACAACCGGACCCCAAAAATCCTTTGGCGCCAAGAACACAACAGGTCAGCATTCTACACAGTAATTTAGATGCTTTACTCTATCCTTTATTTTTCCCTTACGGAGACCAGGGCTGGCATGATGGCCTCAAGCAACAAGGGCAAAGTCCACGCAGAGTTACACAACTGCAATATTACTGCTATGTGCTGTCTGTCCGTAATCAGTTTAATCCACTCCTGAATGGTGGCAAACTCACTCAGCAGTACTTAGTGGATGCTTATGTGAAAATCGAGGCAAATCGCCTAAATTATATCCGTCAACACCAAAAGGATTTGAAAGTAGAGGATTATTGTGTACTCCAGGAACATCTCCAGAAAAAATCCATTGAGAAGGGCATCCCCATTGGAAAAACGGTCATTTTACCATCTTCGTTTGAAGGCAGTCCCAGGAATATGCAGCAGCGGTACCAGGATGCCATGGCTATTGTGACTAAATATGGTCATCCTGATCTATTCATCACCATGACCTGTAATCCGAAATGGAATGAGATTACTGAGAATTTGGAACCTTGGCAGCGTGTGGAACATAGACCTGATTTGGTGGCACGTGTTTTCAAAATAAAACTGGAAGCACTCTTAAAAGACATTAACAATGGATTATTTGGGAAAGTTTGCGCTATGGTTCTTGTAATTGAATTTCAAAAACGTGGCCTTCCACACGCTCACATTTTGATTATTCTGGACAGCAACTCCAAATTAAGGACTGAGGAGGACATAGACAATACAGTGTGGGATGAAATTCCCAATCCTACCCACTACCCTCAGCTCCATAAAATTGTTCTCCAACATATGATTCATGGTCCATGTGGAGAACACAACCCAAATTATCCCTGTATGGATCTGGGGAAGTGTACAAAAGGTTTCCCTAAAGATTTGCAACCAAGAACCATCATAGCTAAGGATGCCTATCCTACTTACCGCAGACACTTTGGCCCATCTTTTCAACACCATTCTAACATGATTGATAATTCGTGGGTGGTTCCATATAATCCGTTCCTGCTATTAAAATACAAGTCGAAGTTTGTGGTTCCATTCAGGCTGTGAAATATTTATTTAAATACGTCTACAAAGGACATGATAAAGCCAATCTTGAAATCTGCCAGACTAACATCCAACATGATGAAACACACCAATTCATGGATTCAAGATATGTCAGTGCACCAGAGGCAGCTTGGCGAATATTCTCATATCCAATGCATAAACAATCTCATAGCATCATTCGCCTTGCTGTACATCTACCGCATTCTCAGCCACTCTATTTTCATGAGGATGACTCTATTGGAAACATCAAACAAAAGCTCCATCAAAATTCTACACTTATGGCCTACTTCAAGCTTAATCAGAACGACCATCATGCTCATATTTATTTATACCGTGAAATTCCCGAAAACTATGTTTGGAAAGAAGGTTCTTGGGAAGTTAGAAAGCGAGCAGGTGGTTCTGTGATTGGACGAATGTATACTGTCAGTGTGAAAGACCAAGAACGCTACTATTTAAGATTGTTATTGTTACATGTCAAAGGTACAACCAGTTGTGACAGCATAAAAACTGTACACGGAGTCACACATGAAACCTTCAAAGATGCGGCATTAGCTCTTGGCTTACTATTTGATGATAGTCTGTGGAGAAATACATTACTTGATGCCAGTATTCTCAACATGCCAGCAGAGCTACGTGACATGTTTGCCTACATTTGTATTTTTGGTCCTCCAGCTAAACCTCGGGACTTATGGGATGAATTTAAGGAACACTTTGTAGAAGACTACTGCCATGCATACCACTCCGACACTCTGGAGTGTGTCAATTGTGAAGGCTATGCTATGACAGATGTCCAACATGTTCTTAAAGCTCATGGCAAAACTTATATTGATTTTAATTTGCCACGTCCAGTCAAGAAACAACACCTCCTCCCACAGTATGATAAAGATTATGAGTTATCAGCAGCTGCTGAAATGAAAGCTACTCTAAATGAGGACCAACTTTTTGCTTTTGATGCTATCACTCAAGCTTTAGAAGACACTAATTCTACAGCAAAGTGTTTTTTCCTTGATGGTCCTGGTGGCAGCGGAAAAACGTACCTATATCATCTACTCCTACATCTGCTAAGAGGACAAGGAGACATTGTGTCACCTGCTGCCACTACTGGAATTGCCGCCAACTTGCTACAAGGTGGACGAACCATTCATTCTCTTTATGGGATTCCAATTCCTGTGAATGAAACATCTGTTTCCAGGATTAAGAATGATACCGATGCAGCAAAAGATTTGCACAGCACTAAACTTTTTATTATTCATGAGTGCACAATGCTATCCAAATATGCATTGCATGTCATTGATAGAGTTTTACGTGATGTCATGACAACAAATGTAGCTCACAAAGAAAAAACACCGTTTGGAGGTAAATTGATTGTTTTTGGAGGCGACTTTAGACAATGTCTTCCTGTCATCCCTCATGTGACAAGAACTGATGTTGTAGAGAGCTGTATAAAATATTCACAACACTGGCAACATTTTACTCGCCTGCCACTTATTAACAACATGCGCTCCATTGATCCTTACTACAGCAATTGGTTGCTTCAACTGGGAAATGGTGAACTATCTAATGAACATAACCTTGGAGATGATGTAATTGAAATTCCTCCAGACATGGTATGTACTGGCTCTTTAATAATTGAAATTTTTGGAGATAATCTTTGTATTGATGTGAATGACACCGAAAGTATAAATACAGCTGCATCTCATGCAATTTTATGTCCAAAAAATGAGGACGTTGAGAAAGTCAATTCCCAAGTCATGGATTTATTGATAGGTGACTATACTGAATATATCAGTGATGATTCCATCGATCCTGATGAAGCTGATGACCTCGATCAATACCCACTTGAGTTTTTGAATTCACTAACACCAACTGGTATGCCTGCACATCGGCTGAAACTTAAAATTGGCACCATTGTCATGTTATTACGTAATGTGAACACGAACAAAGGTCTCTGCAATGGTACGCGGCTGATTGTCACTGCCTTACATGCCAATATCATACTGGCTAAAGTAATTAGTGGGTCAGCAGCAGGAAATGTGGTATTCATTCCACGAATTGATTTGTGTCCATCAGAGACTGGATTACCTTTTATATTAAGACGGAGACAATTTCCCATCAAGCCCGCATTTGCAATGACCATAAATAAATCTCAAGGCCAGACCCTCCATCGAGTTGGCATTTATCTACCAGAACCTGCTTTTGCCCATGGTCAATTGTATGTTTCTTTTTCCAGGGTGAAGCAATGTTGCAATGTGAGGGTTAAAGTGGTTAATACACCACTTCAAGGACAATTATTGGCTGATAGTACTAAAGTCTTCACACGTAATATTGTGTACAAAAATATTTTAGTTTAAACTTAATTTTCTTTTTTTTCATTATTCAGTTTTTCTAATAACATAGACAGCAATAGGCAAATTCTATGTGTAGAGATAAGGAAAAAATAAAAATAAAAAAAATTAGTGTAGCCATAGACATATAGATTTTAAGTACTTATGTAGGAAATATGTATATAACATACGTACTCATTAGCATATAGGGTTAATAACTCTATATCATATCTACATAAATTTAGAAATATGATATATCAATACATATTTTTATAGGTAAGTAGAACACACATTAAGTACAAGATGTAAGATGTGTATCATTCAAATGCCTGTATTTGGTGATAGGAACCTGTATTTGAAGCTCCAGCAGTATAGCTGCTGAGAGATTTCATTTTGTTTTTAAAAAGGGTGAGGTTTTTGTGAACAGGTAAGAGACGGGTGGGATGGCTGTTCACACACATCTCTATCTTCAGGTGTGTTCTGTACATAGAAATAGATATATAGATAGGTACATTTTTAGATAGATAGGGAAAGAATAGAGATTTTGCTTTCACATCAACATTTTTCTGCTATTTGGAGAATTTATGGTGGAAAAAAGGCTATTTCTGCACTTCCTGCCTAAGGGCTGACCCACGCCACTCTTGCTGTAAGTTGCATGCAATGTATACGGAATTTGTACTTCACTTGCGGCAGGTGCGGCAGGTGCGGCACATGTGGTTTCTGCTGTTTTCGCCACAAAATCTCCACTTACCAGTGTTTTTGTTGTGGCTGCATTTAATGCAATTGCCGAAGCCGCGTTTGCTGCATTTACTGCAAGTTAACTCCAAGCTTCATCTACATTGCATGGCACTTGCTGAAAGTGTGTTGTAGGTCAGTTCTTTGGTGCCAAGTGTGGAAGTTGTATTGTTTTTAACATTACTTCTGCAAATATCAGAAACATGCAGATGTGAAAGAGGTCTGAGTATTAAGAAATAGGAATCAGTTAGTTAGGACCCATCAGTTCAAAGGCTACCGTGATGTGGTTGATGGGCATGCTTATATTAGCCCATCGGTGTACTATGAACGTTGATTTCTTAAATTTTACACTTCTGTAAAAATAAACACAAAAAATTTGGGTACACAAAAAGGCTTTTATTTCTGTTGTACCTATTAGAATTATTTAAAATGAAGGCTTAGCTAAGCCCAAGAGATGATTAAAAACGTTTCATACCAACCCATCAGATGTAAAATTACTGTGAAAATACCTGATGGGCACACAAGTATGCGCCAGTATGGGTACTAAGAGCCTTTCCACATAATAATGAAATATTTTAAAATGTCATAGAACATACCAATATACATAGTTATTGATACATATTATTTATTATTTACATTATTGTTCTTAAGCAAAGAACCGTTGTTGTGGCATTTGCCACAACACGCAAAGTTGTCGTCTGATGTCTTTCATCCCTCCCCTCATAAGCATGTTCATGGATCCTGTGTAACTGTACCTTAAATAACAAGAATTGTCAAGAGCTGGTGAGTGCAGCCATTTTTTGTTCTTTCTTACTATTATTTATTAATTGTATTATTCTTACATTTGAATAAATAAAGTATATATGGATTCTAGACTCCCGATTCTTTAGAATCGGGCTGCCATCTAGTATAGTATAAGTGATTGGATGATTACAGCATCAAGGCTCCTAAAGGGAACAAAACTTTTTAAAAACAAAAAAAAAATAATAATAAAGTACAAACATTCAAATCACCCCCTTTTATCCCATTAAAAATAAAAAATACAAATTTGATATAGCTGCGTTCAGAAAAGTTTGATCTATCAAAATATAAAATTAATCTTATCGGTAAATGGCATAATGAAAAATAAAATCAAAATACCAGAATTGTTCTTTTTTTGGCAGCTAAAACGCTGCAATAAAATGCAATAAGAGGCGATCAAAGGTCATATCTGGCTCAAAATGGTATCAGTAAAAATGTCTGCTTGGGACGCAAAAAATAAACCCTCAAACAGCTCCATATCCCAAAAACTGAAAACGTTACGAGTCTTCTGAATTATTTTTCACCTCTTAAATAAAAAAACTATACTATTGCTGAGTCATTTTTACCATATAATGAACTAGGAAAATAACCCCCCCCCCAAAAAAAAAAAAAAACAATTGTGGAATTGCTCTTTTTTTTCAATTTCAACTCTCTTGGAATTTTTTTTACCGCTTTCCAGTGCATTACATGATAAAATCAATGGTGTGATTCAAAAGTACAGTTTGTCACCCCCAAAAACAAGCTCTCATACAGATATGTGGACTGAAAAATAAAAAGTTATGGCTCTTGGAACAAGGGGAGAAAAAAATGAAAATGCAAAAAAAAAAAGGAAAATAGCTTGAATGGGTTAATTTGCTGTAAGTGTCACTAGATCATTGCCGATCACTGCATTCATTTCCAATCCATAGACCACAACACGTGTTTCACACACGGGGGTCAATAAATCTAGCTGATCCATATGAACTATTACGTGTATGGAAGTAAATTCTGTATATTATTACATCTATGCTATGTTATGTTGATACCTGGTCAGTCCCATTTACATGAACCAAGTATTGATGTCGACAGAAGAGTAAAACTAAAAGTTTAAAATGGCAGAGCTCTGGATAGACATCACTGTGCTCAGTATTTTTCAAGCAGAAGATTGATAACATCAGAGAAAGTTTTGGTCAACAACCCCCAGAGCCCTTCCTCCCGACTTCCCAGCCCTCCACCTCTAAACCAACTTCTCCACCACTCCACTCTCAAGATCACATGTCACCACCTGTGCACTTGACCTGATCCCATCCCACTTCATCCCAAACTTCACCACAGTGTCGTAGCTGTTTTTGCTCTGACCCAGTCAGATAGCTAGATCACCAGGGAGGCCAAATTGTGAAATTACGCCCTTAATTGACAAGCGCTTGGAGACAAAAAGACACCTCACACATATCCTGTGAGCAAGTCACTTTTATCTGAAGTAATAGAGCAAGAGGCAATATTTTAAACCATTTACAACATTAATGCAATTCATGTAGCCCCCACCATCACCCAGGGTCATACTGACCTTTATTCTCTAACGTACCCAGAGCATGTTGTGACTGACTATTGGGAACATACATGATAAGAAGTGTAGTCTCCTTGAAGTGGAGACACTAAGACTACTACATCATCAGATTCTAGCAATTGTAGCAATTAAAGGCAAAAGGCACTTAAAGGCAAACTATTAACCCTTCTATATCAATTTCCCCCTTTTGTAAATGGTATAACCTCTGCTACGGGGTCAGCTGATGTCCACAAAGGAGCTACTGTCTCATGGGTCTAGTACCCACAAGGGGACTTCCTACCTGCTTCGCCCATCCACCCTCAGTGTGGACACTCACCTCCCCTGTCAGCAGTGGCTACACGGGGCCTATGATACACTACAGAAGGTTCAGCCTTAGATTTTTTTCTACACCTACATTATTCCATAGCTTAGGTAATATATATATTAGCGCTTTTACGGCTACATAAAAGAATAAGCAAAGCAACAAAAGTTGCATACAAGTCTGTAAAACACCAAAAATAATCCATCCCACTAGGCCGCTAAGCCAATTGGCTCGATTTAAAAAGGAGTCTCTATATTGTATTAAGGTACCTTCACACTCAGCGACGCTGCAGCGATACCGACAACGATGTCGATCGCTGCAGCATCGCTGTGTGGTCGCTGGAGAGCTGTCACACAGACAGCTCTCCAGCGACCAACGATCCCGAAGTCCCCGGGTAACCAGGGTAAACATCAGGTTAGTAAGCGCAGGGCCGCTCAGCCAGTGCAGGAGGAGTGCAGAGAAGCAGAGAGCCGGGGACAGACAGCGGTAGGTAAGTATGTAGTGTTTGTTTTTTTTACTTTTACACTGGTAACCAGGGTAAACATCGGGTTACTAAGCGCGGCCCTGCGCTTAGTAACCCGATGTTTACCCTGTTTACCAGTGAAGACATCGCTGGATCGGTGTCACACACGCCGATCCAGCGATGTCTGCAGGGAGTCCAGCGACGAAATAAAGTTCTGGACTTTCCTCAGCGACCAACGATCTCCCAGCAGGGGCCTGATCGTTGGTTGCTGTCACACAGAACGATTTCCTTAGCGATATCGTTGCTAAGTCACAAAAAGCAACGATATCATTAACGATATCGTTATGTGTGAAGGTACCTTAAGTCTCATTAAGAGCCTTAAGGAACCACGAAAATCTGAGTCCAAGTCTCACTTGTGCATGCAGTGTGGTGTTAATACCTTCCTTGGGTCCTGCGGTAAGGCTAAGTACAGCATAGTCCTTGCAGATACTGGGCTGTGTGCACAGATCCAACAGTCCAGCAGTTTTTGTCCTTCCGTGTATTTTATAAGAAAAGCAAGATGTTGAATAAGTTTGTTTATCCAGTGCCTCTGTAAGGTGCAAACATCCTATTACTGCCAGCAAGGTGATTAGGACAACAGTCATTCTGCTGGTGGAAAGATCTTTTTGCAGTGACTGGCATGGATCCAGGTGGGCTTTCCCTCAAGTTTCCCTGAGGTGAATGTGGTCATCTGGACTTTAAAATGGGCCGACAAACCGTGGGTCTAGGCTCCTTCTCATGTGTCTGTGTATGACCACCAATCACCTGGATTCAGCTGATGTACGTCTGCATTGGCATTAGGATCTGGAATGGATGAGAACACATGTTTATGCACCACATTAAGTCTTTTCTGTAAGGCCTGGACATGGGTTGTCATAGCACCGTGTTGCTTTTGTAGCATCTGTAGGAAGTACAGACCAGCCTTTGGCAAACTACTAAACAGGACTTCAAAAGGACACAAGCCTGTCTTTCTATTTGGAGTGTGTCTTACTGACAAGAGTGCAAGAGACAAGCACTGTACCCCGCTCTTTCCTGTGTCTGCCGTGACCTTTGATTTTTCAGTTTTAGTGTCCCGTTTAGTCTCTCCACTTTCCCACTACTTTGTAGTCTATATGGTGCATGATATGCTTGCTGTACTCCCAGGACCTGCATGACTTCCCTCATTATTTCTCCCGTGAAGTGTGTACCCTTATCGCTCTCTATGGTTTCTAGGACACCATACCTGCAGATCAGTTCTTTCATCAGTTTGTCTGCAGTCTCTTTAGTATTTGCACATTTTACCAGATAGGCTTCCAGCCAACCAGAGAAGAGATCCACACATACTAGGATATTTTTCACACACTCCTACCTTGGGTAGCTGTATGTAGCCAGTCTGCAGTCTCTGAAACTGGTAGAGAGGCCTGGGTGTCGCTTTCTTAGGGATTTTTACTGTTTTACCTGGGTTGTGCTGTGCACAGATGAGGCATGACTGTACGAGCTTTGCGGCTGCGTAACTGAAACCAGGAGCAATCCAGAAGGCATCTTGTGTTGCTTGCGCCATGATTGGGAGCAGGGATCTTGGTATATACGATTTATCCTTATTCTCCCATATTCTTTCTGAGTTCAGCTCAGCTCCCATTCTCCCAGTGTTCCTTCTCTGTTTGGGCATCTGGAGGGATTTCAGGACATCTAGGCTCAGTGTGGCTGGAATACGCTGACTCCCCGCCACCGTCCACTGCTCCCTAGGCCGCCTTGCTGCTACTTTAGCAGCCTCGTCTGTCCTTCTGTTGCCCTTTTCCTCCACAGAGTCACCGTCCGTGTGTGCTTTTTACCTTGACGATGCCAACCTGGACTGATAACGTCAATGCCTCCACTAATTGTTTCACCAGCTCTGCATTTTTAATGGGCTTACCGGCTGATGCAAGAAACGTTCTGCTTCTCCAGAAAGGGCAATAATCATGGGATATTCCCCATGCACAATTCGAATCTGTGTAACTGTTAGCGACTTTACATGCAGCAGCTCTACACGCCTCAGTGAGTGCCTTCAACTCTGCCTCCTTCACCGACATGTGAGGAGGGAGTGGTTCAGCTCGGATTACCTCATGTGAGGATACTACTGCATATCCAATGTAGAGTCACCCATTCTGGTGGTATCTGGAGCCATCTACAAAAATAAAAAAAACCTCAAACTATGCATTAGGAACAGGTTTTTTCTTCCCACGAACATATGTAAAACCCACTGTCTCCTGACTCATCAGTTCCTATGCAGTCATGTTCGTGCGTCATGTCAACGTCATGTCATGTTCTCTTTCCACCTGCCAATGCTGTCACCAATTCCCCTTTTCTGAATCCACAGGCAGATGAGTGGCTGGATTCAGAACATTATGTCTTTTGAGGGTGACATATTCAGGGATTAGTATTAGAGCACATTCAAGTCTGATCTGTCTCTCCTTAGACAGGTGTTTTGGTTGAACTTGTACGAGTATGGCATTAATGTCACGTGGGGAACAAATTGTCAAAAAGAAAAAGTCAGTGTGATCTCACATGCCTTTCAGTAATACAGCAGCTCTTACAGCATGTACACATGTAGAAGACCCTCTAATCACGGGGTCTAATTGTGCTAAGTAGTAAGCTATAGGTCTCTGTTTCTTTCCATGTTGTAGTGTCAGTACTGCGGTAGCATGTCCACCCTGCTCTGTGAAAAATAAGAAAAATGGCTGATCATAGTTTGGAATGTCTGACACAATGAGCAGCTTGAGAGAGTGGAAGGAATCAATTGCTTCTTGAGTGAGATTGTAGGGGCCTGATGGCAAACAGTCATAGAGTGGGTGCATCATTTGTGAAGCAGACCTTATCCAAGGCCTACAGTAGGTTACCAAACCTAGAAAAGTGCGTAGATGCTGGTGTGACCTGGGTAAAGGGAGATTTGTCTTGCCTGTTTTCTGTCTTCAGTCAGGTGTCTTGTACCTTCAGCAATACAATGTCCTAAAAATGTCACCTTTTGTTTGCAATCACGTGAGATTCTGCAACCCTTTTCTGCCAAAAACACAGCAAGGAAACTGTAGACATCTTGTCTGGGCAGCAGAGCATGAGGTCATCCACGTACTGTAGTAGTACAATCTGTGGATGAGGTGGTTGCCACTGCTCAAGAATCCCTGCCATCGCTGTTGAATAGATGGTTGGGGAGATCTTTCCCCCTTTGTGGGAGGACCGTCCAACAGTATTGTTTACCTTCGTGAGTGAAAGAAAAAAAAAGATACTGACAGTCAGAGTGCAGTGGTACAGAGAAGAATGCATTTGCCAAATCAATAACTGTGAAACATTTTGACGTCGCGGGGATCTGTGACCGTACGGTGTGTGTATTAGGGACAGTTGAGGTCACACTCACTGTAACATCATTAATAGCTCGTTAGTCATGAACTATTCTGTAAGTGTCAGGGGAACCCTTGGGTCCTTTTATTTTCTTAATGGGATACAAAGGGGTGTTGCAGGGGGAATATCTCTGCACTAGAACCCCTGCCTTAACATACTCTTTCATATTCCTGCTCAGGGCCATTGATTTGACTAGACTTAAGGGGTATTGCCTTAACCAAAGAGGAGTGATTACTTCTCTTGCTTTATCATGACAGGGGGAATGGGCAGCCGACCCATATCAGATTTTCCCCTTGCCCAAACGGTGTCTGGTACCTGACTCTTTTCCCTGTCCTCAGACATTCTGGTGTCAGGTGTTACTTTCACTACTCTTGCCATATACACCATTTCTGCAATATTACACAAGTGTTTATATAAGTCACACATTAATGTCCAAATATTTATACCCGTATTTGATTGGGTAGAGTATCCCTTAAAAAAACTAAATTTGATTCACAAAATGTTACCAAAAGAAAATTATATATATGAATATATATATATAATTACGAAAGATACTGAGTCATAAAACAGGGGAGCACAATGCCATAGGCCACAGCAAAGCACAAGCTTATTCTAAGAAAGTAGCAGCCCTATATAAATCCATAACTAACAGTTCCAAATACAAAAAGAAGGGATTTGAAAAATACCAAATATCGATGCCAGTTGCTTGTGATAAGGTATAGGAAGTGGAAAAGACAAATAAACAGTGACTATGGTTTGAGCCAATATAATGAATGGCTAAAAAAAACTATATATCATATGAAGACAACCTAGAAATACACGGTAAATATACCATCTTGTGCAAGGAAACTACTAAACTAGCAAATGAATGGAATTAAGTGTAACTATAATAGGGCATGATTTACCTGTGGTATAATGTGCACGT
The DNA here is from genome assembly GCF_032444005.1 of Ranitomeya imitator. Classification (NCBI taxonomy): domain Eukaryota; kingdom Metazoa; phylum Chordata; class Amphibia; order Anura; family Dendrobatidae; genus Ranitomeya; species Ranitomeya imitator. The sequence continues at coordinate 471,802,803 of NC_091285.1, forward strand.
GGAAGACCCTGGCGTCCCTCGGCCCCAAGTGTTTATATGAAAGTGGACTTGTGACTGTAATACCCCCAGGAGAGCACTGTATAGTGGCCTAGCCAGCACTCAACTCTGCTCCCAGCAAATTCATAGGGGTATTGTCACTAACAATAAGTTTGTAAGCAACTCTTGGCTGTCTCGTGACTCTAGTCTTTTCTTGTTTAGTCATAGGGGCTTCAGTCGCTCCCCCTACCTCACATATTCCACAGTCTCGTCAGTAATCATGTCTGGCAGTATCAAGTCTTTGTGTACTAGTCCCAGCTGCCCCAGTGTTGGTCAAGAATTCTGTCTATTTCCCTCCCAGCATTGGTATGGTGGTCATCAAGGCAGGACCAGGTCCGGAGGGGACAAGAACAGGGCACACATTTGTCACTGGGTTGTCAGTTTCCTAGTCTGAAGGTGAAGGAGGTGGAAGATTGGTCTGAGTGTCCATTTTCTCCACAATTCCAGCACTTCACTGTTTCTAAGTCCTTAGGTCCCTTACTATGTCTCTACTGTTTTCCTTGTGCTCCAGCATACATGACACGTCGTCTTATTGTCCTAGTTTCTTCAACTCCTGAGCAACCTTCAGGAGGTCTTTGGATCTACATTTCTACATTTAGGTCTGGCTGTCTGTACTGCATCTCGTAAGCCTTTTGTCATATCGTCAATGAATGTATTTACAAATATTTTAACATCGAGTGGGTTTACTGGACTATACCCCATGTCTGCCCATTTCAGCTGTAACCGTCCAAAGTACATCTCTACACTCTCTCCTTTTGCCACATCTGTAAAAGTCTTAATTTGCATCCTGGTACGTCACCTGCTTTTGTGCTCACCAACTCTCTAGGTCTGCTCAGGTGCACTTATACGACCATCATATTGTCTTTGTCTGTAAAATGGGAAAGGTTTGTTCTCAGGGTCAGCCAATTGTTTTAGCGTAGCTAGCTAGTCAGAGGGCTTCCAGGGATAATACTCCTGTATCTGTCTTACACTACCTGATTTGGTTGGTTCTCTGGTGGTGGGGGTGACTAGATGACCGGTTGGGGGTGACATGACATGCTGGTCTACAGCTCCTTCCCAAAAGGATTACTGTCAGCTTACTCCCAAAAGCTAATGTCCCCACTACCCACTAACCACAATCCTGTGTCAGCTTCTTATGTCACTACATGTGATCTTGTCTGGACAGGATTCAGTGTAATTCACATAGGTTGGGTTGCAGCACAGATCATACAAGTATTTCTCCAGTCTGGGTTTGTCTGACCGCAATGTTTACAAGTCCATCTGTCTTGTCTTGGTCTCTGGTTATACAAAGGTATGACCGTAGCAGTAATGTGTCGGTCATAGTCGGACTTTTGAGCATCAAAACATTCATAATACACCTTACTTCCGTCCTGCTGCACTCAGACGCCATTTATTCACATGCTATTTTCCTCCTTTGTGCCTTTTTGAACATCCAAACATCCATCCACTCACTGGCATTTTTGCCTGTTTCAATATTGGTCTCACATCTTTCACTGCTTCCTTTTTCCAATCTGTACAGCGGTTTTTGGATCCCATTGGGGGCCCTGACTGCACACAGAATAAGTCGCCCATGGCTTCAAGTTATCCGCTCAGACACTCACCTCTAAAAATGCCCTTTTTAGTGTGCCTTGCCTTAAACCAGGGTTGCAACACGTGACAAGTCAGGTTGAGTGTCAAGATTTAGCAGGAAAGGTTACACTACCTATTTCCCGGTAGACCTAAAGGATTCTAGCGAGCAGGTTAACCATCTACCACTCGGTAGATCAGCTGGCGAGCACAGCTCCATGGAACGGCAAGGTTACACCACCTATGTGCCGTAGGCTGACTGTAGCAGGTTACACCACCTATTACACCAGCCGTGCAGTTGGCTACCTCCTCAGTTGATCCTCAATTTGCTATACATCAATCACTCAACTTGAAGCACGTGAATCTTTTACCAATCTTTCAATCACTTACAAGTTTCTTCTAAAATAGGCACAATTCTTTCACTTTCAAATTCCAACTTGAACTTACGATATTTCTTTCTACTTCAATACATACAGTACTATTGCTTTAAACACAAATATCTCAGCGCGTACTGAACCAAGGACAGAATATGCACAGCTCCATATTCTTCAGCGCAGTTGCATGGCCCCCCTTTCTCTGGCCCGCAGCACAAGGAGGAGAAATCACAAACAATTCGCGCAGGGGTTCGCCCCTCCCATCAGCTATAAACACAGATAAGAGCTTGTTGTCTTACACACAGAAACAGAATGCAGCAGTTTTCAGACTTAATCTCTACAAAACATTCATTCTCTCGGAATTAAAAACAGTTTCTCTATACAGGCAGATCACTGCACAACTTGAATAAGCTGATTCTGACCGCGTCCGGCCAAAACACATATGGAAACCTATCCAATGTCAAACCATATATAACAAGGGTTTCACTGAATCTCAGATGTAAATTAAATGTACATTAAAAATATCCACAACTCATTCATCCTGGACAATCAACAACAGTTGGATAAGTAATGATACTTATGATCACTCATACATACATGCTCATTCAGGGATTGTTGTTTCTTTTCCTTTCACTTTCAGTTGATTTTTACAAGAAGAAAATCCCTTATCTTAATCACTCCACCTAATTCAGCTCAAACTGCGTTGAATAATGTCTTCTGTCACATACAGAGGACCACACCTAACGGAACCCCTCATCAATCAGGGATTTATGTTTATTCCTTATACTCATTTACTCACCTGTCATCTTATTCAGAGTTCTCATAGACATACATACAAGGTTACATACAAGGTTCACACAGCCTGCCTATTTTGCACTTTGGAATTAACACAACTCTATATAACAAAAACTTCAGCAGTGTCCACTGACACTCTGAAAGCACTTTAAGGCCAAACAACAAAAACCACGGCCTTATACAAAATACAGCTTCATATAATGTACTGCCAATCCAAAATGACCAAAATAACAACACTGCACAGCGTCTATCCCAGCTCTGTATTACACTCTACACAAATACACAACCAATTAGGATACTGACAAATAATACAGATAACAATTATCATCTTATAACTCTATTATTCAACTCTCATACGGACATAAATAGACAAAACACAAAACTCACTGGTGATGTGGATTCTTTGAACCATGTTCGCAGCCTTTTACCCAGAGGTATGGAGAGATCCAGATGAGAGATTGCAAGTGCAAAACAGATTGTAAGAATAATATTTCTCACCTTGCTGCAGCTGGGGTTTTGCATGTCCAATTTCTCAGAAAGCTCCCCCATACGGATTCTGAATAGGCTGGATACACGGCCCCGGTCGGGCGCCAAAACTGTTGTAGCTGTTTTCATTCTGACCCAAATGTCAGCTGACAGATAACCAGTGAGACCAAATTGTGGAGTTACGCGCGTCATTTTACAAGCGCGCTTGGAGACAAAAAGACACCTCACACATATCCTGTGAGCCAGTCACTTTTATCTGAAGTAATAGAGCAAGAGGCAATATTTTATACCATTTACAACATTAATGCAATTCATGTAGCCCCCACCATCACCCAGGGTCATACTGACCTTTATTCTCTAACGTACCCAGAGCATGTTGTGACTGACTATTGGGAACATACATGATAAGAAGTGTAGTCTCCTTGAAGTGGAGACACTAAGACTACTGCATCAACAGATTCTAGCAATTGTAGCAATTAAAGGCAAAAGGCACTTAAAGGCAAACTATTAACCCTTCTACATCAACAGTATTCATCCCAACCCTAACCCATCTCTTCAACCTATCACTAACAACTGGTGTTTTCCCCTCAAGCTTTAAACATGCCTCCATCACACCTATCCTCAAAAATCCCTCTCTTGACCCATCCTCTGTATCTATCTATCGCAGTATATCACTTCTCCCCTATGCCTCCAAGCTACTGGAACAACACGTCTACCTTGAACTGTCCTCCCATCTCTCTTCTTGCTCCCTCTTCGACCGCTTACAATCTGGCTTCCGGTCACACCACTCCACTGAAACTGCCCTTACTAAGGTCACCAATGACCTCTTAACTGCCAAGAGCAAGCGACACTACTCTGTCCTCCTCCTCCTGGACCTGTCGGCTGCCTTTGACACAGTGGACCATTCCCTATTATTACAGACCCTCTCATACCTTGGCATCACAGACTTGGTCCTATCCTGGATCTCATCATACCTAACAGACCGGACATTCAGTGTCTCCCACTCACGCACCACCTCCTCACCTCGCCCCCTATCTGTCGGAGTCCCACAAGGTTCAGTCCTAGGGCCCCTGCTCTTCTCCATTTACACCTTTGGCCTGGAACAGCTCATAGAATCTCATGGCTTTCAGTATCATCTCTATGCTGATGACACACAGATCTACATCTCTGGACCAGATATCACCTCCCTACTAACCAGAATCCCTCAATGTCAGTCCAATATTTCATCCTTCTTCTCCGCTAGATTTCTGAAACTTAACATGGACAAAACAGAATTCATCATCTTTCCCCCATCTCACTTGAACCCCCCAATGAACTTATCCATTACAGTAAATGGCTGCCCACTCTCCCCAGTCCCACAAGCTCGCTGCCTCGGGGTAATCCTTGATGCTGATCTCTCCTTCAAACCACATATCCAAGCCCTTTCCACTTCCTGCCGACTTCAACTCAAAAATATTTCATGAATCCGTTCATTCCTCAACCAAGAATCTGCAAAAACCCTAGTCCATACCCTCATCATCTCTCGCCTTGACTACTGCAACCTCCTGATCTGTGGCCTCCCCTCGAATACTCTCACACCCCTCCAATCTATTCTAAACTCTGCTGCCCGACTAATCCACCTGTCCCCCCGCTATTCCCCAGCTTCTCCCCTCTGTCAATCCCTTCACTGGCTCCACATTGCCCAGAGACTCCAGTAAAAAACCCTAACCTGTCTCCTCCATACATCTGTGACCTCCATACATCTGTGACCTCATCTCCCGGTACTTTCCTGCATGCAACCTCTGATCCTCTCAAGATCTCCTTCTCTATTCCCCTCTTATCTCCTCTTCCCACAATTGCATACAAGATTTCTCTCGCGCATCACCCCTACTTTGGAACACTCTACCACAACATACCAGACTCTCACCTACCATCGAAACCTTCAAAAAGAGCCTGAAGACCCACCTCTTCCGACAAGCCTATAACCTGCAGTAACCGCCAATCGACCAAACCGCTGCACGACCAGCTCTACCCTCGCCTACTGTATTCTCTCTCATCCCTTGTAGATTGTGAGCCTTCGCGGGCAGGGTCCTCTCTCCTCCTGTACCAGTTATGACTTGTATTGTTTAAGATTATTGTACTTGTTTTTTATTATGTACACCCCTCCTTAAATGTAAAGCGCCATGGAATAAATGGTGCTATAACAATAAAAAAAAATAAAAATAATAATAATAATATTGGATATATAGTGTCTCATCTTATAGTTTATCAGTCTTTATATCTATTAGAAATGTTGTTCCACATAACAATGTTTAAGATTTTGAACCTTTTACAGTAGCAACCACTGTTCTGTAGGAGGCTGTCTACATTTCTGTAATGTGTTTCAGATGTACCATTAGTTATGGTAGAATGCAGGAGAAAGTTACTGTTCCAAGCGCTGCTCAAGTCCTCCGTGACTGAGTGACGCTATGTTGCTTCATATTCTCAGTATGGTTCAGTGGAAAAGGCACCTTGTGTTCTTGTAGGTTTAACACAAAACAATCCATCTGGATTACTGTCTAATAAAGGGAAACTGGCACCCCCAAAATCGCCATTTACATGCAGATATAAAGGTAATCTGACGGTGAATAGCGTTTAAATAACATGTGGCTGCCTTAATGTAGAAGCAGCTACAGGGAGAAAATGAAATTATACTCGCCACTGCACAGTGAGGGCGCTGTTACTAGGGTTGAGCGAAACGGGTCGTTCATTTTCAAAAGTCGCCGACTTTTGGCAAAGTCGGGTTTCATGAAACCCGACCCGACCCCTGTGTGGGGTCGGCCATGCGGTACGCGACTTTCGCGCCAAAGTCGAGTTTCAATGACGCGAAAAGCGCCATTTCTCAGCCAATGAAGGTGAACGCAGAGTGTGGGCAGCGTGATGACATAGGTCCTGGTCCCCACCATCTTAGAGAAGGGCATTGCAGTGATTGGCTTGCTGTCTGCGGCGTCACAGGGGCTATAAAGAGGCGTTCCCGCCGACCGCCATCTTACTGCTGCTGATCTGAGCTTAGGGAGAGGTTGCTGCCGCTTCGTCAGAAGCAGGGATAGCGTTAGGCAGGGTCCATTAACCACAAAACCGCTTGTGCTGTAGCGATTTCCACTGTCCAACACCACCTTCGGTTTGCAGGGACAGTGGAGGCTGTATTTTTTTTTTCTCAGCGCTGTAGCTCATTGGGCTGCCCTAGAAGGCTCCCTGATAGCTGCATTGCTGTGTGTACGCCGCTGTGCAAACCAACTGCTTTTTTCAAAGCACAAATCCTCTTGTTCCTTCCTTTCTGCACAGCTATCTTGTTTGTTTGTCCACACTTTTTATTTAATTTGTGCATCAGTCCACTCCTTATTGCTGCCTGCCATACCTGGCTGAGATTACTGCAGGGAGATAGTAATTGTAGGACAGTCCCTGTTTTTTTTTTTTTTGTGGGAGATTAAGATTGGCAATTTGGCATTTCTGCTAGAGTGCCATCCCTGTGTGTGCCATCTCTCTCACATAGTGGGCCATAGAAAGCCTTTTCATTTTTCTGTTTTATTGGGTTTCTAAATACTCCCAGAAAAAATAAAAAAATCAGTGGGAGATTAATATTGCCCTTTCTGCTTGTGTGCCACTACTGACTCCTGGGTGTGCCATCTATCTCTCTCAACTAGTGGGCCATAGAAAGCCTATTTTTTTTTTTTATTGTGTTTCAAAATTCTCCCTGAAAAAATAAAATAGAAATTAGTGGGAGATTAATATTGCCCTTTCTGCTTGTGTGCCACTCCTGACTCCTGGGTGTGCCATCTCTCTCTCTCAAATAGTGGGCACTGGGCCATAGAAAGCCTTTTTTTTTTATTTTATTGTGTTTCTAAATTCTCCCTGAAAAAATCAAAAATAAATCAGTGGGAGATTAATATTGCCCTTTCTGCTTGTGTGCCACTCCTGACTCCTGGGTGTGCCATCTCTCTCTCTCTCAAATAGTGGGCACTGGGCCATAGAAAGGCTATTTTTTATTTTTTATTTTATTGTGTTTCTAAATTCTCCCTGAAAAAATCAAAAAGAAATCAGTGGGAGATTAATATTGCCCTTTCTGCTTGTGTGCCACTCCTGACTCCTGGGTGTGCCATCTCTCTCAAATAGTGGGCACTGGGCCATAGAAAGGATATTTTTATTTTTTTTTGGTTTCTAAATTCTCCCTGAAAAAATCATTTTATTTTATTTTGTTTCCAAATTCTTCCTGAATAAATCATTTTATTTAATTTTGTTTCTAAAGTCTCCCTGAAAAAAAAAAATCAGTGGGAGATTAATATTGGCCTTCCTGCTTGTGTGCCACTCCTGACTCCTGGGTGTGCCATCTCTCTCTCTCAAATAGTGGGCACTGGGCCATAGAAAGGCTATTTTTTTTTATTTTTTATTGTGTTTCTAAATTCTCCCTGAAAAAATCAAAAAGAAATCAGTGGGAGATTAATATTGCCCTTTCTACTTGTGTGCCACTCCTGGCTCCTGGGTGTGCCATCTCTCTCTCTCAAATAGTGGGCACTGGGTCATAGAAAGGCTATTTTTATTTTTTTTGGTTTCTAAATTCTCCCTGAAAAAATCATTTTATTTTATTTTGTTTCCAACTTCTTCCTGAATAAATCATTTTATTTTATTTTGTTTCTAAAGTCTCCCTGAAAAAAAAAATCAGTGGGAGATTAATATTGCCCTTTCTGCTTGTGTGCCACTCCTGACTCCTGGGTGTGCCATCTCTCTCTCTCAAATAGTGGGCACTGGGCCATAGAAAGGCTATTTCTTTTTTTATTTTATTATGTTTCTAAATTCTCCCTGAAAAAATCAAAAAGAAATGAGTGGGAGATTAATATTGCCCTTTCTGCTTGTGTGCCACTCCTGACTCCTGGGTGTGCCATCTCTCTCTCTCAAATAGTGGGCACTGGGCCATAGAAAGGCTATTTTTTTTTTTATTGTGTTTCTAAATTCTCCCTGAAAAAATCAAAAAGAAATCAGTGGGAGATTAATATTGCCCTTTCTGCTTGTGTGCCACTCCTGACTCCTGGGTGTGCCATCTCTCTCTCAAATAGTGGGCACTGGGCCATAGAAAGGCTATTTTTATTTTTTTTGGTTTCTAAATTCTCCCTGAAAAAATCATTTTATTTTATTTTGTTTCCAAATTCTTCCTGAATAAATCATTTTATTTTATTTTGTTTCTAAAGTTTCCTTAAAAAAACCAAAAAAAAAAAAAAAATACAGTGGGAGATTAATATTGACATTTGTACTTGAGTGACAGTCCTGCGTGTGTGGCATCTCACTGATTTGGTGCCACAGAAAACAGAGTGTGTAACATTGTGCCTGATTTTCCTTGCGGTCTCAACCAACTGTAAAGGGATATCTAAATCATACTGAAGTTATAGCTCACCGTGTAAGTTGTTTTACAGGAACAAATACCGTTACTTTGGTTAAGTTTTTAAAACAATGAGGATATCTGGTGGAAGAGGTCGTGGCCGTGGGCGTTCATTGTCAGCTGGTAATGATGGTAGTGGTAGTGGAGCATCAGGTGGTTGTGGGAAAAAAAATATTGCACCTAAGTCTGGAGCTGTGGAGCCAGGTTCGTCGTCTGGCTACAGAAGGCCTCGAACGCTCCCTTTTCTGGGAGTAGGAAAACCGCTTTTAAAGCCGGAGCAGCAAGAGCAAGTTTTGGCTTACCTTGCAGACTCAGCCTCTAGCTCTTTTGCCTCCTCTTCTGAAACTGGTAAATGTAAAAGCAGCGCGTCGTTAGTGGATGTTCACGGTCAGGGACAAGTCGCTTCCTTGTCCTCTTCAGCAAAAACAACAACAAGAGAGAAGGATGCAGCAGGCGACACAACGGGTTACTCCATGGAGCTCTTTACACATACCGTCCCTGGCTTAGAAAGTGAAACAGTTAACAGGCCATGCCCATTACAAGTAGATTCTGACATGGAGTGCACTGATGCACAGCCGCAGCCAGACTACTATGCTGGTCCTTTGACTCAGACCACAACATTGCCCTCTCAGGGTACTGATCCAGAATCAGACCCTGATGAGACTATGTTGCCCCGTCACGAACGCTATACCACCGACCTACACGGTGACACAGACGAAGTTGCACATGAGCTAGAAGAGGAGGTTATAGATGACCCAGTTGTTGACCCCGATTGGCAGCCATTGGGGGAACAGGGTGCAGGCGGCAGTAGTTCTGAAGCGGAGGAGGAGGGGCCGCAGCAGGCATCAACATCGCAACAGGTTCCATCTGCCGGGCCCGTATCTGGCCCAAAACGCGTTGCAAAGCAAAAAACTGTTGGAGGACAGCGTGTCCATCCGGTTAAAGCTCAGTCTGCAATTCCTGAAAAGGGATCCGATGCTAGGAAGAGTGCAGTCTGGCATTTTTTTTAAACAACATCCAATTGATCAGCGCAAAGTCATCTGTCAAAAATGTTCAACTAGCTTAAGCAGAGGTCAGAATCTGAAAAGTCTCAATACAAGTTGCATGCATAGACATTTAACCACCATGCATTTGCAAGCCTGGACTAACTACCAAATGTCCCTTAAGGTTGTAGCACACTCGGCCAATGAAGCTACTCAGCAACGCAACATCCCTTCCGTCACTGTAAGGCCACCATTTCCTGCACCTCCGGCAGTATCTGTGCAGGTTTCTTTGTCATCCCAAAGCAGTCAGGGTCAGGGAATCACCAGTTTCGTAGGAGGAAATACTGCATCTAGGGCACCGGCGGAAACAGTACCGTCTCCAACCGTCTCTCAGTCTGCCATGTCCACCGGCACACCCGCTAGTTCCACGATCTCCAGCTCTCCAGTCCAGCTCACCCTACATGAGACTCTGTTTAGAAAAAGGAAGTACTTATCCTCGCATCCGCGTACACAGGGTTTGAACGCCCACATAGCTAGACTAATCTCGTTAGAGATGATGCCCTACCGGTTAGTTGAAAGCGAAGCTTTCAAAGCCCTGATGGAGTACGCTGAACCACGCTACGAGCTACCCAGTCGACACTTTTTTTCCAGAAAAGCCATCCCAGCCCTGCACCAGCATGTTAAACAGCGCATCGTCCATGCACTCAGGCAATCTGTGAGTACAAAGGTGCACCTGACTACAGATGCATGGACCAGTAGGCATGGCCAGGGACGTTACGTGTCCATCACGGCACACTGGGTGAATGTGGTGGATGCAGGGTCCACAGGGGACATCAATTTCGGGACAGTTGTGCCTAGCCCACGGTCTAGGAAACAGTTGGCTGTAGGCGCTCACACCCCCTCCTCCTCCTCCTCGTCCTCCTGCAGAAGCGAGAGCTCTTCCACAGACCGCAGTTGTCAAACCACTCCATCGTCAGCTGTCACTGTTGCACACCAGTTGTCCCATTAGGGGCAGCTACTGGCAAGCGTCAGCAGGCTGTATTGGCTATGAAGTGTTTGGGCGACAACAGACACACCGCGGAAGTTCTGTCCGAGTTCTTGCAGCAAGAAACGCAGTCGTGGCTGGGCACAGTAGATCTTGAGGCAGGCAAGGTAGTGAGTGATAATGGAAGGAATTTCATGGCTGCCATCTCCCTTTCCCAACTGAAACACATTCCTTGCCTGGCTCACACCTTAAACCTGGTGGTGCAGTGCTTATTTAAAACTTATCCGGGTTTCTCCGACCTGCTTCTCAAAGTGCGTGGACTTTGCTCACATATCCGCCGTTCGCCTGTACACTCCAGCCGTATGCAGACCTATCAGCGGTCTTTGAACCTTCCCCAGCATCGCCTAATCATAGACGTTGCAACAAGGTGGAACTCAACACTGCACATGCTTCAGAGACTGTGCGAACAGAGGCGGGCTGTTATGTTTTTGTGGGAGGATACACATACACGGGCAGGCAGTAGGATGGCAGACATGGAGTTGTCGGGTGTGCAGTGGTCGAAGATACAAGACATGTGTCAAGTCCTTCAGTGTTTTGAGGAATGCACACGGCTGGTTAGTGCAGACAACGCCATAATAAGCATGAGCATCCCCCTAATGCGTCTGCTGATGCAAAGTTTGACGCACATAAAGGATCAGGCGTCTGCACCAGAGGAAGAGGAAAGCCTTGATGACAGTCAGCCATTGTCTGGTCAGGGCAGTGTATAGGACGAGGTAGCGGGCAAAGAGGAGGTGGAGGACGAGGAGGATGATGGGGATGAGTATATTTTTAATGAGGAAGCTTTCCCGGGGGCACTGGAAATTGGTGGCGTGGCAAGGCCGGGTTCTGGTTTTTTGAGGGACACAAGTGACGTAGATTTGCCTGCAACTGCCCCTCAACCAAGCACAACCGCAGATTTGACAACTGGAACTTTGGCCCACATGGCGGATTATGCCTTGCGTATCCTCAAAAGGGACACACGCTTTACAAAAATGATGAACGATGACGATTACTGGTTGGCCTGCCTCCTTGATCCTCGCTATAAAGGCAAATTGCAAAATATTATGCCACATGAGAACTTGGAACTAATATTAGCAACAAAACAATCAACTCTTGTTGACCGTTTGCTTCAGGCATTCCCAGCACACAGCGCCCGTGATCGTTCTCACATGAGCTCCAGGGGGCAGCAGACCAGGAGTGCTAGGGGTGCTCACATCAGAAGTGGCGTTGGACAGAGGAGTTTTCTGACCAGGTTGTGGAGTGATTTTGCTATGACCGCAGACAGAACAGGTACTGCTGCATCAATTCAAAGTGACAGGAGACAACATTTGTCCAGTATGGTTACAAACTATTTTTCATCCCTTATCGATGTTCTCCCTCAACCGTCATTCCCATTTGATTACTGGGCATCCAAATTAGACACCTGGCCAGAATTGGCTGAATATGCATTGCAGGAGCTTGCTTGCCCGGCAGCTAGTGTCCTACCTGAAAGAGCATTCAGTGCTGCTGGTTCAATATTAACCGAAAAGAGGACTCGTCTGGCTACACAAAATGTTGATGATCTAACATTCATTAAAATGAACCACAACTGGATTTCTAATTCTTTTGCCCCACCTTGCCCGGGCGACACCTAGCTTTCCTATGAAAAGCTCTTGCCTGTGGACTACTGTGAATTACTTATCAAATGTCTTAATTTGCAGCAGCTGATTGTCCAGCATACGACATGTTTACACCTACCTAAATGGCCAAACTCCCCACACGGGGCCGTGGTATCGCGACTTGGCGCAAGCACCCGTGAGAGTGCTCTTTGTCTGAAGAGGTGGGTGTGCCCGCTTTTGGTCGACAGCACTGACACTGGGCCCCTCATAGTACAATAAACTGTCTCTGGCGGTGGTGGTGCGCACCCAACGACAGACACACTGTTGTAACATGAGGGGCCCTGGGCCTGTACCGCCGGCCACAAGAGAGTTCACCCACCCCCAGGTCAAACATTGCTCTACCACTTCCACAATTATCTCTCACACTTCCACCAATGTTTAGACTATGCGCTGACATCCTTCCATTCCTGCCACTGACAATACCATTGTGTTGACATGTATGATGGTACTTAACATAGTCAGGGGCAGTGTCCTCTATTTACCCAAGTAAATACTTGGCGCCAAATTAGTAGGTCAGAAACTACGCAGAGGATCCCACCCCTGTACCTAAAGATTGCACCCTTTTGTGTTTTCGATGGGTTTTAATGTGAGACATTCACATTTATGTATTGTTTTGGACTACTAACTGGCAGACACTCATTACAATCAGCCTCCGCTGACCTGGCCACTGCTGCCCGTGTTCCCCTGGAACCAATTTAAAATTGCCTACAGCCAGCCCAATTTTTTTATGTTAGGCCTTCGAAGCCTGTCTGCGGTCCGTTCTTTCTACTACTACTACACTGACCAGGCCACTGCTGCCCGTGTACCCCTGGAACCAATTTTAAATTGCCTACAGCAAGCCCAATTTTGTTATGTTAGGCCTTCGAAGCCTGTCTGTGGTCCGTTCTTTCCACTAGGCCTCCACTGACCATGCCACTGCTGCCCGTGTACCCCTGGAACCAATTTCAAATTGCCTACAGCCAGCCCAATGTTATTATGTTAGGCCTTTGATGCCTGTCTGCGGTCCCTCCTTCCACTAGGCCTCCACTGACCATGCCACTGCTGCCCGTGTACCCCTGGAACCAATTTCAAATTGCCTACAGCCAGCCCAATGTTATTATGTTAGGCCTTTGATGCCTGTCTGCGGTCCCTTCTTCCACTAGGCCTCCACTGACCATGCCACTGCTGCCCGTGTACCCCTGGAACCAATTTTGAATTGCCTACAGCCAGCCCAATGTTATTATGTTAGGCCTTTGATGCCGGTCTGCGGTCCCTCTTTCCACTAGGCCTCCACTGACCATGCCACTGCTGCCCGTGTACCCCTGGAACCAATTTCGAATTGCCTACAGCCAGCCCAATGTTATTATGTTAGGCCTTTGATGCCTGTCTGCGGTCCCTTCTTCCACTAGGCCTCCACTGACCAGACCACTGCTGCCCGTGTACCCCTGGAACCAATTTAAAATTGCCTACAGCAAACCCAATTTTGTTATGTTAGGCCTTCGAAGCCTGTCTGCGGTCCGTTTTTTCTACTACTACTACACTGACCAGGCCACTGCTGCCCGTGTACCCCTGGAACCAATTTAAAATTGCCTACAGCCAGCCCAATTTTTTTATGTTAGGCCTTCGAAGCCTGTCTGCGGTCCGTTCTTTCCACTAGGCCTCCACTGACCATGCCACTGCTGCCCGTGTACCCCTGGAACCAATTTCGAATTGCCTACAGCCAGCCCAATGTTATTATGTTAGGCCTTTGATGCCTGTCTGCGGTCCCTCCTTCCACTAGGCCTCCACTGACCAGACCACTGCTGCCCGTGTACCCCTGGAACCAATTTAAAATTGCCTACAGCAAGCCCAATTTTATGTTAGGCCTTTGAAGCCTGTCTGCGGTCCGTTCTTTCTACTACTACTACACTGACCAGGCCACTGCTGCCCGTGTACCCCTGGAACCAATTTTAAATTGCCTACAGCAAGCCCAATTTTGTTATGTTAGGCCTTCGAAGCCTGTCTGCGGTCCGTTCTTTCCACTAGGCCTCCACTGACCAGGCCGCTGCTGCCCGTGTAATCCTGGAACCAATTTTAAATTGCCTACAGCAAGCCCAATTTTGTTATGTTAGGCCTTCGAAGCCTGTCTGCGGTCCGTTCTTTACACTAGGCCTCCACTGACCATGCCACTGCTGCCCGTGTACCCCTGGAACCAATTTCGAATTGCCTACAGCCAGCCCAATTTTATTATGTTAGGCCTTCGAAGCCTGTCTGCGGTCCCTCCTTCCACTAGGCCTCCACTGACCAGACCACTGCTGCTCGTGTACCCCTGGAACCAATTTTAAATTGCCTACAGCCCAATTTTATTATGTTAGGCCTTCGAAGCCTGTCTGCGGTACCTCCTTACACTTGTCCTCCACTGACCAGGCCAATGCTGGCCGTGTACCCCTGGAACCCAGCTGAAAGTGCATGGAGCCTACTTTTTTTCTTTGTTTTATATTTTTAAAAAAAAGATGAACTACTCTGTACATAGTTACATAGTTATTAAGGTTGAAGGAAGACTATATGTCCATCTAGTTCAACCCATAGCCTAACCTAACATGCCCTAACATGTTGATCCAGAGGAAGGCAAAAAAAACCCATGTGCAAAGAGTAAGCTCCACATTGGGGAAAAAAATTCCTTCCCGACTCCACATACGGCAATCAGACTAGTTCCCTGGATCAACGCCCTATCAAGGAATCTAGTGTATATACCCTGTAACATTATACTTTTCCAGAAAGGTATCCAGTCCCCTCTTAAATTTAAGTAATGAATCACTCATTACAACATCACACGGCAGAGAGTTCCATAGTCTCACTGCTCTTACAGTAAAGAATCCGTGTCTGTTATTATGCTTAAACCTTTTTTCCTCCAACCGCAGAGGATGCCCCCTTGTCCCTGTTTCAGGTCTATGATTAAAAAGATCATCAGAAAGGTCTTTGTACTGTCCCCTCATATATTTATACATTAAAATGAGATCACCCCTTAGTCTTCGTTTTTCCAAACTAAATAGCCCCAAGTGTAATAACCTATCTTGGTATTGCAGACCCCCCAGTCCTCTAATAACCTTGGTCGCTCTTCTCTGCACCCGCTCCAGTTCAGCTATGTCTTTCTTATACACCGGAGACCAGAACTGTGCACAGTATTCTAAGTGTGGTCGAACTAGTGACTTGTATAGAGGTAAAATTATATTCTCCTCATGAGCATCTATGCTTCTTTTAATGCATCCCATTATTTTATTTGCCTTTGTAGCAGCTGCCTGACACTGGCCACTGAATTTAAGTTTGTCATCCACCCATACACCCAGGTCTTTTTCATTGACGGTTTTGCCCAGAGTTTTAGAATTAAGCACATAATTATACATCTTATTACTTCTACCCAAGTGCATGACCTTACATTTATCCCCATTAAAGCTCATTTGCCATTTATCAGCCCAAGCTTCTAGTTTACATAAATCATCCTGTAATATAAAATTGTCCTCCTCTGTATTGATTACCCTGCAGAGTTTAGTGTCATCTGCAAATATTGAAATTCTACTCTGAATGCCCCCTACAAGGTCATTAATAAATATGTTAAAAAGAAGAGGGCCCAATACTGACCCCTGTGGTACCCCACTGCTAACCGCTACCCAGTCCGAGTGTGCTCCATTAATAACCACCCTTTGTTTCCTATCCCTGAGCCAGCTCTCAACCCACTTGCACATATTTTCCCCTATCCCCATTATTCTCATTTTATGTATCAACCTTTTGTGTGGCACCGTATCAAAAGCTTTTGAAAAGTCCATATACACTACATCCACTGGGTTCCCTTGGTCCAATCCGGAACTTACCTCTTCATAGAAACTGATCAAATTAGTCTGACATGAACGGTCCCTAGTAAACCCGTGCTGATACTGGGTCATGAGGTTATTCCTCTTCAGATACTCCAGTATAGCGTCCCTTAGAATGCCCTCCAGGATTTTACCCACAGTAGAGGTTAAGCTTACTGGCCTATAGTTTCCGAGTTCAGTTTTTGTTCCCTTTTTGAATATTGGCACCCCATTTGCTATACGCCAGTCCTGTGGCACAGACCCTGTTATTATGGAGTCTTTAAAGATTAAAAATAATGGTCTATCAATGACTGTACTTAATTCCTGCAGTACTCGAGGGTGTATCCCATCCGGGCCCGGAGATTTGTCAATTTTAGTGATTTTTAGACGCCGCCGCACTTCCTGCTGGGTTAAGCAGGTGACATTTAATTGGGAATTTTTATCACTAGACATTTTGTCTGCCATGGGATTTTCTTGTGTAAATACTGATGAAAAAAAGTCATTTAGCATATTGGCTTTTTCCTCATCCTCATCCACCATCTCACCCAGACTATTTTTAAGGGGGCCAACACTATCATTTTTTAGTTTCTTACTATTTATGTAGTTAAAGAATATTTTAGGATTATTTTTACTCTCTCTGGCAATGAGTCTCTCTGTCTCAATCTTTGCTGCCTTGATTTGCTTTTTACAGAATTTATTTAATTTTCTGTATTTATTTAATGCCTCCTCACTACCTACTTCCTTTAATTCTCTAAATGCTTTCTTTTTGTCCCTTATTGCGCCCCTTACAGCTCTATTTAGCCATATTGGTTTCCTCCTATTTCTAATATGTTTATTCCCATACGGTATATACTGTGCACAGGTCCTACGGTTCAAGCTACCCAGTCGACACTTCTTTTGCGAGAAAAGCCATCCCAGCCCTCCACCGGCATCAAAAAGTCTGCATTGTCATAGCACTCAGGCAATAAAACAGTAGAAAGGTGCACCTGACAAGAGACACATGGACCAGTAGGCATTTCAACAAAAAGTTACGTGTCCATTACGGCGCACTGGGTTAATGTGTTGGATGCATGGTCCACAGGGGACAGCCTACAAAGTCTATCTGCAGTCCCTAATTCAAATTGTCCTCCGCTGACCAGAGCACTGCTGCCCGTGTACCCCTGGAACCTATTTTTAATTGCATAGAGCATCCTTTTTTTAATAGTAGGCGTACAAAGTATGTCTATGGTCCATATTTTTAATAGTCCTCCACTGAACAGACCAATGCTGCCTGTGTACCCCTGTAACCTTTTTTTAACTGCATTGAGCCACATTTTTGGGTTAAGGCCTAATAACTGTGTCTGTCTGCGCCACTCAATACAGCTGTCCTGCTTTAAAAAAATCTGAGCGTCAGTAGTCTGGTTTTCAGCCTCTAGGAATTGGAAAACTGCATTGGGGCTACTACTTCGGTAGGGCCTACTAACGGTCTCTGCCGCTCCAAGGTGTTCTCCAGGTTTCCTCTCCATTGATTCAATCTTCATGCTCGTGTTTAGTAGTTGTTGAAACTACACTGCATTAGGCCTACATATTGGGTATGGGGTGTAGAGACAGTGTGTTCCACTCCAAGGTGTTCCCCAGGTTTTGTCTCCATTGCTTCGATCTTCTGGCTCTTCTGAAGTAGTTGTTGAAAACCACACTGCATTAGGCCTACTAGTTGGGTTGGGGCCTTCTATCTGTGTCTGCCGCTCCTTGCTGTTCTCCTACTGTGAACAAAGCTGTGCCGCCGGTTTACTACTGTTGCCAATTTTGAACTGCATTTAGAATACTTACTGATTTGGGCCTACTCTCTGTGTCAGCCTCTCATTCCAGTTGTCCTCCACTGAACAAAACAATGCCCCCTGTGTAGTCCTGTTACCAATTTTGCACTGCATTTAGCCCACTTTATTCTTTGTGCCCATATCTGTTTCCCCCTCATCCTGCCCATTGCCCAGCCAGTGATAGATGAGTCTGCTGGTACATTGACCCATAACGCAACATTCCCTGTGCACGCTACACTGCAAGATTGTGACCCTGCTGAAAGTCAGGTCCCCCTTCCCACATACCATACCACCTTACACGGGGACAAAGAGGAAGGTGCAGATGAAGGTGCAGGTTCATTCATCAGGTGGGGGGAGGAATACTCGTTGGCGACGTCACTGGCACAGGGCCCCTCATAGTACGCAAAAGTGTTGCTGCCGGTGGGAGGCGCCCCCGCCGTGCAAACACACCGCTGTACTTTGAGGGGCCCTGTGCCAGTGCCAATGCCAACGAGTGGGCCCCCCTGCTTGCTCAGGATCACAGCACTTGCAAAGTTGAAATACCTACCTCTCCCTGCTCCACTGCCGTGACATGGTCCAGATGTCCTGGGCCCACTAATTACTTGAACAAGTCCTACCCCCCACAACTTTAGCCAAATGACCCCCAATTTCAAATGCCTTACAATTATTATAAGCTAAATTACGATTGACAAGCTTCAGTAGCAAGAATGGATGTTTTTGCCAATACAGTGGGCTCTGTACATGTTTTCCTGGCCTCTACTCACTGCCGACTATGCTCCCCCATTGACTTGCATTGGGTTTCGTGTTTCGATCGATCCCCGACTTTTCGCGATAATCGGCCGATTCCACTCGACTCGACTTTTGAGATAGTCGGGTTTCACGAAACCCGGCTCGACTCTAAAAAGGTCAAGGTCGCTCAACTCTAGCTGTTACCACTCCCTGCCACATTGATTGACAGCCAGCTCTGCAGTGTATGTGCTAAGCGTATATGTGCAGAACAAGATGTCTATCAATATGCCAGGACGTGATTGTAGCAGCCTCACTGTATAGTGGATATATGGAGAATATAACTTCATTTTCTCCCTGTAGCCGCTCTTCCAGTAAAGCAGCCAGATATCATTTAAATGTTACTTTGGTGCAAATTACTATTATATCTGCAGAAAAAGAGCACTTTTTATGGTAACAAGTTTCCTTTAAATGTATTCATATTGTGTTTTTTTACTTTATACCTCAAGCATCTTTTTAAAAAAATTTTTGTTGCTTACTGCATTATGTGTTTTTTTTCACCTGTGTTTCTTATGAGCTTGTTTTTTTTTGCATTATTGGTTGTTTTTTACTGGCATTTTCTGGACATTTTTTAAACACATAATTTGCTGAAGAAAATGTAGTGTTTTTTAAGCAAAGGTGGTGGTAAAATGCTGAAAGCGATGCAATTTTAGTCGTCCCATTAATTTCTATTGTAAAAAAGTCAGTTTTCTCCGGAAAATGCCAGTAGAATGTACATGCTGTTTCTTTTAACTGCTTAAAATATTCTTAAAAGTCTTAATATATGAAAAGCAAGTTGTTTTCCCAAACAAATGAATAGAAGCATTCTTTGATTGTTTTGTTATCACTGTGAGGCAGTGACTCGTGTCACAGGTAGGGGTCGCTGAGTGTTCTCCCCAGGTTGTGCATGGAGATGGATGAAGTCCATAGGTGTGCATGGCATTCACAGATTTCCGGTCTGGGTTTCCCATGTGGCTGAAAGCCACAGGTTTGTTTGTTAAAAACCTTGCAGTAAGGGGTATGGGTGTGTCAGGTGCAACGTCAGTGTCAGTCTGGTGTGCCTGGAGGTGTACCGGAGGTAGATGTCCTCTGTCCAACAGAGAACTGGCATGTGTAACAATTGCAAACAGGTGGATATGGTGCCCGGCTGCTGTCCGGAGCATATCCTGGGCTGTGTACAGCTGTGTGAGAAAAGAGTCTGTTATACAGAGGTGCAGGACACCCACGGGAACTAGTCAGAGGAGGACTGGTGTGTGTAGTGTCTGCAACATGTGAAGCTGTGTTTGGAGGCTGTAATATGACGTGTGGTCACCCCACGGATACTGGACAAGGAGAGGTCCGGCGTGTTTAGGGATGGCAATATAAAAGCCGTATGATGTGTAGTTCTATGAAACGGGCATTGAGACGAGATGCAACTTTGTGTATTGAACTTTGATGATGTGTACTATAAAATGCTATGAACCTTTATGTGTGAAGAAACACATGAAAAAGATTTTTGTGTTTGAACTTTGTGGGTTACTACCTCTTCACTGCGTACGGTGCTACTGCTCCATTACAGAGCTTTTGCTCCTTTTTTTTAGTTGACCCCCCAGAAATGGAAAAAAACACAGTTTGAATTTACACTAGGTCAAACTTATCCTTATAGGATATTTACACAAATAATACTATTACCATGTCTACTGTATGCATTCCTCTGTATACTTTTGGTGTATCTAATATTTCCTCCATAATCGCAAGCTAGGGGCATTTGGTACAGAATTTGCATTTGGGTTCAAATTTTTGAAATGTTATTTTTATCTTAAAGTGAACCTGTTTGAAAATTCTATGCCCCCAAACCATGTAGGTATATGACTGTGTACCCTTTTAAAAGATAAACAAGTGGATCTTTTTGACTCCAAAGCAATGCTTTAGCAGCAAGAAGTCGGATTTTGAAGTTCTGTATATATTGTGTCTGGAAGTGCATTGGTGTGCGACTATGCACTTCAGCCCCTTCGCCTCACGCTGTATTCTCTGCTATTCTCTGCTATGTATTGGAGCAGTCAATGTGTCAATCAACCGGAGGAGATTGACGCTTGGCTGATAGTATAGTGTGAGGCTGAGGAGCTGGAAAATGCATCGTCATGGCCCAGTGCACTTCCAGACACATAGAAACAAAATGTAAAAACCCAACTTCTTGCTGTTGGTGGATCGCTTTGAGGTCATAAATAAATGCTTACATTTCAAAGGGCTACACAGATAAACAAATGGTTTGGAGTAGGGTTGCTAATCTGATTTTGTATTTTTTTCTGGACAGCATATCCAAAAATCATGCACTGCCAGCATTTTTTATGGACACATTGGAATACCATAATAAATATTTGAGATTTTAAGTGATATATGTCTACAGCCAATAATTCTGAAACAAAGACATTAGTGGTATTTACTGCGAACTGTAAAATGATAACTACAGATGTAAAAACCAGTACAAATATCTCCAACCATAAAAACATCATGAACAACTCAATTTTTTTTATGGACATGGTAAAAAACTGTTCTATTTTTACAGACTGTTCATGGATTTCTGTACCGCTGGCACCCCTGGTTTAGGAGTGCAAAAGTTTTTGAGAGATTCACTTGACATAATGATTTTTTTAGAAAATGTGTTCTAATCAAAAAAGTACATGCGTTAACAGAACTAAATTAATTTGGTCAAATTTGGTTGGATGTTCACCAAAATTAGAAAATCCATAAAGGTACACATATGTAAATCTGTAGACTATATGATAGAGAAGGATCAGATACTGAGGCTGATAAATGTGTTTGGGCTTAAGTATCATAAAACATGAGCATAGGGTACTATTTTAATCAAAAAAGCTTAAAAGGCACCCCACCGCAACAAGGTATAACCAACCAGGATGGCCCTTAACTCTTGTAGATCACCGTGTTATTTGCTAGCAGACCTCATAATAATAGATGATGACAGAGCAGGACTCTGACCTGACTGTTTCAACACCTGCCCGTGAAAAACTATTTAGCCAAAATGCCCAGCCAAAAAAGGGGGAGCCACACCCCTGTATGTACAAGGTACTAGAAACTAAAGCAAAACCAAACCAATAGGCCAGCACATATGTTGGCATAAGTCACATGTGGAGGTGCACATTCACATTGTCTGTACGTGTCCCCGCTTAATTATAAAGTGCTGCGGAATATGTTGGCGCTATATAAATAAAAATTATTATTATTATTATTGTGGCTGTTTAAGAAACAGAACTTAGAATAAAAACAAATGCTCAAGTACCCTGCTGTAATAGTACATGTTAATAACATAGGATACTTAGATGACACTATTTTGATCTAAAAGAGCATAAAAGCCATCCCACCGTGACAAGGTGAAACCAAGCAGGATGGTGCCTAACTCATGTAGTTCACCTCGCTGTTTGTTGTTTCTTTATTCACTTTGCAAATTGTCTCTTTAGAGAATATCAGTCTAAAAGAGACAATTTGCCACAGAAGCAGTGCAAGGCTTGAAAGGCTCCTCATGTTAGCATGTCAGGCTTGACATGTCACTCTCCGCTAGGAGAAATGTTACCCGTTTGATCCCATTCAGACGCCTCTCACACAGCCAAGCCAGGTCTCACACTTTGTGCTGACCAGGGGCAGTACCCCGAAACACAATGTTTGCAAAATGAGATTTTGGTTCTTGCATTTATCCCAAGTCATTTCATCGGTTTAGCTGATAAAACATATTGCACGTAAAAAGGTTGCAGTGCAAATATTAGATAAGAGCCTTGTACACAAGTACAGGACATCCATCAGATGCATCAAACAAGTAGGATGCACAAATCACAAAGGCACAATGGTCAATACATAAGCATGATGTATCATACATCACACAATCACATGGCACACAAGTATTATGCTTTGCTAATATAGCACTATCATATTCTGCAGCGCTTTACATATATTGTCATCACTGTCCCCAATGGGGCTCACAATCTAAATTTCGGCGCACACATTATACTAGGCTCCACCTTTTTCAAACAGAACTGTTAACTTTCTGGCACTATTGATTATTTAGTGCACTGGTCAGGGCAGGGTGTAACAGTACTTAATTTCTAAAAATGTGGATGTGAAGGGCCCTCACTTCCCTCTGGGCCCCTGTACACCTGCTGCACAGGCTATACGTCCACCTTTGTGTTAGAGTTCAACCAGCTAAAACCGAAATGAAGCAGTGACGATGCCAAATGGTTAATAAAATATTACATGCTACATTTAACTTGTAGGATAAAAACCTTAGACAATGTACACGGTCCGACCTAGCTCTGCCTGGCTCCATTTTCCATTACACCTCCCCTGTACCATTTTTTATTTAATATGCACCAATGACTATACTTTGATGTCATTGGGTTTCATTCAGGGCTCACCTTTACTCAGCTACACGTTTTCCAGGCATTGTTAGTACAACAGACAGCTTAATGGTTCTGGCTGGACATAACACAGTTTTGCCTAGCAAAAGTAATTTTAAAAAGATTATCCTTCTGGCACTTGTAGAAAAAAATGGCACATGAAAAGAATCTTATCACATAACTCATTTGTATGTAGGAATAGTTTACAGGGTTCTTTTTTAGAAGTAAACCCACTTATAACTCAAAATGCACATTTTTGTCACATCTCCACCAGAACGTGCTCGTGTGACTTCTACTTTGTCACCAGACGCTGTCATATTCACTCTGTAGGTGGCGCTGGTGATAGAAATGTCCGAACCAGTATTAATATACTTCTTTATGTCTTGAAAGTTCAGCCAAACTCCAGTTTTATGCTTCATTTTCAACAGGTCCTCTTGCAGATTGCACCTGACACAGGACCACATTCCAGTGTTGTTAGAGCTATGTGTGAAGGGACTGCTCACACATGGGGTGTTCTGTCCTCACTAAATGAGGCAGGCTCATATGTAGCTATACAGGCAGCTAAACCGCTATACCGGAGTCCAATAAGGAGACTGTGGATGAGTCTGTGCTTTATTAAACGTAGTGGTATATTGATGCGGTGAAACTGTAAACAATGATATTCATACAATCAGTGCATGGTATAGAAGAAATACATACTACACATGATGTACATTATGCATAAGCATTTAGAAAGCTAGTAACTGAACTAGGAGTACAAGTGACTAAGCTAGGCTAATATTAGAGCAGAAATTATCTACAGAAAGCATAAAGACATACCGGCAATGCAATCACAAGGGGAATGAAGTGCAAGCGTCTTTCCCTGAAAGCAGACTGAAGGAAGTGAAGAGAAAATGGAGGGAGATGTAGGCTGAGCTACCATAATGCTTTGCAAAGGGGGAGGAGAATCAGACATGAAAAAATAGAAAAAACAGAAATAGAACTGTGAACATGACTCTGACCGCTAGAGGGAGCCAAAACACTACAAATAAAGGTATGAATATATCAGTTGCTGTATACTGGCTGAGAAAACTGCAAATTATGCAAACAGATAATCAGATATAACAAATTAGATGGTGGAGACAGAATATAGGGACTGCTCCTAAACACTTCAGTAGCTAAGCCAGTCCTGTCCTTTAAGCATTTTTTGTTCAGAAAAACTCAAATCTGTTGAAAAAGGTATAGTTTTGTTTGTGCTAACGTACAGCTTTTCACAGTTAGCATGCCTCAAGGGCTCCAAAAATGTAGATCCATATCAATAATAAACAAAATAATAAAAGAATATCAATTTTCCTGATTGGCCAAATTGTCATCCAAGATTAGATTGGCATAAATTCAACATAAATCTCAACGCTGCAAAACCTCTAACTGCCCAGATAATAGGTGTATAACACTGAGGTCTCTTAGTTGTTTATTCAACCTGTTTTGATCTCTTTAATACAAACACAATTTTGGGACATTACTATCTGGATGGTAACATGTGGTAACTAATAGCCTACTTGACAATGCTAAATTACCTCTATTCGGGGCTTACTTCTTTGATAAGTGAAGAAATTATAGCTTTTTCGCAAGACATCCAAAAATTATCCCTTTTTTTAGGAAGCAAAAACATGTTCTGTTTTCAAAATGAATAAGTAATGGTTTCACAAAAAGAATCTTTTGGGGATCCATTAAAGGTCTGCTATTCTAAAAGTGAATGTCAGTTACGAAGGCTTGTTCTCAAGCCATCCAAAACGTATACTTTAATATATGCTGGTGGAACACGCTAGCTGTTTTTAACCCCTTAGTGACTGAACCGATTTGAACCTTAATGACCTTGCCAAATTTTTAAAATCTGGACAGTGTCACTTCATATGGTAATTAATCTGGAACGCTTAAACATATTCCAGTGATTCTGAGATTGTTTTTTTCGTGACATATTGTACTTTCTGTTAGTGAGAAATTTAGGTTGATATGTTTTGTGTTTATTTGTGAAAATATTGAAATTTTGGCAAAAAACTATAACAGTTAGTCATGCTGTACAAAATAAGTAATAAAAGGCATTGTATAAACAGGCTTGTTTTCCCCAGGGCTAATGAAGGTCTTATATGCATATTTTACCATGATTATTTGATTATTCAATCATAAGAAATAACTTTTTGTCCAATATATTCAATCATAAGAAAGAACTTTATGTCCAATATATACTCTCCGCTGCATCTCTATGTTGACATGAGGCATCTTTTTATTGCTTTTATATTCATTGATTATTTTGTGTTGTGAATTTATCAAACAAAACGTATGTCTATTCTCTGTCTGGATACATACACTCCTTTTCTCCAGACTTCATCTGGGTTTTGTTTATTTACACCCTCAAACAGGTGCAGCATAATCTTCACTGTAATATAGCATTTCTTCCCTACTGAGCTCTGCACTGTGTCTCAAAAGTAGTTTTTGACCACAAATGATCAGTAACTCAGGATAAATTGGGCAACAAATTTTGGGGTCCATTTTCTCTTGTTACGCTTGTGAAAATACAAAATTTGGAGCTACAAAAAGATATTTGCTGCAAAAACTGGATTTTTTTTTAATTTTTCACTGCATGTTCTAAATGTCTGTGAAGCACCTAGGTGCTCTATACACATCTAGATAAGTTCCCAAAGGGGTCTAGTTTCCAAAATGGCAGGGGTTTCCACTGTTTAGACACATCAGGGGTTCTCCAAATGCGACAAGGTGGCCACTAATTATTCCAGCAAATTTTACATTCAAAAAGGCAAACGGCGCTCCTTCCCTTACAAGCCCTGCCGTGTGCCCAAACAGTTGTTTTCTTCCACATATTGGATATTGGCATACTCAGGAGAAATTGCACAACAAATTGTGTGGAGCAATTTCTCCTGTTAACCTATAGGTGATTCACAATTTTTTTTCCCCACTAAAATACTGTTTTAGCGCCAAACTTATAATTTTCACAAGGGGTAATAGGAGAATATGGACCTCATAATTTTGTTTGGCATTTTTCCAACTTTTTTGCAAACTTGAGCCAGTATTGATGTCGAGTCTTTTTCTCCCTTTTTTTGGGCCACCGTTCTAGACCTTTGTAATGTGCGTTGTACGGTGCTCACATGGATGTCTGTGATCTCACTATTATGAAGCATATAGGAAAGAAATGTATCTTGGTACCGTGTTAGCCAGTAGATAGAAAAATATTTAGAATTGAGAGTCCTCAGTGGTTGATAACTTTTAATAGCTAACTGAAAAGATGGTAACAAATTTCAAGACCAATTTGTCACGATTCACACCGTGACCGTCACCCCCATGTCACAGATCGGGGTGACTTTAGACCAACAGATGGCTATCACATGTACAGGGGGCTTATCTTAGTTATCCCTCCACTCCACAATGTGATGAAAAAACACACAAAGCTATTGACCTCTTAGTTTAAAGCAGGGGCTTATTTTAGGTATCCCACTGCTCTGCAATGTACCACTAACTGCAGGGATTTGTGTATATCCCACCTACAGTTCCACTTGAAACTTGCAGCTCTCTGGCACCCCACTTACTCTCAGGTCAGATTAGGTACTGCACCTGGGGTAATTAGTCGCCAGAAAGGCTGCCTGCTATGTACTGGCTATCGGGCACGCTGCTGCGACGCGATAAACTACTCCCACTCAGACAGGAACAATAATTATCAACGCCGCAGTCGCTACAACGACACCCAAAGGCTTGCAACTTGTTACCATCTTTTCAGTTAGCCATTAAAAGGTAACAACCACTGATGACACTCATTTCTAAATATTTTTCTATTATGAAGCATACGAGCCACCTCCTCTGCCGTGTTTGTCGCACCAGAACTGATAGACTCTGTGATGAGCTGACACGTTGATTCAGATATTATGCCTGGACGTCCACTTCTTGGCTTTTGAATGGATGGATGGATTTCATTTCGCATGGCACTTACATGATGCAGTTTGGCAATTTTCTTGGTCGAGAGACCACTATCGATGAGCTCGATGATGCTGTTTCTCTTCTCTTTTCTTTTCTTGGGAAATGTTCTTCATGGTTGCTCCTCAATTCAAATCACTGACCTTTCACCTGGGAATCAACCTAACAACACAATCACCTATTAGGGAATGTGATTGCAGGTTGTAATTTGTAGTATACAAGAAGAAAGAGATTTTTTCCCGTCTCCCATGACACCACACCTGAGAGAGGGATCTGCCCAGTCGGGACAGGAAACCTACTGAAATAAAAGCTCTCCCTCGCTTCAGTTGGGTTTCCTGTCCTGATGGGAACCCTTGTGCTGAATCACGGCGGTATCTTGATCGAGGATTTCCACTTACCCACTCCTGTCCCGGCACTGGAAGGCCTGTATGTGCCTGTATGTTGGCCTTCATGTTGATGGTAGCGCCGTTCGCAGATCCTGCAGGCTCTTGCGCACGTGCAGGCGTCGGGCCAGCACAGTCCGGACTCTTGGGGCCATTCTGTGTCTGCCATGCCACTCTCTCCTCCTCTGGGCGACTTCTGGGTGCACGGCTGACATTGCGCGCAAGGCACACTGGGAATTGGCATGCCTGCGTGACGTCAGAGCGGCACGCCGGATCCAAGATGGCGGCACCCATGGTACAGACGCCGGAGACGATGCAGGCTTCCCGGGGGTATACAGGAGGGGGAGAGGGGCATAAACGAATACCGGAAGAGGTGGGGAGCACTGCGAATTACCCTTTATTTAAGGGTGAAGTTGCACAGAACGTCGCTCACTTCTATACAGCTTTCCAGAGATGGAGGATCGTATGGAGCAGCAGCAGCAGCCATTGCAGCAGCAGCAGCAACAAGAGCCCTTATCAGGTGATGCACCTGCTCACCAACGTGCTAAGAAAAGTAGCTGCTCGAGTGGAAGGAGCGGCAATCGTCCTAGCCGGACGTCATAGGACTCTTCAGTAGGGTTGAGCGAAACGGGTCGAAATTTTTCAAAAGTCGCCGACTTTTGGCAAGGTCGGGTTTCATGAAACCCGACCCGACCCCAGTGTGGGGTCGGCCATGAAGTCGGCGATCTTTTGAATCTTGAATCGGAATTCCGATACCGATTCCCGATATGTTTAAGATATCGGGAATTGGTATCGGAATTCAGATTTAAGTGTAAAATAAAGAATTAAAATAAAAAATATCGCAATACTTACCCTCTGACGCGCCCTGGTACTAACCGGGAACCTTCCTTCCTTAGAATCAGCCTTCCAGGACCTTGCGGTGACGTCGCGGTGACGTCGCGGCTTGTGATTGGCCGCGCGGCCGCCCATGTGACCGCTCGCGCGGCCAATCACAAGCCGCGACGTCACCCGCGACGTCACCGAAGGTCCTGGAAGGGCTGATTCTTAGGAAGGAAGGCTGCCGGAAAGAAGCAGGGCGCGTCCGAGGGTGAGTATATACCTAATAGGAATATACTCACCCTCGGACGCGCCCTGCTTCTTTCCGGCAGCCTTCCTTCCTAAGAATCAGCCCTTCCAGGACCTTCGGTGACGTCGCGGCTTGTGATTGGCCGCGCGAGCGGTCACATGGGCGGCCGCGCGGCCAATCACAAGCCGCGACATCACCGCGACGTCACCGCAAGGTCCTGGAAGGCTGATTCTAAGGAAGGAAGGTTCCCGGTTAGTACCAGGGCGCGTCAGAGGGTAAGTATTGCAATATTTTTTATTTTAATTCTTTATTTTACACTAAAATATGGATCGCAGGGCCTGAAGGAGAGTTTCCGCTCCTTCAGACTCTGGGAACCATGGAAACCCAATGCACTGCATTAGGTTTCGAGTTTCGTCCGACCTCCGACCCCGACTTTTTTATAGGATCGGCCGATTTCACTCGACCCGACTTTTTCAAAAGTCGGGTTTCGTGAAACCCGACCCGATCCTATAAAAGTAAAGGTCGCTCAACCCTACTCTTCAGCTTCCAGGAGGGACGTTGTCTGTGCTCCTAGTCAGCCTCAGAATCCGGTACCCTTCATGGTCAGCGGGTGGTGAGTGATCTACGTGAATGTCACCCTGGTGGTAATGGGCTACATTTTCTGTTTACTTGGCAGGCGCCAAGGAAGGCTAGCACCAAGTCAAAGCATAAGGAATGTGCCCTCTGTAGAGTTCCGTTGGCAGTCCAGTGGCAGAAGAGTCTTTGTGTAGATTGTATCCAAAAGACTATCCAGGAAGAGACCCCTGACTTTGCGGAAGTACAAGGCTCCGTAAAAGCAGCTCTTAAGAAAAAGGGTAGTAAAAACCCAGAACCGGTTTCTGTTTCCGAGGTTTCTCATTTTGACAAGGAATGTCAGGAGGAACCATTATCTCCCTTCTCCTCCTCTTCCATGTCCTCTAGCTCCTCTTCAGATAGCGATGTTGGGGGCCGTCCGTGCTTTCTAACTGAGAACACGGATAAGTTAATAAAAGCTGTCAGAGCTTCAATGGGCCTAAAAGATGAAAAAGTGGCCAAATCCCTGGAGGACATTGTTTGGGGGTTTAGAGGAAAAAAGAAAACGTACTTTACCAGTTAACTCCAAAGTAAAAGCCCTTATAGAGAAGGATTGGAAGAAGCCGGAGAAATCGGGTAATCTACCCTCGGCTTCTAAAAGACATTACCCCTTTGAAGAGAAAGATTCGGAGACGTGGGATATGGTTCCAAAAATGGTGCGGTAGCTAGATCATCTAAAAAGTTATCCCTTCCCTTAGAAGACTCTGGCATGTTAAGGGATCCCTTAGACAAAAAAGCGGACGGGTTCCTAAGACACACCTGGGAAGCAACCGCAGGGGGTTTAAAACCGGCGATTGCGGGGACTTGATGCACGCTCCCTTATAGTCTGGCTACAGCAGATAGAGGAGCAATTGAAATCTAAAGCTCCAAGGGAAGAGATTTTAACCAATATAACTATGGCTAAAGGAGCAGCAGCCTTTATAGCAGATTCTTCGGCAGACTCCGTGAGGCTAGCAGCTAGAGCAGCAAGTTTATCCAATGCGGCTAGACGTGCTCTCTGGTTGAAGGGGTGCCCGGGCAACTTACTTTCGAAGAATAGACTTTGTTCCATACCGTGTGACGGCCATTTCCTCTTTGGTCAAAAACTAGAAGACATTTTGGAGAAAGCAGGGGATAGGAAAAAGGGTTTTCCTCGCTTTCCGGTGGACATTAGAAGACCTTATTTTCGGAGGGGGAAATTTTGTAGAGCCCGCCCCCCGGGAGATAGGAGGAATTGGGACTCCAGAGACAGAAAAGGATCTGGATACATGTTTAAGGGTCCCTCGACATCAGCAAAAAAGCCCTCCCAATGACGCCAGGCCAGAGGTGGGGGGAAGACTTTCATCCTTTTTCCCAGCCTGGGTAAATATCTCCCCCAGTCATTGGACTCTGAAGGTTGTCAAGGATGGCCTAAAAATAGATTTTGTTTATCCACCGCGACAGACTTTTGTTTTAACATCCCAAAGAAAAACCCCGGAAGAACAGCTAGCCTTGGAAGCAGAGGTATTGGAGCTGGTGTCAAAGCGAGATCTGGTAGAAGTCCCAGGGGAAGAGGAGGGAAAAGGTTTTTATTCCCCTCTCTTTTTTTATACGAAAACCGGATGGGGCACTAAGAACTATTGTCAATTTAAAAAATCTCAATCAGTCGGTAGTGAACTGCTCCTTCAAAATGGAGTCTGTAAATACAGCGATAAAACTCTTGTTCCCAAATTGCTTCATGGCAGCTATAGACTTAAAGGACGCCTACTACCATGTCCCAATCCATTGGGACTACCAAAAATTTCTAAGAGTAGCATTTTATGTCCAAGGAAGTCTCAGGCACTTTCAATACGCTGCCCTCCCATTCGGCCTGTCAATAGCACCAAGAGTATTCACCAAGCTAATGTCAGAGGTCATGTCCTTCCTCCGTTCTCGGAACGTGGTTTTAGTTCCGTATCTAGACGACTTCCTTATAATAGGGAATTCAGCAGCACACTGCCTGGCACAAATAAAAGAGGTCACGGCAACGCTAGAGGTGTTGGGGTGGAAAATAAATCTCACCAAATCAAGGTTGATGCTGGAGTTAGTTCAGTCCTTTCTGGGCTTAGTTCTGGACTCCAGGCGTCAGCTTTGTCTCCTACCAGAAAACAAATTGGTCAAAATTCAAAATCTTGTGGAGTCGGCAATTCAACACCCTGTAATGACACTGAGAAAGGCAATGTCCCTGTTGGGTTCTCTGACATCCTGTATACCCGCAGTAAGATGGGCGCAGTTTCATCTAAGACAGTTACAGTGGGAGGTCCTGTCAGCACAAAAGTGGTTAAAAGGGCATTTAGAGGGGAAGCTACGCCTTTCATTGGATGTAACAGATTCCCTAAAATGGTGGGCAGTAAAAAATCATTTGGCGTCGGGGGTACAGTGGGTAACTTCGATAGAGCAGGTCATCACCACAGACGCAAGCGGTACAGGATAGGGGGCTCATTTAGGAACTCTCTCAGTTCAGGGATCGTGGTCCCGACTGGAATCACAGCAGGCGTCCAATTTAAGAGAATTATGGACTGTAGAGAGAGCTATAAAACATTTCCTTCCTATCCTTCAGGGTCACCATATCAGAGTCATGTCAGACAATCACGAAGTGGTTGCATATATCAACCACCAAGGGGGGACGAGATCCCCTTCCCTTATGAAGTCAGCGTCTGTCCTCCTACAACTAGCAGAGCACCACCTACTATCCCTCTCTGCTCTTCACATAAAGGGGGTCGAGAATACAAAAGCGGACTACCTAAGTCGCAAGACACTGAGACAGGGAGAGTGGTCATTGAATCCCAGGTGTTTAAACAGATAGTACAGGCTTGGGACATACCTGTAATAGATTTATTTGCCACTCTGGACAACAGGAAAGTGGAGAGTTTTTGCGGTGGATGCTCTTCAAATTCAATGGAAATTCAGTCTTGCTTATGTTTTTCCACCGATAGCGATGATTCCGGCAGTGGTAAGGAAGATCAGAATGGAGCAGGCGAGAATAATTTTGATTGCTCCATTTTGGCCGAAAAGACCTTGGTTTTCCCTCCTAAGACAGATGTCAATATCCGATCCATGGATTCTACCAGAAATTCCGGACCTGCTTACCCAGGGTCCAATATGCCACTCTCAGGTGAAGGGCTTCCATCTTGCAGCCTGGAATTTGAGAGGGCATTACTGAGTAGGCAGGGGTTTTCACCAGGGTTAGTCTCCACCTTGTTGAAAAGTAGAAAACCGGTCACATCAAGAATTTATGGTAGAACATGGAAAAAGTTTCTGGATTTTTCAGGGCAACCTTTGGGGGACGAAGCTCCTGTAGGTACTATTTTAGAATTTTTACAAGCGGGTTTACAACTAGAGTTGGCAACTAATACGCTCAAAGTACAAGTGTCGGCATTAGGAGCCTTGTATAATTGTAATCTGGCCTCCAATAGGTAGGTGTCCCGCTTTATAAAATCTTGTAGTAGGTCTAGACCAGTGGTAATTCAGAGGGTTCCCCCGTGGGATTTGAATCTGGTGTTAGAGGCTCTAACTAGAAGTCCATTTGAACCTTTACAGGAATCAGCGGTAAAAATACTCACTCTTAAAACAGTGCTTCTGGTAGCGTTGACATCAGCCCGTTGGGTGAGTGACTTGCAAGCCCTGTCTATCTCCCCTCCTTACATGCAAATTTTTGATGACAGAGTAGTACTCAGACCAGATCCGGCGTATCTGCCGAAAGTGGTACTTAAGTTCCATAGGAGTCAAGAAATTGTATTACCCTCTTTTTGTGATAATCCTAAGAACCCAGGGGAAGAGAAATTTCATACACTGGATGTAAGAAGAGCTATTTTGCAGTACATATCTTTGACTAGTCAGTGGAGGAAGGATCAGTCCCTATTTGTAGCTTTCCAGGGTAGCAGGAAGGGATATGGGGTATCCAAAGGTACTATTGCTAGGTGGATTAGGGAGGCTATTACCTTATCCTATGCTTCACATGGTGCCCCGATCCATGAAGGCATCAAGGCTCACTCCACCAGGGCTGTGGCTACTTCCTGGGCAGAAAAAGCAGAGGTATCGATTGATCAAATTTGTAAGGCCGCTACCTGGTCCTCACCGTCTACCTTCTTTAGACACTACCGACTAGATCTATCCTCCTCAACTGACTTTACCTTTGGTAGAAGGGTGCTACAAGCAGTGGTCCCTCCCTAAGGTGTTTCTTTCTCCAAAAATCTCTCAGGTGTGCTGTCATGGGAGATGGGAAAACACCAAGGTTACTTACCGGTAGCCGGTTTTTCCGGAGCCCATGACAGCACTTGTATATTCCCTCCCTTCTTTTTCACCCTTTGGTGCGCACTTTTAGCTGGGTGTTTTTTGTTATTATTATAATGTGGTGGTAGATTGCCATGTGTGCTAACCAAGGGGGCCTCTCATGCACTGAAAACCAACTGAAGCGAGGGAGAGGTACCGCCCTTTTATTTCAGTAGGTTTTCTGTCCCGACTGGGTGGGTCCCTTTCTCAGGTGTGCTGTCATGAGCTCCGGAAAAACCGGCTACCGGTAAGTAACCTTGGTGTTTCCACCACCAGGAGCAAAACCGTAACAATTCAGTGACATGACAAGAATCTGCATAACTAATCATATACTAATTAGTTGCAAGTAAAATTTATGTATGGGATAGCCAAGATGATTGTCTACAAAATAATGGTTGTCTCATGTTCAAAGCAGCAGTGGATGGTGAGATATGGAGCCTGAAAATCAAAAGTTCAAAACATTGTTACCCTTTTGCTCGTCCGTGTATATATAAAATATATATATATATATATATTTAATGTTTCATAACGGAACAAATATTACTCCTTATTTTCAGACAGATGTATGCCACAGGTAATAAGAAATACATAATGTCATCTTGCATTGTATGTGGATATCGATGATCATGGTTAAAAATGGCATCAATCTGGTGTTACTAGATTAGTGTACATTTACCATGGCTTTTATTAACTTTAAAGTTGTATTTTATTTCTTTTGCCCTTCTTCATGGAGTCTGCAATGAAATATGATGTCACCTCCATTTCTTTTTAACTATTGGAAAAGAGAAAAAAGGGCTTCAATGAATGTCCTTCAGGGAACTATTACGTGAAGTAAAAATATTAATTTGTTTAGATTACAAACGGAAAAAAAATGTTAAATGTAAAATGGTCCCCTCTCAAGGCAATAAAAAATAATGGAAGGTTGTATATGGAAACGGAGCATAGTTCTCTTGATCAGCAGGCGTGAAATGACTGGCATTGCAGCAGAACCATGGCTAATACACACCAGAACAATCATTTTACTTTTACATTGTTACTAAAGGCTACAGAACACGGAAGTAATACTTTACAGATCTCATTCAAGCGGGAGTAAGCCACATTACCTGCAACTTAAAATATCAAGCCAAAACTGTAATATGCGTTCCACATAGAGGAACAGCTAATAACTGATAACTAAAAAACTAAATAAATTCTGTTTCCGGGATCTGTTATTATTTGTTTTATTGCAATGTGATGGAGCCAGGAATAGCCATAAACTTTCACTTGTGGTATAAATCAAAGGAGCCTCAAAGTCTACTATGGACTGTAAATGTGGAAGTTGATGGTAAGCCCTCACAAATTATTTTATGCAATTGTAAACAAAAGTTTCTGGAGAAAAAAAATCAAAATGTGAGTTCACACTGTGCACGATTGTATACAAATAGTATAGAGCTGTCTCATGAAAAATTCTGAGACAAGATGTTTATATCATCAAGGTCCTACTTCTGGCCCTAGAGAGGAAACGTGAACATTTCTGAGGAAGTTATGGACAACTTCTATTATATATACGCACAGATGGTGAAATAAGTATTAAACACAACACCAATATTGTAAATATATATATCTATATATATAATTGTCTAAGGGTTTTTCCGTCTGTCTGTCTTTCTGTCTGTCTGTCTGTCCTGGAAATCCCGCGTCTCTGATTGGTCGAGGCCGCCAGGCCTCGACCAATCAGCAACGGGCACAGCGATGATGATGTCATAAAGGACGTAGACATCCCGCGTCTGATTGGTCGAGGCAACAGCCAATCAGCAACGGGCACAGCGACAATGATGTCATAATGGTTGCCATGGCGACGATGATGTCATAAAGGTTGCCTCGACCAATCAGCGACGAGCACAGTCTGCCGCGAATTCTGCAATCATCATTGTCCATATACTACGGGGACATGCATATTCTAGAATACCCGATGCGTTAGAATCGGGCCACAATCTAGTATATATATATATATATATATATATATATATATTTCTGGAGGTGCTATTCACTTGACATGGTTGGATTTCTGTGCCTGTGTGGATTGGACAGGTTTTCACCGACATCTGGTGAGAATTTCATGTCAGTAGTACATTTAGAAATATATTTGCTTAGAAAATTGGTGATGTGTACAATACTTATTTCTCACACACACACGCACGCACGCACGCACGCACTCACACACACACGTCAGATTTTTATTTATCAATTAATCATTAAAGTGTAGACGTCAGTGAGTTGTCCATTTTATTCATGGATCTGCCAGGTCTTCTACAAAATGTCTTTGTGTAACTGGATGCTTTATGTTCTGACTAACAGATACAAATTCTGAATAATCTATAGGCTGAGTTTCCTAATCAGAGAAAGGAAGATATTCTAGACAAGCACGCCAATTGCTTTAAACCTGTAGTGTGGACTATTTGCTACTTTTTCGCTACTGCAAAACTGCTTTTAATGCACGTACCAGTCTAATATGTTCAAAAAAGCTTTCAATTTTTAATTGTTTTTATTTAATAAACATTATTTGATTTTATCTCCTGTTTTTTGTAGTTTTTTTTTGTATTTTTTAGAAGCACCCTTTACTTTTTGGCCAATATATAGGAATATGGTGGCATTTAAAAGTTTGGGCATCCCTGGTCAAAATTACTGTTATGTTCAGGAAATGACACAAAAGATGTTTCAGGAATAAGACAGTTTAGTAGTAGATGCAGGGATTTGGGGGTAACCATTTCATGTTGTCTGAAAGTAATCATTTAAGTTTTAGTGAGTTTTCCTAAGGACCTTAATTGCCATCCTATCAACTCTCTCTATGGGCTGCAATCCGCATCACAAATGTGGCACCCCTAGGGGTATTTGCCACAAAAATAGTTACTGACAGTAAATGCAAATACTAAAATAGCAAGACTGCACTACCACCTCCGGCCAGAAGGGGGAGCTCCAGAGACTCCCCTTGATCCATTCTGGTCTGAGAGAAGAACTGGCAGTTGGGCTAAGGAGCTGAAAGTGAGAGGTCATACAGTTGAATCTCTAACAGCCCTGTGACTGTTACCAGGCCTAAATCACCGGCCTGAGGAGAAGAGGGATAGAGAAAAAGGACATTGTGAGAACCGGGTAGCATTAATCACTACCCAGAACAGGCGCAAAGACGGATACCGGATCCGTGGCTGTATTCATTACATATAATACAGCAACCGGAAAAACGTGAGGTGATATCAGCTTCACTAGGGTCGGACGCAGCAACAGACACAGAGTTCAGCGGTACTCCTGGAGGGGGTAAGCCGATAAAAGGACTCGGGTTGCCCGTCGAACCAGGACCCGGAGGGGACAGATTGGGCCGGCAGCCAGTTCACATACAGCAGCAGGGCCACACAGATATTGCGTACAATAAGAGGCGAAGACCCCGGCAGGGTCAAAGTAACTCAGAGTTCCCATACAGACTCCGGTGACAGGACTGGTTGTAAATCCTTTTTTTGTTAAAGTAAACTGGTTAAACGTTTCAGTGCCTCAGTCTTTCATTTGGACAATAGCCATCTATCCAGGATTGGGATCATCACCGCTGGGAGAACCTGCTGCTGATCAAGTAAGTGCCTGTTCCCTCACGATACCCTTTACACTGTGCATTGCCTGAGGCCACAGCACCGGGTCAAGCCACCCGTGACACCCCCCTCAAGAGACAGACCCCATTGGTCCGGTGCTGGGTACCCCGGTTTCTTGGGCGTTACAATTGGCGTCACGAACAGGATCTAGCCAGCCCGTATACCGGGTATTGTGTGCCGTGATTGGAGCCCAAAACTGTGAAAACTTGGATGAAAAATCTTGAAAATTGACTTTATTAAAGAAAAATCCATTCCCCATTGAAAACTATTGAAAGTGACTTTTCCCCATTGGTTATAATGGAGTAAAGATGGCCGCCATCCCCTGAGGTAATCACTTCATAACCGTTAGGCACGAGACTGTTAATTGAGCTACGCCATCACCTGAGCCCCAGTCTAACTGAAAAACTTCAGAATCCGCCATTACAGAGCGCGGTGGGTGGGAGCAGCAGGGGGCGTGTCATTGTGGGCGGCACTCAGCTGAGCGCTCTGACATCAGAGCAAGGGGAAAATCGATCCTGCAGCACAGCGGAACGAATCTACACTATCCCGACGGAAGCGGAGGACCGGAAGGGTCCGGATTAACTAAGGGGGCACAGTATGTCGCAGCACGGAGACGCCGCAGCACCCGGCGACGCTAATGCAGCTGAAAGACAGAGTGTCGATAGAGAGTCCGGTAGCGCAGCGGTGCAAGGAGTGGCGCCCATCATGCCGGTGCTGATGCCATATACCCCGGGTGGCCCATGGCTTCCAATGTATGAAGGTGAGCCTAATACCCTT
Source organism: Ranitomeya imitator (assembly GCF_032444005.1). Classification (NCBI taxonomy): domain Eukaryota; kingdom Metazoa; phylum Chordata; class Amphibia; order Anura; family Dendrobatidae; genus Ranitomeya; species Ranitomeya imitator. The sequence goes on from NC_091285.1 coordinate 471,840,547, forward strand.
GACGATTTCAGAGAAAAGATGCTTGCCCATTTTGACATGTTCCCTGTGGGTGAAGTTCAGCGTGTTAGTCTCCTGATGATGCAGTTAAGTGGCCATGCTAAGCGAGAAGTCACAGCATGGGCAGCTGATCTAAAAGGCACTGTTGAACGCATATTTGCTGGATTAAACATTTGAAACAACTGCCAGCAGCAAAGCTAAAGTACGATTCTTTAATTGCAAACAAAAAGTTAATGAGGGCGTGAGAGACTTTGCCTTAAACCTGCAGGAAGCCCTTAAATCACTTACACTGGCTGAACCCATTTTTAACACCGGAGCGGATAAACTGCTAAGAGATCAATTTATTGAGTGACTCTACACCCCTTCTCACCGGGGGCATGTGAGCATGCTTGTTTTTAAGAACCCTGAATTGACATTTGCCCAATTAAAGGATAGCGTTATACGTCTCCAGCTGGCAGAGGCACCTCGGGATCAGGATCCTGCGCAACTCATGGCAAAGGCTCCTCAACAACATGGAGTACCAGTGACATCAGCTATGTCCGGGGCCATTGCTAAGCCCCTGGGGCCCAGTATTAATGAGGCTCTTCAACAAAAGCTTGACTCTTTAACTGATGTTGTTGCTTCAATGGCTAAAACCATGCAGGAGATGAGAGGACCCAAGATGGAGTTGTCAAACCGTAGAGAAGGTGTTCCATGGATGAGACCCCGGAGATACCCGACATGGAGAGGACGACCCCGCGACCGCTACCAACCGGATGGACAGCCCATTTGCCGCCGTTGCCAGCAGCCAGGCCACTTTGCTCGAGATTGTGATTTAAACGGGAATCCCCTGGGAATGCGGGCCGCTTCGCAGGAATGAACTTTCAAGGCCCAACACCCTGGCACGACAGGTACATCGGAGGACGACCCATTATCCCTATCGTGCTGGACGGAATGCCCCTCAACGCTTTGCTGGACACAGGTTCCCAGATTTCATCTATACCGTATATCCTTTATAAGAGGTACTGGGCTGATGCAGATATTGATAAAGGGCCCTCTGATGTTGAACTAGATATATGGGCCAGTAATGGTAAGTTGGTACCGAAACTAGGATTCAGGGAGATGACCATAAAGATTGGTAAAGTAGAATTGAAGAAACAGGGTATAATTGTTGTTGATGTTGACCGGCGGAACTGTGAACCAACTGTATTGATAGGAATGAATGTGTTAGAGAACTGCTTTTCCGAAGTCATTTCTGTCTTACAGCAAATTGCTGAAACTGCCCAATCCTGCCAGCAGAGAGTTCTCCGGAGGGAAATAAAAGTATTGATGTTAAGGCAACAGGTAGAAGTTGCAGGTGGAGAAATCGGCAGTGTGAGGGTAAGTGATCCAACGTCTATTGTAATCCCACCAAAAACAGAAATGCTGGTATGGTGTAGAGCAGCCATTGGTACTAAGGGACGAGATTATCAAGCCTTAATAGAACCAGTGTACACCGACAGCAGGCCCACTATACTCACAGCACGAGGGATAGTCGAGGTACACCGGGGACGAGTGCCGGTACGACTTTTGAACTGTGGAGAGGAAGAGGTTACTTTGCCAAGGTATGCTACAATGGCAAAGCTATATACTGTTGACAACAATGCCATCACAACCATTGAGCCCTTAGAACCAACCTGTCAGGTGGAAGGCAATGGCTCAGATGGAGAAATGGAGGATTGGTGCCAACAGCTACACGTGGGCATAAATTCAACACCTACCCATCAAAAACAAGGGGTGTATAGGCTAGTGACGGAATATGAACAAGTCTTCAGTAAACACCCATTGGACTTCGGACGGATAGAAGGGGTAGAACACACAATCCCCACCAGTGACCATCCCCCAATAAAAGAAAGATATAGACCCATACCGCCCGCTCACTATCAATGTGCAAAAGATATGCTGAGGGAGATGAAACAGGCCGGGGTAATAAGAGACAGCTGTAGCCCCTGGGCGGCCCCTCTAGTGATTGTCAAAAAAAAGGACGGAACCATGAGAATGTGCGTAGACTACCGGAAGATTAATAACATCACCCATAAAGACGCCTACCCCTTGCCTAGGATAGAAGAGTCCTTAACTGCTTTGAAATCTGCTAATTATTTTTCCACCTTAGACTTAACAAGCGGGTATTGGCAAGTCCCTGTGGCTGAGCGAGATAAGGAAAAGACGGCATTCACCACACCAATGGGTCTATGTGAATTTAATCGCATGCCGTTCGGACTCTGCAACGCATCCGGTACCTTCCAGCGGCTGATGGAATGCTGCCTCGGACACAAGAACTTCGAGACCGTCCTCCTGTACCTAGATGATGTGATTGTCTACTCAAAGACTTACGAACAACACTTAATAGACCTGGCAGAAGTGTTCGAAGCCTTATCCAGGTATGGCATGAAAGTCAAGCCATCCAAATGTCACCTTCTCAAGCCAAAGGTACAGTACCTGGGACACATCGTGAGTTCGGAGGGAGTAGCACCAGATCCCGAGAAAATAAGCGCCATAAGGGATTGGCCAAGACCTACCAGCGCAAAAGAAGTGAGACAATTCCTGGGATTGGTGGGTTACTATCGCAGATTTATAAAAGGATTTACCAAGTTGGCAGCACCCTTGCAAGACACCTTGGTAGGGCAGACGAAGAAACCTTCAAACCGAAACCCTCCTTTTCAGTGGAACGACGAAAGGGAAGACTCCTTTGAACAACTAAAGAAGGCACTAACCGGAGAAGAGGTTCTGGCATACCCAGATTACCATCAACCTTTCATCCTCTACACCGATGCCAATAATGTGGGACTAGGAGCGGTGCTGTCACAAAAGCAAGAAGGTCGGGAGAAAGTCATCGCCTTTGCAAGTAGAAAGCTCCGGCCTACTGAAAGAAATTCAGAAAATTACAGCTCCTTCAAATTGGAACTACTGGCAGTAGTTTGGGCTGTGACTGAACGTTTCAAACACTATCTGGCCGCTGCAGAATTTATTGTCTATACTGACAACAATCCGTTGACCCACCTGGACACAGCCAAATTAGGTGCGTTAGAACAGCGATGGATAGCCCAGTTATCTAATTACAACTTCAAGATCAAGTATCGAGCAGGTCGCAAGAATGGAAATGCCGATGCCCTATCCCGGATGCCACACTTGAGAGATGTAGAAGAAGAAATGGGGGAGCTTGAAGAAATTGAACTACCAGCCTTCCATCATCCCAAGGCAAAACATCATCAGTCAAGTACCTATCAGAAACAACAAGAGGTGAATTTAAATCCGTTAGCACACCATAGATGGGCTGACACCCAAGACAGCAATCCGGCTGTGAAGTTGGTGAAGGAATTGTTAACTGAGCAAAGTGCATATCCCGATGAGGATGCCTCAGAAGAGACGCATCAACTCTGGAAAGAGAGAGGCAAAATGTTCCTGTATCAAGGGAAGCTCTGTAGAAGGTACACCAATCCGAAAACACATGAATTGGTTTGGCAGATTATCGTGCCTAAACAAGATGTCAAGATGGTCCTCGAAGCTTACCATAATGGTGCTGGTCACTTCGGTTGGAAAAAGTTAGAAGTACTTCTAAGAGAAAGATTTTATTGGGTCGGGATGAGAAAATCAATCGAACAGTGGTGCAGAAATTGTGGCCCATGCAACCTCAGAGAAGAAACGATCAAAAGAACCAAAGAGCACCACTGCAGCCCATAATCACCAAACAACCACTTGAACTTGTAGCCATTGACCACGTGAAGTTGACACCAAGCCGGTCTGGCTATGTCTATGCCTTGACCATCGTGGACCATTATTCACGCTTCTTGGTAGTAGTACCCGTAAAAGATCTGACAGCAAAAACAGCAGCCAAAGCATTCCAAACGTACTTTTGTAGACCCCATGGATATCCGGAACAGGTTCTCACCGACCAAGGTACAGCCTTTGAATCAGAGATCTTCAAAGAATTCTGTAATATGTATGGTTGCAAAAAGATCCGGACGACGGCCTATCATCCACAAACAAACGGCTTATGCGAGAAGATGAACCATATTGTAATAGAACTACTAAAGACTTTACCTGAGGCAGAAAGGAATCAATGGCCAGAGAAATTGCCTGACTTGGTGGATCTGTATAATCATGTCCCGGTGAGTTCCACCAATTGCACCCCAGCTTACCTTATGCGTGCAAGACCCGGCCAATTACCAATCGATCTAGAAATGGGAATTCTGAAACCAGACGCAGAAGTCCAAGACTCCAATTGGGATATCATACGGCAAAAGCAGTATCGCCAAGTGCAAGAGAGTGTGGGAAGAAGCCTTCAGCAAACTAGAGAAAGACAAGAGCGAACTTTCAACCAGAATGCTCTAGCGACCCCATTAAGACCGGGTGACCAAGTGCTCAAGAGAAATCGTCGAACCAATAAACTGGACAATCAGTGGGAAGCCGTACCCTACACAGTTTTACCAACAAGAGTGGATAATCCTAAAATGTGTCTCATTAGCAAAAACGGAGGCTTAACATCTGTACTAGTGTCAAGAGACAATCTTAAATTATGTCCGGAAGCATTGAAAGAGCCAGATGTTGTCCAGCCAGAACCAGAAGTTATTCAACCCATACAGGTTCAACCAGTAAAGGAAAAAGAAGAGGAAGTGTATCACACCTGTATAGGAGACTTTCCCAAAACCCTACTAACATACCATGGTGCAGTAGTGGTTCCCATGGTGGCCTTTTACCCAACACCGAACCCAATACCAGAAGTCCCAAGACAGGAAGAGGCTGGCCCCGTACTACAGGAGGTTCCAGGCCAGGAAGAACAGATTCCTGGTCAGAGTAATCCCATTCACGGTGGACTTGCCAACTCCATAGTCGTGGAATTATCTTTAGCAGAGCGGGCAGATACTACATCCGCAGTAGACAGTAGTACACCACATGAAGAGACACCGCTATTACGTAGATCACAGCGTAGTACCCAGGGTCAATTACCGGCCAGGTATGCAGATTACCAACTATAAAGCTCATAATGTGAATTGTATATATGTTATGCCGTATATAGTTAAACAGAAAATGTAGTATAGTCATTGTTATCAGTCTGCAACGTTTAAGCCCAGTGCCTACAGAGACTTGTCTGTATGAACTTCTTGCATATTCTTGAACTTTTTATCAGCCCGGAGGCACTAAATCAAAGCTCCGGAAAGACTGCTTTTTGAACTTTGCTTTTTGCTCTTTTTGAACTTTCTTTAGACTTTATATTGATAACTCCGTTGGAAAAATGGAACTAAATTCCTGGACACTAAGTACAGTGCCTTTCCTAATACCTTCAAGGATAGAACTGTATTAATGGACGCTATTTGAAGTGACTTTTTACAGAACTATATTTTTGTTTCCTTGAGTGGTTTTTGTAACTTTTCATTTTTAAGACTCTGTACATATTAATTGTTATTTCAAAATGTTATTGTCCCACAGTCCCGGAGTACTGTTCTTAACTAAGGGGGAATGTGGCACCCCTAGGGGTATTTGCCACAAAAATAGTTACTGACAGTAAATGCAAATACTAAAATAGCAAGACTGCACTACCACCTCCGGCCAGAAGGGGGAGCTCCAGAGACTCCCCTTGATCCATTCTGGTCTGAGAGAAGAACTGGCAGTTGGGCTAAGGAGCTGAAAGTGAGAGGTCATACAGTTGAATCTCTAACAGCCCTGTGACTGTTACCAGGCCTAAATCACCGGCCTGAGGAGAAGAGGGATAGAGAAAAAGGACATTGTGAGAACCGGGTAGCATTAATCACTACCCAGAACAGGCGCAAAGACGGATACCGGATCCGTGGCTGTATTCATTACATATAATACAGCAACCGGAAAAACGTGAGGTGATATCAGCTTCACTAGGGTCGGACGCAGCAACAGACACAGAGTTCAGCGGTACTCCTGGAGGGGGTAAGCCGATAAAAGGACTCGGGTTGCCCGTCGAACCAGGACCCGGAGGGGACAGATTGGGCCGGCAGCCAGTTCACATACAGCAGCAGGGCCACACAGATATTGCGTACAATAAGAGGCGAAGACCCCGGCAGGGTCAAAGTAACTCAGAGTTCCCATACAGACTCCGGTGACAGGACTGGTTGTAAATCCTTTTTTTGTTAAAGTAAACTGGTTAAACGTTTCAGTGCCTCAGTCTTTCATTTGGACAATAGCCATCTATCCAGGATTGGGATCATCACCGCTGGGAGAACCTGCTGCTGATCAAGTAAGTGCCTGTTCCCTCACGATACCCTTTACACTGTGCATTGCCTGAGGCCACAGCACCGGGTCAAGCCACCCGTGACACCCCCCTCAAGAGACAGACCCCATTGGTCCGGTGCTGGGTACCCCGGTCTCTTGGGCGTTACACAAGCATGGGTCATAAACGTCTCCCAGCAGAATATTGTGAAATCATGCACTACGTATCTCGGCATACGTTGATTGAAGAGAAAATGAAGGAAAGAAACATCTTTAAATTCTTAAATGCCTCTGTATGTATCATGCATGGTACTTGCTTATTTACCTGCCTATAAATATTACTATCGTAATTGCCACTAAAAAAGTAAAATCCAATTATGTGTTTGTAATGCGAAGAGAGGATAGATTTTTACTGACTGAGCCTACAGCTTTTTAGTCAGTGAGTTGATGTGTTTGTGCAGGTTTGAAATAATTTACAGTTAATTACTTGCTCATTTTTTTTTAAATGGCTACATATTAGTCTGGTATGGCTCATATTTTCAATAGTGATTGTTTCAACTTAGTAAATCGGATTCTCTACTCAAGACCTAGTCTTAGTCTCTCAAGTAATAGGCAGATATGAGCTACATCAGTGGAGGGTCTACAAGCCATAATTGTTGTTATTCACACTTACAAAAGGGTGCAATCTGGGTGATGGATTGTTGGGTAAATTGGGGGATTTTTCATTGCATTTTTTTCCGACAAAGTTTCATGATTACTTGTTATTCCCATACTCTGCTCAGTCTAGGTTGTCTCATGTGTAAATCACAAAGAAGAAAGGATCATGAAGCCTACTAATTTCCACACTGTGGGATCTCCAGGGTGGTGAAGGTGGGGTTTTATATTAAGGAAACTAAAATAAATGAAAAACCTTTAAAAAAAATAATAATAATAATAATAATGGTTTATACATAAGACCAATGATCTAATACTGACCAATCTTTTGTATTGAAAGCGATTATCCTCATAATAATCCTTTTTTTTGTTGTAAAACTCTTACTGTACCTCATTAGGTTGGCAGGTATGGTTTACAGTATGTATAGGTTTAAAGTGACTTAGGCAATAAACAGTAAATCTATGTAAATCTGTAGGGGAGCACAGGCATGGGGAAATCAGTATTTGCTCAGGCTAATCTGCAGCACTAATAACCTCTCATTGCCTTACCATATATGTATCTCTAGCTTTTGTTTTATCCTTTGAAAAAATGATATACGGCAATAGTGTTGAATAAACTATTGACTATCCAGTCTACATTTTAATAGACAGATTAAGGGTCAATCTAATATAACAGTGAAACTTTAAAGCATTCCACATTTACTAGTAGAAACAGTATTGTCTGCCAATTTTTTTTTTCCTAAAACTGATTGCTCATAGGAGAAAAATGTATAAAAAATATTTATGCAAATTGTATTACTTCATAAAGCCTTGTTCTGCAGCGTCTGCCTTTTTCCCATCACTCTGTAAGTATTTACTGTCAAGAGATGACTCAAAGGTCCTGAGCCCCATCACATAAGATGTAAGTGCACCCACACCTGTGCTGTTTGTAAGGACTGTTAGGGTCCACATCTACCATCTGCTGGTTATAAGGACTTGTAGGCACCAGCATTTACCAGGGTTCACCTTTGCCTGTTAATTTTGCACCACTTCTAGCCATACCACTCATGTAGTCATAAGTAACAAACACCACTGCCTACGGTACTATGACAAACCCAGTGCACAACAAATTACATGCTCGCATGTAGGTGTCATCTAATAAGAAAAACAAATTCTGCATTGAGTAAATATACATCAAACCATATATAAGAACTGTCAAGCAAGGGATAGTGTTTAGTGACATATACTTGCTAAGACGTGAATGGCAGACTATTCATAACTATTCAGAAAACCCCAAAGTGAAAACACCGAACATATGGTCATAAAAGGTCAGAAAACCAAAAGTCATAGAAGTAAAAAACTTTATTTCACTAGCAAATGGTTACCGTATTTTTCGGACTCTAAGACGCACCGGACTATAAGACGCACCCAGGTTTTAGAGGTGGAAAATAGGGAAAAATATATTTGAAGCGAAAAAGGTGGCAACATATTTAAAAACATAAACATACTATTATATTTGTTGTTATATATAATAGTATGTTATTATGTTGGAAGCTGCGGGTAGAAGATGGAGCTGCGGGACCAGTGTGCTGTCTGTAAAGTACTATATGAAGATGCTGGAGAGTAAGTATAAGAATGGAGGCACAGGGCTTATATTTAAAGCACCACTCCAGCACTGAAAAATAACACTGGAGTGCTGCTTTGAGATCCCATTGGGAGAACTATAACTCCCAGCATGTCCTGCAGATCCTATGGCATGCTGGGAGTTATAGTTCACCACAGAAGTGGCAGAGAGCTTTATTGTGTGTTGTAGTGACTAACCTTTTAATTGTGGCAGCCAGCCACATTATGGTGAGGTAAAATGTTGGAGCATCCCATCCCATGACACCACAGAGCGCTCCCTCTTGTTGCTTCTCCACAGCACAGGAGTAAGCTTGCAGATTGTAGTGTAGTGTCTGCAGGACCTGTGATGACATCAGAAGAGGGAGGGTTCTGTGCTGCCATGTGATGCTCCAGCCTGCCCTCTTCATGACACACAGGTCCTTGTGCTGGAGCACTCAGCATCCAGCACAGCCCCGGCAGGCAGGTATGCAGCGATCTTCTCCCCTCTGACCCCTGCTGCTGCCTCCTCCACCAGACACACAGATCTCCCCAGCTGCTGCAGGAATCCAGCTCTGGGGAAACCATGTTTGTCCCTGTGAAAGAGTATTCATTTGCTGCTCCCGGCTCACTGCTCAGCTGACAGGTGGGCAGGGAAGCAGCTAATGAATATTTACTGCACTTTAATGATCGGGACCATGTGGTTTCCCCAGCACTGATTCCTGAAACCCCGCAGGGACATTTTTTTGCCTCCTGCCTCCCAGTGCAATCCCACTCGCTGCTGCCCCCTCCCCAGGTTACATGCCTACCATAAGATGCACCCACACTTTCCTCTCAAATTTGGAGGAAAAAAGTGCGTCTTATGGTGAGAAAAATACGGTATATGGGGGCACTGAAGAAAACTGGTGCCCACATTATATAAAAGCAGATGCAAAATTGTCCAAAAATATGTATCGTACATATATCCTGAACCAGAGGGTAGAAAATCATACACCAGCGAGAAAGGGTGAAATATGTACAACATCAAGCATAGTACAGTGTGTCTACCAAACACACAAAAGGAGTAGAGACTGAGTAAGTAGCTTATGTAGCGGCACCAGGAAACCTTCGGTGTCTGAATTAGTCATGCAACCAGGTGTTATAGCTATGCGGTGAAACGAAAGCCATCAGGTCCACAGCAAAAAAGACTTTTTATGTACAACAATAGCATGAAGAATACAGATATGTAATCACTGCACTCGTACTATGGAAAATGCTTGTTGCAGGTGAAAAAGTTTATTGAAACCAGTGTTGCAGTAAAATACAGTGGTGATGCGATAGGCATAAACAACGACGTTTCGGCCAGCTCGTGGCCTTGATCACAGTATTGCTGAAACAAATGACATAAAAACAAATGAATAACTATATACAGAACATATTTATATATATACAGTTCACGAAAACATGTCAGAAAACCAAGGTCAGAGTGGAATATATGATGTCAGTGCTCCTAGGTTTTGAGGACGAAAAAACGAACAATCAGGAGGCATGGAGATAGAAATGGCATGCACTGAAGCTAGAGGATAAGACAATGAAGATAATGCAACATACCCTAGTAAGAAATTCCTTGTTTACTGCTGCACTACAGTGTTGCTAAGCGTATCAGCCAGAAAAAATGCGTACGGTAGTCCTAAAGAATGATGAAACATGGAAGGTAATGGGAAGTAATTAAGAATATCACCAGAGGCTAAGATATATCTAGATGGAAATATTTTTGAGTTTGAGACGACAGGAGGAGGCAAGGGCTTGGATATGTGGCTTGAAAGAGAGGGCAGAGTCGAGGATCACCCCGAGGCACCGGGCGTGTGGGACTGGGGATAGTGAGCATCCATTGACATTGATGGATAGGTCTGGTGGAGGGGTAGAGTGAGATGGGGGAAAGATGATGAATTCTGTTTTGTCCATGTTCAGTTGTAGAAAACGAGCAGAAAAGAAGGCTGAAATGGCAGACAGACAGTGCGGGATTTTGGTAAGCAAGGAAGAGAGGTCAGGTCCGGAGAGGTAGATCTGCGTGTCATCAGCGTAGAGATGGTACTGCAAACCGTGGGATTCTATGAGCTGTCCCAGGCCGAAAGTGTAGATGGAGAAGAGTAGGGGTCCTAGAACAGAGCCTTGAGGAACACCGACTGACAAAGGGCGAAGTGAGGAGGTGGTGTGGGGGAGGGAGACACTGAATGTTCGGTCTGTCATATATGACGAGATCCAGGAAAGGGCCAAGTCTGTGATGCCAAGAGATGAGAGGATTTGTAGCAAAAGGGAGTGGTCTACAGTGTCAAAGGCAGAAGACAGGTCCAGGAGAAGGAGGACAGAGTAGTGTCGCTTGCTCCTGGCAGTTAGTAGGTCATTGGTGACTTTAGTTAGGGCAGTTTCAGTTGAGTGATGGGAACGGAAGCCTGATTGTAACCGATCAAAGAGGGAGCAGGAGGAGAAGTGGGAGGACAGTTCAAGATGGACGTGTTGCTCCAGCAATTTGGAGGCATAAGGGAGAAGAGATATCGGGCGATAGCTAGACACAGAGGATGGGTCGAGGGAGGGCTTTTTGAGGATGGGTGTGATCTTGGCATGCTTGAAGGATGAGGGAAAGACACCTGTTGTAAGTGAGAGGTTGAAGAGGTGCGTTAGGGTTGGGATGAAGACCGTGGAAAGGTTAGGGATGAGGTGGGATGGGAGCGGGTCAAGCGTGCAGGTGGTAACATAGTTACTTAAATTGTCAGAAAACGTGATGTCCTATGACAAAACGGAGGTCATTTTCGGATTCAGCGCACTTAAAAACATAAAGATTACGTGGAATAACAAAAACGGCTCTTGAAATTTTTTTTTTAGCAGACCTGTATATTGGCACTAGGCTTGAGCGAAACGGATCGGACAATTTCAAAAGTCGCCAACTTTTGGCAAAGTCGGGTTTCATGAAACCTGACCCGATCCTAGTGTGGGATCGGCCATGCAGTCGGCGATCTTCGCGCCAAAGTCGCGTTTCGTATGACGCATTTGGCGCCATTTTTTCAGCCAATGAAGGAGCATGGGTAGAGTGATGACATAGGTCTTAGGGCGCGTGCACGCCTATCGCCATCTTCTCGCTTGTGCACTGTAGCTATTTGCAATGTGTAACACCAGCTTTTCTGTTCAGGGATGGAGGGGAGAGAGAGAGAGATTTCCCATTGAGTTTGCATTGGGTTTCGTGTTTTGGTCGATCCCCGACTTTTCGCAATAATCGGACGATTTCACTCGACTCGACTTTTGAGATAGTCGGGTTTCGCGAAACCCGACTCGACCCTAAAAAAGTAAAAATCGCTCAACCCTAATTGGCACTTTTCCCATTGGGGCTCAAAATCTAAATTCCCTATCAGTATGCCTTTAGAGTGTAGGAGGAAACTGGAGAACCCGGTGGAAACCCACATAAGCATGGGAAGAACATACAAACTCCTTGCAGATGTTGCCCTTGGATAGAATTTGAACCCAGAAGCCCAGTGCTGCAAAGAAATAGTGCTAACTACCGAGCCACCGTGCTGCCCGCTGCACTGTGCAGCTTTGCAAAGGTAACTTACAATGATGTGACAATCACGTGATCAATTTAATAAGATTACAAAAAATAACAGTATAAAACATATATAATACAGATGAATATCACAACAACTACTATGAACGTGAACTACTATATTGTACTATATTGCACTGCCAATAAAGGGAATATGCAGAGGAACCAGGAAAAGGAGGTGTTATGGATGAAGTATAACCCAAATACTCATTTCATTCACTAAAAAAATAAGAAGCAAATAAATAATGTTCAAAGTAATAAAGTATTTGATTTTGTGTATATACTACTATTTCATTTAATCCCTCTGGAATGTGTGTAGTTTAAAAATCTAATAGTACTCTCTATTAATTAAAGGAATTATCCGGAACGTTTACTATTTTTGTGTATGGGCTAAGAATTTACAGGCAGGTTGCTGATAACTACCTGCCTGTTCTGCTCAGGTCCAATCTCCGCCGGCTCAGAGCAGTCATGTACAATTCTCCTGCTTCTGGTGATGTCACATCGACAGAGTAGCGTCTTCTCTTCTGCACTGCTTCGTTGATTGGCAGTCTCTGCTGTTGTCATGCTGACAGCCAGCTCTCCACTGCCTAACTATGGAAGCCGATTATCAATCAACATGACGCCTACAGTGATGCCTCGTCGGCAAAGAAGACTGGAAGAGGGAGAGTTGCTCTGTTGACGAGTCGTCAATTGAAGCCGCAGCATCACTGGCTGAGTGATTTAAAAATGGAACAATGTAAATCACAAAAACACAAACAAAATTATAAAAACACTTACTTCACTATCTCGTACCCTACAGAAGAGGTTCTTAGAGAAAGGATATCCTAAGGACTTCCTTAGTAATGCTTATGGTAAAACTCCGGAACGGAGAAGAGCAGGAATACAGAAAATTAACGCGGGATTCGAGAGGTCTTCTATAGATGGTAACTGATACAAGATAAGTTAAAAAACAGGAACATATATGTATAATAGTGCATTGGTTTTCTACAAAAAATGAGTGTAAAATAAGACTGGGTCCACACTCAAAAGAAAAATACATATTCCCTTCCAGATTTTACCTCTTTACATTGAGTGGAGAGAAATCCACAGTAGAAAAGTTTACAACAGAAATAGACAAGCCGCAGATTTCAATATTCCCACCTAAAGTCAGATTTGGCGTAGAAAAAATTCTGCTACTTGTGGATGACATTTTTTCAAATCGGCAAGAAAATCTGCTGTGTTTGTGGGCTCTGTGGACCTACCGTGAAACTTAGACCTTTATGGATTTGCTTCTCCTTCGTCAGCCTTACTGATCTTAACAATGAAAGCTTTAGTCTGGATTCACACATTCACTGGTAGGGTTTGGGCAGACGACCGTATTTTTGAGTATTGTCCTTTTAAAAAACTAATCGCACTCCAACCAATGTTATTCAATGGGGCAGAGCAGATGAAGGATTTTTTTACACTGACCGAATCTGTGTCTCCAAAGAAAATCCTCAGGATACCCTACTGTCTTTTGTAAATTGGATGAGACTCACCCATTCAAATCTATGGGTGCCAGAAAAAAATCGTATGGTAAAGTTTAGCCTCCAATTTTTTTTGATACATTGAAATCCTGTAACATAATAGCTGCTACTGTAAAAATACAGATTGTGTACGGATGACAGGTGAGAAAAAACTTGTCCCACTTTTCTGGATAAAACTGATTCTTTTATACGTTTGTGTGAATGTATCGTTCATAGTGTTAGCAACTCTGTGGCCAGATATCGATTTTTCACTCTGAAGTAAAATTCGGTAATGTCTACATTCCCAATATTTAGATTTTTGAAGCGTTTTGGTCAGTGCTTGTATATCTCTGCTTTTTTACCTACTAGTGTACCTCCATGGTTCTTCTGCTGCTCCAATTCACGTATTTCTGAAATATTTTCATAAGGTTTCTTACAATCAATTTTAGGACCATATTTTTCAGCAAATTTTGATATTATCAAGCGGATTTTATATTGTACAAATTGCTCTGATTTACTGCAAATCAGATGGATCAGTTTTACCAATAAATGTGTGTCTCTTCCAAACTAACGTTTTTATTCCATCTTCATTTTAATTCTCAACCAGTTCAGTAAGAGCTGTTACTACCATGGGATCGGCGTTATTATGCTGCTATTGAGAGTAGAGTAGTGACATCTAGTGGCCAAATGAATGAACAGTGTTAACAAAATTTTTGGACTTCGTTCATTTTGCTTCTACATTATTTTTGTTGCACAAATGCAGACACTGTAGGAAGCAGAACGTACATGTAAGCTCAATGTTTGCTGGCTTTTTGGGGTTGACAAACAGTTTTGGTTCAGAGATTGTGACATTTGTTAACTTCTAAAATAATAACTTTGGCAGATGTTCCTTGTGATTCTGTTACACTTCAGTTTCATGGGACATTTTTTTACTTGTAAACCAGCTTTCTAGTAACTCGCTATTATATTGTACTTTATGTAATATGACCCTTTTAGAAAAAACAAAAAAACTCAAGTCTATGCAAATAAGACATATTGATGACTGCAGCCATTAGTATTTTGATCCTGGAAAATCCTTTAGGCCAGGGTCACATGTAAAAAATCCATCCGATTTTCAAGTAGAAAAGTGGTACAATGTTTTTCTCCCTTGTTATCTGTATACAGTCTGTTTTTTTTTTTTTTTTTTTTTTTTTTTACAGCAGCAGCTATTAATAATTTACAGAACCGTTTCCAATTTCTTATGTTACAGAACAGCAATGTACCTGTAAAAATTGGATGCTGTACTGGGGCCCTGTATGGTATCCAATTTTTCTCACACTCATCCGACTTCAGAGTAATTTTTTGTTGTCTGACAGATCCTGTCAGTAAAAAAAAATTTGTCATCAGCACTGAATGAGATTGGTCTGAGTGCTATCCGTTAATAAAATAAGATGTCACTCGACTGATTTATATAATGGTATGAACGAGCCCTCAAAGCACATTTGCCACCAGCATTTATTCTGCAACCTGCAGATATTATTAACTAGATCTCTTAGACCTAATGAAGCAGCAGCTTTGAAAAGCCTTATCAGCATGACTGTATTATTCATTTTGAAGATTTAAGCTCATTCTCTACCCACCTAGCCTGATAGATAGCGCTACAGCATCCTTCCCACTGTGGAGATCGCAGATAGACAGTTGTATAAGTTACAGCTGTCGTTGAATTCACTTGGACTCATTCTCTCTCTCATTGTAAAGCCAAGTTCACTTCACCATATTTTCATGCCAAGTGCTGTCTGTGAAAAAACGGATGACACTGACACTATCTGGATATTACCACACCACCAGTACAGGGATTAAACTGTTCAGCTGAGAGTCTCTGAAGCTTTCCTGCTTGGATGATCTCAGCTGTTCAATGTTGACCACTCCCCTCTCCTATGTATTCTTGCCTCTGGCAATCTGGATTGCTAGTGTTAATCTTGTACTGCCTGGTTTGGAGTTGTTGGTAGAGGCGTTTGGAGTGTTCATCTGTGATTGTTGCCTGGTGTTGCTGATATGTGCGATTTCTCTTCCTCTCCTATTTTGTTTACTACCCTTTTCTCCTTGGTGTTCTTCTCTGTTGTCTGTGAGTGCATATTTGTATGTTAGGTATTTTCATTTACCCCTGTACGTCCTCCCTTGTTAGTTAGTGACTACTAGGGAAATGGATGTAACCATTCATATCTAATTATTTAAAATGAGTTTTGGTTTACTGTGTACTATTGATTTATGAAGTAAAAATTAAATCAACGGTAGTATCTGAATTATACAGCCATTCTGACACCACTTTTTAAAGTAAATACACTTGTCTCATTAGGTATGAGAAATCTCTTTAATAATGTATGTAGTTTGTGTTTGGAAATCTGGTGACAGATCTATGTTGCAGTTGTATTTTATACCTTTTTTCTTTTGTGTCAGCTGCTGGAAAACTAAATAATGTGTTCTGCCTATTACAGGAATGTGCCTGAGGGGGGGATGTGGTTATGGATATTCTCTTGTAAGAGGCACACAATGTATATGTCATATATGTGTATATACGCTGACAATGATGCGGTTTCTTAGCTGGCGACACATCAGAACATCTTCATCATGTGTGATGGAGAGTACTTTTCCCACTTGTTTAATCCTGTAAGTAGAGCAATCATAATCGCTTCCTCGTGTTTTTCATGACTTGCTATGATTGACACGCTAATTAATCAGTCATCAAGTCTTTTCATAGCTGAGCAAGCTTATTTAGGATGATGGTGAAATTTGATTATATCGGTGTCCTGTGCAGACACGACTTAGCTCATCTGAACTTCATTATTTGCGCACTCAAGTAAGTGACCCCTAGTGAAGTGTTAGGACTAAAGAGAATGCTCCACAAATGGGAATTTCTGGGTGCAAACATGGAGAGCATTCCTATGTTCTCAATGTCTTTACTAGATATAACCGATTACCAGGGAGGAAAATATCTATTTATGGTATAATACATTTCCTATTAATTTGCTTAAAAACTATTTCTCACTGCACAGACCTTTCATGTCATCAACACTATCCCTACTAAGGGCTGTTTCAGATATTGGTGATAATCGTTCAAATGTCGGATCGCAGAGCACGGGCTGGCCGCACATCTTCTGACCTGAGCGTGATAGCTCCATATATTTCTATGAAGATGTCACGCTCGGGTCAGGAAATATGTGGTCAGCACGTGCATTGCAATCCAACATTAGACCAATTATCACTGACCTCTTAAACAGCCCTAAGGCTGCGTTCACATATGTGTGACACAAGAAAAAAGACAGAACACGGACATGTAGAGTTTTACTGATCCAAACCTACATCAGTTTGAATACCGGATCCATTTCTCCTCAGAGTAAGGCCACATTCACACATTCAGTATTTGGTCAGTATTTTACCTCAGTATTTGTAAGCCAAAACAAGGAGAGGAACAATCATAGGAAAAGTATAATAGAAACATATGCACCACTTGAGTATTTTTCACCCTCTCCTGGTTTTTGCTTACAAATAGTGAGGTAAAATACTGACCAAATACTGAATGTGTGAATGTGGCCTAACATAGTTTTCCTATCTTAGTTTCACTACTTTTTGACAGATTAATTGCTAAAAGTCATTGGAGAAAAAAAAAAGTTCAGACAGTCTACCCACTTCAGTGAAAAAGTAACATATGCAACTAGGATGACACCTGAGAGAAAAATCAGTCTCTCTTTCAAATGGTAACACTCAGACTCGTTCAAATGAGCATATTACACAGGTTTGTGCCATTCAAGGAAATTTCGGACAGCACTCTGACAAATGTAATCCAATAGGACCGTTCAAATGACCTATTTTTCACATAGACCAAATGTCGCGTGAACAAAAAAATCTGCCTGCACTATTCCCGTCTGAATATGGGTTAAGAATCATCTATACAAGTTTATGGGTGTGTGAAAAAAAATCCCATATGGATCATCTTTGTAGCATCTGATTTTTACAGATACATTGCCATTATTATCCTAGGAAAGTGTATTTCACCTAATACATTTTAAAATGTTGATGTCCAAAAACAAATGTTACACAGATGTCACATGGGTGGCTAACAGATGATATTATTATTACTTGATACTGATATTTTTATTTTTTTCCCATTATTTCACCATTTGCATATCATTTCCATATCTTTTGATCCTGTGATTTCCATTATTCCACAACTTTTCCTTCTTAGTATTGTAATTTTAATTTTGACGACTATAGTATACTGGATGAGTCACTGAGTGGCTATCCCGGGGGTTGAAATGTGAATTGCAGCCAGTCTAGGCTTTTCTATTATGTCTTCATATTGTGCTGAACTTGGTTCGTGAGGAACTGGAGTTAATATCAAATTCAAGATAAGGAATGGGCCACATATGGAAACAAAAAGACCTTTATTAACTGGAAGCAAATAGAGATCTTAAAAGTGAGACCTGCTACCTGATTCATTGTTACTGGCAACGCACTTTCCCACTGTTATTTTATATGATCTGAAAACAGTATTATCATTATTTTGATAGCCATATATTTGTGATCATCACTTACTGAGCATCTTTAGACCTTGAAATAGAGTACAAAGATTTTCTCTGGAGAGTCTAAAAGAATCTGATTTAATTTCCTAGGAAACACTCTGAAGTGTGAGCTGACATGTCGGGCGATGGGCTACAGGTTCTACGTGAGGCAAGCTGAAAAAGTAATAGATGGGACAGCGTGTGACCACAATGGGACGGCAGTATGTGTATCCGGCCAGTGTAAAGTAAGTGATAATTCTACTTATTGTACGCATAGCGACCTACGTGTCATCTATTGTTAAAAGGAACTTGACGGATGATTCATTCAACAACGGGCAGCATGAATCGAACAATAGCGAAATTACTTCAGCCGTTTACATTTCACTCTGAAAAGTTATGTTGTTTCTGAGAAAACACACTTTGAAATTCCAGTAAGGAACTATGCGTCTTGGGTGACTAGTTTGAGGTTGGTTCCTGGCAGCTTCTTCCTGCCCTTTCCCATGACTTACAGGCCTGTATGTTTAGAGACAGACCTACTAGGTTAGGCAGAGCGGGGTAAGGAGAAGCCACAAGGGACCAACTTCAGACTGGATATTGGAAACACATATTTCCCAGCTGGCTTTACAAAATGTTACCTCAGAAGCGTTTCAGAATGAAACTTGCACAGCTGCAATATCTCCTGGTTTGGACAGAATCAGCTGACAGCATCCCTTAGTGCACTGTTTTTTCTCTGTTCACTATTCCAATAGTATATACTTTCTTGTAAATTATAAGTGATCCTTTATCAGATCGATGTAAAATGCATGTTTGCCTTCTATATATTATTTCTTTCTACATGCTGATATCTAAGACTCTACGTGTGGATTTATATGTAGTTATAGCTGCATCACTGTGGCTTAATTTCCTAATGGTAGCAGTTTGGGATTTGCCCTATCGTGTATATGTCAAGTCAGTGTATGTTATGTTTCCAGCATTGTGAACGTCTATACTGTTTAAAGCAAACCTGTCACATGAAAAAATGCTGTTAACCTGCAGATATGGGGTCAGTTTGAAGGTTAATAGTGTTGTGTCAGTCATAAAACAGTGCCAGAGTACTGGCATACTCGAAAATATACTAGGAGAGCAACTGGAGTGAATTTGCGCCAAATTTTGCTAATTTTTTGAAAGGTTGCAATTTGATCAGCCAACCTAAAACATCTGGAACTGCTAGATTCCACTTAAAGCGGAAAACAAAAAATAATAGGTGAGCACAACTAAAATAGACTTAAAAAAGAAAACATAGAATAAGGAATAGGATGCAAACAAAATATAAGGCACAAAATACCAAAAAAACAAATTTCAAAGGTAGTGATGAATCAGGACCTATACACAGGTGCACCCTTCTGAGAATCATTTTGTTTCTAGTCTACATTTTCTTCTGCATGCGGTCAGAAAATGGAAACATTTCCGGGTATATTCAAAGAGTGTTTTTTCCCAATGTACCAGAGCTGGTAGTAGCTCTATATTGAGTTGAGTTAACCTGATATGGGGTTAATCTGCAGGATAATAGCGTTACTAACCTGCTTAGCGCCTTCACTAAAGGTACCGTTACACTAAACGACTTACCAACGATCACGACCAGCGATACGACCTGGCTGTGATCGTTGGTAAGTCGTTGTGTGGTCGCTGGGGAGCCGTCACACAGACAGCTCTCTCCAGTGACCAACGATCAGGGGAAAGACTTCGGCATCATTGAAACTGTCTTCAACGATGCTGAAGTCCCCCTGCAGCACCCGGGTAACCAGGGTAAACATCGGGTTACTAAGTGCAGGGCCGCGCTTACTAACCCGATATTTACTCTGGTTACCATTGTAAAAGTAAAAAAAAAACAGTACATACTCACATTCTGATGTCTGTCATGTCCCCCGCCGTCAGTTTCCCGCACTGACTGTGTCAACGCCGGCCGTAAAGCAGAGCACAGTGGTGATGTCAACGCTATGCTCTGCTTTACGGCTGGCGCTGACAGTCAGTGCAGGGAAGCTAAGTAAATAAGGCAGCACACTGCAGCGCTAGAACATGCAAACTTGAAAAACGAAATTTGAACTGCATTACTGCACTAGAAATGTGAAAAATGAGAGCGTTTAGAGCATAAAAATGGCCAATTTTATGTGTACCTGGTAGCCCCTTTACGGCATCTCTCTTATACCAGGTCCTAAACTTGCCTTACCTCACTGAGAATAAACATCTCCATCTGAATGGGTACATGTGAAACCTCTTCGTAGACTAAAATTCTCTCTCTCTGTGGAGGGGTATTGGACCTGCTGTATTTAAAACACCTGTGGCTAGGAGGCGGAGTGCTCAGTCAGAAGGCTAAAGAATACATTTCAAAAACCTGACCGGCACATCCAAACATAGACTAAGTGTGAACAGGTGCTGAACCTAGAGTCGCCAACTCGTATATAGTTAAGTAAATAAGGCAGCACACTGCAGCGCTAGAACATGCAAACTTGAAAAACGAAATTTGAACTGCATTACTGCACTAGAAATATGAAAAATGAGAGCGTTTAGCGCATAAAAATGGCCAATTTTATGTGTACCTGGTAGCCCCTTTACGGCATCTCTCTTATACCAGGTCCTAAACTTGCCTTACCTCACTGAGAATAAATGTCTCCATCTGAATGGGTACATGTGAAACCTCTTCCTAGACTAAAATTCTCTCTCTCTGTGGAGGGGTATTGGACCTGCTGTAATTAAAACACCTGTGGCTAGGAGGCGGAATGCTCAGTCAGAAGGCTAAAGAATACATTTCAAAAACCTGACCGGCACATCCAAACATAGACTAAGTGTGAACAGGTGCTGAACCTAGAGTCGCCAACTCGTATATAGTTAAGTAAATAAGGCAGCACACTGCAGCGCTAGAACATGCAAACTTGAAAAATGAAATTTGAACTGCATTACTGCACTAGAAATATGAAAAATGAGAGCATTTAGCGCATAAAAATGGCCAGTTTTATGTGTACCTGGTAGCCCCTTTACGGCATCTCTCTTATACCAGGTCCTAAACTTGCCTTACCTCACTGAGAATAAACGTCTCCATCTGAATGGGTACATGTGAAATGAAGTGCAGGGAAGCTGACGGCGGGGGACATGACAGACATCGGAATGTGAGTATGTACTGTTTTTTTTTTTTAACTTTTACAATGGTAACCAGGGTAAATATCGGGTTACTAAGCGCGGCCCTGCGTTTAGTAACCCGATATTTACCCTGGTTACAAGTGAACACATCGCTGGATCGGCGTCACACATGCCGATTCAGCGATGACAGCAGGTGATCAGCGACCAAAAAAAGGTCCTGATCATTCCCCAATGACCAACGATCTCCCAGTATGGGCCTGATCGTTGGTCGCTGTCACACATAACGAGATCGTTAGCGGGATCGTTGCTACGTCACAAAAAGCGTGACGTTGCAACGATATCGTTAACGATCTCGTTATGTGTGAAGGTACCTTTAGCCTAACGCTGCAGGGAGAAAATGCAGCCTTCCAGCTTCAGTCACGGGGGTGGGAGCGCCGAAGGTTCAGTCACCGCACTGTCCACTCTGTATTTTCAAAGCGGTAACTGAACCAGTGCTGGTGCTGCCCCCATGACTGAAACCGTGCCCCCAGCCCTGACTGACATTGCTGTAGGTCAGGCCGGGAGCATAATTCTCTTTTATCTGTTATACAGTTATCAGAATCAGCCTGAACCTTTTTTTCCATAAGGATATTGTAGTTTCTACAAATGTTTCAGTGAAGAACATTAACAAAATTGCTGGCGCATGCTTCAATTTCTATATTTCCACATTGGGGCCTTTGTACAGTAAATGTTCTTTGTGCTCTTCTCTGTATGTCCACACTCTGCTGTAATGACTTTGTATGAATAGGATCTTTCCATCATCACAGCCATTATTTAGGGACCTATGCTTGCATCTGAGTGAGAAATTGTTGGAATTACCCATATGATATGGTATTTAGACTACCTACGCAAACCGTGAGGGTGAATATGTTGTGACATGTTGTTGCTTTTATCTCAGCTTCCTTTATTATAAAATTTTTCTTATTTTTTCCTCTAAATTCCTATAGATCATATTTTCAAACCCATTCACATGTAATTTGTATGTGTCGCAGAGTTTGCCAAAAGTAGCTGCCATAAACTGGTAACCAATGTAATGGAAACCTGACAAATGCCTGCCATGTGTGGGCCCAGTCACTGCCATTATTTTTTGTTTTGCTGCTCCTATAGTGAAATAGAAATATGATAATAATGATGCAGGTATGAACAAAGCCATGAAGGAACATTTGCCAATATTAGAGTATGATCAGTGTCTCGTTATGTGTAATTTTGTCTGAACATAGACAATCTTTTTTTTTTATTTTGAAAATGTAGAACATTGTAGAATGGACTAATTGCATGTCTACATAAATAAATTTATTTAGTGTATTATACTTGCGGTCCCCAATTAAAAACTTAAAACAGTAAATTACTTAGTCTTAGGTTACGTGCACACTGCATCTGTTCACTTGGCCTACAATATATCTCAGGAGCTTTTCCTGACATTCAGTACTGTGCAAAAGTTTTAGGTAGGTGTGGGAAAGAAATTCTGCAAAATAAGAATGCTTTCAGAATAGAAATGTTAACTTATTTTTTATCAATTAGTACAATGCAAAGTGAATGAGCAAAAGAAAAATCTAAATCAAATCAATATTCGGTGTGACGACCACCCATTGCCTTCAAAGCAGCATAATTCTGCTAAGTACGCTAACATAAAGTCAGGAACTATGTAGGGATATAGTCAGGTGCATGAATAACCAGTTATAATGGTTATAATGATCATCTTCATAGGCAGAATGAAACACAGTTATTATTAGATACATAAACAGCTGTATAGGAGGCTTAAAATTGGGTGAAGAACAGCCAAACTCTGCTGCAAAAAAGACATTGTGAAAGACCGTTTCATGTCACAGGTCATACACCATGGCAAAAGTAAGCACAGCAACAAGGTAGTTACACTGCATCATTAAAGATTTCAAAGCAGACTGGGGTGTCAAAATGTGCTGTTCATGCTTTTTTGCAGAAGTACCAAGAAATGGGCTACATGGAGAATCATAGACACTGTGGTCGGCCACAAAAACTTATTGTAGCAGATGAAAGAGACATCAAACTTCACTTAGAAATTGGAAGATGTCCAGCAGTGCCATCAGCTCAGAACTAGCAGCAACCAGTGGGATCCAGCAGCATCCATTTACTGTCTGGGGAATTCTGGTCTGAAGTGGTGTTCATGGAAGAGTTGCAGCCAAAAAGCCATAACTTTTGCATAAAATCGAGGCCAGGTGAATTAACTATGCAGAAAAACATAGAAAAAAATAAAATTTAATAAAATCAGGACTGATTATTTAAAATTTGAAATATTTGGCTGTAATAGAAAACAGCTTGTTCATCAAAGGGCGGTAGAGCAGCAAAATAATGAGTGTCTGCTGACAACAATAGAGCATGGTGGAGGTTTCTTGGAAGACTGGTGCTGCATTTTAGCAAATAGGGTTAGGGATTTGATCAGGATTAATGATGTTCTTAATGATCAGAAATACAGGCAGATACTTATCCATCATGCAATACCATAATTGAGGTGTCTGGTTCCAAATTTACTCTGCAGGAGGACAATGTCCCCAAACATAGAGCCAATATCATTAAGAACAATATTCAGAGAAGCAAAGCCGTAAATAGTGGTGATATGCCCACCACTGAGCCCTGATCTCAACATCTTCGAGTCTGTCTGGGAATATATAAAGAGACAGAAGGATTTGTATAAGTCTATATCCATTAGAGATCTGTGGTTAGTTTTATTAGTTGTGTGGTGCTGATGCTGATTTTTCCCTGAGGAAGCCGCCACAGCTGCGGCGATACGCGTGGGTTGCACCCCACAGCCTATTTTCTTCTCTCCCATGTTTCTCCCTCTGTTACCTGCATACGATCCGGTCTCTCATATGCCTATGGATCTTTTTGCAGTGTGGGCTCCTGTTTAATTTTGACATGTATGTGACCATTGTGTCCAGCATGCTCTTTACCTAGGTGCTAGGAGCCTTGTTTCAACAACTGCCCAGGCATGGGATTGCACGTGCCGGTGAGCATTACATTTTGGTTGTTTTTGTAGGTCTATATGGTACTGTGATATCAAGTAGCGACATGCGCTTGTATGCACTGCATTGTCCCTTCTGAGGTTGAGAATTTCCTATTGTTTATCTATATAGTATATGTGATCGCGGAATTGTTCTTTGGGTTACCACGTTTGTGTACATATATATATCCTTGTTATCTTGGGAGAAGATAGGGTTGTGGGTTGTCATTTTCCCTATATTAGGATATGACTGCTGTGTTTTTCTTTTTGTCTGTTGCACTTTGCACTTTTAAATGTTTTTATATTCTATGTTTTTTGTGTGTGGTATATTATCTTGTTGATCTATAATAAAAACTTTGCATTTTATTTATCTGTCTGAGGTGCTCCCATTTTTATGGACATGATCTTTTTTTTTTTTCTTTCTGGTCTAATTGTAGCTTTTCAAGTCCTTGGTGAGCCCCAGCATGTAATTATTTAGACATATATCTAGTGGTGCCCTCCGCTTTTCTCTATGTTCTTCTATATTGTGTGGAAAAACATTCCCGCCGAGTTCTTTCAAAATCTATATACAAGTGTAGTTAGAAGAATTTATGGTGTATTGAAGGCAAAGGGTGGTCAGTGGTCACACAAACATTGATTTGATTTAGTTTTCTCTTTTGTTCATTCACTTTACATTTTGTTAATTAAAACTTCTATTTTTTTAAATCATTATTTGCAGATTTGTTTCCATACCCTGCACCATACTGTAAATTGTATTATTCTCATAGGTCCTTATTTACCGGAAAGTTGTGTGTTCTTTTTTGGCCAACATCTTGCTAGTATGTGACTGTATAGCATGAATTTTACTGTATAGGAAAGCTCATCAGAATGTGCTTTCCTATAGAAATGGCCATTGCAAAGAAATGTATAAGTTTTTACAATACACCCTATGTTGGAGATATGCATAAACATCCATCCTGTGGCCAATGTTGGGCACATATCTGTGTATGTGCCTGATAGTGGGCACAGGCACCATGTACTTCGTCACAATGAAGGGATTGAGATGTTAACAGAAGTAACTGACTTTTCACCTCTGTGATCACCTCTGTGATCACCTCTGTGATTTTACAAGACAAAATTGCCAGGATTGACCCATTCTAAGACAGAGACGAGATCATATGTAAGTGCATGTCATTGTAGTTAAAACATAATGATTAAGTATGAAAATGTATTAATGGACATTAAAAATAAATCAAGTTTTATAGTCTACGTAAAAAGTAGAGGAGAATGTGTTAACTATATTTTTTAGTCAAGACATTCTTCATCATTTAATTGAAATGCAAACTTGTATTTACCCCCAAATAATAAGTAGGAAACTAAAACTTATCATGCAAAAAACTTTGCCTCAAACAGCTACATTGATGTAAAGTAGTAACCTTTTTTTCGAATGTGGGAAGGCTACAATGAAAATATTCTTCAGGTCCTTGAAGTAAATGGCCATATCCTTTTTATGTCAGTTTTCTACAGTGATTTTTTTCCTCTTAGAATTATTATTTGAATAGTTTAAGTTCATTGTGGAAAAAAAAGTGCATTATAAATAGTTGTTGTTTGCTTGACTGCTGTGACTTCTGCGTATCTTGAGTTGTATTTAGAGGTCATTTAAGCTCAATTTGTTCAAATAAAGTTTTTAGTGCAAAATAAATGCATTTCTTTAAATGGCCCCAAAGTTATCTCTTTTCTTTAAGTTTAAGAATTATGCCAATTAATGTAGCAAAAATAATAAAAATAAGCTCAAACAATAACTGATTGCTACAGACAGAAAGAAGACCCCGTCCATTGGAGGTGACAATCTGAAGGTAATAGGGAAAGACAGTGGCGTAATTGAAGTATTTATTTGGACCTGGATACCCCCAACATGTTGGTCAGATATATGGGCCTTTGTAGGTGTTTTCCCCTACCCTTCATTATGTAGTAATGTCCCCCATTCTGGGCCCCTTCCAGGGTGAAGTCTCTGAAGATAAGCAAATTGTGATCAGATTGGTAGTTATTTTAAGAATAAATAGAGAATTAAAACATGTAATTATGAAGTCTAGTATCTGGCCGTCTTTTTGAGTGAATGACCTCAGTAAAAATCCAAAAGAAAAAGCAAGCAGGAGTTTGGGGCAGCGGAATGGTGGTCTGAAAATGATCAGGCCACAATCAACAACCTAATCAACTGTATGTGAAGGAAATGTGTTGCACTGTGTGAGGCAAATGGTGGTCACAACAGATACTGAGTGGTTTTCTGACACCCCCTGGGCCCCTTAAGACTATAAAACTGCACATTTTAGAGTGGCCTTTAATTGTGGTTAGCGTAAGGCACACTTGTGCAATAATTATGCTGTCTAATCAGTATCAGATAGGCCACGCCTGTGAGGTGGATGGATTATCTCAGCATAGAGATGCTCACTAACGCAGATTTATACAAATTTGTGAACAATATTTGAGAGAAAAGGGCCTTTTGTGTGCACAGAAAAAGTCTTATATCTTTAAGTTCAGCTCATGAAAAATGGGAGCAAAAACAAGAGTGTTGCGTTTATATTTTTCTCAGTGTACATTTACCACAAGACTTACTGGTTAGTATTGAGCTTAATGTTAAAGGGACTCTGTCACCTGAATTTGGAGGGAACAATTTTCAGCCATAGGGGCGGGGTTTTCGGGTGTTTGATTCACCCTTTTCTTACCCGCTGGCTGCATGCTGGCTGCAATATTGGATTGAAGTTCATTCTCTGTCCTCCATAGTACACGCCTGCGCTGTGCAAGATTGCCTTGTGCAGGCATGTACTACGGAGGACAGAGAATGCACTTCAATCCAATATTGCTGCCAGCATGCAGCCAGCGGGTAAGGAAAGGGTGAATCAAACACCCAAAAACCCCGCCTCCATGGCTGAAAATTGTTCCCTCCAAATTCAGGTGACAGAGTCCCTTTAAACATTAGCCAGGGAAATGAAGTTTAATTTCCAACCAATAAAAAAATATATGAACAAAATAGAGATGGTTTGGATATAAATTTTCATCTCAGATTTGGATTTATATAACAATTACTGTATTGTTGTTGGCTTTTTCACATTTAGTGATTCTTGTCCTTTTATTACGCTAATATGTATTTATTGTATCTTTGAAACATTGTATTTTGTTCCTTAATTTATCTTTGCTTTGCTAATGTTTATATAGTGGTAAGTAAGATTGCATTGATAGGGACAGAGCAAGGCTGATTATATAATAAAGTGTCATGAATTGTGGTAAGCACTGAATAGATGACTTGTAGAGGTTGGGGTGGAGTATTTTTCATGATTACCTTCAAAAGCTTGTGGTATTGGTGGTTTTCTAGTATCTTAATAATTCACTGTTAAACTGCTATCAGAAAGGGTAATGACATCATCCAATTATAAGTGTGCAGCTATCGGTAATGCTTGCTTTTCTTGGTCATCAGATAATATTGTTTTAGTTTTAGAATATGCACTAACCATTTTCTCAATAATGTTACGATAACATCTTGTGAAAATAACATCATATTCTTCATCAATGATTACCCATAATGTTATTTGTCTTGTGGTTCTAATATTTGGCTGATTGAACTCTTTCTTGCCACGTCTATATTTGTTTCTATAATGTTAATGGTTTAAGAATAATATACCATCTCTTAAGCCTTATTTAAATAACTGTGAAATATATTCTGACTATGGATTGTGATGTACGGACTGATTGCATGTCTCCCGACCCAAACTCAACAACATCAGATATGTCTATGAAGCTGGCAAGTGCAGATCAGAAGACCATCAGTACATATATCACAGTCCATACTTGGATCGTGTTTTATGAACATCTGAACAAAAAACCCTGCTAGCAATGACCTCTTTGTACCTCTTAGTCAAGAGGAAAAATACTATCTCACGTGTACAATTTTCACGATCCTATTTTTTTTCTGATTGCTATGACATCTAACAAATCAGTATTTGCTAAATCTATAATACCAATATATGGGAATCATTCATTTTGTTTGCGAGATCATTATCTATGTTAAAGACTAGCGTATTTAGGAAAAAAAAGACATTTGTGTTAGGATCTGCCCTGTGTCTCTGTGTCTCATTGTTTGATAGTTACCATTTCAGACCATGCTAGCTGAGGATAGTTTATTACCCTAAGGCTATGTCAACATGCTGCTTTTTTTCTGCAGCCAAAACCTGTTATCTTTTCAAGAAAAATTATTTATTCAAAAAACCTGTTTTTCAGCTTTTTTTGCTCAGTTTTTTGCAGCATTTTTTCGGTGTGGATTACATATGTGATTTGTCTTCAGTACCTTTAACCCCTTTACCCCAAAGGTGGTTTGCACGTTAATGACGGGGCCAATTTTTACAATTCTGACCACTGTCCTTTTATGAGGTTATAACTCTGAAACGCTTCAATGGATCCTGGTTTTTCTGACAATGTTTTCTCGTGACATATTGTACTTCATGATAGTGGTAAAATTTCTTTGATATTACTTGCGTTTATTTGTAAAAAAAAACAGAAATTTGGCAAATATTGTGAAAATTTTGCAATTTTCCAACTTTGAATTTTCATGCCCTTAAATCACAAAGATATGTTACACAAAATACTTAATAAGTAACATTTCCCATATCTCTACTTTACATCAGCACAATTTTGGAACCAAAATTTTTTTTTGTTAGGGAGTTATAAGGGTTAAAAGTTGACTAGCGATTTCTCATTTTTACACCACCATTTTTTTAGGGACCACATCACATTTAAAGTCACTTTGAGGGGTCTATATGATAAAAAATACCAAAAAGTGACACCATTCAAAAAACTTCACCCCTCAAAGTGCTCAAAACCACATTTAAGAAGTTCAGATGCTTCACAGGAATTTTTGGAATGTTTAAAAAAAATTAACATTTACCTTTTTTTCACAAAAATATTATTTCAGATCCAATTTGTTTTATTTTACCAAGGATAATAGGAGAAATTGGACCCAAAAAGTTGTTGACAATTTGTCCTGAGTACCCGGATACCCCATATGTGGGGGTAAACCACTGGGCGCATGGCAGGGCTCCGAAGGGAAGGAGCGCCATTTGACTTTAAAATGCAAAATTGGCTGGAATTGAGAGAGGACGCCATGTCACGTTTGGAGAGCCCCTGATGTGCCTAAACAGTGGAAACTCCCCACAAGTGACACCATTTTGGAAAGTAGAGCCCCTAAGGAACTTATCTAGAAGTGTGGTAAGCACTTTGAACCCCCAAGTGCTTCAAAGAAGTTTATAATGTAGAACTGTAAAAATAACAAACCATATTTTTTTCACAAAAATGATTTTTCGCCCCCAATTTTTTATTTTTCCAAGGGTATCCAGATAAATTGAACCCCAAACATTGTTGTGCAATTTGTCCTGAGTACGGTGATACCCCATATGTGGGGGTAAACCACTGTTTGGGCGCATGACAGAGCTCGGAAGGGAAGGAGCACTGTTTGACTTTTTCAATGCAGAATTGGCTGGAATTGAGATCAGATGTCTTGTCGCATTTGGAGAGCCTAAACAGTGGAAACCCCCACAATTGACCCCATTTTGGAAACTAGACCACCTAAGGAATTCATCTAGATATGTGGTGAGCGCTTTGAACCCCCAATTGTTTCACTAAAGTTTATAATAATGAGCCGTTAAAATTAAAAAATCATTTTTTTTCACAAAAATTATCTTTTCACCTCAAATTTTTTATTTTCCCAAGTGTATCCAGAGACATTAGACCCCAAAAGTTGTTGTGCAATGTATCCTGAGTACGCTGATACCCCATATGTGAGGGGGAAGAAGCACCGTTTTGGAATGCAAACTTTGATAGATTGGTCTGCGGGCGTCACGTTGCGTTTGCAGAGCCCCTAATGTACCTAAACAGTAGAAACCCCCCACAAGTGACCCCATATTGAAAACTAGACCCCCAAAGGAACTTATCTAGATGTGTTGTGAGAACTTTGAACCCTTAAGTGTTTCACTAAAGTTTATAACGCAGAGCCGTGAAAATAAAAAAATATTTTTTTCTCACACAAAAATGATTTTTTAGCCCCAGTTTTGTATTTTCCCAAGGGTATCAGGAGAAATTGGACCCCAAAAGTTGTTGTCCAATTTGTGCTGAGTACGCTGATACCCTATATGTGGGAGAAAACTACTGTTTGGGCACACATCGGGGCCCGGAAAGGGAAGAAGTGTTGTTTTGGAATGCAGACTTTGATGGAATAGTCTGCGGGCATCACATTGCGTTTGCATAGCCCTTGATGTACCTAAACAGTATAACCCCCCCAAGTGGAACCCCCAAGTGCTTTATAGATGTTTATAATGTAAAGCCGTAAAAATAAGAGATCATATTTTTATCACAAAAATTATCTTTTTGCCCCCAATTTTTTATTTTCCCAAGAGTATCCGGATAAATTGTGGTCCCCAAAAGTTGTTGTGCAATTTGTCCTGAGTATGCTGATACCCCATATGTGGGAGTAAAGCACTGTTTGGGAACATGGCAGAGCTTGGAAGGGAAGGAAAAGGAGCACTGTTTGACTTTTTCAATGCAGAATTGGTTGGAATTGAGATCAGATGCCGGCTGTCACGTTTGGAGAGCCCCTGATGTGCCTAAACAGTTGAAACCCACGACAAGTGAACCCATTTTGGAAACTAGACTAGATTTTATCTAGATGTGCGGTGAGCACTTTCAACCCCCAATTGTTTCACTAAAGTTTATAGTATCGAGCCGTGAAAATTAAATTCCACAAAAATGATTTTTTCGCCTCCAATTTTTCATTTTCCCAAGGCTATCCAGAGAAATTGGCCTGCAAAAGTTGTGCAATGTGTCCTGAGTATGCTCATACCCCATATGTGAGGGGAAACCACCGTTTGCGTGCATGGCAGAGCT
Organism: Ranitomeya imitator; assembly: GCF_032444005.1. Classification (NCBI taxonomy): domain Eukaryota; kingdom Metazoa; phylum Chordata; class Amphibia; order Anura; family Dendrobatidae; genus Ranitomeya; species Ranitomeya imitator. The sequence goes on from NC_091285.1 coordinate 471,871,603, forward strand.
CGGAAGGGAAGGAGCACCGTTTTGGAATGCAGACTTTGATTAAATGGTCTGCGGGCATCATGTTGCATTTGTAGAGCCCCTGATGTACCTAAACAGTAGAGATCCCCCACAAGTGACCCCATATTGGAAACTAGGTTTTCATGTTTGGCAGCTGTCACACACTAAAAGACGCTTTTTATTGCATCATCACAGTTTGAAAGCTATAATTTTTTCCATATTTTGGTCCACAGAGTCATGTGAGGTCTTGTTTTTTGTGGGACGAGTTGACATTTTTATTGGTACCATTGTCGGGCACATGACATTTTTTGATTGCTTTTTATTCCAATTTTTGTTAGGCAAAATAAACAAAAACCAGCAATTCATGAATTTCTTTGGGTGGGGGGGGGGGGGGCGTTTATACCGTACCGGGTTTGGTAAAATTGATAAAGCAGTTTTATTCTTCGGTTAGTACGATTACAACGATACCTCATTTATATATATATATATATATATATATATATATATTGCGCTTTTATACAATAAAAACTATTTTATATAAAAATAATTAATTTTGCACCGCTTTATTCTGAGGGCTATAACTTTTTTTTTTGCTGATGACGCTGTATGGCGGCTCGTTTTTTGTGGGACAAGATGACATTTTCAGCGGTATCATGTGTATTTATATCCGCCTTTTTGATTGTGTGCTATTTTACTTTTTGATCAGCATATGATGATAAAACATTGTTTTTTGCCTTGTTTTTTATTTTTTTACCATGTTCACTGAAGGGGTTAACTAGTGGGACTTTTTTTAGGTCGGGTTACTACAGATACTACAGATACTAAATATGGTGATACTAAATATGAGTACTTTTATTGTTTGTATTTTTGTATTTACATAAAGAAATGTATTTATTGGAACTATATATATATATATATATATATATATATATATATATACAGTGGGGCAAAAAAGTATTTAGTCAGTCAGCAATAGTGCAAGTTCCACCACTTAAAAAGATGAGAGGCGTCTGTAATTTACATCATAGGTAGACCTCAACTATGGGAGACAAACTGAGAAAAAAAAATCCAGAAAATCACATTGTCTGTTTTTTTAACATTTTATTTGCATATTATGGTGGAAAATAAGTATTTGGTCAGAAACAAAATTTCATCTCAATACTTTGTAATATATCCTTTGTTGGCAATGACAGAGGTCAAACGTTTTCTGTAAGTCTTCACAAGGTTGCCACACACTGTTGTTGGTATGTTGGCCCATTCCTCCATGCAGATCTCCTCTAGAGCAGTGATGTTTTTGGCTTTTCGCTTGGCAACACGGACTTTCAACTCCCTCCAAAGGTTTTCTATAGGGTTGAGATCTGGAGACTGGCTAGGCCACTCCAGGACCTTGAAATGCTTCTTACGAAGCCACTCCTTCGTTGCCCTGGCGGTGTGCTTTGGATCATTGTCATGTTGAAAGACCCAGCCACGTTTCATCTTCAATGCCCTTGCTGATGGAAGGAGGTTTGCACTCAAAATCTCATGATACATGGCCCCATTCATTCTTTCATGTACCCGGATCAGTCGTCCTGGCCCCTTTGCAGAGAAACAGCCCCAAAGCATGATGTTTCCACCACCATGCTTTACAGTAGGTATGGTGTTTGATGGATGCAACTCAGTATTCTTTTTCCTCCAAACACGACAAGTTGTGTTTCTACCAAACAGTTCCAGTTTGGTTTCATCAGACCATAGGACATTCTCCCAAAACTCCTCTGGATCATCCAAATGCTCTCTAGCAAACTTCAGACGGGCCCGGACATGTACTGGCTTAAGCAGTGGGACACGTGTGGCACTGCAGGATCTGAGTCCATGGTGGCGTAGTGTGTTACTTATGGTAGGCCTTGTTACATTGGTCCCAGCTCTCTGCAGTTCATTCACTAGGTCCCCCCGCGTGGTTCTGGGATTTTTGCTCACAGTTCTTGTGATCATTCTGACCCCACGGGGTGGGATTTTGCGTGGAGCCCCAGATCGAGGGAGATTATCAGTGGTCTTGTATGTCTTCCATTTTCTAATTATTGCTCTCACTGTTGATTTCTTCACTCCAAGCTGGTTGGCTATTGCAGATTCAGTCTTCCCAGCCTGGTGCAGGGCTACAATTTTGTTTCTGGTGTCCTTTGACAGCTCTTTGGTCTTCACCATAGTGGAGTTTGGAGTCAGACTGTTTGAGGGTGTGCACAGGTGTCTTTTTATACTGATAACAAGTTTAAACAGGTGCCATTACTACAGGTAATGAGTGGAGGAAAGAGGAGACTCTTAAAGAAGAAGTTACAGGTCTGTGAGAGCCAGAAATCTTGATTGTTTGTTTCTGACCAAAAACTTATTTTCCACCATAATATGCAAAAAAAATGATAAAAAAACAGACAATGTGATATATTTCTTTTTTTTTGTTCTTTATTTAGGAATATTTTTAAACAGTGTAAATTTTTTTTTTTACTTTTTTTATATTGTCCCAGTGTGGAACATCACTGTATACTGCCAGATCACTGATGTGGTATTTTGCACAGCGCTGTGTTAGATCAGCAATCTGACAGGCAGTGCTGGAAGCTTGCAAGCCACTTCCCTCCAGGACCCGGAAGGACCCCCGCGGCCATCTTGGATCCGGGGTCTGCAGGGAGGAGAACGGAGGAGACCCTCGGAACAACAGTGATCAAATTGTGGTGTTCTGAGGGTCTCTGAGAAGCACGCAGGGAGCCCCCTCCCTGCCCGATGTTTCCCTATGCCACCAGAATTCTGTGATCATGTTTGATTGCAGTGTTCCAGGGGGTTGATGTGCTGGGAGTGGTCTGTGGTCTGTGATAATTAGCTGACACTCGGGCGCACTCCCCCCGTGAGCGCGGCTGATCACATATGACGCACTATCCCGTTGATGGTCATACGGGTCACCTCAACGGGACAGTACTTCAGATGTCGGAAAAGGTTAATAAAGTAAATTTTATTCACCAAAAATGCTGCAAAAGAGCATTGAAAAATGCCCTTGCTTTTTTAAAAAAAATCTTTTTCACTTTAATTACTTTTTATGGATGAAAATATGCTTTAAAAACACAGCAAAAAACACCGCATACAAAGAGCTTGGCTACAGCCCTCTATCAGGGCAAACAAAGTGAGATGGAGAAGTTCCTGAAACATAAAACAGCATCAACTCAGGCTACCCCAAAAAACCCTCACTCAAATGTTACTACAGACGATCTTATTGATGACTCTGACTCAAGTGATGAGGCCTCAGGCAGTGACTTCCCTCAACCTGATTCAGGCAAACTCTCTAGATCTTTCCTTAAAAAATCCTTGGCTCAAGCCATGAAACCTCTAATAGCTGAAATATCCAGTATGAGAGCAGATCTATCACATATTGGCAACAGAGTGGAATCGCTGGAGGCAACACAGGCTTCCCTTGTCAATCATTCAAATAACATAAAAGACAGGGCCGTATTTGCCACTAGGCACTCGAGGGCACGTGCCTAGGGCGGCAACATTGCGGGGGGCGGCACCTGAGCAAGGTTTTTTTTTTTTAAGTCCCGGGTCACAAACGCGACCGACCGCCCCGCCCCCGCCTACCGCCCACCCGCCTTTGAGTCCCACCCACCCTCGTTGAAGCCGTACTCACCTGCTCCAGTGATGCCTGGTCTCAGCGTCTGTAGCGCGTCCTGAGTGAGCGGTCACGTGGTACCGCTCATTAAGGTCATGAATATGCACATATTCATGACCTTAATGAGCGGGGCCACATGACTGCTCACTCAGGAAGTCAGAAGGTGCTGTGGCGGGACAGAGCCAGAGGGATGTCGGCGCCGGCGCGGCCGCGTGGTGTGTGGGACAGCTGACAGGTGAGTATGGGGGACGGGGAGACGGGGGGAGGAAGGTAAGCCACCCACGCCATGGCCCGGGAGAAAGAAGCGGGAGAGGGAGCAGGGAGGGGGTGGAGAGATGAGCCATGCATTGGGGGGAATTATGAGCCATCATCAGCCATGCATACAGGGGGGGGAATTATGAGCCATCATCAGCCATGCATACAGGGGGGGAATTATGAGCCATCAGCAGCCATGCATACACGGTGGGGAATTATGAGCCATCATCAGTCATGCATACGGGGGGGGGGGGGAATTATGAGCCATCATCAGCCATGCATACAGGGGGGAATTATGAGCCATCAGCCATGCATACAGGGGGGGAATTATGAGCCATCAGCCATGCATACAGGGGGGGGAATTATGAGCCATCAGCCATGCATAGGGGGGAATTATGAGCCATCAGCCATGCATACAGGGGGGGGAATTATGAGCCGTGCATACAGGGGAATATGAGCCATCAGCCATACATACAGGGGGGGGGGAATTATGGGCCATGCATACGGGGGAATATGAGCCATCAGCCATACATACAGGGGGGAATTATGAGCCATGCATACAGGAAGAGAGGGGGATATGAGCCATGCATATGGGATGGGAGGGAGATGAGCTATGCATACCAGATAGGAGGGGGGCATTATACACTATTGAGCATCATGTGGGGTCATTATACAGTATGGAGCATCATGTGGGGCCATTATACAGTATGGAGCATCATGTGTGGCCTTTATAAAGTATGGAGCATCATGTGTAGCCATTATACAGTATTGAGCATCATGTGAGGTCATTATACAGTATGGAGCATCATGTGTGGCCATTATACAGTATGGAGCATCATGTGTGGCCATTATACAGTATGGAGCATCATGTGTGGCCATTATACAGTATGGAGCATCATGTGTGGCCATTATACAGTATGGAGCATCATGTGTGGCCATTATACAGTATGGAACACTGTGTGGCCGTTATACAGTATGGAACATCATGTAGGGCCATTATACAGTATGTGGAGAACTGCGTAGCCATTATACAGTATGGAGCACTGCGTGGCCATATTTTTTTGTTTTAATTATTGTATATGTAACCGTGTGATCAGCAGTGCTAAATGGGTGTGGTTGGGACTTGGATATGGGTGTGATTAGTTGTGAAATGGGTGCGGTCAGAGGCGTGACCTAAAATTTGCCACAGCGCACTACGTGCGCCGCAACCTTTAGACCTTTTTCCCTTCAAAAGTTGGGAGGTATGGCACCGCATTTCCCAGATCACAGCAAGTACCGCAAATCCCATAGGGAATGAATGAGGCCAAACGCAGTGTTGCTGTAAGTGATCCATTACGTGGCAGATGCAGAAAAACTGCCCGATCTGCTGCAAAAGGCTACTTTCACAACAGTGATTCTTGCCAAAGTCTATGTGGATAGTGTCATACTCACCAGTGGGGGAGGCAGCACTAAAAGTCTCTAGGGCAGCAGAAACTCTAAATACGGCCCTGATAAAAGACTACATGGACTGTCAAGGGTATACGCTGTCCGAACAAACGAGGCCAAATATTGAAACTTTTACATTCCAAAAAATCTAGCATTGTGTTTTTACAGGAAACCCATTTTAAAAAAGTGCGCATTCCAGATATGTCTAGGTCATGCTTTCCGTCCTGGTATCATAGCACAGGTATTTCGGCCTCTAGAGGAGTGAGCATAATCATAAAAAAAAATGGACCCTTCCTGTTAGAAGATACTATGTCAGATTCAGAAGGGAGGTACATTATGATAAAAGGCCTCTTAGCCAATACTAAAATTACTCTGTGTAACTTATATGCTCCAAATAAAGACCAAATTGAATGGTTATGCAATATACTTACTTACTTTTAAATACTTTAAAATTGTTCGCTGAAGACATGATAATAGTGGGTGGGGACTTTAATGTGCCACTTAATCCGTTTTTAGATACCTCATCTGGTAAGTCCTTCCATTCTCCAAAAGCCCTGAGAAAGTTGCATCTTTCATTACAATCATTAAAATTGTTAGATCCATGGAGGACTCTTTACGCCACGGCCAGAGACTATACTTTTTATTCATCCCCGCATAATAGCTACCATAGAATTGATTACCTTAGTTTTAACGCAAACACCCTACCTCCAACTCGCAAAATCTGCAACGATAAATATCATATCCCTTTCAGATCATGCCCCTATTTTCTTAGAAATGAGTATCTCATCTTTACCCATTCCTGCTAAGTCTTGGACCTTAAACAAGACACTGCTAGATTCTAGCCTCCATATGTCCAAACTAACAGACACTCTAGAGTACTTCTTTCAGGTAAAGTCTCACTCTGGCCCATCAACTCCTATGTTATGAGAGACACATAAGGCTGTCATGAGAGGTGAGTTTGTAGCTCTTGGATCTTATATAAAAAAAGAAAGAACAAAGCAAATTATATCAATTATGCATCAAATCAATACTTTTGAAAAGATACACAAAAAATCACAGAGCGGCAAAATCCAAAATGAGTTATCCGAACTTCGACATACCCTAAAAAACCTCTTGAATGTCCAATCGGCCAAGATTTATATGAGAAGTAAACAAAGGTTTTATCTCCATGGTAATAGAAGCAGCAAGCTTATGACTTCTTTGCTTAAGGCCTCTTTCACACGTCAGTGGCTCCGGTGCGTGTACTGACAGTTTTCTCATGTACCGGAGACACTGACACACGTAGACCCTTTCAAATGAATAGGTCTATGCACATGTCTCCGTGTTTTCACGGACCGTGTGTCCATGTGCAAAACACGGAGACATGTCCGCTTTTCTCCGGCAGCACGTACCGCAATACGTGCCGCACACATGCACACGGAGAACAGTGTGCACTCTCCTCCGTGTGCATGTACCACCCGCAGGATAGACAGCGCTACAGTAAGCGCTGTCCCCCCTGCGTGTGGTGCTGAAGCCGGCATTCATTCCGTCTCCCATGCAGAGATCGCTGGAGAGAAGGAATGAAAAATCAAGGTTTTTTTCCCTTAAAAATAAAGTTTGTGATTCACCACCCGCCTCCCATCCCTTGTGCGCCCCCCCGCTTGCTGGGAAATACCCAGCTCCTGCGATGTATGATCTCAGCGCCGGCAGCAGGTCCTGTGTGAGCAGTCACATGGTACCGCTCATTACAGTGATGAATATGTCCATATTCATCACTGTAATGAGCGGTACCATGTGACCATTTGTCTTCTAAAACTTCTGTGCATCCCAGCACATAGCTGGCTGAAGATTAAGTTAACAGTGTATCCATAGCATTTCTCTGAGAGTTTCATTGTTAACTTATTTGTTAGCATGTTGTGTACTGTGAATACAAAAAAATACCCCAAAAAGTGGTCCATATCCTTTACACACTACTAAGGCTTGTCACCTGCCTCTGAAATATAGACGTGAATGGAAATGGAAGACCCTAGTGTGTGGAAGACCATGCCAGATTAAGAACAATTCAGTAGTGGTAATATGAATCTTGGTTCTTGTATTGAAAGCAATGTAAGAAGTTTTCAGAAGGAATGTTTTACAGAAAGCTTTTTTTTTTTAATAACGTCTAATGCTAATTGGAGAAATGTCTAAATGTATTTTCAGTAGGGATAATCTTTAATGTTAATGTAATGTCACTTTCACAAATAATCCAGAAAGGAGCACCAAATCCAGAATGTGTGCCTGCGCCAACATTTATCATAAAAAAATGGCTGCTATGATGGGACAACGTGAGAAGTTGAGCCATACACCAGAAAAATAGCATTAATATGTCTTGGGAAGCAAAATAAACAGCCATTACTATGACTTTAGCAGCGTCACATAAATATATGGAGAAAGAAAAATTGCAATGGGAATTCAGAGTTCAGGCAGTGTTCATATATCTGCCTGAGTTACATGCACAGCCAGGTAATTTTAGCATCACCTGATATATTTCTGCATGATCTCTATGTCTGCAAAAATAATCCAGATGTATTTAGCCTTTCTTTCTTTTTCCTGTGGTATTACATCATCTTACACGCTTCATCCTCTAAATCTTGGTGTCCGACACGAGTAATGGCCACATTCGGTAATACAGTTGCAATCAATTTACGTAGCATTACAATATAGAGTGCTTACTTATTCTTGGCATTTATTACATCAGATAAATCACTTTGCCTGTAAAAATGAAATGTGAATTTCTAATTTAGGGAAACTTCAAAAACAGGAATGAGAGCAAAAGCTAAACTTTTTCAAGTATTTAAATACAAATCTCAAGCAGTGTCTAACATTGACTATCTATATATATATAATTGTCTAAGGGTTTTTCCGTCTGTCTGTCTGTCTGTCTGTCTGTCCTGGAAATCCCGGCTCTCTGATTGGTCGATGCCGCCAGGCCTCGACCAATCAGAGACCGGCACAGCATCGACGTAGAAATCCCACGTCTCTGATTGGTCGAGGCACAGCGACGATGATGTCATAAAGGACATAGACATCCCGCGTCTCTGATTGGTCGAGGCCGCCAGGCCTCGACCAATCAGCAACGGGCACAGCGACGATGATGTCATAATGGTTGCCATGGCGACGATGATGTCATAAAGGTTGCCTCAACCAATCAGCAACGAATTCTGGAATCATCATTGCCGCGAATTCTGGAATCATCATTGTCCATATACTACGGGGACATGCATATTCTAGAATACCCGATGCGTTAGAATCGGGCCACAATCCTGGCGGCCTCGACCAATCAGCAACGGGCACAGCGACGATGATGTCATAATGGTTGCCATGGCGACGATGATGTCATAAAGGTTGCCTCGACCAATCAGCGACGGGCACAGTCTGCCGCGAATTCTGGAATCATCATTGTCCATATACTACGGGGACACGCATATTCTAGAATACCCGATGCGTTAGAATCGGGCCACAATCTAGTATATATATATACACAGAAAGTGTATATACAGTACAGACCAAAAGTTTGGGCACACCTCATTTAAAGATTTTTCTGTATTTTCATGACTATGAAAATTGTACATTCACACTGAAGGCATCAAAACTATGAATTACCACATGTGGAATTATATACTTAACAAAAGAGTGTGAAACAACTGAAATTATGTCTTATATTATAGGTTCTTCAAATTAGCCACCCCCTGAAGATAGCTGGACCATCATTGTAAATACATCACTGTAACTACACACCTGTACTTTGTATCTCCCCCACCTCATTGTAGATTGTACGCTCTCACGAACAGGGTCATCTTATTTTGCTTTATTGTATTGTTAACGTTGTTACTTATGAGTGTTGTGTTTGAAACTGTTAAACTGCAAAGCACTGCGAAATATGTTGGCGCTATATAAATAAAGATTATTATTATTTATTATTTTGCTTTGATGACTGCTTTGCACACTCTTGGCATTCTCGTGATGAGCTTCAAGAGGTAGTCACCGGGAATGGTCTTCCAACAATCTTGAAGGAGTTCCCAGAGATGCTTAGCACTTATTGGCCCTTTTGTCTTCACTCTGCTGTCCAGCTCACCTCAAACTATCTCGAATGGGTTCAGGTCTGGTGACTGTGGAGGCCAGGTCATCAGGCATAGCACCCCATCATTCTCCTTCTTGGTCAAATAGTGCTTACACAGCCTGGAGGTGTGTTTGGGGTCATTGTCCTGTTGAAAAATAAATGATGGTCCAACTAAACGCAAGCTGGATGGAATAGCATGCCTCTGCAAGATGCTGTGGTAACCATGCTGGTTCAGTATGCCTTCAATTTTGAATAAATCCTCAACAGTGTCACCAGCAAAGCTCCCCTACACCATCACACCTCCTCTTCCATGGTTCATGGTGGGAACCAGGCATGTAGAGTCCATCCGTTCACCTTTTCTGCGTCACACAAAGTCGCGGTAGTTGGAACCAAAGATCTCAAATTTGTACTTATCAGACCAAGGCACAGATTTTCAGTGGTCTAATGTCCATTCCTTGTGTTCATTAGACCAAACAAGTCTCTTCTGCTTGTTGCCTGTCCTTAGCAGTGGTTTCCTAGCAGCTATTTTACCATGAAGGCCTGCTGCACAAAGTCTCTTCTTAACAGTTGTTGTAGAGATGTGTCTGCTGCAAGAACTCTGTATGGCATTGACCTGGTCTCTAATCTGAGCTGCTGTTAACCTGTGATTTCTGAGGCTGGTAACTCGCATTTTTTGTAGCGCTTGATGGTTTTTGCCACTGCACTTGGGGACACTTTCAAAGTTTTCCCAATTTTTCGGATTGACTCAAGTTCATTTCTTAAAGTAATGATGGCCACTCATTTTTCTTTACTTAGCTGCTTTTTTCTTGCCATAATACAAATTCTTACAGTCTATTCAGTAGGACTATCAGCTGTGTATCCACCAGACTTCTGCACAACACATCTGATGGTCCCAACACCATTTATAAGGCAAGAAATCCCACTTATTAAACCTGACAGGGCACATTTGTGAAGTGAAAACCATTCCCGGTGACTACCTCTTGAAGCTCATCAAGAGAATGCCAAGAGTGTGCAAAGCAGTCATCAAAGCAAAAGGTGGCTACTTTGAAAAACCTAGGATATAAGACATAATTTCAGTTGTTTCACACTTTTTTGTTAAGTATATAATTCCACATGTGTTAATTCATAGTTTTGATGCATTCAGTGTCAATGAACAATTTTCATAGTCATGAATATACAGAAAAATCTTTAAATGAGGTGTGTCCAAACTTTTGGTCTGTACTGTGTATATAGATATATATACAATTGTATGAAAAAAGTGTTTGCCCTCTTCCTGATGACCTATTCTTTTGCTTGTTTGTCACACTTAAATGTTTCAGATCACCAAACAAATGTAAATATTAGACAAAAATAACACAAGTAAACACAAAATGCAGTTTTTAAATGAGGGTCTCAAATAAATACACACCTACCTAAAATAACTGGTTGGGCCAGGAACAACTTTTATTAAGCATTTGCGACAACGGGCAAGGAGTCTTTTAGAATTGTTGTAATTCAGCACATTGGAGGGTTTCTGAGCATGAACTGACCTTTCAAGATCATGCCACAACATCTCAATTGTGTCACGGTCAGGCCTTTGACTACGCCACTCCAAAGTCTTAATTTTGTTTTTCCTAAGCCATTCACAGGTGGGCTTGCTCTTGTGTTTTGGATCATTGTCCTGCTGCATAATCCAAGTATGATTCAGCTTGAGGTCACGAATAGTGATGACCGGGTATACTCGTTGCTCGTGTTTTCCTGAGCACGCTAGGGTGGTCTCCGAGTATTTGTGAGTGTTCAGAGATTTAGTTTTTGTTGAAGCAGCTGCTTGATTTGCGGCTGCTAGACAGCTTGAATACATGTGGGGATTCTCTAGCAACCAGACAACTCCCACATGCACTCAGGCTGGCTAACAGCCATAAATGATGCAGCTGCTTCGACAAAAACTAAATCTCTGAGCACAACAAAATACTCGGAGACCACCAGAGCATACTCGAGAAAAACCGAGCAATGAGTATATTTGCTCATAACTAGTCACGAACAGATGGCCGGAGATTCTCCTTCAGGAGTTTTTCATAGACTACAGAATTCACGGTTCCTTTTACCACAGCAAGTCTTCCAGGTCCTGAAGCAGCAAAACAGCCCCAGACTATCAAACTACCTCCACCATATTTTACTGTTATGATGTTCATTTTCTGAAATGCTGTGTTACTTCTACACCAGATGTAATGGGACATACACCTATCAAAAACTTCAACTTTTGCCTCGTCAGTCCACATACTATTCTTCGAAAAAGTCTTGGGGATCATCAAGATGTTTTCTGGCAAAACTGAGATGAGCCTTTGTTCTTATTGCTCAGCAGTAGTTTTAATTTTGAAACTCTGCCATGCAGACCATTTTTGCCTAGTCTCTTTCTTATAGTGGAGTCATGACCACTGACCTTAACTGAGGTAAGTGAGGCCTTTTGGATATTGTTGTGTGGTCTTGTGACCTTTAGGATGAGTCGTCACTGCGCTCTTGGGGTAATTTTGGTCAGCCGGCCACTCCTGAGAAGGGTCACTATTGTTCCATGTTTTCACCATTTGTGGATAATGACTTTCATTGTAGTTTGCTGGAGTCCCAAAGCTTGAGAAATGTATTTATAACCTTTTCCAGACTGATGGATCTCAATTTCTTTGTTTCTCATTTGTTCCAGAATTTCTTTGTATCGCAGCATGAGGTCTAGCTTTAAAGTATTGTTGGTCTACTTCACTTTGTCAGGCAGATCCTATTTAAGGGATATCTTGATTGAGAATAGGTGTGGCAGTAATCAGGCCTGGGTGTGGCTAGGGAATTTGAACTGTTTTACAGGGCCCTGTAGGTTTGGATTTCTTTTTCCCTTACTAATAAAGACCTTCATTTAAAAACTGCATTTTGTGTTTCTTGTGTTATCTTTGTCTCATATTTACATTTGTTTGGTGATCTGAAACATTTAAGTGTGACAAACATACAAAACAATAGGAAATGAGGAAGGGGGAAAACACTTTTTCACACAACTGTGTGTATGTGTGTATATATATATGGATTTGACAAACTCATCTGCTTCCCAAGGTAGACATATGAACGTTTCTTGTGTTAAATCAGCTGCTGGTTTATTATGGAACAGCATAAACCATAGCAGGGTTCAGCAAAATAAAGAGAGCCTGTCTGGCAAAGCGGTAAAACAAAAAGATAACTGTTGTGAATTCTGCTCTTGGGCTCCCTCCGGTGGTTATGAGTGGTAGTGCTGCGGTAGGTGGATCGCAGCATTTATCAGGTGTATCCATTTTTTGTAATTTGGGCTGGGCTATTTAAGTCCTGCTTTATCCTTTGTCAGTGCCAGTTGTCGATTGTTTTTGGAGGATTCACATCCATTCTTGGTCTCTCCTGGTCTGCTCTTTATTTCTTCAAAGATAAGTTCTGGCCTTGTTTTTGCTGTCCACCTGCTGTGGACCTTATAGTCTGTGCATTTTCTTGTTTTGTTTTGTCCAGCTTTGTCTGTGAAGGAGTTTTTGCAGCCTAGCTGTGTCTCTGGAGATGCAGATATACCCTCCATGTCTTTAGTCAGATGTGGTGTTTTGTATTTTCTGTGGTTTATATTTTCTAGTGTTTTTATACTGACCGCATAGTACTCTGTCCTATTCTTCCTTTTTAGCTAGTATGGCCTCCTATGCTAAATCCTGATTTCATGTCTGTGTATGTTATTTCCCTCTCCTTTCACAATCAATATTTGTGGGCGGCTGTCTATCCTTTGGGGATTTTCTCTGAGGCAAGATAGTTTTCCCGTTTCTGTCTTTAGGGGTAGTTAGTTCTTAGGCGGTGTCGAGGGGTCTAGGGAGTGTTAGGTACCCCCCACGGCTACTTCTAGCTGCGCTGCTAGTTCAAGGTTTGCGGTCAGTAAAGGTACCACCTTCTCCAGAGTACGTCTCATGCTGCTCCTAGGCCACCAGATCATAACAGTACAACTGGCCAACAATGAGTTAAATGCATCTCAGAAGAAGGGAAGGAAGCTCTTGAGCCATTTTTTTCTCTCCAGTCTATTCTGTGTGCTCTTCCCTCTTAATCTCTGGGTGGCTACGGAACCTAGTATTAGCATGAATGTTCAGGAGTTAATTTCTCGGGTGGATCAGCTTGCTGCTAGGGTACAGGGTATTTCAGATTTTATTATTCAGACTCCTGCCTTAGAACCTAAGATTCCCACTCCTGATTTATTTTTTGGTGACAGATCCAAATTTTTGAGTTTCAAAAATAATTGTAAACTGTTTTTTGCATTGAGACCCCGTTCTTCTGGTGATCCCATTCAGCAGGTAAAAATCATCATATCCTTGCTGCGTGGTGACCCACAGGATTGGGCATTTTCCCTGTGATCTGGCAATCCTGCTTTGCTTAATGTTGATTCTTTCTTTCAAGCATTGGGGTTATTGTATGATGAGCCTAATTCTGTGGATCAAGCTGATAAGATCTTGTTGGCCCTGTGTCAGGGTCAAGAAGCAGCAGAATCGTATTGCCAGAAATTTAGAAAATGGTCTGTACTGACTAAATGGAATGAGGATGCCTTGGCAGCAATTTTCAGAAAGGGTCTTTCTGAATCCGTTAACCCCTCTGTGACCTTAGACGTACTATCCCGTCGAGGTGCCCTGGGCTTATCTGACCCTGGACGGGATAGTACGTCATAGCCGATCGGCCGCGCTCACGGGGGGAGAGCGGCCGATCGCGGCCGGGTGTCAGCTGCTTATCGCAGCTGACATCCGGCACTATGTGCCAGGAGCGGTCACGGACCGCCCCCGGCACATTAACCCCTGGCACACCGCGATCAAAGATGATCGCGATGTGCCGGCGGTGCAGGGAAGCACCGCGCAGGGAGGGGGCTCCCTGCGGGCTTCCCTGAGCCCCCCGCAGCAACGCGATGTGATCGCGTTGCTGCGAGGGTCTCCTCACCTCCCTCCCTGCTCGAGCCCCGGATCCAAGATGGCCGCGGATCCGGGTCCTGCAGGGAGGGAGGTGGCTTCACAGAGCCTGCTTAGAGCAGGCACTGTGAAGGCTGCAGCGCTGCATGTCAGATCAGTGATCTGACAGAGTGCTGTGCAAACTGTCAGATCACTGATCTGTGATGTCCCCCCCTGGGACAAAGTAAAAAAGTAAAAAAAAAATTTTCCAAATGTGTAAAAAAAATAAAAAAAAATATTCCAAAATAATGAAAAAAAAAAAAAAATATTATTCCCATAAATACATTTCTTCATCTAAATAAAAAAAAAAAAACCAATAAAAGTACACATATTTAGTATCGCCGCGTCCGTAACGACCCGACCTATAAAACTGTCCCACTAGTTAACCCCTTCAGTAAACACCGTAAGAAAAAAAAAAAAAAAACGAGGCAAAAAAACAACGCTTTATTATCATACCGCCAAACAAAAAGTGGAATAACACGCGATCAAAAGGACAGATATAAATAACCATGGTACCGCTGAAAGCGTCATATTGTCCCGCAAAAAAAGAGCCGCCATACAGCATCATCAGCAAAAAAATAAAAAAGTTATAGTCCTGAGAATAAAGCGATGCAAAAATAATTATTTTTTCTGTAAAATAGTTTTTATCGTATAAAAGCACCAAACCATAAAAAAATGATATAAATGAGGTATCGCTGTAATCGTACTGACCCGAAGAATAAAACTGATTTATCAATTTTACCAAACGCGGAACGGTATAAACGCCTCCCCCAATAGAAATTCATGAATAGCTGGTTTTTGGTCATTCTTCCTCACAAAAATCGGAATAAAAAGCGATAAAAAAATGTCACGTGCCCAAAAATGTTTTCAATAAAAATGTCAACTCGTCCCGCAAAAAACAAGACCTCACATGACTCTGTGGACCAAAATATGGAAAAATTATAGCTCTCAAAATGTGGTATTGCAAAAAATATTTTTTGCAATAAAAAGGGTCTTTCAGTGTGTGACGGCTGCCAATCATAAAAATCCGCTAAAAAACTTGCTATAAAAGTAAATCAAACCCCCCTTCATCACCCCCTTAGTAAGGGAAAAATAAAAAAAAATGTATTTATTTCCATTTTCCCATTAGGGCTAGGGTTAGGGCTAGGGTTAGGGTTAGGGCTAGGGTTAGGGCTAGGGTTAGGGCTAGGGCTAGGGTTAGGGCTAGGGTTAGGGCTAGGGCTAGGGTTAGGGTTAGGGCTAGGGTTAGGGCTAGGGTTAGGGCTAGGGCTAGGGTTAGGGCTAGGGCTAGGGTTAGGGTTAGGGCTAGGGTTAGGGCTAGGGCTAGGGTTAGGGTTAGGGCTAGGGTTAGGGCTAGGGTTAGGGCTAGGGTTAGGGTTAGGGCTAGGGTTAGGGCTAGGGTTAGGGTTAGGGTTGGGGCTACAGTTAGGGTTGGGGCTAAAGTTAGGGTTAGGGTTTAGATTACATTTACAGTTGGGAATAGGGTTGGGATTAGGGTTAGGGGTGTGTCAGGGTTAGAGGTGTGGTTAGGGTTACCGTTGGAATTAGGGTTAGGGGTGTGTTTAGATTAGGGTTTCAGTTATAATTGGGGGGTTTCCACTGTTTCGGCACATCAGGGGCTCTCCAAACACGACATGGCGTCCGATCTCAATTCCAGCCAATTCTGCGTTGAAAAAGTAAAACAGTGCTCCTTCCCTTCCGAGCTCTCCTGTGTGCCCAAACAGGGGTTTACCCCAACAAATGGGGTATCAGCGTACTCAGGACAAATTGGACAACAACTTTTGTGGACCAATTTCTCCTGTTACCCTTGGGAAAATACAAAACTGGGGGCTAAAAAATAATTTTTGTGGGAAAACAAAAAGATTTTTTATTTTCACGGCTCTGCGTTATAAACTGTAGTGAAACACTTGGGGGTTCAAAGTTCTCACAACACATCTAGATAAGTTCATTGAGGGGTCTAGTTTCCAATATGGGGTCACTTGTGGGGGGTTTCTACTGTTTAGGTACATTAGGGGCTCTGCAAACGCAATGTGACGCCTGCAGACCAATCCATCTAAGTCTGCATTCCAAATGATGCTCCTTCCCTTCCGAGCCCTCCCATGCGCCCAAACGGTGGTTCCCCCCCACATATCGGGTATCAGCGTACTCAGGACAAATTGGACAACAACATTTAGGGTCCAATTTCTCCTGCTAACCTTGGAAAAATACAAAACTGGGGGCTAAAATATAATTTTTGTGGAAAAAAAATATTTTTTATTGGCATGGCTCTGCGTTATAAACTGTAGTGAAATACTTGGGGGTTCAAAGCTCTCACAACACATCAAGATGAGTTCCTTAGGGGGTCTACTTTCCAAAATGGTGTCACTTGTGGGGGGTTTCTACTGTTTAGGTACATTAGGGGCTCTGCAAACGCAATGTGACGCCTGCAGACCATTCCATCTAAGTCTGCATTCCAAATGGCGCTCCTTCCCTTCCGAACCCTCCCATGCGCCCAAACGGTGGTTCCCCCCCACATATGGGGTATCAGCGTACTCAGGACAAATTGGACAACAACTTTTGGGGTCCAATTTCTCCTGTTACCCTAGGGAAAATACAAAACTGGGGGCTAAAAAATAATTTTTGTGGGAAAAAAATTTTGTTTTATTTTTATGGCTCTGCATTATAAACTTCTGTGAAGCCCTTGGTGGGTCAAAGTGCTCACCACACATCCAGATAAGTTCCTTAGGGGGTCTACTTTCCAAAATGGTGTCACTTGTGGGGGGTTTCAATGTTTAGGCACATCAGTGGCTCTCCAAACGCAACATGGCGTCCCATCTCAATTCCTGTCAATTTTGCATTGAAAAGTCAAACGGCGCTCCTTCCCTTCCGAGCTCTCCCATGCGCCCAAACAGTGGTTTACTGCCACATATGGGGTATCAGCGTACTCGGGACAAATTGGACAACAACTTTTGAGGTCCAATTTCTTCTCTTACCCTTGGAAAAATAAAAAATTGGGGGCAAAAATATAATTTTTGTGAAAAAATATGATTTTTTATTTTTACGGTTCTGCATTATAAACTTCTGTGAAGCACTTGGTGGGTCAAAGTGCTCACCACACCTCTAGATAAGTTCCTTAGGGGGTCTACTTTCCAAAATGGTGTCACTTGTGGGGGGTTTCAATGTTTAGGCACATCAGTGGCTCTCCAAACGCAACATGGCGTCCCATCTCAATTTCTGTCAATTTTGCATTGAAAAGTCAAACTGCGCTCCTTCCCTTCCGAGCTCTCCCATGCGCCCAAACAGTGGTTTACTGCCACATATGGGGTATCAGCGTACTCAGGACAAATTGGACAACAACTTTTGAGGTCCAATTTCTTCTCTTACCCTTGGAAAAATAAAAAATTGGGGGCAAAAATATAATTTTTGTGAAAAAATATGATTTTTTATTTTTACGGTTCTGCATTATAAACTTCTGTGAAGCACTTGGTGGGTCAAAGTGCTCACCACACATCCAGATAAGTTCCTTAGGGGGTCTACTTTCCAAAATGGTGTCACTTGTGGGGGGTTTCAATGTTTAGGCACATCAGTGGCTCTCCAAACGCAACATGGCGTCCCATCTCAATTCCTGTCAATTTTGCATTGAAAAGTCAAATAGCGCTCCTTCCCTTCCGAGCTCTCCCATGCGCCCAAACAGTGGTTTACTGCCACATATGGGGTATCAGCGTACTCAGGACAAATTGGACAACAACTTTTTGGGTCCAATTTCTCCTGTTACCCTTGGTAAAATAAAACAAATTGGAGCTGAAGTAAATTTTTTGTGTAAAAAAGTTAAATGTTCATTTTTATTTAAACATTCCAAAAATTCCTATTAAACACCTGAAGGGTTAATAAACTTCTTGAATGTGGTTTTGAGCACCTTGAGGGGTGCAGTTTTTAGAATGGTGTCACACTTGGGCATTTTCTATCATATAGACCCCTCAAAATGACTTCAAATGAGACGTGGTCCCTAAAAAAAAAAGGTGTTGAAAAATGAGAAATTGCTGGTCAACTTTTAACCCTTATAACTCCCTAACAAAAAAAAAAATTGGTTCCAAAATTATGCTGATGTAAAGGAGACATGTGGGAAATGTTACTTATTAAGTATTTTGTGTGACATATCTCTGTGATTTAATTGCATAAAAATTCAAAGTTTGAAAATTGCGAAATTTTCAAAATTTTCGCCAAATTTCCGTTTTTTTCACAAATAAACGCAGGTACTATCAAAGAAATTTTACCACTATCATGAAGTACAATATGTCACGAGAAAACAATGTCAGAATCACCAGGATCCGTTGAAGCGTTTCGGAGTTATAACCTCATAAAGGGACAGTGGTCAGAATTGTAAAAATTGGCCTGGTCATTAACGTGCAAACCACCCTTGGGGGTAAAGGGGTTAAAGATGTTATGGTGGGGTTCCCCATGCCTGCTGGTCTGAGTGATTCTATGTCTCTGGCCATTCAGATTGATCGGCGCTTGCGCGAGCGCAGAGTTGTGCACACTGTGGCGTTGTCATCGGAGAGGAGCCCTGAGCCTATGCAGTGTGATAGGATTTTGTCTAGAGCTGAACGACAAGGATTTAGGCGTCAGAATAGGTTGTGTTTTTACTGCGGCGATTCTGCTCATGTTATTTCTGATTGCCCTAAGCGTACAAAGAGAATCGCTAGTTCTGTTACCATCAGTACTGTACAACCAAAATTTGTTATCTGTGACCTTGATCTGCTCATTATCGTCATTTTCTGTCATGGCATTTGTGGATTCAGGCGCCGCTCTGAATTTAATGGACTTGGAATTTGCCAAACGTTGTGGTTTCCCCTTGCAGCCTTTGCAGAACCCTATTCCTTTAAGGGGGATTGATGCTACACCGTTGGCTAAAAATAAACCTCAGTTTTGTACACAGCTGACCATGCGCATGGCGCCAGCCCATCAGGAAGATTGTCGTTTTCTGGTGTTGCATAATTTGCATGATGATATTGTGCTGGGTTTTCCATGGTCACAGCTACATAATCCGGTGTTAGATTGGAAATCCATGTATGTGACTAGTTGGGGTTGTCAGGGGGTTCATGATCATGTTCCTTTGATGTCAATTTCCTCTTCCCCCTCTTCTGAAATTCCTGAGTTTTTGTCAGATTTCCAGGATGTATTCGATGAGCCTAAATCTAGTTCCCTTCCACCACATAGGGACTATGATTGTGCTATTGAATTAATTCCAGGTTGTAAGTTCTCTAAGGGTCGATTTTCAACCTGTCTGTGCCAGAACATGCCGCCATGCGGAGCTATATTAAGGAGTCTTTGGAGAAGGGGCATATTCGGCCATCTTCTTCACCATTGGGAGCAGGTTTTTTTTTTGTTGCCAAGAAGGATGGCTCCTTGAGACCGTGTATTGATTATCACCTCTTGAATAAGATCACGGTCAAATTTCAATACCCTTTGCCCTTGCTTACTGATTTGTTTGCTAGGATTAAGGGGGCTAGCTGGTTTACTAAGATTGACCTTCGAGGGGCATATAATCTTATTCGTATTAAAGAGGGTGACGAATGGAAAACTGCATTTAATACGCCCGAAGGCCATTTTGAATACCTGGTGATGCCATTCGGACTCTCTAATGCCCCATCTGTGTTCCAGTCTTTCATGCATGATATCTTGCGGAGTTATCTTGATAAATTCATGGTTACATACATAGTAACATAGTAACATAGTTAGTAAGGCCGAAAAAAGACATTTGTCCATCCAGTTCAGCCTATATTCCATCATAATAAATCCCCAGATCTACGTCCTTCTACAGAACCTAATAATTGTATGATACAATATTGTTCTGCTCCAGGAAGACATCCAGGCCTCTCTTGAACCCCTCGACTGAGTTCGCCATCACCACCTCCTCAGGCAAGCAATTCCAGATTCTCACTGCCCTAACAGTAAAGAATCCTCTTCTATGTTGGTGGAAAAACCTTCTCTCCTCCAGACGCAAAGAATGCCCCCTTGTGCCCGTCACCTTCCTTGGTATAAACAGATCCTCAGCGAGATATTTGTATTGTCCCCTTATATACTTATACATGGTTATTAGATCGCCCCTCAGTCGTCTTTTTTCTAGACTAAATAATCCTAATTTCGCTAATCTATCTGGGTATTGTAGTTCTCCCATCCCCTTTATTAATTTTGTTGCCCTCCTTTGTACTCTCTCTAGTTCCATTATATCCTTCCTGAGCACCGGTGCCCAAAACTGGACACAGTACTCCATGTGCGGTCTAACTAGGGATTTGTACAGAGGCAGTATAATGCTCTCATCATGTGTATCCAGACCTCTTTTAATGCACCCCATGATCCTGTTTGCCTTGGCAGCTGCTGCCTGGCACTGGCTGCTCCAGGTAAGTTTATCATTAACTAGGATCCCCAAGTCCTTCTCCCTGTCAGATTTACCCAGTGGTTTCCCATTCAGTGTGTAATGGTGACATTGATTCCTTCTTCCCATGTGTATAACCTTACATTTATCATTGTTAAACCTCATCTGCCACCTTTCAGCCCAAGTTTCCAACTTATCCAGATCCATCTGTAGCAGAATACTATCTTCTGTTGTATTAACTGCTTTACATAGTTTTGTATCATCTGCAAATATCGATATTTTACTGTGTAAACCTTCTACCAGATCATTAATGAATATGTTGAAGAGAACAGGTCCCAATACTGACCCCTGCGGTACCCCACTGGTCACAGCGACCCAGTTAGAGACTATACCATTTATAACCACCCTCTGCTTTCTATCACTAAGCCAGTTACTAACCCATTTACACACATTTTCCCCCAGACCAAGCATTCTCATTTTCTGTACCAACCTCTTGTGCGGCACGGTATCAAACGCTTTGGAAAAATCGAGATATACCACGTCCAATGACTCACCGTGGTCCAGTCTATAGCTTACCTCTTCATAAAAACTGATTAGATTGGTTTGACAGGAGCGATTTCTCATAAACCCATGCTGATATGGAGTTAAACAGTTCTCATTGAGATAATCCAGAATAACATCCCTCAGAAACCCTTCAAATATTTTACCAACAATAGAGGTTAGACTTACTGGCCTATAATTTCCAGGTTCACTTTTAGAGCCCTTTTTGAATATTGGCACCACATTTGCTATGCGCCAGTCCTGCGGAACAGACCCTGTCGCTATAGAGTCACTAAAAATAAGAAATAATGGTTTATCTATTACATTACTTAGTTCTCTTAGTACTCGTGGGTGTATGCCATCCGGACCCGGAGATTTATCTATTTTAATCTTATTTAGCCGGTTTCGCACCTCTTCTTGGGTTAGATTGGTGACCCTTAATATAGGGTTTTCATTGATTCTTGGGATTTCACCTAGCATTTCATTTTCCACCGTGAATACCGTGGAGAAGAAGGTGTTTAATATGTTAGCTTTTTCCTCGTCATCTACAACCATTCTTTCCTCACTATTTTTTAAGGGGCCTACATTTTCAGTTTTTATTCTTTTACTATTGATATAGTTGAAGAACAGTTTGGGATTAGTTTTACTCTCCTTAGCAATGTGCTTCTCTGTTTCCTTTTTGGCAGCTTTAATTAGTTTTTTAGATAAAGTATTTTTCTCCCTATAGTTTTTTAGAGCTTCAATGGTGCCATCCTGCTTTAGTAGTGCAAATGCTTTCTTTTTACTGTTAATTGCCTGTCTTACTTCTTTGTTTAGCCACATTGGGTTTTTCCTATTTCTAGTCCTTTTATTCCCACAAGGTATAAACCGCTTACACTGCCTATTTAGGATGTTCTTAAACATTTCCCATTTATTATCTGTATTCTCATTTCTGAGGATATTGTCCCAGTCTACCAGATTAAGGGCATCTCTAAGCTGTTCAAACTTTGCCTTCCTAAAGTTCAATGTTTTTGTGACTCCCTGACAAGTCCCCCTAGTGAAAGACAGGTGAAACTGCACAATATTGTGGTCGCTATTTCCTAAATGCCCAACCACCTGCAGATTTGTTATTCTGTCAGGTCTATTAGATAGTATTAGGTCTAAAAGTGCTGCTCCTCTGGTTGGATTCTGCACCAGTTGTGAAAGATAATTTTTCTTGGTTATTAGCAGAAACCTGTTGCCTTTATGGGTTTCACAGGTTTCTGTTTCCCAGTTAATATCCGGGTAGTTAAAGTCCCCCATAACCAGGACCTCATTATGGGTTGCAGCTTCATCTATCTGCTTTAGAAGTAGACTTTCCATGCTTTCTGTTATATTTGGGGGTTTGTAACAGACCCCAATGAGAATTTTGTTACCATTTTTCCCTCCATGAATTTCAACCCATATGGACTCGACATCCTCATTCCCTTCGCTAATATCCTCCCTTAAAGTGGACTTTAGACAAGACTTTACATAGAGACAAACCCCTCCTCCTCTCCGATTTTTACGATCCTTTCTAAACAGACTGTAACCCTGTAAGTTAACTGCCCAGTCATAGCTTTCATCTAACCATGTCTCGGTTATTCCCACTATGTCAAAGTTACCTGTAGATATTTCTGCTTCTAGTTCTTCCATCTTGTTTGTCAGGCTTCTGGCGTTTGCGAGCATGCAGTTTAGAGGATTTTGTTTTGTTCCAATCTCCTCACTGTGGATTGTTTTAGAAATGTTCTTACCTCCCTTCTGAGTATGTTTTCCTGGGTCGTCTTTGTTCGAGTCTAATGTTTTTCTTCCCGTCCCCTCTTCTTCTAGTTTAACGCCCTCCTGATGAGTGTAGCGAGTCTTCTAGCGAATGTGTGTTTCCCAGGTTTGTTGAGGTGTAGTCCATCTCTGGCGAGGAGTCCATCATACCAGTAATTCACACCGTGGTCCAGGAATCCAAATCCTTGTTGTCTGCACCATCGTCTTAGCCAGTTGTTTGCATCAAGGATCCTGTTCCATCTCCTGGTTGTATATTTGGATGATATTTTGATTTTTCCTGATGATTGGGAGTCTCATGTGAAACAGGTCAGGATGGTATTTCAGATCCTCCGTGATAATGCTTTATTTGTGAAGGGGTGGAAGTGCCTCTTTGGAGTGCAGAAGGTTTCTTTTTTGGGCTTCATTTTTTCTCCCTCATCTATAGAAATGGATCCGGTTAAGGTTCAGGCCATTCATGATTGGATTCAGCCCACATCTGTGAAGAGCCTTCAGAAATTCTTGGGCTTTGCTAATTTTTATCGTTGTTTCATTGCCAACTTCTCCAGTGTGGTTAAACCTCTGATCGATTTGACGAAGAAAGGCACTGATGTGACGAATTGGTCCTCTGCGGCTGTTTCTGCCTTTTAGGAGCTTAAACGCCGATTTACTTCTGCCCCTGTGTTGCCGGATGTTTCTCTTCCATTTCAGGTTGAGGTTGACGCGTCTGAGATTGGGGCAGGTGCCGTTTTGTCTCAGAGGAATTCTGATGGTTCCTTGATGAAACCGTGTGCCTTCTTTTCTCGGAAGTTTTCGCCTGCAGAATGCAATTATGATGTCGGCAATCGGGAGTTGTTGGCTATGAAGTGGGCATTTGAGGAGTGGCGTCATTGGCTTGAGGGGGCCAAGCACCGTATTGTGGTCTTGACCGATCATAAGAATCTGATTTACCTCGAGTCTGCCAAAAGACTGAATCCTAGACAGGCTCGATGGTCCCTGTTTTTCTCCTGTTTTGATTTTGTGGTCTCGTACCTTCCTGGTACTAAGAATGTTAAGACGGATGCCCTCTCTAGGAGTTTTTTGCCTGATTCTCCTGGGGTCCTTGAGCCGGTTGGCATTCTGAAGGAAGGGGTGATTCTTTCTGCCATCTCCCCTGATTTACGACGGGTTCTTCAGGAATTTCAGGCTGATAAACCTGACCGCTGTCCAGTGGGGAAACTGTTTGTTCCTGATAGATAGACTTGTAAAGTGATTTCTGAGGTTCATTGTTCTGTGTTGGCTGGCCATCCTGGGATTTTTGGTACCAGAGATTTGGTTGGTAGGTCCTTTTGGTGGCCTTCTTTGTCGCGGGATGTGGGTTCTTTTGTGCAGTCCTGTGGGATTTGTGCGTGGGCCAAGCCTTGCTGTTCCCGCGCTAGTGGGTTGCTTCTGCCTTTGCCAGTCCCTGAGAGGCCTTGGATGCATATTTCTGTGGATTTTATTTCAGATCTTCCGGTTTCCCAGAGGATGTCGGTTATCTGGGTGGTTTGTGACCGGTTTTCTAAGATGGTTCATTTGGTACCTTTGCCTAAATTACCTTCCTCTTCTGATTTGGTTCCATTGTTTTTTCAGCATGTGGTTCGTTTGCATGGCATTCCGGAGAATATTGTGTCCGATAGAGGTTCCCAGTTTGTTTCTAGGTTTTGGCGGGCCTTTTGTGCTAGGCTGGGCATTGATTTGTCTTTTTCTTCCGCATTTCATCCTCAGACAAATGGCCAGACCGAGCAAACTAATCAGACTTTGGAAACTTATTTGACATGCTTTGTGTCTGCTGATGAGGATGATTGGGTGGCGTTCTTGCCATAGGCCGAGTTTGCCCTTAATAATCAGGCTAGTTCTGCTACCTTGGTTTCGCCTTTTTTTTGTAATTTTGGTTTTCATCCTCGTTTTTCTTCAGGACAGGTTGAGCCTTCTGATTGTCCTGGTGTGGATTCTGTGGTTGACAGGCTGCAGCGGATTTGGGCTCATGTGGTGGACAATTTGGTGTTGTCTCAGGAGGAGGCTCAGCGTTTTGCTAACCGTCGTCGGTGTGTTGGTTCCCGGCTTCGGGTTGGGGATTTGGTTTGGTTGTCTTCCCGTCATGTTCCTATGAAGGTTTCTTCCCCTAAGTTCAAGCCTCGGTTTATTGGTCCTTATAGGATTTCTGAGATTATTAATCCGGTCTCTTTTCGTTTGGCCCTTCCAGACTCTTTTTCCATCCATAATGTATTCCATAGATCTTTGTTGCAGAAGTATGTGGTGCCCGTTGTTCCCTCTGCTGATCCTCCGGCCCCGGTGTTGATTGATGGGGAGTTGGAATATGTGGTTGAGAAGATTTTGGATTCTCATTTTTCGAGTCGGAAGCTTCAGTATCTGGTCAAATGGAAGGGTTATGGCCAGGAGGATGATTATTGGGTTGTTGCCTCCGATGTTCATGCTGACGATTTGGTTCGTGCCTTTCATTTGGCTCGTCCCGATCGGCCTGGGGGGGTACTGTTGTGAATTCTGCTCTTGGGCTCCCTCCGGTGGTTATGAGTGGTAGTGCTGCGGTAGTTGGATCGCAGCATTTATCAGGTGTATCCATTTTTTGTAATTTGGGCTGGGCTATTTAAGTCCTGCTTTATCCTTTGTCAGTGCCAGTTGTCGATTGTTTTTGGAGGATTCACATCCATTCTTGGTCTCTCCTGCTGGTCTGCTGTTTATTTCTTCAAAGATAAGTTCTGGCCTTGTTTTTGCTGTCCACCTGCTGTGGACCTTATAGTCTGTGCATTTTCTTGTTTTGTTTTGTCCAGCTTTGTCTGTGAAGGATTTTTTGCAGCCTAGCTGTGTCTCTGGAGATGCAGATATACCGTCCATGTCTTTAGTCAGATGTGGTGTTTTGTATTTTCTGTGGTGTATATTTTCTAGTGTTTTTATACTGACCGCATAGTACTCTGTCCTATTCTTCCTTTTTAGCTAGTATGGCCTCTTATGCTAAATCCTGATTTCATGTCTGCGTATGTTATTTCCCTCTCCTTTCACAGTCAATATTTGTGGGCGGCTGTCTATCCTTTGGGGATTTTCTCTGAGGCAAGATAGTTTTCCCGTTTCTGTCTTTAGGGGTAGTTAGTTCTTAGGCGGTGTCGAGGGGTCTAGGGAGTGTTAGGTACCCCCCACGGCTACTTCTAGTTGCGCTGCTAGTTCAGGGTTTGCGGTAAGTAAAGGTACCACCTTCTCCAGAGTACTGGAGTACATGCTGCTCCTAGGCCACCAGATCATAACAGATAACATACTGTATGTATATAGATAGAATAACTGTTTTATGTATAATAAATAGACTGTTTAACTCCATATCAGCATGGGTTTATGAGAAATCGCTCCTGTCAAACCAATCTAATCAGTTTTTATGAAGAGGTAAGCTATAGGCTGGACCACGGTGAGTCATTGGACGTGGTATATCTCGATTTTTCCAAAGCGTTTGATACCGTGCCGCACAAGAGGTTGGTACACAAAATGAGAATGCTTGGTCTGGGGGAAAATGTGTGTAAATGGGTTAGTAACTGGCTTAGTGATAGAAAGCAGAGGGTGGTTATAAATGGTATAGTCTCTAACTGGGTCGCTGTCACCAGTGGGGTACCGCAGGGTCGGTATTGGGACCTGTTCTCTTCAACATATTCATTAATGATCTGGTAGAAGGTTTACACAGTAAAATATCGATATTTGCAGATGATACAAAACTATGTAAAGCAGTTAATACAAGAGAAGATAGTATTCTGCTACAGATGGATCTGGATAAGTTGGAAACTTGGGCTGAAAGGTGGCAGATGAGGTTTAACAATGATAAATGTAAGGTTATACACATGGGAAGAGGGAATCAATATCACCATTACACACTGAACGGGAAACCACTGGGTAAATCTGACAGGGAGAAGGACTTGGGGATCCTAGTTAATGATAAACTTACCTGGAGCAGCCAGTGCCAGGCAGCAGCTGCCAAGGCAAACAGGATCATGGGGTGCATTAAAAGAGGTCTGGATACACATGATGAGAGCATTATACTGCCTCTGTACAAATCCCTAGTTAGACCGCACATGGAGTACTGTGTCCAGTTTTGGGCACCGGTGCTCAGGAAGGATATAATGGAACTAGAGAGAGTACAAAGGAGGGCAACAAAATTAATAAAGGGGATGGGAGAACTACAATACCCAGATAGATTAGCGAAATTAGGATTATTTAGTCTAGAAAAAAGACGACTGAGGGGCGATCTAATAACCATGTATAAGTATATAAGGGGACAATACAAATATCTCGCTGAGGATCTGTTTATACCAAGGAAGGTGATGGGCACAAGGGGGCATTCTTTGCGTTTGGAGGAGAGAAGGTTTTTCCACCAACATAGAAGAGGATTCTTTACTGTTAGGGCAGTGAGAATCTGGAATTGCTTGCCTGAGGAGGTGGTGATGGCGAACTCAGTCGAGAGGTTCAAGAGAGGCCTGAATGTCTTCCTGGAGCAGAACAATATTGTATCATACAATTATTAGGTTCTGTAGAAGGACGTAGATCTGGGGATTTATTATGATAGAATATAGGCTGAAATGGATGGACAAATGTCTTTTTTCGGCCTTACTATGTTACTATAGATATATATACAATTTTTGGTTTCATGCCACTGACTCCAGTATGCTCAGTGACACATATCTCCCTTCATACTCTGTGCCAGTGACCCTGTCACAATATATATACAAGTGCTTCTCACTGAATTAGAATATCATCAAAAAGCTAATTTATTTTAGTTCTTCAGTACAAAAAGCGAAACTCATGTATTATATAGAGTCATTACGAACAGAGTGATCTATTTCAAGTGTTTATTTATGTTAATGTTGATTATGGCTTATAGCCAATGAAAACCCAAAAGTCATTATCTCAGTAAATTGGAATAATTAACAAAAAACACCTGGAAAGGCTTCCTAACATTTAAAAAGGTCCCTTAGTCTGTTTCACTAGGCTCCATAATCATGGAGTACACTGCTGCCAGAAGGCAGTCATTGACAAACTCCACAAGCCACATAACGTCATTGCTAAAGAAGCTGGCTGTTCAGAGTGCGGTATCCAAGCATAATAATGGAAAGTTATGTGGAAGGATAAAGTGTGGTAGAAAAAGGTTGCCATACAGCTGGGATAACCGCAGCCTTGAAAGGATTTTTAAGAAATGGCTATTCAAAAATGTTGGGGAGATTCACAAGGAGTGGACTGCTGCTGGAGTTTTTGCTTCAAGAGCCACCACACATAAACTATCCAGGCCATGGGTTACAAGTGTCGCATTCCTTGTGTCAAGTCACTTATAGTAACATAGTAACATAGTTAGTAAGGCCGAAAAAAGACATTTGTCCATCCAGTTCAGCCTATATTCCATCATAATAAATCCCCAGATCTACGTCCTTCTACAGAACCTAATAATTGTATGATACAATATTGTTCTGCTCCAGGAAGACATCCAGGCCTCTCTTGAACCCCTCGACTGAGTTCGCCATCACCACCTCCTCAGGCAAGCAATTCCAGATTCTCACTGCCCTAACAGTAAAGAATCCTCTTCTATGTTGGTGGAAAAACCTTCTCTCCTCCAGACGCAAAGAATGCCCCCTTGTGCCCGTCACCTTCCTTGGTATAAACAGATCCTCAGCGAGATATTTGTATTGTCCCCTTATATACTTATACATGGTTATTAGATCGCCCCTCAGTCGTCTTTTTTCTAGACTAAATAATCCTAATTTCGCTAATCTATCTGGGTATTGTAGTTCTCCCATCCCCTTTATTAATTTTGTTGCCCTCCTTTGTACTCTCTCTAGTTCCATTATATCCTTCCTGAGCACCGGTGCCCAAAACTGGACACAGTACTCCATGTGCGGTCTAACTAGGGATTTGTACAGAGGCAGTATAATGCTCTCATCATGTGTATCCAGACCTCTTTTAATGCACCCCATGATCCTGTTTGCCTTGGCAGCTGCTGCCTGGCACTGGCTGCTCCAGGTAAGTTTATCATTAACTAGGATCCCCAAGTCCTTCTCCCTGTCAGATTTACCCAGTGGTTTCCCGTTCAGTGTGTAATGGTGATATTGATTCCCTCTTCCCATGTGTATAACCTTACATTTATCATTGTTAAACCTCATCTGCCACCTTTCAGCCCAAGTTTCCAACTTATCCAGATCCATCTGTAGCAGAATACTATCTTCTCTTGTATTAACTGCTTTACATAGTTTTGTATCATCTGCAAATATCGATATTTTACTGTGTAAACCTTCTACCAGATCATTAATAAATATGTTGAAGAGAACAGGTCCCAATACTGACCCCTGCGGTATCCCACTGGTCACAGCGACCCAGTTAGAGACTATACCATTTATAACCACCCTCTGCTTTCTATCACTAAGCCAGTTACTAACCCATTTACACACATTTTCCCCCAGACCAAGCATTCTCATTTTGTGTACCAACCTCTTGTGTGGCACGGTATCAAACGCTTTGGAAAAATCGAGATATACCACGTCCAATGACTCACCGTGGTCCAGCCTATAGCTTACCTCTTCATAAAAACTGATTAGATTGGTTTGACAGGAGCGATTTCTCATAAACCCATGCTGATATGGAGTTAAACAGTTATTCTCATTGAGATAATCCAGAATAACATCCCTCAGAAACCCTTCAAATATTTTACCAACAATAGAGGTTAGACTTACTGGCCTATAATTTCCAGGTTCACTTTTAGAGCCCTTTTTGAATATTGGCACCACATTTGCTATGCGCCAGTCCTGCGGAACAGACCCTGTCGCTATAGAGTCACTAAAAATAAGAAATAATGGTTTATCTATTACATTACTTAGTTCTCTTAGTACTCGTGGGTGTATGCCATCCGGACCTGGAGATTTATCTATTTTAATCTTATTTAGCCGGTTTCGCACCTCTTCTTGGGTTAGATTGGTGACTCTTAATATAGGGTTTTCATTGTTTCTTGGGATTTCACCTAGCATTTCATTTTCCACCGTGAATACCGTGGAGAAGAAGGTGTTTAATATGTTAGCTTTTTCCTCGTCATCTACAACCATTCTTTCCTCACTATTTTTTAAGGGGCCTACATTTTCAGTTTTTATTCTTTTACTATTGATATAGTTGAAGAACAGTTTGGGATTAGTTTTACTCTCCTTAGCAATGTGCTTCTCTGTTTCCTTTTTGGCAGCTTTAATTAGTTTTTTAGATAAAGTATTTTTCTCCCTATAGTTTTTTAGAGCTTCAGTGGTGCCATCCTGCTTTAGTAGTGCAAATGCTTTCTTTTTACTGTTAATTGCCTGTCTTACTTCTTTGTTTAGCCACATTGGGTTTTTCCTATTTCTAGTCCTTTTATTCCCACAAGGTATAAACCGCTTACACTGCCTATTTAGGATGTTCTTAAACATTTCCCATTTATTATCTGTATTCTCATTTCTGAGGATATTGTCCCAGTCTACCAGATTAAGGGCATCTCTAAGCTGTTCAAACTTTGCCTTCCTAAAGTTCAATGTTTTTGTGACTCCCTGACAAGTCCCCCTAGTGAAAGACAGGTGAAACTGCACAATATTGTGGTCGCTATTTCCTAAATGCCCAACCACCTGCAGATTTGTTATTCTGTCAGGTCTATTAGATAGTATTAGGTCTAAAAGTGCTGCTCCTCTGGTTGGATTCTGCACCAATTGTGAAAGATAATTTTTCTTGGTTATTAGCAGAAACCTGTTGCCTTTATGGGTTTCACAGGTTTCTGTTTCCCAGTTAATATCCGGGTAGTTAAAGTCCCCCATAACCAGGACCTCATTATGGGTTGCAGCTTCATCTATCTGCTTTAGAAGTAGACTTTCCATGGTTTCTGTTATATTTGGGGGTTTGTAACAGACCCCAATGAGAATTTTGTTACCATTTTTCCCTCCATGAATTTCAACCCATATTGACTCGACATCCTCATTCCCTTCGCTAATATCCTCCCTTAAAGTGGACTTTAGACAAGACTTTACATAGAGACAAACCCCTCCTCCTCTCCGATTTTTACGATCCTTTCTAAACAGACTGTAACCCTGTAAGTTAACTGCCCAGTCATAGCTTTCATCTAACCATGTCTCGGTTATTCCCACTATGTCAAAGTTACCTGTAGATATTTCTGCTTCTAGTTCTTCCATCTTGTGACCAATAGACAACCCTAGAGGCGTCTTATGTGGGCCAAGGAGAAAAAGAACTGGACTGTTGCTTAACCTTCCAACGTGTTGTTTTCAGATGAAAGTAAATTTTGCATTTCATTTGGAAATCAAGGTCCCAGAGTCTGGAGGAATAGTGGAGAGGCCACAATCCAAGCTGCTTGAGGTCTAGTGTGAAGTTTCCACAATCAGTTATGGTTTGGGGAGCCATATCATCTGCTGGTGTAGGTCCACTGTGTTTTATCAAGACCAAAGTCAGCGCAGCTGGAAATTTTAGAGCACTTCATGTTTCCCTCTGCCGACAAACTTTTGGAGATGGAAATTTCATTCCACCTGTCCACACTGCCAAAAGTACCAATACCTGGTTTAAAAACAACAGTATCACTGTGCTTGATTGGCCAGCAAACTCGCCTGACCTTAACCCTATGGGGTATTGTCAAGAGGAAGATGAGAGACACCAGACCCAACAATGTAGACAAGCTGAAGTCTGCTATCAAAGCAACCTGGGCTTCCATAAGACCACAGCAGTGCCACAGGCTGATTGCCTCCATACCATGCCGCAGTGATGCAGTAATTATTGCAAAATAAGCCCTGACCAAGTATAGCGTGTATTTAATGAACATACATTTCAGTAGGCCAACATTTAGAATTTGAAAATAATTTTTTCAAGCTGGTGTTATAAAGTATTCTAATTTACTGAGAAAATGACTTTTGGGTTTTCATTGGCTATAAGCCATAATCATCAACATTAACAGAAATAAACATTTGAAATAGATCACTCTGTTTGTAATGAATCTATATAATGTTAGGACTGGCGGAATGCACCAAATATTAATATTAAAGAATATTAGGTGCGTTCGCAGTCCGGGGTTCACCGTGCAGAGATGACACCTGCTGCTGAGTAATGGCGGATGAGCACTTGCTCACACGTGGGTTAGACCTCACCCAGTGTGAATAGAAGCGAACTCTGTTGCTTCACAGAGTCGCCATAAATACGCTGCACCCTGTTAGCAGTCACAGGGTGCAGCTGAAAGACACTAGTGGGATCCCTATGAATGACCCCCACTAAACTGGTGATTGGACTCGCTCTGACCCTCGGTGGCTTTTGAGCCCGTGCCTGAGGACGCCCTGAGTCAGATCCTGAGTCCAAACAGGAGTTCCCACCCTACACTGACCGGCTTTCAGGAAAGCACACTGATTGCGCATGGTGCCGTACAAGCGGGCACTGCGATTAGACACTGGACGTGTGCAAAGTGTGCAGGTTGCACTGTCGGGCGCTAGGTAGCTTCCACCATTCACGAGCAGTCATCAACACAAGGAATGGGAATGATTAAGGAGCTTTCATCCATCGACATACATCCCTCTACACACACACATTATCAAATTTATACTAGTGCATGGCCGAGTGGCCATGCGAACCTTTTCTAGAAGTAGTGCTCCAGGACCTTCCAGATGGTCCAATAGGACGTCCCATGGGCATGCGCAGTATGGGAAAAGCTGGACTTAGTCCCAGAAACGCCTGCTCGCTGCTGATCAGTCCTGGCTACAAGGCATAGCATGGAAAGGCAGCAGTAACCAAGCGCACAGTATCAGCTTGAGCCAGATGCTGGGACCGACGTCTGTGCTGAGCAGGTTCCACTGTGGCTGGAGGAGAATGGGAGACTGCAATAGACATGGTTCGAGATTCCCCCTGTGCAGCGGCGGGAACTCGATACCTAACATATAATATATGAGTTTCACTTTTTGTAATGAAGAACTGAAATAAATTTACTTTTTGATGACATTCTAATTAAGCGATAAGCACTTGTATATATATTATAAACATATATTGTATGTAGCCATTAAATAAACCTGTCTGCCGTAATAATAAAACCACCTGCCTAATATTGTGCTGACTTTTGGAAGCAGTCAAAGTAGCTCTGACTCATTTGGACCGCACAAGATTTCTTAGTGTCCTGTTTTATCTGTCAGCAAGATGTTAGCAGCAGATGCATTATGTCCTGTCCTGTAAGATGCAGGGTGGCACCTCTATGGATCATACTTGTTTTTTTCCATCATACATGACGGCACCACGAGAGGGGATCCGCCCATCAAGGACAGGAAACCTTCAAGATAAAAGGGGCGGCTCCTCTCTCCACATCAGTTGGTTTCCTGTCCTTGACGGGGAACCCTCAAGATGGAAGTCGTCTGAAGACAGAAGAGGATGCCGGGGCCTGGGTCGGGTGGATTTGGGCAGACACTGTCTGCTGCACCCGTCACCAGGTACCCGTAGTCGCCTCGGGGTTCAATGTATACCATGCCCCCCCTGAGCGAAGCATGGCCACAGCCCGCGAGGCGAATGCCCGGGTGAAGATATTCCACGGGGGCCGCAGGTGCGCTCCCCCCCTGTAGAGTGGAAATCCTGCCTGTCCACGGGGGTCACTTTCTATGGTGCCCCCCTGTTGACCAGAGGTGGCCATGCAGCCCGTATAGCACATCGGTGCCCGGGCTAGGTAAGCTCCTCGGAGGTTCTTTGGGCCTCCCTGTTGAGTGCAGGTCTCCCCCCTTCCCCCTCCTCCCTGTCGGTACCTGATGAAGCAGTGGCTGGTGAGTGAAGAGCTGTGGTCCCGGAAGCCTCCCTCCAGCCGGCACCAGGTATCCGGGTTGAGAGGTAGGCGCGCACGGAACGTTTAATGCAGCGGGGGGGGGACACAGACTCTTCGGCGCACCGCAAGCAGAGCCGGGTGTGCGCCTGGAGGTAAAGCGCGCACAGGCGCTGAAGCCGGCGGCAGCGGGAACCCTCGTGCAGGAGCATGGTGCCGGGGGGGACCCAAAAATGCGGCGCGCACCGGAAGTGGTGACCGGATGCGCGCCTGGAGCACGGTACAGCGGCGCGCGCCGGTAGTGAGGTCCGGGTGCGCGCACGCTGCTCTGATAAGGCAGGATCAACCAGGTAAATGGGGATATGAAAGCGCGCACCGGTAGTGAGGTCCGGGTGCGCGCACTGCTCAGACAGAGGCAGGATCAACCAGGTAAATGGTAAAGCGCGCACCGGATGTGGTTGCCAGGTGCACGCTTAGACATATGTATATAGCGCGCGGGTCAACCAGGTAGTTGATTGCTTCACGTGCACCGGAAGTGGTGCAGGCACGATCAGCCAGGTAATCATTCATGAGTAATGAAGCGACCAATGGTAGCAGGATCAACTAGGTAATTCATTAAAAAAAAAAAAAGAGTGAATCTATTTAAGCAAGCCAGCTGCGCTGCCCTGTGTCACTAAACCAGGCCAGGTTGAAGCTGACTACTCTTGTTACGGGTGCGTATAATGGAGAGTTTCTCGCCAGAGCATTTGATACCACAGCAAGAGGTGCAGGAGAGGCGGTCTCGGTCAAGCGAAAAAAGCCAGACCCACCATGTCAGCAGCAAAAGCCGCTCGGACAGTATACGGACGGATTGGCGTAACAAGGAGGGGTCCCTAGTCTCATTGGGAGACACGGAGAAAACCAGCCAACCTCCGGATCCGGTACCCGTACTTTGAAAACGTCCGAGTGGTGAGTGAACTACGAGAAAGTCCAGTACGCTAATGCCTGTTCTTTTCTCTTCTCTTATCTCCGTCTCTCCCCTCTTTTCTTACATACATTGCGGGGTGGAGTATAGGAGGTCACCAAAAAGTATAAGACGAAGACTAAAAATAGAGAATATCCCTTATGTAAAAAGCCCTTAATATCATCTTGGGGTAAAAGACTGTGTCAGGACTGTATTAACCAGACTGTGGCGCAGGAAACACCCTCCTTTACGGACAGCTTAAGATCTGTGATCCAGTCCGAAGTCTCCAAATCCGTAAGAGCATTACAGACACCTGACACAGATGCCAGATCTAGGGACAGATCCAGCGCCTCTATAGCATCCCAAAGGGATTCCTCGGGGTCAGAGCAGGATTCTGATACGGCCCGCTGTTCTGATAGTAGCTCTGAGGAGGAAGACACCTTTCCGGCAGAGGCTACAGATAAACTTATTAAAGCTGTTCGCTCTACCATGGGGCTGGTAGAGGAGAAGGCCAAAAAGACAGCCCAAGAACTCATGTTCAGTGGCCTACAAAAGAAGAAACGGAGATCATTCCCTGTTAACGATGAAATTCAAGAACTAATCAAAAGGGAATGGCAAAGGCCGGAAAAGAGGTCCCAAATAACTACCTCCCTTAAAAGAAGGTATCCCTTTGAAGAGGAAGCATCCTCATTTTGGGACAGAGCCCCAAAAATCGATGTGGCGGTCTCAAAAGTGGCCAGGAAGTCCTCCCTGCCGTTCGAGGACCTAGGTTCTTTAAAAGAACCTCTGGACAGGAAGGTGGACAGTTCCCTGAAGACAGCTTGGGAAGCCTCAGTGGGAGCACTAAGGCCAGCTATCGCGGCCACTTGTGTCGCCAGATCCCTTAAGATCTGGATAGACAACTTGGAGGAACAGGTGGAGCAAAAAGCTCCCAGGGAAGCTATTCTAGAGTCACTTCCAACTATGAGGGCAGCGGCTATGTTTCTGGCTGAAGCATCAGCAGACTCTGCTAGGCTGGCAGCAAAATCAGCAGCATTAGCTAACACTGGACGCCGTGCCGTATGGCTCAAATGCTGGCCAGGGGACACTCAGGCCAAAATGAAGCTTTGTTCTTTGCCTTGTGAGGGAAACTTCTTGTTCGGACCGGCATTAGATGAGGTACTGGAGAAGGCCGGTGATAAAAAGAAGAACTTCCCAAGACAGCCGTTTCAGCCCTTTCGTCGCACCTTTCGGAGAGGCCAAAAGTTCCGAAGGCAGCAATACAGAGACCTTGACAGGAGCAACCTGGACAAGCGACCCAGGGGAGGAAAGGGCTTCTATTTCGGCAAGTCCCCCAGAGACACCAAAAAACCCTCCCAGTGACGGTCCTTCTCAGGTGGGAGGGAGGCTCTCTCACTTCCTTCCAGCCTGGGAGAGGATCTCCTCCAGCATATGGATCCGGCAGATCGTAGGATCAGGCCTAAAGCTAAAATTTCACCACTGGCCTCCAAGAAGGTATATGCAGACCCCGGTACAGTCCTCCCAAGAGAAGCAAGACAGTCTGGAGGGGGAAGTAACATCACTCCTAGACAAGCACGTCTTGGAAGAAGTTCCTATAGACGAAAGGAGGGAAGGATTTTATTCCCCTCTCTTTCTCATAAAAAAAACCGGACAACTCTTGGAGGACAATTATAAATCTAAAAGGCCTCAACAAATTTCTTGTAGTACCATCATTCAAGATGGAAACCATAAAATCGGCGGTGAAACTTCTCTATCCCCAGTGCTACATGTCCGTCCTCGACCTCAAGGACGCTTATTATCACGTCCCAATCAGACAACAAGATCGTCAGTTCCTCAGAGTGGCAGTTCAGATGGGGTCCCAGCTGCGTCACTTCCAGTACAGGGCTCTGCCCTTTGGGATAGCAACCGCCCCACGCATATTTACGAAGCTGATTGCAGAGGTCACAGCACATCTCAGGGAAAAAGACACTCTAATAATTCCCTATTTGGACGACTTCCTGATAGTGGGAAAGAACTTTTCTCACTGTCAGGAGCAGGTCAGGATAGTGATGGACACTCTTCAGACACTGGGATGGCAACTAAATCTCAAGAAGTCCAAGCTAGAGCCGGCAATGATCCAGAATTTCCTGGGGATAACGGTAGACTCCATGGCACAGGAGTGTTGCCTCCCAGTAGAAAAAGAAGAAAAAATCAAACAGATGATTATGGCCACATTAAAAAAACCGGAGATGACTTTAAGAAGGGCCATGTCGGTGTTAGGGTCCCTAACCTCCTGCATACCGGCAGCACAATGGGCCCAGTTCCATGCAAGAGAACTGCAATGGTGTGTGCTGCAGAACGACCGAGAACTTCAGGGACAGTTAGAGCAGAAGCTCACTCTCCCACTCTCTGTGCTCCAATCTCTCAGATGGTGGTTACAGATAGAGTCATCCCCCAGAGGAGTTCCCTGGACATTCACAGCCTCCATGGTAATCACAACGGATGCCAGTCCATGGGGATGGGGAGCTCACTCAGACACACTATGGGTCCAAGACCCCTGGGCTCAAGAGGAGAAAGATCTATCCTCAAACGAGTGGGAGCTCCTAGCAATAGAAAGGGCACTAGAGAGATTACTTCCACACTTGGCAGGGCATCATGTGAGAGTCCTATCGGACAATCGAACAGCAGTAGCATACGTGAACCACCAGGGAGGCACCCGCTCTCGGGCACTGATGCACATAACCACAAGACTCATGTCTCTAGCCGAAAGGCACTTCCTGTCATTATCGGCCCTGCATATCCGAGGTGTGGACAACATGAAGGCAGACTTTCTAAGCAGGAACCACTTGAGGCAAGGGGAATGGTCCCTAAAAAAGTCAGTTTTTCAATGGATAGTGCACATGTGGGGAAAACCCAGGGTGGACCTCTTTGCCTCAAAAGTCAACAAGAAAGTCCAAAAATTCTGCTCCCTGAACCCTACAGACAGGTCGTTGGCAGTAGACGCCTTCAGCATAAAATGGACATCTGGACTCCTGTATGCCTTCCCACCGATATGTCTAATCCCAGTGGTTCTGAGGAAGATCAGGGAAGACAAGGCCAGAGTGATCGTGATAGCGCCCTTCTGGCCGAAAAGACCGTGGTTCTACTGGCTGAGAGTGATGTCAGTGACGGACCCGTGGGTTCTCCCGGAAGACCAGGACCTTCTAACTCAGGGTCCCTTCAACCACCCGCAGAACTCCGGGCTTCATTTGACAGCCTGGCATTTGAGCGGTCGTTACTAGAGAAAGAAGGGTTCTCAGCTGGGTTAATATCCACCTTGCTCAGCAGCAGAAAACCAGTAACGACCAAGATCTATGGGAGGATATGGAAGAATTTCCTGTCCAGCTCAGGGCCAATACGGGAAGGGGAGGTCCCGATAGTGGCAATACTGGAGTTCCTGCAGAAGGGCTTAGATCTGGGGTTAGCTGTTAGTACCCTCAAAGTACAAATTTCAGCCTTAGCAGCCCTATTCAACTGTGACCTGGCAAGTAATAGGTGGGTGGTGAGGTTTATCCGTGCCTGTAGTAGAGCTGACTCTGTCCCATCTCCTACTCCTCCACCATGGGATCTAAATCTAGTGTTAACTGCCCTGACGGAAAGCCCCTTTGAGCCGTTAAATACAACTTCTGATAAAATACTAACATTAAAAACAGCTTTGTTAGTGGCACTTACATCGGCCCGTAGGGGATTTACACGCGTTGTCAGCTGACCCTCCTTACACACAAATCATGGACGATAGGGTTGTATTAAAATTAGATCCGGCGTATCTCCCCAAAGTGGTATCGAGATTCCATAGAGCTCAGGATATAACCCTACCCTCTTTTTGTCCCAACCCTAGTAACAAAAAAGAGGAGAGACTCCATTGCCTAGACGTTAAGAGATGTATCTTACAGTATCTAGAGAGTACAAAATCCTGGAGGAAACAGAGGGCTTTATTTGTTTCGTTCCAGGGGTCAAGGAAGGGCCTTAAAGCCTCAAAACAGACTATAGCTAGATGAGTGAGAGAGGCCATTATTCTAGCATATAGTAGTGCAGGCAGGGTTGTTCCACAGGGTCTGAAAGCCCACTCCACGAGGGCCATGGCGACGTCGTGGGCGGAGAGAGCAGATGCTACCATCGACCAAATCTGTAAGGCGGCAACTTGGTCCTCTCCGTCTACATTTTTTAAACATTATAGACTAGATCTATCTGCTACCTCTGATCTCACTTTTGGGAGAAGAGTGTTACAAGCAGTGATCCCTCCCTAGAAGAGAATACAAATCTCTGTAACTCTCTCGTGGTGCCGTCATGTATGATGGAAAAACACGGGTATTACATACCTGGTAATGTGTTTTTTCATGAGACATGACGGCACCCTTATATTCCCACCCTTTTGATCACGTCATTAGTTGGGTGCATTATTAGCATTATTTGTATTATACACTCCCTGGGGTATCGGTGAATAGAACCGTTTAGGATGTATTATTTATGTGTACACTAACCAGCGGAGTTCCTCTCGTACTCTGTAAAACAACTGATGTGGAGAGAGGAGCCGCCCCTTTTATCTTGAAGGTTTCCTGTCCTTGATGGGCGGATCCCCTCTCGTGGTGCCGTCATGTCTCATGAAAAAACACATTACCAGGTATGTAATACCCGTGTTTCCAAGAAATCCCACAGAAGCTTAATACGACTCAGATTGGAGGAATTTGGAGGCTAAGTCAAGATTTCCATCTCTGTGTAATGTTCCTCAAACCATTTCTGAGTAAGCTTTGCTTGTATGGCCATCTGCATTATTGTACTGAAAGAGAACTCTGCCATTGTAGAATGATGCTAACGTTTAGAGGTCTACAACAAAGTTTGGATAGGTAGTATATGAAAAAATATCAACACTAATGTCACAAACTAAGGTCTCCCACTAGATTATTTCCAACTATCAGGTCACCTTCTTCTCATTGTATATCCTAGTAATATCTCCTCTCCTGGTAATACACACCTAACCAGTCATCATCCCCGCATTGTAAAAGAATATGTGATGCGCCAGACTAGGCAACCTAAATCCATTTGCACCATAGTCCAATTCTGATGCTCTCATGACTATTGTGGGGCTCTTGGCTGTGGACGTGGGTCAGCATTGACCCTCTGATGCATCCGTAGATGAGTGTTATCAGACTTTTCTTTTATTATCAGTAATTGGCACTTTGGGATTGGACCAGACATGAGCATCAGTTAGCCCTGGGCATCAATTCCCTTGTCGTCCATTCGCATGTGCCCTTTTTTCACCACTTTTCATAGAGATTAGCAACTGACAGACTCCACAAGACCTGCCATTTTGTTGCTCCAACTCGTCGTCTATCACAATTTCATTACTCCGATCCATATGCTTGTCCTTTATTTTGCTTCCAACACATCAACTTAAGGACCTGACAGTTCATATGTGGCCTAATATATCTCGACCCTCACTGGATGCCATTTCTACACTATAACCAATTTATTTGCTTAATTTTACAGTGGTTTTAATGCGATGGCTGATCAATGTAAAATCTGAATAATTCTTGTCTCTTTTAAGGAAAAAAATAAGTTACAAAAAAATCAAGATAAAAATCATTAAAATACAAGACCTTACTAAGACTACTATATTTTCAAGTCCAGAAAAGAATTAGAGATATTTTTAAGCTTTATATTTTATAGTTTTCAGTTGAGTTATTATGTATGTGAACAATCCAGTGTTAGTTGATAAAGTCAATCTGTATTTAGCTGCTTCATGTAAAAGGAACATTGTTCTCAGGCTTCATGCACACAGTAGAGTCCCTATGAAGTTGTAGGCACGTCTGCCTTCATAAAGCAATGTGTTCTGGAGATATTGATGCTTCCCCACAATGCTTACTTACTACTTGAAAATAACCCTTATGCCGTCTTTATCATAACATACATTGTTAGTTTTCACTTTTGACTGTGACTTGAAATTCTCCAACTAACCACTTGATGGCAGTATTTACTTTGTGAAACGAAAATGCTCTCCGCAAAGTATTGGATCATTCGGGAATCATACTAGAGAAAATAATCTCTACAAAAGTTCAATAATCAGCCAGCATATTATTTATGTCTCACCTGCGCTAAACATTTCCTATCAGAATGATTTACTTTTAAATGAAAATCTTAACTGTTATATAAGCTTTATATCATAGTCCTCATTCAGACATCCGTTATTTTCATGTACAGTTTAAATAACAGTTAAAATTTTGAATCCAATTTTTTTACCATCCCTGTTTTATCAGTGATTTTCTTCTATTACAGTGTTAAAAACAAATCATATTGATTACACGCGGATGGGATCTGGATCTGGGATCTGTCAATGATTTTCACCGACACATAGACTTGTATAGATGAGGTTAATCTGTTGCTCAGATCAAAAAAAACTCCAAGATTATAAAAAATAAAACAAACCATGGACATGGAAAGAGCACTATAGATTACATCTGTCTGTGAAAGACACTGATACAACGTGCATGAAAATTGATGCCTCACCTTAAAGAAGCACTCCTCCTCCCTTCAAAATTTTTATCCTGTTAATATATTGCAATCATCATATTATATAGCACTGTGTACTTACAATTGCTCGTTTTGCTCTTCGACCCAGATAATTCTTCTCTTTTCCTTTCTCTATGTAGAAGTATATTTTCCCTGCATTTATCATTCCCTTCTTGAACTCCTGACCCAGCTGTTCGCTCCTCCTCCTACCAGGGAATTTTGCAGTGACTTGCGACTCAAACAGGGAAAATTGACCTCCTGTTTCCACATAGAGCTTAGAAAGATTCAGCTAGTCAGTTTTTAATCATGTGATGTCATAGACCTAATGGAAAAGAGAAGAATTAACTGGGTAGAAAGGCAAAATGAGCAATTGTAAGTACGCAGTGCTATATAATATGTTGATTGCAATATATTATGAGTAAAGAAACAAACTTTGATAGTGCTTCTTTATGTACTTTATGTAAAAATAAATAACAATTCATACCAGTAAAATGGCTTAAATAATTATTCCCATCTTTATAAATGGGTACAATCAGATAGTTCTTGTAAATTTGAGCCATTTTGCAAGTTACTGCTTATTAACATTTTGAGCTGTTCTTGTGATATTAATAATTAGTTTACACTTTGTTGCCTGGGAGAGACTGACCCCCATTGCTTGACAGCAGAGCATGCGCAGTGTCTACAACCTCTGTTCTATTCAGCTTGTAAGCACTGATTTTGTATCCGGCCAGGAATATTGGAATGCTCTGTTATTACCAATTTCTGGATAGCTTCAGCACAGAGGTTACAAGCTAGACAGCAGCAATGGTTTCAAAAATCACGTCTGTGGAGCAGTAAAAAGGGTTGTCCACTACTATCATTCCCCACGCTTGGCTCCTATAAAATAAAAAAGCCTATACTCGCCTCCCATGCCGGCAAAGTTGCTGTGGTGTTGTCACTTGTTCTCCCCAGGGCTCTCTTGCGGTTGCTGTGACACATGACCTCGGCACCCATTAATCGCTGGCATTACTGTCCCGCCTTCGGACAAATTGAACAATTCGACAGAAGGGAAGTCGGGGACAGTGATGCCAACGCTGATTGGATACCTGGGTGACATGTCACAACACCTGCACGAGGGACCCGGGACGGTGAGTACTGAAAAGCTGGAATGGCGCTGACATGGGAGGTGACTATGAGCTTCTTTATTTTATCAGAGCCAAGCGTGGGATATGAGAAGGAGTTGTCCAAGTAGCGAACAACTTCTTTAATACACTTTGTACACAGGTAAATTAACAAAAAGTACTACAATAAGAATTCTGTTAAAAAGGAAAAAAAAATGCCAAAAAATTAATCACATGGCATAAGACACCTTTAATATGTTTTAGACCCTTAGATCTCAAATTCCTTAAGGCTGGCATTTCATATGCAGGAATAAGATGCTCTGAAGCTTGCGGCACTTAATTAATTCTGTGTATCTTATCAGTGGTATGCGTTCCACAAATAAAAGTCCAGTCAAGGACTGGAGTAAGATTTATTTTGTAAGAGGCACCGCCATTTCTGAATGTGATAGGTGGATGTAGCCACATCCCGTCTTTGTTGCACAAACATTTTGCAACTTTGATGAATCTTGATGCGCCTACTTAAGGTTAGGAAGCTGTTTTAGATAACGGAGTTTTGCTGATAGATTTCTAATATGTGCATAAACTCTAAAACACATTGAAACTAATTGAAACTTTGTTCATGCTAGTGTCATGTCTTGTGTTCAGAGCAGAGCTGTGACAGCTATGATGGATCCACTTAATACAGATCTATTTGACATTGTTGACTCTTCTATTCTTGATGTCATAAATACCTCTAAAGGAAAGAGCATGACATATCAAGAAGAGAACGTGTCTGTTGTGTCCAGCAAGTTCAACTAAATTGATCATATCTTATTTACAACTGTGATAAATTTGTCAGTTTTTTAGCATTTTCTTCTTTTCTTAAAATGATACATCTTGTGAAAATATGATCAAACAGAGACATGATAGTGATGAACAGCATATATTTAACGTGGAAATATTAAAAGGGTTTGTGTGGCCACCAGATATTGATGACCTATTAGGTCTTTAAGATAAGTCATCAACATCCAACACCTAGCACCCCACTGATCAGCTGTTATGAACTCCGGACACATATAATGGAGGTGTAATACTCGGCTCCACTCGATGTGTAGTGGCTGCTGCTGGGTACTGAAGAGCAGATCCTATCTTGAATACAGAGTTGCCATCCCTTCTTTTGATTAGGAACTGATTTCCAGTACACGGCA
The DNA here is from genome assembly GCF_032444005.1 of Ranitomeya imitator. Taxonomy (NCBI): domain Eukaryota; kingdom Metazoa; phylum Chordata; class Amphibia; order Anura; family Dendrobatidae; genus Ranitomeya; species Ranitomeya imitator. Next base: position 471,915,117 of record NC_091285.1, read on the forward strand.
GATCATGGGAGATCGGCCTTCAGTATCAGATGGCCGGATAACCTTTTAAATTCATATATTGCACCATTTTATTGTCCTACATTACGAGGAGTTAAATAATAAAACTTCTCATGATAAGACACAATTGTTATTTATTATTTTTTTAAACACCCATGCCAGACTTTAGGATGGCATTATGTGCAGCCAGCATAATTTAATTATATCCCTTGCTGTTATGTGTCATGGTGATGTTAATCCAGCTAAGGTTGATTAGTTTATGTTACGAATGATACTTTGTTGCTACCTGGAGTTATTGAATCAGTTTCTTATGCTGTGAAGCAGGAAATAGTTCTATAGATCATTAGGATTTGCAGAGAATCATTGTCAATTGAAAGGACTGCTAATTATTTGTAATTTGGTACAGACACCCCGCTCCTATTTCCGGAAGGATTTGATTACATTAAATTAACAGGCACTTTTCACTGTGATAAGCAGATTTAAGCCCAAGTAAATGTCATGTGTTATTTTGTTTATTGTTCTTTTATACGGTTTAATCCTTCCTTCCCTACAGCCTGACAATGTGATTCATCGTTTCCATACAGAAGTGCCCAGCTCATTGATTTCCTGCTCCATTGCCACTGTATTGCCAACATTTACCATTTAACTATAGAAATAGGCTCAGTCCATGAATCTATACTTAAAGGGTTAAGCAAAGTCTTGAAAGTGGATAAAAGACTGAAGCCACGAAAATTTAATTTGTAGTTTGATATAAAAACAGATTTAAAAAACCCTCCTAAATAAGAAAAAAAATCAATCCTGCTTGCCCCTTAAAAGGGTCGGGTGTTTCTGATGGATCTTGTGAATCTGCAGCCCTATAGTATTCTCAAGTTTCTTCTGTCTTCTTCTTACTTGACTTACCTGGTGCATTAGGAGTTAATTGCAAGCTCAAGTATTCAGCAATCTAGATCAGATGGAGGTCTTGCCTGCATAATACAGTACATATCATACCTACATGAAGGATCATTAAAATATTAGAATATTGCCATATCTGCGCTAAACAATTCTGAAACCCCTGGCAGCCAGTCATGGCACAGCATTGTGATGGCCTGCCTGGAAGCCTATGTCACAATCTACAGCCACCATTTTACTTTTATCATCACTAGAGTTGAGTGACTTTTACTTTTTTCAGATCGAGTCGTGTTTCGCGAAACCTGACTTTGTCAAAAGTCGGGTCGGGTGAAATTGGCCGATTATTGCGAAAAGTCGGGGGCCGACTGAAACACGAAACCCGATGCAAGTCAATGGGGAATCAAAGTCGGCAGTGAGTGAAGGACAGGAAAACACCTACAGTGCCCATTTTAATGCCAAAAACATCAATTCTTATTTCTTAAGCTTGTCAATCTTAATTTACTTTATAATAATAGATAGGCATTGAAAACTGGGGGTCATTTGGCTAAAGTTTTGGAGGGGGTAGGGCTAGCTCAAGATTTTATTGGGCCCAGGAAACGCAGAATACGTCACGGCGGTGGAGCAGGGAGAGGTAAGTATTTCAACTTTGCAAGTGCTGTGATCCTGAGCAAGCAGGGGGGGCTCACTCGTTGGCACTGGCACAGGGCCCCTCATAGTACGGCGATGTGTTTGATGGCGGGTGGCGCCTCCCACTGGCAGAGACACTTTTGCGTACTATGAGGGGCCCTGTGCCAGTGACGTCGCCAACGAGTATGCCCCCCCCACCTGATAAAGGAACCTGCACTTTCATCTGCACCTTCCTCTTTGTCCCCGTGTAAGGTGGTATAGTATGCGGGAAGGGGAACCTGACTTTCAGCAGGGTCAGATTCTGGCTGTGTAGAGTGCAAGGGGAATGTAGCGGTCTGGGTCAATGTACCAGCAGACTCATCTAGCAGTGGCTGGGCAATGGGCAGGATGAGGAGGAAACACAGATATAGGCCCAAATAATAAAGTAGGCTAAATGCAGTTCAAAATTGGTAACAGGACTAAACAGGCGGCATTGCTTTGTTCAGTGGAGGACAACGGTAATGAGTGGCAGACACATTTAGTAGGCCCAAATAATAAAGTAGGCTAAATGCAGTTCAAAATTTGTAACAGGACTAAACAGGTGGCATAGCTAGGTACAGGGGTGGGCTCCTCTGCGGAGTAGCAGACAGTGGTAGTAGGCGCAAAGTATTAACTGGTCTAAATGGAGGCCAGGGCCCCTGTATATTTTAACTATCATCTATCATTTCAACAAATTTGTATTGGCAGTGCCATTGAAGGATTTAACAGCACAGACTACACAGTGGTGGAGCAGGGAGAGGTAAGTATTGCAAGTGGTAGAGCACTGTTCGAGCTGGGGGGGAACACTCTCTCGTGGGCGGCGGTACTGGCACAGGCTTTAAAAGCTGTTTTCCTACTCCCAGATAAGGGAGCCTTCGAGGCCTTGTGTAGCCAGACGATGATGCTGGCTCAACACCTCCAGCCATAGGTGCTATTGTGCTTTTGCCACTACCACCAGATGCACCACCACCACCACCATCAGTACCAGCTGGCAACCACCGCCCACGGGCTCTTCCACCAGACTTCCTCATTTTTTGGAAAATCTAACCAAAATAACAACCATTATATAATACTGTAAAACAAGGTAGAAGGTGTATATAAACTTGTTGAGAATTTAAATCTCCCTTTTTTTGGGAGACTGAACCAAAACTCAGGCCCAGTGTATATAACAACACAATCTAAGTGGCAGAAAGTGGCTGTCTGACATACGACAAACTAACAGGACTGAAGTATATCCACTTTGTGATAATTTGAATCTCACTTTTTTGGGGGGAGACTGAACCAAAACTCAAGCCCAGTGTATAAAACAACACAATGTAAGTGGCTGGAAGATATATGAAAAAATACAAGGACTGTAGTACAATTTCAATCTCCCTACAATGATCTCAGGAAAAGTATGGCAGCAATAAAAAGGACTGCTGCACACAAAAGTGTGGACAAATAAACAAGATAACTGTGCAGAAAGGAGCAACAGGATTTTTGCTTTTAAAAAAGCAGTTGGTTTGCATAGCAGCGTACAAACAGTAATGCAGCTATCAGGGAGCCTTATAAGGCAGCCTAGTAAGCTACAGAGCTGATGCACAAAAATATAGCCTCCACTGTCCCTGCAAAAAAATGGTGGTGTTGGACAGTGGAAATCGCTACAGCACAAGCAGTTTCGGGGTTAATCTTCCCTCCCTAACTATATCCCTTTTCTGATGAAGCTGCAGCAACCTCTCCCTATGCTAAGATCGGCAGAAGTAAGATGGCGGTCGGCATGCACGCCCCTTTATAGCGCCTGTGAAGCCGCAGAAAGCAAGCCAATCACTGTAATGCCCTTCTCTAAGATGATGGGGACCGAGACCTATGTCATCACGCTGCCCACACTCTGCATCCTCCTTCATTGGATGAGAAATGGCGCTTAAAGCGTCATACAAAATGCGACTTTTGCGTGCAGATCGCCGACCTCATGGCCGATCCCACACTAGGATCGGGTCGGGTTTCATGAAACCCGACTTTGCCGAAAGTTGGCGATTTTTGAATTTGTCTGATCCGTTTCGCTCAACCCTAATCATCACTACTGATGTTGCATCATTACTTAGCATTCTAAACAGAGGACTAGCAAAAGCTAAAACCATTTTCAAGACTTGAAGTATGGCCAACACCTTGAGTGAAATAATCAAATTGTAGATACATCAAACAGGTGAAAACTTAGATGAAGGTGTCAGGGTCTTGTTTGTCTGTTTTCAGGTTCCACAAGTAGGTTCTGAATAGCAGACACGGCGTGGAAATCTTCGGCAATGTCTGGATATACAATTTTAACTGATCTAAAGGTGTGGGGAAAGCCAAAGAAGATTCCAACAGTGAATGATCAGTAATAATGAGGCACAGTGCCCAAAAGCTTTTATTATACTCAGAAAATTAAAATTAGTAAAGACAGTAAAAAGCAGTACTTAATCCAGACAGTGTGTGAATTGCACATTTGCCTTATTAGCTTGGACAAAGCCATCTGACCAAGATGTATATGTGTGTAAATATTTATTTCATTTGCATTTGCATATTTTATATATGTATGCCTAATGTAAATATGCATAGAAATGTGTATATGTAAGTAGGGTATGATGGAGGTGAGAAGCACATTCACGCTTACTGTACAGGAACCAATCACTGGCAGTATCCACCCCTGAAAATAGAGAAGCAATGCAGTACCTGCTTTAATACTAATTTACAATGTATTTTATTCCAGTGTATGATATCATTACATAATAGAAAATCCACAGTTTTCCAAAATATATTTTTCCAGAGTAGATTTTGACTTAAAAGAGCCTGACAGCTGATACATGAAACATTATCTACGAGCTGCATGTATTAGCTATTGGCTACATGATTTCAGCCATGTATGTTTAACTCTGAATCGCTTTGTATTTCAGAGAAAAACATAGTCCAAAAGCCACTGGGACCGAGCAGTGCTGGTCAAACAGGCAGATCCTCGGTGGCTTCTCCCTATCCGCTATACTGGAGTGACAGGTCTCTCCCTGTGTGCATGTATAGAGAGTGACCTCTCAGTCATTGGCAGTGGGTGGGGAGGTGTCGCCCGAGACCCGCCTTTACCACTAGTCCCCAGCGCAGCTTGGTCCCTGGTGACTTTTCAACTATTTTTTTCTCTGAAATACGAAGCGCTTCAGAGCTAAACATATATGGCAGAAATCATGCAGCCACGGTCTGATTCATGCTGCCCAGGGATTGGCCAGCATCTATCAGCTGTCAGGTTCCCTTTAAACATATTACTGTCATATAGAACATAAATTAATCCCTGTCTATCTCTAACCAATCAAAACTACATTTATATGGCATATTGATCCACTTAAATCACTTTAGATACCTTCTTCCTTTTTTTTTTAATATGTCCCCAAATGTTTCTTCAGGTGTTATGCTGATACAGCCCATGTCCTCCCAGAAGATAAAACGTACAGCAGGTTAAATAGCTCTCCAATGTTAGAATTAGTGTGTATTGGAGCTGGTCGTAGTAAGCCATTGTGAGGGATATAGCTTAAACAACATCTGCAGCCTGTACAGAAAATGATCTTTTGGCAAAAACAGGGGCAAATGTATGATAACTGACCAAATGGGAGTAGCGGCTAACTGCATTGCAGATGGAATGTAGTTATTGTAATAGCATCTTCATTTAGGTCACCATCTATTCTAATTCTGTTCCTCAAGGTTTACATTTGGCTGAATGCTAGATTTCCTATCTTATTACGTATGGATCAGTTACCTGATGTTTTGTTTTCCTTCAGTTGTTTACTTATTTGTTTTTAGCAATTATTATATCATTGCTGTCAAGGAAATCATCTTTCCACACAGTGGCTGCCTTTTAGGCTTGTGGTGTGAATGGGCTTTACACAGCAGACCGTTTGAATAGGATGAGTCTCCTGTCCTAATGCCAGCAGCTGACTTCATCCTGTAATTGGCACAGCACCATGATGTTATTGCCATTCACCCCACACGCTGACATCTGTTGCTGGAATATTCACTGCTCCCCACACTTGGGATTGTGAGCATGGGGAGCAGTGATTCATTCTCTTTAATTTAGGACATATGTGATCGCCCAGGAGTTAGAGGCTGTGGCTAACAATGTGCCCATTATTAATAGAAATTAATGTTCACTGCTCTCCACTCCCATAGTCCCACCAATCCCTCAGCCTGCACTGGCTTCAATGCAGAGAGGTGGGTGGGATTGTGGGCGTGGTTAACAGTGAATATTCATTTTCTTTTATAGCTGGTACAAATGTTAAATGCAGCATCATGCTCCTGCCTCCTGTGAACCTGCTCCTCCTACTTCTCCACCTCTTCAACCCTTATAGCCACAGCCAGACTATAGTCCAGAAAATAAAAATAAATATGCATATTTTTTCCCCTCAATGTGCACCCCCTCTGGGAAGCAGGAGGTAGCCCTCTATATGGGTTCCTACCCCTCTTCCCGACCCTGCTCCTGACCAATACTCCCATGCTTCAGATGCATAGATGAAGCTATTAAGTTTATGACTGATGACCAGCAGCTAGTCAAGACATCCCTACATCTGTAGTCAGACTGCAAATGCAGTGGTGGTCACTCAGTACTTGCTGATTTAAAGGTGTCCTTACCTCTTGGGCCCCTGTGTGGCTGCAAACATTGCACCGATGATATGTCCGCCTCTCCACAAATAAGAATCTGGCCTAACACAAATGTTCGGCGCACCCACACATTGTAAATGTTTATTTTATTCACTTATGTCCTCATCATACAATCTAAATTCCCTATCAGTATGTTTTTGGAGAGTGGGAAGAAAACAGAAACACGGGGAGAACATTCAGATGTTGTTCTTAGTTGAATGTTAACCCAGGATGCCAGCTCTGCAAAGCAACATTGCTAACAACTGAGCCCCCATGCTGCCCAGTACCAGTAAATGCAATGTTCATATTATCTTCACACCATGGCCCTGTTTCCAGTATATACTTGTAGCTGACATGTGGCTCCTCAATAAGTGATAGCATCCTATTTGAAAACGCAGTTGATTTTTTTTGCCTAAGAAAACAACTTTTTGAAAATGTCTGACTAAACTGACAATTGGGTGTTACCGTTCCTGTTGTTATAGATGGACTCTGTCAGCTCTGATTAGAAATTGTCAGAGTGGGTAGGGACACATTTCTCCATTCATTCTTACATTGCCAGAGGAAAGGCTCAAAGTTGTGCTCTAACATTAATGAATAGAAAACAGATCGGTCCAGAAGCTGACACATCTTCTTATCATCTGCCACACTCATTAATAGACCACTATATATTTCTTGGGCTCTATGGAAGCATCCATTTGTTTTGGTAGTTGTTAGAGATAGGTTACTTGCGAATTAATTACATTTATCAGTGAGATTAGAGATTTCCATATTTCTTTCCAGTATCATATAATGTTTTGGCCTTCGCCAGAAATATTAAAGAGTGTTTCACATCTGCTGTATAATTTATTGAATCAAACATCCTTCCCCTTGCATGCCCCATATAATTAGATCTCTCAGTTTTTCCATGTATAGAAGTAAATGGGGCATGAGAGGAAATTCAGTGACCTCAGAAGAAATCCGCATTATTGGAGCAATTCTTCTTAAGCCCCTTTGCACTCTTTAGCCCGAGACAATGTTTTATTGCAGCTCATAGTGTAACCTTTAAACTCAGCCCAAGTTAGTGTGTGTGCCGTATGCATAGGCTTCACAATGCGAGGAGATTCCATCAGCGGTGGTAAATGTTCTCCTCAGGAATGTTTTCCTTGGGAATTGTGGGTGGCGTGAGGTCAGTCTGTCCTGCTCCGGCCCTGTAGTGAATGTGCCTTGACACTGCACTTGAGTTGGGGACTGCTTTTGAAGCTTTCAAGCCTCTTCTAAATCATTTCTCAGCTTTTTTCTGCTTAAATGCTTATAGCTAAAGAGAATAAGCATGTGACACAGACAATAAAGCTAAAGTAGAGAAAGTAGGGGGGTGCTTTGGGTTGGAGAGCATTGTATCCTTGTACTCAAGCACGGCTCCCTGTGGCACAATAGCCGCGCCATATAAATATATTGACTTGCAACAAGTTCACATCTCTTCTTTGAATGATATAAAATTGGCTTTTTTTCCTCTTAATAGTACAAACTTGTGCAATGAATACCGAATCTGACACCTATGAATTAAAATTACAATCACATTACAACTTTTACATCTGGCAGTAGTACTGAGAGGGAAATTTATGTGTCCCTCTGCATACACGCACTGGGTTGTATAAATATAGACTAAACTTCTTAGGTAAAAGGCTATTCTTAAAGTCTTACAGCGGAAATATTTAACTGTTTGATTTCCTTCACGGTCATATATTTGTTCAGTTCATTTATAAGACATTAATATTAGCTTCTACAGACCTTTAGGATGCAGTTTCAGAATAGTTTTGCTGCAGCAGATCTTCTGTAGATTTGAGCACCTGCAAACATAAATATTATTGTTGTCAAAGATCAATTTTCCGGACTCTGTATTTTATAGAAAGACAAACAGAAGTTTGACTAGCTCTTGTAATGGTACATTAAAGAGGATCTTGCAACGTTAAACTGTAGACACGATGTAATAGGCGCTGCAGAGCACAATGAAATGTTATGTATTTATTTGTTTTTGCTTCACTATTGCAGAGATATTAGCAATCAAAGTATTAAGCATCTTAATGGTTATTTTTTTTGTAAGTCCACAATAGGATAGATCAGGCTCAGATAAATAATGACAGTCTGCACTCCTCACTGCAGAGTGATGACATGTGCTGGAACACAGCAGATCTGAGTGTGATTAACTGACAGCTTTCAGTTCTCATCTCTGGCATTCAATGTGGCCTGAGGGGCAGTGCTGTAGAATTGGAGTCTCATTACAAACACTTCTAGCAGTTCTCCATTCAAAATCAAATTTATTGACAGGACCAAGTACACAATAACATAGCCAAAGCAAGTGTAATGCTGCCAACTCTGCTGTACTGCCCCTTTCCCCACACTGACTGCTGGAGGTGAAAGCTGTTAATCACACTCCGCCCTGATACATGTAATCACTCTGCAGTGAGGAGAGCAGAATGTGCTATTATATCTCACCCTATGCCTGTTGTAGCCTATGGTAGGGGCATGTTCTTTTTCCCCTTGTATCTGAATGCCTTCTTATGACTGGCAGAGTTGGCAGCACTATGAGAGGTGAGCTACTAGAAGTGTTTGTATTGAATTCTAAAGGTGCCTTCACACTGAGCAATATTGCAACGAGAACGACAACGATCTATGACGTTGCAGCGTCCTGGATAACGATATCGTTGTGTTTGACACGCAGCAGCGATCCGGATCCCGCTGTGACATCGCTAGTCGTTGCCGAAAGTTCAGAACTTTATTTGGTCGTTAGATCAGCCTGAATCGTTGTGTTTGACATGAAAAGCAACGACGTCAGCAACGATGAAAGTGGCCGTCGCAGCGTCTTGTTGTGGCCAGGTAGGCGTTATGCATTACAAAAGGAGACGCCTTTAAATTTAGCAATGTCGCTCGTAGATAGATACGCAATTATTTCGAAGATCCCAATATATTACAAATTACAAAAGGAGACGCCATCTGTCATAATGGCCTGGGAGATGGTGTGAACATTATTATAGTAATGTAATTATCACCATACTCCCAAATGCATTCCAAAGACAAAAGGTGATGCCTACATCACATTATTACATTGAAAAAGGCACCCCTTTACATTACATTACAAAAGGTGACGCCAACTGTCACGACAGCCTAGGAGGTAGGTGTGAACTTTACGTAAGGGCGTATTTACAATGCATCACTATTACAAAAGAAGACCCCTTTAAATCACATTATTACATTACAAAAGGTGACGCCATAACGTTATATATTTCAAATGGCTTTGTTGTTACGTCTCACTGAGAACGCTGATAGGTCACATCGGGGTCATGTGTACCTGCGTTCCGAAATATAAACCGCGACTTTACAACTTTTCAATCACTTGTGCGTACTCTGCCATCCACGAGCATCTCGTGTGCGTCTTGGTTCGAAATCCATCGTGTTCCTTCTCCATCAACTCGTGGGCGTCTTGGCTGTAACTTTTGAGCGACCTGTTTGTAGATCTTCAACTCTGCAGCGTTCTCAATTAGTACATCTACGGTGAGTATATCCTTGTGCTGTATTCATTTGCCATGCAGCAATACTAATTTATGTGTATAGAAATAGATGTATACTACATCTCAGCAGTGATTTTTTTAGAGCTTTCACGTTTATAACCAAAGACGCTTTAGCGTCGTAGTATTTCCCTTTTAAGTGGTAATGCAAACGATTTTGTAGTATGGTGTGTTTCACCAACATGAAATTGGCCATTGACAAAATAGCAACCAATAGAATTTACAAATTTTTCAACGCTCAAAATGGATAAAAATAGCCCTCATCCCATCCCCAAATGGTGGCTATGAGGAAACACACAAACGGCCCCCATCCCATCCCCTAAATGGTGGAAATAGTCCCACGGACCATCCCATACAAAAAATGACTGATAACAATAGGAACGGCATACGGCTCATCAAACTTTTATTTTTTGCTGTTTCTTAACTTTTATTTTTTTATTTTTTAAAGATGTCTACAAATGAGCAGGACTGTGTTCGGGCACTCATAGAGATGTACCGCTCCCTGCCCTGTTTGTGGAAGATAAAATCTAAGGATTATAGCAACCGTTACATGAAGAGAGAAGCGTATGAGAAGCTGGTGGCCGTCTACAGGGAGTATCATCCCACAGAGACCGTGGATGAAAACATTGTGAGGAAAAAGATCCAGGCTCTCCGCACAGTTTTCAAAAAAGAGGTCAACAAAGTGGAAAATTCTAAGAAGTCTGGGGCCGGAACTGAGGAAGTCTATGTGCCCAGGCTGTGGTATTACGACCTGATGGCATTCACTAGAGACCAAGAAATCCCTCGCCCGTGCCAGACTGTGACTAGCCTTTGTGAGCCATCGCCCGAAGATATCCTGCCTGAGTCTCCTGACGACCATGTAAGTAGCCCCAAGCTTCCCTTCTTGTAGCATGCCGTGTGTCTTGTATGTTTATGAGACTGCATGGCTTCCAGTAATAGTGAGTCACGTTGTTCATGTTTAATCCCCCTGATGATAACAGCTGCCACTTCCTGTGTCCGTAATTAACATATTGTGTCTTCCGCACATTCGTACAGTATTGCCGGCCAATGTAGTTCTGCACAGCTCTTTAACCCCTTTGTTTTTTAACCCAGGTAACTGTTCCTCATAGGTTCCAATGGGCATAGAGGTGTTTGGGGAGGTGTGGGCTCTCTAGGGCTGTGTGGCAGAGTCGTTTGTATGTTATTTATTTTAAATTTTTCTTTTTCATGTAATTGCAGGTGCCTCTGCAACAGCGGGAAACAACGGAAGCGAACAATGTCCAGTCCCCTCAGTCCTCCAGTAGCCCGTCTGTCGAGGAGCAGACATGTCCACTGCGCCCATCTAGAAAAAGAAAATCAACAGCAGCCACACCTGTGGATCTCCTGGCAGTGGCCAACAGCATCTTGTCCAAGCACGTCACAACCAAACTCTCCCCATTCGCATCCTTGGTTGAGGAACGTTTAAACAGACTGGATGATACCCAAAGATCTCACGCGGAGAGAATAATGTTTGACGTTATGAACGCGGCAGCCGCAGGAAAACTATGCGACACATCAACATTGAGCATTGACGTCCGTCAGCCCAGTGCCCATTTTTATTGGGGACACCAACAGGAGCCCATGCACAGCACTCCTGTCCGCAGACCTGGGCCACATAATTCTCAGTTCCGGACACCACCTGCACCCCCTTCTTTTGGTGACTTATCACAAGGACCTCCTATAGCCACGCACCACTACAGTGAGATGGACACTTACTACCAAAATTTGTAGTGTTGTAGTTTAAATAAATGAGACTTGTGTTTTAGATGCTCCACAAGTAATCCCCTATGCCTTCTCCCCTGCAGGCATCCTCCTGGCACCCGGTCATTAATCCCCTATGCCTCATCAACATTAAAAAAGTATTGTAATAACAAATAATAAAATTTTTAATACAAATAATAAAATTTTTGGTTTCTTAAATTTGTGTATGTACTACGTGTCTCTTTGGCTTGGCAATAAATGACGCCGCTGGTCAATATACTACGTTGCTGGGCAATATGCGACGGGGACATGCGAATGCTAGAATACCCAATACATTACCGTCACACATAACTATATTGTTAATGATATCGTTGCTTTTTGTGACGTAGCAACGATATCGTTAACTAAATTGTTGTGTGACGGTAATGTATGCTGGGAGATCATTGGTCGCTGGGGAAAGTACAGCACTTTTTGTGGTTGCTGAATCTCCCGCTGACATCGCTGAAACGGCGTTACACACAGCATGTGTAACGCCGATTCAGCGATGTCGTCACAAGAAACAAGGGAAACATTGGGTTAATAAGTGCAGGGCCACTCTTAGTAACGTGATGTTTACCATGGTTACCGTTGTCAATGTTTAAAAAACAAACAGTACATACATTCCCGCTGTATGGTCAAGTCCCTCGCCTTCGGCTTCCCGCACTGACTGGTGAGCGCCGTCCGGTAGTAAAGCACAGCGTTGACATCACCGTTGTACTTTACGCCCGGCGCTGAGTCAGTGCTGGAAGCTGAAGGCGAGGGACATGACTATACAGCGTGAATGTAAGTATGTATTGTAATTTTTTTTTAACATTTACAACGGTAACCAGGGTAAACATCGGGTTAATAATCGCGGCCCTGCACTTAGTAACCCGATGTTTACCCTGGTTACCCGTGGACTTCTGGATCGGTGCTCGCTGGAGAGCTGTCTGTGTGACAGCTCTCCAGCGACCAAACAGCGATCGACATCATTGTCGGTATCGCTGCAGAGTCGATGAGTGTGAAGGTACCTTTAGAATATGGTGAACATCTACTAATATATATATACACACACACATCAGGAAATCACTAGTGCATAGGATGCTGAAGACTCACAGGTTTCATATGATTGATACAGAAGTAGAGTATGTTCATAGATATATATGTTTATTGGTATGTATTGGTATGTATGTAAAATAATAAGAAATAACAAATAGATATATCGTTATGTTCACATTTATTACAGAAAAAGGAGTATCATGGGTCATCCAAAAATTGTTAAAAATGAGCACTTTTACACAAGAGCACTTGAACCCCCCAACAATATCATCCATAATACATGGTATAAGTTATGCCAACAGTTACGTTACAGCTGTTGATACTGCCATGGGACAGCCCCTGGCCCATTGAAAAAGTCAGAGTATTTGTCCCTGCTATTAGTTGCATCATCACAGTACCTTCCAGAACCCAGACTTTCCAAACCACAAACCCTGTGCGCGTCTAGACGCCATTCGCCCTGGGTTACATCTCCGTTACCCTGGTCCACAGAGTCTACATACTGTGTAGGGCTGTATGCAGTGGCATCACGGCGACGTAGAAAGTTGTGGAGGACACAACAAGCAAGCACCACAGAGTCAATAGACGTTAGTTTCATGTTTAGTGCTGTGTGGAAAACCCGAAATCGGTTTGCCATAATTCCGAATGCATTTTCAACAACGCGTCTAGCTCTTGAAAGTCTGTAATTAAAGATTCGTCGTTCCGGTGTCAGAGTCTTCTGGGAGAAGGGCTTCAAAAGGTTCGGATGCAGTGGGAAAGCCTCATCTCCGACAAAGACAAAGTTCATGTTTTCTGTTGTGTCACTGTTGGGCGGCAAGGCAAGTTTATTATTTTTCAAGCGTTCCCCAAAATCTGTGTGCTCCAAAACTCCTCCATCGGATACTCTCCCGTTAATCCCAACAGACACACTTATGAAATCATAGTTAGCATTTACGAGGGCCATGAGAATTATGCTGAAATATCCCTTATAGTTATAATAAAAGGAGCCAGAGTGTGGTGGTTGGGTGATGCGTACATGTTTGCCATCCAAGGCCCCACCGCAATTCGGGAACTGCCATTGCTCCTCAAATCCCCTAGAAATCTCTTTCCAGTCATCCGGGGTCTGTGGGAAAGGCATGTAACTGCGGTGTAAAACTGAGACAATAGCTTTGCATGTCTCTGGGATGATGACGCTGAGTAGGGATCGGGATATAGCTGCGCTGTAATGCAAGTCTTGCATAGACCTGCCAGTCGCCAGGAAACGCAGCGTGACAGCCAGCCTCTCATCCACAGGGACAGCTGCTCTCATCTGTGTATTTTGCCGCCTGATATAAGGTTCTACAGCTGCAAGTAGGACATTAAATGAGTCCTCCGACATTCTCAGGTAGTTACGAAAATCATGCGGGTTGTTATCCTGCAGTTCCCTTATAAGGCCCATATGGGACAATTGATTCCTCTTCTGCAGCCACTGTTTGGTCCACATGCGGCGCTGACGCTTTACACGATTGTTTCGCGCTTGAACCTCCAGCTGGTTGTGAGCTTCTACCAATAACGCGGCCGCAACAATCACAGGTACATCCGAATGAGACATGGCAACCTGAGAAAGGAAAAAAGAAAAAAAAAAATTACTACATATAATTTTCAAAACTTACACAAGACATCCAATACTGTAATGCATTCTCCGTTGCGTCACCGATGCTGCACCATTTGACAAAAATGTTAACATAGGATGTAAGGTACTATATATATATATATATATAAATATATATATATATAGATATATATATATATATATATATATATATATATATATATATACACATACATACACACACATACATATATACATACACAGAGATATACATGGCTAATTGTAAGCAACGTTAACACAACAGCCATACCCCATAGATACCCTCCATTAAATGTACCATCCACTGAAACAAACAGGACGATGAGCGCTGCTGATTTATAACGGGAACGCCAAATAGTGACTTCTGGAGCCGACGTCACACCCGCGACGGTGTGCATAAATGGAGACGCTATAGCGTTGCGAATTGCGCGCCAGAACGGTAGAATCAAGGACCTCCTCTGGGCGTGGCTGGGTGGTGCCATACAGCGTCTCTCTTGCTAAAATGGCGGCGAGACAGCGATGTCCTCCTTTGGGGCAGACAGAGGTCCGCTTTTTTGTAAAAAAAATGGATGCCATGGACTATGAGGGCCGGGAGAGTCGCCCAGCACACCCAAATCTACATAAGAATGAGGTGTTGCGCCACATTGCCCAGAAGATGGAGCGGAGGTTCGGCATCCGGCGCAGTGCGCTGCAGCTACGCAAAAAGTGGGCCGACCTCCGGTACAAACAGCCACTTTATCTGGCAACGTTGCGGGCAGAGACCAGGCAAGGCAAGTAACAGTATAGTGTAATTGGGAGACACACAGTATCGGGAGGGGGGAATAGGGACACTCGCACTGCCGTGTGGCGCTTCCCACCTTCTATATATGTACCTCGATTTGGGGAGTTAAATTTAAATTTTATTCCTTTATGCCACTGGCCTAGGTTTGTTATTTGTGGGGGTGTCGGAAGCTCTGTACTTTGGTGTGTAAACATTGTGTTTCTTTATTTTTTGTGTATAGAGAGACAACGCCAGCAGAGGACTACAGCGGCCAGCAGCGTACGCCCACAGCCAGGGCCGTCACGTAAGTTACCCCTCATGTCTGGCAATTGCGATGGCGCCTACTTAATTTTTTATTTAAGTCGACAGCTCTGTACTTCTGGTGTCTAAACCTTGCGTGTCTTTTTTTGGGGTGTAGAGAGACGCCGCCGGCAGAGGACAGCACCCACTGCAGCCAGCAGTACAGCGGCTAGCAGCGGAAGCCCACAGCCAGTGTCGTCACGTAAGTTAACCACCCTTTTTTAGAATTTAATGACGACATACGGGCCATTAGTAGGGAGGTTAAATATTGTGTACATTACAGGTGCAGTAACCCCACCGCAGGCCACAACCCCGCCCTTTCAACACCCATCTTCCTCCCCCGGGTCGGCGTCATTCTCTCCAGCGACAAGCATTCGTAAGTGACAAAACCAGCGAGCGCTTCACCACAGTGAGTTCAATTGTTAACCAGATATGTATTTGCTTCCTTTCAGCAGCAGGAGCTGTGGCCCGAGCCAGGGGATGGGTGGTCAGCAGCTCTGCGGATGAGCAACAGGCGTCCCTTTTCCGTAAGTATTGAGAAAGTGGGAGGGGGTTATCGGTGGGATGTCACATTTGACAACGACTAAACGGACCCTAAAACATTGAACCTAAAAAAAGCCCTCTGGGGCAGTAGAAAATTGAGTGTGTAGTTACAAGTACCATTTTACAATAAACGAATTACTAACGATCATTACCAGCTATACGACCTGGTCGTGATCGTTGGTAAGTCACTGTGTGGTCGCTGGGTCGCTGTCACACAGAACGATTGCGTTAACAATATCGTTGCAACTTCACAGAAATCAAAGATATCGTTACAAAAATCGTTATTTTTGACGGTACGGTAAAATTGCTGGTTATGTAAACACATGCCACCGTTGCAGCTTTATCACTGTCCATTCTCCAACCTCTTCTATCACAGAACCGGACACCGTGAGAGAGCTGCTGGCCAAGCAAGACCGCCTGGAGCGGACAGCAGCGCTCATGCTGCAACAAGTACAGCAACATGGCCGCACGCTGCGACACCTCTTGAGGCGTGGGAGGTTCTGATTTTTTTTTTTTTTCTTTCATTGTTTGGGATATTGTTCTGTTACTTGTTATTTTTCAGTTAACAACATAAAAAAAGTTTGATTTGACACAATTATGTTTGGTTTATTGTGTCTATAGCCACCGGCAACACACCGTGCGCCAAGAAACGTCGCCACACACACTTTTTGGCCCACATAATATCTCCAGTAGTTAAAAATGAAAAGACTGCAGCTTGGTGTGTCTGTAGTATACAGATATGAGGTGGGCCAAAAATATTACATGCATCTCCATAATCACACAAATTGAGGGGACAATGGTTGTCACACGGTACATATCTATGCTCACCTGCCAGGTGTCAGAAATAGTGAATTCAGGAGCCTGTATATGTTTATCATGAATTCATTTTTCTGACACCGTACTTGATGAATATAGATAGCGTGACAGTGATTGTCTCTTGATCAAAAAAAAATAAGGTCAGTTTGTGAAAAAAAAAAATTTAGTTTACCAGTTGTGAGCTGTTTTTATTTACTTGCGGAGCAGGCCAGGGACAGCTAAGCCAAGGTAGACACAAAAGAGTTGGTTGGCCTTACCATATAGTTTGCGCAAAAAATGCTACACAGCGCCAAATAGTTTGCAAACTGCATCCGAAAGTGCCTCCATCTTGTGTGTCCGCTTACCAGATGCACAAGATAGCTGCCAGATATGTTTTATACATTACTATACCATATACTTTAGATAAGCATTGCGTCTAGCATTACTACACAGCCATTACTATACAAAAAAAAAAAATTGAACATACCGTTTATGAGCAATAAAAGAACCGATGAAGACGCCGGCAGTGGAGTACGGCGTTCCGAACAGAACGTTCACGGTAGAAGAGGATCGTAGCTGGAGAAGGATCGTTCCGGACAGGACGCTAGAAATGCAGGGAAAAACAGGCATACGCAGCTCTCGAACAATGTGAATCAATCGCTGTAGAGTCGCGGTTTATATTCTGAGACGCCGGGACGTCACATCCTGGGTGACACCTATCTGGGTGTCACCCACCTGGGTGACACCTATCTGACTACGCTGCCAATTCATCGGATCGTTAACCACTGCTGTTTGACGTGAAGCAAGCAACCAGCGACAACGATCCGTGAGTCGCTGTTACGTCACTGTATCGCTCCGGCATCGTTCGAACGTTGGTGTGTTTGACGTCTCTACAGCGATCTAAACAGCGACGCTCCAGCGATCGCCTTTTGGTCGTATCGTTGTCTATATCGCTGCAGCGTCGCTCAGTGTGAAGGTACCTTAACTCTGCTGCACTGCTTTTCCCCCAGCAAAGACTGCCAGAGATGAAAGCTGAAAGTTGTTATTCACATTTAGGTGGTTTACAGTGCACAATTATCGAGAAATGAGCATTCCTGGGAACAGTCATTCCGGTTACTCGTGCATTGTAAATGCACCCTAAGTAGCTCTCTCCAATTGTGATAACCCCATTCAGGAGAGTCTAGATGAAGATCTCAATCAAAGCTCAGTAATGTGCCTGACCTTTTAAAATTACACAATATTTCCTCTTGAGTACCCGATGTAAGTAGGATCTTAGTACCTGTTACAATTCAGCTTTATAGTATGGGGGCATTAATGGTTGGAGAAGTTTGGGAATGTTAAAGTGTAAAGGTTTTGCTGATTTTTCCATAATTAATGGTATAAATAGTTTTGCACAGGGAGTTTTTCCTTTTTAAAACATCAGAGACCAAGGCAGAAACCAACAGACCACATATTAAGTCAATTGAGTAGATTCCAATATAAATGAAAGCCACAATGCAGATTTGGACAAAGCCTTAGTAGACTCACTTTGGATGAATGTCCTATCCATACACTAAGACCCCTAAAATCTCATAGACACTATAGCAGTTTTTCACCCTTTTGCCTCTACTTCTGTTAGTATTATGAAAATATTACTTTTATATTAATTATTTTAGGATAAATAGCCTGGACCTGTGCTTGGACCATTACTTTCTGTGATCTCTAATTATTTTATTGAAGTACGCCTGAAGTCTTAAATTCCATATTTTCCTAACTGATCACCAGGTTGCTGCATAAGACTATTTGACTATTTTTTTCTGGCTGAAATATTATTCATTTCTTATCTTGCACCCAAGTGAGGAGTTGAAGTTATGCTTTGTATGACATCATGTATAATAGCCTGTATAATATGTGCTCTAAACATTTTATTATTAACCTTTAAAAAATTGAGAATGAACCTTGGTTGGTTTAGTAATGAGGTCTGCAGCACGCGGCTGTTTCCTGTGGAACAAGGCCTGCCTTTCTTATAGCAATATTTTAAAGTTTTGGCTTCCTTAAACTTCCACAACATTAAATCTTTATAGATCCTAATTTTACCTTGGCTCTGTAAAAGTGAGGTATATAGACCCTTCTTAGGGCTTTGACAGTCAAACAGGTGATCTTCTGTAACTGAGTTTTGGCCCAGCGTTTATGCTCCTGTACTTAGATGAAATGGATGATTTTCAGTGTCTGGCATACAAATATCCTAACTTTTGGTAGAGCCAAACAGAAATGTGTCTCCTCTATACAATGTGAAGGATAATTTCAGAACTTCTAATAGTATAACATACATGAAGAATGGTGGTATGTTTATATGCTGCAGATTAGATGCCAGACATTCATGCAAACTAAAATGCCGGACTGGCACTACCCATTAGTATAAAAAGTACAGAATTTGTTGTATGAGTTTCAGGTTACACCTTATTCAGATAGATTAGTTGTACTAGATATGCTAATTTTACGTAAATGTAATACAGACCTAATTTTGCTGATTCTTATGATGCAGTTAGTTTGAGCCATTTTATTTATTATGCTTTGTTTATATACCGCTATCTTATTCCACAGCGCCTTAGATACATTATCACTGTCTCCATTGGGGCTCGCAATCTAGATTCCCTATCAGTATGTCTTTGGAATGTGGGAGGAAACCGGAGTACCCGGAGGAAACCCACATAAACACAGGGAGAACATACAAACTCCTTGCAGATGTAGTCCATGGTGGGATTTGAACCCAGAATCCCAGAGCTGTAAGGTAACAGTGCTACCCACTGAGCCACCATGCTGCCATGATGCATTAGACATAATGTTATTGTCCATAACTGGTGCTATAATTTGCTCATATTATAATTGTGACATTCGCCTTCATGAATCCTGGGATGCATCCAGTATTGGATGAATAAGTCTGATCTTATTTAGATATGCTCCATCTTTTGATAAATGAGGCTGAAATCTTTTTTTTCACAAAAATCTAAACTAATTGTTCATTCCAATAATAACATAAGCTTTTTCAAAAGTAGTGAAACAAAAAAGTTCCCTGTAAAAACGTCTAGCTATGGATATTCAGAATAAAATATATTGACTGTAACCGTCATTAACATTTGGCACCTTTTCCTTAAAATTTCCATTTTGCGCCGACAACTTTTTAGTGGCACATTATTTGACATGATTAATATACTGCTTCGCTCTACTTACTTAAGCATTCTAGGATGAAGCCTCCTTTGTAACCTCGTGACATTGACAGAACAATTTGCATGCTCCTTTGCTCCTTCTTTTATGCATTTCTAATTAATGCAAGATATATTGAGAATAAAATTGCATGATAATTGTGAATGTTAGTTTGCTGGAGGAACATCGTTGTTAATCAAGCATTAATGTAAGTGTTGCGCATGTAGCTCTCATCCCCGTGTGCTGTGAAATTCTGTTTGTTTATTCATCGCACAAAAATAACAAGTTTGTTTTTCAAGTAACCTTCAGAAGAGAAAAGACGACGCACATTTTGTATGAAAAAGACGATAGCAGTAATGAATGGAATAAGCCTTCCATCAAGGGGTGGCAGAGACAACAAACAACCTAATGTCTGAAACATTTGCAAAGTATAAAACAAAAAGAAGTAAATGTTATTAATGTAATGTATGTGATCTACTGTAGTTTGTACCACAAATCTTGTTGCTGCTTCAAAATCCATTTTTACATAATTCATACTGAAAATCTGCAAAAAAAATCTACCACGGTTGATGGCAGCCTTGTAAATAATATTAATATTTCTTACCTTGCTTTCAGAGGTAGAGCATTTGGAGCTGTAATTGTTCCCATAAATGAAAAATAAAGACAGAGAGGTGCTCGCTGCAATAAGTAGGTGCTCTGAAGTAAAAATAAGTCAATAAAATTAGTAAACTCCGGCACTCAAAATGTCAATATCTCAAATTTATTGATGCAAAAAGATTATTAATTTCAATGATAGACCCAAAGGAATGCAGACACGTGTAAATCAATGTTTCGGCACATGCCACCTTTCTCATGATATGTCTGTTTCTGGCTAGGTGAACGTCTCCATGTGGCGATATATGGAATCCACGTGGCAGCATAAAGCAATTTTGTTTTACCAAGTTTACACATTTTTTTAGCCACTAAATTAGTAAAAAGAAACTATAAAATATTATATTACAGGACTCATGTTGCTTTGGAGAATTACGTTAGGTGATTTTTACTGTACATTTTTACTTAACTCTGAAAAATAACCCCAAAACAATGGCAAAATTGCATTTTCTATTCAATTTTTCCTGTCCTTAAATTTTTGTCATTTTTCATTGCTATATATCATAGAATGAATGATATCATTCAAAACTACAACTTGTCTCACAAAAAATAAATCCTCACATGCCTATGTCTGGAGAAAAATTAAAAGCTATTTCTATTTGAAAAAAAGAGGAAAAACTGGAATCGCAAAAATGAAAATTGGCTCTGTCCTTAAGCGTTTAGCCCCTTAGTGACCGATCCAGTTTTGACCATAATGACCAAGCCAATTTTTACAATACTGACCTCTCCCTTTATGACCTCTGGAACGCCTTCAACTGATTCCACTGATTGTGAGTCTGTTTTATCTTGACACATTGTACTTCGTGTTAGTGGTAAAATTTCTTCTATATGAGTTTGCGCCCTTTAATCAGAGCCATGTCACATAAAATAGTTAATAAATAACATTTCCCACATGTGTACTTTACATCAGCACAATTTTGGAAACATAATTTTTTTTGTTAGGACGTTATAAGGGTTAAAAGTTGACAATTTCTCATTTTTCCAACAAAATTTACAAATCCATTTTTTTAGGCACCACCTCAAATTTGAAGTGAGTTTGAGGGGCCTGTATGACAGAAAATACCTGAAAGTTACACTATTCTAAAAACTGCACCCCTTAAGGTGCTCAAAATCACATTCAAGAAGTTTTGTTAACCCTTCAGGTGGTTCGCGAGAACTAAAGCAATGTGGAAGTAAAAAATGAACATTTTACTTTTTCCACAAAAAAATTAATTTAGACCGAAACTTTTTTATTTTTACAAGACTATCAGGAGAAAATGGACCACAACATTTGTTGTGCAATTTCTCCTGAGTAGGCCAAAACACCCTATGTGGGGGAAAGCCACTGTTTGGATGCATGACAGGGCCCAGAAGGGAGGGAGCACCGTTTGACTTTTTTAAAAATTGGCTGGAATCAATAGCGGGCACCAAAGCGTTTGGAGACCCCCTGATATAGCTAAGCAGAGGAAACCCTCCAATTCTAACTCCAGCCCTAACACAACCCTAATCCCAACCCTAACCTGAACACACCCCTGAACCTAATCCCAACCTTAACCCTAATCCCAAGCCAAACCACATCCATAATTCTAATCACAACCCCAACACCACCCTAAACCCAACACCACAACTGTAACCCCAACACAACCCTAACCCCAACACAACCCTAACCCTAGCCCCAACCCTAACTGCAAAGAATGGAAAAATTGTTTATTTTATTATTTTTACCTAACTAAGGGAAGGATGAGGGGGGGTTTGAGATACTATCAGAGTGGTCAATATTAATCAATAGAAAAATCTATTGTTGCTGGGTACAGGCCAGCAGATTTTGGCCGGTACTCTGCACATGCACCCGCCATTTTCTTACAGGAAGAAGATGCGGAGGGTCAGGGACATAGCAGGAGGGTCCAGGGATGGCGGAGGTACCGGAGGAGCTTGGGGGACCCCATTTGTCTCTCCTCTGATATGCTAGATCATATCAGAGGAGAGAGCAATGAATGGGAGATTGGACTTTTTTGCGATCACTGTTATTCTGTGAATAATGGCGATCACAAGACTGGGGACTGTAAAAAAAAAGACTCAAATCATGTTCTCTAAGGTCTCAGTTACCCCTGGTACTCGAGACCCCGGAGATTTTCTGATGCTTGGGGGCGCTATACTCTTATTTCTCAGCGCCATTAAAAATCGGTGCTGAAGAATAAGGCCCCTTGACTGCAGCCTTTAAAATGCATATTGGCGTCGTTAAGGGGCTAAAAACATTAGCTGCTTTAAACTAATATTGTGAAGTTAACTGTTATGGACTAAAATGCACAGTATATCTTTGAAAAATAACATTTGTTTAAATTTTTATTTCATAAATTGATAGTACACATAAAAAGATGAAACTTTGTATTTTATGTTAGAGAAATCGGTTTCTTTTTCCACCAAAGTAAATAAGGCAGCACACTGCAGCGCTAGAGCATGCAAACTTGAAATACGAAATTTGAACTGCATTACTGCACTAGAAATATGAAAAATGAGAGCTTTTAGCGCATAAAAATGGCCAATTTTATGTGTACCTGGTAGCCCCTTTACGGCATCTCTCTTATACCAGGTCGTAAACTTGCCTTACCTCGCTGAGAATAAACGTCTCCATCTGAATGGGTACATGTGAAACCTCTTCCTAGACTAAAATTCTCTCTCTCTGTGGAGGGGTATTGGACCTGCTGTAATAAAACACCTGTGGCTAGGAGGCGGAGTGCATGATCAGAAGGCTAAAGAATACATTTCAAAAACCAGACCGGCACATCCAAACATAGACTAAGTGTGAACAGCACCTGTTCACACTTAGTCTATGTTTGGATGTGCCGTCAGGTTTTTGAAATCTTTCTCCACCAAGACAGATCTTTCATTTTCAAAATTCTCAATTGTTGGGTAAAATCTGTGTTTAGTGAAGACAAATTGTTACATTATAGAGATAGGAGATGGCAGTTGGTGCTGTTAACCCTGCTGTTTTGTTTGCATTTACTATACACTTGCAGTGTTCCGGGTCACTATGACCCGGCTTATTAAACCTTGATTTTAGACACTCTAACTCCTTTTTTTTTTTTATACTTTTTGCTTACTAGACTGTTTGTGAACATGTTTGGTAGTAAAAAAAAAAGAAAAATGAACTAGAAATCTTTTTTTTTTGTTTTTATTCTGAAAAAACAGATCCATCCAATGAGCAAAACGAAAATAGAAAACTACACATATTTTGTAAAAAAAAACAAAACAAAAAAAACAATCAAATCAAACATTTTGTGATAAAAAAATAAAGATAATAAACATTACAATGTGAATATATTTACATGTTGATATAAATTTACGGATTCTTGCATGAAAAACAATACACATGATTTTTGCCTAGAAATGTTTTACAGCCAGAACATGTTATACTCGTCTTGTTGTCACAAGTAGAAGGGCAATAGCTGAATCTTTTTATTTTGATGCCGGAAGAGGCCATGGGGGTAGAAGCACACAGCTGCTCTCCAAAGAAACTGAAAGGTAACATGTCTGGGCTAGCATATGTGTACTGATAAGAGCAGAGAAGATAAGAACCCTTCTGAAAACAAGCAGATAAGCCAGGAAGACAGACTTACTTAGCAAAAAAAAAATTATTTGCAAGACTTTACAGCTCAGCTTTACAAAAAAAACTCTTAGACAGCGCGTTCTGAGCAGTCCGTTCTGCGCATAATATACACGTGTAGTGCACACCTAGTGATCTCTCCGGATGCACTCTACATTTTAGAATAGACTGCGCACCAAAAATAATCAATATAAAGCCATTTTTATGGTGCGCAGATCTCAATGCATACCCCCGGTAGAGCGCGTGTAGGACCCCATTGAAATAATTTAGGAAATAAATCAATTGATATACAATAGTAGATGCAATAAATAGACCCAACTGAGGTTATAACTCCTTTATTTCACTGACAATATGGCCTCACAGCTGTAAAAAACGATGTCGGGTCACTATGACCCGAACACAACAAGTGTAACTTTTTGCGTGTAGCAAAAAGTAAACGAAAAAAAAAAAAAAAACTCATAGGTAGGTCCCCCCAAATGAGGAAAAGTCAAGTAGTCTCTAGTTTTATAGACTTACAGAAAAAAATCTACAGGGCCACAAAAAGTCTGTTCGGGTCACTATGACCCGAACAGAACAGCAGGGTTAAGATTTTATGTAAATGGAAGGGTAGGAGAAGCTCTGCCTCCAGCTCCTCCCTCCTCCTGTCCCTTCCCTGCCGTCTCCTATCTCAGTAATGCAACAATCTGTCTTCACTGAATACAATTTTACCTGTGAATTGAGAATTTTGAAAATGATCAATAATCCCTGGTTGAGAAAGAAGTGATTTCTTTGATAAGATGTATTACAGAGGTTTTTATTTGTATTAAAAAATAGATACTCTTTTAATTTGCTGAAAATTATGGCTAGATGATTAAAAAATATTTAGAATTGAGAGTCCTCAGTGGTTGATTCCTTTTAATGGATAACTGAAAAGATGGTAACAAATTGCAAGCTTTCGAGACTACTCAAGTCTCTTCATCAGGCATAGTCTGCGCCTGATGAAGAGACCTGTGTAGTCTCGAAAGATTCCAGAGTCCCGCCTGATGAAGAGACCTGAGTAGTCTTGAAAGCTTGCAATTTGTTACCATCTTTTCAGTTAGCCATTAAAAGGTATCAATCACTGAGGACTCTCAATTCTAAATATTTTTCTATCTACTGGCTAACACGGTACAAAGATATATATCTCTTTCCTGGCTAGATGATTGTAGCTCATGACATTTTTCTAAAGTTTTTTCTATTATTCTATGAGAAAATGGACCATCACCGTGTAGTTCTAATTTCCCTGTTATGAATCTGGAAGACCCACATGGCAAGTAGCTATATTGAAGTATTTTGGATAGATTTTAAAGGGGTATTCCCATCTCCAAAATCCTATCCCAATATGCATTAAGTGTAATAATAATAATATTAGCAAAAACCTCCAATTAGACATGTAGTATAGTTTTTCTGATTCATTGTGTCTCCCTCCCTATTCAGTGGCTTTGGTATTCATGGTTATGACCACGCATATAGTGAGTTAGTTATCTAGTTGTTAGTGGTTATAACGATGGATGCCTAAGCTACTGCAGTGCCCTGCACATGGGGTAAGCAACATAGTAAATCATAATAATTCTACTACATTTGTAACTGGAGATAGTTGCTAATATAGTTATTACACCTAAAATATATTGGGATAGGATCTTGGACATGGGATTACCCCTTTTAACTATGCAACCGACAAAGTGAATATCTTACTTAAAAATTATTTATTTTATGTGGCAATTTTGCCACCATATATCTAGGTTTATAAGGAAGAATTAAAGAAATCCTGTTGTGTTAAATGATGCATAGGATGAATATACACTGCTAAAAAAAAAGAGAACACTTAAACAACAGAATATAACTCCAAGTAAATCAAACTTCTGTGAAATCAAACTGTCCACTTTGGAAGTAACACTGTTTGACAATCACTTTCACATGCTGTTGTGCAAATGGAATAGACAACAGATGGAAATTATTGGCAATTATCAAGACACACTCAATAAAGGAGCGGTTCTGCAGGTGGGGACCACAGACCACATCCCAGTGGCAATGCTTTATGGCTGATGTTTTGGTCACTTTTGAGTGTTGGTTGTGCTTTCACACTCGTGGTAGCATGAGACAGACTCTACAACCCACACAAGTGGCTCAGGTAGTGCAGCTCATCCAGGATGGCATATCAATGCAAGCTGTGGCAAGAAGGTTTGCTGTGTCCAGAGGCTAGAGGTGCTACTAGGAGACAGGCCAGTACACCAGATGTGCAGGGGGCCGTAGGAGGGCAACAATCCAGCAGCAGGACCGCTACCTCAGCCTTTGTGCAAGGAGGAACAGGATGAGCACTGCCAGAGCCCTGAAAAATGACCTCCAGCAGGCCACAAATGTGCATGTGTCTGCACAAACGGTTAGAAACTGACTCCATGATGATGGTCTGAGTGCCTGATGTCCACAGATGGGGGTTGTGCTCGCAGCCCAACACCGTGCAGGTCGCTTGGCATTTGCCAAAGAACACCAGGATTGGCAAATTCGCCTCTGGTGCCCTGTGCTTGTCACAGATGAAAGCAGGTTCACACTGAGCACATCTGACAGACGTGACAGAGTCTGAAGATGTCATGGAGAGCAATTTGCTGCCTGCAACATCCTTCATCATGACCGCTTTGGCAGTAGGTCAGTAATAGTGTGGGTTGGCATTTCTTTGGAGGGCTGCACAGCCCTCCATGTGCCCGCCAGAGGTAGCCTGACTGCCATTAGGTAATGAGATGAGATCCTCAGACCCCTTGTGAGATCATACCCTGGTGCAGTTGGCCCTGGGTTCCTCCTAATGCAGGACAATGCCAGACCTCATGTGGCTGGAGTGTGTCAGCAGTTCCTGCAAGATGAAGGCATTGAAGCTATGGAGTGGCCCGCCCTTTCCCCAGACCTGAATCCGATTGAACACATCTTGGACATCATGTCTCGCACCATCCATCAACGTCACATTGCACCACAGACTGTCCAGGAGTTGGCAGATGCTTTAGTTCAGGTCTGGGAGGAGATCCCTCAGATAACCATCCGCTGCCTCATCAGGAGCATGCCCAGGCATTGTTGGGAGGTCATACAGGCATGTAGATGCCATACACACTACTAAGCATCCTTTCCTTGTCTTAAGGCATTTCCACTGAAGTTGAATCAGCCTGTAACTTCATTTTCCACTTTGATTTTGAGCATCATTCCAACTCCAGACCTCCGTGGGATATTAGTTGTGATTTATCTTGATAATTTTTAGGTTTTATTGTTCAAAACACATTCCACTATGTAATGAATAAAGATTTACAACTGGAATGTTTCATTCAGTGATATCTAGGATGTGGGATTTTAGTGTTTCCTTTATTTTTTTGTATTTGTATTTGCAGTGTATTTAATTGTGAAGAGACATATAATCTGCTTATAAGGAGTATATCTGAATCTGTTTAAATGGAGAATGTGGGCTGATAGAAAATATTATATTTAGTTGTAATTTTTTATATGTTGTTTTCAGTTCCTTTGAAATCTTTAGTGAGTATGCTGATTTCTTTGTATAATTGACTGCATATAAACAAATATCACTGGATTGTACCTAATGCAGAGAAGCTTATCGGAGGCAATGCAAGTGAATTTTCATTTCATTTTCATTTTTTGTGGATTTTGTAACATCAGAATGCAATAAAGTAACTTTCCATGATGTCCTTTGTGTCAAACATGCTGTAAACCCCAGTAAAGCACAAGGCTCTCCTGAGGATCATGTAGTAATTTTGACTTCAAGTCTGACATTTACTGTCTATATGTGCACTACATATAAATAAAGGCATTCTTACACTACGGCAGACTCAATCTTAGATATGCTGTTCTCTTATTCGTATCTTCTTACGCTTAAGAAACAAAGAGACTGTCAGACACAAATAAGAGCATCATTTGCAACTTAAACAGACTCCGTACTACTTTGCATACATATTGCAAACATTAGCTTTCTACTTCAAAACTTTAGGCAGAAGATAAAAGGGCCCCCATGTTTAGGAACAAAGGCGCATAAAGATAAAGGCGCATAGAGTCCAAGACCAGAGTAAGGGATTTGGCCCATGAAAAGCAGGATGAGTGAGTAGTCTCTATGCTCTATGTAACCTTTTAATTCCCCCAATTCCCAATGCGTGTTAAAGAATATCTGTCACTAAATTTCACAACACATACTGCATAAACTACTAAAATAGATCTCACAGACCTAATGAGGCTGGTGTACTTACTTTGCAGAATCCATGTCATAATGACTATATATAATGCTTTTGAGCCTTTTTCACACCTACTATTAATTATGGACATTTTTATAGTCCGGCTACAGCTAAACCCTAATTTTATTATCAGAACTTTTCAAATAACCTAAAACATTGATTTCCTCACATCAATGTTCAAAGTAAGAATACCATCCCCATTATATGTATGAACTATGCACACAACCTTGTAGGAGAGGAAGCCTTTATAAAAATGGTACCTTTAGTGTTCTAATTGCTGCATCAGTTCTGTCGGATCAGAATTTAATAAAATATGCTAATTAGGTATCTGGTGCACCCTGGGTGTGGCCTCACTGGTTGTGTATGTCCTTGGTTTCCTCATAGCTAAATAACATCAAACACACTGTATATGTACGCTATGCATCAACACACTATGATTGATGAATGTGTCCAATGAGACCTCATATGAACTGGGGAAAAGATTGGATTCAGGCTTAGCTCTTAGAGGTTGTCAATACTAGGATAGTCCCTTTTCCATCTCAATGTTGGCCAATGCTAAAATAAAAAAGCTTATACTCACCTCCTGTGTCGGCGCCCTTCCATCTGTGTCTCCTAGAGCCCACATTAGATTATTAGGATATGTGAGCCCTGCACCCAATCAGCGCTGGCATCACTGTCCACGTCTTCAGAAGTTTAAGGCACCAGTGATGCCAGTGCTGATTGGGCGCAGGGCTCGCATGTCATAATAGCCTCACATGGGCTCTGGGAGAGTGAATGCCAACACCACCGGAACGGTCCCTGCACGGGAGGTGAGAATAAGCTTTTTTTATTTCAATGAGGCCAAACATGGGGAATGAGAAGGGGTTGACCAAGTATGGACAACTCCTGTAATTAAAACCTTTCTGGGACAAATGGGTGGATATATGTATACAGCCCATGAGGGAGTCACACCTCACAATGCAAAACGCACAAAAAAGCACACAAAGAATGGTGATTGACAGTACTGACTTGCCTGAGCTTGGTCTCCACACGAGCCAGCACTGTCAATCACTAGTGAGGTAGGCCAGGACATGCAAAGACAATGGGCGGAATGAAGCAATGAGCCTATTGGTCACACTCGGGGTGCGCAGAAAACGCTCTTATTTTTAAGCTTAATTAACGTTCAGGTTCTTTAGAACAGAGGCAGAGATTAGAGCACTGAAAGTGAGATTATTTTTATAGGGACTATGTTCCTTACAAGGTTAAGTGCTTCATTTATTCTAGTGTCTCCCACATTCAGTCCTCACTGCCCCAAAGAGATCGTGTTTGTAGAATTTTCTTAATATTGAAGGGGTAAGAGAGCATGTTGAAAGTTTTGATGCCTTGATAATTATTGCATCACTTGTGCAATACTAATGTAATTCTGAAAGCATGATCTGTTGGTGGGTCTTGAGCATTGGATTTAGGAAACACTGGCTTATTCTGTCAGACTTCCTGTAATAATGTGTACAGTGTATAATGTGAAATCGGGGAAAATATCCTTTTAAAATGAAACCTTTAAACTCCTGTAGGCTAAAAGGGATGGCATGTATTTACCTTGCATGGTTGTTCCAACTGGATAGATGTCCTGTTTGGGCATATGGATTTCATATAAGGACTTCTATCATTATCACCCAAAGCAGAAAGCTTCCACTCTGGAGGTCTTGATGCCGCAATGTGTTACATGGTTCCCCATTCATTTAAGCGCATGTCTAGTAATATGGCATTTCTGGGTGCGGCCCTCTATGAAATATACTAAGGACAGGTTCAGGACATTTCATTCAAGCGTGTACATCACTGTTCTGGATAATATTTTGATATAACGTTCCTGTCCTTATATTTTCTTTGTTTTCTGACTCTTTTCAGACTTCACAGTGTTTATAAGGCAGCAGAAGAATATTAAAAAAAAAATAAGTCTATGATAACCGTTTCAATATTACTGTATTTTACATAAAAGGGAAGAACATTGAAAATTAAAGTGTTTTTAACTAAGGAAGTGCACGGTGTCCCAAGGGCAATCTTCGCTGATAATACTGAAATTGACAAACATAGTTTACATTTAACATGGCTCCACATAGCTGCAGGGTGCAATTACTTAAAACAACAAAACAGAGGTGATGATTTGGTTTATTATTTCTATTGAAATATCCTGTTGTCTCTGACATTTATTTTTGTTTCTACAAACATGTTTGTTTCTACTTTGCTCTTATTAGCTGTACTGTTTTTATGCTTTATAAATGGAAAATACAATGGAGAGAGCAATAAACGTACAGTAAATCACAGATTAACAATGTAGCAGTTATATAAGTGCTGTGTATATTATTGCAAATCACATTGTTTTGCTATACTTATATACTTAAAAGGGCAATTCGGGACATTTGTGTTTTTTCTCCCTATGAGGTGTAGAGTTTCACTCTCTCTGACAGGCATTAGGTCTTAGGTAGCGGTCACACAGGCAATGCTGTTTTGGTTCAAACAAGTGCAGTTTTTATTGCTTTCCACTCAGTTGCACAGCACCAAACAACAAACTCTTAAGCATAAATCCCTAGCCTTGGCCATCCGAAACACCCTGTCTGCGAATTGAGATATTGATTTGGCTTTTATCCTAAGTCATATTGCATGACTCATTAAAGGGTTGATTGTGACTTGTAGGATCACTACTTCCAACAGGTGGCGCCATAGAGTTTAAGTCCTCTTTTTCTCAGAAGAGGCAATTTGCATATTATAGCCATAGCCAGGCGCTTACTAAACATAACAGACCCTGGCTACTTATACACGGCAGAGCTAGCCCCAGCTTGGTCAAACAAAACAGCTACTGTCCATAGCAACTTGCGGTTCTTTGCACATGGCCTGTGCAGACTTCTCGGAGAGGGATTCTGTTGCGTGCCTCTCTCTTAAGCTTCAAGACACATACAGTCACTGGATGGACAAATGTCTTTTTTCGGCCTTACTAACTATGTTACATTCACCTATTCAACATCCAGCAGCCAGACACTCCCTCAGGAGACTGCCACTTTATAAAGCTACTTCCTGGTTCTTAACAAAACCCTACAGGTGCATCTATTCAGGACCCTGCAAAGTTGGGATTTAACACGGTTTGTCCCTTCTATGCTACAGGGTCTAACTTGGAAAGAAGAAATATAAGCCAGCTCACCCGTGATGCATAAACCAAACTTCAGGAGCACGGACCCGCTGTGTCCAGGCGTATAAAGTCCAAAACAAGAAGAGAATGTCCAGCTTCACTGAATCCATAAAAAAGAGTTTTCTTTATTCACAAACTTTAAGCATAGAGGATACAGACTTCAGCACGAACCATATGGGTAAGAATCTCAACGCGTTTCTGGAGACTAAGCTCCCTTAATTATGACATTAAAGTTTGTGAATAAAGAAAACTCTTTTTTATGGATTCAGTGAAGCTGGACATTCTCTTCTTGTTACAGGGTCTAACACCTTTCCGGCAGGTAGTCACTAACTACCTTTCTGTTCTTCCTGGCATCAATGTCTTCCAGCTCAGAGCAGTGATGGACTGATGCTGGTGGCAACTGTTCTGCTTCCTGTGACTTCACGTTAACATAGCAGTTCCTTCTCTTCCTCTTTGCTCTGCCACCATCATGATTATTGACATCTGGCTCCCAGCTGCCTAACTGCTGGGAGTCTGCTGTCAATCAGCATGACGTTAGGCCTTTCCCTGGGAAGGAACAACCGCGGGAAGGGCAGCATCCAATAAAGGAAAACATCCAATAAAGGAAAACCACCTATGCCAAGCATGGTATCCATCCACAGACAGCTGTTTCGGGGGTTTTGCCCCTCATCAGTGTGGAGTAAGAAACTGGCTATTAGGAGCAGTGCCTAGTAAAAGGCTGTGAAGGTACAGATGAATGACCTCGGGGAGATCTAAACATCCAACACCGCGGAGACACCATAACGTGTTTCTCAACGCAGTGATCCAGAACACTGCCCCCATCCCTTATGGGAAATATGCAAATGCATGTAAAGTAAGCTGCGGAGACACCATCACGTGTTTCTCAATGCAAGCAATGAATAGCTAGGCCTTTCCCCGGGAAGGAACAACCAAAGGAAGGGCAGCATCCAATAAAGGAAAACATCCAATAAAGGGAAACCACCTATGCCAAGCATGGTATCCATCCACAGACAGCTGTTTTGGGGTTTTTGCCCCTCATCAGTGTGGAGTAGGAAACTGGCTATTAGGAGCAGTGCCTAGTAAAAGGCTGTGAAGGTACAGATGAATGACCTCGGGGAGACCAAAACATCCAACACCGCGGAGACACCATCACGTGTTTCTCAACGCAGTGATCCAGAACACTGCCCCCATCCCTTATGGGAAATATGCAAATGCATGTAAAGTAAGCTGCGGAGACACCATCACGTGTTTCTCAATGCAAGCAATGAATAGCCAGGCCTTTCCCCGGGAAGAAACAACCACGGGAAGGGCAGCATCCAATAAAGGAAAACATCCAATAAAGGAAAACCACCTATGCCACCTTTTCCTACTCCACACTGATGAGGGGCAAAAACCCCGAAACAGCTGTCTGTGGATGGATACCATGCTTGGCATAGGTGGTTTTCCTAGGGAGGTAATCATCAACTATCAACCAGTAAGGTCTTAAACACATAGGAAAAAACAAGCAAAGAATCCTAGATAACCCCTTAAATATGCAGACTTTATTGGGTACAGCCGGGACCAGCTGATTGGAAAGCATCACCAAACCAGGGATTCAAGCTTGAGGAGGCTAATTTGCATATTCCAGGTGCCTTCTGGGATAGGCGAAGAGTCTCCCTAAGCTAGAAGATCGTTGGGTACAGCCGGGACCAGCTGATTGGAAAGCATCACCAAAATTTTTGCCTGTAGGACATTATTGCAAGAGAGCTTGGCTGAGTAGATTACACAAGAAGGAAAACACACAGCAAGTCAGCAGGATCTAGGAGCAACATGGCAGATGTGACAACCTACATGGTGAGCTGCAGCATGTGCTACATGTTCACAGATCGACCAGAAGAAGAATCAAATTTCACCTGTCAGAAGTGTAGACTAGTGGCCCTTTTAGAAGAAAAGGTGCGGGGTCTGGAAGAAAGAATAGCAACTTTGAAACTCATCAAAGAGAATGAAGACTTTCTAGACAGAACAGAAGCATCTCTACTGGTCACAGAAGGTGAAAAAAGTGTCAGAGAACCTCCAAAAGCAGATGAGTGGAAGCATGTGACCAAAAGAAGCAAGAAGACCATGGAGAAATCACCAACCACACAACTGAAGAACCGATATCAAATCTTTGTAGAGGATGAAGATGGCACACCTAAGGATGAAGCAATACCAGCAAGCAAAAAAGAAAAGGGCACACAGCAACAAGTGACAGCAAAAAGTACAGCCAAGAAGCAACGAAGAGTGGTGGTGGTGGGAGACTCACTACTGAGAGGCACAGAAGCAGCCATCTGCAGACCGGACATAACTGCAAGAGAAGTATGCTGCCTTCCAGGTGCGATGATCAAGGATGTGACCGATAGGATACCAAAGCTCTTTAGCTCCAAGGACGTCCACCCATTTCTTCTGATACATGTTGGCACCAATGACACGGCAAGGAAGGACCTACCGACAATCTGCAAAGACTTTGAAGAGTTGGGGAAGAAAGTAAAGGAACTGGATGCACAGGTAGTTTTTTCTTCTATCCTTCCAGTAGACGGGCATGGCACCAGGAGATGGAACAGGATCCTTGATGCAAACAACTGGCTAAGACGATGGTGCAGACAACAAGGATTCGGATTCCTGGACCACGGTATGAATTACTTGTACGATGGACTCCTCGCCAGAGACGGACTACACCTCAACAAACCTGGGAAACACACATTCGCCAGAAGACTTGCTACACTCATCAGGAGGGCGTTAAACTAGAAGAAGAGGGGACGGGAAGAAAAACATTAGACTTGAACAAAGAAGATCCAGGAAAACATACTCAGAAGGGAGGCAAGAACATTTCTAAAACAATCCTCAGTGAGGAGATTGGAACAAAACAAAATCCTCTAAACTGCATGCTCGCAAACGCCAGAAGCCTGACAAACAAGATGGAAGAACTAGAAGCAGAAATATCTACAGGTAACTTTGACATAGTGGGAATAACCGAGACATGGTTAGATGAAAGCTATGACTGGGCAGTTAACTTACAAGGTTACAGTCTGTTTAGAAAGGATCGTAAAAATCGGAGAGGAGGAGGGGTTTGTCTCTATGTAAAGTCTTGTCTAAAGTCCACTTTAAGGGAGGATATTAGCGAAGGAAATGAGGATGTCGAGTCCATATGGGTCGAAATTCATGGAGGGAAAAATGGTAACAAAATTCTCATTGGGGTCTGTTACAAACCCCCAAATATAACAGAAACCATGGAAAGTCTACTTCTAAAGCAGATAGATGAAGCTGCAACCCATAATGAGGTCCTGGTTATGGGGGACTTTAACTACCCGGATATTAACTGGGAAACAGAAACCTGTGAAACCCATAAAGGCAACAGGTTTCTGCTAATAACCAAGAAAAATTATCTTTCACAATTGGTGCAGAATCCAACCAGAGGAGCAGCACTTTTAGACCTAATACTATCTAATAGACCTGACAGAATAACAAATCTGCAGGTGGTCGGGCATCTAGGAAATAGCGACCACAATATTGTACAGTTTCACCTGTCTTTCACTAGGGGGACTTGTCAGGGAGTCACAAAAACATTGAACTTTAGGAAGGCAAAGTTTGACCAGCTTAGAGATGCCCTTAATCTGGTAGACTGGGACAATATCCTCAGAAATAAGAATACAGATAATAAATGGGAAATGTTTAAGAACATCCTAAATAGGCAGTGTAAGCGGTTTATACCTTGTGGGAATAAAAGGACTAGAAATAGGAAAAACCCAATGTGGCTAAACAAAGAAGTAAGACAGGCAATTAACAGTAAAAAGAAAGCATTTGCACTACTAAAGCAGGATGGCACCATTGAAGCTCTAAAAAACTATAGGGAGAAAAATACTTTATCTAAAAAACTAATTAAAGCTGCCAAAAAGGAAACAGAGAAGCACATTGCTAAGGAGAGTAAAACTAATCCCAAACTGTTCTTCAACTATATCAATAGTAAAACAATAAAAACTGAAAATGTAGGCCCCTTAAAAAATAGTGAGGAAAGAATGGTTGTAGATGACGAGGAAAAAGCTAACATATTAAACACCTTCTTCTCCACGGTATTCACGGTGGAAAATGAAATGCTAGGTGAAATCCCAAGAAACAATGAAAACCCTATATTAAGGGTCACCAATCTAACCCAAGAAGAGGTGCGAAACCGGCTAAATAAGATCAAAATAGATAAATCTCCGGGTCCGGATGGCATACACCCACGAGTACTAAGAGAACTAAGTAATGTAATAGATAAACCATTATTTCTTATTTTTAGGGACTCTATAGCGACAGGGTCTGTTCCGCAGGATTGGCGCATAGCAAATGTGGTGCCAATATTCAAAAAGGGCTCTAAAAGTGAACCTGGAAATTATAGGCCAGTAAGTCTAACCTCTATTGTTGGTAAAATATTTGAAGGGTTTCTGAGGGATGTTATTCTGGATTATCTCAATGAGAATAACTGTTTAACTCCATATCAGCATGGGTTTATGAGAAATCGCTCCTGTCAAACCAATCTAATCAGTTTTTATGAAGAGGTAAGCTATAGGCTGGACCACGGTGAGTCATTGGACGTGGTATATCTCGATTTTTCCAAAGCGTTTGATACCGTGCCGCACAAGAGGTTGGTACACAAAATGAGAATGCTTGGTCTGGGGGAAAATGTGTGTAAATGGGTTAGTAACTGGCTTAGTGATAGAAAGCAGAGGGTGGTTATAAATGGTATAGTCTCTAACTGGGTCGCTGTGACCAGTGGGGTACCGCAGGGGTCAGTATTGGGACCTGTTCTCTTCAACATATTTATTAATAATCTGGTAGAAGGTTTACACAGTAAAATATCGATATTTGCAGATGATACAAAACTATGTAAAGCAGTTAATACAAGAGAAGATAGTATTCTGCTACAGATGGATCTGGATAAGTTGGAAACTTGGGCTGAAAGGTGGCAGATGAGGTTTAACAATGATAAATGTAAGGTTATACACATGGGAAGAAGGAATCAATGTCACCATTACACACTGAATGGGAAACCACTGGGTAAATCTGACAGGGAGAAGGACTTGGGGATCCTAGTTAATGATAAACTTACCTGGAGCAGCCAGTGCCAGGCAGCAGCTGCCAAGGCAAACAGGATCATGGGGTGCATTAAAAGAGGTCTGGATACACATGATGAGAGCATTATACTGCCTCTGTACAAATCCCTAGTTAGACCGCACATGGAGTACTGTGTCCAGTTTTGGTCACCGGTGCTCAGGAAGGATATAATGGAACTAGAGAGAGTACAAAGGAGGGCAACAAAATTAATAAAGGGGATGGGAGAACTACAATACCCAGATAGATTAGCGAAATTAGGATTATTTAGTCTAGAAAAAAGACGACTGAGGGGCGATCTAATAACCATGTATAAGTATATAAGGGGACAATACAAATATCTCGCTGAGGATCTGTTTATACCAAGGAAGGTGACGGGCACAAGGGGGCATTCTTTGCGTCTGGAGGAGAGAAGGTTTTGCCACCAACATAGAAGAGGATTCTTTACTGTTAGGGCAGTGAGAATCTGGAATTGCTTGCCTGAGGAGGTGGTGATGGCGAACTCAGTCGAGGGGTTCAAGAGAGGCCTGGATGTCTTCCTGGAGCAGAACAATATTGTATCATACAATTAGGTTCTGTAGAAGGACGTAGATCTGGGGATTTATTATGATGGAATATAGGCTGAACTGGATGGACAAATGTCTTTTTTCGGCCTTACAAACTATGTTACTATGTTACTATGTTACTATGGTATCTTACTATGGAAGAACTGAAAAATATTTAGAATTGAGAGTCCTCAGTGGTTGATACCTAGAACCGCATCTTTATGACACTAAAGCCACTTCTGAAACAATTCTAAATATTCTAAATATTTTTCTATCCACTGGCTAACACACTACCAAGATATATATCTTTCCTATATGGAAGAACTGGGCTTTCCTGCATTTTACATTGTACTATATTTTACTTGGAGACCATTGAGAAGGTATTGAGAATCAATAACTACCTTAATCTGGTAGACTGGGACAATATCCTCAGAAATAAGAATACAGATAATAAATGGAAAATGTTTAAGAACATCCTAAATAGGCACTGTAAGCGGTTTATACCTTGTGGGAATAAAAGGACTAGAAATAGGAAAAACCCAATGTGGCTAAACAAAGAAGTAAGACAGGCAATTAACAGTAAAAAGAAAGCATTTGCACTACTAAAGCAGGATGGCACCATTGAAGCTCTAAAAAACTATAGGGAGAAAAATACTTTATCTAAAAAACTAATTAAAGCTGCCAAAAAGGAAACAGAGAAGCACATTGCTAAGGAGAGTAAAACTAATCCCAAACTGTTCTTCAACTATATCAATAGTAAAAGAATAAAAACTGAAAATGTAGGCCCCTTAAAAAATAGTGAGGAAATAATGGTTGTAGATGACGAGGAAAAAGCTAACATATTAAACACCTTCTTCTCCACGGTATTCACGGTGGAAAATGAAATGCTAGGTGAAATCCCAAGAAACAATGAAAACCCTATATTAAGGGTCGCAAATCTAACCCAAGAAGAGGTGCGAAACCCGCTAAATAAGATTAAAATAGATAAATCTCCGGGTCCGGATGGCATACACCCACGAGTACTAAGAGAACTAAGTAATGTAATAGATAAACCATTATTTCTTATTTTTAGGGACTCTATAGCGACGGGGTCTGTTCCGCAGGACTGGCGCATAGCAAATGTGGTGCCAATATTCAAAAAGGGCTCTAAAAGTGAACCCGGAAATTATAGGCCAGTAAATCTAACCTCTATTGTTGGTAAAATATTTGAAGGGTTTCTGAGGGATGTTATTCTGGATTATCTCAATGAGAATAACTGTTTAACTCCATATCAGCATGGGTTTAGGAGAAATCGCTCCTGTCAAACCAATCTAATCAGTTTTTATGAAGAGGTAAGCTATAGGCTGGACCCACGGTGAGTCATTGGACGTGGTATATCTCGATTTTTCCAAAGCGTTTGATACCGTGCCGCACAAGAGGTTGGTACACAAAATGAGAATGCTTGGTCTGGGGGAAAATGTGTGTAAATGGGTTAGTAACTGGCTTAATGATAGAAAGCAGAGGGTGGTTATAAATGGTATAGTCTCTAACTGGGTCGCTGTGACCACTGGGGTACCGCAGGGGTCGGTACTGGGACCTGTTCTCTTCAACATATTCATTAATGATCTGGTAGGAGGTTTACACAGTAAAATATCAATATTTGCAGATGATACAAAACTATGTAAAGCAGTTAATACAAGAGAAGATAGTATTCTGCTACAGATGGATCTGGATAGGTTGGAAACTTGGGCTGAAAGGTGGCAGATGAGGTTTAACAATGATAAATGTAAGGTTATACACATGGGAAGAAGGAATCAATATCACCATTACACACTGAATGGGAAACCACTGGGTAAATCTGACAGGGAGAAGGACTTGGGGATCCTAGTTAATGATAAACTTACCTGGAGCAGCCAGTGCCAGGCAGCAGCTGCCAAGGCAAACAGGATCATGGGGTGCATTAAAAGAGGTCTGGATACACATGATGAGAGCATTATACTGCCTCTGTACAAATCCCTAGTTAGACCGCACATGGAGTACTGTGTTCAGTTTTGGGCGCCGGTGCTCAGGAAGGATATAATGGAACTAGAGAGTACAAAGGAGGGCAACAAAATTAATAAAGGGGATGGGAGAACTACAATACCTAGATAGATTAGCGAAATTAGGATTATTTAGTCTAGAAAAAAGACGACTGAGGGGCGATCTAATAACCATGTATAAGTATACTAGATTGTGGCCCGATTCTAACGCATCGGGTATTCTAGAATATGCATGTCCCCGAAGTATATGGACAATGATGATTCCAGAATTCGCGGCAGACTGTGCCCGTCGCTGATTGGTCGAGGCAACCTTTATGACATCATCGTTTTCATGGCAACCATTATGACATCTACGTCGATACTGTGCCCGTCGCTGAATCAGAGACGCGGGATGTCTACGTCCTTTATGACATCATCGTCGCTGTGCCCGTCGCTGATTGGTCGAGGCCTGGCGGCCTCGACCAATCAGAGATGCGGGATTTCTACGTCGATGCTGTGCCGGTCTCTGATTGGTCGAGGCCTGGCGGCCTCGACCAATCAGAGACGCGGGATTTCCACGACAGACAGACAGACAGAAAGACAGACGGAAAAACCCTTAGGCAATTATATATATAGACTAGATTGTGGCCCGATTCTAACGCATCGGGTATTCTAGAATATGCATGTCCCCGTAGTATATGGACAATGATGATTCCAGAATTCGCGGCACACTGTGCCCGTTGCTGATTGGTCGAGGCAACCTTTATGACATCATCGTTTTCATGGCAACCATTATGACATCTACGTCGATACTGTGCCCGTCGCTGAATCAGAAACGTGAGATGTCTACGTCCTTTATGACATCATCGTCGCTGTGCCCGTTGCTGATTGGTCGAGGCCTGGCGGCCTCGACCAATCAGAGACGCGGGATTTCTACGTCGATGCTGTGCCGGTCTCTGATTGGTCGAGGCCTGGCGGCCTCGACCAATCAGAGAGCCGAGATTTCCAGGACAGACAGACAGACAGACAGACAGACGGAAAAACCCTTAGGCAATTATATATATAGATAAGGGGACAATACAAATATCTTGCTGAGGATTTGTTTATACCAAGGAAGGTGACGAGCACAAGGGGGCATTCTTTGCGTCTGGAGGAGAGAAGGTTTTTCCACCAACATAGAAGAGGATTCTTTACTGTTAGGGCAGTGAGAATCTGGAATTGCTTGCCTGAGGAGGTGGTGATGGCGAACTCAGTCGAGGAGTTCAAGAGAGGCCTGGATGTCTTCCTGGAGCAGAACAATATTGTATCATACAATTATTAGGTTCTGTAGAAGGACGTAAATCTGTGGATTTATTATGATGGAATATAGGCTGAACTGGATGGACAAATGTCTTTTTTCGGCCTTACTAACTATGTTACTATGTTACTATGTTCCATGGACATAGATATTTGGTTAAGAGGTTATGTAACAAATTTTGGACTCAAAAATTTACAGCCTACTAATGTGTTGTCCGTCAGATGCTTGCAAGGTCTCTTGGAGACCAGGCAAGTATCGTGGACCTGAGTTTCCCTTAAAGTGCATAGAAATATATTTTTTAGAATATGTCAATTAAAGGCTTTGTCTCAGGAAGATTGCTGGATATGTTTCTAACCCAACCCTATGTGACCGTTATTATTACAGGGGCTGATTTCTGCAGGTGATATGTATGTCAGTTTTGTTGACATAATCAAAATATCTACCACAGCATGATAATTTATTATTTATTTATTTTACTCACTTATATAGCGCCATTAATTCCACAGCACTTTACAGATATTATCGGAACTGTCCCCATTGGGGCTCACAATCTGGATTCCCTATCAGTATGTCTTTGGGATGTGGGAGGTAACCGGAGTACCCGGAGGAAACCCACGCAAACATGGGGAGAACATACACATACTCCTTGAAGATGTTGTCCTTGGTGAGATTTAAACCCCGCACTCCAGTGCTGCAAGGCTGCAGTGCTAACTACTGAGCCACCGTGCTCAGAAGTCACCGTGCAGAATTCCTGTATACAGAGAAGAAAGTGGATTTCTGAAAATCCCTTTATTTTGCAGAACATCAGAAAATAGAAAACAATCAAATATACTTTAAAAAGATTGCAGGATCATTGCCGTTCCTCCCTCT
Organism: Ranitomeya imitator; assembly: GCF_032444005.1. Taxonomy (NCBI): domain Eukaryota; kingdom Metazoa; phylum Chordata; class Amphibia; order Anura; family Dendrobatidae; genus Ranitomeya; species Ranitomeya imitator. The sequence continues at coordinate 471,956,251 of NC_091285.1, forward strand.
CCTGGTCCTCCAGCCATAGCACCCACTGACCACAACACCTTATGAATGTGTAACACTATTGATTTATCGCAGCATTGTCCACATTTTGTCATATGTTGAGAATTTTTGTCCTTACTTAGCCTCAAGATATTTTTTGTCTTGAAGGAATGAATCCTGTTTTTCATTTACATTTACTGTAAACTTGTCAGTTGTGTAAATTGAAAGCTATTGCTATGATGCATAGGAGCCATGCTGCCAGATGGATTTATGTGAACATAGTCTGAGAATTTATAGAACTGCCAATATCCTGAAATACTGTTCTGTCCTTCTTCCTACTCAGACAGTGATAATCACCAGCAGAGACGGGAAGGGGCACACTCATGGCGTAGACAAAATTATTGTGAAATTATTTTGCCATAGTAAATAGCTTTGTGGAACGCTGAGAAGAAAGAGGACTTTGGGAATATGCATAGGTCCCATTAATATGGATAGTTCCCATAAAGGAGAGTATCAGAATGACTAATTCCAGCATTTATGACATACTGTAATTATAGATGCATGACAAGATCCAAGAAACAAAGTACAAATAACTTTTAATAAAAGATCTGTTAAGTAATAGATTTATCAATTTGCCAAAAGGGGCAGATTTATTAAAACTGTCTAAAAGAAGGACTGCAATTACAGCAGAATTTTCACAATTTTTTTTAATTTTAAAATGAATATATGACTAAAAAGGGGCAGATGGAATGATTAAAAGGTTTTTTTCTCCACTGCATTGCAGAGATAAGGGCCTTCTGCTTTAACTATGGGGGCGTTAATAGATATTGTTCTCTTGAAGTGTTAACTTTATCCACTCTATAACGCTTCCCAATCATAAGAAGGCAGCACCAGCATCATAGAGGGTAAAAAAGCAAAAGAAAAGTCTAAAAAGAAGGTCAAAATGGGCTTTTCAGAGTGACATGGTGAGTTTTCATCACACTGAATACGCTTCACTCCTATTGCTTGATATCATTGAAACGTTGTGAGCAGGGGAGGGCGAGGGCGTGCAGAATACTGAAGAAAATCATGGGAGCAGCATTTGTCACATACAAGTAGAGGATCATTATTGGATCAAACAAAAATCAGGTTACAAGGCTACGAATTTCAGCATCATACCAAATCCATCTCAGGCCAAACATCTTTACATAAATAGATTTCTAAAATAAATAGATAAATAAATAAATAGGCTTATTTTCATCATGGAGATTAATAGAATACTGTATTGCTAAAATATTATTTTGTTGGAACCATAGTTTAGCACTGCAGTCCCTTCACAATTTTACACTGCACAGCAGCACTACCTGCCATTTAATTTGGATTCATGGAAGTCTGGACAGTTATAGCCTTACTGATGAGAAAGCTATATTATATGGCCTACCACAGCCTTATATGATCAGAAATGCATTTCAACAAATATTGTGACTATCCGTTTTAAAAAATTACCAAGAGTAGAGGGTGCACCATCTGCAACCGAGTGCCAAGTGTCTGTGGCCCCCAACCATCTGATCACAGAAATACTTGCGTGTGTGTGGCTGTTTGCATGTCCTGTAATATCCATAACTAAGAAAAGATGTGTGGCATAGAGTCATCTCCCTGTAAATTTTAGGTGAATAGGGTCCCTTGACTTTTCTTTGTTACTCCAGAAAGATGTATATGAGTTTTACAGGTGGCCATCTATCCTTATAGCTCTCTACATTGTAGTTTGACATTTTAGTTTGCAATGTTAAAGCTACATTCTCATATGACCTTCCTCACTCCTAAATGCTAACTAGGGGTAAATGGGACCTTTATTATTGCTCTAGGTGCATGTTCCACTTTTTGGACTACTGTCTATCATGCATTTTTCCACAATTTTGATTCAATGGAAATATCTCATATGGTAATATCCCAACAAGTTTTATTGCATCATTTGAGAGTGATTCAACAAAGCCATATGGCTCTCAGGCTGAGAAAGGTTTTGCGCCCTTGATGCAGAGCATTAATTGCAGTGAGTAGTTTTGTAAGGACCAGTTAAACTTAAGGTTCTAGAAATATTGATCCCATTACCATATATTGAAGAGATGGGTTCACAGTTTGAGCTTTGCCTTATGAGAGAGTATGCCTCTGGAGAGTGGAGTCTTGGCCCTCAAAAACTTAATTGCAAAGCTGTAAGGACCAACAATGGGTATGCCCTCTGTCTACTATCAATAGCTGTATAATCTTCCTTTATAGTACATATGAGCTTGACTGGGCCTAATGTTATTATTATTATTATTATTATTTATTTATTTATATAGCACCATTGATTCCATGGTGCTGTACATGAGAATGGGTTACATACAAATTACAGATATCACTTACAGTAAACAAACTAACAATGACAGACTGACACAGAGGGGCAAGGACCCTGCCCATGCGGGCTTACATTCTACAGGATGGTGGGGATGGAGACAATAGGTTGAGGGTTGCAGGAGCTCCAGTTTTGGTGAGGCAGTATCTCCAGTAGTGGTGAGGAGGCAGCGGGGTCAGTGCAGGCTGTAGGCTTTCCTGAAGAGATGGGTTTTCAGGTTCCATCTGAAGGATCCGAATATGGTTGATAGTCAGACGTGTTGGGGCAGAGAATTCTATAGGATGGGGGATAATCTGGAGAAGTCTTGAAGGCGGTTGGATGAGGAGCGAATAAGTGTGGAGGAGAGAAGGAGGTCTTCGGAGGACCGGAGATTACATGAGGGAAGATATCGGGAGATTAGTTCAGAAATATATGGAGGAGACATGTTATGGATGGCTTTGTAGGTCACTATTAATAATCTGAACTGGATACGCTGAGGGAATGGGTGCCAGTGAAGAGATTTGCAGAGGGGGGAAGTGGAGGAGTAGTGAGGACGCAGAAAAGGATGTTGCAGTAGTCAAGGCGGGAGATGATGAGGGCATGCACATGCATTTTAGTAGATTGACGGTTGAGGAAAGGATGGATTCTGGACATATTTTTGAGCTGGAGGCGACAGGAGGTGGAAAAAGCTTGGATGTGTGGTTTGAAGGACAGGGCAGAGTCAAAGGTTACTCCGAGGCAGCCGACTTCCGGTATGGGGGAAAGCATAATGTCATTGATTGCGATAGATAGGTCAGGTAAGGAAGATCTATGGGATGGAGGAAAGATGATGAGTTCAGATTTGTCCTCATTGAGTTTGAGGAAGCGAGAGGAGAAGGAGGAGGATATGGCTGATAGACACTCTGGGATTCTGGACAGCAGAGTGGTGACGTCTGGGCCAGAGAGGTAAATCTGAGTTTCATCAGCATAGAGGTGGTACTGGAATCCATGGGAGTTTATGAGTTGTCCCAGGCCAAGTGTATAGATTGAGAAGAGTAGGGGTCCTAGAACAGATGTGACCTTTAATTAGTTATAAAGACAAGTAGCTCTATTGGGACAGATTTTAGAACCAAAGACAGGATTGGGAAATGATGTAAAGACAAAACATTGAAGTAGAGAAAGAAAGTGATCTTCAGTCTACTCTGAAAGTAATTTTACAGAAAAGTTGGTATTCCTCAAGAAATCATAAAACCTGAGAGTGGAAGTAGAACTAATTTAACTTAATTAATAAAAGTCAACTACGGTATGTTTTGACTCACTGATCAGTTATAACTATATAAGGTAAAGCAAATTCTTCATACGTGCTTACTATAAATGAATTCTTTTCTGACTTCAGAAAGTTCTGGCAATAATATGAAATAGTCTATTTGGGGACAGGAACAAGGCAAAACTGTGAGATCTGTTTAGAGTGAATAGTACATTGTCCTGCATGGGTGAGTTATTCTATTTGTGAATCATAAATGAATCATCTGTTCTGCCTTCAGAATGAATTTCTTTATCATTACTTCCAATTTAAAGATATAAATAGAATTATATTTGTTTAAGATTTTCTACCTCGAATTACATGAATGCATTGGTTTGTTTGGTCTGAACACTGGCGTAAACATCTTGTGGAGGTTTCAGTCTTGAACTCTGCGCATTTATGCATGCTTTCATTTGAAAACAAACGTATATTTGGTAGATTTAATCTTGAGTGTCTTGTATTGTTTTTAAGTTGGCAACAACTTTACTGAGTAACTGGTAGAAGACCTATATTGTTTCTCTATTACTTTGAGTTTCACTATGCAACAACCCCATTAAATTGCAAGTCATGGTTATTATTATTATTTATTATTATAGCGCCATTTATTCCATAGCGCTTTACATGTATGGAGGGGTATACGTAGTAAAAGACAAGTATAATAATCTTAATCAATACAAGTCATGACTGGTACATAAGGAGAGCTGCGAGGGCTCACAATCTACAAGGGATGGGTGAGAATACAGTAGGCAAAGGTGTTTTGAACACAAGCACCGCCATAATGTGAGAGTTGATCTGATAACAGAGATGGCTATTCAGTGTGTTCCACAAATTAAATTTGAATGCAAAACATTTATCAAGTTATTATTATTATTATTATTTATATAGCACCATTAATTCCATGGTGCTGTACATGAGAAAAGGGGTTACACACAGGGTTATAGATATTGTTAGCAGAAAATAAATTTACAATGACAGACTGGTACAGAGGGGAGGGAACCCTGTCCTTGCGGACTTCCACCGTCTTAGTAGGTTGTAGGTACTTTTACAATCCCTCAAGAAATTTGACCAGTCAAAATACTGATCTGCTTATGTTTTCTGAAGATAGGGAAGCAAGATGTGAGCTGAGCCATGGCTGCATAGTTGATATGTGGCTTTATCCACTATAGGGGTCCAGACCCATTAGATTGTGTGCAATGTTGGATAGGAAATTAAATGCCAACACTATTTAATTTCGGACAACTACTTTAATATATCTACAAACTAATGCTGAAACCCAGTTGTGGAAATAGATAATATAGTGAAATGTTTTACATTTTTGATGCCCCATTGTTCTAAGTGCCCTCAAATAACTAACCTTTCCCAGACATCCCTTGGCAGCTCTTAGCGCTTATTAACTGATGACATATGGAAAAAGTTCTTCACAACAACAGCTTCATTCTGATATTGACAGTTGATTTACTGGTGCGAAGTTCTTTTCACACGGTAAATGTTGTCCTTTTGCCTGAAAGGTACCATGTGGACATTGCATTACAGCTGTTTACTGACCCAACACTAATTCAAAGCTGTGGAAGGAGATCTTCCAGTTTACATATTGATAGCTGATGTGTATATGAGATGTCTGCACAAAGCCTCATCTGTTTATGTCTAAAGTATAGTTTATACATATACTAGGGATGGATGATTGCTGGTTTTAAGCTCCAATAATTAAAAGGAATACAACATGGAACTAAAGAGATGATAGAGAAATCCTTAAAAATCGGTCAGTTTCTTATTTTAACATTGTTTTCTTTTTCACAATCTGAGTTTTCATATAGTCAATGTCCAAATTATTTATTTAACTCCCTTACATAGCACCATCATATCCCACAGCGCTTTAAAGACATCATCACTGTCTCGAATGGGGCTCACAATCTAGATTCCCTATCAGTAGGTCTTTGGAGTGTGGGAGGAAACTGGAGAACCCAGAGAATGCCACACAATCACATGGAGAACATGCAAACTCCCTGCAGATGTCCTAGGTGGCATTTGAACCCAGGACGCCAGCGCTGCAAAGCAACGGTGCTCACCACTGAGCCACCATGCTGCCCACTAGCTGATAATGTGTCAGATATGCACACACATGAATATGCTTAATTACGTGCATTCATTTTGTCTAATTAGGTCTAAAATGCTCAAACGCACATCCAGTGAAGTATATACTATGAGATATTATAGGGAGAATGTATCCTGCCTGGAAGGTTTGAAGTGAGTTTTGCTTCATTGTCTTTATTTCTGCCAAGTTTCTCAAAGTCAAAAGGTGTACTTATTACAGATGTGTGCCCTCTACCTTTTTGTGAATTTTATCAAAGAGGTATTTCCATCTTAGACATTTATGGCATATCCATCTTAAAGGGTTTTAGCTGGTCATCTCAAGCCACACATGTTGTGATATACAGTTGTGCTCAAAAGTTTACATACCTTGGCACAATTTTTGCTTTCTTGGCCTTTTTTCAGAGAATATGAATGATAACACCAAAACTGTTTCTCCACTCATGGTTCGTGGTTGGATGAAGCCATTTATTGTTAAACTACTGTGATTTCTCTTTTTAAATCATAATGAGAGCCAAAACATCCAAATGAGCCTGATCAAAAGTTCACATACCCCATTTCTTAATACCGTGTATTGCCCCCTCTAACATCAATGATAATTTGAAGTCTTTTGTGGTAGTTGTGGATGAAGTTCTTTATTTTCTCAGATGATAAACCTGCCTACTATTCTTCACAAAAAGCCTCCAGTTCCTGTAATTCCTGGGCTGTCTAGCATGAACTGCAGCTTGAGATCTCCCCTGACTGGTTCAATGATATTGAGGACAGGAGATTTAGATGGCCATACCAGAAATTTCACTTTGTTCTGCAGTAGCCAATGACAGGTCTACTTGGCCTTGTGTTTTGGATAATTTTCATGTTGGAACGTCCAAGTATGTCCCATACGCAGCTTCCAAGCTGATGATTGCAAATTTGTCTCCAGTATTTGCTGATAACTTGCTGCATTCATCTTTCCTTCAACTTTTACCAAGTTTCCTGTGCCTTTGTAGTTCACACATTCCCAAAACATCAGCAATCCACCTCCGTGCTTTATAGTAGGAATGGTGTTCCTTTCATCATAGGCCTTGTTGACCTCTCTCCAAATGTAATGTTTATGTTTGTTTCCAAAAAGTTCAATTTTGCTCTCATCACTCCAAATCACCTTGTTCCAGAAGTTTTGAGGCTGGTCTCTGTGCTGTTTTGTGTATTGTAGGCAAGATACTTTGTGGCATTTGCGCAGTAATGGCTTTCTTCTGGAGACTCGACTTCAAGTGCCTCCTTATTGTGCATCTTGAAACAGCCACACCACTAGTTTTCAGACAGTCCGGTATTTCAGCTGATGTGATTTGTGTTTTGTTGTTCTACCTGACCGTGGCTTTGTTTTCACAGCGCCCCTGATTTTCTATTTGTTAATCACATTTTGAACGCTGCTGACTGGCATTATCAATTCCTTAGATATCTTTTTGTATCCCTTTCTTGTTTTATACAGTTCAACTACCTTTTCCAGTAGATCTGTTGACAATTCTTTTGCTTTCTCCATGACTCACAATCCAGAAAGATCAATATCTGGATGAAAGATGCAAGAGTCTGTCTGGATCCCAATAACTCACTCAGCTTTTATTCACACACACACTGATTACAAGCAAACAGGTCACAGGTGAGGATGTTACCTTTAGTAGTCATTCAAACCCATTTGTGTCAATTTCTGTGCATGTTATCAGGCCAAATTCACCAGGGTATGTGAACTTTTGGATGTCATTTGGATGTCTTGGGATTTCATTATAATTTAAAAAGAGAAAACACAGTAGTTTGATAATAATTGGCTTCAACCAACCACTAACCATGAGTGTAGAAAAAGTTTTGGTGTCATCATTCATATTCTGTGGAAAAAAAGCCAAGAAAGCAAAAATTCTGCTGAGGTATGTAAACTTTTGAGCACAACTATTTCAAACAAAGAGGAAAGGAAGGAGTCATCTGCAGTACCTGGATCTGGGCCGTTATTGGCTTATACCTTATTGGTCAAATAGGATTTAAAGGGCTATTCCCAGCTTCATTGGTACAATACAAAAGTGCTTATGAAAAGCACATTTCTAATTTACTGTTTACTAAATGTCCCTTTTCCCTGATAATTTCAGTTTTTGTTTTGAGTTTACAGCTCATTGCATAGGTGACTGGTCACTTGTCTGGCAGTGGTGATTGAATGTGCACAGCATTTACAGGCTCGTTTTTTTTTTGAGCTTGTAAGCAATGCTCGGCCGCTGGCACACATCACTTTGGCGCACAGCTAGTTCCTGATTCCAGCCTTATCTGCTGCCATCACAGTCCTCCAAAGCAAAGTTGCAGCAGCAACTAGAGACAGCAATTGACTGCATCTGCATCTTTCAAAATTGAAAGTTTTGTGTTAATTCCTGCCTAGTTCAAAATATTCTACTTTATACTTTTCTAAACGTTGAGAAAAAAATTGTACAAGATAAAAGATTTGTGTTTTAATTCAATTTCATTGTTTTTTAAGTGAATATCATTTAGTCTGTTCAGGTTTATACTTAAGTTTGATTTAGTCACGTAAGGCCTTAGGCAGCCTTTACCACCTTTATGAGCTTTCTACAATGCTTACATTTGCATCACATTAAAGAATGTCTGCATTACAGATTGTTACTAATGAACTGCTTGGAAATTTGGCAAAGCGTTTCACCGGTGTGGGCTTATGTGTAAAGTTTGCATATTTTCCACTTTACTTATCGTCTGGACCCTATATCCTTATATTAATTTGCCCCAGACACTAAATAGCCAAATACTCATAAGTACAAGACACAAATTACTGGTCAATTATAGCAAGTGCTGTAAATTCTGTACTACAGAAGCATGCAAAGGTTTTCATAATCCAAATTTAGGGGAAAGTATAATGTTAATGCTCATTAGACTGTATAGTTAAAGCAATGGCAACCTCTGATTCCTGAGAAGGAACGGCTATTTCTCAGTAAGTTTTACAGGTTTTGTCTGAAAAATACATACAACATGCAGTGGTAAATGTAATGGTGCAAATGATATATGTAAATCACGCACAGCTGGTGCTGTTATCGGGACAAATTCTTCCATCCCACTAGTAAAGCAGATAGGAATAGCGGGGAAGGGTCTCTCCAAGGGCCCCATAACAGCTGTCCACATATATGGGATAATAAAAATGATTCTTTACAGTCATAATAGGCATATGTAATCTGCCAATTGTTCTGCATCAGTCAGAATATTCTTCAGTCATAAGATGGAGTATGTTTCTGCATTAATTATATAATAATTTACACCCCTTTTTGGCTTAAGTTATAGTGAATCTATTGGGCTGTGATCAGATTTTGCCTTTCAAACTACGTGTTGTGCAAAAAAATTACTTGTGTGTGACATTTTTCAGTGTTTGATAAATTTCCCCCTATGTGTCTACATGGTATCAGAGAACAAATCCTCTGGGCGTAGACTGATTCTGCAGTCATATTCCCTTCTATATGTCCCCTATTTCTGTCAATGTGTAAAAAATGGGACATAAGGCGCAACGCATGAGACAGCAAGTACGCAGGAATACACTACACACAATTTGTTGTCTGTACCCATTGGGACACAACATTGGCATTAGAGCTGTATTCGGTAACCCATCTCAACCCTACTATCTGTCCACTAATATGCATGGAGGTGGAACTATTGTGCATCATTAATGCCTATGTCTTCTCTTAGGTCAAATAAATGCTTTAAAGGGAGTCTGTCAGTGGGATCAACCCTCCTAAGCCATCCATAAGGGCACACAGGTCATAAGATATTGAATAAAATAATACCTTAACATCTGCGATCCGATGATTTGTTCCAGAGAAATGTACATTTTTCTTATATATAAATGAGCTATTATAATCTATGGGCCAAACACTGATCTGCATGAAAATCTGCCTCCAGAGATTATTATCCCTTTCACCTTTTTATCTCTTTCGTTGTTTCCTTACCTTCTTCCCAGAGCCATAACATTTTATTTTTTCGTCAATATAGCCAAATGAGGGCTATTTTTTGTGAGAGCAGCTGTACTTTGGAATGATACCATTGATTTGACCATATAGTGTACTGAAAAACGGGGAAAAAAACAAGTGCGGTGAAAATGCTAAAAAAGTGCAGTTCCACATTTTTTTGGGGGGGAGGATTTAGTATATAGTATACTTTTTTTTATTCAAGTGATGAAAAAAATTGGAAATTTGTATGAAACTAATTTTTTTCCTTTATTTCCATTTTCCGAGACCTGTAGTGTTTTCATTTTGTAGTATATGTGGCTACGTGAGGGCTTTTTTTTTGTACCTTAAGCTGACATTTTTACTGATACCATTTTAGGGTAGATACAATGTATAGATTGCATCTAATTGCATTTTATTGCAATGTTGTGGCTGCCCAAAACTTTTCTGGCATTTAATTTTTTTCTGATTACACTGTTTACCAATCAGATTAATTAATTTTTATATTTTGATATCCTGAACATTTCTGAAAGAAGGGGTTAATAATGTGTAAAGTTTATATTTTTTAGGGCGAACAAGCACTTCTGTTTATCTCTGAGTACACATGACATTTACCTACTGCAGCATATCGTAGGTAGTCAGACCATTTTTTCTTACCTGCAGCTCTAAGTGAAAATGGCTTAGCCGTTCAGCAGATATGCATCTCTACAGTAAAGCCTTCAAGCCATCACTTTAATGCCGCAGCTTTCATAATGCTAGATTTATACGCTGATTTATACGGCTATTAGTTCATTCATTTTTGGCAAGTATCTTGTGTTAATCACTAGCAAAGTTACAAAATTAATTATTTCCGACTCATTAGTCTACATTTCTACAAACATTTTTTTAAACAGAGGGCTATAATATACTAATTAGGAAAGTGAGTGTTCTGCAATTAAGGATACCAGTAATAGTGAGTAACAGCTCTGTCATTCCTAAAGCTGGTGAGTCATATGCAATAACATTGGTTTTTGAAGACTTCTTGGGTGAACATTTCATGTCAGAACCTAAGGTGAATCCTGTAACAAGTGGACTGCAGGGAACCAAGACCTGGCTGCAAGCACCGTATTTAACACAACTTTTATGTATGCCATCCAACAACTACAAGGAGTTTTCACTCAGTTATCATGTTTGAGAATGTGGTGTAATGCAGTGGTGTTAACACAGGGTGGTAAAGAGGCAGTGACCCAGGTTGATCCATCTTAAAACTCTTTATTTTGGCGACAGACAACAAAAAGGCAAATGTTATCCTCCGAATCGCAGCCAGATTGTCCATCACAGTCTATAACAGTCCATTACCGTGGGTGACTGCACCACCGTATCACTCGTGTGTGGGTCAGTGGCTTTACTTCTCTTGCTCTGGCCTGTGTTCAGACTCACAGACTTGTCCTGCACTGAGCTTCCTACTCTGCTGCTTGCAAACCAAAAACTGATATACCCATACATAAACTGAAAGTGTAAATGGGAATCATGGACATGAGCCACTCCCAAAACCCAAAGTGAAGTTACTTTTATCTTGCGTTGTAACCACAGCTGCGGCTATGATTACAATGCACTCCAGCGTGATCAGTATGCCTCTGCGTCTCCTAGGGGATACATAATGTCCTTCGCATATGATTCCCCCTCACTGTGTCACAGTGGTTATAACATAATGGTCTCTTGGCTTACACTAATCAGCATGAGATTTGTTTTTTCAGAAATCTAAGCTGGGGGAAAATATCAGAAAATGTTCAAATCAAGTTTCTTAGAAAACATATCTTCTCTGTTTCTCATACTCATTTATTGTGGTCTTACTGCAGTCGTGGTTATAATTTAAAATAAATAGTTCTAGGAAATGTTGTAAAAACTACTTTTACGGCATGCCAGGGGCTACAGGTTTTTGTTATGTGATTATTGTTAGGAGACAGTTTACAAAGATAAAACTTAGAATACGCTTTATTTTGTAGGATCTTCAAGGAGGAAAACTCTTAAAAATGTAAAGTTGTGCTCAACGTATCACTTTGCTTAGTTGTGGTGGAAGGTGCAGCTCTAAAACATATATTTAAGTAAAATCATTTCAGGAATTGTAGACCCCTGACCCATCTTTGCTACTGTGCTTTTCATGGGTTTTTAGTTTCTATGTAGAAGATTGTACTCTTCATTTAGGCACCGTCCTAGCAGTAATAATATGTCCGAGAATGTTTTCTATTAATTGATCATTAAATTATACATTCAGTCCCACAAAAATTTGAAAGACTAAGTAAAATAGAGAGCTCAGTTGAAATGGAGCATTTCATGCTCAAACCAAGAACTTCCTTAGTGTAGTGTTGTGAATTCCGCTCTTGGGCTCCCTCCGGTGGTTGTAAGTGGCACTTTTGTGAGTTCTGCTCTTGGGCTCCCTCCGGTGGTTTTAAGTGGTATGGCTGCTCCTTGGATTTAGCAGTCTGCAGCTGCTTCCACTGATTGTCTTTCTGCTCGGCTATTTATGCCTGGCTCTCTCTTCGGCCAGTGCCACTTGTCAATGGTTCCTGGTTGGATTCACATCTCTTTGGATTTCCCTGTTATCCTGACCAGTTCAGCAAAGCTAAGTCCTTGCTTGCTCTTTTCTGTCCACAGGTTGTGGACTTATCCGTTCTGTGCTTTCTATGTTTGTCCAGCTTGTCAGTATGAATTAATTCTGTGTAGCTGGAAGCTCTGGGAAGCAGATTTACCCTCCACACCTTTAGTCAAGTGTGGAGATTTTTGTTAACTCTGTGTGAATTTTTTGTAGTATTTTATACTGACTGCACAGTATTCCATCCTGTCCTATCTATCTAGCTAGACTGGCTTCCTGCGCTCATCCTGGTTTCATTCTGTGTATGTCTTTTCCCTCTCCACTCACAGTCATTACTTGTGGGGGGCTATCTATCCTTTGGGGATTTTCTCTGAGGCAAGATAGTTTTCCTGTTTCTATCTATAAGGGTAGTTAGTTCTCAGGCTGTGACGAGGTGCCTAGGGAGTGTCAGGAGCATCCCACGGCTACTTCTAGTGTTGTGTTGAGCTTAGGGACTGTGGTCAGTACAGGTACCACTTCCTTCAGAGCTCGTCCCATGTTGCTCCTAAACCACCAGATCATAACAGTACAAGTGGCCAAAAATGAATTAAAAGCATCTCAAAAGAAGGAAAAAATTCTGAGCCACTTTTTTTTCTGTGCTCTGTTCTGTCTTTTTTTTCCTCTTGATCTCTGGGTGGTTCAGGATTTATACTCTGGCATGGATGTTCAGGGTTTGTTTTCTCGTGTGGATCAACTTGCTGCAAGAGTACAGAGTATCCAAGATTATGTTGTCCAGACTATGGCTTTGGAGCCTAGAATTCCTACTCCTGATTTGTTTTTTGGAGACAGATCCAAGTTTTTGAACTTTAAAAATAACTGCAAATTGTTTTTTGCTTTGAAACCCCGTTCTTCTGGTGATCCCATTCAGCAAGTTAAAGTCATCATATCCTTGCTGCGTGGTGACCCTCAGGACTGGGCATTCTCCCTTGAATCAGGGGATCCGGCATTGCTGAATGTAGATGCATTTTTTCAAGCGCTCGGATTATTGTATGACGAACCTAATTCTGTGGATCATGCAGAAAAAACCCTGTTGGCCCTGTGTCAAGGTCAGGAAGCGGCAGAATTATACTGCCAGAAATTTAGGAAATGGTCTGTGCTCACTAAATGGAATGACGATGCTCTGGCTGCTATTTTCAGAAAAGATCTTTCTGAAGCCCTTAAAGATGTTATGGTGGGCTTCCCTACGCCTACTCGTTTGAGCGAATCTATGTCTCTAGCCATTCAGATTGATCGGCATCTGCGCGAGCGCAAAGCTATGCACCATATGGCAGTGTCCTCTGAGCATAGTCCTGAACCTATGCAATGTGATAGGATTTTGACTAGAACAGAACACGGTACATAGTGACGTTCCTTTGATGTCAATTTCCTCTTCCCCCTCTTCTGAGGTCCCTGAGTTTTTGTCGGATTTCCAGGATGTATTTGATGAGCCCAAGTCCAGTTCCCTTCCTCCACATTGGGACTGTGATTGTGCTTTTAACTTGATTCCTAATTGTAAGTTCCCTAAGGGCCGACTTTTCAATCTGTCTGTGCCAGAGCATGCCGCCATGCGGAGCTATGTTAAGGAATCTTTGGAGAAGGGGCATATTCGGCCGTCTTCGTCACCATTGGGAGCGGGTTTCTTTTTTGTTGCTAAGAAGGATGGCTCCTTGAGACACTGTATAGATTATCGTCTTCTTAATAAGATCACGGTCAAATTCCAATACCCCTTGCCTTTGCTTTCTGATTTGTTTGCTCAGATTAAGGGGGCTAGTTTGTTTAATAAGGCTGGTTTCACACTTGCGTTTCAAAACGCATGCGTTTTTTAAAAAAACGCATGGTGAAAAACGCATGTAAACGCGTGCAAACACTGCGTTTTTTTGACGCATGCGTTTTTGCATGTGGTGAAAAAAACGCTGCGTTTTGACGCGTTTACATGCGTTTTTTCATGCGTTTGCGTTTTTTAAACGCATGCAGATAAATGTGTGACAGCTGCCAATCATCAAAATAAAGTAAAAAACCCACTATAAACAGAAAGAGCTAAGGTTAGGGTTAGGAGTAGGGTTAGGGGTAGGGATCCTAACCCTAAAGGGATCCTAACCCTAACCCTACCCCTAACCCTAACCCTAGGGGTAGGGTTAGGGGTAGGGTTAGGGGTACGGTTAGGGTTAGGGTAGGGTTAGGGTCAGGGGTAGGATCCCTTTATCAATTTTATGGTGTGGGGTGGTTTATCAGTGTGTTTTTGTTTTTTGTTTTTAAAAAATGCATGCGTTCCCATTGACTCCAATGTGTTTTTTGACCCAAAAAAACGCATGAAAACGCATGCGTTTTTTTGTGTCCAAAAAACGCCTCTCAAAAATACTACAAGTTGCATTTTTGAAAATGAACGCATGCAGTAAAAAAACGCATGCGATTGAAAACGTGACCAAACGCGTACACAAAAAAAGCATGCATTTTCAATGTTAAATAAAAAAAAAAACGCATGCGTTTTTTTGTGCAAAAAACGCTGCAGACAAAAACGCAAGTTTGAAACCACCCTAAGATTGACCTCCGAGGGGCATATAATCTTGTTCGTATTAAACAGGGTGACGAATGGAAAACTGCATTTAATACGCCCGAAGGCCATTTTGAATACCTTGTGATGCCATTCGGGCTCTCTAATGCTCCGTCTGTGTTCCAATCCTTCATGCGTGATATTTTCCGCAATTATCTTGATAAATTCATGGTTGTATATTTGGATGATATTTTGATTTTTTCTGATGATTGGGAGTCTCATGTGAAGCAGGTCAGGATGGTGTTCCAGATTCTTCATGATAATGCTTTATTTGTGAAGGGGTCTAAGTGCCTATTCGGAGTTCAGAAGGTCTCTTTTTTGGGTTTTATTTTTTCTCCCTCGTCTATGGAAATGGATCCTGTTAAGGTCCAAGCTATTCATGTCTGGATTCAACCCACATCTGTGAAGAGCCTTCAAAAATTTTTGGGCTTTGCTAATTTCTATCGCTGTTTCATTGCCAACTTCTCCAGTGTGGTTAAGCCCCTTACTGATTTGACGAAAAAAGGCGCTGATGTGACGAATTGGTCCTCTGCGGCTGTTGAGGCCTTTCGGGAGCTTAAACGCCGATTTACTTCTGCCCCTGTGTTGCATCAGCCGGATGTTTCTCTTCCTTTTCAGGTTGAGGTTGACGCTTCTGAGATTGGGGCAGAGACCGTTTTGTCTCAGAGGGATTCTGATGGTTCTTTGATGAAACCGTGTGCTTTTTTTTCCAGAAAGTTTTTGCCTGCGGAACACAATTATGATGTCGGCAATCGGGAGTTGTTGGCTATGAAGTGGGCGTTTGAGGAGTGGCGACATTGGCTTGAGGGAGCTAAGCACCGCGTTGTGGTCTTGACTGATCATAAGAATCTGATTTACCTCGAGTCGGCCAAGCGGCTGAATCCTAGACAGGCTCGATGATCCCTGTTTTTCTCCCGTTTTGATTTTGTGGTCTCGTATCTTCCGGGATCTAAGAATGTTAAGGCTGATGCCCTCTCTAGGAGTTTTTCACCTGATTCTCCTGGAGTCCTTGAGCCGGTTGGCATTCTTAAGGAAGGGGTGATTCTTTCTGCCATCTCCCCTGATTTGCGGCGGGTGCTTCGGGAATTTTAGGCTGATAGGCCTGACCGCTGTCCAGTGGGGAAGCTGTTTGTTCCTGATGGATGGACAATTTGACGTTGTCTCAGGAAAAGGCTCAATGTTTTGCTAATCGCCGTCGGTGTGTTGGTCCCCGGCTTCGTGTGGGGGATTTGGTTTGGTTGTCTTCTCGTCATGTTCCTATGAAGGTTTCTTCTCCTAAGTTTAAGCCTCGGTTTATTGGTCCTTATAAGATTTCTGAAATTATCAATCCGGTGTCTTTTCGTTTGGCTCTTCCAGCCTCTTTTGCCATTCATAATGTTTTCCATAGATCTTTGTTGCGGAGATATGTGGTGCCTGTTGTTCCCTCGGTTGATCCTCCTGCCCCGGTGTTGGTTGAGGGAGAGTTGGAATATGAGGTTGAGAAAATTTTGGATTCTCGTTTTTCGAGGCGGAGGCTTCAGTATCTTGTCAAGTGGAAGGGTTATGGCCAGGAGGATAATTCTTGGGTTGTAACTTGTTGCCTCCGATGTCCATGCCGCCGATTTGGTTCGTGCTTTTCACTTGGCTCGTCCTGATCGGCCTGGGTGATCTGGTGAGGGTTCGGTGACCCCTCCTCAAGGGGGGGTACTGTTGTGAATTCCACTCTTGGGCTCCCTCCGGTGGTTGTAAGTGGCACTTTTGTGAGTTCTGCTCTTGGGCTCCCTCCGGTGGTTTTAAGTGGTATGGCTGCTCCTTGGATTTAGCAGTCTGCAGCTGCTTCCACTGATTGTCTTTCTGCTCGGCTATTTATGCCTGGCTCTCTCTTCAGCCAGTGCCACTTGTTAATGGTTCCTGGTTGGATTCACATCTCTTTGGATTTCCCTGTTATCCTGACCAGTTCAGCAAAGCTAAGTCCTTGCTTGCTCTTTTCTGTCCACAGGTTGTGGACTTATCCGTTCTGTGCTTTCTATGTTTGTCCAGCTTGTCAGTATGAATTAATTCAGTTAAGCTGGAAGCTCTGGGAAGCAGATTTACCCTCCACACCTTTAGTCAGGTGTGGAGATTTTTGTAAACTCTGTGTGGATTTTTTGTAGTGTTTTATACTGACCGCACAGTATTCCATCCTGTCCTATCTATCTAGCTAGACTGGCCTCCTGTGCTCATCCTGGTTTCATTCTGTGTATGTCTTTTCCCTCTCCACTCACAGTCATTACTTGTGGGGGGCTATCTATCCTTTGGGGATTTTCTCTGAGGCAAGATAGTTTTCCTGTTTCTATCTTTAGGGGTAGTTAGTTCTCAGGCTGTGACGAGGTGCCTAGGGAGTGTCAGAAGCATCCCACGGCTACTTCTAGTGTTGTGTTGAGCTTAGGGACTGCGGTCAGTACAGGTACCACTTCCTTCAGAGCTCGTCCCATGTTGCTCCTAAACCACCAGATCATAACAGGTTAGTGTGAATACAATGAGTCAAATAAGTCCAATGAAGTCTATGGATGTAGCAGAGTATGTGCAGAAACAAGATGTTACTGAGCATGCTTGACCCTGTACATTTATTTCTATGGGCGCCATTGATTTTAATGGGAAATCCATAAGAAGCTGAACATGCACAAATCTTGACAGAGTGCTCATCAAGAAGGAAAAGTAGAATGTAGACTCAGTCAGGAAGACAGTGGCTTCATGGCTCTAAAATAATTTATAAAACTGGCCAAGAATCAGTGATAATTGACAACGAGCGTCCTTGAAATAATCGGCCTATGTCAGCAAGCCTACAATCATCCAACAAACTAGCAAAATTTTCATTTATCAGGTAATTTGATTGTTCATTCCAGATTAAAAACAATTTTTATCAGCAGCTCATAACCTCATCTAATACAAATTGTTCGCTGCTCATTTACTAGTCTGTTTATACAGGCTGTGCTCTCTACACAGCATCATTGTTATTGGTGGAACATCATCCATGTACAGGGGACACAATACATATAACATAATAATGTATGATGACAATAACAAGGGTTTTTATTTCGACATAAACCTCCGATCACCCGTTTGTTAAGTGAGCACCAGTATGCTTACATGGACTGATAATCAGGTACAAGCATTTTTATGAATTCATCTATATACAATGTTAGCCCCTTAACGACCTGAGTTAATTTTGGTTTTGCATTTTCATTTTTTGTTCCCCTTCTTCCCAGAGTCATAACTTTTTTATTTTTAGGTCAAATTGGCCACATGAGGGCTTTTTCTTGCGGGACAAGTTGTACTTTTGAACGAAACCATTTAACATGATGTGTACTGAAAAACGGGAATTCCACAGCTGTGTTTTTTTTTTACCATGTTCACAAAATTTCTAAAACTAACCTGCTATTATAATTCTCCAGGTCATTACGAGTTCATTGACACCAAACATGTCTAGGTTCTTTTTTAAGTGGTGAAAAAAATTTAAAAGATTGTTAAAAAAAAAAAAAAGAATATTGTGCCATTTTCCGATACCCGTAGCATCTCCATTTTTCATGATCTCGGGTTGGGTGAGGGCTTATTTTTTGCATGCTGAGCTGACGTTTTTAATTATACCATTTTGGTGCAGGTACATTCTTTTGTTCGCCCCTTATTGCATTCTAATACTATGTCGCGGCGACCAAAAAAAGTAATTCTGGTGTTTTGACTTTTTTTTCTCATTACGCCATTTAGCTATCGGGTTAATCCTTTTTTTATTGATAGATTGGGCGATTCTGAATGCGGCAATACTATATATGTGTATGTTTGATTTTTTTATTATTTTGTTTTGTTTTGTTAAATATTTTTTAAAACTTATTTTTACTTTTGTCATGCTTCTATAGTCTCTATGGGAGACTATAAGCTGACATAACCCGATCGGCTGTGCCTCATACAGGCGATGCTCAGATCACCTCTATGTAGCAGAATTGCTGATTTACTATGAGGAACTATGGAGGAACAAGAACATGCCCCAATGGAAACGCTCTGATAATGCCCAGTTGGACTTAATGAAATTTAACTTAGTAGGTGCCAAACACTTTGATTTCTAATATTTCTGCAACAGAGAGGCAAAATACAAAAACAAGTAGAACAAAATATGCAGCCACGATTACATTGTGCATTCAGTTCAACATTAAAAATGTGAAAGGTCTTCTTAAAGATGGATTTTTCAGCTAGTTTATTCTATTCAGTCTGCAAGAAGCATGTAAAAGGATGGGAAATACAGAGCGTGATAATGTACAGTTTTATAAACTTTACTGCAATAAAGTATATAATTATTGCTTTATTTCTCCTTCAGACAGTACTTACCACCACAGTGAGCATAAAATCTGTCTTTATCCATCCTCTTAGTATTTTACAGCATTCACTTTATCCATATTTATTCCTAGATAACTTTCAATAAATAAAAGATGACATGGGAAGCCAGACTCTAAACTCTCTCTGCACTGGATTAGAAAGCTGTTAGAGGGTTCTTCCCATTCTCCCCATTCTCCATGAAGAGTCTAATTTGAAAGTGCTAAGGATCGGTTGAGATTAGCTGCCTAACTTATGGTTTTGGAGGCATCACAGATATAAAAGCTGTGTAGTGTAAAAGTTCCTCATAGATCTTTTTGACTTCATAGTGGATCCTGTAGGTGTTCATATGCAGTTGTGGCCAAAAGTATTGACACCCCTGCAATTCTGTCAGATAATACTCAGTTTCTTCCTGAAAATTATTGCAATCACAAATTCTTTGGTATTATTATCTTCATTTAATTTGTCTTAAATGAAAAAACACAAAACAGAATGAAGCAAAAAGCAAAACATTGATAATTTCACACAAAACTCCAAAAATGGGCCAGACAAAAGTATTGGCACCCTCAGCCTAATACTTAGTTGCACAACCTTTAGCCAAAATAACTGCGACCAACCGCTTCTGGTAATCATCAATGAGTTTCTTTCAATGCTCTGCTGGAATTTTAGACCATTCTTCTTTGGCAAACTGCTCCAGGTCCCTGATATTTGAAGGGTGCCTTCTCCAAACTGCCATTTTTAGATCTCTCCACAGGTGTTCTATGGGATTCAGGTCTGGACTCATTGCTGGCCACCTTAGAAGTCTCCAGTGTTTTCTCTCAAACCATTTTCTAGTGCTTTTTGAAGTGTGTTTTTGGTCATTGTCCTGCTGGAAGTCCCATGACCTCTGAGGGAGACCAAGCTTTCTCACACTGGGCCCTACATTATGCTGCAAAATTTGTTGGTAGTCTTCAGACTTCATAATGCCATGCACACAGTCAAGCAGTCCAGTGCCAGAGGCAGCAAAGCAACCCCAAAACATCAGGGAACCTCCACCATGTTTTACTGTAGGGACCGTGTTCTTTTCTTTGAATGCCTCTTTTTTTCTCCTGTAAACTCTATGTTGAACCCTTTGCCCAAAAAGCTCTACTTTTGTCTCATCTGACCAGAGAACATTCTTTCAAAACATTTTAGTTTTTTCAGGTAAGTTTTGGCAAACTCCAGCCTGGCTTTTTTTATGTCTCGGGGTAAGACGTGGGGTCTTCCTGGGTCTCCTACCATACAATCCCTTTTCATTCAGACGCCGACGGATAGTACGGGTTGACACTGTTGTACCCTCGGACTGCAGGGCAGCTTGAACTTGTTCAGATGTTAGTCAAGGTTCTTTATCCAACATCCGCACAATCTTGCGTTGAAATCTCTTGTCAATTTTTCTTTTCCGTCCACATATAGGGAGGTTAGCCACAGTGCCATGGGCTTTAAACTTCTTGATGACACTGCACACGGTAGACACAGGAACATTCAGGTCTTTGGAGATGGACTTGTAGCCTTGAGATTGCTCATGCTTCCTAACAATTTGGTTTCTCAAGTCCCCAGACAGTTCTTTGGTCTTCTTTCTTTTCTCCATGCTCAATGTGGTACACAAAAGGACACAGGACAGAGGTTGAGTCAACTTTAATCCATGTCAATTGGCTGCAAGTGTGATTTAGTTATTGCCAACACCTGTTAGGCGCCACAGGTAAGTTACAGGTGCTGTCAATTACACAAATTAGAGAAGCATCACATGATTTTTCAAACAGTGGCAATACTTTTGTCCACCCCCTTTTTTATGTTTGGTGTGGAGTTATATCCAATTTGACTTTAGGACAATTCTTTTTGTGTTTTTTATTTAAGACAAATTAAATGAAGATAATAACAAAGACTGTCATTTCTGAATAATAACAAAGAATTTGTGTTTGCAATCATTTTCAGGAAGAAACTGAGTATTATCTGACAGAATTGCAGAGTTGTCAATACTTTTGGCCACAACTGTGTTTGATTTTACAAGAAAGAATATGCTAGAATACTATGCTATAATAATATTAAGAATAACTTTATTTCTATAGTGCCAACATATTCCATATCCAAAAAGTATATTTTCTCCTTGCGGAGATTGACATGCTAAGCATGCCGAGATGAGGAGACTTAAAGCTGCAATGCTTCTCTGGGAAATATGCTAATTATGCAGATTGTCTCCAGAGAGGAAGAGAACTAGAACTCTAGTGCCACCTAATGGAAGGTAGCAATCCTACAAGTCAATGTCGACCCTTTAACGAGCCTTGTCACATGACTTAAGATAATAGCCAAATCATAATCTCAATTTGCAGACACTGTGTTTCGGGGTACTGCCCCTTGTAAGTGCAAAGCGGAGATCTGATTTGGCTCTGTGAGAGGCGTCCAACCGATATCCAAGTCGACATTGACTTGTAGGATTGCTACCTTCCAATAGGTGGCACTAGAGTTATAGTTCTCTTCCTCTCTGAAGAGACAATTTGCATAATTAGCATATTTCCCAGAGGAGCATTGCGACTTTAAGTCTCCTCATCTCGTCATGCTTAGTATGTCAATCTCCACAAGGAGAAATTATACTTCTTGGATATCGGTTGGACGCCTCTCACACAGCCAAACTAGATCTCCACTTTGCACTGATGAGGGGTAGTACCCCAGAAACACAGTATCTGCAAATTGAGATTCTGGTTTGGCTATTATCCTAAGTCATGTGACAAGGCTCGTTAAAGGGTCGACATTGACTGTAGGAT
Organism: Ranitomeya imitator; assembly: GCF_032444005.1. Taxonomy (NCBI): domain Eukaryota; kingdom Metazoa; phylum Chordata; class Amphibia; order Anura; family Dendrobatidae; genus Ranitomeya; species Ranitomeya imitator. The sequence continues at coordinate 471,978,141 of NC_091285.1, forward strand.
TGCTACCTTCCAATAGGTGGCACTAGAGTTCTAGTTCTCTTCCTCTCTTAAGAGACAATTTGTATAATTAACATATTACATAGCACCATATATATGCAAACTATGTAACACATTACACAGCAATAAATTATTCAACATTAAAAAGTGTCATCAATATAATAAATATATAGGGTTGTTCAAATAAACCTGCATGAACCAGTCATCAGCCAGTATCTACAGTATATAAGGACAGATTTAGACAAATGATAGAAGAGACCAGATTTTAAGGCAATATCAGGAAGATGGAACAAGGAAGGGTTACATTAATGAGGTGAAGTGATAGGCCAGTCTAAAGAATTGTCTTTTTAGAACACTCTAAAAACTGTGGAAATGGGTAATTAACCTGATTGTCTAGGGTTGTGCATTCAGGAGAACTGACACAACATGAGGGAAGTCTTGGATACAGGAGTGTGATGTTTGGATTATAGAGGATGCTGATATTAGATCATTAGCAGAATTGATAGCACAGCTAGGGTGTTACACAGAGATGAGGGAGGAGATGTAGCATGTGTAGGGGTTGTACTCACTCGGGTGCGATAGGAGGAAAACAGGAGGCATTTTCCTTTAAAAGTTCATGTGGGTTTATTGCTTCATGAACCCAGAAGTACAAACAAAAGGTAAACAGCCTTTAGATCAGGCAAGACAACCATAAGCATAAATGTCCATTGCAGGGCTCTGCTCCCTCCAGACCTGTGGGTACACAGGCTGGGGTAATGTCCACCACTCAGGCTCGGTCTGGAGCCACACACACAGGAGACTTTCTCCCTCCCAACACACAGACCATGTGTCATACAACAGCCTCCAATATATAGACTGTAACCACACCCAGAGGTGAGGTATGTGGGTATCCAGACCCGCCCATCTCTAATAGCTACCCACAACCCAGACCCAGGTGCACCAAACGACATCTTAGTGCTTATGTGCACTAAAAAAATACTCTTGGATACATCACAGAGAGCAGATATCTCTGTGACACATACCTCCCATCGACCATTAGCCTCCTTACACATGGTACAGAGCAGTGGAGCTCTTTGTGGGTGAGAGTGATAATGTTATAACTTTATATCGTACTTTGCAGGTGATAGTAAACCAGTGCAATGATGGCACAGAGTGGTGGTATCAGTGTAGCAGCTGGAAAGTAATATGATCATGGCTGGTGCATTCAGGATGGATTGGAGAGGGGAGAGTTTACTAAGAAGGAGACAGATTAATGGTGAGTTGCAGTAGTCCTGACGAGAATGAATCAAAGTAGTAAGAAGTTTTGCAATGTCAAAGGTAAGAAAATTTTGGATTCTCAATATGTTTTTGAGTTGTAAGTGACACTAGTGAGCGACTGATTGGATATACAGGGTGAAGGAAAACTCTGAGTCAAATATAGATAATAACCTTGAGACATTGAGTGTGATGTTTGGAAGTTATAGAAGAATCACACCCAAAAATGGTAATAGGTTGAGGTAGGTTTTATAGATGAAATAAACACAAGAAATTCAGTTTCATGCAGATTGCAGTAGGGATGTCAGAAGAAGAGGTGTATAATTGGGTGTCAGTGTAGAGATGGCACTGGAAACCAAATCTGATGGTTTGTCCAATAGAGACAGTCTACAAAGTAAAGAGGAAGGGGCTTAGAACTGAACCCTGAGGGACCCAGATAGTAAGGGGAAGAGGAGAGAAAGAAGGGTCTGCAAAAGATACACTGAAGACAGCCAGCAAAAAAATACAATGACAGTTAATTGGCTATCAGAAAAGCAAAAGAAATCCAAATCCAAAAAAGTGTGAATGAGAATGTCTCTTAGGTACAGTGGGGGAAAAAGTATTTAGTGAGCCACCAATTGTGCAAATTCTCCCTCTTAAAAAAGATCAGAGAGGCCTGTAACTGACATCATAGGTAGACAACAACTATTAGAGTCAAAATGAGAAAACAAATCCAGAAAATCACCTCGTCTGATTTGGCAATATTTACTTTGCAAATTATCGTGGAAAATAAGTTCCAAGTTGGTCACCTAAAAACATGCAAGATTTCTGGCTCTCACAGACCTGTAACTTCTTGTTTAAGAAGCTCCTCTGTCCTCCACTCATTACCTGTAGTAATGGCACCTGTTTAAACTTGATATCAGTATAAAAGACACTTATCCACAACCTCAAATGGTCACACTCCAAACTCCACTATGGTGAAGACCAAAGATCTGTAGAAGGACACCAAAAACAAAATTGTAACCCTGCACCAGGCTGGGTGCAATAGGTAAGCTGCTTGTGTGATGAAATCAACTGTGGGAGCAATAATAAGAAAATGTTAGACATACAAGACCACTGATAATCTCCCTCGATCTGGGGCTCCATGCAAGATCTCAACCCGTGGGGTAAAAGTGATCACAAGTACGGTGAGCAAAAATCCCAGAACCACATGGTGGACCTAGTGAATGACCTGCTGGGACCATCGTAACAAAGTCTACCATTAGTAACACATGTTCCCCTGCTTAAGCTAGGCCGGGCCGGTCTGAAGTTCGCTAGAGAGGATTTGGATTATCCAGAGGAGTATTGGGAGATTGTCATATGGTCTGAGAAAAACAAAGTATAACTGTTTGGTCAAAACAAAACTCTTTGTGTTTGGAGGGGACAGAATGCGGAGTTGCATCCAAAGAACACCATACCTATTGTGAAGCATGGGAGTGGCAACATCATGCTTTGGGGCTGTTTCTCTGCAGAGGGACCAGGACGACTGATCTGTGTACATGAAAGAATGAACGGGGCCATGTATCGTGAGATTTTGAGTGCAAACCTCCTTCCATCAGCAAGGGCATTGAAGATGAAATGTGGATGGGTCTTTTAACATGACAATGATCCCAAACTCACCACCAGGGCAACAAAGGAGTGGCTTTTTAAGACGCATACGAAGGTCCTGGAATGGCCTAGCCAGTCTCCAAATCTCAACACCATAGAAAACCTTTGGAGGGAGTTGAAAGTCCGTGTTGCCCAGAGACAGGCCCAAAACATCACTGCTCTAGAGGAGATCTGCATCGAGGAATGGGCCAACATACCACCACCAATGTGTGCCAACCTTGTGAAGACTTACAGAAAATGTTTGACTTCTGTCATTGCCAACAAAGGATATATAAGGAAATATTGAGATGAACTTTTGTTAATGACCAAATACTTATTTTCCACCATAATTTGCAAAATAAATCTTGTCAAATCAGACAAGGTGATTTTCTGGATTTGTTTTCTCATTTTGACTCTCATAGTTGTGGTGTACCGATGATGTCAATTACAGGTATCTCTCATCTTTTTAAGCGAGAGAACTTGCACAATTGGTGGCTGACTAAATACTTTTTTTCCCCACTGTAATTCTATTGTTGAAGAACAACAACGACAACAATATTTTCTTTATAAATCCTTTTTTAAATAGCGATTAATATTTCAAAGCTAAAAAAAGTCCAACAAGAGGCAGCCGGGGAAGGATTTCATATTGTATGCATTCATTATTATCTGTTTAGATACATTCCTATTTACATGAATAATGTTGAAATAAATCACCACTGAGCTTTTATAACCCAACACTGCTTCCCAAAACTCTGGGTAGCATTGCTATCACTCTATATTTATTTGTTTGTAAATATTGAAGCAGAACAAAGCTTGGAATTCACTGTTGAGTTATTTACTTTGTCTTACTTTGGATTTACTAGCAATATAATCTCACACACTCAGGATGCCTTTGAACTTCCACACTCCTTTAAACCCAAAATAAAATACTTTTTAATTGTCTGCACTTTAATGTAGCATCTGTTTTGATGTAGCGGAGACATAAAAAAGCAACTAAATAAAAAAAAAAGGTTTGAAAAATGCACATGCTAACCAGCTGTTGTAGAAAATAACAACTGTAATATGAGATTTCCACAAGCTTAGAGGTGTAGTTAACATCTTCTAGCGATCAAGCAGATGCCTAAACTGATGGGAGTTAGCAGAGAAAACAGATAATCTATTACTAAGGATGCTCTTCCCAAAGGAACATAAACACCTTATAAATATTAATTTTATCTCTTTACTTGTTCAATGAAATCAAATTGAAATATTTTGACATGACATTGGCAGCGCTGCTGGGTGTTCTCATCTAAGCTATCCTTGAGATAGAAAAAACCCATATAACAATTCTTGGCATCCATAGATAGCACAGTTGATAATTATATATAATCAAAAGACTTTAGGAAACTTTATAAAGAATTTCACTCGAGTCAACATGTTGTATGATGCAAAGATAATATATCTGTAAGACCATTTTCAAAATTTAATAGTAAACATTTTCCAAATAATATAACTATAAAACTAACAAACATCACTACAATGGTATTGAACCGAACCAAACCAAATATATGGAGGTCAACAATACAGCGGATGTGGGCAAATAATATCACTGCACTATGGCCACTGCCATTACCAATGCAAAATGATGGACAAGCGCCACAGTACTGTTAATAAATAGGAACCACTATGCTGTGACCATATAGTGTTATATACTAGTCCTCTGCAGACCATAGAAATGAATATGGTGAAGTTATCCAATGAATTAAAAGTGATTCTGTTTTCTTTTAAATTTGGCCAAGACCGCCATGATAGCGTCTTCAATCAATGACTCATTTCAGCAAAATTTAAGTAAAAGACACCTTTGGCTCCATATTTTCCATCAACTTCTCCATCTCTACACCAATTAATACATTAATTATTCCTCAAAAGGACAGTAATAGTGCACCTTTTAGGCCCCATATACTAATACTGCTCCTCTAAGTTTCTCACTTGGTAATACTGCCCCCTTTGTGCACTCTCATGCCTCCATAGTGGAACGAAGAGTCTGCACAAAGCTTGGGTAAGATAATGATTAAATTCTAACTGTTTAAATACAACCCATTACCAAGTGGCCCTTGGCAATAGTGCTTACCATTTTTTAATATGTTGCCTGTTAATAAAACACATCTATTGATGTCATCTAAGCTTTGCTGAGATTAGTTCTAGCTTGTGGTTTAATACAAGAAAGGACACAGCTTATACTGGCCCTATATTTCCTTGTAATAAGAGATCTGCTCATAAAGAAAAGCAGAACACGGTCATTGTGTGTAGTTCTATGAGTGCGGTCTCCGTTGGTGAGTCATTTGGTTCCTTGCCTATATTTACTTCCTGGGGGTGCGTGTTATCAAGGCCAGCGGCACTTAAAGGTATAGTCACCATTTTCAAATCACTCTTAGGAGCATTTATATACATTCATCTAGCATCAGCACTTTGTGCATTTTTGAATTTGCAAGCACATGTCATTTTTTATATATGCATTGGTTTGCACTTGCACCTTATTTATTACCCCCTCTCTTTATATACATCTACTGGCATAGTATGGTGTAAATTGATTTTCCTACACCAGTATAGTTTTAATTTGCTACACATTTGGCACATATTGCACTTGCACCTTATTTATTACCTCTACTGGCATAGTATGATGTAAATTGATTTTCTTACAACAGTATAGTTTCAATTTGCTACACATTTGGCACATATGTTGGTGCTTTACTAACACATGGACAAAAGGCAGGGAGCCAGCACACCGAGGAAATGCAGGAAGCACAGATCTCCGTCCTGACGTGACGTGAAGAATATCCAAAAAACGAAAAGATGATCCAGCTTCCAAATAAAATATAAAAGTTTAATCCAACATATTAAAATAAGGAGACGACTCCTGGGACGGCATCATACACATAGTAAGGCGAGCGACGCGTTTCGACCAAGCGGTCTTTATCACAGCTGTGATAAAGACCGCTTGGTCGAAACGCGTCGCTCGCCTTACTATGTGTATGATGCCGTCCCAGGAGTCGTCTCCTTATTTTAATATGTTGGATTAAACTTTTATATTTTATTTGGAAGCTGGATCATCTTTTCGTTTTTTGGCTTTACTAACACATGTTAGAAATTATGCTTCTTATTTAAAAAAAATTTTTTTGGGAGTTTTTTAATTTTTATATATGGATTTGTGATATATACCGTATCCGCTGAATGCAAACTGGTCTCTTATATATTCATTTTTATATATTATTTATTATTTACCCTTTGAAATTTTTTACCTTGATACATGCACATCAATTATATGTTATTTTTGTCAATTTAAGTATAAATAAAGCAATATATTTTTTACAAATTTCCTGCCTTGGTGATCTCTGACCTTTTAACCAGTCTGGTGCATGGAATAGTTCTCTATCTTGTCTTTCTTTGCACATTGGTATTTCCATGGTATTTATTGATAATTGGAAATTGGTTTTAATCTCTTGTTATTATTTTTATTATTTTTTATCTTGGATAATATCCTTTTGTGTTACTTACTATATTTACTTCCGAAGTAAGATGATGCCCCTCTGTGCCTTTCTAAGTAGGTCCAAAATTGTGTGTTGTTTTTTTTAAGGTATCTTTCTACATGATGGACATGATGGATTCTGAATTCCTTGCTACGCACTCTTCAGTTGTAGTGTTGAAACCTATCTGACAGCAGCTGGACTGAAAATTAATTTGTTAAATTGGATTTTTTTTGTCTCAGACTGTAAATGGCACAGCTCCTTACATTGTGCAGCATCTGAGGATATTGCATACAAAGAGCTTGCCAAATCGGTCACGGACACTATATAATGTGCAGAATTATGCCACTACCAAAGTGCAATGACACTTGTCTAAGCAAGACAGTCACACAGGTCTCCCACTCAGAGTCTTATAACATTTTGATTGATTGTACTGCAGGTATATTCCTTTAAAGGAGATAACCAGGACTTTAAAAACAAAAAAAACAAAAAGTGCCTAAGCACTAACAGACAGGTAGTTGCTACCTACCAGCCTGTTGTGCCCGGCGCCGTTCTCCGCTGACACAGAGCAGTCATAGACTTAAGCTGACACCACACAAACAGAGCAGCAGTTTCTTTTCCTGTGCTGATTGACAGACAGCTACCCGTTGCCTAATTGGCGAAGCTGGCTGTCAGTCAGCATGACACCAGTAGTCCCGCCCTGTCAACAGGAAGAGAAATCGCTGCTCTGTTGTCAAAGAGCAGCTGAATCTCTGGCAGAAGCGTGCCAGGTACAACAGGTGGGTAGTTGCCTGTGCTAGCAACTGCATGCCTGTTAGTGCTTAGGCATTTTTTTTTAAGTTTCAGATATACAAAGTATAGATCATTGTAAGTCCAAGTTCACAGCATATTGCTTTTGATGTTTCCTCGCATTTTGTGAATCAATGGTGTATAGTATGCTCTAAATGGGCATTTTCTTTTGACATTTTCTCCATAGGTTTGCTAAAAAGGCAAAAAAATCACATGCCCAAAATGTAAAAAAACAAACAAAAAAAACAAAACACAGCCACCAATAATCTCATAGGGGACACAACCAAAATAATGGCCTTCATACTGATTTGATGTAAAAGCGCCGATGAATGATCGTTCAGCAATGGTCCAAAATGCATGTTATGTTAGACTGCATCAGTCAATATTGCATTTTTTTCAGCTGTTCATACAGCGCTTGTCATCAGCTGAAATTATCCAACTTGTCTGACTGGTGTTTTGAATGATAATAACATTTATGTGACATTCACCTGTCAAAAAGAAAAATATTTTGTTTCATTGAAATAGCCGGTAACAATTTGTTATGATCCAGATCACATATTTTGGACATGTATTATTTGACTAGATGGTGGCCCGATTCTAACGCATCGGGTATTCTAGAATATATATGTATGTATGTACGTCGCGCTTAGCACACCCATGTAGTATATAGCAGAGCCACATAGTATATAGCACAGCCACGTAGTATATAGCACAGCCACGTAGTATATAGCAGCCACGTAGTATATAGCAGCCATGTAGTATATAACACAGCCCACGTAATATATAGCACAGCCCACATAATATATAGCACAGCCCACACAGTATATAACACAGGCCACGTAGTATATAGCAGCCAGGCAATATATAACACAGCCCACGTAATATATAGCACAGCCCACGTAGTATATAACACAACCCATGTAGTATATAACACGGGCCACGCAGCATATAACACAGCCCACGTAGTATATAGCAGTGTGGGCACCATATCCCTGTTAAAAAAAATAAATAAATAAAAAAGCTATATACTCACCCTCCGGCGTTCACCGATGCGCGCGATGCTGCCGCCTGCTTCCGTTCCCAGGGATGCATTGCAAAATTACCCAGATAACTTAGCGGTCTCTCTAGACCGCTAAGTCATCTGGGTAATTTCGCAATGCATCACTGGAAACAGAAGCTGGCGGCAGCATCGTGCGCATCGGTGGACGGCGGAAGGTGAGAAGAGCACTTTTTTATGTTTTTTATTATTTTTAACATATCTTTTTACTATTGATGCTGAATAGGCAACATCAATAGTAAAAAGTTGGTCTGGGATGGGGCGATACACTGGCACTGACTGGAGGGGAGTAGGGAGGGGGCACTGACTGGAGGAGAGTAGGGAGGGGCCAATTCACGGCCAGACTAAGCCTGTCGCTGATCAGCGACGCAGGATTTCCGTTATAGACAGACAGACAGACGGAAGTACCCCTTAGACGATTAGATAGATGTGTTTTGGCACCAATGGATTGGATCCTTCATTCTGTCTCCTCTTGATTGTTTGAACATCATGACATTACAGAATGGATTTAAATAATATTAAATAAACAAAGCTGAGGCTAGACGGGGTCGGGGCAGGGGTTTGACTCCACAGATTTTCTAATTCCTGATGAGCTGTGGTGTTCCCTGTTGCAGAAATCTCACTCCAGTCAGGGATTTAATAAAAATATGAGTCAGGGGCTGGAGTAAGATTTGGGTTGTGGAGCATGGAGGCGCACCTGTTTTATTAAGACTAATAAATCAGGAGCGCCTGACTCCTATATACCCTCTCATCATCACTAGTGAGAAAATCACCAGTCTTGATTAATTAGGGCCATAATTTGAGGTTTTAATCTCAACGTTTTCATTTGTTTAAGCCTTCAATAAGAAAGTAACCGTCTTTAGATGACCTGTACCTATGCAACAGAACCCTATTCTCCATCTTTGAAACACTTATGTCATCTAAGTGTAAAAATCTTTTGAACTGATGATGTGGCTAAAACAAATTCAGATTAATTGGTCTATTAATGTTTGTTGCACAAGAGTACTGATGTTTGGATACAGGAGGATGTAAAAAGAATTATTAGTTTCCTTTCTTTTTAATATACTTTTGAGAAGTCTACACTTACATTTCCAACTTGGTGACATCTGGTTTACATGCATATTTCACTTGTAGCGAAGTAGAAATTTAACAAATCTTTCAGCTCAAAGTGGAATAGATGATCTGAGTATGTTATGCTGAGTTAATGAAAAGACATGTCTTAATGCCTTAATTTGACCAAAGACTAGTCTAGTCTTTGTTAAGATTATGGACTAGAATTCATGCATGAAGATTCAAATTCAATATTCTTCAACTCTGGATGGATCTTCTGCCCAAATTCCCCTATTAAGTTTTGAATCTACAGGGACCATTTTCCCTGTCCCTACTGCCGAAAAAAACATCCTCACGGCATGATGCTGCCACCACCTTGTTTCACTATGGTGATAGTGTCCTTGGGGTGATGAGCTGTGTTGTTTTGGTACCAGGCATAGTGTTTACTTTGGCCAAAAAAATCAAATATTGGCCTCATCTGACCACATTACCTTCCTCCATACATTTGGGGAGTCTCCCACATGTCTTTTGGCAAAATCAAAATGAGCTTTGCAATTTTTGTGTATAAATACACTGCCTACTCTTCCATATAGATCACTTCTATGGGGTGTACAGCTTATTGTGATCATATGGACAATCTCTGCATTCAAACTCTGCAGCTATTTCATAGTTTTCTTTGATCTCTGTGCTGCTTTTATCAATAATGCCCTCCTTGTCCAGGCTGTGAGTTCTCTTGACAGGTTCATTATGGTACCAAGTTCTTTCAATTTGAAGATAGTAGATTTGATGGTGCTCCAGGTGATCATCAGAGATTGGGATATTTTTTTATAACCCATCCCTTACTTGTACTTCTCAACAACTTTGTCCCTGACTTGTATGCAAAAACAGTTTTAGACAAAGTTGGACCCTGTGCAAAAGTTTAAAGTGGGGCTCCAAATGCTAACATATTGCACCATCACACAGAAACATTTCATTTGCATTTACATGCACTGACTTCGGGCCACTAAACAAGCATGATTGACAATATTAGAGTTATTCAATGCTTGTTTCCGGCCTCTTTACACTGGCTGAGGAACAATAATGGGGACAGAACAATGACAAGTAGATCAATCTGTCCACATACAGTTTCATGTTATCAGCAGCATGTCTGCAGTTTTCACCAGATGATGTGCTGCTGAGAACAATGATTTTTGTTCCAGCATAAACAATCCAATCACTTGATGAATAGGCAGCATTTTGCTTGCTTAGTATCATACAACCCATAGTCCTTAACATAGTATATTGCACCCCATAGTTCTCCATATAGTATAATGTGCACTATAGTCCTTCATAGTGTACAATGCACACCCTACAGTCCTACTTATAGTATAATGTGCCCCATAGTCCTCCATATAGTGTAATACACTCCCCATAGTTTTCCATATAGTATAAAACACTCTCCATAGTCCCCCATATAGTATAATACCCTCCCCATAGTCCTCCATATAGTAAAATACACTCCCAATAGTCCTCCATATAGTATAATACACTCCTCAGTCCTACATATAGGATAATACACTCATTATAGTCCTCCATATTGTATAATGCACTCCCAATAGTCCTCCATATAGTATAATACACTCCTCAGTCCTCCATATATGATAATACACTCATTATAGTCCTCCATATTGTATAATGCACTCCCCATAGTCCTACATGTAGTATAATGTGCCCCATAGTCTTCCATATAGTATGCACATCATAGTCCTCCATATAGTGTAATACACTCTCCATAGTTTTCCATATAGCATAAAACACTCTCCATAGTCCTCCATATAGTATAATACACTCCTTATAGTCCTCCATATAGTAAAATACACTCCCAATAGTCCTCCATATAGTATAATACACTCCTCAGTCCTCCATATAGGATAATACACTCATTATAGTCCTCCATATTGTGTAATGCACTCTCCATAGTCATACATGTAGTACAATGCACTGCCCATAGTATAATGAACTCTATAGTTCTTCATAAAGTATAATGCATTCTCCATAGTCTCCAAGACAGTATAATTGCAGGTCTAATATAGTACATATAGTATAATGCACTCCCCATAGTCCAATAGAGTATAATGCAGCCCCATATAGTATAATACATAGCATAGTTCTCAATCAAGTTTAAAGCAGTCCCCTTCAGGGTATAAATCAGTCACACCAAAGAGTATAATGCAGCCACCCCATAAAGTATAATGCTACCCCCTCACGGAATAACACTGCATATGGAGGAAATGATAAAATGACCATTAGCCGAGTATAATCCAGATACAATATATTTTTTTATTAGATTATTTCATATACTTACTCTCTTTGAGAGTGTTAGTGACTCACTGCAAATACGCTTACACATGGCAATCACACTATTAATCTAGTGACTTATATAACTGGATCCACTATCAGAGCAACCATCGGGCTGTATTTCATTTTGTACCAATTCTTCTGGTGGCATTTTAATACCTTGATTAATACTGCACATTGCACTACGCACTTTGTGTTTATATTCATACCCTTAATGCTATTTAACTAAATTATTGGCCATAGGATTAGATATTTATTTTTATTCATCTTTTCGTACCATTTATTGTTTATTTATTCTATCACCTATATCTGATTGTGGATCAATTATGTGGCACTATTTGTAACCTTGGTCCCTGTATTCTGGAATGTAGCAGACTTTTTACTTCACTCTTGTAATCTATAATCTGATAAAAAAAGCTGTATTGTATCTGGACTATACTCGGCTAGTGGTGGTTTTATCATTTCCTCCATATGTAGTGTTATTCAGGAATGTTGAGTTCTCTTGTCCCCTACCTTTAACTGGTCATCTTTGTGTTAAATACCCCCTCATAGAGAATAATGCAACCACCCCATATAGTATAATGCTGTCCGCTCATAGAGTATAATGCTGCCCCCTCATAGAGTATAATGCAGCCCCACAGCCCTGCAGTATTATGGTCACCACATGCTCACTGATATACATTAAAAAAATACAATATTTCTCATCCTCTTTCCCCCACTGCTCTGGTCTCTGCAGAGCATTTCACCAGCTCCACTGCCCGGAACAGCATGGTGTGTGATGAAGCGATGGGGAATTATGAGCGCTCTCCCCATCATTGCTCTTAACTGTATCAGCATCTATGATATTGCCGCATGGTGTGCTGTTACTAGCAGCATGCCACCGACTGGGAGCCCCTGGGAGAGCGGGGGCCCTAGGCAGATGCCTAGTCTTCCTGCCCATAACTCTGGCCCTACTTGTATGGAGATTACCTTGGTCTTCATAGTGTTTGCTTAGTGGTACCTGTTGCCTAATGGTGTTGCAGCCTTCGGGGCCTTTCAGAAAAGGAAGTTGTGTATATAATAACAGACCATATGTCACTTAGATTGCACACAGGTGGACTTCCTTTCACTAAGCAGGTGACTCATGAAGGTAATTACTTGAACTAAAAAATTTTAGGGGCTTCATCGTAAAAAGGGTGAATATATATGCACATGCCAATTTTTAGTTATTTGATCCCATAATTTTAATTTATGCCTATATTTTTCTCACTTCACTTCACCAATTTATACTATTTAGTGTTGATGTATCACACACAAATCAGATTACAAAAATATTTAAACACAGGTTGTAATATAACAAAATAGGTAAATAGCCAGGTGGGGAATACTTTCACAAGCCACTGTAAGTAGCACTATTCACCCAACAGATACGTTGGTCAGTGATGCTGGACTACACACAAGTTGCATACAAATCTATATATATGAGATATATATATTTATTCCACATTGCTTTGATATATTGTCTCATACAGTACAAAAATAGGTGTAATTTTGACCATGTACTCGACAGGGATCCAATTAAACTATCCATATTTTTGGAGTGTAGGCTGAAGCTGGATAACTCTGATGAAACTCAGGAAAGCACACAGAGATCATACAAACTTATTGCAGATGTCAGGTTTGTATCCAGAATCCTAGCTCTGCAAGACAACAGTGGTAATAATAAAGTGGGGGAGGACGTCCCCTGCAGAGGGATTAATACTCTCACCTTGACATAGGTGACCTCATATAGCTGTGATTTTGGCACCATTCTAGTTTCCAAACTTATTTAGTCAAAAGCTCCATTACTCTTGGGTGTAAAAACATAATTATAATATTCTGTAGCGGATGATAATGGTATCACAAAAATAATCTATGCTTGTTTTACATTATCCCTCAGGCAGTACTGAGCTCTCGGAGGATTCATACATTGTGATAGTATATGGTAAATTCGATACAAGTCAACATCGCAGTTATTTGTGAATGTCTCCCTGCAGCTATTCTTTGGCAGTGTTGGATTATGTATAATGCCAAAAGCCTAACAAGTTTAGGTCACATTGAACAAAGCTTTTTTCATACTACACATTGAGATCCACTGTTACTTCTACCATTTCTAAAGTTGTTTTTCTTCCTTTATTGAATCTGCTTTACTTTATCAGTCAATTATTTAGAGGATCTTATTTCACCAGGCAATAGACATGACTGATTGGGCCGCAAAATAGATAACAAAGCAAGTTTTGTGTAGATCCTTTAAAACACATTACAGTCTTTTGTTTTCTATTGTACTTATTTTACTCTCAGAGGTAAATAGACAGAAATGATCTTTTACTTTAAAAAATATTGCAAATTTATTTTGAAAGTTGATGCAATATATTCATGCCTTTCCTTACTTTTTTTTTTATTAGTGAAGCCTATAGTTGACAAATAGCCAATCAAGCAGAACCATCCAGCACAGCCATCCATTATAAAATCAGTATTCATCAGTGTGGAGACACAGGGGGTTAGTGGATGCTCTTGTCCGCTGGCCCAAAACCTCATGGACCCAGGCTCATCCCACTGAACGCTTGCTCTCCTTTCCCATGGGCATGATACTACTCAGACAAGACAGGGTGAGGGTAAAATAGTTTATTGAACCACCAAACACACAATAACATATAAAACAGTCCCAGCAAAATACCCAACATGGTGTAAAATTACAGAGTCTCACACTTCTGCTGACTCAGCTGCGTCTTCGGGGCTTCCAGTGCTGACTACCTCCACCAGTGGCACCCCACTTTTGGTGGGCACCCACAGAGAGGAGGTAACGACAAATTTAGGAAGCTGACAGTCCATTGAGGTACGTGGCCAGGTGACCAATGGTTTACAACCTGGCTTTTTCAAAATGTCTCCATGGGGCCAGATGACCGGTGGGTCCCAATCCTGGCTTCCTGAAAGTAACCATGGGGCCAGGTGACCAGAAGGTCACAAGCTGGCTTCTCCAAATGTCTTTATGGGGCAGGTGACCGGTGAGTCCCAATCTAGGCTTCCCAAAATTGATCCATGGGGCCAGGTGAATGGTGGGTCACAACCTGGCTTCCCCAAAGTATCCATGGGTTTAGTGATGGTCAATGCAGTATATCTGTTTTCTTCCAGCTAAAGCCATGGTCCTTAAGCTAGCATCCTGTAAAATATCAAATCTGTGTCCCTCTTGATGGAGCCATGGTCTACTGGCAGCTGTCCTATAGAGTTTTCCGTGCTGTAGTTTTGTAAAATTTTCTTGATACAGATGCAGATCCCCCCTGTTATAGCTCCCAGCTGATATAAAAGGTAAACTGTAGCCATTCAGCAATTTCAAATTCAGCAATTTCACAATCATCAATCCTAGTGGCAACATTCAGACTCGTATGACAATAGTCCTTGTATCTTGACCAACCAAAGAAAAACACATAAATTCAATAGTCAATGTTCAGACAATAGACTATATCTCCTGGCCTACTGAAAATAGACATCTGGATAATTAAGATGAAATGCTGTGCCATCACAATTAAGACTTATACCGGCCGTAGTTCTTAAGCTCACATCTTGTAGAATGTCAAATCTGTGTCCCGCTTGATGGAAACATGGTGTCCTGGCATCTGTCCTGTACTTTATTTTTGTAAAGTTTGATACAGAGGCAGAAACCCTTTCATAGTTCACAGCTCTTATTCAGGCATTTTTGCACATGATTGAGGGAACATGGCAGGGGATCATCTCTCATTGTTTAAGTATTTAATCAATTTGCATAGTTTGTCCTCCTCTGTTTTGCAGGTCACCAAACTGCATGGCCTAGTACAATGTGTAATCAAATAATTAGCAAACATCGATTGTTTAATGATCCTGTGTCCCTGTCTTGCAATGATAGCAGACAATAACCTGTAGGAGCTGATATAAGAGGTATACAGTAGCCATTCAGCAATTTCACAAACATCAATTCTAGTGTCAACATTCAGACTCTTATAGCAATAGTCCATGTGTCTTGACCAACCAAAGAAAAACACATAAATTCAATAGTCACTGTTCAGACAATAGCCTGTGTCTTCTTGCCTACTGAAAATAGACACCTGGAAAATTAAGATTAAGTGCTGTGTCGTCACAGTTAGACTTATACAGTACATTTTATTAACATTGGAACCTATATATGGCAAGTGGATGGCATCTGGCATTTGCATCTGCATGATGTGTATGTTTTTGTTTAATATCATGCATCATACTTCTCACAATATTTTAAATTTAGAGGCTAATTAAAGATGGTTTCAAAAACAACATATATCACCCAAAGGAAAGGTGGTAAATATATGGTCTCTAGAGTTCTGACAAATATGCCCCCCACAAATGTCAAAAAAGGGGGTCCCAAATTCCACTGTCTGAATAAAGAATTAGTGATCATGTCTAATAAATGCTTGATTAATTGTCTAGAGCTTTTATAGACAGTTAATGGAGCAATTATATCACACATGTTCATACTTCATTCACAAAAGGGCCTTTGGACTTCCCTGTATTCTGGCAGCAAGGTCATGTGGATAGGTGAAAAATGTTTATTGGACAACCCATTTAAGGACATATATAATTTAGTTAGAATAAGTGATTATATTTTATAGTCTGCATGCAATAGTTTCCATCTCAAATTCTCATTCTGATTTCCAAAATGCTTCTCTATAAACTGAATTCCTACCCTATATTATACACTTTGAGCACTTCATGAATTTATTTTGGTGAGGAGGACCAGACATGCCATATAAAATAACATTTCTGGAGCATCTTTTCTTGGAAATATAAATTGTGTGCTTATCTCTTATTTATACTGGAATTGAATGAAGACATTGACATCATGGTAGCACCACTCCTTTTATCACTAGAGTGTGCCTTACATAGTGTGATTTATTATTATGCTTACTTATATAGCACCAACATATTCCGTAGTTCTTTACAAACATTGTTATGCGATGTTATTAAGTGATGTTTATTATTATAATGCCATTTATTCCATGGCGCTTCATATGTGATAAGAGGTTTACATAAATGCAAATGGTCTCTTCAGAGAGGAAGAAGTCTAGAACTCTAGTAATAACAAGTACAATAATCATGAAGAATACAAGTCATTGAGTGGTACAGGAGGAGCGAGGATCCTGCCCACAAGGACTCAGTCTACAGGGGATGGGTGAGGATACAGTAGGGGTAGAGATTGTTGTGCAGTGGTATAGTGGAGCGAGGGTTACTACAGGCTGTAGGCTTGTCGGAAGAGTTAAGTCTTAAGGTTCATTTTGAAGGTTGCCACAGTAGGCAAGAGTCTGATATGTTGGGGTAGAGAGTTCCCGAGTAGGGGGAATGCTGGGGAGAAAACTTGTAAGCGATTGTGAGAAGAGGAGCGAAGTCCTAATTTTCTTGTGCTACCCCCGTCAATTGGTAAAAATTATTAGTTTCTAAATATTTCTTATATTACTTGAAATTTGGAGAGGTCTCACACTTTACGCCACAAATGGTTCCTTATTTCTAGATGGTAAATGTTTTCTAAGGTTGTGCTTTAGTATATAATGAAACCTGTCCTGCAATAGTAAGCCACTAGAACTCCCGCTGCAAGACGGGACATTGCTTATCGCAAGCATAGACTGCTCCGCGCACAAATATAAATATATTAGCGCGGCCTCTGTCTGCAGTCAGCTGTCCGTGATATCCATATCCTGGGAACAAAGACATAAGCTATAATGCAAACTCACGTCTCCGTTAACAGAACGCTCAGTGTGCTCTATTTATATAGCACAGAACCCATTTAATAACATTCTGCATTCTTTTATTTAGGGACTATGTTAGTACATTTTGGTGTTTTGTGGTGTTTATGCTCTTTGTTGTGACTTTGTATATTTTAGCTAACAGCTGAGATATAAATATGCTCGCCACTAAATCAGGCCTAGGATCCTAAAATTTTTACGCTGTGACTTTAGTTGATCAAAGAACTAAGTTAACAGTAAAGAAGGAGACTCCAAGAATTTAAGCACTGTGATTTTTTATTATATATTTCAAACAATGAGAGTTTCTTATACCATATTAATACCATTCCTAAATATTTGGAACTCAACAACAAAGAACTTGGGACAGCCCGCATTTATTTATTCTAGTGAGAATTAAAAGGGCTGGCATCTGTGTGTTTTTTCCTTTAAACATATTACATTCTTTTGAGAAACAATATATCCAAATCCAATATACAGTTAGATGTGTAATAACATTTTAGAGACAGTGTATATTAGCATTTTTCTGTAAGTTATTGCGTTATGTCAAAGCATACATGGGGAAAAAAGCAAAATAAAAAATGACCAGCAAGTGGAAGGCTTTAGGGCTTTAACAGAGGCAAGAGTTTGGTGTGCTGAGTTATTACAAATTGTATAGTAATGGGGATATTGTATGGCAAAAACTGTCATAGGGTAGGGTGGTAAAGGAGTAAATGCTTGGTTGTTAGTAATTACTCCCCCCAGTCACTGCCTTGCATTCCTAGGCTAGGGTCACACCACCATTTTTTCTCTTCCAAGAGAATCGGTCCGATTTTGATAATCATACTCTGATAAGAGGGTGATCAGCGTGATCTGATTTTCTTGGATGAGGAGACTTTAAAAAAATTAAACTCTCCATCTTCTCAATTTAGTCTGTCCATAAAAATTGGACCGCACTCGGATGTTATCCTAGTGTGGTCCAATTTTTTCCACAGACTTGGGCATTAACATGTGAACCAATAATCGGATGCATCTCGTACATGATGCAATTTATTACACGGCACAACCAGACCCAAGGAAAAAAATAGCACATGTGCACAGCCCCATAGAATAATATGGGAACTAGTGTTATCCATCAAAACAATGGATAGCACTCGTTAGATCGTGTGCACGAGCCCTTAATGTCATTGTCCCAAATTGATCCCTTTAGTATACTGTTTTTCTACAGTTATGTACTTACCATATTGATTACTGCATAGCAAGGGTTAAAGTAGACTGTATTTTCTCCATGAACAGGGAGAGCACATAGTGAAATCGTCTATGTTGTCTGAAGATCATTGGTGCTGACAGTAAAGCGTTATGTAACTGTCGAATTTCTGCTGGGATTTCAAGCATCAGTGGGGTGCACAAACTCCAAGGAAAAAGGGTGCTTAAAAAAGTACCTACCTAGTTTGGCATCCTGAGCCTTAGACCTGTGTGTTCACCTTTTACCTAATGTTTAAAGGTCTTTTCTAGAGTAAAATGGGGATAAAACCCAATTTAAAAGGGCTATCTATTAAGACTGGGCACATACTTTAGAACCTAATGCTATCTGTATATGTATCCTGTGGTCATCATTGTCTTTATTTCTCATAAAGGCGTATCCAGATAAGTTAATTTTCAGCAGATTTTATCTGTATATTAATTACGCCCAGATAATGAGTTTCAAGGATTTTCAATTATTTATGTAGAAAGCTGAATTCGCTGCTGATGTAATGTACATAAACTAATGGTGAACACAAAAATGCATATTGTGTAAGTTTAGTAATTACGTTATTTCTGGAGACTCCATAAATGTGCACTAAGCAGGTGTTACGCTAGACTTGTTACTTGTATAGACAAGGCTGAGTAAGCTCATCGTAAAATCTGAGATGGTCCAAACAGACAGCCAGTGACTATTTAGTTTTACCCTCAGATTCCAGACGAGAAAACTAGTGAGCTGAAGATGGCTTAACATATTACAACATAATGATTCCGGAGCGAATTTGAGACATTTTGCATCTTTAGTTGTGGTATTACATTGCTCATTAGAAATAAAAATGGCTAAATGTGAAAATACCCATAAGCCTGTGTATACATATATCTCCAATCTACACAAGCTATAGTAACTCTTCAGTAAATACAATGTAGTCTAAAATGTACAGTTTTTCTAAGGTCATGTGTCACCCCTATAAAAAAACGCATGTAGATATCTACAATGTTGCTTGTTATCATGACCAGACTGATAATTACCCCCAAACAACAAGGCTACCTGGAAAGAATAATTTCCATTGTCCCGCTTAGTGCTCGATTAACCCCGGTTGTCTGTGAAAGCTGTCCGTGGTGTAATTAAAGTGTAAGGGTATGTTCACAAGCAGCATTTTTTCTACAGATTTTTTCTGCCACTTCTTGACTCATTTCTGAGTGCGTTTTTGCATAGTTTTTACTTGTGGTTTTCATATTCATTTTTTGCAATGTATGAAAAAAAAGCTGCAAAAAGCTTAAACATTTAACATGCTGTAGGTTTAAAAAAATGCTAAGCAGCTGAAAATATGCAAGAAAAAAAGCAATATGTGATTTAGATTTTGGAAATATCATTTACTTTACTGGTAATATAAAAAGCAGTGTTTTTTCGGCACAAAAAAAATGCTTGGGAAAAACACAGCAAAAATGCCACATGTGAACATACCCTTACTGTGTTAGGCTAAGTTCACATTTGCATTCGGGGCTTTGCGGAGGGCTGCATACGTCCTCCGTTAAGCACCGCCTTCTTCCACATACTTCTGCATGCGTCCTGCATACCTATCTTTTAACATTAGGTACGCAGGACATGCCAATGTATGCGGATGCGTTGTTTTGACGTGCCCACCGACCGAACAGGAACGCAATGAGTCAAAATGATGCATCCGCATACATCCACATTACCTGCGTACCCAATGTTAAAAATAGGTATGCAGGACGTAGGCAGAAGTAGGCGGGGCTTAGCAGAGGACATACACAGCCCTCCGCAAAGCCCCCGAATGCACATGTGAACCCGGCCTTAGTGTGGAGTGATTCCTGATAGAAATATTAGGATACAAGTGTAGGTTAAGCATCTACTGTAGATAGAAAAAGCTTTCTAAAGTTTCTTGAAACCAGCTAGATATACTGCAATAATATCTGGCTAGCGAGACTTCTAAGGGTACATGCTCACGAACAGGAATTAGCAGCATTTTGGACACTGCTTCCAAAATGCTGCGTTCAGTCATGCAGGTAAATCCGCATGTGTTCATTTTACACCAGCAACTCCGCAACAGATATTGACATGCGCCGGCTTGTAAACCCATGCTATGATCTGATGTCTCGGTTTGGAGGTAATTGTTGATCACTGTGAGGAATCCGTTATTTAACAACCATGTTTCAGCATATGGTATGCTGATGTGAGAAGTATTGAAGTTGATTGTCCTTGAATCCAAGATTAGGGATATACAGGGACTTGATGGGATATTCGACGAGGAGCGGGAGCGCCGATTGTCACAATATTTAGGGTGTCAACTTCCGCTGCAAGGTAGACCCAGAGGTTAGCGCTACCTAGGGCTTGTCAGGGTGGATATATATTTTAAATATTTGTGTTCTTCTTTGTTCTTTTTGCATATTTTAAAGCATATCTAATAAAAATCATCATTTTAAGGTCTTTTTTGATGATACTTGGATGGTTATTGATAGAACTACTGTGAGGTTATTAGAAGTGAACAATGCTTCTCTTTTATATGCACTGTGTAAACTACAAAAAAACCTGCAAATGAATAACAGAGAATACTCTAAAACCCACAGACATTGCACTGTGTCCAAAATTATTCATGAAAATGGAATTCTGACTGCAGAGACAGGTCAGTGGTTGGATACATAGCAGAGCTAAATATGCTGGATGGCACTTTGGTAGTGGAATGGCAGAGTTCATTATACAGAACAACACCTTGGAACAGCTAAGGTGAGTATGCCGACAAGTACCCTGGAACAGCAGAGTAGAGTATGCAAACACACCACACCTCTAACAGCAAAGCTGAGGATGAAGAAAGGTACCTTGAGACAGCAGACCTGAGTAAAAGTTTGTCACTTTGGGGTAAATGTAGCCTAGTTCAGTGGAACAGAAGAGCTGGTTTGTCTGGAGACACACTTGACCCTTGATGCAGCAGTGCCCAGCTGAAAGATTAATCGGAGTTCACCTGGAAACCTACTGTAAGACCAAATACATTGGGTTTCTAGATGAAAATAATTGATGCCAGTGATAAGGTAGTGAGGGTAGCGTAAGCGCATCCAACTAAGTGGATACTCAAGTGATGTGTCTCCACCTGTTTTCCTGCTCATGTTAGTGACCAACTCTTGAGTCGTTTAGCAAACACAAGCAATACTGAAGATCTACACACCTACAGACAGGGGCACTGAATGAGACAGCTGGTCATCTTTTTATCTGCTATACCACGCCCCCTGGGTGGGGATATGTGAGCAGCTAGGCCCACCCATCTCTGTGACTGTTCCTAAACCTGGCCTAAACAAAAGGTAGGGCAGTAACATACATAGTGACATAGTAACATAGTTAGTAAGGCCGAAAAAAGACATTTGTCCATCCAGTTCAGCCTATATTCCATCATAATAAATACCCAGATCTACGTCCTTCTACAGAACCTAATAATTGTATGATACAATATTGTTCTGCTCCAGGAAGACATCCAGGCCTCTCTTGAACCCCTCGACTGAGTTCGCCATCACCACCTCCTCAGGCAAGCAATTCCAGATTCTCACTGCCCTAACAGTAAAGAATCCTCTTCTATGTTGGTGGAAAAACCTTCTCTCCTCCAGACGCAAAGAATGCCCCCTTGTGCCCGTCACCTTCCTTGGTATAAACAGATCCTCAGCGAGATATTTGTATTGTCCCCTTATATACTTATACATGGTTATTAGATCGCCCCTCAGTCGTCTTTTTTCTAGACTAAATAATCCTAATTTCGCTAATCTATCTGGGTATTGTAGTTCTCCCATCCCCTTTATTAATTTTGTTGCCCTCCTTTGTACTCTCTCTAGTTCCATTATATCCTTCCTGAGCACCGGTGCCCAAAACAGTAGACAATCCGAGACTCAGCTATCCTTCTCTATATCTTTCTTCAACATGGCATCAAGGTTTTATTAAACCTTTCCACCAAACTGCCCGTCTGTTGATGGTAAACTGAGTCATGAGTTGTGTGATTTGCCCAACTCTCTCATCACCTTTGAGATGAATGGGGTTCCTTGGTCCACTAGGATCTCCTGGGGCAACATGAATCAAGTCCCTTAGCTATACACTTGGAGGAAGAGTTTTGTGGTGGTACAAACTCCGGATACTGTGCAGCATAGTCCAGAACCACCAGGATATACTGATGCCCTCTGGCGGACTTGACCTGGGGTCCCACTAGATCCATTGCTATGCGATAAAACGGAACCTCAATTATGGGCAACAGCACTAAGGTGCTACAGAAGTGAGCCACTGGAAATGTCAGCTGGCAAGTGGGACAGGACCTACAATGATTAAGGATTTCTCGGTGACAACTGGGCCATTAGAACTTCTGGAGGATCCATTCCAGGGGTTTGTTTACCCTCAGATGACCACGTAAAGCTACGTTCACATTAGCATTGCGTCGGGCGCAGCCACGGCGACGCATGCGTCATGCGCCCCTATATTTAACATGAGGGACACATGGACATGCGTTGCTCTTGTGTTTTGTGACGCATGCGTCACTGTGGCGCAACTGTCAGGGCGCAGAGGACGCTGCATGATGCAGTTTTTTCTGCGCCAAAAATCATGCAAAAATGAACACATGTGTCACAAAAAGCTGCGTTTTGCATGCGTTTTTGCATGCGTTGTGTGGTGCGTCGCTGACGCAGCACCGCACAACGCAAATGTGAATGTAGCCTAACACATGCATATAGGCCATGTTAACACCTTGCATCTGTACGGCCCTGGCTCCAGTTGCTGCTCAGTTACTCTGGTGACCAGATATAGTGACTCCCCATGTTGCCAGCTTTCATTCCTGCAGTCACTTTTATCCAGAACCTGTGGTATCTCTTCGGCAGTCACACTGCCCAACAGGATTCATGCCTGTGCTTCTAGCACCAATTGTAGGGTTTCTACTCACTCATGGAAATAACAATAAAAAAGAGGTATGCAGAAAGAGGAATCACCAAAATAAAATGTTTTATTAAAGCATGATAGATGACACATGAAAAAGCACAGTTTTAAAAACATTTAAAAGAGCCAAATAGCTACAAAAAAGAACCACAAACCAAACAAACTTTGATATAGTTGTAGTCGTCCCAAACAGGATATTAAAGTATATAAAATAGGGGAAAGAAAGCTAAACAATTACACAGAAAGTACAATATCGTGCTTTAATTTAAAGTATTTTATTTTGGTGATCCCTGTTTCCGCATATCTCTTTTTTTCTTGTTTTTTCCACAATCTGTCTTTTGTATGCGTCAGGTTGATTCCATGCATCTTGGTGGTGCCCACTACTCTACACTTCTCTAGTTTCTACTCACTCAGCTGCGGCTGAAGAGGCACAGGATGTGGTTTCAATGAAATGTCTAGGCTGGTTTATTAAAACTTTTCCATGAAAGAGTGAAAACAGAAAGTAAATAGTCCATACAGTAGTGCGGGTTCGCCAGCTCAGGTTAGTGTGCAGCTCTTGAGTCCTTTAGCAAACACAAGCAATATTGGAGAGCTACACACCAGAAAATAAATGAGACAACTGGTCTCCTTTTTATCTGCCATACCAAGCCTCTGGGGTTGGGATACGTGAGCAGCCAGTCCCAACCATCTCTTTGACTGCTCATAAACCCATCCTCGTCATGCCCTATTAACAATCTCAGCTCTATGCATGCTCGAGCCTGCTTTCATGGGCTTACATCACCGAGGATACCAACCTCGATGACACATATCTCCCCTCAAGGACCTGTCTGGTGGCCATCTTACAATAGATACAGTGATGAATAGGGTTGAGCGACCTTTACTTTTATAGGATCAGGTCGGGTTTCACGAAACCCGACTTTTTCAAAAGTCGGGTCGAGTGAAATCGGCCGATCCTATAAAAAAGTCGGGGTCGGCCGAAACTCGAAACCCAATGCAGTGCATTGAGTTTCCAATGGTTCCCAGGGTCTGAAGGAGCAGAAACTCTCCTTCAGGCCCTGGGATCCATATTTAAATGTAAAATAAAGAATTAAAATAAAAAATATCGCTATACTTACCCTCTGACGCGCCCTGGTACTAACCGGGAACCTTCCTTCCTTCGAATCAGCGCTTCCAGGACCTTGCGGTGACGTCGCGGTGACGTCACGGCTTGTAATTGGTCGCGCGGCCGCCCATGTGACCGCTCGCGCGACCAATCACAAGCCGCGACGTCACCGCAACGTCACGCAAGGTTCTGCAAGCGCTGATTCTTAGGAAGGAAGGCTGCCGGAAAGAAGCAGGGCACATCCGAGGGTGAGTATATTCCTATTAGGTATATACTCATCCTCGGACACGCCCTGCTTCTTTCCGGCAGCCTTCCTTCCTTCGAATCAGCGCTTGCTGGACCTTGCGTGACGTCGCGGCTTGTGATTGGTCGCGTGAGCGGTCACATGGGCGACCGCGTGACCAATCACAAGCCGCGACGTCACCGCGACGTCACCGCAAGGTCCTGGAAGCGCTGATTCTTAGGAAGGAAGGCTGCC
The DNA here is from genome assembly GCF_032444005.1 of Ranitomeya imitator. Lineage (NCBI taxonomy): Eukaryota > Metazoa > Chordata > Amphibia > Anura > Dendrobatidae > Ranitomeya > Ranitomeya imitator. Next base: position 472,003,211 of record NC_091285.1, read on the forward strand.
GGAAAGAAGCAGGGCGCGTCCGAGGGTGAGTATATTCCTATTAGGTATATACTCACCCTCGGACGCGCCCTGCTTCTTTCCGGCAGCCTTCCTTCCTTCGAATCAGCGCTTGCAGGACCTTGCATGACGTCGCGGTGACGTCGCGGCTTGTGATTGGTCGCGCGAGCGGTCACATGGGCGGCCACGCGACCAATCACAAGCCGCGACGTCACCGCAAGGTCCTGGAAGCATTGATTCAAAGGAAGGAAGGTTCCCGGTTAGTACCAGTGCGCGTCAGAGGGTAAGTATAGCGATATTTTTTATTTGAATTCTTTATTTTACATTAAATATGGATTCCGATACCGATTTCCGATATTGCAAACATATCGGAAATCGGGATCGGAATTCTGATACCACATTCAGAAGATCGCCGACTTCATGGCCGACCCCACACAGGGGTCGGGTCGGGTTTCATGAAACCCGACTTTGCCAAAAGTCGGCGACTTCTGAAAGTGGCCGACCCGTTTCGCTCAACCCTAGTGATGAATTGCAATTAGGCTTGTCTCAAATTTGACACGGAACTCAACCAGAATGTTGTGACCATACACTCGTGTTATTCTCTGATCCAACTTTTACTAAAAGTTATTGAAACATAAACCAGCTGTGGTTGACATCTTATATAGTTTGTCATGTCCATACTTTCCCCTAGTTGTTACCACAGAGTTTCACAACCAGACTTTTCTACACTTTTATACTTTTCTCATAATGTACTGTAACAAATGTTATACTTTACTCTTTTATTTCTCATGTTAGTCATTTGCATACAATTTTACAAGGAGCAGTGCCTGGCCTATAAGTCTCCTTTCACCAGCTGGTAGGCTTAGCAAGGAGAAATAGTACCCCACTTATCTCAGTGATACAACTGTCAGAATCCTTACAAAACTACGAGTAAGCAGTAGTAAGGTGGCAATGGTTAGTTTAATTGCTCATTATGGTGATAAAGTTAATCATTCAGTCATGCATACTCCTGGAAAGAATGTGCACCTATATTTTTTTACCACATCTTTATTTTTTATAGTATTGGTACCATCTGTAACAAAAAGATGTAATAATCTCCAGTGATGTGCAGCATAAAAAAACATTAACTGCATGTAGATTTCTATATATTTTTTACACGTTAACCCTTGTTTTACAAAACAATATTAATTCTCGATTTGTGAGGTCAACTTCTTTGGAAAGTAAAGGAAGGCAATGTTTTTATGATGATTTTCTCCATGTTTTTCTTTTGCTTGAGATGCAAACTAGAGAAGTCCGTAGGAAAGCATTTTATCCCACAAAGATTTGTATCAGTGCCAGTACAGATAGGTGTAACCGTGTTTTTATAGCTGCAAGAGACATGGATAACATTGTGAATGTTGTTTCTCTAAAACCTTCGGTGAACCTTGGGTTGGTCTTAAACAGGAAAAAACGATATTTGAAAAATAGATGTATTATTTTTCAAAATGCAAGATATACAAACGTGCCCTGCTTTGGAAATAAGGATTATATGTCTTGTTTGGTAGTTGGTATGTAGAATTGCATTACATGAATAGTAGGACATTTTGCATATGTAAAATATATCCTTAGCACTGTACAACTAATCAAAATTTCTTTTCCACCTGTATGGGCAATACTTTTGCATACTAAACATTATGATACATTTAAAACAAGAAAAAAAAAAACTGATTCTAAAAAAAAATGCTGGTCCTTGTGATCCGATACGCACCAAAAACTTTCGCTAAGACTAATGGATTAGTCCCCATCCATTAAAGTCAATCTATGGTGAGCGAGGCCAACCATATAATTCCAGGTCTCTACTATTTTTCAGTTGTTTATTACTGTATGTTAATGGGAATATGTTATTCTTCAGAGAGTGAACTATCGCTTAAATAATCTTTTAAATTAAACATTTAAAAAAATTTTTTATTGGCATGGGCATTACCAGCATCTTAAAAGATCAAGGGCCCAATCTTCAAAGGATGTCTTCTCATAAGCCGGTCCTCCATGCCCCATCCCTTAAAGAGAACCTGTCACCTTCAGAAACACCATTTACCTGATGTTACAATGCATTTCAGCAGGGGCTCCAGGAAGAAAATTAAGTTTTATTCTCCCTGTATCCTCTCGTTCCAGTATCAGGGTGATGCAGGGGGCTGTATCAGTCACCACTTGCAATACAGTGTGCTCACTATCATTCCTCTAAACATTGAGTGACAGCCTGCTCTACACACACAAGCTGTTCAATTAGGCTACAGAACAGTCTGTCAATCAATGTCCTGGGAAGTAATTACAGCTTGCTTACTGTATGGTGAGAAGTGACTGTAGCAGCCCCCTATACAACCCTGTTGACTAGAAATAGGCAACTGCAGGGAGAATAAAACTCAATTTTATTTATGTAGCAACTGCTCCAGTAAGGCAGCCAGGCATGGCCTAGATGCAATTTACCTGCAATTTATCCCTACATCTGTCAGAAAATAAGGTTTCTGAAGGTGAGAGGTTCTTTTTAACTACAATTCTGTGCAATCTTTTAGGTACAGTGGGGCAAAAAAGTATTTAGTCAGTCAGCAATAGTGCAAGTTCCACCACTTAAAAAGATGAGAGGCGTCTGTAATTTACATCATAGGTAGACCTCAACTATGGGAGACAAACTGAGAAAAAAAAATCCAGAAAATCACATTGTCTGTTTTTTTAACATTTTATTTGCATATAATGGTGGAAAATAAGTATTTGGTCAGAAACAAAATTTCATCTCAATACTTTGTAATATATCCTTTGTTGGAAATGACAGAGGTCAAACGTTTTCTGTAAGTCTTCACAAGGTTGCCACACACTGTTGTTGGTATGTTGGCCCATTCCTCCATGCAGATCTCCTCTAGAGCAGTTATGTTTTTGGCTTTTCGCTTGGCAACACGGACTTTCAACTCCCTCCAAATGTTTTCTATAGGGTTGAGATCTGGAGACTGACTAGGCCACTCCAGGACCTTGAAATGCTTCTTACGAAGCCACTCCTTCGTTGCCCTGGCGGTGTGCTTTGGATCATTGTCATGTTGAAAGACCCAGCCATGTTTCATCTTCAATGCCCTTGCTGATGGAAGGAGGTTTGCACTCAAAATCTCACGATACATGGCCCCATTCATTCTTTCATGTACCCGGATCAGTCGTCCTGGCCCCTTTGCAGAGAAACAGCCCCAAAGCATGATGTTTCCACCACCATGCTTTACAGTAGGTATGGTGTTTGATGGATGCAACTCAGTATTCTTTTTCCTCCAAACACGACAAGTTGTGTTTCTACCAAACAGTTCCAGTTTGGTTTCATCAGACCATAGGACATTCTCCCAAAACTCCTCTGGATCATCCAAATGCTCTCTAGCAAACTTCAGACGGGCCCGGACATGTACTGGCTTATGCAGTGGGACACGTCTGGCACTGCAGGATGTGAGTCCATGGTGGCGTAGTGTGTTACTTATGGTAGGCCTTGTTACATTGGTCCCAGCTCTCTGCAGTTCATTCACTAGGTCCCCCCGCGTGGTTCTGGGATTTTTGCTCACCGTTCTTGTGATCATTCTGACCCCACGGGGTGGGATTTTGTGTGGAGCCCCAGATCGAGGGAGATTATCAGTGGTCTTGTATGTCTTCCATTTTCTAATTATTGCTCCCACTGTTGATTTCTTCACTCCAAGCTGGTTGGCTATTGCAGATTCAGTCTTCCCAGCCTGGTGCAGGGCTACAATTTTGTTTCTGGTGTCCTTTGACAGCTCTTTGGTCTTCACCATAGTGGAGTTTGGAGTCAGACTGTTTGAGGGTGTGCACAGGTGTCTTTTTATACTGATAACAAGTTTAAACAGGTGCCATTACTACAGGTAATGAGTGGAGGAAAGAGGAGACTCTTAAAGAAGAAGTTACAGGTCTGTGAGAGCCAGAAATCTTGATTGTTTGTTTCTGACCAAATACTTATTTTCCACCATAATATGCAAAAAAAATTGTAAAAAAAACAGACAATGTGATTTTCTGGATTTTTTTTTCTCAGTTTGTCTCCCATAGTTGAGGTCTACCTATGATGTAAATTACAGACGCCTCTCATCTTTTTAAGTGGTGGAACTTGCACTATTGCTGACTGACTAAATACTTTTTTGCCCCACTGTATGTGTGGAGAAAATGTTGTCAAATGCTGCAAAATAAGAATGCTTTAAAAAAAATAGAAATGTAAGAAGTTTATTTTTAGCAATTATCAAAATGCAAAGTGAATGAGCAAAACATCAATCAATCAAACCAACATTTGGTGTGACTACCCTTTGTCTTCAAAATAACATCAAAGTATCAATTCATCATTTCTTTTAGGTACACTTACACATAGTTTTTAAAGGATTTCAGCAGGGAAGATGTTTAAACATCATGGAGAAGTACCCACAGACCTTGTATGGGTGGTTGTAGGCTTTTGCAAATCCATCTGTCTCTTCATGTTATCCCAGACCGAATCGATGATGGATCGGGGCTCAGTGGTGCATTATAATAACTTCCAAGACTTGTTGTTCTTCGTTATGCTGAAGACAGTTCTTAAGTACGTTGACTTTACAGTACAGACCAAAAGTTTGGACACACCTTCTCATCAAGAGAATGCCAAGAGTGTGCAAAGAAGTCATCAAAGCAAAAGGTGGCTACTTTGAAGAACCTAGAATATAAGACATCATTTCAGTTGTTTCACACTTTTTTGTATATAATTCCACATGTGTTAATTCATAGTTTTGATGCCTTCAGTGTGAATGTACAATTTTCATAGTCATGAAAATACAGAAAAATCTTTTAATGAGAAGGTGTGTCCAAACTTTTGGTCTGTACTCTATGTTTGGGTTATTGTCCTGCAGCAACATAAATTTTGAGCTAAAAAGATGCCTAACTGATGGTATTGTAAGATGGATAAGCATCTGCCCTTATTTCTCGAAATTGAGGACACCATTAATATTGACAAAATCTATTGAATATAATAATTAATATTGACTACAATACATTTGCTAAAAACCAGCTCCAAACTTGCAAGAAACTTCCAGCCTGCTTTACTATTGCCTGCAAACACTCATTATTGTACATCTCTCCAGCCTTTCATTGAACAAACTGCTTCTGTTACAGCCAAATATTTCATGACTGAATAGTCTAGGGCACCTACTGCTCTTTTTCTGTTTCCTAATTCCTATGTTTCCATGCATAGTTGAGTCACTTTTCCTTGTTTCCATGTCTAAGGTATGTTTTTTTTGTCCAGACATCAGAACAATAAATGGGTGTAACTGAGTCTCAATCGTTAATGCCAGTTCTGAGCTGAAGGCATTGATAGGCATCTTCTTATTTTGAAAGGAAGTAAGCTTGATGTGTCTGTCATCTGCTGCACCCCATTTCCTTGGTTGAACACTGCATTTGTGGTCCTCAACTTTGTCATTTCTTGGTCTCCTCAATGCTGAGAAATGCAGCCAAATTCTTATCTATCGTGCAATGCCACAGGGAGGCATCAGATTGGCTTAAAATTTACTCTGCTGCAGCACAATGACTCCGAACATATAGTCAATGTAATTAAGAACCATCTTCAGCGTAAAGAAAAACAAGGAGTTCTGGAAGTCATTATATGGCCCCCATAGAGCCCTGATCTCGACATCATCAAGTCTGTCTAGGATTATTTGAAAAGACAGAATAATTTGTTCAAGTCTACAACCACAACAGGTCTGTGGTTCATTCTCCAAGATGTTTGGAACACCATCCATGCTCTTTTCCTTAAAAACTATATGCAAGTGTACCTTGAAGAATTGATGCTTTGATGCCATTTTAATAGTAAATAGTGATCACACCAAATATTGCTGTGTGAAAAACCAAACACTAAAACCCATAGTAGACTAACAGGTCCAAAAGCACTGATATGAAACAGGAAACCGATTTTCAATAACAAGTCAGACACAGACAATAATGGAATTGGGTAATCTATAACTTTTGTCAAAGATAAATTTTAAAAAAAAGTGTATATATGTAACCAACATAGCAGACAGGTGGGTGGACCAACATGGAAATATTTAAAAAAGTGACTTCACAGAATAATCTTATTATCTTCATAAAAGTAAAAGACAATTGATAATTAAAGTGTTATTCCCTTCTCCAATATCCTGTCCCAATATGTAGTAGGTGTAATAATAATACTATTACCAAATACCTCCAATTAAAAATATAATATAGTTTTTAAGATTTGCTATGTCACTTACCGCATGTTCAGGGCATTGCAGTAGCTTAGGTATCCATGGTTACGACCACTAACAACTAACTAACTGTCAATATATGAGTGGTTGTATCCATGGATACCTGAGCTACTGAAATGAATTCTACTAAATTGTATTATTATCTTTTTCCCTGCGCATTATTGATAATCATTTCCATCTCAAATATTTCTTTGATTTAGATTTTTCATTTGTTCATTCAATTTGCATTTTGTTATTTGATAAAAATATTCTACTAACACTTCTATTTTGAAAGCATTCTTACTTTGCAGCATCTTTTACGCATCTGACTAAATATTGCGCATGGTTGCATATATGTAAATAATTTTATTTTATCATATAACACTGTTTCTGCTGTAAAAAACTAGATGATACCTACATGCTGTTTCAAATACAACACTATGCAAAGACCATTATTACTAATTATATCACTAAGCTAGACTAAAATAATGTGGCCACATTATGAACACTAATGTTACTGCTACATAGTGAATACATAATACTTCCATAGGACAAAGCACATTGCTCAAAGGCCATTATTACCAATAGTACTACTATACACACCTATATACTATACACTCCCTGACAGAACTTATGTCGCTTATCCATGTTATGTAAATAAAAGCTTATAACCGGACGTTAAATTCATCCATTGGTTGTATATATTATTCTTTTGAAAGCTGAAACCCTCCGAAATGTGGTTTAGGCTAAGAAAATAAATTGGCATCAGTGCAGAAATATTGATCAGTTAATGGACACAGAATGGTCAGATTTTGGTTAGGCTATATCAATGCAAATTGGCACATCTTTAATTTACACACAGGAAAATCTATCCCCTTGCATTGGTACTCTAGTTATATGTGTGTGCTCTAAAGCCCGACATTTTCAATAACTATGCAAGCCTACCATAATTTTATTTTTGTATGAGGGCTACTAACCCCTTCTGTGCACACTATCATTGTATGTTGAGTGCTTTCTACACATATTACTCTAGAATCCCTCTCGGAGGGAGCACTTAGACAAACCCAATACCTCCTCCTAAGGTTAACAATTTCATATTTTACTTTCCTATATTAATCAGTTGGTTGATACATTTAGTTTAGGGAAGGAACAACAGACCTGTTTGCGAATGTCTGTAAATGTTTACATTGAAGAGGTATTCTGGTCTATGTAAATCATCATCCATTTGCTGGTAATAATTATGATAATTGTTTGATCAACATGATTACACTGATCTACAGAATGGAGGACTTGTGTCCCCCAATCACCCATGGTTAGTCTTTGGCTGCAAGAAATTCGTACATGACCAACTCACATCATTGGGATACACACTGATCTGAAAATTATCAGGGACCAGGTGATCATTTCTGTAGAACACAATTTTCCCTACTTCCATGTATTTATTTGAGCTGTGATTAAAAAAATATTCTTGCATAGTTTATATATATATATATATTGTAAAATATTTTTATTTAGACAAGAGAGGAGGAAATGCGGGGGCTAGAAGGAGCTAGATCAGCTCTGAAACACGTATCATTAATAATAAAAATCTCTAATATGATCAATCTTTACCGTACTTCCTTCAACCCTCGCATTTCTTTCTCTCTTGTTTCCATTGTCTGGATCCTTGGAATTGGATCCAATGTGAGGAGCAGCAGCTACTGGAGATTTGTACATTGCTTTTCCCAGTGTCGCACAACATATCCAGGTGAACACTTTGCAGCATTGGGATTTTTCTGTCTCCGCTTGACTCGCACAAGGAGCGCTCTCTCTCTTTTATTTATTGCAGTATATTTTATTTATTTCCCTTTACTCATAAACCATTAACATATATTCTGTAGTACTGGAAGGAAATCAACAACCACCTTCACCTCAGTTACCATACCGTATCTAGTGAAGTCCACAATCTAATTTTTCCACCTTGAACATATAGACACTAGGACTAATATTATTACAACTAGGATTGATCGAATAGCTTCGGATAATTGCTTTTCCGAATAGCAATAGCTTCCGAATAGCTACATCAGTAACCTGAATGACTGGATCGCTCCTGATAATCAACTGTTCGGCGCTGCAGCTGTATGACAGTCACAATACATACATGGAGAACCTGTTTGTTGGGCTCTCCATGCATGTACTGTGACTGTTACATAGGCGCGACACATGCATCTGAGGCGCTGAACAGCTGAATATCGGGAGCGCTCCAGGTATTCAGGTTACCGATGTAGCTATTCAGTAAGCGCTATAACTATTCGGATAAGCACTTATTCAAAGCTATTTGATCAACCCTAACAACAACCCACTTAACCTATTAGTATGTTTTTTTTAAGTGTTAAAGGAAACTTTTCAAAGCAAAGTAAGATATATAAATTCCATAAAGGTGTCACCCTAGATAGATTTAAGCGTAACATTTAGAAATGAGTGGATCTTTTGAAATTCGAATTCACAGAATTTGCCTAAAAAATTTGATTTGCAGAAAATAAATTTCCGCCAATGTCTATGCTTGAAATACTTGTAATTGCTTGGAAAATACATATAGGGGAGAGGAGCGAGAGAGCCCTGATGACTGTAAGAGCTTACACTCTAATGGAGAGACAGAAAGAATATCTGTGACCAAAATAGCTTAGACTCAACTTTAGTGAAGAGAGAGAGCACCCTGCTGATTATAAGAGCTGACCCTATGCAAGAGAGAATAAGAAGACCTTACTGACCATAAGAGCTTACAATCTACAGGCAAGAGAGAGAGAGGAAGGACCCTACTGACCATAAGAGTTTACACTCTATAGAAAATAGCAAGGATCCTACTAATCATAATCCCCAGGAGAGGGAGAGAACTTGCTGACCATAAGAACTTACACAATATAGGCAAGAGAGAGAGCACCCTGCTGATTATTGGAGCTTACACTCTAGAGAAAAGATAGACTTACCCAGTGACTCTGGAGATAGAAAACGACTCTGCCATACAAACTATTCTCCGCTGGGAACAGTTGATCTTTGTGGTCCAGGTACAGACCACCACTATACAAGGTATGATAATCTGTAAGATGTCATAAATGCAGAGCATTATGGATAAGCCTGCGTGGCAGCGTAAAATGACATCAACATGTTCTCTAATTCTTCAGCAGTGTGGGAAATGGGGGCGGGAAGGAATTTTTTTATGACTTGAATCTTAAAATATCTGAATTCACGTAAAACCACAGATTTTAAGAAATTTGCCTCAAACACAATCATTTGTGGATCAGCTCGTTCGTGGCTAGCTGTGTCGCAATGCAGCTTTGGGGTCCTGGATTCAAATCCCACCAAGGACATCTGCAAGAAGTGTGTATGTTCTCCCCATGTTTGTGTTGGTTTCCTACGGATACTCTGGTTTCCTCCCACACTCCAAAGACATAATGGTAGGAAATTTAGATTGTGGTCCCTAATGAGGACAGTGAAGATGATGTCTGTAAAGCGCTGCGGAATGTGATGGTGTTATATAAGCAATGCATAATAAATTCATAAATTAAATAAATCTCTACTAACCTCATAAACCATTAATTTAACTCTCAAATTGTTTGTTTTTTTGTGCCATAACTTTTACCTAACTTTTTCTCATTTCAATGTTTTATGAATCGCCGTGTCTTATGAGAAAATGTATCACTTTGAAATATAGATACTGTATGTCTATTCATGAGGTTAAATTGAGAATATGTAATAATTTGCAATTAAAGTTAAATGTTTTTCTAACGTCCATGTGCTTCGGTCTCTGCTTTTTCTTTATGGTGTTTTAAGTCTTCACAATAAATCATATAAAAACATTCTTCACGGCTTTGAAAACCAAATGTGTAAGGAGTGCTGGAAAAATACTTAAAATGAACTTGTGTCTCATGAAATGTCGAGTAATATATAAATATGAACCTTTAAATTGACTAGCGTTTAAGATGTAACTTTAGGCATTTTTATAACTTAAATAATATTTTTTGAACTTCATACTTTTTTTCCTCCTGATTTAAAACCGTTTCCTGCAGAAATGACAGAGCCAGCATATAAAATATGTTTCCAAAGTGCTGTCTGTTAATCCTGTATTGAACCTGTCCCATCTGTCACATCTGTCCTACAAACCTGTTATAGCAATCATTGTGTCATTCTTGATGCTCTGTATTTAAAGTTGAAAAGGACAGTTCTTTTGTAGTAGCAGAGATGCCAAGATGCTGTTTATTTTATACCCTTTGTGGCAGCTGACACATTGTTATAATATGACCATAGTAACTCTGTTAACATTGTCCTAAAAAAGTATTTTTGTTTCTCTTACCTTAGTATCTCTATTAACATATTGCAGTTTACAATGTAGACTGTATTTTACTACATTATGTTATTAACCTCTTCTTATCTTCAGTACCTCTGGTGTCTTCAGAGTTAGATCAGAAAGACAGGGTGGACAGCAGTGTGAGCAGCCTGTTGTTACCTCAGCTGCCCTGATGTATATAGTATTAGATCAGATAAACAGGGTGGGCAGCAGTGTGAGCAGCCTCTTCTTACCTCAGCACCCCTGATATATACAGCATTACACCAGACAGGGTGGGCAGCAGTGTGAGCAGCCTCTTCTTACCCCAGCATTACTAGTATCTCTCATATTTGATCAGAAATACAGAAGTGATAGTAATGTGAGCATTATTACTAGTGATGAGCCAATATACTCGTAACTCAAGATTTCTCAAGCATGCTCGGGTGTCCTTCGAGTATTTTTTTAGTGCTCGGAGATTTAGTTTTTTTGGTAATAAAACTAAATTTCCGAGCACTAAAAAAATACTCGGAGGACACCCGAGCATGCTCGGGAAATCTCGAGTAACGAGTATATTCGCTCATCACTAATTATTACCTTAGCAAACCTGTTATATTCAGTTTTAGATAAAAAAGACAGTCTGGACAGCAGTGTAGGCAACCTTATCTTATCTCAGCACCCAAGGAATCTGCAATATTAGATCAGGAATACAGGGTTGATAGCATTTTTTTTTTTGCAATTTTTTTCCCTTTTTTCTCGTTTTTTTTTTTAGCATTTTGCAATCGAAATTAGCTTGCAGAATGCTAACGTTTTCCAAGCGATCTATAGCATCGCTTGGAAAACTGACTGACAGGTTGGTCACACTTGTCAAACAGTGTTTGACAAGTGTGACCAACTTTTTACTATAGATGCTGCCTAAGCAGCATCTATAGTAAAAAATAGAATGTTTAAAAATAATAAAAAAATAAAAGAATGGTTATACTTACCTGCAAACAGCCGATCTCAGCGGCGTCCGTTCCTATAGATGGTGTGTGTGCAGGACCTTCGATGACGTCGCAGTCATGTGAGCGGTCACATGAGCGGTCACGCGACCAATCACAAGATGGCGACGTTATCGCAGGTCCTTCACACAGAGCATCTATAGGAACGGAAGTGGCAGCGTGCACCGATGAGAGGCGGGAAGACTCCGGGGCCATCAGAGGGTGAGCATATGACTATTTTTAATTCTTTTTTTTTACCAATTATATGGTGCCCAGTCCGTGGAGGAGAGTCTCCTCTTCTCCACCCTGGGTACCAACGGCACATAATCTGCTTACTTCCCGCATGGTGTGCACAGCCCCATGCGGAAAGTAAGCAGATCAATGCATTCCTAGGTGTGCGGAATCCCCGCAATTCCGCAAATTTAATGAACATGTTGCTTTTTTTTTCCGCAATGCGATTTTTTCGTGGAAAAAAAATGCAACATTTGCACTAGAAATGCGGAATACACTTTAAATAATAGGAGGCACATGTAAGCGTTTTTTCGCGTTTTTATCACGTTTTTATACCGAAAAAACGTGAAAAAAACACGAAAAATACTGAACGTGTGCACATGGCCTGAGAGTCAAAATGAGAAAACAAATCCAGAAAATCACCTTTTCTGATTTGGCAAAATAAGTATTTGGTCACCTAAAAACATGCAAGATTTCTGGCTCTTTCAGACCTGTTCTTTTTGAACTTATCAGTGTAAAAGACACCTGTCTACAACCTCAAACAGTCACACTCCAAACTCTACTATGGTGAAGACCAAAGAGCTGTTGAAGGACACCAGAAACAAAATTGTGGCAAGGTTGTTAAAGGGTAAATATTGACTGTTGCATTGCTACATCCAATATTTGAGCAAGAGTAGTAGTCCTCGAGGCTATTTACATATTGAACAATAGCGTCAGAGAGATAGGCAAAACATGATGTCACCTTTGGATAAGAAGTCACTGTTCCAGGTAGAAAGAATCTCTCTACACTGACAGCAGCTTCTTCTACTCATAAGGGCAGTGGCCTTGCTATCACATTTAGATGTATTCATATCCTTAGAATTTGGTTATAGTTAACTGTTAGAATTTTTTTCCAGGGTAGAGGGGAAATTATACACTGGAATCTGCTATACTGTAGAGAACCTAAGGGTACCGTCACACTATACGATTTACCTACGATCACGACCAGCGATATGACCTGGCCGTGATCGTAGGTAAATCGTAGTGTGGTCGCTGGGGAGCTGTCACACAGACAGCTCTCCAGCGACCAACGATGCCGAGGTACCCAGGTAACCAGGGTAAACATCGGGCTACTAAGCGCATGACCGCGCTTAGTAACCCGATGTTTACCCTGGTTACCAGCGTTAAAAAAACAAACAAACAGCACATACTTACATTCTGGTGTCCGTCAGGTCCCTTGCCGTCTGCTTCCCGCACTCACTGACTGCCGGCCGTAAAGTGAAAGTGAAAGCACGTCACCGCTGTGCTCTGCTTTCACTTTACGGCCGGCATTCACTGAGTGCGGGAAGCAGACGGCAAGGGACCTGACGGACACCAGAATGTAAGTATGTGCTGTTTTTTTTTTTTTAGTTTTACGCTTGTAACCAGGGTAAACATCGGGTTACTAAGCGCAGTCCTGCGCTTAGTAACCCGATGTTTACCCTGGTTACAAGCGAATGCATCGCTAGATCGCATCGCTAGATCGGTGTCACACACACCGATCTAGCGATGCAAGCGGGAGATCCAGCGACAAAAGAAAGTTCCATACGATCTGCTACGACGTACGATTCTCAGCAGGATCCCTGATCGCTGCTGCATGTCAGACACAGCGATATCGTAACGATATCGCTGGAACGTCACGAATCGTACTGTCGTAGCGATCGAAATGGCACAGTGTGACGGTACCCTAAGAGAACACATGATAACATTTACTACCATGTGAAAGTGTTTTCTCCAGGAGCATGAGCACAATGACAGATATGCAAAGATGTACTGACTGCATTGAGAAAAGGATGGGACTCATGGGTGGACATACCGCCGGTTCAACCGGTGTGGCTGCATCGGGGGCCCAGAGGCTTCAGGGGGCCCCTGCAGGGCAGCCAGTAATGAGGACAATCTGGCCAGTTTATCTGTCCCCGAGTGGTCCCTGGCCAGATTGCTCTCATTTGCGGCGGCTAGGGAGCAATCCCTGCACTCTGCTGCCTGCAACAGAAAATAGGAGCAGAGTTGCAGGGAATTGATCCATTTCACTCTCACTTCCTGCCTTTCTTGCTGCAGTGCGAGTGCTGACTGAATGATCCTCCCACAATCCTCTGCACATTGTGGGGGGCGGGGCCAGAAGATCCCAGGAAATTCAGAGGTCCGTTTGCGTGGCTGCTCCCGACACCATGGCAACCACAAGTACAACTGGGGCCCCAGGGGCCAGCCGCGCAGTCCGGTGCAGGTGAAGAGTGGCGTCCATCCTGGAGGTGGGGGTGTACGGATATGAAGCAACAAGGACAAGACATCTGCTGTATAACTGGGGGACAGAGCACAAGTTGGCGCCATATACCCAAGGGAGCAGAAGTCAAAGCATGCCCGCCAGGTTGGATCTGGAGCTGTTATGACTCGCACAGTAGCGGCTGAATGACATCATCATTCAGCACGTGGCTGTGCGAGACAGGAAGCTGCCGGCAATGGTGCGATTTGGGATACCGTGTGGTGATCTGCGTGTATGCAGAGAGGTGACTGGTGCTGTGTGTGTGTGTGTGTGCTGAGAGGTGAATGATGGTGTGACCATTCACCTCTCTGCACACACACACACACACATGTGCAGAGAGGTGAATGGTGCTGTGTGTGTCTGTGTATGTGGAGGAGAGGGCAATGATGGGGGTGATGGGGCAGAAGGCAATGATTGGGTTGACAGAGAGGGCAATGATAGGGTTGGTGAGGGAGGAGGAAATTATAAAGGTTGTGAATGGGCAATAATGGGGGTGGTGGGGGAGGAGGAAATGATTGAGGTTGTGAATGGGCAATAATGGGGGTGGTGGGGAGGAGGAAATGATGGAGGTGGTGGAATGGGTAATGATGACGTGGTGGGGGAGAAGGCAATGATGGTGGCAGTGGAAAGGACAATGATGGGGTGATGGGGAGGAGGCAATGATGGAGGTGGTGGAATGGGCAATAATGGGGTGGTGAGGAGAAAGCAATAATGGGGGTAGGGGAGAGGGTAATAATGGGATGCGAGGGGGAGGAGGACAATGAAGGGTGTGGGGGATTGGGATGGGAGGAAGGGTTATTTATAATGGATTTAGGAACAGGGGAAGGTGGAGGAAGACGTTTGTGTCGATTATTATGCCTAACCCAGTCCCTTAGTATAAAGTGTACTCACTTATGTATAGCACAGTCTCTTAGTGTGTGTGTTTGTATATATATATATATATATATATATATACATATATATATATATATATATATATATATATCTTTGACGCCTTAAAAGGAGGGGGGCCCAGACACATTTTCTGCACAGGGGCCCCAAGTTTTCTGTGTCCGCCCCTGATGGGACTGTTGGTATTTTCGGATAAAGTATCCTGGTCTTCTGTCCACTAGGGAAGACTAAGAACCTTTCTCCAGGATCACCAGAAGCTATAGTAGGAGTTATGAGAGTGGGAAAATGCAGTGTGTAGAACACAGCCATGAACACTCCTTTAAGAGTAAAATTACATCCGATAATTCATTGTGCCCTTGTGAAGTCAGTCTGTGCAGTCCTAAAGACTCTTAATCTATTAAGATATATATATATATATATATATATATATATATATATATATATATATATATCTAAACATTTTATATTTTGCCTTCTGTTTCACTTGTATACTTAGTCCAAGGTATATTTTTGGAAATTATACCGAATGGAAATTGTGAAGAAAGATGAAGTGCTACTATTTGAGAATGCCAGATCAATTATAGCATGACTAATGCATGTCATCTCTTGAATAGGATAGAACATTAGTAGTAAAACCACTCACTAATCATTATGGTGTTTATTTTTATAGCCTAAAACATGTATGTTCCTTCTTGCCAGTAATTGCTAAGTAACATGTTTACTATGGGGCAAACTATTTAAACTTCATTAGAAAGTATAAATTGGGCTACTGTGTTCTTCAGCACTATTAAATAGGATATCATATTATCTGCAAGGATAGTGGATAGAAAGATCTAAGACGTTGGTCTCAGTGGTGTGGTGTGGTCTGCATCCATTTATGTATCATTAGATGTTGGGAATGGTATATAGTCTGTGGTAGGTCTCTGGATCTGTTGTGTAATGTCTTATGTTCTCAGGATTTCTATTTTTATTAAAGCTACATATACTGGAGAATATCTTGTTTCATCTCATAGACAACCAATATCATTTCACTTTAGACCAATGTTTTAATAAAAGGCTAAACAGCATGATGTTATCGGACGAGACACATAAATAAGATACTGGTACATGTGCGTCACGGAGAGACAAGACAGAGACATGTCAGCACTTTTAATTTTTGCAGGAGCTTGCAATTTATCAAATTGGAATTAGGAGCTGGAAAATATTTCTGCTTATTGATTTATTTAGTAACCAAGTTATGCATCAGTGATGTTTCTGAAGTTTAATTCATTACTACAGTAACCCAGCAGTGCACCCCTCTGTATGAGATGAACATATATGCTACTGCCGTCCTCTACGGCAACTTATACCATGGGTCAGTAGTGTGTACAGTAAGAACCCTGCATTTGTGTCCTAAATGAATGTAGATACATCATTCATGCCCATTAGGACTTATTCTTTAAGGATATGGTGACTAGTGATGAGCGAGTATACTCGTTGCTCGGGTGGTCTCCGAGTATTTGTGACTGCTCGGAGATTTAGTTTTCACTGCCTCAGCTGCATGATTTGCAGCTACTAGACAGCTTGATTACATGTGGGGATTCTGTAGCAACCAGGCAACCCCCACATGTACTCAGGCTGGCTAGCAGCTGTAAATCATGCAGCTGCATCAACAAAAACTAAATCTCCGAGCAGTCACAAATACTCAGAGACCACCCGAGCGTGCTCGGTAAAACGAGCAGCGAGTATATTCGCTCATCACTAATGGTGACTGTTTTATTAAATCTTTGCTTGTCAATTTTCATTACAATGTATTTTTTAACTCAATGATATTTATTTTGGGATCTGGACTTCTGATTCAGTAGGTAGAGGAAATAAGTATGTAGATGCTTAAAGTGAATGTCACTTTTTTAAAGGGAACTTGTCATCAGATTCAAGCAGCCCAAACAAAAGGCAGCATTACTGCAGCCATATATGTTTTAATTTGAAAAGCTGGTAGGGAGCTATGCACCTCGGCTGCCTAGTCCAAATGCAGTCCTGTGGCAGCTTATCCCTGCCCAGGGTGGTGAGCAGTGGAAATGTGTTCTGTTGAGTGACAAATCACGATTCTCTTTCTTACTTTCTCATGGACATAGTAACATAGTTAGTAAGGCCGAAAAAAGACATTTGTCCATCCAGTTCAGCCTATATTCCATCATAATAAATCCCCAGATCTACGTCCTTCTACAGAACCTAATAATTGTATGATACAATATTGTTCTGCTCCAGGAAGACATCCAGGCCTCTCTTGAACCCCTCGACTGAGTTCGCCATCACCACCTCCTCAGGCAAGCAATTCCAGATTCTCACTGCCCTAACAGTAAAGAATCCTCTTCTATGTTGGTGGAAAAACCTTCTCTCCTCCAGACGCAAAGAATGCCCCCTTGTGCCCGTCACCTTCCTTGGTATAAACAGATCCTCAGCGAGATATTTGTATTGTCCCCTTATATACTTATACATGGTTATTAGATCGCCCCTCAGTCGTCTTTTTTCTAGACTAAATAATCCTAATTTCGCTAATCTATCTGGGTATTGTAGTTCTCCCATCCCCTTTATTAATTTTGTTGCCCTCCTTTGTACTCTCTCTAGTTCCATTATATCCTTCCTGAGCACCGGTGCCCAAAACTGGACACAGTACTCCATGTGCGGTCTAACTAGGGATTTGTACAGAGGCAGTATAATGCTCTCATCATGTGTATCCAGACCTCTTTTAATGCACCCCATGATCCTGTTTGCCTTGGCAGCTGCTGCCTGGCACTGGCTGCTCCAGGTAAGTTTATCATTAACTAGGATCCCCAAGTCCTTCTCCCTGTCAGATTTACCCAGTGGTTTCCCGTTCAGTGTGTAATGGTGATATTGATTCCCTCTTCCCATGTGTATAACCTTACATTTATCATTGTTAAACCTCATCTGCCACCTTTCAGCCCAAGTTTCCAACTTATCCAGATCCATCTGTAGCAGAATACTATCTTCTCTTGTATTAACTGCTTTACATAGTTTTGTATCATCTGCAAATATCGATATTTTACTGTGTAAACCTTCTACCAGATCATTAATGAATATGTTGAAGAGAACAGGTCCCAATACTGACCCCTGCGGTACCCCACTGGTCACAGCGACCCAGTTAGAGACTATACCATTTATAACCACCCTCTGCTTTCTATCACTAAGCCAGTTACTAACCCATTTACACACATTTTCCCCCAGACGAAGCATTCTCATTTTGTGTACCAACCTCTTGTGCGGCACGGTATCAAACGCTTTGGAAAAATCGAGATATACCACGTCCAATGACTCCCCGTGGTCCAGCCTATAGCTTACCTCTTCATAAAAACTGATTAGATTGGTTTGACAGGAGCGATTTCTCATAAACCCATGCTGATATGGAGTTAAACAGTTATTCTCATTGAGATAATCCAGAATAACATCCCTCAGAAACCCTTCAAATATTTTACCAACAATAGAGGTTAGACTTACTGGCCTATAATTTCCAGGTTCACTTTTAGAGCCCTTTTTGAATATTGGCACCACATTTGCTATGCGCCAGTCCTGCGGAACAGACCCTGTCGCTATAGAGTCACTAAAAATAAGAAATAATGGTTTATCTATTACATTACTTAGTTCTCTTAGTACTCGTGGGTGTATGCCATCCGGACCCGGAGATTTATCTATTTTAATCTTATTTAGCCGGTTTCGCACCTCTTCTTGGGTTAGATTGGTGACTCTTAATATAGGGTTTTCATTGTTTCTTGGGATTTCACCTAGCATTTCATTTTCCACCGTGAATACCGTGGAGAAGAAGGTGTTTAATATGTTAGCTTTTTCCTCGTCATCTACAACCATTCTTTCCTCACTATTTTTTAAGGGGCCTACATTTTCAGTTTTTATTCTTTTACTATTGATATAGTTGAAGAACAGTTTGGGATTAGTTTTACTCTCCTTAGCAATGTGCTTCTCTGTTTCCTTTTTGGCAGCTTTAATTAGTTTTTTAGATAAAGTATTTTTCTCCCTATAGTTTTTTAGAGCTTCAATGGTGCCATCCTGCTTTAGTAGTGCAAATGCTTTCTTTTTACTGTTAATTGCCTGTCTTACTTCTTTGTTTAGCCACATTGGGTTTTTCCTATTTCTAGTCCTTTTATTCCCACAAGGTATAAACCGCTTACACTGCCTATTTAGGATGTTCTTAAACATTTCCCATTTATTATCTGTATTCTCATTTCTGAGGATATTGTCCCAGTCTACCAGATTAAGGGCATCTCTAAGCTGTTCAAACTTTGCCTTCCTAAAGTTCAATGTTTTTGTGACTCCCTGACAAGTCCCCCTAGTGAAAGACAGGTGAAACTGCACAATATTGTGGTCGCTATTTCCTAAATGCCCAACCACCTGCAGATTTGTTATTCTGTCAGGTCTATTAGATAGTATTAGGTCTAAAAGTGCTGCTCCTCTGGTTGGATTCTGCACCAATTGTGAAAGATAATTTTTCTTGGTTATTAGCAGAAACCTGTTGCCTTTATGGGTTTCACAGGTTTCTGTTTCCCAGTTAATATCCGGGTAGTTAAAGTCCCCCATAACCAGGACCTCATTATGGGTTGCAGCTTCATCTATCTGCTTTAGAAGTAGACTTTCCATGCTTTCTGTTATATTATATTTGGGGGTTTGTAACAGACCCCAATGAGAATTTTGTTACCATTTTTCCCTCCATGAATTTCAACCCATATGGACTCGACATCCTCATTCCCTTCGCTAATATCCTCCCTTAAAGTGGACTTTAGACAAGACTTTACATAGAGACAAACCCCTCCTCCTCTCCGATTTTTACGATCCTTTCTAAACAGACTGTAACCCTGTAAGTTAACTGCCCAGTCATAGCTTTCATCTAACCATGTCTCGGTTATTCCCACTATGTCAAAGTTACCTGTAGATATTTCTGCTTCTAGTTCTTCCATCTTGTTTGTCAGGCTTCTGGCGTTTGCGAGCATGCAGTTTAGAGGATTTTGTTTTGTTCCAATCTCCTCACTGTGGATTGTTTTAGAAATGTTCTTACCTCCCTTCTGAGTATGTTTTCCTGGGTCGTCTTTGTTCGAGTCTAATGTTTTTTGTCTGGGTCTGTTGAATATCTGATTGCTTTGTGCGAAATATATAAAGTTTGGTGGAGGAGGGATAATGCTATGGGGTTGTTTTTCAGGAGTTCGCTTAGGTCCTTTAGTTCTGTGACGTCACCGCTGTGCTCTCCTTTACGGCCGGCCTGTGCTGACACAGTGCAGGGAAGCTGACGCCGGGGGACAGACACTGGAATGTAAGCATGTACTGTTTGTTTTTTTTAACTTTTACAATGGTAACCAGGGTAAACATCGGGTTACTAAGCGCGGCCCTGCGCTTAGTAGCCCGATGTTTACCCTGGTTACCAGTGAACATATCGCTGGATCGGCGTCACACACGCCGATTCAGTGATGACAGCGGGTGATCAGCGACCAAAAAAAAGGTCCTGATCATACCCAGCGACCAACGATCTCCCAGCAGGGGCCTGATTGTTTGTCGCTGTCACGCATAACGATTTCGTTAACGATATCGTTGCTATGTCACAAAAAGCAACGATATCGTTAACGAAATCGTTATGTGTGAAGGTACCTTAACATCTTTCAGAAAGCCTTTCAAGATGAGTGGATGTTGTTGTAGCTGCAAAGGAGGAAATCAACTCAATATTAATGACAATGGAATTATCATGAGATAAAAAGCTCCTAAAACCTCTTGTAGGTATAAGGTGTAGTTGTAGCAATATACAGCATACAGAAATCAGTTTTTGATGCAAGGCTCTGCATAGGCGCTGATAAATAATTCTGGTTACCTACAACCACAGCTGGTTAAGTTATGGACTTCCAGCATGCTGCTGATACATTACACTTAATGACAATACTATCTTCACCAAGCCCCTGGGCTCCTCCGAGTAGTAGCAATTTGCAAACAATATTTTGTTATCTACCTCTTTATTTATGTAGAGGATTGAAGTTTTGTATTAGACAAAGAGAGCTCCAGTCAATATAAAATATATTAAGAACTTAATTTACAGAAGACATTAGAATATCACTTTATCAGAAAAGGTTAACGTCACTTTATTACCTAAAATAAATCCATTTGGGGTTGGTGATATTCTAATTGGGAATCCACAGTGCAAGACAGCACGGTGGCTCAGTGGTTAACACTATTGCTTTGCAGCATTGGGGTCCAGGGTACAAATCCCACTAAGGACCCCAGTGCTTCAAGGAGTTTGTATGTTCTTCCTGTGTTTGTGTTGGTTTGCTCTTTCACTCCAGACACTTACTGGTAGGGAATTTAGATTGTGATCCAGAATGGGGCAGTGATGATGTCTGTAAAACGCTGCTGAATTAATGGTGCTGTATAAGTGAGTAGCATAAATTAAATGGCTATGTATCCTTCACTTTATTATAGAAACCTAGGTTCCTCTAACCTTTTTGGATTTCACAGCAGCAGTGACTGACTTGATTGTAGGTTAGGAGATCCTTCTACAGATTTCGTGCTCTACATGTTCTCTATATATATACTGCACTTTTATTATACACCATGTTCCAAATTATTATGCAGATGACATTTTTCTCGGCTTTTCCTAAATGGTCGGTGCAAATGACAGTCAGTCTAATAAAGTCATCACCCGTTAGAGTATACATCAAATTTTATTGAAGAAACCTCCCAATGATAACAGTATAATCTCCAAAATGAATAAAAACTCAAAATGCACTGTTCCAAATTATTAGGCACAGTAGAATTTCTAAACATTTGATATGTTTTAAAGAACTGAAAATCCTCATTTGTAGAATTTGCAGCATTAGGAGGTCACATTCACTAAACAAAAAAGCTATTTAACTCCAAAACATCCTAATAGCCAAGTTACATGTTAACATAAGACCCCTTCTTTGATATCACCTTCACAATTCTTGCATCCATCGAACTTGTGAGTTTTTGGAGAGTTTCTGTTTGTATTTCTTTGCATGAAGTCAGAATAGCCTCCCAGAGCTGCTGTTTTGATGTGAACTGCCTCCCACCCTCATAAATCTTTTGCTTGATGATACTCCAAAGGTTCTCTATAGGGTTGAGGTCAGGGGAAGATGGTGGCCACACGATGAGTTTATCTCCTTTTATGCCCATAGCAGCCAATGACTCAGAGGTATTCTTTGCAGCATGAGATGGTGCATTGTCATGCATGAAGATGATTTTGCTCCTGAAGGCACATTTCTTCTTTTTATACCATGGAAGAAAGTTGTCAGTCAGAAACTCTATATTCTTTGCAGAGGTCATTTTCACACCTTCAGGAACCTTAAAGGGCCCTACCAGCTGATATCCCATGATTCTGGCCCAAAACATGACTCCTCCACCTCCTCGCTGATGTCGCACCCTTGTTAAGACATGGTGGCCATTCACAAACCATCCACTACTCCATCCATCTGGACCATCCAGGGTTGCTCAACATTCATCAGTAAAGAAGACTGTTTGAAAATTAGTCTTCATGTATGTCTGGGCCCACTGCAACCGTTTCTGCTTGTGAACACTGTTTAGGGGTGGCCTAATAGTTGGTTTATGCACCACAGCAAGCCTTTGGAGGATCCTACACCTTGAGGTTCGAGGGACTCCAGAGGCACCAGCAGCTTCAAATAACTGTTTGCTGCTTTGTAATGGTATTTTGGCAGCTGCTCTCTTAATCCAATGAATTTGTCTGGCAGAAACCTTCCTCATTATGCCATTATCTGCATGAACTCTGTCTGTTCTCTGTTTCAATCACATATCTCTTCGCAGTATGATGATCACTCTTAATTTTTTTGTGAAATATCTAATGTTTGTCCAAGGCATTGCATTATTTAACACTTTTCAGCAGCAGAGAGATCCTTTTTATTTCCCATATTGCTTGAAACCTGTGGCCTGCTTAATAATGTGGAATATCATTTTTAATTACTTTTCCTTTAACTAGAATCACCTGGAAAACTAATTATCACATGTGTTTAACCCCTTTACCCCCAAGGGTGGTTTGCACGTTAATGACCGGGTCAATTTTTACAATTCTGACCACTGTCCCTTTATGAGGTTATAACTCTGGAACGCTTCAATGGATCCTGGTGATTCTGACATTGTTTTCTCGTGACATATTGTACTTCATGACAATGGTAAAAATTCTTTGATAGTACCTGCGTTTATTTGTGAAAAAAACGGAAATTTGGCAAAAATTATGAAAATTTCGCAATTTTCCAACTTTGAATTTTTATGCAATTAAATCACAGAGATATGTCACACAAAATACTTGATAAGTAACATTTCCCACATGTCTACTTTACATCAGCACAATTTTGGAACCAAAATTTTTTTTTGTTAGGGAGTTATAAGGGTTAAAAGTTGACCAGCAATTTCTCATTTCTACAACACCATTTTATTTTAGGGACCACGTCTCATTTGAAGTCATTTTGAGGGGTCTATATGATAGAAAATACCCAAGTGTGACACCATTCTAAAAACTACACCCCTCAAGGTGCTCAAAACCATATTCAAGAAGTTTATTAACCCTTCTGGTGCTTCACAGGAATTTTTTGAATGTTTAAATAAAAATGAACATTTAACTTTTTTTCACAAAAAATTTAATTCAGCTCCAATTTGTTTTATTTTACCAAGGGTAACAGGAGAAAATGGACCCCAAACATTGTTGTACAATTTGTCCTGAGTATGCCAATACCCCACATGTGGGGGTAAACCACTGTTTGGGCGCATGGCAGAGCTCGGAAGCGAAGGAGTGCCATTTGACTTTTCAATGCAAAATTGACTGGAATTGAGATGGGACGCCATGTTTCGTTTGGAGAGCCCCTGATGTGGCTAAACATTGAAACCCCCCACAAGTGACACCATTTTGGAAAGTAGACCCCCTAAGGAACTTATCTAGAGGTGTGGTGAGCACTTTGACCCACCAAGTGCTTCACAGAAGTTTATAATGTAGAACCGTAAAAATAAAAAATCATATTTTTTCACAAAAATTATCTTTTCGCCCCCAATTTTTTATTTTCTCAAGGGTAAGAGAAGAAATTGGACCCCAAAAGTTGTTGTACAATTTGTCCTGAGTACGCTGATAGCCCATATGTGGGGGTAAAACACTGTTTGGGCGGATGGGAGAGCTCGGAAGGGAAGGAGCGCCGTTTGACTTTTCAAAGCAAAATTGACAGGAATTGAGATGGGACGCCATGTTGCGTTTGAAGAGCCACTGATGTGCCTAAACATTGAAACCCCCCACAAATGACACCATTTTGGAAAGTAGACCCCCTAAGGAACTTATCTAGAGGTGTGGTGAACACTTTGACCCACCAAGTGCTTCACAGAAGTTTATAATGCAGAGCCGTAAAAATAAAACAAAATTTTTTTCCCACAAAAATTATTTTTTTAGCCCCCAGTTTTGTATTTTCCTGAGGGTAAAAGGAGAAATTGGACCCCAAAATTTGTTGCCCAATTTGTCCTGAGTGCGATGATACACCATATGTGGGGGGAACCACTGTTTGGGCACATGGGAGGGCTCAGAAGGGAAGGAGTGTCATTTGAATGCAGACTTAGATGGAATGGTCTGCAGGTGTCACATTGCGTTTGCAGAGCCCCTAATGTACCTAAACAGTAGAAACCCCCCACAAGTGACACCAGTTTGGAAAGTAGACCCCCTTAGGAACTTATCTAGATGTGTGCTGAGCGCTTTGACCCACCAAGGGCTTCACAGAAGTTTATAATGGAGAGCCGTAAAAATAAAACAAAAATTTTTTCCCACAAAAATTATTTTTTAGCCCCCAGTTTTGTATTTTCCCGAGGGTAACAGGAGAAATTCGACCCCACAATTTGTTGTCCAATTTGTCCTGAGTGCGCTGATACCCCATATGTGGGGGGAACCACTGTTTGGGCGCATGGAAGGGCTAGGAAGGGAAGGAGCTCCATTTGGAATGAGGACTTAGATGGAATGGTCTGCAGGTGTCACATTGCATTTGCAGAGCCCCTAATGTACCTAAACAGTAGAAACCTCCCACAAGTGACACCATTTTGGAAACTAGACCCCCTAAGGAACTCATCTAGATGTGTTGTGATAGCTTTGAACCCCCAAGTGTTTCACTACAGTTTGTAACGCAGAGCCGTAAAAATAAAACAAAAATCTTTCCCCCCAAAATTATTTTTTAGCCCCCAGTTTTGTATTTTCCCGAGGGTAAGAGGAGAAATTCGACCCGAAAAGTTGTTTTCCAATTTGTCCTGAGTACGCTGATACCCCGTATGTTGGGGGAAACCACCGTTTGAGCGCATGGCAGAGCTCGGAAGGGAAGGAGCGCCATTTGGAATGCAGACTTAGATGGAATGGTCTGCAGACGTCACATTGCGTTTGCAGAACCCCTAATGTACCTAAACAGTAGAAACCCCCCACAAGTGACCTCATATTGGAAACTAGACCCCCCAGGGAACTAATCTAGATGTGTTGTGAGAACTTTGAACCCCCAAGTGCTTCACTACAGTTTATAACGCAGAGCCGTGAAAATAAAAAATCTTTTTTTTCCCACAAAAAATATGTTTTAGCCCCGAGTTTTGTATTTTCCCAAGGGTAACAGGAGAAATTGGACCCCAAAAGTTGTTGTCCTGTTTGTCCTGAGTACGCTGATACCCCATATGTTGGGATAAACCCCTGTTTGGGCACACGGGAGAGCTCGGAAGGGAAGAAGCACTGTTTTACTTTTTCAACGCAGTATTGGCTGGAATTGAGATCGGACGCCATGTCGCGTTTGGAGAGCCCCTGATGTGCCTAAACAGTGGAAAGCCCCCAATTATAACTGAGACCCTAATCCAAACACATCCCTAACCCTAATCCCAACAGTAACCCTAACCACACCTCTAACCCTGACACACCCCTAACCCTAATCCCAACCGTATTCCCAACCGTAAATGTAATCTAAACCCTAACTGTAACTTTAGCCCCAACCCAAACTGTAGCCCTAGCCCTAACCCTAGCCCTAACCCTAATCCTAACCCTAGCCCTAGCCCTAACCCTAGCCCTAACCCTAGCCCTAGCCCTAACCCTAGCCCTAGCCCTAACCCTAGCCCTAACCCTAGCCCTAACCCTAACCCTAGCCCTAACCCTAGCCCTAACCCTAACCCTAGCCCTAGCCCTAGCCCTAACTCTAGCCCTAACCCTAGCCCTAACCCTAGCCCTAACTCTAACCCTAGCCCTAAAGGGAAAATGGAAATAAATACATTTTTTTAATTTTTCCCTAACTAAGGGGGTGATGAAGGGGGGTTTGATTTACTTTTATAGCGGGTTTTTTAGCGCATTTTTATGATTGGCAGCCGTCACACACTGAAAGACACTTTTTATTGCAAAAAATAGTTTTTGCGTTACCACATTTTGAGAGTTATAATTTTTCTATATTTTGGTCCACAGAGTCATGTGAGGTCTTGTTTTTTGCGGGACGAGTTGACGTTTTTATTGGTAACATTTTCGGGCACGTGACATTTTTTGATCGCTTTTTATTCCGATTTTTGTGAGGCAGAATGACCAAAAACCAGCTATTCATGAATTTCTTTTGGAGGAGGCGTTTATACCGTTCCGCGTTTGGTAAAATTGATAAAGCAGTTTTATTCTTCGGGTCAGTACGATTACAGCAACACCTCATTTATATCATTTTTTTATGTTTTGGCGCTTTTATACGATAAAAACTATTTTATAGAAAAAATAATTATTTTGGCATCGCTTTATTCTCAGGACTATAACTTTTTATTTTTTAGCTAATGATGCTGTATGGCGGCTCGTTTTTTGCGGGACAAGATGACGCTTTCAGCGGTACCATGGTTATTTATATCTGTCCTTTTGATCGCGTGTTATTCCACTTTTTGTTCGGCGGTATGATAATAAAGCGTTGTTTTTTGCCTCGTTTTTTTTTTTTTCTTACGGTGCTTACTGAAGGGGTTAACTAGTGGGCCAGTTTTATAGGTCGGGCCATTACGGACGCGGCGATACTAAATATGTGTACTTTTATTGATTTTTTTTTTATTTAGATAAAGAAATGTATTTATGGGAATAATATATATTTTTTTTTTCATTATTTTGGAATATTTTTTTTTATTTTTTTTACACATTTGAATTTTTTTTTTTTTACTTTTTTACATTGTCCCAGGGGGGACATCACAGATCAGTGATCTGACAGTGTGCACAGCACTCTGTCAGATCACTGATCTGACATGCAGCGCTGCAGCCTTCACAGTGCCTGCTCTGAGCAGGCTCTGTGAAGCCACCTCGCTCCCTGCAGGACCCGGATCCGCGGCCATCTTGGATCCGGGGCTGGAGGGAGCAGGGAGGGAGGTGAGACCCTCGCAGCAACGCGATCACATCGCGTTGCTGCGGGGGGCTCAGGGAAGCCCGCAGGGAGCCCCCTCCCTGCGGGAAGCTTCCCTGTACCGCCGGCACATCGCGATCATCTTTGATCGCGGTGTGCCGGGGGTTAATGTGCCGGGGGCGGTCTGTGACCGCTCCTGGTACATAGTGCCGGATGTCAGCTGCGATAGGCAGCTGACACCCGGCCGCGATCGGCGGCGCTCCCCCCGTGAGCGCCGCCGATCGCGCTGGACGTACTATCCCGTCCATGGTCATAGGGGCCCACCCCACATGGACGGGATAGTACGTCCGATGTCAGAAAGGGGTTAAGATTGATTTCAGTGATCCATTGAGCCCCTGAGACACAATACCATCCATGAGTTTATTTGAAAAACTAAATAATTAAACCATTATGCCACTTAAATCCAATTTGCATAATAATTTGGAACATGGTGTACTATTACTTATTAATTTAGGTAGTTACCATCATATTATTATTATGTGCAACATGGTAGCCTTTTTGTTTTGCATATTAATAGCCATGTGTCATCTAATGCATTAGATTTTGCACATTTTGACATGTTAATCTTTTGTCGCATTTTTGTTTGTATATCATATAGTACGTGGCTTTTAGGTAGTAGTTTATTCAAATACCTTAATTTTCCTACCACTGCGCACTTTATTCTTGTGACAAGTTTTTCTGTTGCTTTTGGTATTATATGTACTGTAATTTGTTTTTTCCCATCTATAACTCCTTCTTGTGATGTGGTTACCTCTGGCATGTTGCTTTTTTCATTTTTGCCTTTTTTTAGATTTATTTAATATAAATGTTAAAAGTGATTGTTGGCTAGTTTTTTTGGCTTTATGACTCCAATTTTTGTAGGAGGTATTGCATTTCATGGTGTTTTAGTTAAAGACACTGATATCAGATTATGTGTGCTTGATATAACTTGGAATTACTATATGAGGGGCGCATAATTCTGTTTGCCTAATTTGGTTTTCCTTCTTTCCATAAAGAAGAGAACGAGGCAATTAATGTCCAATACCAGATGACCACTCCTATAGATTTGACGACTTAAAAAGGCAAGAATTGAGTTTTGTCCAATACCAGCTTAGGCAATCAAGATTTTTTCATATTTACCTTTATACAGTGGGGCAAGAAAGTATTTAGTTAGTCAGCAATAGCGCAAGTTCCAAGTTCCACCACTTAAAAAGATGAGAGGTGTCTGTAATTTACATCATAGGTAGACCTCAACTATGGGAGACAAACTGAGAAAAAAAAATCCAGAAAATCACATTGTCTTTTTTTTTAACAATTTATTTGCATATTATGGTGGAAAATAAGTATTTGGTCAGAAACAAACAATCAAGATTTCTGGCTCTCACAGACCTGTAACTACTTCTTTAAGAGTATCCTCTTTCCTCCACTCATTACCTGTAGTAATGGCACCTGTTTAAACTTGTTATCAGTATAAAAAGACACCTGTGCACACCCTCAAACAGTCTGACTCCAAACTCCACTATGGTGAAGACCAAAGAGCTGTCAAAGGACACCAGAAACAAAATTGTAGCCCTGCACCAGGCTGGGAAGACTGAATCTGCAATAGCCAACCAGCTTGGAGTGAAGAAATCAACAGTGGGAGCAATAATTAGAAAATGGAAGACATACAAGACCACTGATAATCTCCCTCGATCTGGGGCTCCACGCAAAATCCCACCCCGTGGGGTCAGAATGATCACAAGAACGGTGAGCAAAAATCCCAGAACCACGCGGGGGGACCTAGTGAATGAACTGCAGAGAGCTGGGACCAATGTAACAAGGCCTACCATAAGTAACACACTACGCCACCATGGACTCAGATCCTGCAGTGCCAGACGTGTCCCACTGCTTAAGCCAGTACATGTCTGGGCCCGTCTGAAGTTTGCTAGAGAGCATTTGGATGATCCAGAGGAGTTTTGGGAGAATGTCCTATGGTCTGATGAAACCAAACTGGAACTGTTTGGTAGAAACACAACTTGTCGTGTTTGGAGGAAAAAGAATACTGAGTTGCATCCATCAAACACCATACCTACTGTAAAGCATGGTGGTGGAAACAACATGCTTTGGGGCTGTTTCTCTGCAAAGGGGCCAGGACGACTGATCCAGGTACATGAAAGAATGAATGGGGCCATGTATCGTGAGATTTTGAGTGCAAACCTCCTTCCATCAGCAAGGGCATTGAAGATGAAACGTGGCTGGGTCTTTCAACATAACAATGATCCAAAGCACACCGCCAGGGCAACCAAGGAGTGGCTTCGTAAGAAGCATTTCAAGGTCCTGGAGTGGCCTAGCCAGTCTCCAGATCTCAACCCTATAGAAAACCTTTGGAGGGAGTTGAAAGTCCGTGTTGCCAAGCGAAAAGCCAAAAACATCACTGCTCTAGAGGAGATCTGCATGGAGGAATGGGCCAACATACCAACAACAGTGTGTGGCAACCTTGTGAAGACTTACAGAAAACGTTTGAAAAAACTCCGGCACACTATAAAATACTAGAAAAGTCTCTTATTCATCCATCAAAAGTGTTTATTACATGAAAACATAGGTGAATTTCCAGGATATTCTCAAGATATTCTTATATTTCAAAACAGTAATGTGATTCCCAAAAATACGTTTCTTATACTCCGTATGGACATATAATTAATCATCTCATCTCAACGTTTCGGCTGTGAAGCCTTTTTCAAGAGATTGAAGTTCCTTGAGAATGCGAACAAAGCTGGTATAGGGAAATCCCCTTAAGAATACAATCACGCTGTATCGGTGCTGGCTGCGACCACAAGACGAACAGCTGAAGGGATGGATGAATAAGAGACTTTTCTAGTACTTTATAGTGTGCCGGAGTTTTTTCAGAGTATTATTGATTTTTTCCAGAGCACCTACGATTTAGTGAGCACCTTCTGCATCGTTATAATTACAGAAAACGTTTGACCTCTGTCATTGCCAACAAAGGATATATTACAAAGTATTGAGATGAAATTTTGTTTCTGACCAAATACTTATTTTCCACCATAATATGCAAATAAAATGTTAAAAAAACAGACAATGTGATTTTCTGGATTTTTTTTCTCAGTTTGTCTCCCATAGTTGAGGTCTACCTATGATGTAAATTACAGACGCCTCTCATCTTTTTAAGTGGTGGAACTTGCACTATTGCTGACTGACTAAATACTTTTTTGCCCCACTGTATATAAGTCTTGAATACTATGCTTGTTTTGCTTGATACCTTATATTTTGGATAAATGACTTCTAACATAATGTGTTAATGATTTTGCCTCTAAATCTGTACATAACCTTGGCCTACATTTTTAATAAAACCATACCAAATA
The DNA here is from genome assembly GCF_032444005.1 of Ranitomeya imitator. Classification (NCBI taxonomy): domain Eukaryota; kingdom Metazoa; phylum Chordata; class Amphibia; order Anura; family Dendrobatidae; genus Ranitomeya; species Ranitomeya imitator. The sequence goes on from NC_091285.1 coordinate 472,033,872, forward strand.
CCTTGATGCAATTATATTAGGAAACTCTTTTAAACTTTCCAAAAAATATATTTCATTGAACTTGATTTATTGGCCCTAATATATCACTCAACAGCTGTCTCTAATAAGATATTATCAATGTACATTGCATAAGTTTTATAAATGTCCAAGATTCAAAGCAATTACGATGCCAACAGAAAAGTTGAACAGTTCCCAAGTCCTCAAAACCTGGTTCTAATTTTTGTCAAATCTGTATTTGGTACTTGATAGAAATAATGTTGCCAAATCTAACAGAATACAGCATCTTGCAACTTTTGTAAGCGCTCTGCAACCTTTAAAGTCGACTTTACCTTCATAAAGACAATCTTTGACTTTGATTGCAGTCAGTGTGAAATGTACCGTAGGACAGCTGAAGGGATTGTGAGTCGGAATGATTAGTTATTATCTCTGGAACATCTTTATCCTCCTTTCAACATATTTTAGATTTATTTTTTAGGCTACATCAGATTATATGCTTCTCTGTAACTTATTAACTGATAGATATAAAAGGTCGTGAAATTTGGATCATAGATTTATATCATACTAGCAAAATGATCAAGGCTGTCTCCATTCTTAATGTTTTAACATAGTGGTTTTCTTGGAAATAGTATCAGATTATTTTTTGGGATGTGAAAAACTGTCCTTACTTTGTGTAGGGATTAATGACATTAATAAGTTGGAAAAGATGAGGTTCTACAATATTAAATGAGCAATATTACAGCTATTATACTGTTCATGAAATCTGTTTAAAGGGAACCGGGCACCCCCCCCCAGGCGGTTTTAACTAAAAGAGCCATCTTGTGCAGCACTAATGCTGCATTCTGTCAAGGTGGCTCTTTTAGTTCGGGTCCCTGCCAATGTTAAAATAATCGTTTTTAGAATTTGCCCCTCATACCTGCAGTTTGTCAGGGGGCATATCTTTTCTCTCCTAACACAAATGCCTCCCAGCCATCACTCAAGGCCTCCATTTCCTTCCAGAACGACCCTGGCGCCTGCACTGTAAGTTCCCATCATGTGATGGGAGTCGAAGGGCAGCACAAACTGCGCATCCCAAAAAAAAAAACTTACAGTGCAGGCGTTGGGGACTTTCAGGAAGGAAATGGAGGTGGCACACGGAGGCCCAGAGTAATGGCTGGGAGGCATTTGTGTCAGGGGGAAAAGACATGCCCCCTGACAAACTGCAGGTATGAGGGGCAAATTCTAAAAATTATTATTTCAGCATTGGCAGGGACCCAAACTAAAAGAGCCACCTTGACAGAATGCAGCATTAGTGCTGCACAAGGTGTTTAGTTAAAAACACCTGGGGGGGTGACAGGTTCCCTTTAAATTTGCTTTTCTGAGGATAAATATATTTTAAAATGATATCACAGTGATGAAAAAAATGTAAGAAGTCATATCCACCTGTAATGAGATTTGGGTACACAGAGGCTGGACTATGGGTAGGGCTTTCACCTCCTGCCCCAGATTATCTGCCTGTCTGTTGTGCAGACTGAGATCTTGGCTTAAGCTTAATGACATAATCAGTTTCAAACAGGAGGCAGGTCACTGTGGGCTGTCATTGAAACCCAGGAGGCAGGTCACTGTGAGCTGTCATTGAAGCCCAGGAGGCAGGTGATTGTGGACTGTCATTGAAGCCCAGGAAGCAGGTCATTGTGAGCTGTCATTGAAGCTCAGGACATAGGTCACTGTGAGCTGCCATTGAAGCCCAGGAGGCAGGTCAATGTGAGCTGGCATTGAAGCCCAGGAAGCAGGTCATTGTGAGCTGTCATTGAAGCCCAGGAAGCAGGTCATTGTGAGCTATCATTGAAGCACAGGAGGCAGGTCACTGTGTGCTGTCATTGAAGCCCAGGAGGCAGGTCACTGTGAGCTGTCATTGAAGCCCAGGAAGCAGGTCATTGTGAGCTTTCATTGAAGCCCAGGAAGCAGGTCATTGTGAGCTATCATTGAAGCTCAGGAGGCAGGTCACTGTGTGCTGTCATTGAAGCCCAGGAGGCAGGTCATTGTGAGCTGTCATTGAAGCCCAGGAAGCAGGTCATTGTGAGCTTTCATTGAAGCCCACGAAGCAGGTCATTGTGAGCTATCATTGAAGCCCAGGAAGCAGGTCATTGTGAGCTATCATTGAAGCTCAGGAGGCAGGTCACTGTGTGCTGTCATTGAAGCCCAGGAGGCAGGTCACTGTGAGCTGTCATTGAAGCCCAGGAGGCAGGTCACTGTGAGCTGTCATTGAAGCCCAGGAAGCAGGTCATTGTGAACTGTCATTGAAACCTGGGAGGCAGGCAGAAAGGCCAGCACAGGAGGAGAATACTCTACCCAAGGTCCTGCCTCTTTGCACCAAAATCTCATTAGAGGAAAACTTCAAACCTTGATTCAACAAGAACCATAGAATGGATTTTTTCTCCAAATGCATGAATTTCCTATAATAGTGCCGTTATGGCCATGTCTGTACTGTACATTGCTAAAATTGTGGTAACAGTCTCTCTATAAATCACCAACCACATCTAAGTCCACATACTGATAGCTCCAGCCAGATAGTATGTGATCATTGATATAGATGATCGGGCAGCACGGTGGCGCGGTGGATAGCACTGCAGCCTTGCAGCGCTGGAGTCCTGAGTTCAAAACCCACTAAGGGTTTGAATGTTCTCTCCGTGTTTGCGTGGGTTCCCTCCAGGTACATCAGTTTCCTCCCACATTCCAAAGACATACTTATAGGGAATTTAGATTGTGAGCCCCAACAGGGACAGCGATGATAATGTGTGCAAAACTGTAAAATGCTGCGGAATATGTTAGCACTATATAAAAATAAAGATTATTATTATCATTAGATAATTTGTATATAGATAAAAGGTTAAAAGGCTTTGGTTATGCATATCTTCACCCTGTGCAAGAATTCAATGTGTCAACCCCCACCAGATACACAGGGTGGTTTGAATTGGGCTATCCTATATTGTTACAAAGCCTCCTTGACAAGAGACTGATTATAGTGTGTCCCAATGTAGGGAAACACATTATTAAAGGTCCCTGGAAAGCTACAACATGTGAAATGATACATTACATAGGTTGCATTGAAATTAATGGACTTTCCATGTAATGTATGGACATGTCAAACCTTCTCGGGGAATGAAAGTTTCTTTAACAGTTCTGTGGTCTTACTAATAGGGGTTGTCCACCTTTGATAACATTTTTTTCTTATTTAAATGCATGTATTTTGAGCTAAAAGTAATTTTTGTCTCTGTATTATCCGCCATATTTTTTGCAATAGGGTTTCAATAAAAACTTTTGCTTTTTCAAGCTGTCTGTGTTTTCACATTCAACTTTGATGTGGCCTATGGTCGTACGTCAGTTAAATTGAGCTCAGAAATGAATGGATAAAAGAAGGCTGAATGATAGATTCTCAGTTAACTCTTTTTGCAGCCAGCAGTAGAAACTGCAACACAGAGACTACAGAAGTGCAACATTCTAGCTTAGGGCTATATGGGAAATTTTGCCGCCACATATGTCAGACCACCTTTGTTTGCTAGGTGTCGTTGCTCCATCGCAGCACAGTACAATTAAATGGGGTCGATTTGTTATCCCCCGTGACTGTAACTGTGACAAGCAAGTCGCAAAACAATGGTTACGCCACTAACATCTTGCAACAATGACAAGTCTTCTTTGTCACATTCACTTGTCACTGTGACATAGCAGCGACACCTAGCCAACTTTGGTCGTGCAACAGGTCTCGCAACCAAAGTTGCCATGTAGCCCCAGCTTTAATGAAATCCGATAGCAAAAATGATTTTTAGCTTAAAATACATGCATTTAAGTAAAAAAAAATAGTCCGAAAGGTGGACGTCCTGATGTTGAAAACCCAATAGTGTTTTGAAAATGGGTTAAACCAGATAACTAGAAATGAGTGAACATGTTCTGCTCCCTACCGAGTAAGCCGCAGAGGGAACCTGGATACCTGGATCCCTCTGGCTGATCACCGCCACAGCTGCCTGTGTCACGGCTGTTTCACTGTCACAACACATACATGGAGAGCCTGTTTGTTGGACTGGCCATGCATGTGTCGTGACTGTGACATAGCCGCAACACATGAAGCTGTGGCGGTGATCAGCCGGAGCGATCCAGGTATCCGAGTTCCCTCTGCGGCTTATTCGGTAAGCACTATAGCTTGACAAATAAGGAGGGAGCTGAACATGTTCTCTCATCTCTACAGACAACCTCTTTATTGTGTCCTGATGTCTGTTAGCCCTAACTGACAAAACAGGGTAAGAGTCTTCATACAGTAGTCACCCACTAAAATGTAATGGTGAGTAAATCACTCCCATATTCAGAGTAAGGATAGGAATCTTTACACATGTGTTAATACCAGAGCAATGTACACACCACATCATATGGAGGAGTTTAGGAAATAATGTCATTTTCCTGTCATCAGGGCAACATCTTGCTACCAGATATCACTGAAGACAGACTTTATATAGCGCTGACATAAGTCTACAAATATGCACAAAATAACAACACTTTTTTCAGCTGTATTGAGGCAGCATGTTTCATATTAAGTCCAATGTGCATTTTATTATAAATTAAATGTATCAACAAAGTACGTCTCAGAACCAGATGTATAGTGAAAAATAATGCTTCTTTTTCCTGGCAGTGTTAAAAATAATGCACCAAGGTATTTTTTTAAAAGAGGGTATATTACATGCTGAATTTAAAACATATTCACATTGTGCAAAAGTTTTAGGCAGGTGTGTAAAAATGATGCAAAGTAAGAATGTTCTACTGTAAGGAGGTGGCGGGGACTCTCATGGTCCTTCTCTCTCCTGGAGGCTGTTCGCACATTTAACTGAGGCACCTCACTGTTTATTAATGTTAATTTATACTGTGATGTCGTGTATTGTAATGTGAATGTCCTGTTTATAGGATTAGGGATAGAATAGGAACTTAGATAGTTTAGGACAATATGGGGGTAAAATAGAGGGGGGCACATTAGTGATAGAGGACAGCACAGAACAGAGTAGGAGATAGGCAGCACAGGGGTTAAGTTAATGGGAGGGGCAGCACAGAGCAGGGAAGTATGGTCAGGATACTTCCTGATTAGCATCAGTTGCCCAGGCAGCCTGCCCAAGGGCAGGAAGTGTGAGCAGAGTGTAACAGGCCGGGGGGGGGGGGGGATTAGTCTGCAGATGGCAGTAAGATGCCTCAGGCTGGAGAACAGTGCCGACAAGCACAAACTGGACAGAATTATCCCCAAGCAGGATCTGGGATCTAGAACCAGGGCGGGAGCAGCTGACGTGGCGTGGTGGCGTTCCCGACACCCTTCCCGATTGGAACCGGACGAAGGGCTGATAAGGAGCTGGTGACAGGAAAGGCACAGATGGGACACGGATCATCCAAGGAAACAGATGGGACACGGATTGTCCAAGGAAACATATGGGACATGTATTGTCCAAGGAAACAAGTCGAACATGGATTGTCCAGGGATATAGTTGAGCTTGCCGGGAAAGAGAAGCTGATTCAGAGGATAGAGCCTGTTCTGGATGATGGGGAGAGATATGAAGATGATTCTGCGTTTGCCGTATGCAGCCTATGTGATGAAAGTACTGCTGTCCAGTAAAGTTGTATTGTTTGAAAAGACTGGTGACTGAAATGTTTTGTGAAACTGGAGTGACCGAGACCAAGGGGACCCCAGCAATTGAAGTGAGTACTCTGCTGCACACATCATACAAACCACAGAAAAGACTTTGTATTTCCTCTGTGGGGTGCCATGGTGTGGGAACCATACAGCTTGTTGCCATGACTACAGTACAGAGCAAAAGTTTGGACACACCTTCTCATTTAAAGATTTTTCTGTATTTTCATGACTATGAAAATTGTAAATTCACACTGTAGGCATCAAAACTATGAATTAACACATGTGAAATTATATACTTATTCCATCCGGTTTGCATTAAGTTGGACCATCATTTATTATTCAACAGGACAATGACCCCAAACACACCTCCAGGCTGTGTAAGGGCTATTTGACCAACCCGGCAACCCCCACATGTACTTATGCTGGCTAACAGATGTAAATCATCCAGCTGCGGCAAGAAAAACTAAATCTCGAGCACTAAAAAAATACTCGGAGGACCCCCGAGCATGCTCAAGAAATCTCGAGTAACGAGTATATTCGCTCATTACTACCTGGAATATAAGACATAATTTCAGTTGTTTCACACTTTTTCCTTAAGTATATAATTCCACATGTTTTAATTCATAGTTTTAATGCCTTCAGTGTGGTCTGGGGGAAAATGTGTGTAAATGGGTTAGTAACTGGCTTAGTGATAGAAAGCAGAGGGTGGTTATAAATGGTATAGTCTCTAACTGGGTCGCTGTGACCAGTGGGGTACCGCAGGGGTCAGTATTGGGACCTGTTCTCTTCAACATATTCATTAATGATCTGGTAGAAGGTTTACACAGTAAAATATCGATATTTGCAGATGATACAAAACTATGTAAAGCAGTTAATACAAGAGAAGATAGTATTCTGCTACAGATGGATCTGGATAAGTTGGAAACTTGGGCTGAAAGGTGGCAGATGAGGTTTAACAATGATAAATGTAAGGTTATACACATGGGAAGAAGGAATAAATATCACCATTACACACTGAATGGGAAACCACTGGGTAAATCTGACAGGGAGAAGGACTTGGGGATCCTAGTTAATGATAAACTTACCTGGAGCAGCCAGTGCCAGGCAGCAGCTGCCAAGGCAAACAGGATCATGGGGTGCATTAAAAGAGGTCTGGATACACATGATGAGAGCATTATACTGCCTCTGTACAAATCCCTAGTTAGACCGCACATGGAGTACTGTGTCCAGTTTTGGGCACCGGTGCTCAGGAAGGATATAATGGAACTAGAGAGAGTACAAAGGAGGGCAACAAAATTAATAAAGGGGATGGGAGAACTACAATACCCAGATAGATTAGCGAAATTAGGATTATTTAGTCTAGAAAAAAGACGACTGAGGGGCGATCTAATAACCATGTATAAGTATATAAGGGGACAATACAAATATCTCGCTGAGGATCTGTTTATACCAAGGAAGGTGACGGGCACAAGGGGGCATTCTTTGCGTCTGGAGGAGAGAAGGTTTTTCCACCAACATAGAAGAGGATTCTTTACTGTTAGGGCAGTGAGAATCTGGAATTGCTTGCCTGAGGAGGTGGTGATGGCGAACTCAGTCGAGGGGTTCAAGAGAGGCCTGGATGTCTTCCTGGAGCAGAACAATATTGTATCATACAATTAGGTTCTGTAGAAGGACGTAGATCTGGGAATTTATTATGATGGAATATAGGCTGAACTGGATGGACAAATGTCTTTTTTCGGCCTTACTAACTATGTTACTATGTTACTATGTTAGTGTGAATTTACAATTTCATGGTCATGAAAATACAGAAAAATCTTTAAATGAGAAGGTGTCCAAATTTTGCTCTGTAAAGTGTATATATATATATATATATATATATATATATACATATATATATATATATATACAGTGGGGCAAAAAAGTATTTAGTCAGTCAGCAATAGTGCAAGTTCCACCACTTAAAAAGATGAGAGGCGTCTGTAATTTACATCATAGGTAGACCTCAACTATGGGAGACAAACTGAGAAAAAAAAATCCAGAAAATCACATTGTCTGTTTTTTTATCATTTTTTTTGCATATTATGGTGGAAAATAAGTATTTGGTCAGAAACAAACAATCAAGATTTCTGGCTCTCAGAGACCTGTAACTTCTTCTTTAACCCCTTCCCGACCTTTGACGCCACGTAGGCGTCATGAAAGTCGGTGCCAATCCGACCCATGACGCCTATGCGGCGTCATGGAAAGATCGCGTCCCTGCAGATCGGGTGAAAGGGTTAACTCCCATTTCACCCGATCTGCAGGGACAGGGGGAGTGGTAGTTTAGCCCAGGGGGGGTGGCTTCACCCCCTCGTGGCTACGATCGCTCTGATTGGCTGTTGAAAGTGAAACTGCCAATCAGAGCGATTTGTAATATTTCACCCATTATAACGGGTGAAATATTACAATCCAGCCATGGCCGATGCTGAAATATCATCGGCCATGGCTGGAAATACTAGTGTGCCCCCACCCCACCCCTCCGATCGCCCCCCCACCCCCCCGATCTGGCCAGTACACTGCTCCGGCTCCCCTCCGCCCTGTGCTCCGCTCCCCCCCGTGCTCGTGTCCGCTCCCCCCGTGCTCCAATCACCCCCCGTGCTCCAATCACCCCCCCTGCACTCCGATCCACCCCCCCGTGCTCCGTTCCACCCCCCCGTGCTCCATTCCAGCCCCCCCGTGCTCCGTTCCACGCCCCCCGCGCTCCGTTCCACGCCTCCCGCGCTCCGATTCCCCCCCCCGTGCTCCGATCCCCCCCCCCCGTGGTCCCCCCCCACCCTATCATACTTACCGATCCAGCCGTGGTCCCGTCCGTCTTCTCCCAGGCGCCGCCATCTTCCAAAATGGCGGGCGCATGCGCAGTGCGCCCGCCGAATCTGCCGGCCGGCAGATTCGTTCCAAAGTGCATTTTGATCACTGAGATATAATCTATCTCAGTGATCAAAATAAAAAAAATAATAAATGACCCCCCCCCCCTTTGTCACCCCCATAGGTAGGGACAATAAAAAAATAAAGAAATTTTTTTTTTTCCACTAATGTTAGAATAGGGTTAGGGTTAGGGGTAGGGTTAGGGTTAGGGGTAGGGTTAGGGGTAGGGCTAGGGGTAGGGTTAGGGTTAGGGGTAGGGTTAGGGGTAGGGTTAGGGTTAGGGGTAGGGTTAGGGTTAGGGGTAGGGTTAGGGCTAGGGTTAGGGTTAGGAATGTGCACACGTATTCTGGTCCTCTGCGGATTTTTCCGCTGCGGATTTGATAAATCCGCAGTGCTAAACCGCTGCGCATTTATGGCGGATTTACCGCGTTTTTTTCTGCGCATTTCACTGCGGTTTTACAATTGCGATTTTCTATTGGAGCAGTTGTAAAACCGCTGCGGAATCCGCACAAAGAAGTGACATGCTGCGGAATGTAAACCGCTGCGTTTCCGTGCAGTTTTTCCGCAGCATGTGTACAGCGATTTTTGTTTCCCATAGGTTTACATTGAACTGTAAACTCATGGGAAACTGCTGCGGATCCGCAGCGTTTTCCGCAGCGTGTGCACATACCTTTAGAATTAGGCTATGTGCACACGGTGCGGATTTGGCTGCGGATTCGCAGCAGTGTTCAATCAGGTTTACAGTACCATGTAAACATATGAAAAACCAAATCCGCTGTGCCCATGGTGCGGAAAATACCGCGCGGAAACGCTGCGTTGTATTTTCCGCAGCATGTCAATTCTTTGTGCGGATTCCGCAGCGTTTTACACCTGTTCCTCAATAGGAATCCGCAGGTGAAATCCGCACAAAAAACACTGGAAATCCGCGGAAAATCCGCAGGTAAAACACAGTGCCTTTTACCCGCAGATTTTTCAAAAATGGTGCGGAAATATCTCACACGAATCCGCAACGTGGGCACATAGCCTTAGGGTTAGGGTTGGAATTAGGGTTGTGGTTAGGGTTAGGGGTGTGTTGGGGTTAGTGTTGTGGTTAGGGGTGTGTTGGGGTTAGGGTTGTGATTAGGATTATGGCTACAGTTGGGATTAGGGTTAGGGGTGTGTTGGGGTTAGTGTTGGAGTTAGAATTGAGGGGTTACCAATGTTTAGGCACATCAGGGGTCTCCAAACGCAACATGGCGCCACCATTGATTCCAGCCAATCTCGTATTCAAAAAGTCAAATGGTGCTCCCTCACTTCCGAGCCCTGACGTGTGCCCAAATAGTGGTTTACCCCCACATATGGGGTACCAGCATACTCAGGACAAACTGCGCAACAATTACTGGGGTCCAATTTCTCCTGTTACCCTTGTGAATCTAAAAAAATGCTTGCTAAAACATAATTTTTGAGGAAAGAAAAATGATTTTTTATTTTCACGGCTCTGCGTTGTAAATGTCTGTGAAGCACTTGGGGGTTCAAAGTGCTCACCACATATCTAGATAAGTTCCTTGGGGGGTCTAGTTTCTAAAATGGGGTCACTTGTGGGGGGTTTCTACTGTTTAGGCACACCAGGGGCTCTGCAAACGCAACGTGACACCCGCAGACCATTCCATCAAAGTCTGCATTTCAAAAGTCACTACTTCCCTTCTGAGCCCCGACGTGTGCCCAAACAGTGGTTTACCCCCACATATGGGGTATCAGCGTACTCAGGAGAAACTGGACAACAACTTTTGGGGTCCAATTTCTCCTGTAACCCTTGGGAAAATAAAAAATTCTGGGCTAAATAATTATTTTTGAGGAAAGAAAACGTATTTATTATTTTCACGGCTCTGCATTATAAACTTCTATGAAGCACTTGGGGGTTCAAAGTGCTCACCACACATCTAGATAAGTTCCTTTCAGGGTCTAGTTTCCAAAATGGGGTCACTTGTGGGGGGTTTCTACTGTTTAGGCACATCAGGGGCTCTGCAAACGCAACGTGACGCCCGCAGAGCATTCCATCAAAGTCTGCATTTCAAAACGTCACTACTTCAATTCCAAGCCCCGGCATGTGCCCAAACAGTAGTTTACCCCCACATATGGGGTATCACCGTACTCAGGAGAAACTGGACAACAAATATTGGGGTCAAATTTCTCCTGTTACCCTTGGGAAAATTAAAAAATTCTGGGCTAAATAATTATTTTTGAGGAAAGAAAACGTATTTATTATTTTCACGGCTCTGCATTATAAACTTCTATGAAGCACTTGGGGGTTCAAAGTGCTCACCACACATCTAGATAAGTTCCTTTGGGGGTCTAGTTTCCAAAATGGGGTCACTTGTGGGGGGTTTCTACTGTTAAGCCACATCAGGGGCTCTGCAAACGCAACGTGACGCCCACAGAGCATTCCATCAAAGTCTGCATTTCAAAACGTCACTACTTCACTTCCGAGCCCCGGCATGTGCCCAAACAGTGATTTACCCCCACATATGGGGTATCAGCGTACTCAGGAGAAACTGGACAACAACTTTTGGGGTCAAATTTCTCCTGTTACCCTTGGGAAAATAAAAAATTGCAGGCTAAAAGATCATTTTTGAGAAAAAAAATTTTTTTTTTTTTTTCAAGGCTCTGCATTATAAACTTCTGTGAAGCACTTGGGGGTTCAAAGTCCTCACCACACATCTAGATTAGTTCCTTTGGGGGTCTAGTTTCTAAAATGGTGTCATTTCTGGGGGATCTCCAATGTTTAGGCACACAGGGGCTCTCCAAACGTGACATGGTGTCCGCTAATGATTGGAGCTAATTTTCCATTTAAAAAGCCAAATGGCGTGCCATCCCTTCCGAGCCCTGCCGTGCGCCCAAACAGTGGTTTACCCCCACATATGGAGTATCAGCGTACTCAGGACAAACTGGACAACAATATTTGGGGTCCAATTTCTCCTATTATCCTTGGCAAAATAGGAAATTCCAGGCTAAAAAATCATTTTTGAGGAAAGAAAAATTTTTTTTTATTTTCATGGCTCTGCGTTATAAACTTCTGTGAAGCACCTGGGGGTTTAAAGTGCTCAATATGCATCTAGATAAGTTCCTTGGGGGGTCTAGTTTCCAAAATGGGGTCACTTGTGTGGGAGCTCCAATGTTTAGGCACACAGGGGCTCTCCAAACGCGACATGGTGTCCGCTAACAATTGGAGCTAATTTTCCATTCAAAAAGTCAAATGGCGCGCCTTCTCTTCCGAGCCCTGCCGAGTGCCCAAACAGTGGTTTACCCCCGCATATGAGGTATCGGCGTACTCGGGAGAAATTGCCCAACAAATTTTATGATCCATTTTATCCTACTGCCCATGTGAAAATGAAAAAATTGAGGCGAAAAGAATTTTTTTGTGAAAAAAAATTACTTTTTCATTTTTACAGATCAATTTGTGAAGCACCTGAGGGTTTAAAGTGCTCACTAGGCATCTAAATTAGTTCCTTGGGGGGTCTAGTTTCCAAAATGGGGTCACTTGTGGGGGAGCGCCAATGTTTAGGCACACAGGAGCTATCCAAACGCGACATGGTGTCCGCTAACGATGGAAATAATTTTTCATTCAAAAAGTCAAATGGCGCTCCTTCCCTTCCGAGCCTTACCATGTGCCCAAACAGTGGTTTACCTCCACATGTGAGGTATTGGTGTACTCAGGAGAAATTGCCCAACACATTTTAGGATCCATTTTATCCTGTTGCCCATGTGAAAATGAAAAAATTGAGGCTAAAAGAATTTTTTTGTGAAAAAAAAGTACTTTTTCATTTTTACGGATCAATTTGTGAAGCACCTGGGGGTTCAAAGTGCTCACTATGCATCTAGATAAGTTCCTTGGGGCGTCTAGTTTCCAAAATGGGGTCACTTGTGGGGGAGCTCCAATTTTTAGGCACACGGGGGCTCTCCAAACGTGACATGGTGTCCGCTAAAGAGTGGAGCCAATTTTTGATTCAAAAAGTCAAATGGCGCTCCTTCCCTTCCAAGCCCTGCCGTGCGCCAAAACAGTGGTTTACCCCCACATATGAGGTATCAGCGTACTCAGGACAAATTGGACAACAACTTTCGTGGTTCAGTTTCTCCTTTTACCATTGGGAAAATAAAAAAAATTGTTGCTAAAAGATAATTTTTGTGACTAAAAAGTTAAATGTTCATTTTTTCCTTCCATGTTGCTTCTGCTGCTGTGAAGCACCTGAAGGGTTAATAAACTTCTTGAATGTGGTTTTGAGTACCTTGAGGGGTGCAGTTTTTAGAATGGTGTCACTTTTGGGTATTTTCAGCCATATAGACCCCTCAAACTGACTTCAAATGTGAGGTGGTCCCTAAAAAAAATGGTTTTGTAAATTTCGTTGTAAAAATGACAAATCGCTGGTCGAATTTTAACCCTTATAACTTCCTAACAAAAAAAAAATTTTGTTTCCAAAATTGTGCTGATGTAAAGTAAACATGTGGGAAATGTTATTTATTAACTATTTTGTGTCACATATCTCTCTGGTTTAACAGAATAAAAATTCAAAATGTGAAAATTGCGAAATTTTCAAAATTTTCGCCAAATTTCCGTTTTTATCACAAATAAACGCAGAATTTATTGACCTAAATTTACCACTAACATGAAGCCCAATATGTCACGAAAAAACAATCTCAGAACCGCTAGGATCCGTTGAAGCGTTCCTGAGTTATTACCTCATAAAGGGACACTGGTCAGAATTGCAAAAAACGGCAAGGTCTTTAAGGTCAAAATAGGCTGGGTCTTGAAGGGGTTAAGAGTCTCCTCTTTCCTCCACTCATTACCTGTAGTAATGGCACCTGTTTAAACTAGTTATCAGTATGAAAAGACACCTGTGCACACCCTCAAACAGTCTGACTCCAAACTCCACTATGGTGAAGACCAAAGAGCTGTCAAAGGACACCAGAAACAAAATTGTAGCCCTGCACCAGGCTGGGAAGACTGAATCTGCAATAGCCAACCAGCTTGGAGTGAAGAAATCAACAGTGGGAGCAATAATTAGAAAATGGAAGACATACAAGACCACTGATAATCTCCCTCGATCTGGGGCTCCACCAAAATCCCACCCCGTGGGGTCAGAATGATCACAAGAACGGTGAGCAAAAATCCCAGAACCACGCGGGGGGACCTAGTGAATGAACTGCAGAGAGCTGGGACCAATGTAACAAGGCCTACCATAAGTAACACACTACGCCACCATGGACTCAGATCCTGCAGTGCCAGATGTGTCCCACTGCTTAAGCCAGTACATGTCCGGGCCCGTCTGAAGTTTGCTAGAGAGCATTTGGATGATCCAGAGGAGTTTTGTGAGAATGTCCTATGGTCTGATGAAACCAAACTGGAACTGTTTGGTAGAAACACAACTTGTCGTGTTTGGAGGAAAAAGAATACTGAGTTGCATCCATCAAACACCATACCTACTGTAAAGCATGGTGGTGGAAACATCATGCTTTGGGGCTGTTTCTCTGCAAAGGGGCCAGGACGACTGATCCGGGTACATGAAAGAATGAATGGGGCCATGTATCGTGAGATTTTGAGTGCAAACCTCCTTCCATCAGCAAGGGCATTGAAGATGAAACGTGGCTGGGTCTTTCAACATGACAATGATCCAAAGCACACCGCCAGGGCAACGAAGGAGTGGCTTTGTAAGAAGCATTTCAAGGTCCTGGAGTGGCCTAGCCAGTCTCCAGATCTCAACCCTATAGAAAACCTTTGGAGGGAGTTGAAAGTCCGTGTTGCCAAGCGAAAAGCCAAAAACATCACTGCTCTAGAGGAGATCTGCATGGAGGAATGGGCCAACATACCAACAACAGTGTGTGGCAACCTTGTGAAGACTTACAGAAAACGTTTGACCTCTGTCATTGCCAACAAAGGATATATTACAAAGTATTGAGATGAAATTTTGTTTCTGACCAAATACTTATTTTCCACCATAATATGCAAATAAAATGTTAAAAAAAACAGACAATGTGATTTTCTGGATTTTTTTTCTCAGTTTGTCTCCCATAGTTGAGGTCTACCTATGATGTAAATTACAGACGCCTCTCATCTTTTTAAGTGGTGGAACTTGCACTATTGCTGACTGACTAAATACTTTTTTGCCCCACTGTATATATATATACAGTACAGACCAAAAGTTTGGACACACCTTCTCATTTAAAGATTTTTCTGTATTTTCATGAATATGAAAATTGTACATTCACACCGAAGGCATCAAAACTATGAATTAACACATGTGGAATTATATACTTAACAAAAAAGTGTAAAACAACTGAAATTATGTCTTATATTCTAGGTTCTTCAAAGTAGCCATCTTTTGCTTTGATGACTGCTTTGCACACTCTTGGCATTCTCTTGATGAGCTTCAAGAGGTAGTCACCGGGAGTGGCTTTCACTCCACAGGTGTGACCATTTAAATGGTCATGGTTGTTGTGTTGTTGGTATTTGATCGTGCTGCTACCACTTTTCTACCTGTTAAACTGTAAGGATAACAGAGATGAAGGCTCACAGTTTTGAGCAAATACGGTAAGTCGTTGGGCAGTAAGAGGTGCAGGTCATGATGAGAAGTGAAGGAAAGCTTCTGTATCTATAGTTCTAGCAGAATGCTGATGAAGAGGAATCACCCTTTGAAAAACAGAGGATGGCAAATTACAGAGTATGAGGATCATATGATATTTTAATGTGCAAAAAAAGACTGCTTTTCTTCAATGTGCTGGTTCAGATTTTTGGCAGAGTTTGGTAAGTGTGTCCATTTTTTCCATCAGAGTTTCATCAGCTTTTTCATATGCTACAAAATTACTCATGGTGGTTTTTCAAGCTTCTTCAAAAACGCAAGTATGAACCAGACAGCATTAGAATGCCACATAGTGCGGTGACCGAGTACTTCAGGGACCTGTGGACTTGAATATGTGAGTTTAAACTGTGACCCAGATAGAAAAGTGGTCATTTCTGTTTACTTTTATTGGTGGCCACTCAGCACCCCCCACCCCCCCCAAAAAAATAGATATGTGAACAGCCACATAGACTATAATGGGTACATGTTCTGCTGGTGAAAAACACAAATGTGAAAATAGATGAATGACTAAGGCTACGTTCAGACTAGCGTTGTGCGCCGCTGCGTCGGCGACGCAACGCACAACGCACGCAAAAACGCAGCAAAACGCACGCAAAAACGCTGCGTTTTGCGACGCGTGCGTCGTTTTTTGCCGAAAATCGGACGCAAGAAAAATGCAACTTGTTGCGTTTTCTTGGTCCGACACTTGCGGCAAAAAAGACGCATGCGTCGCAAAACGCAACAAACAAAAACGCATGCGTCTCCCATGTTAAACATAGGGGCGCATGACGCGTGCGTCGCCGCTGCGTCGCCCGACGCACACTAGCACAACGCTAGTCTGAATGTAGCCTAAGTCTTCAGGTCAATTTTCAGACATCTTAAGACAAAAGCAGTTTTAATTGGTTCTCAGAATGAGGATGGTGAAACCATGCTTTCACTATGGGTTTGGGTGAAATAATAGGTACGCTTAAAAAAAAAATCTATTTTCAGTCTCTCATGTCTGCTTTACACCATCCCCATCTGTAAAATTGTATATTTTTTTGTTAGTAGCTTTAGAAATGTTGCAGTAATTTTTCATTTTTTTTTTCAAAGAAATTTGCATCTTTTTTTTTAGGGACTGGTACTAACTTTTCAGGTGCTTCAAAGGAATTAATGCAAAGTGACATGACAGGAAAGAAAACCATCAGACTGCACTTGAATGACATCTTAGTGCAGTCTGATATTGTGGACTGACAGAATGGAGAAGATGGAGAATCGGATCACACTAGGATCACGCTCTGATAAGAGTGTGATTTGCATAATCGGACGAGTGAATACACGCTCGTGTGACCCTAGCCTTTAAATCATTGATTTTAATCGATCTTTATTCATTAATTTGTAGATTTGCAGCAACTTGTCAGGCTTCAGCCACGCATTTTTAATTGCGCTAGCGTGGTCCTTCTAACATCTCCACGTTTTTTAGATGAATTGGGTTCTTCTGAGCCTCACATGACCAACATGAAACTACAGTATTAAAGCTAGTAAGTACAGAGCATAAAACTACGTTACTAAGTGTGTATTCCTACTGGATTAACCGGTCATGTAGTGCTACTGGTCCTTATTCCAGACATGTCTTCATATGATTTAGAAGGGCTTAGTGCTAAGCTGTTTCACACATGTTGCATGGTTCCTGAAGATGTCCAAGTTCCAGGAGCTGCATATGCTTATATGTGGCATGCATGACTGTAGCAATAATTCATAGATGCCCATTGTAGTGGATAGCAAATCAAAAGGATTATGGTGATTAGCAACAAAATCATGGGAGTGCTTGAGACATCTGCAAGTAAAACAGCCATAATGCTAGTGCAGTAATATGACAGTGCATTGTCATCAAGCTTTATGATAACATGGACATTTAGGATTTCTTGTTGCATTGTATTTGTTGGAAGAATGTTAACAGAACACGTATCATTTATCTTACAAGATCTGTTTATGGGTGGCCAGAAGTTGGATGCAACACTTACTAGGCTAATGTGAGCTCACATCTCTCCTTGGTCTGGAAAGCCATTTGTTCTCACTCCTAAAGGACATTCCAATAGGTAGTATTCAAACCAGGGAGACAAATACCTGAACCTGACAGAACCCTGTTCAACCTAGAAAAAGCCCTTCTCTGACTCTGGTTTGTCCCAGCCTGATCGCAGAGGTTGGCACCCTAAGATAACGCAATGGTGCCCCCACTGGACAGCGGAGTACACCGAATGTCCTTAGCAGCTTCTAATATCTCTACAATAGCAATTTTCAAGGAATAAAAGAATCACACAATACAACTGCAACCAATGTATGCTACAGCAAATTGAATTAACCTTTTAACGACCAGAGGTATTTTTGGTTTGGCATTTTTTCTTCCTCCCAGAGCCATAATTTTTTTTTATTCTTGTTTTTTTGCGGGACAAGTTGTACTTTTGAACTACACCATTGATTTTACCATGTACTAGAAAACAGTAAAGAAATTCCAAGTGCGGTGAAATTGCAAAAAAAAGTGCAATCCCACACTTGTTTTTTGTTTGGCTTTTTTACTAGGTTCATTAAATGCTAAAATTGACCTACCATTGTGATTCTCCAGGTCATTCCGAGTTCATAGACACCAAACATGTCTAGGTTCTTTTTTATCTAAATGGTTAAAAGAAATCCAAACTTTTTAAAAAAGAAAAAAAAAATGGTGCCATTTTCCGATACCTGTAATGTTCCCATTTTTCAAAATCTCGGGTTGGGTGAGGGTTTATTTTTTGTGTGCCGAGCTGACATTTTTAATGATACCATTTTGGTGCAGATACGATCTTTTGATCGCCCATTATTGCATTATAATGCAATGTTGCAGCATCCAAAAAAACTTAATTCTGGCGTTTTGACACTGTTCTCGCTACGCCGTTTAGCGATCAGGTTAATCCTTCTTTTTGTTCATAGATCGGGCGATTCTGAACATGGCGATACCAAATATGTGTATGTTTGATTTTTTTATTGTTTTATTTTGAATGAGGCGAAAGGGGGGTGATTTGAACTTGAATATTTTTTTACATTTTTTTAAATATTTTTTAAAACTTTTTTTTACTTTTGGCATGCTCCATGGGAGACTACATGCTTCCACAACCCAATCTGCTATGCTACATAGAGACCATGATCAGATTGCCTCTATGTAGTAGAATTACTCATTTGCTATGAGCGTCGACCACTAGGCGGCGCTTACGGCAAGCCAGCAGTGACAACCATAGAGGTCTCCAGGAGACCTCTGGTTGTCATGCCAATGAACTGGTGACCTGTTATCACTTGACGGGGTCACCGGTGGGTGGATTTCCGGCCCCATGGCTGGAAACGCGAGTTAAATGCCGCTGTCAGCATATGACAGCGGCATTTAACAGGTTAATACACATGGGTGAATCGCGATTCCACCCAGGGCTGTTCCGGGCACATGTCAGCTGTTCAAAACAGTTGACATGTACTGGGAAAGATGTGGGCTCACCGCTGGAGCCAACATCAAAGGGAGAGAGTTCGACTTTGGCATAAATGTATGCCCAATGTCAGAAAGAGGTTAACCCAACAAAGACTGTCACCAGCAGGAAAGATCAGCAGGACAAAGTATATAATGCTGTACCCGAAAAGAGATAGGGCAGACAAACAGAGTAAGGCTGGGGTGACACTAGCATAGAATATGGATGAGTGCTGTGCTAGAAAACATTGCTTAGCACTCGGACCAGTGCTAATTTATGGGGCAGATTACATCTGTGATTATTTTCTCATGCCGAATCTGCATTCGAGAACAATCATAGCATGCTGTGATTGGCACCGAGACTCGGCTGAGTCTCCGCTCACTGGCACCCATATAAGTCTATGGGTGAGAGTGACACAATACACATCACTCATATATCATCCGAGTGCGGTGCGATATACGCCGGCAGTGGAGGAGATGCAGAAATTACTTTTTCCACCTCATCCGCAGCTATTCTCCAATTCTCTCTGTATGAGAGGCTCGGCGCACAGTAGCATAACACTCGACTCCTGCTCGCATTAGCTCCTGCATCGGATGCCATATGTGTTATGTTTGCTAATGACAGGTGTTACGAAGGCAATCCAGAAACACAGTGTGCTTAGCGATCAGAGCGCACACAGTGATCTGACAAATACCCAAAAATACAAGAACGAGCACTGAGACGTGGAAACTCTGTAGACTGCACACCTGATCCTATCCTAAACACAACTAAAAGCGGCTGTGGATTGCGCCTAACAACTACCTAGGCAACTCGGCACAGCCTAAGAAACTAGCTAGCCTGAAGATAGAAAAATAGGCCTGACTTGCCCCAGAGAAATTCCCCAAAGGAAAAGGCAGCCCCCCACATATAATGACTGTGAGTAAGATGAAAAGACAAAACGTAGGGATGAAATAGATTCAGCAAAGTGGGGCCCGATATTCTAGGACAGAGCGAGGACAGTAAAGCGAACTTTGCAGTCTACAAAAAACCCTAAAGCAAAACCACGCAAAGGGGGCAAAAAAAAAACCCACCGTGCCGAACTAACGGCACGGCGGTACACCCTTTGCGTCTCAGAGCTTCCAGCAAAACAAAAGACAAGCTGGACAGAAAAAAAGCAACAAAAAAGCAAAAAGCACTTAGCTATACAGAGCAGCAGGTCACAGGAACAATCAGGAGAAGCTCAGATCCAACACTGAAACATTGACAAGGAGCAAGGATAGCAGCATCAGGCGGAGTTAAGTAATGAAGCAGTTAACGAGCTCACCAGAACACCTGAGGGAGGAAGCTCAGAAGCTGCAGTACCACTTGTGACCACAGGAGT
This sequence comes from Ranitomeya imitator, assembly GCF_032444005.1. Lineage (NCBI taxonomy): Eukaryota > Metazoa > Chordata > Amphibia > Anura > Dendrobatidae > Ranitomeya > Ranitomeya imitator. The sequence continues at coordinate 472,053,825 of NC_091285.1, forward strand.
GAATTCAGCCACAGAATTCACAACACATATGCTAGTGAGACCCCGGCCTAAGTGAAAAACACCTCTTACCATAAACCGACAGGAAAAAAGATAACACAGCTAAAACACCAAAAGTCTGTGGATCAGCGGAAAGAGACCCGACCACAAAACACAGGATCAAGTGTTTAAATTCAGACGCATAACACCTGTGACAGTCACTGGCACAGTGTATGAAGGGAGATACATGTCACTGCGCATACTGCGGCCACTGATGTAGAACCAGAATCTTTTTGCCTCCAGCACTACGTGCTGAGAGGGTTAATTAAAAGCTATGTTATGGGCTGGTTTTAGTGGACCTTCATAGAGCGGGTGGGAGGAGATCCACCATATCTCCACCTGCAGAGTCCTGATAGGACATGTGTGAGATCAAGGTTACGTGATCATCACATTAGTTGTTTGATACCTGAACATTAGAGTCAGGCTTTGCTGTATCTACCTTGTGAAGCACCTGAGTGTGTCAACCCCTCACACATCATTATCTCACTTTTTTCTAGGCCGATTGATGTAAAGTGCAGCTATTGGAAACATCACCAGAAAGTGGTCCAACTACATTAATTATGATCTTCTAGGTATTATTAGGACAAGTTAAATGTTGTATATCTATTGCCAGATGACCATATGTACAATGGATTTATGCTATGCCGTAAATCTGTAATATGACAAATGTGTCTATATTTTTAACCATATGAAAGAGTTATGTGTTTGGCAACAAAACTTAAAGCTTTAAATCCTAATCATTTTCATACTTAGAAGATGCAGAATCGTGGACAAAAGTCGATCTTTTCTCTTTCGATTCCAGTGAGTGGACTGAATGTTAGTTTAAACTGAGTGTGATTTGATGACTCTGTCTGAATTTGAAAGCAGATGTTTTTCCCAAATTTAATAAAAAAATTAAATCCTTTTGTCCAAATAATATTTTCACATAAAAGTAAAGAAATATATGTATTTAGAGAAGCCTTTATTTTTGGCAAATCTATTTGCATCCCTAATAGTTGGAAACTAGTGTAGTTTGAGGAGGTCACAGTTTGGTAAAGGGCATATATCATATCATATATCATATCATATATCATGAGATCTTTACATTATTAACAACAGATTGGATACTTTAAAAATCCTTAATTTACGGCGCTGTGGAAAAAGTGTATAGTGCCCACCAGAGTCAGATTTTCTCTGGGGTCTCAGCTGCTGGGGGTAGCCGAGACCCCAGAGAATATGATTCAGGTAATTTCTTACCAACCCCCAGTTTGTGATGGCCGTTATTAACCATATAACTGCGACCGCAAACAAAAAAAAAGCGCGATTTGACATTTCATTTCTCTGTCCTCCGATGTGTTCGCACATCAGAGGACAGAGAAATAGGGTCCCCGATCCACACCGATACTTACCAGAGTCTCCTGGTGTCCCTGGGTCCTTCTGCTTCTCCCACGGCCGCTGACGTATTTTTTCGGTAAGAAAATGGCGGGCACATGCGCAGTGCGCCAGCTGAGATCTGCCGGCCAGCACCCGGCAACAATAGGAAGATTTTTCCTATTGATTCATTTTGGTCACTGGAATAGACCCTATAACAAGTGAATAAAGTAAAAAAAAAAAAGAAAATGAACCCCTCCTTTATCACCCCTTTAGTTAGGGAAAAATAATAAAATAAAGAAAATATATTTATTTTTATTTTCCCATTAGGTTTACAGTTGAGCTAAAGTTAGGGTTGGGGCTAAAATTAGGGTTAGTGCTAAAGTTAGGGTTAGATTTGAGATTAGGGTTAGGGTTGGGATTAAGGTTTCAGTTAGGGTTGGGATTAGGGTTAGAGGTGTGTTGGGATTAGGGTTGGAATTAGGGATAAGGTTGGGGTTAGCCATAGGGTTAGGGTTAGGGTTGGTGTCATGATAATGTAAAAATGTCATAGTGTGAGATTAGTTCCAGAAAGTACCATGTTAGAGCCACACTGCAGCTTCAACCCCCCTTCTCTCTCCCCCCTCTGTACTCGCACATACCACAAACAAAGCCCTATGGCAGAGACACGATGCAACTTGATACTAATGTGGGAGCAGGGTGCGGCTTTTAAAATGTAGACGACCAATCCCACTCGTTCCCCATCCCTTCACACTCAAGAATGCCTTTGTTAGATGGACTCAAGAACATAAATTCTGAGGAAAGGGTGCATATCATTACTCAGCCCACTTACTGATGTCACGATGAGAGGGCATATCTTTACGCCGGTTGAGTTGTGCTTTAGTCTTGGTCCAGGAAGCAAGCTAACAGCAGCCCTGCAAGCTTTCCTGATGATGCACCTTGATGTAACTCCTAAGCACATGGCCGCCATGATGATGCCATGAAAATACCAACTGTCACGGCCACTCATTCTGCGGCTGTGCCTGCTGCCGGGACCACCGCCGCTCCCCCGGCTCATACTTACCCGCTGCTAGGGTTGAGCGACTTTTATTTTTATAGGGTCGAGTCGGGTTTCACGAAACCCGACTTTCTCAAAAGTTGGGTCGAGTGAAATCGGCCGATCCTATAGAAAAGTCTGGGTCGGGGTCGGCCGAAACACGAAACCCAATGCAGTGCAATGGGATACTAATGGTTCCCAGGGTCTGAAGGAGAGGAAACTCTCCTTCAGGCCCTGGGATCCATATTAATGTGTAAAATAAAGAATAAAAATAAAAAATAGGGATATACTCACCCTAGGACGTGCCCTGGTTCTAGCCGGCAGCCTTCCTTCCTAAGAATGAGCAAGTGAAGGACCTTCGATGACGTCGCGGCTTGTGTTTGGTCGCGTGACCGCTCACGCGACCAATCACAAGCCGTGACGTCACCGCAGGTCCTTCACTCGCTCATTCTTAAGAGGGGAGACTGCCAGTTAGAAACAGGGCGCGTCCGAGGGTGAGTATATCAATATTTTTCATTAATATTCTTTATTTTACACATAAATATGGATCCCGTTACTGATTCCCGATATCGCAAAAATATCGGAACTCGGTATCGCAATTCCGATACCCGATAAGAAGATCGCCGACCTCATGGCTGACCCCCCACAGGGATCAGGTCGGGTTTCATGAAACCCGACTTTGCCAAAAGTCGGCGACTTCTGAAAATGACCAATCCATTTCGCTCAACCCTACCCGCTGTGGTACGCTCCTTTTGCAGGCGCACATCATCTCCTTAATTCTTCTCCGCTCCCTGGTTCTCATCGGGTGCGCGTGCGCCCTGCCCACTCCAGCACTTCCTCTTTCTAATTTACAGGCACTCTGTATCTCCTCTCTGTGATCCTGGAGAACCATGACCCGGAAGTCCTTCAGCACTCCATGTATTTAAGGCGATTCTTTCCTCTGCTCCTTGCCTGTCTGTCATTTGTGCTTCTGTGACTCAGGTCCACCTTTGTCTTTGCACTGCCTGTTCTGAGTCTCTGCTTTGTCCAGCCAGTTCAGCTTCTTTGCCCTTCCCAGGCTTCCTTGTCTCCTTGTCCAGTCCAGCCTTCCCAGTGTCCACTCCATACTCTGTTAGTCTGGTGTCTTTGTCCTGTCCTGCTTCCTTTGTGTCTTCCCCTTCCCAGTGCTCCTTTGGTCTCGCCTGTACTCAGCTCTTACCAAACTGTACTTCATCTTACCCCTCTCTGTCCGTCCTACGCCCAGCTTCTCTATTTTGTACCTCCTACTACCTGTCTCCGGGTTGCAGCTTCTGCGCCAATAGTCTCCCTTGGGTCTGTCCCTAACGCTCCCTGTATAGGGGGTGGTCTACCTTGTCAGCTCACCCTTGGTAGGTTTGTTGTCGTGGATCTGCGGGTCCACTCCAGGTGTTCCAAAAGATCTCACAACAACTTGTAAGTGTTCTATTTTATTTTAATCATCATTTTATTTGTAATTGCAATGTACATATGATTTGTCTTCTTCATAATATCTTTTATACTTTGTAAACACTGCCTAACTTTTTATGGAGTAAAATATATAATTTACTAGCTGTCTCTTCCTGCTCTATGAATGAACTGTCGCTTCCTCTGAAGTGAATTACGCTACTGATTTGTGTTGGCTCCAGACCCATTTGGTAGAATCGGAGCTGGTGGCAGCATACTTTGATCTTTGTGACTGGGAATCTTTGCAGCAACGGCAGCATTGATAATTATTGTTCCCGCTTGTGTGGGAGTAGTTATATTGCCCTCGTTGCAGTGTGCACGATAGCCAGTACATAGCAGGCAGCCTTTCTGGCAACTAATTACCCCAGGTAAAAAACAAACAGAGAAAGAGAAGCCAATACCATACGGTAAAATAAATCAATTTTATTAGAAAAAATCTAAAATGGTACAAAACCATATAAAAATGGAGATACAATACAAATACAACTGCCCAATACTATAGCGCACTCATAAATAATTTAAATCATCATATACAGTTCATCCCTCAACTCTAATTATCAGCATAGTTCCATGTATCACCTTGTTGCACAAGATGAAATGAGTTAAATCAGGGCAGAGACTTTCAAAAGTTGGTATATAGTGGCTGTAATAGGCCTCAACACATAAGAATAAATATCACAATAATTCAAGATTGAACTTTAACAAGGTGAGTATAGTCTACAAAGTCCCCACATAATATATGATGGCATAGGTGTGCTTGTGCAGTGAGGGTTACTAAGTTGCACTTAGCTATTAAATAGTGTGTAAAGAGTTGTAGCAGCACTTACCCTTCTGAGTACCCATGGCAAACTATATATTTGTACCACATAGAGGATCTCACTGATATACACTGGTTTTAGCTATATAAATCTCAGTTAATTAAGTATGCATATGGAATATTCAGGTTCACCAGTTAAATAAAGTGCAAAATGCAGTATTGTTATCCTTAAAAGCTCTCATACAGATTAAGTTATACATTAACACATATCTCAGATTAGGGCTAACGCCTCTAATGCAGCAGTAAGCTTAAAAGCCATGGGTGCTCATAGTCAAGTGCTGGGATAGCATGTGCATATAAATTGATAAAGGGTGTACAGTCTGATCAGGCAGTCCAAATCCCCAACGTGCATTTCGCGTGCAGCTTCTTCGATGGGGGGTTCCTGTACCCATGGCTTTTAGGGTTATCTAATTACCCTAGGTGCAGTACCTAATCTGACCTGAGGGTAAGGGTGGCACCAGAGAGCTGCACGTTCCAAACCGGAACTGGGAAGTGGGATATAAATAAATCCCCTTCAGAAGGAACCAGGGGCATCCAAACAACCCCGTTCTTGACAAATTAGTGAGAGTAGCGGGGACGATAAAGGTATCCTCCCCGGGATCCCTGACATATCGTTGGGATCCCTGACATATTGTTGTCAGCACGGTGGTGAACCGTGACAGTTGGGATAAGGTTAGTGGTGTGTTGGGGTTAAGGTTGTGATTAGGGTTATGGTTAGGGTTGGGATTAGGGTTAGGAGTGTGTTGGGGTTAGAGTTAGGTTTGGGATTGGGTTTAGAGTTGTGCTGGGGTTAGGGTTATGATTAGGGTTGGAATTAGGGGTGTATTGGGGTTAGGGTTGGAGTTAGAATTTAGGGGTTTCCACTGTTTAGGTACATCAGGGGGTCTCCAAAGGCGACATGGTGCCACCATTGATTCCCGCCAATTTTGCATTCAAAAAGTCAAATGGTTCTCCCTCCCTTCTGAGCTCTGCCGTGCACCCAAACGGTGGTTTACCCCACATATGGGACATCAGCATACTCAGGACAAATGAGACAGCTACTTTTGGAGTCTAATTTCTCCTGATACCCTTGGGAAAATAAAAAAAATTGGGGTTAAAATAATAATTTTTGTGGAAAAAAATGAGTTTTTATTTTAACGGCCCTGCATTATAAACTTCTATGAAGCACTTGGGCGTTCAAAGTGCCCACCATACATCTAGATAAGCTCCTTGGGGAGTCTATTTTCCAAAATTGGGTCACTTGTGTTTTTTTTTACTGTTTAGGCACATCAGGGGCTATGCAAACGCAACATGATGCCCGCAGACCATTCCATCAAAGTCTGCATTTTAAAACGTCACTACTTCCCTTCCGAGTCCCGATGTGTGCCCAAACATTGCCCCCCCACATATGTGGTATCGGCATACTCAAGACAAACTGGACAACAACTTCTGGAGTCCAAATTCTCCTGTTACCCTTGTGAAAATAAAAAATTGCAGGCTGAAATACCATTTTTGAGAAAAAAAGGATTTTTATTTTCACAGCTCTGTGTTATAAACTTCTGAGAAGCACTTGGGAGTTCAAAGTGCTCACCACACATCTAGATAAGCTCCTTGGGGGTCTAGTGTCCAAAATGGTGTCACTTGTGGGGGGTTTCCACTGTGTAGGCACACCAAGGGCTCTCCAAAAGCGACATGACATCCTATCTGAATTCCAGCCAATTCTGCATTGAAAAAGTCAAACCGTGCTCCTTCTCTTCCAAGTTCTGCCGTGGCCCAAACAGTGGTTTACCCCCACATTTGGGGTATTGGCGTAATCAGAAGAAATAGCACAACAAATTTTGTGGTTCCTTTTTTTCTTTTTACACTTGTGAAAATAAAAAAAATTGGTTCTGAAGTAAAATGCTTGTAAAAAAAAGTTAAATGTTAATTTTTTCCTTCCACATTGCTTCAGTTCCTGAAGCACGTAAAGGGTTAATAAACTTCTTGAATGGGGTTTTGAGCACCTTCAGGGGTGCAGTTTTTAGAATGTTGTTACTTTTGGGTATTTTCTGTCATGTACACCCCTCAAAGTGACTTTAAATGTGGGATGGTCCCTAAAAAAATGGTTTTGTAAATTTTGTGAAATTTTGAGAAATCGCTGGTCAACTTTTAACCCTTATAACTTCCTAACAGAAAAAAAATTTTGTTTCCAAAATTGTGCTGATGTAGAGTAGACATGTGGGAAATGTCATTTATTAACTATTTTGGGTGAGATATATCTCTGATTTAAGGGCATAAAAATTCAAATTTTGAAAATGGCTAAATTTTAAATTATTTGCCATATTTCCGTTTTTTTTTTTAATAAATAAACACTAGTAATATCAAATAAATTTTACCACCAACATGAAGTACAATATGTCATGAAAAAACATTTTCTCAGAATTAGTGGGATCCGTTAAAGCGTTCCAGAGTTATAACCTTATAAATTGATACTGGTCAGAATTGTAAAAATTGGCCTGGTCATTAAGCTGCAAATTGTCTCCCTCACTAAGGGGTTAAAAGGCTCTCCCATTAGAATTTTTATCCTCTTAATATATTGCAGTCATCATATTGTATGGCACCATGTACTTACAATTACTCATTTTGCCCTTCTACTCAGCTAATTCTTCCATTTTCTATTAGATCTATGACATACCATGATTAAAAACAGACTAACTGAATTCTTGTAAGCTGTGTAGAAACAGGAAGTCTGTTTTCCATGCATGAGTTTTATTCCCCTCTTCAGCTCCTTATCCAGCTGCTCCACTTCTACCACTGCTAGGGACCTTGCACAGAGTAGAATTGTAGTTCTAGTGATGACTCATGCAGGGAAAAGAGACTTCCTGTTTCTACTCAGAGCATAGAAGGATTCAGCTAGTCTGTTTTTAATCTCACTGATGTCATAGACCTAATGGAACATAAAAGAATTGATAGGATAGAAAGGCAAAATGAGCAATTGTAAGTACACAGTGCTATACAACATGATGACTGCAATATATTAAGAAGATAACTATGATGGACGTGCTTCTTATATGGTTAAAGCAATGGGTTAGTGGTGGAGAACTAGCTAGCTGAACATTTTTCTCAGATGCCCACCTAGCAGTCACCGGCTGATTGCTTTCACCTGATGACTGTGCTGAGTCACGTTCTGCTGGTAAATGATTTCTCTATAGCCATGCTATCTGCTGGAAATGTTTTATTGGTTTGAGTTCCTGTGTTTACTGGGGTCCAGTGTGATCCCTCCCAGCTAAGAGAAAGCCTCAAAGGCACAGTAACAATTTGTTATAATGACTGTGTGTTAACAAAACCTGGATTTTGCAAACAGGGAATACACTGCATTGAGTGGAAAATGTGGCCCTTGAATAAAGTCAGGATCCTTACCTGGAGCCCCAGTAATATAGAAGGCTGACCGCCATTGTGATAGACTCACTTTATAACAGAGTGATTGATATTACAGTATATGACATAGTTATTGACACTTTATTATTGCATGTGTGCAGTTTTCACAAACCCTTAGCACTAAATATTGTGTCCAAAACTTTTAACTTTAAGTAAAGTCACTTACAGATGTTTTTTATATTGTAAAATAGACCCAACAGGGACAGTAAATCTGAAGCTTAGCCGTTCGGAACATATCGTGTGTGGGCAAAGGGAAAAAGCAGAGACAATTTCACGTCATTATTTTATTCAATGAAGTATTACATTTTTTTTTATTTTTAGCCGAAAAAATGAAAAAATCGAGATATACTGCTTCCAGCCATTATCTCTTAAAACAATATGACTTATTTAACTGCTTGGCTGCTGACATTCTTGTTTTCTTAATATGAAAGAAGCCCTCCTATGAAGAATCTTATTTTTTTTTTTATAAATCTGTGTATTTGTTCTTGTGGTGTAGTGTGAGTGTATTAATATACTTATTTACTGCCTCCTTCTCCAGATCCAGTACAGTTCTACTCCCCTTTTCAGTGATGTTGCTGCTCTTCAGACTCTCTGGATCTCTTTATGGTCTATGTGTGAGCCCGAAGTCTCTTTTACAATGTAAGCCTGTGGAGTCTCATTCTGGCTATCCATAGGACTACATTGCAAAAGTCACTTTCAAGTCAGGCAGACCGCGGTGCGACCCGAAGAGTCTGAAGAGCCATGTCATCACTGAGAAGTGGAGCAGAACGGTGGTGGATCCGGAGAAGGCAGCTGTATGTGAGTATATTAACCTATACACACTGCACCACGTGCACATATACACAGATTTATAAAAAGAAACCTTAATGGGACCCTGTCAGCATGGAATGACTGTTCAAGCGCTCGGTGCACCCTTGGCGTGGCCAAACAGTTAAGTGCACCTTCACACCTACTTGTTTTCCATCTATCTCCACCTCTATAAAGCCAGAGCCTTATTCAAAGATGAGGAGGGGGTGATAGAGGGGAAAACAAGAAGGTAGGAAGGTGCATTTAAATGTTTGGCCACGCCCTGATGCACCAAGCAACTGTACTTGGTTTGAACAGTCATTCTGTGCTGACAGAGTCCCTTCAATTTTGTATTCTTACCTTTAAGTAAATGCTAGTAATCAAACCTATGATGTTGGCATGCATAAATGGTACATAGTTAACATCAATGTGTTATTATTATTATTATTATTATTATTATTATTACATTTATTGTGTCTGCCTCCCTTTGAATTTAATCTGTTATTAAAATTATATTTTGCCTGAGAGAAAGCAATAATTTAGTGTAATATGATAAATATATTCTGCAGTGTGTAAGATTTATTCCTTTTATATGACTTACTCTGATTCTTATGAATGACTTCTGAGCTCTGTGTTATCTTTTTATTTTACCACTGGAGTGGTGCTTCTAATGTAAGGTCCCTAACTTTACTCTTATACTCACTTGCCGGAGTCTTCACCTTCTATCGCTGCTACTCCCATCGGTCTCCTGCAGTTTGTGACCTGCCAGATTGCTCCAGTGCTTCATGATGCGAGTTGGAGGTCATAACTCAATGCAAATCTAAGAGATCCTTGTTCTGGCTCTCATAGACTTGTATTGAGAGCTTGTGATGTACCGGGCAGTCAGAAGTTGCATTCATAAAATGATGCCGTGGGTCCGGTGCAGCACTGAAAAAAGGTAAAGACGCCTGAGGGTAAGTATAAGACCGGGGGCAGAAACCTTACATGAGAAGCACCACTCCAGCTCTGAAAATAATGCTGAAGTAGTGCTTTAATGATCTCCCACTATCCAGTCACTTAGATTACATACATGCTGAATGTCAGTATAGTAATAGGTTTGCAGGGCCACATTATATTCACATTTGAGTAACAGTAAATGTGAATAGTTAAAGGTTGAAGTGTCAGCTTGTAATTTTAGAGATGGCCAAAACACTTGGACTCAATACATCTTCAGTAAAGTTACGTAAAAAGAGGTTGCATTGTATTGATGGTTGCCATTTTTTTGGCATTTCCAATTTCGACTATCGTCCACTCCAACATCACAGGACTACATTTGGGACTTGCCGGTTCACACTACGTCTTCTGTATGGACCAGAAGTCACTTTCTCAATTTATGTCTAGGGGACTCAGAATAAAGCTCTCCTATCCTTGAGACTACAGTGTATTGTAATCATTCCATTGCTGATAAGAATTTATCAAGTTCTGTAGTCAATAGAACAGAATATTGCATTTGGAGTATATAGGGACTGCACATTAACTGTGGGAAAGTGGGATCCTATGAGGAATGTGAGATCCCTAAATATTTCAATGTGGAGGTGGCAATAGTGAGTAATTCACTCTCCAACCTATGTATAACGCTTTATAGGTTGAAAAGAAAATAGGAAAACCCATTTTTAAAAAAAAAAAAAAAAGATTAATTATACAAAGCCATATGGCACAGAACTCCTTAGGAAACCATCTAAATTAGAGGCATATTTTGTATGGAAAGTGTTTTGAAGTTTTGGCAAGTTCGATGAGTAACATTACATACTATTTCCAGCCCTTTCTATTTATGCTGCCAGGCATAAAATGCAATGTTGGTTATCTGACTGCTCATGTACTTGGATGCATTCCCACAACCAATCGTCTAGGTGACTAATTGCTATTTCCAGAATTGAATTAAAGACCCCCTACCCTTTCAAAATTCATTAGCCAGAGAAAACTTAATGCTACTTGAACCTGTCTAGAACAATTTCTCTTTTTGTAAGTGTAATAGGCTTTGGACTTCTGATTTTGCATGGTCCTAAAAAAGTTCAGATTTGTTGTAGACACTGGTGGTTTTCAATAAAGAACTTACATTAAAGAGCGGACAGCAATAGAAATAAAATTCAGTAGTCTTTTTCTGTAATATCCAACCACACATAAACCAAGTCAAAAGACTTGCATCACTGTAGAAGCTTCAAGTGAATGCAAACAGCTGAAGCCACACACTACTGGTAGAGATTTTGGAAAAAAATTAGACAACTAGGATTCTAGTAAAGAGATCCTTTTCCTTACAGTAATGACCTGAGCACATAGTGATTCAAATAGCCACGTCACAGTTTCCAGTAAATCATTTATCATTATCAGTAGTGTTGCATGGGTTGCCAGCTCCCTGGACAATGCAAGTCATTTGCGCCCCCTTAACCTTTGGACCATTAGCACTCCCTTTCACCAGTACAATACTGAATCCTGTATCTCCCAACCAAGCAAGAAAGTAGTGAGATAATGATCATTTTGCCCTTTGACATTCTAGTTATGTTCTGATTTCTTTCCAAAATTAGACATAAAATTTAAAGATAAAGTTATACGTGGTTATTTATTTACTCTTTTTAAGTTATTTTATTACATTAACTCTAGTACTACACATAACCCTAATCCTAAACCTAGTCCTAACCCTATTCCCAAATTTTTATTACATCACACTGCCATATTTGCCCCAAATTTATATAGTCACCTCTATGCCTCTGATTCTATCATACTTCCAACTAGCTACAGTGGAGATATTTTAATAGATTTCAGATTACAATGGTTTAAAACTATTTTTTGAAGGAATATAACCCTGTCATATTACGGAGACGATAGCACTCCTTTTAGCCAACTTTTGACATTTACAGTAGCACCATCTAAACCACTGCTCTCAATTATTGTGGAGGAGCACTCATGCTGTCAAATAAAGTAGCTGGCTTTATGCTTTAATAATTGTGCACTTTTGGATGACACATTTGTGAATATGAACAGGACACTCAATTATGCTTTTAACATTGATAACTTTCATTAATTTAACTTTGACTGTTTTAGTCTTAAATCAGTTGAAATATTTTAACTTTTTAATAAAACTCTCAAATGTACTCATCATTGTTCCTCTGTCCTTCCTAGCAGTCATAGCAGATCACACAGTTGCCTGGTCTGTCAGAATAGAATGAAGGCAGGAAATGGATCAGTTCTGTAAAAAAATAAAAAGGGAGAGATTAAGTGATAAAACTTTACTCAAATACATATTAGCAAATCAAATGATTTTGCTGAGATTTTGAGATCTTTGAAAGAGAGTGAATTTGGCACAAAATAAAAAATGCCCTTTATCTTTTGTTTACCTTTTTTGAGACTTTTCAGCACTGAAAGTTGCAAATTATTATTATTATTTATTTATATAGCACCATTAATTCCATGGTGCTGTACATGTGAAAAGGGGTTACATACAGGATTATAGATATCATTAACAGTAAACAAATTTACAGTGACATACTGGTACAGAGGGGAGAAGACCCTGTCCTTGCGGACTTACATTCTTCAGGATAATGGGGAAAAGACATGAGGTTGGTGTGCTGCAGCACTGGTGGTGGGGAGGTGGTAGCTCAGGTGGTCGTGGCGGCAGCTCGGGTGGTCAGTGACGTGGCGGCAGCTCGGGTGGTCGGTGACGTGGCGGTAGCTCGGGTGGTCGGTGACGTGGCGGCAGCTCGGACGGTCGGTGATGTGGCGGCAGCTCGGGCGGTCGGTGACATGGCGGTAGAATGGTTATTACAGGCTGTAGGCTTCCCTGAAGAGATGGGTTTTCAGGTTCCTTCTGAAGGATCCGAGGGTGGTGGATAATCGGACATGTTGAGGCGTGGAATTCCAGAGGATGGGGTATATTCGGGAGAAATGCTTTTACCCCTTCATGACCAGAAGTATTTTCGGTTTTTGTTTTTTGCTACCCTTTTTCCAAGACCCATAACATTTTTTTTTTGTGTGCGGGATGAGTTGTACTTTTGAATGGCACCATTGGTTTTAACATATCGTGTCCTGGAAAACGGGAAAAATTTCAAAGTGCGGTGAAATTGCAAAAAAGTGCAATCCCACAGTTGTTTCTTGTTTTGCTTTTTTACTAGGCTCACTAAATGCTAAAACTGACCGGCCATTATGATTCTCCAAGTCATTACAAGTTCATAAACACCAAACATGTCTGGGTTATTTTTTTATCTAAGTGGTGAAAAAAAATTCCAGACTTTGTTAAAAGAAAAAAAATTTGCAACATTTTCCATAGCGTCTCCATTTTTCTAGATCTCGGGTTGGGTAAGGTCTTATTTTTTGCGTGCTGAGCTAATGATTTTAATGATACCATTTTGGTGCAGATACAATGTTTTGATCGGCCGTTATTGCAATTTAATGCAATGTCGTGGCAACCAAAAATAGGTAATTCTGGTGTCCTTACTTTTTTTTCACTACACCGTTTGGTGATCAGGTTAATCCTGTCTTTTATTGATAGATTGGGCGATTCTGAATGGGACAATACCAAATATGAGTATGTTTGATTTTTTTTAACTGTTTTATTTTAAATGGGGCGAAAGGGGGCCATTTGAAGTTTTATATTTTTAATTTTTTTTAAACATTTTTTTTTCACTTTTGGCATGCTTCAATAGTCTCCATGGGAGACTAGAAGCTGCCATAACCCGATCGGCTCTGCTACATGCAGGTGATGATCAGATCACCTTCATGTTGCAGAATACCTCACTTGCTGTGAGTGCCAACCATCGGGTGGCGCTCATAGCAATCCAGCACTGACAACCATAGAGGTCTCCAAGAAACCTCTGGTTGTCATGCCAACCCATCGGTGAGCCCCGATCACGTGACGGAGGTCACCCATGGGAGGTTTGACAGCGGCATTTAACAGGTAAACAGCCACGGCAGGATCGCAATTCCTCCCGTGGCTGTTAGCATCACATGTTAGCTGATAAGATCAGCTGTCATGTGCCAGAAAAGGTGTGGCTCATCGCCGAAGCCTGCACCAAATGGGGAGGTGTCCAATGATGGATAGATGTAAAGGGTTAAAAAAAATTACAGAAATTACCCAAAGGAAGATAAACCCCGAAATTATGACATTTGGTGACATTTCATGAATCTGTTTAAAACATCTCAATAAGCAGAGTTGCCGGGGAAGCTTAACCGCTTTCCGACATCAGGCGTAATAATATGTCAACTTCGGACACCATCCCTTTGATGTTGGCTCTGGCGATGAGCCCACATCTCTTCTGGCACGTTGGCTGTTTTGAACAGTTGAGATGTGCCGCTAACAGCTGCAGGAGGAATCGCTATCCATCCGCGGCTGTTAACTCATTAAATGCTGCTGTCAAACTCTACAGCAGCATTTAACACGTGCATCCAGCAAGCACTCCAGAAATCCCGCCTATCGGCGCCCGTGTCACATGACCGCGGGTCACCGATGGGTTGGCATGGCAACCAGAGGTCTCCAGCAGAATAAAACAATAAAAAAATCAAACATACACATATTTGGTATCACCGTGTTCAGAATCACCCAATTTATCAATATCAAAAAATAGTTAACCCGATCGCTAAATGGCATAAGCAGAAAAATAGTAAAAACGCTAGAATTACATTTTTTTTGGTCGGCGCAACACTGTATTAAAATGCAATAACGGGCGATCAAAAGAACATATTTGCACCAAAATGGATATAAGCATTCAAATTTTAAAAATGCAAATTTTTATACATTGTCATTAATGTTTAGATATTTTCGCACAAAAAAGAAGGACTTATCAACTTAAATTTACTTCTAACATAAAGTACAATATGTCACAGAAAAAACGGTCTATAAATCATCGGGATATATGGACACATTCATGAGTTGTTGTCACGTAAAGTAACACTGGTTAGATTTGAAAAATGAGGCTTGGTCTTTAACCCCTTCCCGACCCATGACGCCACGTAGGCGTCATGAAAGTCGGTGCCATTCCGACCCATGACGCCTATGTGGCGTCATGGAAAGATCGCGTCCCTGCAGATCGGGTGAAAGGGTTAACTCCCATTTCACCCGATCTGCAGGGACAGGGGGAGTGGTAGTTTAGCCCAGGGGGGGTGGCTTCACCCCCTCGTGGCTACGATCGCTCTGATTGGCTGTTGAAAGTGAAACTGCCAATCAGAGCGATTTGTAATATTTCACCTATTATAACGGGTGAAATATTACAATCCAGCCATGGCCGATGCTGAAATATCATCGGCCATGGCTGGAAATACTAATGTGCCCCCACCCCACCCCACCGATCGCCCCTCCAGCCCCCCGATCTGGCCGGTACACTGCTCCGGCTCCCCTCCGTCCAGTGCTCCGCTCCCCCCCGTGCTCTTGTTCGCTCCCCCCGTGCTCCAATCACCCCCCGTGCTCCGATCACCCCCCCTGCACTCCGATCCACCCCCCGCACTCCGATCCACCCCCCCGGTGCTCCGTTCCACCCCCCCGTGCTCCGTTCCACGCCCCCCGTTCTCCGTTCCACCCCTCCCGCGCTCCGATTCCCCCCCCGTGCTCCGATCCCCCCCGTGGTCCCCCCCACCCCATCATACTTACCGATCCAGCCGGGGTCCCGTCCGTCTTCTCCCTGGGCGCCGCCATCTTCCAAAATGGCGGGCGCATGCGCAGTGCGCCCGCCGAATCTGCCGGCCGGCAGATTCGTTCCAAAGTGCATTTTGATCACTGAGATAGATTATATCTCAGTGATCAAAATAAAAAAAATAATAAATGACCCCCCCTTTGTCACCCCCATAGGTAGGGACAATAAAAAAATAAAGAAAATTTTTTTTTCCACTAATGTTAGAATAGGGTTAGGGGTAGGGTTAGGGTTAGGGTTAGGGGTAGGGTTAGGGCTAGGGTTAGGGTTAGGGGTAGGGTTAGGGTTAGGGGTAGGGTTAGGGCTAGGGTTAGGGCTAGGGTTAGGGTTTCGGTATGTGCACACGTATTCTGTTCCTCTGCGGATTTTTCCACTGCGGATTTCATAAATCCGCAGTGCTAAACCGCTGCGGATTTATGGCGGATTTACCGCGTTTTTTTCTGCGCATTTCACTGTGGTTTTACAACTGCGATTTTCTATTGGAGCAGTTGTAAAACCGCTGCGGAATCCGCACAAAGAAGTGACATGCTGCGGAATGTAAACCGCTGCGTTTCCGTGCAGTTTTTCCGCAGCATGTGTACAGCGATTTTTGTTTCCCGTAGGTTTACATTGAACTGTAAACTCATGGGAAACTGCTGCGGATCCGCAGCGTTTTCCGCAGCGTGTGCACATACCTAGAATTAGGCTATGTGCACACGGTGCGGATTTGGCTGCGGATCCGCAGCAGTGTTCAATCAGGTTTACAGTACCATGTAAACATATGAAAAACCAAATCCGCTGTGCCCATGGTGCGGAAAATACCGCGCGGAAACGCTGCGTTGTATTTTCCGCAGCATGTCAATTCTTTGTGCGGATTCCGCAGCGTTTTACACCTGTTCCTCAATAGGAATCCGCAGGTGAAATCCGCACAAAAAACACTGGAAATCCGTGGAAAATCCGCAGGTAAAACGCAGTGCCTTTTACCCGTGGATTTTTCAAAAATGGTGCGGAAATATCTCACACGAATCCGCAACGTGGGCACATAGCCTTAGGGTTAGGGTTGGAATTAGGGTTGTGGTTAGGGTTAGGGGTGTGTTGGGGTTAGGGTTGTGGTTAGGGGTGTGTTGCGGTTAGGGTTGTGATTAGGGTTATGGCTACAGTTGGGATTAGGGTTAGGGGTGTGTTGGGGTTAGTGTTGGAGGTAGAATTGAGGGGTTACCACTGTTTAGGCACATCAGGGGTCTCCAAACGCAACATGGCGCCACCATTGATTCCAGCCAATCTCGTATTCAAAAAGTCAAATGGTGCTCCCTCACTTCCGAGCCCCGACGTGTGCCCAAACAGTGGTTTACCCCCACATATGGGGTATCAGTGTACTCAGGACAAACTGCGCAACAATTACTGGGGTCCAATTTCTCCTGTTACCCTTGTGAATCTAAAAAAATGCTTGCTAAAACATAATTTTTGAGGAAAGAAAAATGATTTTTTATTTTCACGGCTCTGCGTTGTAAACGTCTGTGAAGCACTTGGGGGTTCAAAGTGCTCACCACATATCTAGATAAGTTCCTTGGGGGGTCTAGTTTCTAAAATGGGGTCACTTGTGGGGGTTTCTACTGTTCAGGAACACCAGGGGCTCTGCAAACGCAACGTGACACCCGCAGACCATTCCATCAAAGTCTGCATTTCAAAAGTCACTACTTCCCTTCTGAGCCCCGACGTGTGCCCAAACAGTAGTTTACCCCCACTCATGGGGTATCAGCGTACTCAGGAGAAACTGGACAACAACTTTTGGGGTCCAATTTCTCCTGTAACCCTTAGGAAAATAAAAAATTCTGGGCTAAATAATTATTTTTGAGGAAAGAAAACGTATTTATTATTTTCACGGCTCTGCATTATAAACTTCTATGAAGCGCTTGGGGGTTCAAAGTGCTCACCACACATCTAGATAAGTTCCTTTCGGGGTCTAGTTTCCAAAATGGGGTCACTTGTGGGGGGTTTCTACTGTTAAGCCACATCAGGGGCTCTGCAAACGCAACGTGACGCCCACAGAGCATTCCATCAAAGTATGCATTTCAAAACGTCACTACTTCACTTCCGAGCCTCGGCATGTGCCCAAACAGTGGTTTACCCCCACATGTGGGGTATCAGTGTACTCAGGAGAAACTGGACAACAACTTTTGGGGTCCAATTTCTTCTGTAACCCTTGGGAAAATAAAAAATTCTGGGCTAAATAATTATTTTTGAGGAAAGAAAACGTATTTATTATTTTCACGGCTCTGCATTATAAACTTCTATGAAGCACTTGGGGGTTCAAAGTGCTCACCACACATCTAGATAAGTTCCTTTGGGGGTCTAGTTTCCAAAATGGGGTCACTTGTGGGGGGTTTCTACTGTTAAGCCACATCAGGGGCTCTGCAAACGCAACGTGACGCCCACAGAGCATTCCATCAAAGTCTGCATTTCAAAACGTCACTACTTCACTTCCGAGCCCCGGCATGTGCCCAAACAGTGATTTACCCCCACATATGGGGTATCAGCGTACTCAGGAGAAACTGGACAACAACTTTTGGGGTCAAATTTCTCCTGTTACCCTTGGGAAAATAAAAAATTGCAGGCTAAAAGATCATTTTTGAGAAAATAATTTTTTTTTTTTATTTTCATGGCTCTGCGTTATAAACTTCTGTGAAGCACTTGGGGGTTCAAAGTCCTCACCACACATCTAGATTAGTTCCTTTGGGGGTCTAGTTTCCAAAATGGTGTCATTTCTGGGGGATCTCCAATGTTTAAGCACACAGGGGCTCTCCAAACGTGACATGGTGTCCGCTAATGATTGGAGCTAATTTTCCATTTAAAAAGCCAAATGGCGTGCCATCCCTTCCGAGCCCTGCCGTGCGCCCAAACAGTGGTTTACCCCCACATATGGGGTATCAGCGTACTCAGGACAAACTGGACAACAATATTTGGGGTCCAATTTCTCCCATTATCCTTGGCAAAATAGGAAATTCCAGGCTAAAAAATCATTTTTGAAGAAAGAAAAATTATTTTTTATTTTTATGGCTCTGCGTTATAAACTTCTGTGAAGCACCTGGGGGTTTAAAGTGCTCAATATGCATCTAGATAAGTTCCTTGGGGGGTCTAGTTTCCAAAATGGGGTCACTTGTGGGGGAGCTCCAATGTTTAGGCACACAGGGGCTCTCCAAACGCGACATGGTGTCCGCTAACAATTGGAGCTAATTTTCCATTTAAAAAGTCAAATGGCGCGCCTTCCCTTCCGAGCCCTGCCGAGTGCCCAAACAGTGGTTTACCCCCACATATGAGGTATCGGCGTACTCGGGAGAAATTGCCCAACAAATTTTGATCCATTTTATCCTACTGCCCATGTGAAAATGAAAAAATTGAGGCGAAAATAATTTTTTTGTGAAAAAAAAGTACTTTTTCATTTTTACAGATCAATTTGTGAAGCACCTGAGGGTTTAAAGTGCTCACTAGGCATCTAAATAAGTTCCTTGGGGGGTCTAGTTTCCAAAATGGGGTCACTTGTGGGGGAGCGCCAATGTTTAGGCACACAGGAGCTATCCAAACGCGACATGGTGTCCGCTAATGATGGAAATAATTTTTCATTCAAAAAGTCAAATGGCGCTCCTTCCCTTCCGAGCCTTACCATGTGCCCAAACAGTGGTTTACCCCCACATGTGAGGTATTGGTGTACTCAGGAGAAATTGCCCAACACATTTTAGGATCCATTTTATCCTGTTGCACATGTGAAAATGAAAAAATTGAGGCTAAAAGAATGGTTTTGTAAATTTCGTTGTAAAAATGACAAATCGCTGGTCAAATTTTAACCCTTATAACTTCCTAACAAAAAAAAATTTTGTTTCCAAAATTGTGCTGATGTAAAGTAAACATGTGGGAAATGTTATTTATTAACTATTTTGGGTCACATATCTCTCTGGTTTAACAGAATAAAAATTCAAAATGTGAAAATTGCGAAATTTTCAAAATTTTCGCCAAATTTCCGTTTTTATCACAAATAAACGCAGAATTTATTGACCTAAATTTACCACTAACATGAAGCCCAATATGTCACGAAAAAACAATCTCAGAACCGCTAGGATCCGTTGAAGCGTTCCTGAGTTATTACCTCATAACGGGACACTGGTCAGAATTGCAAAAAACGGCAAGGTCTTTAAGGTCAAAATAGGCTGGGTCATGAAGGGGTTAAGCTTCAAATTGACTTTGTCACTTAGGGGTCAATAAGAGCATTATAATTATAGATATACAGGTCCTTCTCAAAAAATTAGCATATAGTGTTAAATTTCATTATTTACCATAATGTAATGATTACAATTAAACTTTCATATATTATAGATTCATTATCCACCAACTGAAATTTGTCAGGTCTTTTATTGTTTTAATACTGATGATTTTGGCATACAACTCCTGATAACCCAAAAAACCTGTCTCAATAAATTAGCATATCAAGAAAAGGTTCTCTAAACGACCTATTACCCTAATCTTCTGAATCAACTAATTAACTCTAAACACATGCAAAAGATACCTGAGGCTTTTATAAACTCCCTGCCTGGTTCATTACTCAAAACCCCCATCATGGGTAAGACTAGCGACCTGACAGATGTCAAGAAGGCCATCATTGACACCCTCAAGCAAGAGGGTAAGACCCAGAAAGAAATTTCTCAACAAATAGGCTGTTCCCAGAGTGCTGTATCAAGGCACCTCAATGGTAAGTCTGTTGGAAGGAAACAATGTGGCAGAAAACGCTGTACAACGAGAAGAGGAGACCGGACCCTGAGGAAGATTGTGGAGAAGGACCGATTCCAGACCTTGGGGAACCTGAGGAAGCAGTGGACTGAGTCTGGTGTGGAAACATCCACAGCCACCGTGCACAGGCGTGTGCAGGAAATGGGCTACAGGTGCCGCATTCCCCAGGTAAAGCCACTTTTGAGCTACAGAGAAGCAGCACTGGACTGTTGCTAAGTGGTCCCAAGTACTTTTTTCTGATGAAAGCAAATTTTGCATGTCATTCGGAAATCAAGGTGCCAGAGTCTGGAGGAAGACTGGGGAGAAGGAAATGCCAAAATGCCTGAAGTCCAGTGTCAAGTACCCACAGTCAGTGATGGTGTGGGGTGCCATGTCAGCTGCTGGTGTTGGTCCACTGTGTTTCATCAAGGGCAGGGTCAATGCAGCTAGCTATCAGGAGATTTTGGAGCACTTCATGCTTCCATCGGCTGAAATGCTTTATGGAGATGAAGATTTCATTTTTCAGCACGACCTGGCACCTGCTCACAGTGCCAAAACCACTGGTAAATGGTTTACTGACCATGGTATTACTGTGCTCAATTGGCCTGCCAACTCTCCTGACCTGAACCCCATAGAGAATCTGTGGGATATTGTGAAGAGAAAGTTGAGAGACGCAAGACCCAACACTCTGGATGAGCTTAAGGCCGCTATTGAAGCATCCTGGGCCTCCATAACATCTCAGCAGTGTCACAGGCTGATTGCCTCCATGCCACGCCGCATTGAAGCAGTCATTTCTGCCAAAGGATTCCCGACCAAGTATTGAGTGCATAACTGAACATTATTATTTGTTGTTTTTTTTGTTTGTTATTAAAAAACACTTTTATTTGATTGGATGGGTGAAATATGCTAATTTATTGAGACAGGTTTTTTGGGTTATCAGGAGTTGTATGCCAAAATCATCAGTATTAAAACAATAAAAGACCTGACAAATTTCAGTTGGTGGATAATGAATCTATAATATATGAAAGTTTAATTGTAATCATTACATTATGGTAAATAATGAAATTTAACACTATATGCTAATTTTTTGAGAAGGACCTGTATGATGTGTTACAAAGGCCATATGTCACCAGAAACGTTTGGATTAAATGTCCCATGAACCTGTCATTATATTGTTGTAGTCTTAAAAAGCTGACATGTTTTGTTGGTAATTAATATGTTTTCTAATGAGCTGTCATTAAGTGCTGATGACACTTATTTAGCCTTTTTTTGGAGTTGCAAATATAATTCATCTTACAGATTTAATAACCATATGCGTAAAGAATGAAACAAAGATCTCTTATATATCCAAATTAATGTCCTAATGACATAACCCACTCGGGTTCTTGTTCTTGCAGTTTTACACTTTCACCATGACATTGATAGCAGAGCAGTTTTACTTATTATACCTTTCTGTGTGTTTTTACAGTGTCATTTTCCCACTGCAAAAATAAACTGCATGCTCTATTAAGAGGTGTTAAATATCAGGTTTCTGTCTCCATGAGAATTGAGGACCAGATGCATACATAAAGGGTATTGCAGGTGATGCAGGTTTTCAAGTGTAAACTATTTACATGTGAAGAAATCAGTAGTTCTGGAACAGAAACGTGTTTAGTAGTATTGTGTTTTTTATGACTCATTTTCATGTTCTCCACGTTTATATTTACATATTGTTGTAGTTTTAGAGAGATTTTTCAGAGCTCCATAAATATTTTGTACCAAGGCTTAAAAGATCAATTTTACATATTTCTGGAATCCACAAGTCTTTGCAGATTATAGCTTATCTCTGAGTAATTATGGTCTCTCACCAAACAAAGTGGTAACCTCCTCCGGCAATATTAAAGCGTTCTATCATCGCGTTCAAAATGACCCAGTCTAGGTGATATTTTACCAAACTTTTTCTTGTACCTTGACATGTCTGTTTGTCGGGTTGCAAGTTATTAAAATTAAATACTGTTTTTAGATTAATAGCCATAGCAAAGGAGTGAAAATATTGTGCTCACATTATTTTAAAGATTTCAGTTTATTTAACCTTATTTTGACTTAGCGATTTTCTATTTTTGTGTTTTCTTTTTTCTTTTTTTTTCTATGTAAAACTATAACATTTTAATTTTTGTATCTATAGCCATTTGAAAGGTTGTTTATTATGGGACAAGTTATACTTTTGAATGACACCATCCATTTTATCACGTGATGTACTGTAAAGTGGAACAAAAAATTCCAAGTGCGGAGAAATAAAAAAAATTGCTGAATTGTGCTTTTTTCGTTATTTCTTTTTTATTTACAACATGTATTATACTGTAATAATGATATGGAAATATGATCCCTCAGGTAGGTAAAATTACAGAGATCCTAAACTTGCTTAGTTTTTTTATATTTAAGTTTTGAAAAAAAATTAAAAATAGTAAAAAAAATGTTTTGCATGTGTTGCCATATTTTGAGAGCCATAACAGTTAAACTTTTGGGTTGATGGAGCTGTGTGAGGGCTTGCGATTTCTGCCCTCAGCAAACATTTTTATTGATGCCACTTTGGGGTAAAAGATACAATGTTTGGATCTCCTCTTATTGTATTGTTTGTGGCATCCAAAAAAGTGCAGTTCTGATTCTGAATTTACCGATTGGGTATATTCATATCATCTTAATTTTCTATTTTGACAGATCTGACTTGTACAAATGCAGCGATGCCACACACTGTATGTGTATTTTTTAAACATTTTTAAACTTATTGAATTTTATTTTTTTTTCATATTTTCGTACTTTTTTAAACTTTTTCTTGCATTTGTTAGTCCTTTTATGGAAGTTGAATCTGCGATCGTCTGAGTGCTTGTGCTATATACTACCGTATTGCTGTATATAGGAAAAATCACAGTCTTCGATAAATGCCATTCATGGGCTGGCTTTCAGAAGCATGCCACCATGACAGGCTGTGATGGAAACAGCAGTTAGAACAGTGTGCCCCCCAGAACGTGTGCTGTACATGCTGCTGTCAAAGAATAACAGCGGCAATTAAGTGATGCTGGCTGTTGAATGTAGATGATTCTGCATGTGTTCATTGAACCATGCAGAATCACCACGCCCAATACATTGTACGGGCGATATTTATCTTGCGGAGCCTGAGCATCTCCACAAGACAAATAGATGCTGTGGTCTGGAAAGACGCGCCACATGTCCGTCTACGCAGTGATGCCGCTTGTGCCAGTGCACCCATACTGTAATATCTGTTCGCTGCGGGTAGTCACTGCGGATGTACCCAGCGTCCAACCCGCAGCGTTTACTGACCGTGGGAACATACCCTAACAGGTTAACAGCCAGAGAAGGAGCTTTGCTCCACATGTGGCTATTAGAGGCAGATGACAGCTGAATAACACAGCCATCACCTGCTGGCAAAGATGCAGGCTAAAGGTACCGTCACATTAAGCGATGCTGCAGTGATCTAGACAACGATCCCGATCGCTGCAGCGTCACTGTGTGGTTGCTGGAGAGCTGTCACACAGACAGCTCTCCAGCAACCAATGATGCCAAAGTCCCCTGGTAACCAGGATAAACATCGGGTTACTAAGCGCAGGGCCGTACTTAGTAACCCGATGTTTACCCTGGTTACCAGTGTAAATGTAAATAAAAACAAACACTACATACTTCCATTCCGGCGTCTGTCCTCTCCGGCGCTGTGCTTCTCTGCACTAAGCGCCGGCCGGAAAGCAGAGCATAGCGGTGACGTCACCGCTGTGCTTTCCGGCCGCTGCACTTACACAGTGCAGAGAAGCAGAGGGCCGGAGAGGACAGACACCAGAATGTAAGTATGTAGTGTTTGTTTTTTTAACATTTACACTGGTAACCAGGGTAAACATCGGGTTACTAAGCGTGGCCCTGTGCTTAGTAACCCGATGTTTACCCTGGTTACCAGTGAAGACATCGCTGAATCGGCGTCACACACGCCGATTCAGCGATGTCTGCGGGAGGTCCAGCGACGAAATAAAGTTCTGGACTTTCTGCGCCAACCAACGATGGCACAGCAGGATCCAGATCGCTGCTGCCTGTCAAACTGAACGATATCGTTAGCCAGGACGCTGCAACGTCACGGATTGCTAGCGATATCATTCAGTGTGAAGGTACCTTTAGTTTCTGAGCCCTCAACAAAGTCAGGGAGCCACTAAATTATTAATTAGGCTGGATTGTTTATGTGATTGGCTAAGGAGATCTTGTGATAACTTCAAAATAGTTCTCCTTTATTTGCAGAGGTTTTTTTTTTAGAACAAGGAGGTTACATAATTTATTATTTTACTATCCAAGAGACGAAAGCTTTGGGGGGAGTTAGGCTAGATACACATTGTATTTATGGCCATTTTCAGGCACATACTTTTAGAACATATAAGCCCAATTGTAGTTATAGTTTAGAATGATGACTAGGCATCCTTCCACCATAGGGGCACAATGTAAAAAAGAAGGGTAAGTTTTTATTGTATTTCTATGTATAGGAAAATGAAGATCCTGCTTCGGTTTCCTATAAGTTTAAATAAAGGTTGTACAGACAAATACCAGTCAGACAACGGCAAAAAGAACATGCTTTTGTCCTCAGTCTCGTGAATGGACGCTTATGGTAATGCTAAAGTAAGTGTCCGGAAAAAGCACTCGACGTATACTTTAGGCTAAGTGCACGAACGTAGTGGGCACTTAGCCTAACCTTTATGGGATGCAAATGGAGCAGATAGGAATTCAGTTACCAGCAGTCTGTATGCTGTATTTACATGGTTACACTGGTTATGTACATTCCAATGGTATAATTCAGAATAATCCACAGATGAAAAATAATGTGTGTGTGTGTGTCTGAAAAGTAACCTGGAGACTCACCAGAACAAAATTATATCGCCCATCTTGGGCGGAGGAAATATGATCTCAAAACCAAGCCCATCATTCTTCTTGTGTTATGATTATTTTTAGCTTTATTCTGTATTATAATATGGTTGTTATCCATCTTTGGCACTTCGATTGGTAAAGAAATATGTGTAGGGGAAAAAGGAGAAATATGCTCCCATCTGCACAAGTATAATGGCATGTACAGTATTACAAACACTCATCGCCAGAGAGGCTCTGGCCATAGTTAATACTGATTTCTTTACTACCCAGTATATCTACAATCCTTCAGTATCTGGAAAGTGGAAAGAACACTTTATATCAAAGAAAATGTAGAGAGCTCAATTAATTCAAAAGGTGAACACACACGAGGTGCAGATGATTAGCAAACTGCTATTTAAGTGCTGCAATGATAATCATATCCCATTGTATTTGCTGTATCACATTTCTGAAGTGGGCATTTGTTGTTTGTTTAATATGAAACAAAATCTTTTTAAAGATCCTTAAAAAGAAACAAGAATCAAATGTTAAAATACTAAATGATCTTTCGGTATAGATGAAAATATATTTTGCAAATTTGATAGGCGTGTGGATTAGTAAAGTTTATTAATATTGATAAATGCTAAAAATAAAAACAATGTAATAGTTGCTGAATGTCTAGTTTTAGATTTGAGGTGTATCACATTATACTGGTAATTACAGAATTTATTAGATAGTAATTGCCTAATTTAATTCTATTGAATGAATGTCTCAAGTTAGTTGAAGATAATTAAAAAAAATTAAACACAGCCCAACAGAAAACGTTGTGCTGATTTTTCATGACATATTTAAATGTTCTGAAAGCTCAATTATGTTTGATCAAAATAGTTGTAACCAAATGATATTTTAAAGTATTTAAAGCATTTTTTAACAAGTGACGCAGCATGCTCCATAGCATGGCATTTTCTCCATACTTTCCACAACAGGACATTACATTACCTAGAAAAATGCCGTTCTAGAGGACCTTTCACTAAGTTTAGCATGTTGAACTGGCCACATCATAGAATAGTGGTTGCAGAGCTGTTATATGTATGCATATGTTATTTATATGTTATATAAATATATGTTTTTTAGTTTCTCTCTGTAGCAGAGGTTTTATCTTGTAACATTTAGATTACATTTTAAATCCAACGGATTTACCACAGATTTTTCACTGGTGATGTGTACTTCTTTCCCTGTATGATATTGACCAATCAGAAGCAGGAGGTTTCATGCAGGTTAGAAAAGAACATGCCCCCACAATAGCTTATAACAGGTTTCTCGGTGTGAAAAGTGTAATGTCAGGTAGTCTGCTCCCTCCACTGGTCTTATTGCAGAGCTGTGTGTGATTATAAATTGCTAGGAACAGATAAATTATTGTGATTACAAACAATTCTTCAGCTTTTTTCTCATGAAAGTCAGTGTAGCAGCAGGGGCAGTTTAGTAATGCTAAGCTTTGCCTCCTCACAGGCAGGTCTGCAGCTCTTATCTCACAGAGGTTTCAGCTCTATTGTACTGCCCCTTCCCAAACACTAAAACACAAAATTGAAGCATAAACTCACATCAAAAGGAGTAAAAGTAGAAATACACTTTATTTTACATTTGTAAAAAATACATAAGAACTGTGCAAAGCTTACATGACAATCAAAGTACAGGTTAGACAACCAGAGCAAATTTGAATCAGGAGCAAAGGTGCACCCACTAAAATACGTAGCACCACAGGGCCATCATGGATATATAGACGGGGGGGAGGGGTCGGTCCAGGCTCAATAGCAACCAGTAAATAAAAAACTAAAGTGCCAGTGCATAAAAAATCATAGTGGTTGTAATCTAATCACTAGTCAAATATATACCGGTATTACCAACATAGTCTCAGGTCAGTCAAAATCAACCAGCTAGAGAGCCTCTAAATGTCCACGAAACAGTGTTCCCATCAGGTCATCTTACCCATGTTCCTGTCCATGTGCATACACACGCGCCCCAATGCGCGTTTCGCCCTTGGCTTCCTTGGGGGGCAGCTGACTTTAATTCTCATTTCTGTTAAAATGTACTGTAGATTTACTGTAGTTATGTACAGTATCTCTCTCGTTACATCTTCAGTTTTACTCAAATTAGTTTATGCAAAAATGAATAAACCTCACATCAAAAGCAACTACAGCTAGTATTTTTGCATGACCATCATGATTTTTAAGAACAGCACCAGGTCTTCTAGGCATTGAATGACATTTTGCAATGGCTATCTTTTTCCATTCTTCAAGAGCTACGTCTGTTAGAGCCTTGATGCTGAATAGAAAGTGATGCTCAACTTGTCTCTTCACAATTCCTCATAGGTGTTCAATTGGTTTCAGATCAGGAGATATACTTGGCCACTAAATCACTTTCACCCTGTTCTTCAGAAATGCAAACTGGCCTTAGATATGTATTTTTCATCATTGTCATGTTGGAAAAGTGCATGTCGACCAAGGGCATAGGTTGAGGGTAGTATCTTCTCTATCAATATAGACCAGTACACCTGTGAATTCATGATACAACCAGCACTGATGTAACCCCATATAAGAACACTGCCACCACTGTGTTTCACTTTAGGTACCATGCATTTTTCTTTGTACTCCTCACCTTTGTGTGGTTTTGAAGCCGTCAGTTCCGAAAACATTAATCTTGGTCACTCCAGAGTATAGACTCCGAGTAGTCTTCATATTTTTCAGCATGGGCCATGGCAAATTGGAGACAGACTATTTTGGGCATAGCTTTAGAAGGATCTTCTTTCGTGGATGACACCTATATATCTCATTCCTCTGTAGTGAATGCCATATAGGGTCACGGGAAACACACACCAGGATTTGCCTTAAAATTTCTTTAGCTAACTGCGGTGAACTTGCATGTTGATTTTTTTTCAGCATTTCTAATCAGAAGACACTCCTGTTTAGGTGTTAACTTCTATGGTTGGCCTGGATGTCTTTGTGAGTTGGTTGCAGTTCCATCTTTGTAAAATTTTTGTATCCCTTTTGCTACAGTATTCTGACTGATCTTGTAATCTTCACCTTTTTTGTGTAAAGAAATTATTAGTTGCTTGGAGCATCCTCCCTGACGAATTCTTTCAAAACCTACGTGCAAGTGTACCTAGAAGAATTGATGCTGCAATGTTATTTTGAATTCAAAGGGTGATATTGATTTGATTTAGATTTCTCTTTTGCTCATTCTTTTTGCGTTTTGTTAATTAATAGCAATAAACTATTAACACTTCCACAGGGGAACAATTTGAAAAAAATTTCTGTTGAGTTAGGTTTTTGAGCTGATTTATACTAAAATTGGCATGCTGATTCCAAAAATGTAGTCAGTTTTTTTCTAGCACGTCAAGTTTTTCCTACACTACTTACCTGCCAGAGAAGTACAATTGCACTGATATCTGTAATAAGACTTGTTATCTGATTACAATTAGACTCATATAGAGCTACATGGCAACTTGAAAGAGTAGTCACAACTTTGTCATGCCTATTTCTTATATATTTCATTTTTTGTTCATATTTGTACTATTTAAAAAAAAAACACTTTTTAGGTACAGTAGTTTACATAGTTTTGAGGAGACAAAAATGCTATAGTTCAAAAACTTGACGTGATAGAGAAAAACTAAGATCATTTCTGGATTCAGCATCCAAAAATTAATTAGGAACAGTTGTCTGACCTAACTCTTAAAAAATTGTGTTCCCCAGTGAATTATTGAGAGCATTTTTACTTCGCAGCATTCTTTCCACAGCCGCCTAAAACATTTGTAGAAGGTGGCTGTTGAAAAATGTGGCAAAGTAAGAATGCTCTGAAAAATTAGTGATTGTATTTTATTGTTATCAATGTATACACATACAGTATCTATATGCATTTATATTTTTGGTGATTTTTCTATCTTGTAACTCATGTGTCTTGTAAATAATAAACTACAATTTACCTGTTGTATTCACAGTTCCTACAGGACTACAGTGTTTAGAGACATTATTATCAGAACCATAAATGGGGCCGTGTTCTATGTAAATACCTGCTTGTTTTTTTGCCTTTGAAAGAGAACAGCAGTGTATTACAGATTTTACACTAATGCATGCTCATATGCTGCTTTCTTGTTTTTTTTGTGTGTCAACAAGGGAGTTATAAGAAGGGCAAAGTATTCGTAAAACCCTGTCATCGTAACCTATCAGCAACACCTGTTTTGTGATATATGCATATATGACTAAAGGTACCTTCACACTAAACGATATCGCTAGCAATCCGTGACGTTGCAACGTCCTCGCTAGCGATATCGTTTAGTTTGACACGCAGCAGCGATCAGAATCCTGCTGTGATGTCGTTGGTCGGGGCTAGAGGGCCAGACCTTTCTTTGGTCGCTGGCTCTCCCGCTGACATCGCTGAATCGGCGTGTGTGACACCGATTCAGCGATGTCTTCGCTGGTAACCAGGGTAAACATCGGGTTACTAAGCGCAGGGCCGCGCTTAGTAACCCGATGTTTACCCTGGTTACCATCCTAAAAGTAAAAAAAACAAACGCTACATACTTACCTACCGCTGTCTGTCCTCAGCGCTCTGCTTCTCTGGTCTGGCTGTGATGTCACCGCTCTGCTTTCCAGCCACTGTGCTCACAGCCAGACCAGAGAAGCACAGCGCCGAGGACAGACAGCAGTAGGTAAGTATGTAGCGTTTGTTTTTTTTACTTTTAGGATGGTAACCAGGGTAAACATCGGGTTACTAAGCACGGCCCTGCGCTTAGTAACCCGATGTTTACCCTGGTTACCGGCATCGTTGGTCGCTGGAGAGCGGTCTGTGTGACAGCTCTCCAGCGACCAAACAGCGACGCTGCAGCGATCCGGATCGTTGTCTGGATAGCTGCAGCGTCGTTTAGTGTGAAGGTACCTTTACTGTTAGAGGTTCATTAGACATCAGCTTTGGGCACTGAGTTGCTTGTGGCATAAATTGGAAAATTACAATGCTCATAGGTGCACTATGCTATTTTATCAGTCTACCCCGCTTTGCTTCAACAGCTGTTTACTGTGTAAAACTTGTCATATAAATATCTAAATAACTTTTAACTCTATAGCATTTGCATCAAATGTCGCATGACGGCTTTATTTTAACAATATTAGGTCGACATTTCTTAAGTGTCATGAGTTTGACGCTGTTGAAAACTTTAAAGTGATCCAGACAGATAACACATGCTGCCCGATCCACAGACTGCTGCAGAGATTCAGAAAAAAACATACTTTAATAGTCGTTGGGGAGCGAGCCGTGCTATAGTCAAGCCAGCCAGGCGGGTCTCCAGAGACGTCTTCTCACCTGCTGCACGGGATTGTCAGGTCTCTGTAAGCCATATGCATATAAACAGAGACCTTTCATAGGCTCATTGTCATCCTATGAATACAATCGTTATGTATTTAGAGTTTGGGGAAGATTTGGTACATGAAGGAAATCAATGCAAAGATGAACAATATACAGACTCTGTAGATGTTGCCCTTAAAACTTAGGACCCCAATATTACAACTATGCTAACTACCGAGCACCTCTAGTCAGAAATGTAAAACAAAAACCCAATCCTTTTCCTGCCAGAGTCCTTAGAAATATCCATTGACTAATGTGGGATTGTTCTTGTGTCAGCTGTATACCGTTAAGTTCTCCTTTTCTGGTAAAAGGTCTACATATGTATGAACAGGCTCACTCTTTTCCCAGCTTTCTTTGGTAATGAATCCCCAGGAGATGAGTTTTTTCCTTCTTTCACTGTTACTGATATATATACTATTTTGCAGACCAGGGCACATTGTCCACAAGCACGGTGGTATGCCAAATTCCAAAAGTGTGAGAGAAGCGACTTGGCACGTGACCAGAAGTAGAAGTAAATAGATAGCTTGTCAAGTGATGACCTCTCGATCCTGCAAGCAGAGTCAAATCCTAGCAGCATGTTTATTATGCAACAATGGTTGTTCAACATTTGCCCAAGCCGGGAAAACCCCTTAGTACTTTTCTGAGTGGTATAGAGCAAGGTTGGCCTGGCACGTGAGAGTATCTAAGTACCTCTGGTGGTCCTGATACAATAAAAAGCCCTTGGTATAACAGGACTACAATAATCCAGCAGAAGACAATCAAAACCCATTTTGTAGGGGGTCGACGTGGTCTTTTTTTCTGGAAATATTGTCCCTTCCGATATAATTTTACTCATGCAATTTATAACTGTGGCACACTGTATACACTTATTGAATTCCATTAGGAGTATTTGTATACTTTTGGGGTTACCGTATATACTTGAGTATAACCCGAGATTTTCAGCCCACTTTTTTAGGCTGAAAGTCCCCCTCTCTGCTTATATTCCAGTCATACCCAGGGGTCGGCAGGGGAGGGGGTGAGGGGGCTATCTAATTATATTCACCTGCTCCTGGCGCGGTCCCTGCAGGTCCCTGCTTCCCCGGCGCTGCAGATTCTTCTTGAAGTGAGCTGTCACATGGTACCGCTCATTACAGTAATTAATATGCGGCTCCACCTCCCATAGGGGTGGATCCGCATATTCATTACTGTAATGAGCGGTAACGGTGACCGCTCACTACAGGAAGAGAATGCGGCGCCCGGGAACAGACGTGCAACGATGGCACCAGGAACAGGTGAGTATGACGGGGGAAGTGCGCGATATTTACCTGCTCCTCGTTCCACCGTCGGCACCGCTGTGTCTTCCGCAGTGACGCTCAGGTCAGAGGGCGTGATGACGCGATTAGTGCGCGCCGCACTCTTCCTGAACGTCTGTGCAGAGGATGTGAAAGACACAGCGGCGGTCAGTGGTGGAACGGAGAGCAGGTGACTATAGCAAGTGCCGGGAGCCGGAGAGGTGAGTATGTAATTTTTTAATTTTTTTTAATCGCAGCAACAGCATATGGGGCAAATATCTGTATGGAGCATCTTATGTGGCCATGTGCAGAAT
Source organism: Ranitomeya imitator (assembly GCF_032444005.1). NCBI lineage: Eukaryota > Metazoa > Chordata > Amphibia > Anura > Dendrobatidae > Ranitomeya > Ranitomeya imitator. The sequence goes on from NC_091285.1 coordinate 472,085,945, forward strand.
TATATGGGGGCAAATATCTGTATGGAACATCTTATGGGGCCATGTGCAGCATGATATGGGGGCAAATATCTATGGGGCATCTGTATGGGGCCATGTGCAGCATTATATGGGGGCAAATATCTGTATGGGGCATCTTATGCGGCCATGAGCAGCATGATATGGGGGCAAATATCTGTATGGAACATCTTATGGGGCCATGTGCAGCATGATATGGGGGCAAATATCTGTATGGAGCATCTTATGGGGCCATGTGCAGCATGATATGGGGCAAATATCTGTATGGAACATCTTATGGGGCCATGTGCAGCATGATATGGGGGCAAATATCTATGGGGCATCTGTATGGGGCCATGTGCAGCATTATATGGGGGCAAATATCTGTATGGGGCATCTTATGCGGCCATGAGCAGCATGATATGGGGGCAAATATCTGTATGGAGCATCTTATGGGGCCATGTGCAGCATGATATGGGGCAAATATCTGGAACATCTTATGGGGCCATGTGCAGCATGATATGGGGCAAATATCTGTATGGAACATCTTATGTGGCTATGTGCAGCATTATATGGGGCAAATATCTATGTGGCATCTGTATGGGGCCATGTTCAGCATTATATGGGGGCAAATATCTGTATGGGGCATCTTATGCGGCCATGAGCAGCATGATATGGGGGCAAATATCTGTATGGGGCATCTTATGTGGCCATGAGCAGCATTATATGGTGGCAAATATCTGTATGGAGCATCTTATTAAGTTTTCCCAGTTTTTTACGGCAAAATTAGGGGGGTCGGCTTATACTCGAGTATATATGGTATATTGATTTAATAAGCTGTTTTATTAGGTACTGAATAAGCATGATGTGACTTGTATTCCTCCCTAAGGGTTAACCAATTTGCATTATTTGTAGTTCTTTTGTGGACTGGATCTTAAGTTACATATTCATTAATGGATGTATGGTACATTGATTTATTGCCTATGCCTGGGATTAACCTTTTTTGTTTTTATGTGCTATGCGCAATTTTTAATATTTCAATAACATTATGTAATTTTATTATTCAATTTCCTTTTTTTATCGCTTTCTCTGTCTATATATGGGATATCTGTTCTAACTGGTGCGCAGTATTTTTTATTTGTAACAGACCACATTTGGCAACATTTTGCTGTTTCAGAGCTAATTTTTAGTGATGCGCAAAATTGCCAGAAATTCAGACTCGGCAATATGCTTGACTTTGGCAAGGAAATTTGTTTTTCATCAAATGTATTTGTTGTACATCAAGTATGCCTTATTTTTCCTATGGTGTGTCTATAGTCATTAGAGAGTATTAAATATAGAATAATTTCTCTGCATACCTCTCAATAGAAGTCGAACCCCTAGTGATCAGAAAGATACCCATGCATGGGGTATAACTTTTAAACTTGACAACACCCCTGTAAGTTATATTGAAAGAAGCAATGCTATGTACTGTTATCATTAAAATATAACGGAGATGCTGCTTTGGAAAGAATATGTAATTAATCAGAAGAAGCCGATATAGGATAGAAATGGAAAGCACGGTACATAAATAAGAACTGGGACAAAAGAGTAATGGAGAAAAAAAGGAAGTGATCGGTACAGATCTAAAAGGTAATATATAAATCTGGAACTAATGGGTCAAAATGTGAAAACAGAAAAACGGTAATTTATCAAGAATGGAGGACAACAATATTGGTGTTTAGAGTTGAGCGACCTTGACCTTTTTAGAGTCGAGCCGGGTTTTGCGAAACCCGACTATGTCCAAAGTCGGGTCGAGTGAAATCGGCCGATTATGACGTAAAGTCGGGATCGACCGAAACACGAAACCCAATGCAAGTCAATGGGGCAGCATAGTCGGCAGTGAGTGGGGGCCAGGAAAACACCTAGAGTGCCCATTTTAATGTCAAAACCATCCATTCTTCTTAATGAAGCTTGTCAAGCGTAATTTACCTTATAATAATTGGAAGGCATTTGAAATTGGGGGTCATTTGGCTAAAGTTGTGGGGGGTAGGGCTGGTTCAAGTAATTAGTGGGCCCAGGAAATCTGGACCACGTCACGGCAGTGGAGCAGGGAGAGGTAAGTATTTCAACTTTGCAAGTGCTGTGAACCTGAGCAAGCAGGGGGGGCCCACTCGTTGGCATTGGCACTGGCACAGGGCCCCTCAAAGTACAGCGGTGTGTTTGCACGGCGGGGGCGCCTCCCACCGGCAGCAACACTTTTGCGTACTATGAGAGGCCCTGTGCCAGTGACGTCGCCAACTAGTATTCCTCCCCCCACCTGATGAAGGAACCTGCACTTTCATCTGCACCTTCCTCTTTGTCCCCGTGTAAGGTGGTATGGTATGCGGGAAGAGCAACCTGACTTTCAGCAGGGTCACAATGTTGTTGTGTAGCGTGCACGGGGAATGTTGCGTTATGGGTCAATGTACCAGCAGACTCATCTATCACTGGCTGGGCAATGGGCACGATGAAGTGGAAACACAGATATAGGCCCAAAGAAGAAAGTGGGCTAAATGCAGTTCAAAATTGGTAACACAGGAATAACCAGGGGGCATTGCAGTGGAGGACAACTGGAATGAGAGGCTGACACAGAGAGTAGGGCCAAATCAGTAAGTAGTCGAAATGCAGTTCAAAATTGGCAACCGTAGTAAACAGGCGGCACAGCTTTGTTCAGTGGAGGAGAACAGCAAGGAGTGGCAGACACCGATAGTAGGCCCCAAACCAACTAGTACGCCAAATGCAGTTGTTCCATTTAACCACAATTTAATGAGAGCCTGAAGATAGAAGCTCAGGAAAGGCAACCTGGGGAACACCTTGGAGTGTAACACACCATCTCTCTCCACCCCATACCCATTTTGTATGGCCTAATGCAGTGTACTTTTCTACAACTACTAAACGAGAGTCGGAAGACCGAAGCAATGGCAAGGAAACCTGGGGAACACCTTAGAGTGTAACACACCCTCTCTCTACACCCCATACCCAATTTGAAGGTCTAATGCAGTGTAGTTTCCAAGAACTACTAAACGAGAGCCGGAAGATCGAAGCTCAGGAAAGGCAACCTGGGGAACACCTTGGAGTGTAACACACCCTCTCGCTACACCCCATACCCAATTTGAAGGCCTAATGCAGCGTAGTTTCCAACAACTACTAAACGAGAGCCGGAAGATCGAAGCTCAGGAAAGGCAACCTGGGGAACACCTTGGAGTGTAACAAACCCTCTCTCTACACCCCATACCCAATTTGTAGGCCTAATGCAGCGTAGTTTCCGACAACTATTAAACGAGAGCCGGAATATCGAAGCTCAGGAAAGGCAACCTGGGGAACACCTTGGAGTGTAACACACCCTCTCTCTACACCCCATACCCAATTTGTAGGCCTAATGCAGCGTAGTTTCCGACAACTACTAAACGAGAGCCGGAATATCGAAGCTCAGGAAAGGCAACCTGGGGAACACCTTGGAGTGTAACACACCCTCTCTCTACACCCCATACCCAATTTGAAGGCCTAATGCAGTGTAGTTTCCAAGAACTACTAAACGAGAGCCGGAAGATCGAAGCTCAGGAAAGGCAACCTGGGGAACACCTTGGAGTGGAACACACCATCTCTCTACACCCCATACCCAATTTGAAGGCCTAATGCAGCGTAGTTTCCAACAACTACTAAACGAGAGCCGGTAGATCGAAGCTCAGGAAAGGCAACCTGGGGAACACCTTGGAGTGTAACACAACGTCTCTCTACACCACGGAAGGGATGATTCTTAGGAAGGAAGGCTGTTGGAAATAAGCATTGCGCGTCCGAGGGTGATTAGATTCTTATTAGGTATATACTCACCCTCGGACGCGCCCTGCTTCTTTATTTGGAATGAATGTTTATTTGCAATGTGGTGTTGACTTTCTCTATTATTTTGGTAATTAATGATTTTATTATTTTCATTATTTTGCATCTTCTCGGCAATAATATAAAGAAGACGCGACAGGACAACACTCGGTGGATGCCATATGTGTGTTTTCAATTTAAAAAAACTTTCAGTTAACTACTTGCAGGAGAAAGTAATTGTAGCTGGTGGCCATTTTTAGTACTGTACCAGATTTTAGTTGTGTGTTTGTTTTTAATGTTAAAATGTCTGCATTTGATATCTCACCAGTATTTTCTTTTTTATAAGCAAAATACTTATTTTTATATTTTCTGATGTTGGTTCCAGGGGTACACGGCCAGCAGTGCCCTGGTCAGTGTAGTAGTAGTTGAAAGAATGGACCGCAGACAGGCATCGAAGGCCTAAAATAAAAACACATGGCTGTAGGCAATTTTAAATTGGTTCCAGGGGTACACGGACAGCAGTGGTGTGGTCAGTGGAGGCCTAGTGGAAGGAGTGACCGCAGACAGGCATCGAAGGCCTAAAATAATAACACATGGCTGTAGGCAATTTTAAATTGGTTCCAGGGGTACACGGGCAGCAGTGACCTGGTCAGTGTAGTAGTAGTTGAAAGAATGGACCGCAGACAGGCATCGAAGGCCTAAAATAAAAAAATTGGGCTGGCTGTAGGCAATTTTAAATTGGTTCCAGGGGTACACGGGCAGCAGTGGTGTGGTCAGTGGAGGCCTAGTGGAAGGAGTGACCGCAGACAGGCATCGAAGGCCTAAAATAATAACACATGGCTGTAGGCAATTTTAAATTGGTTCCAGGGGTACACGGACAGCAGTGGTGTGGTCAGTGGAGGCCTAGTGGAAGGAGTGACCGCAGACAGGCATCGAAGGCCTAAAATAATAACACATGGCTGTAGGCAATTTTAAATTGGTTCCAGGGGTAGACGGGCAGCAGTGACCTGGTCAGTGTAGTAGTAGTTGAAAGAATGGACCGCAGACAGGCATCGAAGGCCTAAAATAAAAAAATTGGGCTGGCTGTAGGCAATTTTAAATTGGTTCCAGGGGTACACGGGCAGCAGTGACCTGGTCAGTGTAGTAGTAGTTGAAAGAATGGACCGCAGACAGGCATCGAAGGCCTAAAATAAAAAAATTGGGCTGGCTGTAGGCAATTTTAAATTGGTTCCAGGGGTACACGGGCAGCAGTGGTGTGGTCAGTGGAGGCCTAGTGGAAGGAGTGACCGCAGACAGGCATCGAAGGCCTAAAATAATAACACATGGCTGTAGGCAATTTTAAATTGGTTCCAGGGGTACACGGGCAGCAGTGACCTGGTCAGTGTAGTAGTAGTTGAAAGAATGGACCGCAGACAGGCATCGAAGGCCTAAAATAAAAAAATTGGGCTGGCTGTAGGCAATTTTAAATTGGTTCCAGGGGTACACGGGCAGCAGTGGTGTGGTCAGTGGAGGCCTAGTGGAAGGAGTGACCGCAGACAGGCATCGAAGGCCTAAAATAATAACACATGGCTGTAGGCAATTTTAAATTGGTTCCAGGGGTACACGGACAGCAGTGGTGTGGTCAGTGGAGGCCTAGTGGAAGGAGTGACCGCAGACAGGCATCGAAGGCCTAAAATAATAACACATGGCTGTAGGCAATTTTAAATTGGTTCCAGGGGTAGACGGGCAGCAGTGACCTGGTCAGTGTAGTAGTAGTTGAAAGAATGGACCGCAGACAGGCATCGAAGGCCTAAAATAAAAAAATTGGGCTGGCTGTAGGCAATTTTAAATTGGTTCCAGGGGTACACGGGCAGCAGTGACCTGGTCAGTGTAGTAGTAGTTGAAAGAATGGACCGCAGACAGGCATCGAAGGCCTAAAATAAAAAAATTGGGCTGGCTGTAGGCAATTTTAAATTGGTTCCAGGGGTACACGGGCAGCAGTGGTGTGGTCAGTGGAGGCCTAGTGGAAGGAGTGACCGCAGACAGGCATCGAAGGCCTAAAATAATAACACATGGCTGTAGGCAATTTTAAATTGGTTCCAGGGGTACACGGGCAGCAGTGACCTGGTCAGTGTAGTAGTAGTTGAAAGAATGGACCGCAGACAGGCATCGAAGGCCTAAAATAAAAAAATTGGGCTGGCTGTAGGCAATTTTAAATTGGTTCCAGGGGTACACGGACAGCAGTGGTGTGGTCAGTGGAGGCCTAGTGGAAGGAGTGACCGCAGACAGGCATCGAAGGCCTAAAATAATAACACATGGCTGTAGGCAATTTTAAATTGGTTCCAGGGGTACACGGACAGCAGTGGTGTGGTCAGTGGAGGCCTAGTGGAAGGAGTGACCGCAGACAGGCTTCCAAGGCCTAACATAACAAACTTGGGCTGGCTGTAGGCACTTTTAAATTGGTTCCAGGGGTACACGGGCAGCAGTGGTCTGGTCAGTGGAAGTCTAGTGGAAGGAGTGACCGCAGACAGGCTTCCAAGGCCTAACATAACAAACTTGGGCTGGCTGTAGGCACTTTTAAATTGGTTCCAGGGGTACACGGGCAGCAGTGACCTGGTCAGTGTAGTAGTAGTTGAAAGAATGGACCGCAGACAGGCTTCGAAGGCCTAACATAACAAACTTGGGCTGGCTGTAGGCACTTTTAAATTGGTTCCAGGGGTACACGGGCAGCAGTGGTCTGGTCAGTGGAAGTCTAGTGGAAGGAGTGACCGCAGACAGGCTTCCAAGGCCTAACATAACAAACTTGGGCTGGCTGTAGGCACTTTTAAATTGGTTCCAGGGGTACACGGGCAGCAGTGGTCTGGTCAGTGGAAGTCTAGTGGAAGGAGTGACCGCAGACAGGCTTCGAAGGCCTAACATAACAAAATTGGGCTGGCTGTAGGCACTTTAAATTGGTTCCAGGGGTACATGGGCAGCAGTGTATGGTCAGTGGAAGTCTAGTGGAAGGAGTGACGGCAGACAGTCTTCGAAGGCCTAACATAACAAAATTGGGCTGACTGTAGGCACTTTTAAATTGGTTCCAGGGTAACACGGCCAGCAGTGCCCTGGTCAGTGTAGTAGTAGTTGAAAGAATGGACCGCAGACAGGCATCGAAGGCCTAAAATAAAAACACATGGCTGTAGGCAATTTTAAATTGGTTCCAGGGGTACACGGACAGCAGTGGTGTGGTCAGTGGAGGCCTAGTGGAAGGAGTGACCGCAGACAGGCATCGAAGGCCTAAAATAATAACACATGGCTGTAGGCAATTTTAAATTGGTTCCAGGGGTACACGGGCAGCAGTGACCTGGTCAGTGTAGTAGTAGTTGAAAGAATGGACCGCAGACAGGCATCGAAGGCCTAAAATAAAAAAATTGGGCTGGCTGTAGGCAATTTTAAATTGGTTCCAGGGGTACACGGGCAGCAGTGGTGTGGTCAGTGGAGGCCTAGTGGAAGGAGTGACCGCAGACAGGCATCGAAGGCCTAAAATAATAACACATGGCTGTAGGCAATTTTAAATTGGTTCCAGGGGTACACGGACAGCAGTGGTGTGGTCAGTGGAGGCCTAGTGGAAGGAGTGACCGCAGACAGGCATCGAAGGCCTAAAATAATAACACATGGCTGTAGGCAATTTTAAATTGGTTCCAGGGGTAGACGGGCAGCAGTGACCTGGTCAGTGTAGTAGTAGTTGAAAGAATGGACCGCAGACAGGCATCGAAGGCCTAAAATAAAAAAATTGGGCTGGCTGTAGGCAATTTTAAATTGGTTCCAGGGGTACACGGGCAGCAGTGACCTGGTCAGTGTAGTAGTAGTTGAAAGAATGGACCGCAGACAGGCATCGAAGGCCTAAAATAAAAAAATTGGGCTGGCTGTAGGCAATTTTAAATTGGTTCCAGGGGTACACGGGCAGCAGTGGTGTGGTCAGTGGAGGCCTAGTGGAAGGAGTGACCGCAGACAGGCATCGAAGGCCTAAAATAATAACACATGGCTGTAGGCAATTTTAAATTGGTTCCAGGGGTACACGGGCAGCAGTGACCTGGTCAGTGTAGTAGTAGTTGAAAGAATGGACCGCAGACAGGCATCGAAGGCCTAAAATAAAAAAATTGGGCTGGCTGTAGGCAATTTTAAATTGGTTCCAGGGGTACACGGACAGCAGTGGTGTGGTCAGTGGAGGCCTAGTGGAAGGAGTGACCGCAGACAGGCATCGAAGGCCTAAAATAATAACACATGGCTGTAGGCAATTTTAAATTGGTTCCAGGGGTACACGGGCAGCAGTGACCTGGTCAGTGTAGTAGTAGTTGAAAGAATGGACCGCAGACAGGCATCGAAGGCCTAAAATAAAAAAATTGGGCTGGCTGTAGGCAATTTTAAATTGGTTCCAGGGGTACACGGACAGCAGTGGTGTGGTCAGTGGAGGCCTAGTGGAAGGAGTGACCGCAGACAGGCATCGAAGGCCTAAAATAATAACACATGGCTGTAGGCAATTTTAAATTGGTTCCAGGGGTACACGGACAGCAGTGGTGTGGTCAGTGGAGGCCTAGTGGAAGGAGTGACCGCAGACAGGCTTCCAAGGCCTAACATAACAAACTTGGGCTGGCTGTAGGCACTTTTAAATTGGTTCCAGGGGTACACGGGCAGCAGTGGTCTGGTCAGTGGAAGTCTAGTGGAAGGAGTGACCGCAGACAGGCTTCCAAGGCCTAACATAACAAAATTGGGCTGGCTGTAGGCACTTTAAATTGGTTCCAGGGGTACATGGGCAGCAGTGTATGGTCAGTGGAAGTCTAGTGGAAGGAGTGACGGCAGACAGTCTTCGAAGGCCTAACATAACAAAATTGGGCTGACTGTAGGCACTTTTAAATTGGTTCCAGGGTAACACGGCCAGCAGTGGCCTGGTCAGTGTAGTAGTTGTAGAAAGAAGGGACCGCAGACAGGCTTCGAAGGCCTAACATAACAAAAATGTCAAAACAATGGTATTGTCAGTGCCAGGCATTGAAGGATGTCAGCGCCTAGACTACACATTGGTGAAGCTGTGAGAGATAATTTTGCTAGTGGTAGAGCACTGTTTGAGCTGGGGGGGGGAACTGTCTTGTGGCCGGCGTTACAGGCACAGGGCCCCTCATATTACAACGGTGTGTCTGACGTTGGGTGCGCACCACCACCGCCAGAGACACTTTATTGTACTATGAGGGACCCAGTGGCAGTGCCGTCGACCAAAAGCGGCCACACCCACCTCTTCAGACAAACAGCACTCTCAAGGGTCCAAGCGCAAAGTGGCGATAGCACGGCCCCGTGTGGGGAGTTTGGCCATTTCGTGAGGTGGAAACATGTCGTATGCTGGACAATCAGGTGAAGAAAATTACGAGATTGGAAAAGTCATTCAGAATAGTCCACAGGCAAGACCTTTTCATAGGAAAGCTAGGTGTCAGCCGGGCAGGGTGGGGCAAAAGATTTTGAAATCCAGTTGTGGTTCATTTTAATGAAGGTTAGATCATCTACATTTTGGGTAGCCAGACGAGTCCTTTTTTCTGTTAGTATTGAACCTGCAGCACTGAATACTCTTTCTGATAGGACACTAGCTGCCGGGCAAGCAAGCTCCTGCAATGCATATTCTGCCAATTCTGGCCAGGTGTCTAATTTGGATGCCCAGTAATCAAATGGGAATGACGGTTGAGGGAGAACGTCGATAAGGGATGAAAAATAGTTTGTAACCATACTGGACAAATGTTGTCTCCTGTCACTTTGAATTGATGCTGCAGTACCTGTCCTGTCTGCGGTCATAGAAAAATCACTCCACAACCTGGTCAGAAAACCCCTCTGGCCAACGCCACTTCTGATTTCTGTCCCTCTAACACCTCTGGTCTGCTGGCCCCTGGAGCTCGTGTGAGAACGATCACGGGCGCTGTGTGCAGGGAATGCCAGAAGCAAACGGTCAACAAGAGTTGATTGTTTTGTTGCTAATATTAGTTCCAAGTTCTCATGTGGCATAATATTTTGCAATTTGCCTTTATAGCGAGGATCAAGGAGGCAGGCCAACCAGTAATCGTCATCGTTCATCATTTTTGTAATGCGTGTGTCCCTTTTGAGGATACGCAAGGCATAATCCGCCATTTGGGCCAAAGTTCCCGTTGTCAAATCTGCGGTTGTGCTTGGTTGAGGGGCAGTTGCAGGCAAATCTACGTCACTTGTGTCCCTCAAAAAACCAGAACCCGGCCTTGCCACGCCACCAATTTCCCGTGCCCCCGGGAAAGCTTCCTCATTAAAAATATACTCATCCCCATCATCCTCCTCATCCTCCACCTCCTCTTCGCCCGGTACCTCGTCATGTACACTGCCCTGACCAGACAATCGCTGACTGTCATCAAGGCTTTCCTCTTCCTCTGGTGCAGACGCCTGATCCTTTATGTGCGTCAAACTTTGCATCAGCAGACGCATTAGGGGGATGCTCATGCTTATTATGGCGTTGTCTGCACTAACCAGCCGTGTGCATTCCTCAAAACACTGAAGGACTTGACACATGTCTTGAATCTTCGACCACTGCACACCTGACAACTCCATGTCTGCCATCCTACTGCCTGCCCGTGTATGTGTATCCTCCCACAAAAACATAACAGCCCGCCTCTGTTCGCACAGTCTCTGAAGCATGTGCAGTGTTGAGTTCCACCTTGTTGCAACGTCTATGATTAGGCGATGCTGGGGAAGGTTCAAAGAACGCTGATAGGTCTGCATACGGCTGGAGTGTACAGGCGAACGGCGGATATGTGCGCAAAGTCCACGCACTTTGAGGAGCAGGTCGGATAACCCCGGATAACTTTTCAGGAAGCACTGCACCACCAGGTTTAAGGTGTGAGCCAGGCAAGGAATGTGTTTCAGTTGGGAAAGGGAGATGGCAGCCATGAAATTCCTTCCGTTATCACTCACTACCTTGCCTGCCTCAAGATCTACAGTGCCCAGCCACGACTGCGTTTCTTGCTGCAAGAACTCGGACAGAACTTCCGCGGTGTGTCTATTGTCGCCCAAACACTTCATAGCCAATACAGCCTGCTGACGTATGCCAGTAGCTGCCCCATAATGGGAGACCTGGTGTGCAACAGTGGCAGGTGCGGATGGAGTGTTTGTGCGACTGCGGTCTGTGGACGAGCTCTTGCTTCTGCAGGAGGACGAGGAGGAGGAGGAGGAGGGGGTGCGAACGGCTACAGACAACTGTTTACTAGACCGTGGGCTAGGCAGAACTGTCCCAAACTTGCTGTCCCCTGTGGACCCTGAATCCACCACATTTACCCAGTGTGCCGTGATGGACACGTAACGTCCCTGGCCATGCCTACTGGTCCATGCATCTGTTGTCAGGTGCACCTTTGTGCTCACAGATTGCCTGAGTGCATGGACGATGCGCTCTTTAACATGCTGGTGGAGGGCTGGGATGGCTTTTCTGGAAAAAAAGTGTCGACTGGGTAGCTCGTAGCGTGGTACAGCGTAGTCCATCAGGTCTTTGAAAGCTTCGCTTTCAACTAACCGGTAGGGCATCATCTCTAACGAGATTAGTCTAGCTATGTGGGCGTTCAAACCCTGTGTACGCGGATGCGAGGCTAAGTATTTCCTTTTTCTAACCATAGTCTCATGTAGGGTGAGCTGGACTGGAGAGCTGGAGATCGTGGAACTAGCGGGGGTGCCGGTGGACATGGCAGACTGAGAGACGGTGGGAGATGGTATTGTTGCCGCCGGTGCCCTAGATGCAGTGTTTCCTACTACGAAACTGGTGATTCCCTGACCCTGACTGCTTTGGCCTGGCAAAGATACCTGCACAGATACAGCAGGTGGTGCGCTAAATGGTGGTCCTACACTGCCGGAAGGGATGTTGCGTTGATGACTAGCTTCATTGGCCGAGGGTGCAACAACCTTAAGGGACGTTTGGTAGTTAGTCCAAGCTTTCAAATGCATGGTGGTTAAATGTCTATGCATGCAACTAGTATTGAGACTTTTCAGATTCTGACCTCTGCTTAAGGAAGTAGAACATTTTTGACAGATGACTTTGCGCTGATCAATTGGATGTTGTTTAAAAAAATGCCAGACTGCACTCTTTCTAGCATCGGATACCTTTTCAGGCATTGCAGACTGAGCTTTAACCGGATGGCCACGCTGTCCTCCACCAGGTTTTGGCTTTGCCACGCGTTTTGGGCAAGATACGGGCCCGGCAGATGGAACCTGTGGCGATGTTGATGCCTGCTGCGGCCCCTCCTCCTCCTCTGCTTCAGAACTGCTGCCGCCTGCACCCTGTTCCCCCAATGGCTGCCAATCGGGGTCAAGAACTGGGTCATCTAATAACTCTTCTTGTACCTCCTGCGCAACTTCGTCTGTGTCACCGTGTCGTTCGGTGGTATAGCGTTCGTGATGGGGCAACATAGTCTCATCAGGGTCTGATTCTTGATCAGCACCCTGCGAGGGCAATGTTGTGGTCTGAGTCAAAGGACCAGCATAGTAGTCTGGCTGTGGCTGTGCGTCAGTGCACTCCATGTCAGATTCAATTTGTAATGGGCATGGACTGTTAACTGCTTCACTTTCTAAGCCAGGGACGGTATGTGTAAAGAGCTCCATGGAGTAACCCGTTGTGTCGCCTGCTGCATTCTTCTCTGTTGTTGTTTTTGCTGAAGAGGACAAGGAAGTGACTTGTCCCTGACCGTGAACATCCACTAACGACGCGCTGCTTTTACTTTTACCAGTTTCACGAGATGAGGCAAAAGAGCTAGAGGCTGAGTCAGCAAGATAAGCCAAAACTTGCTCTTGCTGCTCCGGCTTTAAAAGCGGTTTTCCTAATCCCAGAAAAGGGAGCGTTCGAGGCCTTGTGTAGCCGGACGACGAACCTGGCTCCACAGCTCCAGACTTAGGTGCAATATTTTTTCCCCCACGACCACCTGATGCTCCACCACTACCACTACCCTCATTACCAGCTGACAATGAACGCCCCCGGCCACGACCTCTTCCACTAGACTTCCTCATTGTTTTAAAAACGTAACCAAACTAACGTTATTTGTTGCAGTCACACAACTTACACGGTGAGCTATAACTTCAGTATGATTTAGCTACCCCTTTACAGGTTGGTGAGACCACAGCGAAAATCAGGCCCAATGTTACACACTCTTTTTTTGGTGGCTGCAAATTAGAGAGATGCCCCACACGCAGGACTGTCACTGAAGCACAAATGTTAATATTAATGTCACACTATTATTTTTTTTTTATTTTTATTTTTTTCAGGAACACTTTAGAAACCCCCCCAAAAAAAAAAAAAAGATTTTTGCAGGGAGAATTTAGAAAACAAATGTAACAAACTATATGCTTTCTATGGGCCACTGAGTGAGAGATGACGCACACAGGAATCAGGAGTGGCACACAAGCCCAGAGGCCAATATTTTTCTACCAATGATTGATGGAGTTATTTTCTCTGGTAGATTTTGGAACCCAAATCAAGGAAAAAAAATGTAGGCTTTCTATGGACCACAATTGGAGAGAGAGAGAGAGAGAGAGAGAGATGGCACACCCAGGAGTCAAGACTGGCACACAAGCAGAAAGGCCAATATTAATCTCCCACTGTTTTTTTTGTTTGTTTTTTTTTTTTTTTTTTTTCAGGGAGACTTTAGAAAAAAAAATAATAAAAAAAATATGATTTTATCAGGAAGAATTTAGAAACCAAATAAAATAAAATGATTTTTTCAGGGAGAATTTATAAAACAAATAAAAACAAAAATAGGCGTTCTATGGCCCACTGACTGAGAGATGACGCACACAGGAGTCAGGAGTGGCACACAAACCCAGAGGCCAATATTTTTCTACCAATGATTGATGTAGTTATTTTCTCTGGTAGATTTTAGAACCCGAATCAAGGAAAAAAAATATAGGCTTTCTATGGACCACAATTGGAGAGAGAGAGAGAGAGAGAGAGAGAGAGAGAGAGAGAGAGAGATGGCACACCCAGGAGTCAAGACTGGCACACAAGCAGAAAGGCCAATATTAATCTCCCACTGTTTTTTTTGGTTGTTTTTTTTTTTTTTTTTTTTTCAGGGAGACTTTAGAAAAAAAAATAATAAAAAAAATATGATTTTATCAGGAAGAATTTAGAAACCAAATAAAATAAAATGATTTTTTCTGGGAGAATTTATAAAACAAATAAAACCAAAAATAGGCGTTCTATGGCCCACTGACTGAGAGATGACGCACCCAGGAGTCAAGACTGGCACACAAGCAGAAAGGCCAATATTAATCTCCCACTGTTTTTTTTTTTTTTTTTCAGGGAGACTTTAGAAAAAAAAATAATAAAAAAAATGTGATTTTATCAGGAAGAATTTAGAAACCAAATAAAATAAAATGATTTTTTCAGGGAGAATTTAGAAAACAAATAAAACCAAAAATAGGCGTTCTATGGCCCACTGACTGAGAGATGACGCACCCAGGAGTCAAGACTGGCACACAAGCAGAAAGGCCAATATTAATCTCCCACTGTTTTTTTTTTTTTTTTTCAGGGAGACTTTAGAAAAAAAAATAATAAAAAAAATGTGATTTTATCAGGAAGAATTTAGAAACCAAATAAAATAAAATGATTTTTTCTGGGAGAATTTATAAAACAAATAAAACCAAAAATAGGCGTTCTATGGCCCACTGACTGAGAGATGACGCACCCAGGAGTCAAGACTGGCACACAAGCAGAAAGGCCAATATTAATCTCCCACTGTTTTTTTTTTTTTTTTTCAGGGAGACTTTAGAAAAAAAAATAATAAAAAAAATGTGATTTTATCAGGAAGAATTTAGAAACCAAATAAAATAAAATGATTTTTTCTGGGAGAATTTATAAAACAAATAAAACCAAAAATAGGCGTTCTATGGCCCACTGACTGAGAGATGACGCACCCAGGAGTCAAGACTGGCACACAAGCAGAAAGGCCAATATTAATCTCCCACTGGTTTTTTTTTTTTTTTCAGGGAGACTTTAGAAAAAAAAATAATAAAAAAAATGTGATTTTATCAGGAAGAATTTAGAAACCAAATAAAATAAAATGATTTTTTCAGGGAGAATTTAGAAAACAAATAAAACCAAAAATAGGCGTTCTATGGCCCACTGACTGAGAGAGAGAGAGAGAGAGATGGAACGCTTAGTACTGGCACACAAGCCCAAAGGGCAATATTAATCTCCCTTTTTTTTTCCAGGGAGAATTTCTAAAACCCAAAAAAAAAAAAAAATAGGCTTTCTATGGCCCACTATTTGTGAGAGAGATGGGACGCTCAGGACTGGCACAGATGGCACGCTCAGGACTGGCACAGAAGCCCAGAGGCCAATATTAATCTCCCTTTTTTTCTGGTAGAATTTATAAAACCAAAAAAAAATTTAAATAGGCTTTCTATGGCCCACTATTTGTGAGAGAGATGGCACGCTCAGGACTGGCACAGATGGCACGCTCACAACTGGCACACAAGCCCAGAGGCCAATATTAATCTCCCTTTTTTCAGGGAAAATTTATAAAACAAAAAAAAAAAATAAATAGGCTTTCTATGGCCCACTATTTGTGAGAGAGATGGCACGCTCAGGGCTGGCACAGATGGCACGCTCAGGACTGGCACACAAGCCCAGAGGCCAATATTAATCTCCCTTTTTTTCAGGGAGAATTTATAAAACCCCCCAAAAAAATAAAATAGGCTTTCTATGGCCCACTATTTGTGAGAGAGATGGGACGCTCAGGACTGGCACAGATGGCACGCTCAGGACTGGCACAGAAGCCCAGAGGCCAATATTAATCTCCCTTTTTTTCTGGGAGAATTTATAAAACCAAAAAAAAATTTAAATAGGCTTTCTATGGCCCACTATTTGTGAGAGAGATGGCACGCTCAGGACTGGCACAGATGGCACGCTCACAACTGGCACACAAGCCCAGAGGCCAATATTAATCTCCCTTTTTTCAGGGAAAATTTATAAAACAAAAAAAAAAATTAAATAGGCTTTCTATGGCCCACTATTTGTGAGAGAGATGGCACGCTCAGGGCTGGCACAGATGGCACGCTCAGGACTGGCACACAAGCCCAGAGGCCAATATTAATCTCCCTTTTTTTCAGGGAGAATTTATAAAACCAAAAAAAAAAATAAATAGGCTTTCTATGGCCCACTATTTGTGAGAGAGATGGCACGCTCAGGGCTGGCACAGATGGCACGCTCAGGACTGGCACACAAGCCCAGAGGCCAATATTAATCTCCCTTTTTTTCAGGGAGAATTTATAAAACCCCAAAAAAAATAAAATAGGCTTTCTATGGCCCACTATTTGTGAGAGAGATGGCACACTCAGGACTGGCACACAAGCCCAAAGGCCAATATTAATCTCCCACTGTATTTTTATCAGGGAGAATTTATACACCCCACAAAAAAAAATACAGAAAAATGAAAAGGCTTTCTATGGCCCACTATGTGAGAGAGATGGCACACACAGGGATGGCACTCTAGCAGAAATGCCAAATTGCCAATCTTAATCTCCCACCAAAAAAAAAAAAAAAAAAAAAACAGGGAATGTCCTACAATTACTATCTCCCTGCCTGCAGTAATCTCAGCCAGGTATGGCAGGCAGCTACTATCTCCCTGCCTGCAGTAATCTCAGCCAGGTATGGCAGGCAGCAATAAGGAGTGGACTGATGCACAAATGAAATAAAAAGTGTGGACAAACAAAAAAGATAGCTGTGCAGAAAGGAAGGAACAAGAGGATTTGTGCTTTGAAAAAAGCAGTTGGTTTGCACAGCGGCGTACACACAGCAATGCAGCTATCAGGGAGCCTTCTAGGGCAGCCCAATGAGCTACAGCGCTGAGGGGAAAAAAAAAAAAAAAAAAAACTTCCACTGTCCCTGCACACCGAGGGTGGTGTTGGACAGTGCAAATCGCTGCAGCACAAGCGGTTTTGTGGTTAATGGACCCTGCCTAACGCTATCCCTGCTTCTGACAAAGCGGCAGCAACCTCTCCCTAAGCTCAGATCAGCAGCAGTAAGATGGCGGTCGGCGGGAACGCCTCTTTATAGCCCCTGTGACGTCGCAGACAGCAAGCCAATCACTGCAATGCCCTTCTCTAAGATGGTGGGGACCAGGACCTATGTCATCACGCTGCCCACACTCTGCGTTTACCTTCATTGGCTGAGAAATGGCGCTTTTCGCGTCATTGAAACGCGACTTTGGCGCGAAAGTCGCGTACCGCATGGCCGACCCCGCACAGGGGTCGGATCGGGTTTCATGAAACCCCGACTTAGCCAAAAGTCGGCGACTTTTGAAAATGTTCGACCCGTTTCGCTCAACCCTATTGGTGTTGTCTGGAGGATAAAGAATGGGGCTGGGTAATGAAACAATTGTAATAATTTATTGCACCGATCAGCCATAATACTAAACCACTGACAGGTGAGGTGAATAATGTTGATTATGTCATTACATTGGTAGCATTGGGTGTAATATATTAGGCAGCAAGTGAACAGTCACTTCTTAAAGTTGATGTGTTGGAAGAATGAAAAAGAAACAAAAAAGGACAAATTGTAATGGCTAGATGACTGGGTCTAATCCTTTCTAAAATGTCTGACCATGTAAGTTTCTGGAATGCAGTGGTTAGTACTTTCTTTTTTTTTTGGTGGGTCAATGAGTGAACTAGCAACAGGGTCATAGTTGTCCCAAGGATCAATGATGCCAGTCAAGGTTAGCCAATCTGCTCTTATCCCATTGAAGGACTTTGAAGTTACGGAAAAAAATAATACTGGACATCTTCAGAAGTCTTGAGAGATCCATGCCTCAACAGGACATAGCTTGTGTGTGGCATGAGAAGTAAACACATTATATGTACTGTGTGAATAGTTTATGTATCAACTTTACACACACCCTTATATAATCTCAGTCACCAACAGCAAATAGACATCTTATTCTTGGTGCCGCAAGAGGTGAGAGAGACTTTGCACAAGACATAATAATTGACATAGTGATGTAAATTAATGCAATAATGGAAACATGAATTTAAAAGGAACTTGTCATGTTGAAAACGATCTATGTTCTGCAGGCAGGATATATAGAGCAGGAGTAGCTGGTTGATTTTATATACATTTTTGTCAATAATGAGATCAGAATCAGCGATGTCTTCTGTGTCCACGATTGAATCAAGTATGATGTATTTTTGATTGCACAAAATGGTGTCCATAAAGAACCCTCCAAAGTGTAGACCACTGGGTCTTATAACCCTGGTAGAGAGCACCAGTTGTTTCTAAGTGCTGCATATGGAGTGACGACGCAAGGTCAGTGAGTACAATCACTTTGGAGGTTCCATTCGGACCATTTTTGGCAATCAAAACGACACCATCCTTGATTCAATCGTCACAACCGAAGGCAGCACGGCTCCTGGTCTCCATATCTGATTTTTCCACTGTGAAGTCCTGGATGCAGTTTCCCTTGCCTCTCTGGGAATTGCTGCAGTCTATCACTTTTGAATCCATACCAAAACGAGAGTTGTACCTCAGGCAACACGACTATATCAGGTGCGCGAGTTTCCTTATACAACGTACCTTTTACAGCTTGACATAAACTTACTACACTTAGATAGTGCCACATCGTTTTTCTCTTTTAGGATATTCCATGCAAATAACGTTTCCGTAATCCTTGCATTTTAGTAATTTAAATCGTTGGTGTTTGTACAGATATTTGTCCAGTGGGCGGTCCTGTTAGTGATTGACAGACTTCCTTGTATGGCTGTGCATGCAGAGATAACTGTCAAACACTGAATAGGACCACCCAATGGAATCTTTAACATTCAAAAAACAAGTATTTCAATGAATAAAATACAAGTTATACTGATTTTTTCCCCAAAAAAACTATGTACCATTCTCTCAGCTTCTCGTCTTTTCCATGCTGTCTCTGGATCGGACTGCATGTAAAACTGGACAAGTTGCCTTTGCAGTGATACACAATCTACTGCTACCTCTATAAGATGGATCTCCTGTTCCTTAGCATGTTGCCTTCAAGAAGCCAAATTTAAGGAATTATTGAAATGTATAAAGCTGCACATGCTGAGAACTTTTATATAGTTGGAGGCTAAACAGAAGAAATAGTCATCCAAGCCAGTTCTTTCAATAGTGGATTTATACTGCTGTTCTTATTGTACATAGATCAAATCATC
Source organism: Ranitomeya imitator (assembly GCF_032444005.1). NCBI lineage: Eukaryota > Metazoa > Chordata > Amphibia > Anura > Dendrobatidae > Ranitomeya > Ranitomeya imitator. Next base: position 472,104,950 of record NC_091285.1, read on the forward strand.
AAGTTGGCAATCAGCGTAAAGTTGAGGTTGTTCTCAGCGTTCTCCCCCATAACTGTTTTGTATAACACTGTTCTCTCAAGGTTCTGGTATCAGACTCTTGACCATTAGAGCTTTATGTTTTCAGTTAAGTGCTTATAGTTTGACAAACCATATACTTTGGTTAATGTTCAATGAAGTGACACTGAAATCAGCTGACAAGTTACACAGAGGTTTGAAAACTAATCAACTATTTTCCATCACTGTTTGCAAACTTTAGCCTCTGAATCCTGTATTGTCACACTGTCCAAATATATAAAATTATTATTTCGATTTTCATTATTGGAGAGATTTTTTAGTAAATTTATAAATTAAAATCCTTACTACCTATTTTTCTAGTCCCTCTAACAAAATTGCATGGCTAAATTTGGGTTATCTTAGTAGAGGTTGTTCTGGGATAGACCAACTTCTTCCATTTGCTTCAATTAGCCTCTGTTGTCCATGTTTGGAGATGAATACATTGTTCTTGCAGATTTTATCTCAGCATAGATCTTGAAGAGGGGATTGACCAATGGAAGGGAATCCCGATTACATGTGCATCTGAAGTTTTGGTAAGTTAGAACTACTTTGCTTGCCATCTAGTAGAGTGGGAGAACTGCTTTTGGTGACAAATCCATATCAATTAGTAAATGCAGACCGTGGTTGCCATATTTAAAACATACTTGTAGTTCCAAATAACATCTCAGAATAAGCTGTCATGTGAGTACATTAGAAATACCACTATTTCTAGCCATTATATGGATTGTCTCCTACATTTATCACCAATTTTCCTTTCTGCAAGCTATATTTCTAATTTTTTTAGTTGTCTCTTAGGTAGAAGGATTCATAGAATGGTAGAGTTGGAAGGGACCTCCACTGTCATCGTGTCCAACCCACTGCTCAATCACTAAACTATCTGAGACAGATGTCTGTCCCGCCTCTGTTTGAACACAGAGTCTAGCTGCTATTATGTCTCCCATATACACTACACAGAGGCATGAGGGATTCCTGGATTTTATTGCAGTACTGATCTGTGTGACTGTGAATCCAGCACTGAAGTGAAATAATTTTACTAGGAGCTGCCTGTCTCTCTGCCTTGTCTGCATTGTCTCTCACTGTGCCAAGTCCTTATAACTCTTCTTCCTCCCTCCACTTTCCATAGAGTTTAATAGGCAACAAAAACTGACACTTCAGTATGCAGTCAGTCTGTATTGCAATGACCAAGATATATTTGAGCTGTTTTTTTTTCAGAGTGGACAATGAGTTCAGGAGGAAGGGCAGGATAACCAGTAGCTCATAAGTGAAGAAAGAAGCAAATTTATCTATTAAGAATATAAAAAGTATGGGAGGAAACCAAAAAGTGTGGACCCTAAAAGGAGAGAGTATAACTGTCATCCAGATATTACACCTTGTCATATCTTTGCTTTGAATCTCAGTGTTGTAAGACAAAAGTACTTACTCTAGGTGTGATCGACGCTGTGGAGGTTCTAGCTAGCAGCAAATAAAGACAACTACCACCATTTGTCTATTTATGAATATCGAAATATGTATATAATTCATGCTTGCTAGAGCAAAAAATGGAAAGCGCTGTGCAATAACGACAAGGTAGTGTGAACCTAGGTGTCAAGTGCATGGGAATAGCCAACCACAAAGTGTATCACAAAGTGATGTGACCGCATTTGACCAATAAGGACAGTTACATAGCAAGCTGGATATGTAAGTGCACAGTAATAAACAGCTAGATCTGTAAACTGCACAGTGATAAGCAGCTAAATATGTAAATAGCTGCTGAACATGTAAAATGCTCAGTAATTAGCACATTGAATAATGTCAAAGGAGTCAACATCGGGAAACATGGGCTGTGCAAAATATGATATAAATGGCTTTGTAACTCGTAGTGTTAGTCTAGATAGTAGAATCAATGACCGTCCGGCGTACAAAAAGTAAAAAGTAAAGGTGCTGAAGCGGTACACTTCAGGGAAGTTTGTCCAAATTTTCAAATAGTAGCAGGCCTGCGCACTGACAAGTAAAAATAGTTGAGCAGTGCCCCAGCCTGTAGCATGAGGTCTTTGCATGTTGTTCCAGGGAACAGCTGATAGACACTGAAGGTAAAGAAGAAAGTATGTGATGTCACTCTGTCAATACCGGTCTGGGTCGCTTAATAGACCAAACTTCGTTCTACACTTTTCGGAAAACTACAATTTCCTCAAGGATGGTCCAGAGATAGTAAATGGGCCTTTATATATGCTAACATAATGGTATCAATCAGGTGTATGTCTCTCAAACATCGAAATGCCAATAGCTCCACTTCACTACCAAGCCCTTTAGTTTCAATGTGTCCAGTTCATATATCCATCGGCTTTCTGCACAAGACATTTGCTTAATAAAATCACCACTTCACCAGTGTCTATTGACTTTCTGTATTCCCAATTCTGTGCCATATACAGATCCTCCCTAGATAGTGCTTAGATAGGGGATGGTCACAAAATGTTTCTTTTATTCCGCAGATGTTTGCTAATCCATTTATTCATAGAATGTGCGTCTTATGTATAGTTTATTGCAAGGACATTTCATGCAATAAATAACATCTTTGGAAGTGCAAATTATATGATCTGGAATATTATATTCTGTATGCCCCTTGTTAAACCCCAGTCGTTTTTTTAGTGTGCAGTACTTGACACACTTGACATTTTTTGCATGGGATCCTCAGGGATCGTGGGGAAAAAAAGTTGCTTCCCTTTCAGCCCAGGATTCTCAGACCGAAGGGGCAACCAGATTGCAGAGACTGCGGGCCTTCCTAAAAATAAAATGAGAGGCTGTTTTTTTTCACCAATAATGTTGTCATCCTTTAAAATATCCTAATATTTAATCAATTTTCTCAAAGCGTTCGTATTTGTGTTAAATTGAGTAATAATGGGTACATCAATAATGTCCATATTTGAATTTTTTTGTTGGGAGTTTTGGAGTAAATTTACAAGTGTTTTTTTATATTAGCTTGCACTTCTTGTAAAAATTGGCCATCTTAGTATCGTAGAATTATAGAATGATAGAGTTGGAAAGGAACTCCTGGGTTATCTTGTTCAACCTCCTGCTCAATGCAAGATTCATTAAACCATCCCAGACAGATGTCTGTCCAGTCTCTGTTTGAAGACTTCCATTGAAGAAGAACTCACCACCTGTCGTGGCAGTCTGTTCCACTCATTGATCAACATCACTGTCAAAAAGTTTTTTTAATATCTAATATGTGTCTCCTCCCTTTCCGTTTCATTCCATTTCTTCTAGTCTTTCTTTGTGTAAATGAGAATAGAGATGATCCCTCTACAGTGTGACAGCCCTTGAGATATTGTTATTGTTAAGTCTCCTCTCAGTCTTCACTTTTGCAAGCTAAACATTCACAAATCCTCCAACCATTCATCATAGAACATTGTTTGCAGACCGCTCACTATTCTGGTTGCTTTTCTCTGAACTTGCTCCAGTTTGTTTATGTCTTTAAAATGTGGTGCCCAGAACTGGAAACAGTCTTCCAGATGAGGCCTGACCAATGAGGAGTAGAGGGGGATTATTACTTCACGTGATCTAGACTGTATACTTCTTTTATTGAACCTAAAATATGTTTGCCGTTTTGCTGCTGCATCGCACTGTTGACTCATGTTCAGTCTATGATAAATTTTTATACTCAAGTCTTTCACATGTACTGTTGCTTAGCCATATTCCTCCCATTGCGTATACTGTGTTTTTTTTATTTTTCTTGCCCAGATGTAAGACTTTGCATTTTGTCCTGTTAAAACACATTTTGTTAGTTTATCCCACAGTTCCAGTTTTAGTTTTTTAATCCATTCCCTCTTTTATAGTATTCGCTATCCCTCAATTTCTTCATCTAAATCATTGATAAAGATGTTGAACAACACAAGGCCCATAACAGTGCTCTGTGGTACCCCCCTTGAGAAAATATTCCAACTCACTGTGCAGACATTTATGATCACTCTTTGGGTCCGATCACTAAGCCAGTTATGAATCCACCTAACAGATGCCTTGTCCATTTCATACTTCGTCAATTTTTCAATAAGGAGGGTATGAGATACTTTGTCAAATGCTCTGCTTAAATCAAGATATACTATTTCTACTGCATTTTCCTGATCCACTCAGTCAGTGATTCTGTCATAGAAGGAAATTAAATTAGTTTGACATGACTTGGTTACAACCCCATGCTGGCTCTAGCTAAGCACTTCATTCTCATCCAGGTACTTGCATAAATGTTGTTTAATAATTTGTTAATAGATCATTCCTGGTATAGAAGTCAGGCTTATAGGCCTATAGTTCTCTCTGTCCACCTTCTTTCCTTTTTGGAAATCCTCTTCATCAATCCCTTAAACTCTGCCTTTCTGAAGTCCAATCTTGAAGTCTGAGTCTTCATAGGTCTTTCTCCTCTAGTTATCCAAAATTCTACAATGGCATGATCATTGCTTCCTAGGGTGCCAGATACCTTTAACTCCTCAGCCATTTCCTCCATGTTTATAAGGATTAGATCCAAAGTAGCAGATCTCCTTCTTTTCTCCATTACATTTTGGAAGATAAAGTTGTCAGCGAGAGAGGATACAAATTTGCTGGACCTGTTACTTTTACCTGAGAGAGATTCCCAACAAATGTCTAGATAGTTGAAATCTCCCATGAACACTACGTCATATTTTTTGAGAACTTGGCAATCTGATGCATAGTACATCCATAACTTCAGCTTGTCAAGGTTGCCTTTAGTAAATGCCTACAATGGTATCCTTTCCATTGTTCTCTCCTTGTATTACCCAGTTTCCACAGAACTCCCAGTCTCTGAAGCTTCAATCTTTGCATAGTTATACACTTTTCTAACATACAATGCGACACCTCCTCCCAGTTTATTAAGTCTGTTTCTTGCAAATAAGTTGTATACTTCTAGCCTTGCATTCCAATAAGGTGTATCGTCCCACCAAGTTTCAGCGATGCTAATGACATCATATTTCTTTTTCTGCGTTAATAGTTCCAATTCTCCTTTTTGTTGCCCATGCTCTTTGCATTTGTATAGAAACATTTTAGTTTGTGATCAATTTCTCTTTCGACAATATTTTTATTATTCCGATTTCATGTCATTGTTATTCCTTTCCACTTCTAAAAGCAGAGTTCTCTACTGTCTTTTTTCGCTGTATGGCTTTCCCTGGCCTTTTGCTTCCCTTCCCACAATGTTCTAGTTTAAAGCTCTCCTGAGTAGGGTTGAGCGAAACGGGTCGAAAATTTTCAAAAGTCGCCGACTTTTGGCAAGGTCGGGTTTCATGAAACCCGACCCGACCCCTGTGTGGGGTCGGCCATAAAGTCGGCGATCTTTTGAATCTAGAATCGGAATTCCGATACCGATTCCCGATATGTTTATATCGGGAATTGGTATTGGAATTCAGATTTAAGTGTAAAATAAAGAATTAAAATAAAAAATATCGCAATACTTACCCTCTGACGCGCCCTGGTACTAACCGGGAACCTTCCTTCCTTAGAATCAGCCTTCCAGGACCTTGCGGTGACGTCGCGGCTTGTGATTGGCCGCGCGGCCGCCCATGTGACCGCTCGCGCGACCAATCACAAGCCGCGACGTCAGGGTGAGTATATACCTAATAGGAATATACTCACCCTCGGACGCGCCCTGCTTCTTTCCGGCAGCCTTCCTTCCTAAGAATCAGCCCTTCCAGGACCTTCGGTGACGTCGCGGCTTGTGATTGGTCGCGCGAGCGGTCTCATTGGCGGCCGCGCTGCCAATCACAAGCCGCGACGTCACCACAAGGTCCTGGAAGGCTGATTCTAAGGAAGGAAGGTTCCCGGTTAGTACCAGGGCGCGTCAGAGGGTAAGTATTGCGATATTTTTTATTTTAATTCTTTATTTTACACTAAAATATGGATCGCAGGGCCTGAAGGAGAGTTTCCGCTCCTTCAAACCCTGGGAACCATGGAAACCTAATGCACTGCATTGGGTTTCAGGTTTCGGCCGACCCCGACCCCGACTTTTTTATAGGATCGGCCGATTTCACTCGACCCGACTTTTGAAAAAGTCAGGTTTCGTGAAACCCGACCCGATCCTATAAAAGTAAAGGTCGCTCAACCCTACTCCTGAGGAATGTACCAAGGGGACTTCCAAATATGTGTTTCCAGTCTTCGTATGGTTTAACCACTCTCTAGATAGTAGTCCATTGTATAGGTAATTCACTCCATCATCCAGAAATCCAAATCCTTGCTGATGGCACTATCGACATAACCAGTTTACCACCTGTGGAATCTTGTTCCATGGCCATCCACTGGGAGGATGGATGATAAGACCACCTGCTTTCCCAAATCTTTCACTTTCTTGCCTAACTTTTCAAAGTCACTGTAGATGGTTTCCATGTCCTTTCTTACTGTGTCATTTGACCTTATATGTATTAGCAGGAATGGATATTCATCTGTAGGTCTGAAGAGTCCGGATAGTGAATTTTGCAGTTAGTACGTGTGCTTCAATATCAAGATCAGGCACTGAGAGCCCTTCTGCTGAGAGGAAATTAACCTTATTCCTCCTGGCAGTGTTCAGGTTTCAGTCATATGGGGTCGGTGACTGCACCCCGACACTGACTGATAGTCGGCCCTAATTCTGAGTGAGTTGCTGGGAGGAATAAGGTTAATTTTCCCCAGCAGTGGAGTGTCCAACTGCAAGCACCAGGCTGGATCAGAACACTATTAACTTGCATACTAACTCTATATATGAAGGTTAATAGCATTTTTTCACTTGCCAGTTTCTCTGTAAACACCCATGGTCCTAAATATTATACTCGCAAGGATGGAGTTAAGGACAATACATACCTGGCTTATGAGATGCTCTGGTACATAAGCTTCATCACATCTGTACAAGGACATAATCTGAGTTTATCACCTATGATCACGAGACATCTATAGTCTCCAGGGTTTGTGCATCAGAATATCTTGGACATGTCTCATAGATATGCATGTGGGAAACCCATTCTGAGATGCAATATAAATGATGGGTAATACTGTTTTAACTCAGCCGTACATATGTCTTGCAATTGGGCTATTAATTTTATTTGTGACATCTAAGAAATTTCACTGCAGACATGACTTACTTTCAAGTGAGTCACGAATTTATTAAAACTTGGGAAATTCTATAAAACTTCACACTAAGCTTGGTGCGTGTTCCATTCTGTAAGCAGCCAGGTGTTCTCTGCATTTTCCGTGAGGTAATGACTGATAAGTAATAAATGTTCTTTGGGAATAGAAATACTGTATGTGATATATATGTTTGAGTGAAACAACAGTATGACAGCAGGGAGGTTTCCGGGAACACTTCACATGGCATTTCATGGGGACATTTATTCTGTTGTTAACGTGAAACAGGACTTGAGTACGTTACGACATAAGAGGGGGATTACATCTGTTTAGTGAGCCTTTCACAGCCCTATAAACGCTACAGGTACTTCACAGAAGATGTCCAGTCATGGATAATATAATAAGGAAATAGCATAGTATCTTTGTCATCACACTCTGGGAGAAAACACTTCCCAGCTATACTTACTTTATAACCGTTGAGTAATGATACATAAGGTTAAATGCAGAGACAAAACAGTTGCTAACATGATCTTCCAAGTACATCTGTCCTCATTTGGTCACAGCAATTTGAAAAGGAAGTATATGTAGATACCATTGAGTAGTAATCACCCATTTTATTACAGTTTCCCACTGAACCGATTGCCAGCTTTTGTCATGTCATGTTATGTCATGTCTATCTATCTATCTATCTATCTATCTATCTAATTTCTATCTATCTATTGATCAGTCTATCATGCTTTGCTTATACAGCACCATCATATTCTGTCAATCTAAATTCCATATCAGTATGTCTTTGAAATATGGACGGAAACCCACCCATGCAGGCACGGGGAGAACATACAAACTCCTTGCAAAAATTGTCCTTGTTGGGATTTGAACCCATGACCCTAGTCCTACAAAGCTACCATGCTAACCACTTAGCCACTGTCCTGCCCATCTATCTATTTATAATAATAATAATAATTTTATTTCTATAGCGCCGACATATTCCGCAGCACTTTACATTTTAGAGGGGACTTGTACATACAATAGAAATTACAGAATAGCAATAAACACATAGATCAAAACAGATACCAAGAGGAATGAGGGCCCTGCTCGCAAGCTTACAATCTATGAGGAAAAGGGGAGACACTAAAGGTGGGTGGTAACATTTGCTTTCATTGTTTGGACCAGCCAAAGTATAAGAATCGGGTGTTCATGTAATGCTGCATGAACCAGTTGTCAGCCTAAGTATGTAACAGTACAGACACAGAGGGCTATTAAATGCATGAAACATGTGAGAACATGATGTGAGGAAATTGGTTATGGTAAAAAAAATTGAATGGGCAACACAGGGATAGTTAGGTTAATGCATTGAGATGTTAGGCCAGTCTGAACAAATGCGTTTTTAGGGCACTCTTAAAACTGTGGGGATTGGGGATTAATCATATTAATCTGGTTAGTGCATTGCAAAGAATTGGTGCAGCACGTGAAAAATCTTGGAGACGGAAGTGGGAGGTTCTGAGTATTGAGGATGTTAACCTCAGGTCATTAGCAGAACGGAGGGCACGGGTAGGGTGGTAGACTGAGACCAGGGAGGAGATGTAGGGTGGTGCTGAGCCATGGAGTGCTTTGTGGATGAGGGTAATTATTTTTTACTGGATTCTGGAGTGGATGGGTGACCAGTGTAATGACTGGCACAAGGTAGAGGCATCGGTGTAACGATTGGTGAGGAATATGATCCTGGCTGCAGCATTCAAGACAGATTGGAGAGGGGAGAGTTTTGTAAGAGGGAGACCTATTAGTAGAGAGTTACAATAGTCCAGACAAGAATGAATAAGAGAAACAGTAAGAGTTTTTGCAGAAGTCGAAAGAAAGAAAGGGTCAAATTCTAGAAATGTTTTTGCGGTGCAGATAACAAGAGCGAGCCAGTGATCGGATGTGGGGGGTAAATGAATGCTCAGAATCAAGTATGACCCCGAGAAATCGGGCATGCTGCTCGGGAGTAATGGTGGAAACACGCAAGGAAATGGCAATGTCGGGCATAGGTACATTAGTAGAGGGAGGAAACACGAGGAGTTCAGTTTTTGACAGGTTCAGTTTCAGATAGAGGGAGGACATGATGTTAGAGACAGTGGTAAGACAATCACTTGTGTTTTCTAAAAAGGCAGGCGTGATATCAGGAGAAGTCGTCTAGAATTGGGTGTCATCTGCATAGAGATGGTACTGGAAACCAAATCTACTGATTGTTTGGGGCAGTATTCAAAGAGAAGAGAAGGGGGCCTAGAACCAGAGAATGGGGCTTAGAACTCTATCTATCTATCTATCTATCTATCTATCTATCTATCTATCTATCTATCTGTCATGAATCGCAGAGGGATATTTTTATCATCCCACCGCTGCCACCAATATGTCATGAACTGGGGGTGTTTGGTTGCCCCAGTTCTTTCCTCATGGATTTATTTATATCCCACTTCCCAATTCCAGTTTGGAACTGGCAGCTCTATGGCGCCCCCTTACCCTCAGATGAGTCAGGAAACTGCACCTAAAGTAATTAGTCACCAGAACAGCGGCCTGGTCGTGTACTGGCTATTGGGCACACTTCAAATCCTCCAATATTCAAGAAAAAAACAAAAACAGGCAGAGATGCTTACCAGTCTAACTGGGCCTCAATACAATTGCACTGACAGGGTGCAGCGGACCCAAGTAAAATGGCAACTGAACAGGTGCAATACCAGATGAAACAGCCATCAGGGATTGGCCGTGTGGCATGCCAATGCAAAAAAAATATACTCTGCATGTGGCAATGTTCACACAAGGAATGCAGAGCCATACATTCAAAAATATTAACAGTTTTGATAGAGCAAAGTATTGTTCAGCACTTTTTGACCAGATAGCAAGGTAATAAAATGTAAAGTCTGAATAATTTTAGAAACTGAACTTTTATTAGAAAAACGAGTAATGTTAAAGACACTAGTGTCCAAGGGGATAGGTACCACAGAAAGCTGCTGAAAGAAAAATGGTTCCTGTGTGGAAAAACCATAGAGAAAGGTGATCAAATACAAACTGGATACTGTCGCACTAAACGGCTAGTAGATGGACATGAAGGGAAAAAAAGGAGGAGAAACCAGTACATACAGGAGCATTGAGAGGTACAAGGATAACCCCCATCCTCCGGTGAACTATAACAGGGACACTATATCAGCAAACTGCAGGTCTTCTTATTGTTACTTCTTTTTATGTTTCACATGCATGATTGTTAGCTCAAAAATGCTAGGTCTGCTGTGGAAACTATTTGTAGGAATTTAAACTGACACTTTTTTTTAATAGAAAGAGGTTAGTAAAATATTTATACTCTATATGTAAGATCTATAACCCAAACTCTAGGTTTGCCGTGTTAGCAGAAACACCACAAATATTGTTTCTTCAATGTATAAAGATGTATTGATCATAAATATCTGGGTGTAAGTTTGAATTACCAATACATTTGAAAGGATTATCTGAGCATTACTTTATACATGCAATTCTTATTGAGATATATATATATATATATATATATACTATTTCACATCTTTTTTTTCCCCATGTCCGTCCACTAGCTCTTTAGCCCGACAGTATCCAGTTTGTATTTTATTAGAGAAAGTTTATGACTGCATGTACCATGTTAGTCCACCAGTCCAGCTCACCCTGGGATTAGGTTCATGTTCGTTATGTGACATTATAGGCAGATGTTGATGCAGCTGACCAGTTATTTCACCCTGACCTTAGACAATTTGATGATAAGATTGCTGTAGTCTTGATATGACAGACAATATAATATTAGATCTTGACATAGTAATTAGCAACAGGCTTGGAATTATTAAAGGATGCAGACTTCTGTGCCTTCAAGGTTACAGACTATGCAGACCTGTGTGTCTCCAAGGTAACAGACTGCAAACAAAACCTGCATGTAGTCTGATCCTGACCAATATTTTGCTTTCTTAGATACTACTTCCCATCCCACAGATTTATGTTCACCTGATTCATCACTTCTGAGTTTATAACACTTCATAATAAGATTACATTGATTCTAACTGGCATGATAGTTGCAATACTGGAATAACGCAAAATACCTAAACAAAACATTTTAAGTTTGTATGTCCCCTTCATTGTGAATTATCAGGCATCTTATATTGATACATTTTAGTTAATATTTTATATTCTTATTGTGATGCAGAGACCTTTCTGGTCCAATGAAAGTTATCTTTTAACTGCACCAGATGCGTAACTTGGCCTGGACCACTTGCGTCCCTCCTTGTCTTTGCTTTATATGAACTACAGCCCCTAGCACATTGCTGTCTCCTTCCCCCTCCCCTAGCACGGAGAAGTTATTCCATGAGGGGATCAGCTTACCAGTTGTCTCCAGTGCTGAGGCTGAAGCAAAGCTACTTGTATTGAAACAGCCCTAGACAGAGAGCGAGAAAGATCAGCGCCTTGCAGAACTGCAGGGTTGAGATACTGAGACACAAGTGCATCTGCTAGCTGTTAATATTTGGCAGAAGGATTTTCTTCCTCTAGGATAGTTTTGACATTGAGCTGATGATAATGTTTGTCAGCTACTTAATTTTAAGTTTCCTCTCCTTTCAAAAAGCCATTCTAGCAAGACCTGGGGGAGAGGTAAGTCACATTTTGTCCAGTGCGATGTGCTTTTCAGAAATGATGAATTTGTTAATAGTACCTTACTGTCATGTGCTTTGCTGAATGCGAAAAAGTTGGTCATTTTAAACACAATATGGTACTTTGAATGAAATAGTTTAAAGTTTGTCAAAGTTCTGCGAAACATAAACTTATGTGTTAGAAAGAATGTGTAGTGTAAAACTCTCATCACTAATGGGGGAACATATTATAATCTCCCTCACATAGGACATTGGAATTTCATTGTATGATTACCTCTGTCAAAAATGGATCTTTATAAAATTGGGGAACTTACTACAAAAAAATAATATATGATAGTAGTTATATGATGCTGGTCCTGTAATAACAGCCCGTGATCAAGCTGTTTTACTTTTTTATTTTCTATATAGTTCCTTCATATTCAACAGCAATGTAAATTTTATACTCAGACATAAGACATAAATGCAATCAAAGCAGCGTTATAAAGAAAATGTTAACCTGTCCATATGAGCATAGATTCTAACTTTAATCAAATGTGATGTACTATATTTGTATTGCTTTATTTTATATATTATTTGTATATTTTATTTATTTTAGATTATTTATTTTATATTTATATGTTTATAATACTTTTGTAGCAACGATCAGCTAATGGTCAGTGGTCCGCTAAATCAGTGTTGCCACCAACAATGGTCATGTTCTTTCATGTTCCCAGTGATCTATTAAACATCATGTTTCTGTATCATGTGCTCTAACTTGTTGAATCGCACCGGATACTGTGGGAAATTTGATATACTTCCTCTAACCTTGTTATCATTTGACATTATTAAACACATCATTGTCCTTTATGAAATCATTATTGATGATTGTTTTCAATATTGTAAACACCAATGAGTCTGCTGAATGACATGATGTATTTGGAGCAGTACTAACCTCTGTATATCCATGTGCTAAAAAATGGAGATCCACCAAATTGTGACATCTTGAGTAGATGCAGCATTATGTCACAAACATTCATTAGGTACAAAAGAACATTTTTATGAAATTGTGCAAAAAAGTAAATGACTTTTATAGGCACACAGTATTGGCGAGATAATACGCTCACCAGGCCCTGCTAAGTCTTTACATTATATTAGTTTTGATTGATTATGTTGTGTACACGGCCTTCTTACACTATAACAATAACTAAATATGGAGAATTATATGGTTTGGGCCATGCTTTATGCGGTTGGCTAGAAGTTGTGTAAGAATGAAATACTATAATATATTATACACTACGATACATCCAGTAAATACACTTTAATACATCCATCAGGAACTACCTGCCAGACCACAACTTCCTTATGAAATAGAGTGGACATATCTCCAATAGAGTGCCAGATCAGGTCATTAGCAGGTAACAATGTCTCAAGCTGCACTTACACTATATGTGGTTTGAATCCCTCAAATATAAAATAATATGGCTATGGATGTGGTTTTACAACATCAGCGAAACTCGGCCACATCAGGTGACAACTCACATTATACAGCTCCATCATCTACTGAGTGATGATCGTGGTTTAGTTGGTATTAGAGTTATGCCCCCCCAAAAATCAGAGCTCTGTAAGCCTCCTCCTACTTACCGACATGCCCAGTGCTGCTTCTGATTGATATACTAGAACCAACTTCATAGTCTACATTGCCAACTAAACAATATAGGGGTTGGTATGTCGGCAGCTAGCAGAAGGTTTGCAGGGCTTGGTACCTGCAGCCTGGGTCAGAGTCCTGCTTATCATTTTGCTCCACTCTGGGTAGTAATATTGTCCTAGGAATGTTTGTTAAAATTTGTATTTGCCTGTGTTACATTGACTCAAAATTACAAGGGATTAAGGCTATAGTTGCTAAATGCCTTAACAATGTGCTTGACCATTTTAAAAGGGTGTTTCACTTTGGACAAAACACCCCACTCCAGTGAGGCTGGTCTGATGGTCGCCAGCCGACTGATGACCATGAAGACTTGACCACTAATCTGATCTTGCAGACATTCATTGCCATTGCTAGCAGTCTGATGGAGACTGGCGGAATGCCAGTGCTCTGGGAGTAGATTTCTGTTTATCTCCATTGCTTGCCACTGTCAGTTTTTTATATAAGATGAAAAAAACTTTTTAAAGGAGTTGTCTAATACTGGATCAATTATTTTCAAGACGCTGAATAAAAATATATAAAAAAAAACATTCTTACCTCCTTGACCGGCATTGTTCCCCAATTTGATCTCTATGTCGCCTGTCTATGTTTTGACATTGTTGATGTAACGTGAGCACTGCAGCCTATCAGTGATTGCGCATGGGCTGGAGCCTTCCCAGTTCGTCCAGAGAACATCCACTCTAATGAAATTGTGAAAGCTGCAACACATAGATTTGGGGGCACTCAAAGCAGGTTGTTAACTTCAGTAAGCCAATAAACTCAATGACAATGCCAGTATTTACGTTACTAATTTACCGTAAGTATGTCCTCATCAGGAGATCTGGTGTAGCCATCTGATATTCTTACCTACAAGAGTGAATATTTTAATCAGTGGAGTAAATTGGCTGTGACAAAGGGGCCGGTGGCACTACCCAATGTAGACTGACAAATGTAGACAAGAGGACCCAAAGAGATACCTATATCTTTAAATGGAGGGGATTAATTTTAGCACCAATACTAGGCTTTAACCCACAGCTGTTCAATTTCTCAGTTCTGTACCTTATATTAATTGAGTAGTGACATTAAATTTGCTTAGTGATATCACTAGCCTAATGGATAGAGTGAACAACACTCTTAGTGCAACAAATTTCAGTAATATATGGAGCAATTGCTGGAGTCATTGCTTCAAGAGTCAACACACAGATGTAACCAGGACATGGGCTACAATTGTCGCATTCCTTGTGTCAAACCACTCATGACCAATATACAACTCCAGAAGTGTCTTACCTGGGCCAAGGAAAAAAACTAAACTTAAAACAACTGGACTGTTGCTCAGTGGTCCAAGGTGTTATTTTCAGATAAAAGTAAATTTTGCATTTCATTTGGAAATCAAGGTCCCAGAGTCTGGAGGAAGAGAGGAGAGGCACACAATCCAAGCTGCTTGAGGTCTAGTGTAAAGTTTCCACAATCAGTGGTGGTTTGGGGAGCCATGTCATGTGCTGGTGTAGGTCCACTGTGTTTTATCAAGACCAAAGTCAGCACAACCGTCTACCAGATAATTTTAGAGCATTTCATGCTTTCCTCTGTCGACAAGCTTTTTGGAGATGGAAATTTCATTCTCCAGCAGAACTTGGCACCTGTCCACACTGCCAAAAGTACCAATACCTGGTTTACAAACAACAGTATCACTGTGCTTGATTGGCCAGCAAACTCACCCGACCTTAACCCCAAAGAGAATCTATGGGGTAATGTTAAGAGGAAGATGAGAGACACAAGACCCAACTATGCAGACGAGCTGAAGGCTGCTATGAAAGCAACCTGGGCTTCCATAACACCTGAGCAGAGCCACAAGCTGATCACCTCCATGCTACTCCGCATTGATGCAATAATTGATGCAAAAGGATCCCCGGCCAAGTATTGAGTGCGTTTACTGAACATACATTTCAGTAGGCCAACATTTTGGATTTTAAAATCATTTTTCAAGCTGTTGTTATAAAGTATTCTAATTTACTGAGATAATGACTTTTGGGTTTTCGTTGGCAGTAAGCCATAATCATCAACATTAACAGAAATAAACACTTGAAATAGATCACTCTGTTTGTAATTATTCTATATAATATACTAGATGGTGGCCCAATTCTAACGTATCGGGTATTCTAGAATATGTAGGTAGTATGTAGCACGGGCTGCGTTCTATATTGCACAGTGACGTAGTAAATAACACAACCGATGTAGTATATAACATAGCTAAGTAGTATATAACAGAGCTATGTAGTATGTAACACAGCGTACGTAGTATATAGCAGAGCTACATTGTATACAACACAGTCACGTAGTATATAACATAGCCATGTAGTGTATTGCACAGGTATGTAGTATATTGGACAACCACGTAGTATATAGCAGAGCCACGTAGTTTATAACATAGCCACGTAGTATATTGTGGAGCCACATAGTATATTGCATGGTCACGTAGTATATTGCACAGCCACATAGTATATAACAGTCACGTAGTGTATTGCACAGCTACGTAGTGTATTGCACAGCTATGTAGTTTATTGGTCAGCGACATAGTATATAACATAGCCACGTAGTATATTGTAGAGGCACGTAGTATATTGCATAGCTACGTAGTATATTGCATAGCTACGTAGTATATTGCACAGCCACGTAGTATATAACAGAGCCACATAGTATATTGCACAGTCGACGTAGTTTATAACAGAACCGACACAGCCACATAGTATATTGCACAGCTACGTAGTATATAACACAGAGCACCTAGTATATTGCACAGCCACGTAGTATATTGGACAGTCAAGTTGTATATTGCCCAGCTACATAGTGTATAGCACAGAGATGTAGTATGTAACAGAGCCCACACAGTATGTAACACAGCCCACGTAGTATATAGCAATGTGGGCACTATATGCGTGGTTAAAAAAGACTTAAAATAAAAAATAAACATATACTCACCTTCCGAAGGGCCGTTGAAGTCCTGGCGCCTGTGTATGGTGCACGCATCAGCTTCCGGTCCCAGGGTTGGTATGAGAGCAGGACCTGTGATTACATCGCGGTCACATGACTGTGACGTCATGGCAGGTCCTTCTCGCATAGCATCCTTGGCTCAGGAACCTGCCGCTTGCACTGCCGAGGACTGTGGGCGACGTCGGAGGGTGAGAATAACCTTTCCTTTTATTAGTATTATTTGTAACATTCGATCTTTTTACTATTGATGCTGCATAAGCAGCATCAATAGTAAAAAGTTGGTCACACAGGGTTAATAGCTGCGCTACCGGAGTGCGTTACACCACGCTCCGGTAATGCTGGCATTAACCCTGTGGGCTGACTGGAGGGGAGTATGGAGCGGGCACTGACTACGGGGAGGAAGAAGCGGCCATTTTGCCGCCGGACTGTGCCCGTTGCTGATTGGTCGTGGCAATGGTCTTGGGCGTTTTGCCACGACCAATCAGCGACTTGGATTTCCATGATAGACAGAGTCCACGACCAATGAATATCCGTGACAGACAGACAGAAAGACAGACAGATGGAAGTGACCCTTAGACAATTATATAGTAGATGAGTTTCACTTTTTGTATTGAAGAACTGAAATAAACTTTTTGATGATATTCTAATTTTGTGAGAAGCACCTGTATATGCAGGAACAGAGCTCACAGACTTTTTTTTATATCGTTATTTGTTATTCATTATTTTTAAAAATAAAGACAGTGTTCATACACATCTGTTCATATAAACTGTTATGTTATTTCCATATACTAGATTTGGCACAACAACTGTGTTAAAGGGAACCTGTCACCAGGTTTTCCCATATAATGTAAGGCCAGTACCTCTAAGCTCTCATATACAACATTCCAATATGCTGTATGTCCCCAATCCGGCCTGCAAGACAAGAAAAAGAGCTTTTATTATACTCGCCTATGGGGTGGTTCGATGGGCGTCGCTGGTCTTGGTCCAGTGCCTCTTCTCTTTTTACGATTGCAGTCCTCCTTCTTTGCTTCCTGTGGATGATGCATCCTAAGTCATTCACACAGTGGCCAGCATTGTACTTCTGTGCAATCGTACTTCTCTCTGCCCTGCACAGGAAAAGAAAAAAGAAAGCTGGGGTTGGTAAGGTTAAACAAAAATATTAGACTTAAAGGGAAGGTGCCATCAAAAAAAATTTCCAACGATGGAAAAAATGTAAAGAATTAATGTTTACATTTTCTTAAAAAATATTATAATCTGTTGGTAATTTAGTAAAATATGAAAAATAATTTTAAAAGGTTTGGCATTTCCACTATTAAACACTAGGGGGAGCAGCTAATGAAATTTGACAAAAAACTAGTGTACAACTAGCTCACATTACTGCACTGCAGTAATTATGGGCGGAGTCTGCTGACATGTGTGATATCATTCCTCTCCTCCCATTCTGGGTGTTTGCTAAGGGATAAGAGAGGATGATATTCAGGAACCCAGTGAGAAGCCATTTTGTTGGTGATTGCAAAGTTATACTGACAAGTAGACAGTCACCGAAGATGGCAGGTAGCAAGGATTCTGGGAGATATATGGTGGAGGGAGCAGGGTGACAGCAGCACAGAGTATTTCAGGACAGCAGTGTGCTGGTCTATGGGGGGGCACCCTGTTTGGTGTGCGGAGCAGCCAGGGATTGTACATAGACCGCTGTCTTTTATACACGTGGATGGACCATCTGCTCCACAGAAATCCAGGAAACATTTCTGTGGATTGATGGCCTGTTCTGATCCAGACTTTGCATGCAAAGACCCCATTCCCCTCCTCAGATCCTGTCTTCTCCATCCTGTCCTGGCGATGTGTGAAAGCGAGGCGACAGGCGCAGTGTGGGGTGACGCTGGGAAGGAAATGTAGCCATATAGTAATGATAAAAATGAGACCCCTCTCTTCAGCTGCCTCACCAGCCCTCCCCTGATGGCACCTAACTGGAGGTCATGCTGCTGCCTCTATTACCCCAGACCCGTGTGCAGGTGCTCAGCCAGAACCACCCTAGAATGGGTCCCCTTTCTGAAGATAATACTGTCATACAGATCACACAATACTGTCCTATAGTTCTCACATAATGCCATCATATAGATCGCAAATAATGACGCCATAGTGTTCTCACATAATACCGCCATATATATCACACATAATACCGCCATATACTTTACACATAATACCGCCATATACTTCTCACATAATACCGCCATATAGATCACACATAACAGGGGGGAGAGGAGTGCATAGAAGAGGATTAGATACATGGCCCAGCAGTCAGTATCACACATAGGAGGATTTGATACACAGCTCAGCAGTCAGTTTCACACTGGATAATATTAGATACACAGCTCAGTCAGTATCACACAGGGGAGGATTAGATACACCTCTCAGCAAACTATCACACAGGAGTGGATTAGATACACGGCTCAGCACAGTATCACACAGGGTAGGATTAGCTACATGGCTCAGCAGACAGCATCACACAGGAGAGGATTAGATACAGTCAGCACAGTAACACATGGGAGGAGATACACCGCTCAGAGTCAGCATCACAAATGATAGGATTAGATTACCTCTCCCCCTCCCCCGCCCATATTACTTCACTGCTGCTGACCCTGCTCCTTTCTCCCTCCTGTGCAGTCCTTGGTCTCCTCCTCCTATAACAGCAGGGAGCTCACAGAACACAGATGCACTGTGAGCTCCAGAAAGATGGCGCCAATCTCATCCCTCTGCTGTGATGTGGATGGCTCAGGGGGCGTGGCCAGATCACAGCAGGGAGCAGCTCAATGATAGCTATGGGGTCGGATGCCTACCACAGATCTCTATGCCCAGGGCGGCTGTGTTTGCAGAGTGTAAGTGTTGTGCAGCTACACTTACACTCCTGCAAAGCAAAATGGCGGCCCCCAGTGGCTGAAAAAATAATAATAAAAAAAATGTTAAAGTTGAAAAATTTAAATTTGTATTAAATAATTGTTTATGTAAACAATCATTTTTAATACAAAAAATAAAATGCGGCACCTTCCCTTTAAAGAGGACCTTTCACCAGCTTTAGCATGTTTAATCTTGAATAAAGCAGATTTTTAGATTTTTGTTTTGCAGCGATTTTAGCTTGTAAAGTTTAGATTCTAATTTCCCCTTCAACCAAAAAGGTGCTAGCAGAGATTCTTTTCTGGTGGCGTTTACATTTCCTCATGCATGCTGTTGACCAATAATAAGCAGTAGAAAGGAAGACAAAAAACACCAACAGAGAAGATTAGTATAACTTTTTATATATGATATAGAAAAACATGTAAGGACTCACAGACCTGCTATAATCACTGATTTCACTGCTGGTACTTAAAGGGAACCTGTCAGCAGGATTGTGCTCAGTAACCTACACACAGTGTCAGGTTTGTGCCGTTATACTGATTAAAATGATACCTTGGTGATGAAATACGTCTTGTGGTTGTTGTTTAATCTTTATTTTCAATTTTTATTTAATGACTAGCTGAAGAGCCCGGTGTTGCCTGGGCATAGTAAATATCTGTGGTTAGTTATAGCACCTCACTTCTCTTATTTTCCCATCACGCCTCTCATTTTCCCAATCACATCTTTCATTTTCCCCCTCACATCTCTCATTTTCTCCCTCACACCTCTCATTTTCTCCCTCACTCCTCTCATTCCCCCCTAACACTTGTCATTTCAACCTTACATCTGTCATTTTCTGATCACTCCACTATTTTTCCTCACTCCTCTCATTTTGCACTCACACCTTTTCATTTTCACCTCACACCTCTCATTTTCACCTCATCACCTCAGTATATACATGTTTGTCATCTCCCTTATATATAGTATACATCTGTATGTCATCTCCTTTATATAGTATATACCTGTATGTCATCTTCCTGTATATAGTATATACCTGCTGTGTGTCATCTCCCCTATATATAGTATATTGTTGTGAATTCTGTTGTCGAACTCCCTCCTGTGGTCGTGAATGGTACTTCAGCGAGTTCTGTCCATGGACTCCCTCTGGTGGCTGTGAGTGAAGCTGCTGCTTCTGAGGTTCCTTGCACAGGTGACGTGGTTTATCCTTTGGTTGGCTGCTCTATTTAACTCCACTCAGATCGTTACTCCATGCCAGCTGTCAATGTTCCTGCATTGGTTCAGTTCGCTCTTGGATCTTTCTGGTGACCTGTCTTCTCCAGCAGAAGCTAAGTTCCTGATAGTTATTATTTGTTCATTGTTTCCTTGTCCAGCTGGTTATCATGATTTTGTCTTGCTAGCTGGAAGCTCTGGGATGCAGAGTGGCACCTCCGCATTGTGAGTCGGTGCGGAGGTCTTTTTGCACACTCTGCGTGGTCTTTTGTAGTTTTTGTGCTGACTGCAAAGATACCTTTCCTATCCTCTGTCTGTTTAGTAAGTCTGGCCTCCCTTTGCTGAAACCTGTTTCATTTCTGCGTTTGAGACTTCATCTTTACTCACAGTCAATATATGTGGGAGGCTGCCTTTTCCTTTGGGGAATTTCTCTGAGGCAAGGTAGGCTTTATTTTCTATCTCTAGGGCTAGCTAACTCTTAGGCTGTGAAGAGGCGTCTAGGGAGAGTCACGAACGCTCCACGGCTATTTTTAGTTGTTGTGATAGGATTAGGGCTTGCGGTCAGCAGAGCTCCCACATTCCAGAGCTTGTCCGGTGTGAGTTTAACTATCAGGTCGTGCCGGGTACTCCTAACCACCAGGTCATAACAGTATATACCTGAATGTCATCTCCTTCTACATATAGTATGTACCTGTATGTCATCTCCTCCTGTATATAGTATATACCTGTGTGTCATCTCCCCTGTATATAGTATATATCTGTGTGTCATCTCCTCCTGTATATAGTATATACCTGCATGTCATCTTCTATATATAGCATATACCTGTATGTCATCTCTTCCTGTATATAGTATATACCTGTAGGTCATCTGCTCCTATATATAGTATATACCCGTGTGTCATCTCCTCCTGTATATAGTATATACCTGTATGTCATCTCCTCTTGTATATATATATGTACCTGTATGTCATCTCCTCCTCTATATAGTATATATCTGTGTGTCATCTCCCCTGTATATAGTATATACCTGTGTGTCATCTCCTCCTGTATTAGACCTTGTTCACACGTTATTTGCTCAGTATTTTTACCTCAGTATTTGAAAGCTAAATTGGCAGCCTGATAAATCCCCAGCCAACAGGAAGCCCTCCCCCTGGCAGTATATATTAGCTCACACATACACATAATAGACAGGTCATGTGACTGACAGCTGCCGTATTTCCTATATGGTACATTTGTTGTAGTTTGTCTGCTTATTAATCAGATTTTTATTTTTGAAGGATAATACCAGACTTGTGTGTGTTTTAGGGCGAGTTTCGTTTGTCAAGTTGTGTGTGTTGAGTTGCGTGTGGCGACATGCATGTAGCGACTTTTGTGAGATGGGTTTTGTGTGGCAACATGCGTGTAGCAACTTTTTGTGTGTCGAGTTGCATGTGACAGGTTAGTGTAGCAAGTTGTGTGCAGCAAGTTTTGCGCATGGCAAGTTTTGCGCGTGGCGAGTTTTATGTGTGGTGCCTTTTGAGTATGTGCAAGTTTTGTGTGAGGCAACTTTTGCATGTGTTGCAACTTTTGTGCATGTGGCAATTTTTCCGCGTGTGCAAGTTTTGCGTGTGGTGAGTTTTCCATGAGGTGAGTTTTGCACTTGTGGCGAGTTTTGCAAGAGCCTAGTTTTTGCATGTGGCGAGTTCTGCGCTTGACGAGTTTTGAGCGGCGACTTTTGTGTTTCGACTTTTATGTGGCGAGGTTGGTGTATTTGTGGTGAAATGTGTGCTGAGGGTGGTATATGTTTTCAAGCACGTGGTAGTGTGTGGCGCATTTTGTGTGCGTGTTCATATCCCCGTGTGTGGTGAGTATCCCCATGTCAGGGCCCCACCTTAGCAACTGTACCGTATATACTCTTTGGCGCCATCGCTCTCATTCTTTAAGTCCCCCTTGTTCACATCTGGCAGCTGTCAATTTGCCTCCTACACTTTTCCTTTCATTTTTTCCCATTATGTAGATCGGGGCAAAATTGTTTGGTGAATTGGAAAGCGCGGGGTTAAAATTTCACCTCACAACATAGCCTATGACGCTCTCGGGGTCCAGACGTGTGACTGTGCAAAATTTTGTAGCTGTAGCTGCGACGCCTCCAACACTTTTCCTTTCACTTTTTTCCCCATTATGTAGATAGGGGCAAAATTGTTTGGTGAATTGGAACGCGCGGGGTTAAAATTTCGCCTCTCAACATAGCCTATGACGCTCTCGGGGTCCAGACGTGTGACTGTGCAAAATTTTGTGGCTGTAGCTGCGACGGTGCAGATGCCAATCCCGGACATACACACAC
Organism: Ranitomeya imitator; assembly: GCF_032444005.1. NCBI lineage: Eukaryota > Metazoa > Chordata > Amphibia > Anura > Dendrobatidae > Ranitomeya > Ranitomeya imitator. Next base: position 472,127,775 of record NC_091285.1, read on the forward strand.
ACACACACATTCAGATTTATATATTAGATATGCTCATACCCTGGGGCTGGCCAGGAGGAGGGGTGGGGGTTTTTCTTTATGTGGTGCTCTGATTAGGTATTCTTAATGCAGACTGCTGACAGGTCACTGATCTCTCAATGCTACTGCGCAGGCGCTGGCGTTGCCATCTTGGAAGAGGAAATTTTTTTTCTCCAGCAAGATTGTGCTGCTGGCGCCTGCACAATAGCAGCTATCGGATCTCTGTACACACCAATAGCTGCTGCTGTTTTGTACCTGATCAATAACATGAAGAACAATGATTACTAGGACACTAAACATGCGATTATGCTGCAGAGCAGGGGCCACTGCTGGCACCTGCCTTCAGAAGGCTTTTTTTTTCCTCAGTGTGTGATGATATATTCATTATGTAAACTAGGGGGCAGGTCAGTGAGAGATCAGTGACCTGTCAGCAGTCTGTATTACGAATATCTAATCAGAGCACCAGATGAAGACCCCCCCAGAGGCCGCCCCAGAGCATGAGCATATCATTAACTAAAAACTGAAAATAAAGATTAAACAACAACAACAAGACAAATTTCATCAACCAAGGTATAATTTTAATCAGTATAACAGCACCAACCTGACACTGTGTGTAGGTTACTGTGCACAATTCTGCTGACAGGTTCCCTTTAATGTAATTACAAAGTGGAATGGAGTAGAGAAGAGCTGTGTATCTATCAGTGTGTGGAGGAGGAATAGAAAAGGGCTGTATGTCATTACAACACCTTTTGCAGCTCTCTTCTCACAGTGCTGTCAGCTCTGCTCTACTGCCCCTCTCTCCATAGTTCTAGTGACTTGAAAAGAGATTTGCAGGTGTTTTTTATAATGACACTCAGCTCTGCTTTACTTCCCTATCTCCATACTTACAGTGACTTGAGAAGAGATCTGCAGATGGTGTGTGTAATGACACACAGCTCTGCTCTACTATACCCCACTTTTAATCATGGCAGGTGCTGACGGTGAGATCAGGGAGGAGAGTAGCACCGTGAGTAGTGTTGAGCATTCCGATACCGCAAGTATCGGGTATCGGCCGATACTTGCGGTATCGGAATTCCGATACCGAGATCCGATACTTTTGTGGTATCGGGTATCGGTATCGGATACATAGAGATGTGTAAAATAAAGAATTAAAATAAAAAATATTGATATATTTACCTCTCCGGCGGCCCCTGGACTCAGCGCGGGTAACCGGCAGGCTTCGTTGTTCAAAATCAGCGCTTTTAGGACCTGAGAATCACGTCCCGGGTTTTGATTGGTCGCGGGCCGCCCATGTGACCGCCACGCGACCAATCACAAGCCGCGACGTCACCGCAAGCTATTAGCGCGCTCATTTTTGAAAAATGAGCGCGTTAATGACTTTCAAAGACGTAGCGGCTTGTGATTGGTCGCGGCCACGCGACCAATCACAAGCCGCGACGTCACCGCAAGCTATTAACGCGCTCATTTTTAAAAATGAGCGCGTTAATGGCTTTCAAAGACGTAGCGGCTTGTGATTGGTCGCGTGGCCGCGACCAATCACAAGCCGCGACGTCACCGCAAGCTATTAACGCGCTCATTTTTAAAAATGAGCGCGTTAATGGCTTTCAAAGACGTAGCGGGTTGTGATTGGTTGCGGCCGCGACCAATCACAAGCCGCGACGTCACCGCAAGCTATTAACGCGCTCATTTTTAAAAATGAGCGCATTAATGGCTTTCAAAGACGTAGCGGCTTGTGATTGGTCACGTGGCCGCGACCAATCACAAGCCGCGACGTCACCGCAAGCTATTAACGCGCTCATTTTTAAAAATGAGCGCGTTAATAGCTTGCGGTGACGTCGCGGCTTGTGATTGGTCGCGTGGCCGCGACCAATCACAAGCCGCTACGTCTTTGAAAGTCATTAACGCGCTCATTTTTCAAAAATGAGCGCGCTAATAGCTTGCGGTGACGTCGCGGCTTGTGATTGGTCACGTGGCGGTCACATGGGCGGCCCGCGACCAATCAGAAGCCAGGACGTGATTCTCAGGTCCTAAAAGCGCTGATTTTGAACAAAGAAGCCTGCCGGTTACCCGCGCTGAGTTCAGGGGCCGCCGGAGAGGTAAATATATCAATATTTTTTATTTTAAGTCTTTATTTTACACATCCCTATGGATCCCAGGGCCTGAAGGAGAGTTTCCTCTCCTTCAGACCCTGGGAACCATGAGAATACCTTCCGATACTTGATGTCCCATTGACTTGTATTGGTATCGGATATCGGTATCGGCGATATCCGATATTTTTCGGGTATCGGCCGATACTATCCGATACCGATACTTTCAAGTATCGGACGGTATCGCTCAACACTAACCGTGAGGCATTACATGTTTTTCGATATCACACAAAGATAGTAAGGTTTGGCATTCTTCGGGGACATTTTCTTATTTTTCCCCTGCATAACACCTCCTGCTTGTAATTGGTCAATATCATGCAGGTGATAAAGTTAATGCCATTGGAAAAGTATCTCTAGTAATGTCATCTTAGTTGAAGGAGCAATTAAAATCTAAATTTTACAAGCTAATATCTCCGCGATGGAGATGAGAACTGAAATAACTAAATATCTTTTTTTCTAAGATCTCCATCCACTTCATAGAGTGTGTTAATATACTCACCTACCGTTATCTTCTCTGGCATCCATCACCTTTTTAGTCTCCTGAGTGATCTCACCACTCTCAGAGCGCAGCGTGAACTGGATGTGGCTTTTACAATTTGAACCTATGGAGCTTCAGAACGAGGCTTCATAAACTTATATTGTAAAAGAAACTTTCGGCTCACATATAAAGAGATCAAATAGTCTGAAGAGTCACCATGACATGACTCAAATGGGAGAAGAACGTCGCTGGATACTGGAAAAGTTGGCGGTGTGTGAGTGTATTAATACACTTACTGTACACTATATACATTGATTTAGAGAAAAAAAGTTAATGGGAGGGCTTCATTAGGCAGGGGCAGGCATACCATTGGTGTAACATGAGCAGCCGCTCCGGGGCCCAAGTGGTATGGAGCCACTTCTTCCCCAAAATAGTTGGAATTGTGTATTATAATTATCTATTGGAATAAAAGTGGTCCATATATTGTATTGTTTTTGCACAGTGGTCTCTTCTATCATGTTTACTCCTGCTTTAAGGTGGTAAGAATTTTTTTTATGTAATGAAGGAATGCTCTTTATGTTTGACCCTCTTCAATATGAAATAAAATACCGAAGCTGAAAGCCATGCTAAGATTTGTAGTTCCACAATATATGTAAAGCAGCATAATATACAGTTATGGCTGCTGGTAGCAAAAGACTATGCACCACTAATTGATTTCAGCCGTAAAGTTAAATACTCAGCGTTAGCCACATTCACAGTTTCTAATCCTTCTTTAGTGAGAATTTAGTGAACATTTCTAATTCTCACCCCCTACACACAGATACAATTCATAGATGCTATTAGGAGGAAATTTAAAGCAGCTCGGCAGTAGTATGTTACCACATGTTACAGTAACTCCAGGAAGAAAAGGCTGTAAAAAGAGTTACAAGCTAATCTGGAAAGGAATTGTCACAGTAGATGTCTTGTAGGCATATAGATTTTTACTCTAGAGTCTGTAATGCTTACCATATGGCACACACACTACCTTTTTTATAGCGCTGTGGAAAACGAAAACTGGCATTACCTCTCTCCAAAAAAACAGTTACTGTTTAATGGCCACATGGGTATTCAGGAGAAACCCCATTTTTATTGAACTCAAAAATGCATTGCGTTATTACAAAAACATTTCTGCTGTGAAATCAGCCTGCATGTTGTAATATATATCTTTTATAAGTCTGTGTACATGTAAGCCAGCTAGCACAGCAATATCAGAGAATATAAGACATAAAAAACAAACTTTGCACATCCTGTAATAAATGCCTCTAATATTCAGTCTAGTCTACAGCAGAAAAGATTTTTGATAATTTCTTACTATTGAGCACAATGAACTAGTAGATTAATAAAATGGTGTTTTGGTGCCAAGTGAAAAGTCAATTTCTTTTCTGAATATAAAAGGGTGACGTTTGATGTTTCTGTGTTGCAGGATCTATAGATCATGTTCTGACCCACTCAAGTGGACTAAACATAGACTGTTTCACACTTCCACCTTCACTGGACCAGAAAACTTAAGTATCAAATGTGGAAACAGCTATAATGCAGCCCCATACAAGAACTACTATATCCATGGCCCCGCATTAGAGCTTGTGCAAACTGATTCAAAGGTTGACACAATCCCACCGCTCACTATGTACTAGGAGTACAGCGGCTCAGCTGTCCTAAGGATTGGAAGGGTGTGCCGGTCCGTCAGTATTGTAAGTTACAGCATGGCTGTCCTATACTATGCAGAGGCATGCTGGGCTGTCAGTTTTGTGTATGGGATTTCCCTGCAGCCCAATTATGCCAGGCCTGCTAGAAGTCCTCCAGTTGTCACCATTTCAGGGTGATTGCCTGGCTGTTTAGCTGACTGGCTATGCTTGGACTATTGCCAGTCGTATCTTTTGCATGGTAGTGTGTGTGTGTTTGTGCGTGCGTGCGCGCTTATTGCTCAGTATTTTCTGACTCTGATCTTTGTTGCGTCAGACCTCGGATTTAGCCCCTTTGACCATTCGATCATATTTTCTGTTTGCCTCAATGTTCTCTGAACCTCATTGCCTGACCACAGACTTGCTCTTGACTATTTGTTTTTGTTACCTTTGACACACTCTCTTGGTTTTGACCTTGGACTCCATGACTTCCCTGCCTCATGGCTTGTTCTTGAGAAGTGACCCATCATCACACCAGGTCAGTAATTACTGGGCGTGGGCGAGAACCATGAGGACTTCCTCTTACATCCTGGCAACCTTGGCTCCTTTTTTGACTAGCTGTCCTTGCGCGATGTGACATGTGCATCTTGTGACAACATTGACATCATGCCATGCCAGCAGTTCTCGAGGCTCTGATCCATCAGAGATTACTGACTTGGTAACTGAGCTGGATCCTGTGAATCAACTTGCACCAACTCTAACTACACCACTCACACCTGAAGGAGTAACTTAGAGAAATTCCATTATAGGAGTTTTTTCTGGTCTAAAACTAAGTCTGCATTCACTCTTGGAATCCTCACATCTTGTGCCGTGAGGATTTTCTGGTGCTGGCATTGGTAGAGGTGGGGGTGTGACTGCAAGTATGTGATTTGCATACATGCGGTCACGTGCTGACTAGACTGTATCTGGCCTCACTCAATGCAAGTGTTTTAAACAAGGCCCGATACAGTCTAGTGGCCGGTGGTATTCAAATGGCATACTTGTGGTCATATGACTGCTCGCTGCCGACACTGGAGAACCCTCACAGCACATAGTTTGTGCGATGTGAGGATTCACAAGTCTATAGTCACATAACAACTCCTCTTGAGACATAGCGACCATGGTCATTTATCTTATTGTTCAGTTATACTCATAGAAGACCATGTAAGCAAACATAATAATGTAAACTAATACAATTTAATAAATCTTGAACTGTATGGGAACAGTGTCAGTGCGGCTTTTACATCAGCTGATTAAGGCTTATAAATGACCACCAGTCAGCTATATGCAATCCAATTGTTGGTAATTCATTTACTGCCTATACTGATTTTTTTCTGTCGGCAGAAAAATCCTTAAACTTAATGGATGAGCATTTTGATCATTTTTAGGGTGATTGCCCTGTTTAGATGGGCTGATGGTCAGTAACAAGTGTTCCTATATTCACTTCTTTGATGAGTAATGATTTCACTAAATGTGTGATTGTAATTGTTATTATATAATATTAGGATATTAAATATCTAGATAATTATGTATGACTGGAATTTATAGAGATGGGAGCATTTTCGAAAAGACATACTGATAGGGAATATAAATTGTTCGCCCCAACGGGGACAGCGATGATGATGTGTGCAAACTGTAAAGCGCTGTGGAATATGTTAGCACTAAATAAAATAATGATTATTATTCTTATAAAGATTATTGATTCACAGGACTCTGATCCATCCGTACTCGGTAATCTGTGACCATTGGACATGAGTCCTGCGATTCTTCTGACCTCCCGACATTGTCCTGTCTTATTTTAATCGGGGTGGCATGACATAATGATTGCGGCATACCACACACGTTGTCACACTTAGGCTACTTTCACACTAGCGTCGGTACGGGGCCGTCGCCATTCGTCGGCCCGACGTACCGATGCACATTGTGAAAGAGATAAACAACGTGGGCAGTGGATGCAGTTCTTCAATGCATCCGCAGCCTCATTTTAATGTCCGGGGAGGAGTGGGCAGAGTTTCGGGCGCACATGCGTGGTAAAAAATGGCAGACTCGATGCACAAAAAAAGTTACATGTAACTTTTTTTGTGCCGAGGGTCTGCCAAAACATGATGCATCCGTCGCACGACGGATGCGACGTGTGGCCATACGTCGCAATGCGTAACTAATGCAAGTCTATGGAGAAAAAGTACATCCTGCGGGTACATTTGCAGGATGCGTTTTTTCTCCAAAACTATGAATTGCGACGTACGCTGTTATGATCCGGTGACCTTGGAGCAGCATGAAAACTTTCACTGGAGTAGGTGGTAACTATACTGACCGCAAATCCTGATCTTAACACCGCAACTAGAAGTAGCCGTGGGGTGTACCTAACAAGCCCTAGACACCTCGTCACAGCTGGAGGACTAAATACCCCTAAAAATGGAAATAGGAATACTATCTTGCCTCAGAGCAGAACCCCAAAGGATACTATCTTGCCTCAGAGCAGAACCCCAAAGGATAGGCAGCCCCCCACAAATATTGGCTGTGAGTAGGAGAGGAAAGACACACACAGTCAGAAAACAGGATTTAGCACAAGAGGCTGCTCTAGCTAAAATAGGAAAGGATAGGACAGATTTCTGTGCGGTCAGTATTAAAACCCTTCCAATAATATCCACAGCAGGTTATACAAAAATTCCTCCATCTAACTGAAGACGTGGAACGTATATCTGCAACTCCAGAGACTACTAAACTCAGAGCAGGAATACAATCAAAAACAAGCACACAGCTTGTGTGCCATAGAAAAAGAAACATACACTTATCTTTGCTGAATTGGCAGCTAAGCAGGAGAAGCCAGACAGAGATCAAATCCTTCCCAAGAAACATTGACAACTGGCAAGGACTAATGAGTCCTGCAAACCTAAATACTCTAGTCAGAACTGCAATCAGTAGATACACCTGTCCAAGACTGCAGCCCAGAGACAACTGCATTACCACCTACAACCACCGGAGGGAGCCCAAAAGCAGAATTCACAACAGTACGCCAAATAACGCTAGTGTGAAAGTAACCTAAGCTGGCTAATCAAAAGTAGAGTTGGGCATGCCAGTAGGTAAAGAGAATCACAGCACTCCTGTTTAGTGATTACAAGATTACTGACCTGGCTGTTGGACCAGGGATTCCTGAGAATCGATTCTCCCAGCTCTACTGGAATTATATGAAGCACATGGATGTTATCAATCTTTGGCTTTCGTTTACTAGGACACATTTTATTTCTTTGTTAATAGCATAGCTATGACTGGCAGGGATATTTCTATTTCACTTTAGAATATCAAAAAATTGATGTATTGATTTATTCAGACTTAAACAAGGTTAAAGCTCACTTTTTTCTTTTTGAAGACTTCCATTGACCGCCCGATCAGTGTTTAAATTACCGTACCATTTCCCAATCAGCCAGAGTGGAGGAAACTCTGGTCACAGGTTGCCTACAATTTATGTAGATATGGAGACAATTTTCTGTGGTTTAACTGAATTGAAGTCAGGTTTACCTGTACCAGAAGTAGAACACATTACTACTACCGTTCTACGCCTACGCTTTAATGTTTACTGTGTCACGAAACATGTAACCTTTAAGGACAGAGATTCCATCTGTCCCAGTCCTTTCCACTCAACACCTTGTTACTCTGTTGTTCTCCAACACCTGATCTCTCTCCAGGGAGCGCCATGCATCTCAGAATCACAGACTATTGTACTCTTTTGCTTAAAATTAAAAGGGTGTAGATTATTGTGTAAAATTAGACTCAGTTAACTGAGGAGCAAGTGATGACTTGATGAAAGACATTTAAACTTTATACATTACCCCACCTTTATAAAAATAAGCATACTGCTATGTTACATTGTACAATACTTCATTTTCATTCTTTTCTAAAAGTTTTTTGGCTTAGTTTTAACTTTTTTTTCCAAATAAGTTATTGAGCTCAAACTAAGGAGTTTCTACTGTATAAAGAGTATTGGATGGAAAACTTTAACTCTTAGCTGACTGTCATCTGTAAATGTAAGTTTACTTTTCAATTTTGACTTTTAAAGGTGTATTCTCACCTTAAACTTGTCAGAAATTTCTCAATAATGGGATATTCACATACAACACTGTAAAGGACAAGGTGGAATTACATGCACAGTTCTCAATTCACTTCTATGGGAATGAAGAAATTTGCATACTTACAGCTACCTCTTTATTCACTGAAGCTTAAGGCAGTGTCCTATATTTGAGATGTGTGTTGGTACTAGAGGTGGGGCCCAGATCTGTCAGGCAGATATGATATACCCTGTATAAATGGCATAAATATCTAATATGGGAATACCCCTTCATGGGAATACCCCCAGCCATGTACTCTCAAAGTTTAGGGGGTTGAACAAAAAGACAAATGCAATGCCATCAGAATGTCTACCAAACCAGCTTATTTCATGAGAACTGTTCATACAGCTAATGTGTATGGAGGTGTCCGGACACACCCTTAGGCCGGGCTCACACACAGCGAGATACGGCCGAGTCTCACAGGTTAAAACCAAGCTCTGGCACCGGCACTCCAGAGCGGAGCGTGCGGCCGCATAGCAATACATGGAGCCGCACGCTCCGCTCCGGAGTGCCGGTGCCAGAGCTTGTTTTTAACCTGCGAGACTCGGCCGTATCTTGCCGTAGTGTGACTCCGGCCTTAGGTAGTTATCAGGAGTAATCCAACATTCCTGATTCTCTTCTTTTTAAGCGTTTGTCCACTAGTTGGACAATCCTTTCTTAAGTTCTATATTCCCCAGTGTAATATAAAACTAACAGACACTTCCCATACCAGTACCGTTCTAGTGATATCAGCACCAGGCCTCCCAGGGCTTATGTTTCATTAATATACTACATGAGCCCTGCATCCAATCTGCGGACACTAATGGGTTGCAGTTTTCACACTTCCTTCTGACGTACAAGTTTTATTCGAAGAAATTGTGAGCAAAGCAGCCTAATAGCTGCTGATCGGCTGTAGTGCTCACATGGCATAACAATGTTAGATAAGTCCTGGGAGACCTGGCAACAACAACTCTGGAATGGCGATGATGCTGGACTTAACTATCTTTTATTTTTATTATAACTTGGGGAATATAGTTTTTAGGCAGGGATTGTTCGAGTAGTATACAACCCACTTAAAGGGAACCTGTCACCCCGTTTTTTGAGATTGAGATATAAATACTGTTAAATAGGGCCTGCGCTGTGTGTTACAATAGTGTATGTAGTGTACCCCGATTCCCCACCTATGCTGAGAAATAACTTACCAAAGTCGCCATTTTCGCCTGTCAATCAGGCTGGTCAGGTCGGGTGGGCGTGGTGACATCGCTGGTTCTTCCTCAGCTTTACGTTGGTGGCGTAGTGGTGTCCGCATGTTGAGGTGACTAATCCACTGTGGGCACCTGAACAAGCAGCGCGCGATCTGCGCTGTCATCCCTTTTGTCGGTGGGGGCGGCCATCTTCCTGGGGCCGCGCGTGCGCAGATCGAGTGCTCTGCTGCACGGGGTTTCAGGAAAATGGCCGCGGGATGCCGCACGTGCGCATTAGAGATCGCGGCGGCCATTTTCCCAAAGCCGAGATGCAAACTCGGCTTTGGGAAAATGGCCGCCGCGATCTCTAATGCGCACGCGCGGCATCCCGCGGCCATTTTCCTGAAGCCCCGTGCAGCAGAGCACTCGATCTGCGCACGCGCGGCCCCAGGAAGATGGCCGCCCCCACCGACGAAAGGGATGACCGCGCAGATCGCGCGCTGCTTGTTCACGTGCCCACAGTGGATTAGTCACCTCAACATGCGAACACCACTACGCCACCAACGTAAAGCTGAGGAAGAACCAGCGCTGTGAACACGCCCTGCCGACCTGACCAGCCTGATTGACAGGCGAAAACGGCGACTTTGGTAAGTTATTTCTCAGCATAGGTGGGGAATCGGGGTACACTACATACACTATTGTAACACCCAGCGCAGGCCCTATTTAACATTATTTATATCTCAATCTCAAAAAATGGGGTGACAGGTTCCCTTTAAGGAAAATAATCCACAAAAGGTGTTTGATTATGGCTCTCTCCTTAATTAGAACACATGCACACTTGGCATAGCTGAGTATGCATGTGTATGGGGTGGTAGGAAAGAATAGTTGTTGGCAGAATGAGTATTTGACCAATAGTTTTCTAAAATATTTGGTCAGCTTTAGTGCTAATTTACCCTGTGTGTAGATTGCACTTTATATCTAATTTAGAAAAGAAAAGTAGGAGACAAAGTAAGTTCAAAAAGAAAGTGATGTCTTTTAATTGTTTTCTAATAAACATACCCAGTGCTGAAATAATATGTCAGGAGCTTGTTGGCACAGACTTTCTGGTGCCTTAGATTCCACCAATGAACTAGGGCACAACTGTCATCACATAGGACTATAAAATGAATACATGGGCTTACAAAATAAAGTAAATCATGAAGGTACAATCCAGCTCAGAAAGGTCCGTTACATTTTTCTTTTAAATTCTTTGTTAGAAAAATATCATTCATAAAAAAGTTACATATCTTAAAAAGTCACAACCTCCATATGGGAATGCAATGTGGGCAGACACGTTTCGAACAACAGTTCTTAGTCTTTGCAAAGACTTTGCGCAATACCTGGCATCTTCTGCCGCTCTTCCTTTTTACCTGTTTGTTGTCTTAACATAATCTTCATAGTATCTATGTGGAAATTTTCACTTTACCAGGCACTCTGCCACCAGAGTCACCTATGGAAGTGTGTCTACTGTGTCTCTAGATGAATTCACACTATTGATTGCAGTAGATGATATACAATTGCTCATTAACACCACAAACATTTTGTAACCCCACAGTTTTCCTACTGTATGTTTCAGAAAGTTGTACAATGCGAGTGCAAAACGTTTAACATGATTGAAAATTCTTGAGATGATCAGAACATTGTGCTCACAGTAACCCTTGATTGCACACCCAAAAGTCTATCATGACAACACCCATGTGAAATGGATATTTTGATTGATTGATGTACTCTTGGAATACCTCCTCATCTCGAAGATTCCATATTAACCGCAAAGAACAAATACTGTTCTAGGCCCCAAATTTTTGCCTGTAACCTAATATGGTAGATGGGGAACAACTGAGTTATGAAGCACAATATCTATTTTTTGTTCCAAATCAGTAGATTTTCTGCCCTGCAATGCGATGTCCAAAGATACAGCTGAAAACAAAGAGTATGTACATAGAACATCTGTCGTAAACTATTTTTTTTATAAAGTTTGAAAACTGCTTTTTAATTTCAAATACATGTTTTTTGTGGGTCCACTTGCATGCTTCTGTATTTTAGGCAGCATAAGCAAACCACGAACCGTTCAGTCTTCTCATATCTTTGCGTAGTTTGGGTTTTTGTTTCACATGATGATGTCTAAATCATCCTCTGGCTGACTCGGAGAGAGTGGTTTGATTACTGCAGGTGGTTCCCTAGCTGCTGCTTTCATCATAAACTCTCACCACTTCAAAAACACTCCGCATCACAAGTGACCCCATGACACTTGGCTGAGCGCCTGCCGTTTTGTGGTACATTCCTAAATGCAGTTTTGTTCACAGTTTATCAAAAGCTATCTGCAATACTTTGTAAAGATTTATATGGGTGATTAGTAGAGATGAGCAAATAAATTTGAGTAGAATTGAATTTTATAAACATTTTACAAGAATCCATAATCCTAAAATGTAGATTATTTTTTGTAATTTGCTTCCTCTCGGATTCTGCAAGATGATGGCTACTGGCTGCCATTTTTCTGAACTGTAAAGGAAAATTAAAAGGTGAAAAAAATTATCTTTATTCACTTTATGGGTAGGGTCACATGAGCATATAAATATCGTTAAAAATTTCATCCAGAAAAGTGGGACGATTTTTTTCTCTTTTGTCATCTGTATACAATCCGTTTTTTACAGCAGCAGCTATTAATCATTTACAGAACCATTTACAGCTTCCTATGTTAGAGAATTGCACTGAATCTGTAAAAATCGGATGCTATGTTGTGAGTCCGTATGGCATTCTATTTTTTTTTCTTTTACGCACCCATAGACTTGAATGGGTGAGTCCCATCCGTTTTATGGAAGAGACTAGTACATGCTGTGATTTTTTTCACATGCAGATTTGGTTAGTGAAAATAAACTGCTCATTTGCACTGTCCCATTAAATAGTGCTGCTTGTGTTGAAAACCCTGGGCATCTCACGTTAGGCTGGGAATTCCATGTTTTATCAGACCTAAGATGGTTCTGAATATGTGCACATAAGGTTACGGTGCACGCCGTGACATCATTACATTCTGTATAGTTGTGCAGAACTCTCCCAGGCTTCATCAGAGCCATATGACCTAGCGTGAGAGGTGGGGATTTCAGCATGAGTAGTGGTGATCAGAAGATGCAGTGGGTATGCTTATTTTTTTTATGCATTTTCACCATATAGCTTATGCATTTTCACCATATAGCTTACCTCTTCTTTTTATGAAGAGGTAAGCTATAGACTGGACCACGGTGAGTCATTGGACGTGGTATATCTCGATTTTTCCAAAGCGTTTGATACCGTGCCGCACAAGAGGTTGGTACACAAAATGAGAATGCTTGGTCTGGGGGAAAATGTGTGTAAATGGGTTAGTAACTGGCTTAGTGATAGAAAGCAGAGGGTGGTTATAAATGGTATAGTCTCTAACTGGGTCGCTGTGACCAGTGGGGTACCGCAGGGGTCAGTATTGGGACCTGTTCTCTTCAACATATTCATTAATGATCTGGTAGAAGGTTTACACAGTAAAATATCGATATTTGCAGATGATACAAAACTATGTAAAGCAGTTAATACAAGAGAAGATAGTATTCTGCTACAGATGGATCTGGATAAGTTGGAAACTTGGGCTGAAAGGTGGCAGATGAGGTTTAACAATGATAAATGTAAGGTTATACACATGGGAAGAGGGAATCAATATCACCATTACACACTGAACGGGAAACCACTGGGTAAATCTGACAGGGAGAAGGACTTGGGGATCCTAGTTAATGATAAACTTACCTGGAGCAGCCAGTGCCAGGCAGCAGCTGCCAAGGCAAACAGGATCATGGGGTGCATTAAAAGAGGTCTGGATACACATGATGAGAGCATTATACTGCCTCTGTACAAATCCCTAGTTAGACCGCACATGGAGTACTGTGTCCAGTTTTGGGCACCGGTGCTCAGGAAGGATATAATGGAACTAGAGAGAGTACAAAGGAGGGCAACAAAATTAATAAAGGGGATGGGAGAACTACAATACCCAGATAGATTAGCGAAATTAGGATTATTTGGTCTAGAAAAAAGACGACTGAGGGGCGATCTAATAACCATGTATAAGTATATAAGGGGACAATACAAATATCTCGCTGAGGATCTGTTTATACCAAGGAAGGTGACGGGCACAAGGGGGCATTCTTTGCGTCTGGAGGAGAGAAGGTTTTTCCACCAACATAGAAGAGGATTCTTTACTGTTAGGGCAGTGAGAATCTGGAATTGCTTGCCTGAGGAGGTGGTGATGGCGAACTCAGTCGAGGGGTTCAAGAGAGGCCTGGATGTCTTCCTGGAGCAGAACAATATTGTATCATACAATTATTAGGTTCTGTAGAAGGACGTAGATCTGGGTATTTATTATGATGGAATATAGGCTGAACTGGATGGACAAATGTCTTTTTTCGGCCTTACTAACTATGTTACTAACTATGTTACTATGTTACCATAAACTTGTATTATATGAGGAAAATCTGCATGTAAATAACACACATTCGCTTTTAGTGTGTTTCCTTGGTGGAAATGCATCAAAAACATATGGAATCCTCACCTAAGCATATCGATACATTTGTGTCAAAGCCAACTACCAGTAAGTACCGTAACTATAAAAAACATAGCAGCTTTATTTAAAGCATGACACACCAAAAAAGAGAAAAAAACTCAGAATCAAAAAATCTGTAAAAACGCATGCTAAAAAACTCAATGAAAAACGCAATAAAAAAGCAAGCAATAATTTAAACAATAGGTGCAGAAATCCTGCAACATCAAAAAGGCAAGAAAAGCTCATCGAATGTCACTTTATATATTGAGATATAGGAAGGAAATTTAACTACAAATATATTTAATACTCATTACATACCGATGAGATATAAAACATCTGGATTCCTAAAGGAGTTGGCCACTATTATGACAACCCCTTCTTGATTGAAATGACAGAGACGCCAGCTCTGATTGGGTGCCAACCTCACGTGTCACAACAACCACACAAGAGTCGCTGGACCGCAAGTGCCAACACCGCTGGAATGGCACCAGCCCGGGATGTGAGTATAAGCTTTTTTATATTTTATAGGTGCTAGACATTTAGATCAAGAAAGGGTTGTCCTAGTAGAGGACAGCCCCTTTAATAGTCTCCGTAGGCTTAACCCCTTTACCCCCAAGGGTGGTTTGCACGTTAATGACCGGGCCAATTTTTACAATTCTGACCACTGTCCCTTTATGAGGTTATAACTCTGGAACGCTTCAATGGATCCTGGTGATTCTGACATTGTTTTCTCGAGACATATTGTACTTCATGACAATGGTAAAAATTCTTTGATAATACCTGCGTTTATTTGTGAAAAAAATGGAAATTTGGCGAAAATTATTAAAATTTCGCAATTTTCCAAATTTGAATTTTTATGCAATTAAATCACAGAGATATGTCACACAAAATACTTAATAAGTAACATTTGCCACATGTCTACTTTACATCAGCACAATTTTGGAACCAAAATTTTTTTTTTTTAGGGAGTTATAAGGGTTAAAAGTTGACCAGCAATTTCTCATTTCTACAACACCATTTTATTTTAGGGACCACATCTCATTTGAAGTCATTTTGAGGGGTCTATATGATAGAAAATACCCAAGTGTGACACCATTCTAAAAACTACACCCCTCAAGTGCTCAATACCATATTCAAGAAGTTTATTAACCCTTCTGGTGCTTCACAGGAATTTTTTGAATGTTTAAATAAAAATGAACATTTAACTTTTTTTCACAAAAAATTTAATTCAACTCCAATTTGTTTTATTTTACCAAGGGTAACAGGAGAAAATGGACCCCAAACATTGTTGTACAATTTGTCCTGAGTATGCCAATACCCCACATGTGGGGGTAAACCACTGTTTGGGCGCATGGCAGAGCTCGGAAGCGAAGGAGTGCCATTTGACTTTTCAATGCAAAATTGACTGGAATTGAGATGGGACGCCATGTTTCGTTTGGAGAGCCCCTGATGTGGCTAAACATTGAAACCCCCCACAAGTGACACCATTTTGGAAAGTAGACCCCCTAAGGAACTTATCTAGAGGTGTGGTGAGCACTTTGACCCACCAAGTGCTTCACAGAAGTTTATAATGTAGAACCGTAAAAATAAAAAATCATATTTTTTCACAAAACTTATCATTTTGCCCCCAATTTTTTATTTTCCCAAGGGTAAGAGAAGAAATTGGACCCCAAAGGTTGTTGTACAATTTGTCCTGAGTACGCTGATACCCCATATGTGGGGGTAAACCACTGTTTGGGCGGATGGGAGAGCTCGGAAGGGAAGGAGCGCCATTTGACTTTTCAAAGCAAAATTGACAGGAATTGAGATGGGACGCCATGTTGCGTTTGAAGAGCCACTGATGTGCCTAAACATTGAAACCCCCCACAAATGACACCATTTTGGAAAGTAGACCCCCTAAGGAACTTATCTAGAGGTGTGGTGAGCACTTTGACCCACCAAGTGCTTCACAGAAGTTTATAATGCAGAGCCGTAAAAATAAAACAAAATGTTTTTCCCACAAAAATTATTTTTTTAGCCCCCAGTTTTGTATTTTCCTGAGGGTAACAGGAGAAATTGGACCCCAAAATTTGTTGCCCAATTTGTCCTGAGTGCGATGATACACCATATGTGGGGGGAACCACTGTTTGGGCACATGGGAGGGCTCAGAAGGGAAGGAGTGCCATTTGAATGCAGACTTAGATGGAATGGTCTGCAGGTGTCACATTGCGTTTGCAGAGCCCCTAATGTACCTAAACAGTAGAAACCCCCCACAAGTGACACCATTTTGGAAAGTAGACCCCCTTAGGAACTTATCTAGATGTGTGCTGAGCGCTTTGACCCACCAAGGGCTTCACAGAAGTTTATAATGGAGAGCCGTAAAAATAAAACAAAAATTTTTTCCCACAAAAATTATTTTTTAGCCCCCAGTTTTGTATTTTCCTGAGGGTAAGAGGAGAAGTTCGACCCCAAAAGTTGTTGTCCAATTTGTCCTGAGTACGCTGATACCCCGTATGTTGGGGGAAACCACCATTTGAGCGCATGGCAGAGCTTGGAAGGGAAGGAGCGCCATTTGGAATGCAGACTTAGATGGAATGGTCTGCAGATGTCACATTGCGTTTGCAGAACCCCTAATGTACCTAAACAGTAGAAACCCCCCACAAGTGACCCCATATTGGAAACTAGACCCCCCAGGGAACTAATCTAGATGTGTTGTGAGAACTTTGAACCCCCAAGTGTTTCACTACAGTTTATAACGCAGAGCCGTGAAAATAAAAAATCCTTTTTTTCCCACAAAAAATATGTTTTAGCCCCGAGTTTTGTATTTTCCCAAGGGTAACAGGAGAAATTGGACCCCAAAAGTTGTTGTCCTATTTGTCCTGAGTACGCTGATACCCCATATGTTGGGGTAAACCCCTGTTTGGGCACACGGGAGAGCTCGGAAGGGAAGAAGCACTGTTTTACTTTTTCAACGCAGAATTGGCTGGAATTGAGATCGGACGCCATGTCGCGTTTGGAGAGCCCCTGATGTGCCTAAACAGTGGAAACCCCACAATTATAACTGAAACCCTAATCCAAACACATCCCTAACCCTAATCCCAACAGTAACCCTAACCACACCTCTAACCCTGACACACCCCTAACCCTAATCCCAACCCTATTCCCAACCGTAAATGTAATCTAAACCCTAACTGTAACTTTAGCCCCAACCCAAACTGTAGCCCTAGCCCTAACCCTAGCCCTAACCCTAGCCCTAGCCCTAGCCCTAACCCTAGCCCTAACCCTAACCCTAGCCCTAACCCTAGCCCTAGCCCTAACCCTAGCCCTAACCCTAACCCTAACCCTAACCCTAGCCCTAACCCTAACCCTAGCCCTAACCCTAGCCCTAGCCCTAGCCCTAACCCTAGCCCTAACCCTAGCCCTAACTAACCCTAGCCCTAATGGGAAAATGGAAATAAATACATTTTTTTAATTTTTCCCTAACTAAGGGGGTGATGAAGGGGGGTTTGATTTACTTTTATAGCGGGGTTTTTAGCGGATTTTTATGATTGGCAGCCGTCACACACTGAAAGACGCTTTTTATTGCAAAAAATATTTTTTGTGTTACCACATTTTGAGAGCTATAATTTTTCTATATTTTGGTCCACAGAGTCATGTGAGGTCTTGTTTTTTGCGGGACGAGTTGACGTTTTTATTCGTAACATTTTCGGGCACGTGACATTTTTTGATCGCTTTTTATTCCGATTTTTGTGAGGCAGAATGACCAAAAACCAGCTATTCATGAATTTCTTTTGGGGGAGGCGTTTATACCGTTCCGCGTTTGGTAAAATTGATAAAGCAGTTTTATTCTTCAGGTCAGTACGATTACAGCGACACCTCATTTATATCATTTTTTTATGTTTTGGCGCTTTTATACGATAAAAACTATTTTATAGAAAAAATAATTATTTTGGCATCGCTTTATTCTCAGGACTATAACTTTTTTATTTTTTTGCTGATGATGCTGTATCGCGGCTCGTTTTTTGCGGGACAAGATGACGTTTTCAGCGGTACCATGGTTATTTATATCTGTCTTTTTGATCGCGTGTTATTCCACTTTTTGTTCGGCGGTATGATAATAAAGCGTTGTTTTTTGCCTCGTTTTTTTTTTCTTACGGTGTTTACTGAAGGGGTTAACTAGTGGGCCAGTTTTATAGGTCGGGCCGTTACGGACGTGGCGATACTAAATATGTGTACTTTTATTGTTTGTTTGTTTTTATTTAGATAAAGAAATGTATTTATGGGAATAATATTTTTTTTTTTCATTATTTTGGAATATTTTTTTTAATTTTTTTTTACCCATTTGAAATTTTTTTTTTTAACTTTTTTACTTTGTCCCAGGGGGGGACATCACAGATCAGTGATCTGACAGTTTGCACAGCACTCTGTCAGATCACTGATCTGACATGCAGCGCTGCAGCCTTCACAGTGCCTGCTCTAAGCAGGCTCTGTGAAGCCACCTCCCTCCCTGCAGGACCCGGATCCGCGGCCATCTTGGATCCGGGGCTGGAGGGAGCAGGGAGGGAGGTGAGACCCTCGCAGCAACGCGATCACATCGCGTTGCTGCGGGGGGCTCAGGGAAGCCCGCAGGGAGCCCCCTCCCTGCGGGAAGCTTCCCTGTACCGCTGGCACATCGCGATCATCTTTGATCGCGGTGTGTCAGGGGTTAATGTGCCGGGGGCGGTCCGTGACCGCTCCTGGCACATAGTGCCGGATGTCAGCTGCGATAGGCAGCTGACACCCGGCCGCGATCGGCGGCGCTCCCCCCATGAGCGCCGCCGATCACGCTGGACGTACTATCCCGTCCATGGTCATGGGGGCCCACCCCACATGGACGGGATAGTACGTCCGATGTCAGAAAGGGGTTAATAGACTTTTTTCCATTCGCAATACGAAGGAAAACAGTGTATGCTGCATTTTTAAAATGCACTGGTATATCAAATCCCATATTAATAGATTATAGCATAACATTATCTTCATGTTAGAGTAACAAGAAATGAATGGAATACTGACAAAAAAATCTGCTTGTGTGAAAACAACCATAAATTGGATTCACAGATTTCGGTTGTGGAATATTTATATCGATATTCTTAGATAGATCATCATAATAAAGCAATCTTTTTATCGCATCAGTGAGAAGAAGGGAACTAACACAACTATATCCAAATTGGATTTCATTTTTAGGACATGTTCTTTAGTTTACAATTTAGTAAAAAGTGGGTTATAATAAGCATTTGGCTTTTCCTGGAGAATGAATTCAGGTGAAATTATAAAATTTATAACATATTTTCGTCCAGTAAATAAAACTTATAACTAATCCTAATCATTTCTTTTTACCCGACACTCACTTTTGTTTAAATTTACATTTCTTCTTTTTCTTTCAGAAAGATTACAAGTGTCAGATATAAGTTTAGATGATCCATCTGTACCACATAATTTAATGAAAAGATCCCTGCGCACAAAGAGCACTCTACTTAACATATTTTCTGTGTGGTGTACATTACCAGACATTTACATATGTAGGCTAGATACGTTTCATAGAAACAGTCCACTTATAGCAATGCATTGGTATTATAAAATGACAGCTGTTTATTATACATTGTGCATGAGAAAATGAATGTTCATAAAGTTCACAAGTGCCATGTGGTTTCCACATAGCAAGACAAGAGAGATTTCACTGCACACTCGTGGTTCATGTGATACATGAACAAAGTTATTATTCGTGAAAAGTTACAAAGTTATTATTCGTGAAAACAGACATATTTAGTTGTCACAAAATTGGTGGCAAAGTTATATGATGTTTCTACCCCTCCAGGTTCTTAATCACAATGTCGCTGTAAAGGAAGGAGACTAGATATGAGAGTAGTATCAAATAGAACAAAATCGACAAATGGAAATAGATGTCACAGGTGATATATATACAACGTTGTCATGTTATACAAGATATTATAGTTATGGCTTCCCTGCACGCTGCTCCTCTCCCCCAGCAGGGACACCAAATCACTCATTGCCATGGCCCCCATCCTGCACCTCCTCCTTCCTCTCTGGCTGCTGCTCGGGGGTCTGTGCACTGCGTGCAAATCCCTTGGCACTGTGCCAAGGGCGCACATCCTTAAAGGGTTCGTGCATGCCATCCTATAGTGTCCCCAGTGAATAGCTGGGAGACACTTATTACTTAAGGCATCTCCACCTGCATGGAGGTGCTTGTGCAGCTTTGTTAGTTTGTTTCCCAACATGTTTGCTAGTTCTCATGCCCCTGGTCTATAGTTCCTGATAGTTCATCTAGTGTCTGTTCATCACTAACCTCCATGCCAGTACCTGCCTTATCAGTGTCCATTTCAGCCAGACCCACCTGCACCTGCCGTGCCAATCTGTATATCAGTTGGACCCATCTGCACCTGCCATGCCAAATTATATATCAGCCGGACCCACCTATATCAGTTGGACCCGCCTGCAACTGCTGTGCAAGTTTGTATATCAGCCGGACCTGTCCACACCTGCCAGTGTCCATCTGTACACCAGCCATACCCATCAGCATCTGTGGCACCTGTGTTCCTGCCTGTGTTAACTGTACTGAGCCTTTCCAGCTACCTGTCCCTCAGGAGTCATCTGCCACCTGGTGTTCATCGGGAGCCAAGCCTAACTCCACCATCAGGGTCTCTAGTGAAGAGTCAGGTGCTCACCTAGTCATGCCCCTCCGGGCTCTCCTTGGACCATTGTGCAGTGGTTCCGCCAGTCTTGTTATAGATATACATACAGGTGCTTCTCACAAAATTAGAATATCATCAAAAAGTTGATTTATTTCAGTTATTCAATACAAAAAGTGATACTCATATATTATATAGAGTCATTACAGAGTGATGATCTATGTTTATTTCTGTGAATAGCCAGCACTCTGTGAATAGCCAGCTTCTTTAGCAATGACCTTTTGTGGCTTAGCCTCCTTGTGGAGTGTGTCAATGACTGCCTTCTGGACATCTGTCGAGTCAGCAGTCTTCCCCATCATTGTGGAGCCTACTAAACAGACTAAGGGACCGTTTTAAATGCTTAGGAAGCCTTTGCTGGTGTTTTTAGGTAATTATTCTAATTTACTGAGATAATGACTTTTGGGTTTTCATTGGCTGTAAGCCATAATCATCAACATTAGCAGAATTAATCACTTGAAATAGATCACTCTGTTTGTAATGACTCTATATATGAGTTTCACTTTTTGAATTGAAGAATTGAAATTGATGTACTTTTTGATGATATTCTAATTGTGTGAGAAGTACAAGTACCTGTATGTATAGACATTGTTTACAAGCAAAATATAAGATATAGAAAGGCAACAGGCCTTACATTGAGGATAGTAGCATACATTGCCAATACATAATAAAGTGTATCAACATACTTAACCCCTTAGTGACGGAGTCAAATTTTTGAAATCTGACCAGTGTCACTTTATGTGGTAATAACTCTGCAACGCTTCAACAAATCCCAGCGATTTTGAGACTGTTTTTTCGTGACACATTATACTTTATGATAATGGAAAATTTAGGTCAATATGTTTTGTTTTTATTTATTAAAAATATCAAAAATTTGAGAAAAATGTTAAAAAATTAGCAATTTTCAAAATTTGAATGATTATCCTATTAATCCAGATAGTCATACCACAGCAAAACATTAGTAAATAACATTTCCCACATGTCGGCTTTACATCAGCACCATTTGTAAAATGTTACCGTATATACTCGAGTATAAGCCGACCCGAGTATAAGCCGACCCCCCTAATTTTGCCACAAAAAACTGGGAAAACTTATTGACTCGAGTATAAGCCTAGGGTGGAAATGCAGCATTTACCGGTGAATTTCAAAAATAAAAATAGATCATTATTTCCCCATAGCTGTGCCATATAGTGCTCTGCACTGTTCATTATTTCCCCATAGCTGTGCCATATTGTGCCCTGCACCGTTCATATTGCCCCATATCTGTGCCCCATATAGTGCTCTGCACCGTTCATATTGACCCATATCTGTGCCCTATATGCTCTGCACCGTTCATATTGCCCCATATCTGTGCCCCATATAGTGCTCTGCACCATTCATATTGCCCCATATCTGTGCCCTATATGCTCTGCACCATTCATATTGCCCCATATCTGTGCCCTATATGCTCTGCACCGTTCATATTGCCCCATATCTGTGCCCTATATGCTCTGCACTGTTCATATTGCCCCATATCTGTGCCCTATATGCTCTGCACCATTCATATTGCCCCATATCTGTGCCCTATATGCTCTGCACCGTTCATATTGCCCCATATCTGTGCCCTATATGCTCTGCACCGTTCATATTGCCCCATATCTGTGCCCCATATGCTCTGCACCGTTCATATTGCCCCATATCTGTGCCCCATATATGCTCTGCACCGTTCATTTTTGTCCCATAGCTGTGCCCCATATAGTGCTCTGCACCGTTCATACTGCCCCATACAGTGCTCTGCACCGTTCATACTGCCCCATATAGTGCTCTGCACCGTTCATACTGCCCCATATAGTGCTCTGCACCGTTCATACTGCCCCATATAGTGCTCTGCACCGTTCATACTGCCCCATATAGTGCTCTGCACCGTTCATACTGCCCCATATAGTGCTCTGCACTAGGGTTGAGCGACCTTCACTTTTATAGGATCGGGTCGGGTTTCACGAAACCCGACTTTTGGAAAAGTCGGGTCGAGTGAAATCGGCCGATCCTATAAAAAAGTCGGGGTCGGCCGAAACTCGAAACCCAATGCAGTGCATTGGGTTTCCATGGTTCCCAGGGTCTGAAGGAGCGGAAACTCTCCTTCAGGCCCTGGGATCCATATTTAAGTGTAAAATATAGAATTAAAATAAAAAATATCCTTATACTTACCCTCTGACTCGCCCTGGTACTAACCGGGAACCCTCCTTCCTTAGAATCAGCCTTCCAGGACCTTCGGTGACGTCGCGGGTGACGTCGCGGCTTGTGATTGGCCGCGCGGCCGCCCATGTGACCGCTCGCGCGGCCAATCACAAGCCGCGACGTCACCCGCGACGTCACCGAAGGTCCTGGAAGGGCTGATTCTTAGGAAGGAAGGCTGTCGGAAGGAAGCAGGGCGCTTCCGAGGGTGAGTATATTCCTATTAGGTATATACTCACCCTCGGAAGCGCCCTGCTTCCTTCCGACAGCCTTCCTTCCTAAGAATCAGCCCTTCCAGGACCTTCGGTGACGTCGCGGGTGACGTCGCGGCTTGTGATTGGCCGCGCGAGCGGTCACATGGGCGGCCGCGCGGCCAATCACAAGCCGCGACGTCACCGCGACGTCACGGCAAGGTCCTAGAAGCGCGGATTCGAAGGAGGAAGGCTGCCGGTTAGTACCAGGGCGCGTCAGAGGGTAAGTATTGCAATATTTTTTATTTTAATTCTATATTTTACACTTTAATCTGAATTCCGATACCAATTCCCGATATCTTAAACATATCGGGAATCGGGATCGGAATTCCGATTCCAGATTCAAAAGATCGCCGACTTCATGGCCGACCCCCCACTGGGGTCGGGTCGGGTTTCATGAAACCCGACCTTGCCAAAAGTCGGCGACTTTTGAACAATTTCGACCTGTTTCGCTCAACCCTACTCTGCACCGTTCATACTGCCCCATATAGTACTCTGCACCGTTCATACTGCCCCATACAGTGCTCTGCACCGTTCATATTTCCCTATAGATGCTACACATAAATCTGTGCCGCTGCTGCAATAAAAAAAAAAAGCCATACTCACCTCTCTTGATTGCAGCTCCCGGCGTCTCGTTCCGGCGTCCGGTCCCGGCGTCTCTCTCCGCTCTGACTGATCAGGCAGAGGGCGCCGCGCACACTATATGTGTCATCGCGCCCTCTGACCTGCACAGTCAGAGTGGAGATAGACGCCGGGAAGATGGAGCGGCGCCCGGCGGCTGGAACGGGGACAGGTAAGTATGACATACTTACCTAGTCCCAGCGATCCTGGCGCTCCCCGCCTGTCACACGGTCTTCTGTGCTGCAGCTCTTCCTGTCAGCGGTCACCGGCACTGCTGATTAGAGAAATGAATAGGCGGCTCCACCCCTATGGGAGGTGGAGCCGCCTATTCATTTCTCTAATGAGCGGTCCCACGGGACCGCTGAAGAGGGGAAGAAGCTGCAGCACAGAAGACCGTGGGACGGCAGGGGGAGCGTCAGGATCGCTGGGACTAGGTAAGTATACCTCAGCGCCCTTTCCCCCTCACCCGCCGACCCCACCGCTACCGTGACTCGAGTATAAGCCGAGAGGGGCACTTTCAGCCCAAAAATTTGGGCTGAAAATCTCGGCTTATACTCGAGTATATACGGTATTTTATTTTTTTAGCATTTTAGGAGGTTTAAAATTGTAGCCGCAATTTTTCATTTTTTCAAGGAAATTTACTAAATTTATTTTTTTAAGGACTTATCCATGTTTGAAGTGCCTTTAGGGGTCTCATATATTGGGAAACCCCCAAACGTGATACCAATTTAAAAACAGCACCCCCTGACATATTGAAAACTGCTGTCAGGTAGTTTATTAACCCTTCAGGTGCTTTACAGGAATTAATGCAAAGTGGTATGACAGAAATGAAAATGTGTATTTTAACCACCTAAATGCCTCTAACTTCTGAACAGATTACTACAGCCGTCAGACTCTAAGGCCGCTATTTGGTCGCGAAGTGCCATGGCAAACATCAGGACCACAAAATCATGATCTGAGGGCACCAATTTGGATAAAGAGGAAGCCCCCACACTATGCTAACCATATATAATGATGTAGTCACTATTGACAGCAGCATCTAAGGGGTTAAACAGATTTGGACAGTGCAAACACTGATTGTGGCTGATGCAGAAAGTTGTCAGCTATAGTGCACAACCTGACAGATGCTGGATTGTCTCCTGTATGGAGAGGCTATTTTCTTATATGTAAGGTCAGTTAAAAGACGTATTGGCTGTCATTAAGGGGTTAAAGCTAGGTATTATGCATCCATGGGGGAAGTCCTTTTGATAAATTAAAGGCAAATAAACATAGAACAATAACAAAAAGGGGAGTCATATTCATGTAGAATATATTCAAGGCTTACTTGGTTGTGAAGATTAAAGGACCCTTTAAAAGAAACATTCAAATGATGCAAAGTGGCTGCTGTAATGGAGATGATGCATGACAGTTACACATGTCATATACAAAAGTACAATGGTATAATGTGGCCCTAAAAAGTAGGGAACAACTAACTGCACTGCCTGGTGTCTTTATGGTGCTTACGCGCCTATGTGTGATGCAGTAGTTGCCCAGAGGCAAATGAATGTACAGTATTTAAATAGCGGCGAGCGCCTCCGGACCGGAAGTATGTCATGTGAGTAACACCCACCGGAAATTGCAGCTGTGATGTGGCACTGAGAAGCCGGGCTAATGTGCGCATGTGCTACTTTGTAGTCATGAGAGCAATGGCACTTTCCTTGGTAGGAGGAAGTTTGTCATATACAGTGACGGTGTCTGCGTGTATTGCAAAGGGTTTGCTATGGGAATGAGTTATATACCAATAATACTCAATAAAGGTGTGGATGTACTTAGGGAGAGGACAAAGAGATGTAATAGTAGCACCTGTATGTAAATAGCATAGAGGATGCTGTGGGTACAGACTATACATAATGGTTCATGATGCAGATGTGAAAATATACCGGGAGAGATATACTGTACTTGTCAATGGGACGTTAAGTCTGTGGATTATGGGGTGGGGGGGTATAGTAGCATCATTAAACATTGCACCATATAGTCAGGATGACAGTGTGAGTAGTTATCAGCTCACAAGTGGAAACTTAGGCTACTTTCACACTAGCGTTTTTGTGTAAACGTCAAAATGCGTCGTTTTGTGCAAAAAACGGATGCGTCAAAAATAGTGAAAAACGGATGCAACGCATACACTATTTCGACGGATCCGTCGCGAATCCGACAAACGGTTCCGTCGAAATGCTGTATGCGTTGCATCCGTTGCATCCGTTTTACCATCCGTTGCATCCGTTTTTATGACGGATCCGTTTTTTTAAAATGGGAGTCTCCCAAATGTGATTGGCTACTGGAAAATAAGGAAAACTATATAGTGACTGTATTTACAGCCCATATTTGAGGGTTTTAGTTTAGTGGCAAGAATGGATGGAGTACTTGGGAGGATTGCGAGTTTGGTAACTGATGTTATTTTCGAGACAAATCGCCTGGATATCATAGTGCAGGAGAAGGAGGAACAAGCGAGACAGAGGATTCTTCTTCAGCAACGCCGACGGAGAAGACTATGGATACATCCGATTAATGAACTGCGGATGACCCGGGGCGTTCAGTCAACCCTCTATCTGGAGTTGCTGCAGAACCCAGACAAATTGTACAACTACGTTCGGATGAGGAAGGATCATTTCGACTATTTGCTGGAATTACTTGGGGATGCCATCATGAAGCAGGACACAAGGATGAGGCTTGCCATCACACCGGCAGAGCGGCTCTTGGTGACACTGCGGTAAGACTCTAATGTAATGTTCTTGCTCATATGTAATGTAACATGCTGCAGAAAATACTGCGCAGACACATTGCGTACCATTTTCTGCAGCATGTTATTTTTTTTTTTTTATTGTTTCTGGCCATTACACTGCTGCTTTTTTTAAATGTTCTTGCTCATATGTAATGTAACATGCTGCAGAAAATACTGCGCAGAAACATTGCGTACCATTTTCTGCAGCATGTTTTTTTTTTTTATTGTTTCTGGCCATACAACGGTTTTCTGTTCAATGCATTTAGTATTGTGTGTCCCGGCAGAACAACACTTTCCACAGTGCCATTTATTATTGAAACTTAACCTGAAAAAATAAAAATACAGTTGGTCTGTGCAATTCAATTTTAAAATGTGTTTTTTTTTTTCACAGCTTCCTTGCTACGGGTGAATCCTTGACGTCACTCCACTACCAATTCCGGCTTAGGATTTCTACTATTTCCGGAATTGTCAAAGAGACCTGTCGGGCGATCTGGGACACTTTGCAGCCGGAGTATATCCCCCAACCAACACAGAACATCTGGCTGACAAGCGCAGACCTGTTCGAGAAAATTTGCCATTTCCCAAACTGTGTTGGTGCGGTTGATGGGAAACATATACGGATTGCAAAACCGGCAGGATCTGGATCACAGTACTACAATTATAAGAAGTACTTCTCTATCGTCTTAATGGCTATTGCAGACGCCAACTGCAGATTCCTGGCTGTCGACATCGGAGCCTATGGCCGGTCCAACGACTCCCAAGTGTTCAAAAACTCTCCGATGGGACGTTGCTTGTATGGAGATGCATACGATTTCCCGCCAGACAGACCACTCCCAGGAACAACAGAACCACCCATGCCATACCTGTGTGTTGGTGATGAGGCTTTCCAATTATCGCCACACCTCCTTAAACCATATGGTAGCAGAGACTTAACCAGAACAAAAAGGGTATTTAATTACCGCCTCACTCGAGCCAGACGTGTGGTCGAGTGTGCCTTTGGATTATTGACTGCAAAGTGGAGAGTTCTGCTCACTGCCATCAAACTGCACACCAAAACCGTTGATGAGGTGGTGAAGGCCTGTGTGGTGCTCCACAACTTTATACTTTCAAAGGAACCAGTGTTGGTTGATGAGGATGAAGAATTGGAGACAACCTTGTGGGATCACCGAAGCAGCTCCGTTCGCTCCGCTGGTTCAGTGACAAGAATGAGGGACCAGTTTGCGGAGTATTTCTTGTCGCCTGTAGGTCTGGTTCCATGGCAAGACCAAATTGTGTGACTTCTTTTGTTAATGTTTTATGGATGTGTCTGAAATGTGTTGACAACCCCCCCCCCCAAAAAAAAAACAAACAGTTTCTACAAAGTGTGGTTTTCTTGGTAATAAAACCACTAAGTTTAAACCGTGTGGTTTTTTTTTTACCTTAGCTTATCTTAGCTTTACCTAAGTGAATGCTCAGACACAGAGTTGAGAAATCAAAAAACAATTTATTTATTTTTTTTTTTTTGCATATGTCATTAAATTCACTTTATTTTTTTTTTTTAGAAAGACACTTTTGTAAAAAATTTAACAAAAAATTTGAGTAACCTAAAAAAATTTATAACCCACAAAAAAATTATAGGTCTTGATAGTGGGGGGTGGAGATAGTAGTAGCGGAGGTAGCAGCGGGGGTGTCAGAAGTTTGGACCACGTCGATAGGTGAGGAAATCCTGCTTGTTTGGGGTGCAGTGGAAGGGGGGGGGGGAAGTAGTAAACTGACTGGGGGATGGTGTTGTTGGTATACTGACTGGGGAATAAAAGCTGGGCAAGGAAGAAAACAGTGGGGAATGCATTTGGTTAGTGGAACGTGATTGGTATTGTGACTGGTGTGGATATTGTGACTGGGGTGGATATTGTGACTGGGGTGGATATGGAGAATGGGGAGACTGGGGTTGATATTGCGAATGGTGTGAATATTGGGATTGTGTTTGGTAATGGGGGGACTGGGGTGGAAATTGGGCCTGTGATGGAGCGTGGTGTGGAGATGGGGTCGGAGGTGGCAATGTACTAGTGGCTGTGTGGGGAGGTGCGTGGGCAGTTAGGGCCTTAAGAAGAGCATTGTGGCAGCTATTCATTACCTGCATCTGCTGATTAAAAGTTAGCTTTTCCATGCTCCTGAGCATGGATTGAAAAAATAGATTGGATGGAGATTGACTTACATCTAAATGCAGCCTATCCAAGCGACTGCTGATTTCATGGTGGGTTTCACTGATGCGTGATTGCACCATGTTGAAACCAGCAGTCACTTGTTCTCCCAAAAGTTTAAAAGAACTTTGGAAGCCTGCATTTAGATGCAAGAACTCAGGAGCATAGCTCCTTTCCTGACCCCTCTGTCGCTGCCGCCACGAACCTAATGGTGGTCTAGAGGTGGCAGGATCAGAGGGGTGGGGTAAAGGGAACGCCAACTGTTGAGCATCAGATGCAAGTAACGAAGGCTGCAACGATGCTCCAGTGTTTGTGGTGGTGGAAGTGGATGGGGCGGTGGAAGTGGATGGGACAGAGGGGTCAGAGGTGTGGGGCCTACCAACGTGGCCCTCGGTGGCGGAGTCAGAGATCGCTCCAGAGGTTGCCGAGGTCAATGCAGGTGCCCGATGGCTGCTGAAGGTGCTGTGAAAGAAAAAACAATTACCGTATATACTCGAGTATAAGCCGAGATTTTCAGCCCAAATTTTTGGGCTGAAAGTGCCCCCCTCGGCTTATACTCGAGTCACGGTAGCGGTGGGGTCGGCAGGTGAGGGGCTGAGGGCGCTGAGGTATACTTACCTAGTCCCAGCGATCCTCGCGCTGTCCCTGCCGTCCCACGGGCTTCGGCGCTGCAGTTTCTTCCTCTCTTCAGCGGTCACGTGGGACCGCTCATTACAGAAATGAATAAGCGGCTCCACGTCCCATAGGGGCGGAGCCGCTTATTCATTTCTCTAATCAGCGGTGCCGGTGACCGCTGATAGAGAAAGAAGCTGCGGCACCGAAGACAGGAGGGGACAGCGCGAGGATCGCCAGGACTAGGTGAGTATAGCATATTCACCTGTCCTCGTTCCAGCCGCCGGGCGCCGATCCATCTTCCCGGCCGGCGCCTCCATCTTCCCGGCGTCTCTGCTCTCTGACTGTTCAGGCAGAGGGCGCGATGACGCATATAGTGTGCGCGGCGCCCTCTGCCTGATCAGTCAGAGCAGAGACGCCGGGAAGATGGAGGCGCCGGAACGAGACGCCGGGAGCTGCAATCAAGGGAGGTGAGTATGTGTTTTTTTTTCTTTATTGCGGCAGCGGCGGCACAAATTTATGTGGAACATCTATGGGGCACAGTGAACGGTGCAGAGCACCGTATAAGGCACAGCTAGGGGGCACAATGAACGGTGCAGAGCACCGTATAAGGCACAGCTAGGGGGCACAATGAACGGTGCAGAGCACCGTATATGGCACAGCACAGCTATGGGGCACAGTGAACGGTGCAGAGCACCGTATATGGCACAGCACAGCTATGGGGCACAGTGAACGGTGCAGAGCACCGTATATGGCACAGCACAGCTATGTATGGGGCACAGTGAACGGTGCAGAGCACCGTATATGGCACAGCACAGCTATGGGGCACAGTGAACGGTGCAGAGCACTGTATATGGCACAGCTATGGGGCACAGTGAACGGTGCAGAGCACCGTATATGGCACAGCTATGGGGCACAGTGAACGGTGCAGAGCACCGTATATGGCACAGCACAGCTATGGGGCACAGTGAACGGTGCAGAGCACTGTATATGGCACATCTATGGGGCACAGTGAACGGTGCAGAGCACCGTATATGGCACATCTATGGGGCACAATGAACGGTGCAGAGCACCGTATATGGCACAGCTAGGGGGCACAATGAACGGTGCAGAGCACTATATGGTTCACACCTATGGGGAAATATGAACGGTGCAGAGCACTATATGGCACAGCTATGGGGAAATAATGATCTATTTTTATTTTTGAAATTCACCGGTAAATGCTGCATTTCCACCCTAGGCTTATACTCGAGTCAATAAGTTTTCCCAGTTTTTTGTGGCAAAATTAGGGGGGTCGGCTTATACTCGGGTCGGCTTATACTCGAGTATATACGGTAATATATTGATAGGAAAAAGCCCTGGCTGAAACCAAACAAAGTTAGACAGGTTAACATGGTTATTTAATGGGCTGTTGAATACTTACACTCGTTCCAGCATGGTTTGCCTGAGGAAGAACAGGGCAGGGCCATATTTGTAACGAGACCTTTTCTTCCCTTTTGAGCCACTCGGGGCCTGCATATCCTCATTAAACTCCCTCTTGTAGCGATCTCTGAGTGACCGCCACCGCTTCCTAACCCTTTCACCTGTGAAGACAAGAATGAATAAAAAAAAAATTTGTTAATTACAATACATTACATTCAGCTCAAAACATCACTGACAAGTGAATACTTACATTCTTTGCTCTGCTGCCTTGGAGGAAGGTCCTCCCACCTTGGGGACAGGTTCTGACACACTTCTTCCCAGAGCCGACGGGTGACATGGGTATCAGCATGCCTGCGGTCAGCCATGTTCCACAGCGGCTCCCGCTCGCGGACCTTCTCAATGAGGCTGTCCACATTGATCCCCTCCTCCTCCTCATCTGTTTCGGGAGCACACCGTGAAGACTGTGAAAATTAAACAAACAAAATTAGTAAACTGAAACAAAAAACTTCCAATAGAAGAAAAAAAATAAAAAATCACCGATGGCCGACCGCGGCGGCGATTACGTCGACTCTGGGAGCGGCTGGGAGGACCTTCACGCTGTTCAGGTTCGGCAGCAGCAGCAGCAGCCTAAAAAAAAAAAAAAAAAAAAGAAAATAATCTTTAATGTAGGCACATGTTTATGTGTACAGTGATGTCTGAAGATCATTTTTTGTGTTGGGTGCACTGTGTTGGGTGCACTGTGATGTGTGAAGCAACTTTCACCACTACTTACACTCTGTTCCTCCGCTATCTGCATCTCTCCACCCGTCTCGCCCCCTTCTGACAGCTCCTCTGCCGCTTCAGTTTCCTGTTTAAACATAATGCATGTAGTGCTGTAACAGAAATTTAAAGTGTAAAAATCCTTTTTTTGCAATTTTGGTAACTTACAGATACATGCTGTTGCTCTGGTGGGGAGCTGTCAGTAGAGGACATTGTGGCTGTGGTCCCTGGTCCACTGGAACTCTTGGCTCTGCAAGTAAAATGACAATTGTAATCTGCTATACACATTGATTTGGCAGATTTTTAAGGGTCTTTTTACTTACTTAATGAACAAGATGTGGGCGTGTGGGTGGTCCTTTGCAGATGGCCGAGGTGGCTGTGGTCCCTGGTCCACTGGAACTCTTGGCTCTGTAAGTAAAAAGACAATTGTAATCTGCTATACACATTGATTTGGCAGATTTTTAAGGGTCTTTTTACTTACTTAATGAACAAGATGTGGGCGTGTGGGTGGTCCCTGTAGGATGATGGTACCTGGTGGATCTGTAGGTATAATGAATTTGTAGTTAGATCCACCACATGAACTAGGTTATATGAACGGTAACCACCCTGCTCAAATTTTGTGAGTTTTGTTCATATAGGCCAACACCCAAAACAAATACCACATGCACCGAAACATTAACACCCACCACTAATAAAATATAAAAATGTAATTGAAATGTCACCACACCATTTAGAAAGGTATTATCCACAGATGTGATTTTTCAGTTATACCTTTAACCCCTTCCCGACCTTTGACGCCACGTAGGCGTCATGAAAGTCGGTGCCATTCCGACCCATGACGCCTATGCGGCGTCATGGAAAGATCGCGTCCCTGCAGATCGGGTGAAAGGGTTAACTCCCATTTCACCCGATCTGCAGGGACAGGGGGAGTGGTAGTTTAGCCCGGGGGGGTGGCTTCACCCCCTCGTGGCTACGATCGCTCTGATTGGCTGTTGAAAGTGAAACTGCCAATCAGAGCGATTTGTAATATTTCACCCATTATAACGGGTGAAATATTACAATCCAGCCATGGCCGATGCTGAAATATCATCGGCCATGGCTGGAAATACTAGTGTGCCCCCACCCCACCCCTCCGATCGCCCCCCCAGCCCTCCGATCTGGCCGGTACACTGCTCCGGCTCCCCTCCGTCCAGTGCTCCGCTCCCCCCCGTGCTCTTGTCCGCTCCCCCCGTGCTCCAATCACCCCCCCGTGCTCCAATCACCCCCCCGTGCTCCGATCCACCCCCCCCGGTGCTCCGTTCCACCCCCCGTGCTCCATTCCAGCCCCCCCGTGCTCCATTCCACGCCCCCCGTGCTCCGTTCCACCCCTCCCGCACTCCGATTCCCCCCCCGTTGTCCCCCCCCACCCCATCATACTTACCGATCCAGCCGGGGTCCCGTCCGTCTTCTCCCTGGGCGCCGCCATCTTCCAAAATGGCGGGCGCATGCGCAGTGCGCCCGCCGAATCTGCCGGCCGGCAGATTCGTTCCAAAGTGCATTTTGATCACAGATATAATCTATCTCAGTGATCAAAATAAAAAAAATAATAAATGACCCCCCCCCTTTGTCACCCCCATAGGTAGGGACAATAAAAAAAATAAAGAAATTTTTTTTTTCCACTAATGTTAGAATAGGGTTAGGGTTAGGGGTAGGGTTAGGGGTAGGGTTAGGGGTAGGGTTAGGGGTAGGGTTAGGGGTAGGGTTAGGGGTAGGGCTAGGGCTAGGGTTAGGGCTAGGGTTAGGGTTTCGGTATGTGCACACGTATTCTGGTCCTCTGCGGATTTTTCCGCTGCGGATTTGATAAATCCGCAGTGCTAAACCGCTGCAGATTTATGGCGGATTTACCGCGGTTTTTCTGCGCATTTCACTGCGGTTTTACAACTGCGATTTTCTATTTGAGCAGTTGTAAAACCGCTGCGGAATCCGCACAAAGAAGTGACATGCTGCGGAATGTAAACCGCTGCGTTTCCGTGCAGTTTTTCCGCAGCATGGGCACAGCGATTTTTGTTTCCCGTAGGTTTACATTGAACTGTAAACTCATGGGAAACTGCTGCGGATCCGCAGCGTTTTTCGCAGCGTGTGCACATACCTTTAGAATTAGGCTATGTGCACACGGTGCGGATTTGGCTGCGGATTCGCAGCAGTGTTCCATCAGGTTTACAGTACCATGTAAACATATGGAAACCAAATCCGCTGTGCCCATGGTGCAGAAAATACCACGCGGAAACGCTGCGTTGTATTATCCGCAGCATGTCAATTCTTTGTGCGGATTCCGCAGCGTTTTACACCTGTTCCTCAATAGGAATCCGCAGGTGAAATCCGCACAAAAAACACTGGAAATCCGCAGGTAAAACGCAGTGCCTTTTACCCGCGGATTTTTCAAAAATGGTGCGAAAATATCTCACACGAATCCGCAACGTGGGCACATAGCCTTAGGGTTAGGGTTGGAATTAGGGTTGTGGTTATGGTTAGGGGTGTGTTGGTGTTAGGGTTGTGGTTAGGGGTGTGTTGCGGTTAGGGTTGTGTTTAGGGTTATGGCTACAGTTGGGATTAGGGTTAGGGGTGTGTTGGGGTTAGTGTTGGAGGTAGAATTGAGGGGTTACCACTGTTTAGGCACACCAGGGGTCTCCAAACGCAACATGGCGCCAC
Organism: Ranitomeya imitator; assembly: GCF_032444005.1. Lineage (NCBI taxonomy): Eukaryota > Metazoa > Chordata > Amphibia > Anura > Dendrobatidae > Ranitomeya > Ranitomeya imitator. Next base: position 472,162,208 of record NC_091285.1, read on the forward strand.
CATTGATTCCAGCCAATCTCGTATTCAAAAAGTCAAATGGTGCTCCCTCACTTCCGAGCCCTGACGTGTGCCCAAACAGTGGTTTACCCCCACATATGGGGTACCAGCATACTCAGGACAAACTGCGCAACAATTACTGGGGTCCAATTTCTCCTGTTACCCTTGTGAATCAAAAAAAATGCTTGCTAAAACATAATTTTTGAGGAAAGAAAAATGATTTTTTATTTTCACGGCTCTGCGTTGTAAACGTCTGTGAAGCACTTGGGGGTTCAAAGTGCTCACCACATATCTAGATAAGTTCCTTGGGGGGTCTAGTTTCTAAAATGGGGTCACTTGTGGGGGGTTTCTACTGTTTAGGCACACCAGGGGCTCTGCAAATGCAACGTGACACCCGCAGACCATTCCATCAAAGTCTGCATTTCAAAAGTCACTACTTCCCTTCTGAGCCCCGACGTGTGCCCAAACAGTGGTTTACCCCCACTCATTGGGTATCAGCGTACTCAGGAGAAACTGGACAACAACTTTTGGGGTCCAATTTCTCCTGTAACCCTTGGGAAAATAAAAAATTCTGGGCTAAAAAATTATTTTTGAGGAAAGAAAACGTATTTATTATTTTCACGGCTCTGCATTATAAACTTCTATGAAGCACTTGGGGGTTCAAAGTGCTCACCACACATCTAGATAAGTTCCTTTCGGGGTCTAGTTTCCAAAATGGGGTCACTTGTGGGGGGTTTCTACTGTTTAGGCACATCAGGGGCTCTGCAAACGCAACGTGACGCCCGCAGAGCATTCCATCAAAGTCTGCATTTCAAAACGTCACTACTTCACTTCCGAGCCCCGGCATGTGCCCAAACAGTGATTTACCCCCACATATGGGGTATCAGCGTACTCAGGAGAAACTGGACAACAACTTTTGGGGTCAAATTTCTCCTGTTACCCTTGGGAAAATAAAAAATTGCAGGCTAAAAGATCATTTTTGAGAAAATATTTTTTTTTTTTTTCATGGCTCTGCGTTATAAACTTCTGTGAAGCACTTGGGGGTTCAAAGTCCTCACCACACATCTAGATTAGTTCCTTTGGGGGTCTAGTTTCCAAAATGGTGTCATTTCTGGGGGATCTCCAATGTTTAGGCACACAGGGGCTCTCCAAACGTGACATGGTGTCCGCTAATGATTGGAGCTAATTTTCCATTTAAAAAGCCAAATGGCGTGCCATCCCTTCCGAGCCCTGCCGTGCGCCCAAACAGTGGTTTACCCCCACATATTGGGTATCTGCGTACTCAGGACAAACAGGACAACAATATTTGGGGTCCAATTTCTCCTATTATCCTTGGCAAAATAGGAAATTCCAGGCTAAAAAATCATTTTTGAGGAAAGAAAAATTATTTTTTATTTTCATGGCTCTGCGTTATAAACTTCTGTGAAGCACCTGGGGGTTTAAAGTGCTCAATATGCATCTAGATAAGTTCCTTGGGGGGTCTAGTTTCCAAAATGGGGTCACTTGTGGGGGAGCTCCAATGTTTAGGCACACAGGGGCTCTCCAAACGCGACATGGTGTCCGCTAACAATTGGAGCTAATTTTCCATTCAAAAAGTCAAATGGCGCGCCTTCCCTTCCGAGCCCTGCCGAGTGCCCAAACAGTGGTTTACCCCCACATATGAGGTATCGACGTACTCGGGAGAAATTGCCCAACAAATTTTATGATCCATTTTACCCTACTGCCCATGTAAAAATGAAAAAATTGAGGCGAAAAGAATTTTTTTGTGAAAAAAAAGTACTTTTTCATTTTTACAGATCAATTTGTGAAGCACCTGAGGGTTTAAAGTGCTCACTAGGCATCTAAATAAATTCCTTGGGGGGTCTAGTTTCCAAAATGGGGTCACTTGTGGGGGAGCGCCAATGTTTAGGCACACAGGAGCTCTCCAAACGCGACATCGTGTCCGCTAACGATGGAAATAATTTTTGATTCAAAAAGTCAAATGGCGCTCCTTCCCTTCCGAGCCTTACCATGTGCCCAAACAGTGGTTTACCCCCACATGTGAGGTATTGGTGTACTCAGGAGAAATTGCCCAACACATTTTAGGATCCATTTTATCCTGTTGCCCATGTGAAAATGAAAAAATTGAGGCTAAAAGAATTTTTTTGTGAAAAAAAAGTACTTTTTCATTTTTACGGATTAATTTGTGAAGCACCTGGGGGTTCAAAGTGCTCACTATGCATCTAGATAAGTTCCTTGGGGCGACTAGTTTCCAAAATGGGGTCACTTGTGGGGGAGCTCCAATTTTTAGGCACACGGGGGCTCTCCAAACGTGACATGGTGTCCGCTAAAGAGTGGAGCCAATTTTTGATTCAAAAAGTCAAATGGCGCTCCTTCCCTTCCAAGCCCTGCCGTGCGCCCAAACAGTGGTTTACCCCCACATATGAGGTATCAGCGTACTCAGGACAAATTGGACAACAACTTTCGTGGTTCAGTTTCTCCTTTTACCATTGGGAAAATAAAAAAATTGTTGCTAAAAGATAATTTTTGTGACTAAAAAGTTAAATGTTCATTTTTTCCTTCCATGTTGCTTCTGCTGCTGTGAAGCACCTGAAGGGTTAATAAACTTCTTGAATGTGGTTTTGAGTACCTTGAGGGGTGCAGTTTTTAGAATGGTGTCACTTTTGGGTATTTTCAGCCATATAGACCCCTCAAACTGACTTCAAATGTGAGGTGGTCCCTAAAAAAAATGGTTTTGTAAATTTCGTTGTAAAAATGACAAATCGCTGGTCAAATTTTAACCCTTATAACTTCCTAACAAAAAAAAATTTTGTTTCCAAAATTGTGCTGATGTAAAGTAAACATGTGGGAAATGTTATTTATTAACTATTTTGTGTCACATATCTCTCTGGTTTAACAGAATAAAAATTCAAAATGTGAAAATTGCGAAATTTTCAAAATTTTCGCCAAATTTCCGTTTTTATCACAAATAAACGCAGAATTTATTGACCTAAATTTACCACTAACATGAAGCCCAATATGTCACGAAAAAACAATCTCAGAACCGCTAGGATCCATTGAAGCGTTCCTGAGTTATTACCTCATAAAGGGACACTGGTCAGAATTGCAAAAAACGGCAAGGTCTTTAAGGTCAAAATAGGCTGGGTCATGAAGGGGTTAAAAATTCCCCCTAAAAGCAAAAAAAAACCCTTTTCTAAAATATTTTTTTTTTAACAGCAACCAACTCTGTATTGTTTGTGTGGTCATTTGTACACACACCATTTTTACATTTACCTTTACCTGAAATGATACAGCAGACATTTTTTAAAAAACACATTTTATTAATTTTTTTTTTTTTTTTTTTAAACCACAATTAGGAGCTCAAATGCTCTTTATTTTAAATACAAGTACATCAACAGTAAATGGTTTCAACAATAAAAAAACAATTTTAAACATAAAAAAACACACACAACACACGCTCACATGCAGCACAGACCACTACTATGCAACAAAACCCAACAATTTAGAACTGAATAAAAAATTCACACAATGAAAACACATGCTGCACAGACCACTAAAATACATCTGATTGACAATAAAATAACCATTTTTAACTTTAAAAAAACCACACACAACACACGCTCACACATGGAAACCACATGCAGCAGCACAGACCACTTTTAAATGCATCAGATTTAACATTTAAAAAACCAGCAATTGTAAATTTTACAAAAAAAAAAAATATATACGCTCACACAATGAAACCACATGCTGCACGGACGCATGCACAAGCATTCAAACACACGCACACACATGCATAACAGCACACAGGTTGCACATACACAAACGCACATTCATGCAAACACACAGGCACATAGGCAGACCCAAACTGAATACACACAGAGACACGCACACATACAAAAGGCACATCACACTGTTTGGGATGCTGGCAGGCCTACGGCTGGAGATGGATCTCTTCACTGGCAGGCCTCAGCGTGGATCTGGACGCTGGCAAGACGCTGGCTGTTGCATGACGATGGCAGGCCTCTGGCTGTATTTTGGTTTTTAGCTCTTGCTGAAGTCAGTACATCATATGCACACGCACACATGGACATGCAGACACATGCACACAGACTCACACAAAAAGAGCAATACTCACACTGGCTCTATGGTGGCTGTAGTCTCACTGGCAGGCCGGGGTCTCGCTGTCAGGCCGGGGTCTCGCTGTCAGGCCGGGGTCTCGCTGTCAGGCTGGCTGGGTCTTGCTGGGCAGGCGGGAGTCTTCCTGGTGTCTTCTTCTCTGTAGGCTTCTTGCTGGCATATGTGGGGTTGAAGGCCCAGGCCTGGTTTATATAGATTTTGGGATGTCTGGCCAATTAGATAAAAAATCCTGGTTCTGAGCATGCTCAGTGCAAAAAAACGTATTGCAGCGCTGCATTGCGTCGTACGACGTGTCTCGACGCATCCGTCGCTCATAGGCTTCCATTGTAGCCAAAGACGCATGCCGCAGGATGCGCCGCGACACGGTTTTTATGCGGAGCCAAAAAACGTTACAATCTACGTTTTTCCAGACGACGTGTCGCCTAATTTCGACGCATCCATCGTACGACGTATACCGACGTATGGCAATCCGTCGAAATGCGTCGCCAATACAAGTCTATGTGCAAAAAACGCATCAGTCGGGAGATTTTGCAGGATGCGTTTTTTGCATAAAACAACGGATTTCGACGTCTGGAGAAAAACGCTAGTGTGAAAGTAGCCTTACCTAGTGAGAAGTATAAGGAAAGTCAGCATGTCTGTAGGGAGAGAAACAACTGAGTTAGATAAACCAATCCAATTCTCTGCTGATATCCTTTGGAGCCAGAGTTTGCAGGGTCTGCATCCAGTAAGCCTTCCTAAGGTTAAGGAGCTTGATGTGGTTACCACCTCGTCTGGGTCTCAGGACCTTTTCAATAACTTGGAAGCGTAATTGAGATACTGAATGTCTTCTGGCTCTGGCAAAGTGGTCTGGTAGTGGTAACCATGTTTTGCTGGAACGGATTGTGGATTTGTGGCTGGCAATACGGTCTGTGACATATTGGATGGTCTCACCTACATACAGGAGGCTGCAGTGACATTTGATGATATAGATAACTAAAATGGTTTCACATGTGAAGTATCCATAGGGCTGCTTTCACACATCAGTTTTTTGCCATCAGTCACAATCCGGCAAATGTTGAAAAAAACAGATCCACCGCAGTTTGTGAAAAACTGATGCGACGGATCCGTATTTTCGCTGGATCTGGCTAGCTGATCCAGCTACTTGGATCCTAAAAACAGCAGAGCATGCTCAGTTAAAAAAACGGAATCCGTCACTGGATTCTGTCATTTGAGGGATCCAGCGCCATAGGCTTCCATTCTAGCAAATGACGGACGGTGACGGATCTGTCGCTGTCCGTTTTTTGGCGGACACAAAAAACGTTATTATGTCCGTTTTCTCCGGCCTCCAGATAAGCAATTTTTGATGGATCTGGTGAACGACTGATGAATCGTGAGGCCATCTGTCGCAATCCATCGCTAATACAAGTCTATAAGAAAAAAACGGATCCGGCGGCAACATTCGCCAGATCGTTTTTTTTTCAATATTCGACGGATTGTGACAGATGGCAAAAAACTGATGTGTGAAAATGACCTTAATGGGGTATGATTTTCCTGTTCAGGGTTGTGTGTGTTCTCAGACTTGCAAATTGCCTCTTCTGAGAAAAAGAGGACTTAAACTCTATAGCGCCACCTGTTGGAAGTAGCGATCCTACAAGGCACAATCAACCCTTTAACGAGTCATGCAATATGACTTAGGATAAAAGCCAAATCAATATCTCAATTCGCAGACATGGTGTTTCGGGCTGTTGGCCCTCGCCAGTGCGAAGCATGAGAACTGATTTGGCTAGGTAAGAGGCTCTGGACTGGGGTCTAAGGGGTATCGTTTCTCCTTATGGAGAGTGACATACCATCTCTGGCTTGTCAAGGTAAGGAGGCTTATTCGCTGTGCAATGCTCCTCTGGGAAATATAATCTGCAAATTGCCTCTTCTTGGTGATATTAGAACGTGCTATGCAGTTGAGGCAAGGGACTGTGCCTGGTCTGCTTGAGCTGAGATTATGTTGCGTGGGTAGTTTTTGGATGCTAATATCTACTTTCCACATATGAAACACATAAAGAATACCATTGCTTTTATAAAGTATCTCAATACCATTTGGAAATCCAGGAATCATTTAGTTGATAGACTAGAAGAAACCTTGGTTGCCTTTTCATAAAAACAGCACCCCAACTGCCTACAGGTTGTGCCTGTTATTACAGCTTAACTCTATTCACTTCATTGACACTGATCTGTAATACCAGTCACAACCAGCAGATCCTGGTTAATCCCTCTTAAGAAGTTGAATTGGAATACTGTAGAGAAAGAGGCCCAAGGCCTTTTTGTTTTATCACGTAGGTTTTCTATCTATTTTTCATGGATCGAACACATTCACATTTTAGTCTTTGGGGCTTTTCATATGTCTGTTGTTTTGCGGACTAGGGCCCTGGTACATTAAAGTGTTTTCTCCTTTTTTCTGGTATATAACACTTTAATAAGTTGCAAAATAGGCTTATCTGGGGCAGAATGGGTGTGAAATGGTGGTGTGATGCCACAGCCCTTCTAGTTAATGATTACCTGTGGTGTATTTTATGCCAGAAATCATACTCCAGTCACTGACTAGAGTAAGATTTGTGTTGCTCTGCATAAAGGTTTCTGTCAATTTTCAGATGTGCTTGATTTATTAAGAAGAGTGGGCCTCTTAGTCATTCAAAAGTGTCTAACTCCAGCAGGTCCCTTAATAAAGACCAGTGGTGTTCACACCAGTCTTGATTAATCAGATCCAAATTGTTCCCAAAAAATCATGGAAAAATGTCCGATTTTGATTCACGTCATGGATCAAAATCACTCCACAAGTCTGTGGGTCCTTGAAAATCATGGACAGCACAGGGATGCCATCTATGTCAAATCACTATGCTGTGTGTTTATGACATTATAGTAAGTGGGGGAAACTTCCTGTATTTTTCTTCTGCACATGAGAAAATAACTTAAGGTAAAAACAGGCTCATTGATGAAAATTTGGTCTAGCACACCACTAAAATCAGTCAATTGTTTCACATACAATGAAAGAAAGATAACAGGTGTCTAAATGAGGTCTTTATGGGGAGATTTTTGTGGCTGCCTGAAAATGCTGAACTCAAAAATGTCTGGACTAATACAAATATTCTAAGGCCTACTGCAAGGATCCTCAACCTGTAGCTTGGACTCGCATGTGATTTGTGGGCCCACGTTGTGTGGCTCTGACTTTCGGAAAGTTTATTGCAATAGCATCAGCTTTAGCAAACAACTATGAAGAGTAGCTCTCCAGATATAGACAATAGTGAGTAGCCCTCGCAGAAGGGAAGATCTGGATGCATATTTACTGGCCTTGGGGTTGGAGAGAGAAATTAAATAAGTGCTGTGCTCCATATAGGATAATGTTGCCACATGAGATAGTGTGGTGGGATTGCTTGATGCGAGTATGCCCACTGAGGTTAAGGTGGGATCCCCTGCATGTAAGTATATTTCCTTCGTGTTATTTCTTTGAGGTTGATTTGGCTGTCATAAAACCGATAATGGGGGCTCTTTGTGTCACTCCTGTGAAGGAGGTGGCAGCTGGAGATAGGAGGGCTCAGGTTGTGACTTGTGACCATCTCTCAGACCTGATTGTGGCTATCAAAGTAAGGAAAGTTGGGGACCATTGATCTACTGTACGCAGGTAGGTTAAGGCATTTATAAAGCAGATGTTATTCATAATCTTTCTTCCATTACATATCATATTATCCACACAATAAACAAATGAATCCTAAGTCTGGGATAGTAGACATTAAGTTCACCCTTGCTTTTGATACCCTATCTTTGCTACCTTTAGGCACGTCTATTGAAGCCTTGTTTCTCCAAATGATTGATAGCAGTGGGATTCCCTATTTTCAGCTATTCTCTCTGGACAGCCTATTTAATATTCACTAAGCAAGATTATCAAAGTGAGGATCTAACTAGTGGCTATGTCCCTGGGAATGACGGCACTGTGGTTCCTCCTGATCAGTTATTCTCCATACCCCATCTGCCACTTCCAAAAACAAAACAAAAAATCTTTGTTGGCACCCCTCAACAATGTTACAGTCCGAATGGTATCATAAAAACCTCACATGCCACCAGCTTTCATATCGATACTTTGACCAAGTTATTCTTCAAAGTATCAACTAGGATAATTGTTGTATTGCGGCTTTCCACTTGTTTTCTTCCTGAAGGATTATTGTTATAAATACTGAAATATCCATTATTGCGCTTTTCCAGCTGACACCTATGACTTTCAGATTGATAAACATGCAAATAGCTTTCCTGAACTTTGCCAATTATCTCGGATCCATACTTATCCCCTAAAGCATGTTCATCTGTTGAGTTATATGTGGATGTGCTCCGCTACACAGATTTAGAAGTCATTAACAGTAAAGCATATGGACAGTCTTTGTGGTTTGTTTTGTGAAGTCAGCTAAGTAATGACTATTATTCACTATCCACGAGAATCCTTCCCTATCATTTATCCTCTTAAATCCTGACAAAAATCAAACTGGCCTCTTACCACCTCGACAATTTCTACTCAAGCTAGAAACCGGTTTTACCATTGACACAGAATAACACATTAGTGTTTGCCAAATTTAGACCAACTGGGATCAGTAAAATGACCGAAATCCCATTATTATGAAGGATGGAAGAAAATACTGACTTGGGGTTCATGCTGCTATCAATAACTTCACAGTAATGACAATCTGCAAACATTTGAGTCCGTTTTTGGCACAGGTAATTAAAACAACTCCTTCCAAGTTACATAGTTTGTAGCTTTAATCCCACATACGTACTATTCTGTACAACAAGGATAGTAATTGCATCCAGACTAACAATTGGAATACCGAGTGGCCGAGGAGCGCAGTTTGTATTTTCTGGAAGGTCAATCTCCAATAGAATCTGGAACAAGTTGTAAAACTTTTGTTAACCTCAATCTGTAGAGCAAGTTTTCATCGTGCTTTGTTGGTAATGGGTTTCAATACAGCACTGTTTTCCGCCAAACATTATAATGCTTTGGGGAAACAAAATGTAAAACTATTATTCCACCAGGTCTTGGAAAAACGACCATGCGATCCATGCCTTTTGGACAGAGCGATATTATTCATCACTTTCCATACTGATTAATATAGGGAACAAATGGGACAAGGTTACTTACTGTATATAGAGATCCAAAATTATATACCTTCATATCCACTGATTGAGGATCTGATTAAAATGACTTTTAAGTAATGGTTATTACAAAATGGGGATAACATGCATTACAGTCATTTTTTGCAAAGATGTTTTAGAGAATGCAGGAATTCCCTAATGGAGATAAGGTATAATATAGAACGTCAGCCACAAAAAAAAAAAGCCTGTTTCCTGCTGAAAGAATCATCACTCCTTATTAACAATTATGTGAGCGTAGAATTGCTGGAAGATGTCCATGTACACAGCTGTATTCACATTTTCATCAAAGAATATTGAATATTGTCATGGCCACGGATACTATGTTGCACCCTTTCTGCTCTAATCCGTGTATACTGATTTTTGCTGGAAGCAGAAGGTCCATAAATTAATGAGCACAATAAAGAATAATTTTACTTCTGCGGTGCCAACATATTCCGCAGCACTTTACGATTCAGAGGGGACATGTGAAAACAATAACATAATTCAACAACTAAACAAGAGGAGTGAAGACCCTGCTTATAATCTATAGGGAAGTAGGGGGGCACAATAGGTAAGAAGTGTTTGCAGTGTATGGTCCAGCCATCAATATAATAAATAGGGGTATTCAGGTATAACTGCATGAAACAGTCATCAGCCACTATCTGTTTAACTGCAGATACGACCTTCTATTGAGTGGAAAATCTAAGTTTTTGAAAAATATTGAGTTTTTGAGAAATATTTGGAAAATTTTCGCTAAGGCCCCTTTCACACATCAGTTATTTTGCCGTCAGTCACAATCTGTTGGCTCCACGAATCAACGGATCCGTCGCAGATTGTGATAAGTAGTACTGTGTATCTGTGAATGAGCCTGTGTGTACATAGAATTCCACTATCACAATTCTATGTTGCTCCAAATACGACATGTTGGACACAGTCACATATAACACTCCTGCGCTCCGTAAAGATACCACTCTACTGACAAGGAAGGATGTGATGAGCTTCATTCATTTCATGTACTGCTGAGGTAAAATGAAAGCTGTGCCCTGATTGGATGCTAGGGACAACATACACGTTTACGATAAGTTAGTATTGATTAATTAGGCCCGATAAGCTTCTTCTTGTGTAAAACACCCAACGGCACTTGGAGTACGTTTTTTGCAGCAATCTTGTATTATTTGAAATGTCTTTCCTGTCAACCTTTAAGTAGATATGGCGGCCCCTATTATCAGTTAAAGTTACATTAAAATTGTGGCCCCTTCTGATGCTAACCAGCATTACCCCACCTAAAACTCCCTGGGACATGGGGATTCGGTGCGGATTTGGCCCCCACTCTTTTCCTTGGTCCTTGAGTTAATTATTCTGACTTTCTAACATTTTTAAACCTTTGAAGATGGAATCCCTTAAACAGTTTCATTCCCAGTCACCCAAACCAAGGGATTATGCCAATTTAGATTAAGTACCCTCTTTTCGTGGGCCTCACAACATGGTCTGTTTAAAGTACATCCTCCATTGCATGCGATTGAGAATTTCATTTTCTTGCCACAGTCTGACTCTTTTATGTGATAACTATCACTTATAAGTGGAGTGGTTGCAATAACAGATTAAATCAAACTTGTGTCTATCCAACACCTCAGTATATAACCGAATCATTATCATTTACATTATAAAATCCAGTAATGAATAAAGATTTGTTCTACTAAATGTATACATTGTGCACGGATTAAAATGTTTGTAAATTACGCTTCCGTACTGGAGCTTTCTCCCCATATAAAACAAGCTATGGGCACAAAGTCATAGCTAGGGGTTCAGCTCAGGGTGGGGGGTGTAAAACCTCTGCATGGGTCCCTAAACAGGGGACCCTTATTACAACTTCAATGGCGGACCGTAATAGTGGAAATAGGGGAACCTCAGCAGATGATTATGCTGTTCCCAAAAATAAATTTCTATACAAAGACCAATATTGATATTATCGCCATAATGTGACCATATAGTGATAGATATCAGAACTGCAGAACATGTAAGAGATTACAGTACAGTTATAGATGGTGACTAAAGCTAATGTGCTTTCTGATGGAATTGTTCACTCGTTTTTTCAATCTTGCCCAGACCGAAATGACAACTTTTACAGCCAGGACATTATAACAAAGACACATTTTACTGCTCACATTTTATGCATTTGTCCCCATCTATTCTGAACCTGCACAAACTCCTCATCCTGCTGACACCCTAATACTGAGCTGGTGCTGTATGTGTCCCTATTACTGGCCCTGTTGTATGGCACCAAAACAGTGCTCCTCTTTTTGCCCCACATAATAACAACCACTGTGCCCCTTACATTGTTAAATGCTCCCTTTGTGCCCCCTAGAAAATATTAATGCCCTGTGCATGTGCCCTAAAAAAGTGTTCACATTTTGCCCCTATAAAGTAATAATACCCCACACCATGTGATGGCCTTCACATTAACCCCCATAGTATATAAGAGCCCTGCTCATTAGTTTATACACCATATGGAAGGCCGCCACATTAGCCCCCCTACTGTATGAAAGCCCCATATTAGCTCCCACGCTGTATAATGGCATCCACACTTTTGAGGGCCCCACAGTATCCCCTAAAATGTATGAGAGCCCCCCCTCCCACACCAAAAGTTTTAAGTAAAATAAAAGACATTATATACTCACCTAATCCAGGATTCCGACAAGCTTGCCAGGCGGACCAACGCATTGATGTCCCTGCACTACCGCTCAGTCTCTAGGCCATGGCATGATGATTCATTGGCTGAGGAGCTGGTGCACGCACAGGACTTCAGAGTCCCAACTTGGTGTCATGTCTCTGGGACTGTGTGTGTGCCGACGCCTCTACCACGGCATCATCCTGCTATTCCGAGAGGCTGACCAGTATTTCAGGGATCAAATATTAATAGTAAAGCCGCACCCTACAATGGCAACGTCTCTTATGGACAGCAGAGTGCACGTCCTCACCAGGGGATCCATCCCAGTAGGTAAATTCAGAAGCGCATGAAGAGAAGAACCGCACCACAGCAATTGTGAAAAAACAGCTCCCGTATTTATTCTGCCATCTGCAACATTTCGGTCCGTGGACCTTTTTCAAGCATGAAAAAGGTCCACGGACCGAAACGTTGCAGATGGCAGAATCAATACGGGAGCTGTTTTTTCACAATTGCTGTGGTGCTGTCCTTCTCTTCATGCGCTTCAGTATTTCAGGGAGACCGTGTCTTCCTGCTCTACCACTGAGCTTAATTGTATTGTCCGGCTATACAAACTGATACAGATAAGGGTAGCTGTAGCTCCAGGTAGGCTCCTCTGAGCGCCGAACTATGCTACTGCGTGGGCAGCATGAATCAGATCCCGGCAGCACAAAATATTTTTCTATAACATGCTTTGGCATTTCAGAAAAAAATATACTTTGTAGATCCGGCTGGGTGCCATGGCCAAAGACTAGACTTGCTTGATGCTGACCCTGGACAGCTCCTCTGATTGCAGCTGCAGGTGATTGACACATCCTTGCTATGTACACACAGGGAGACCAATAAATCACCTGCAGCGCCGCTGTGAAAAGGTGGCCAAGGGCAGCACCAGACTAGTCTGGCATTCAACTACAGTCTCTGATCGGATCTTCAAAGTATATTTTCTCTGAAGCACTGATGCAAGTCAGAGAATAATATACAAGGCTGCAATTGTGCATCCGAGCTGCGATTCATGGTGCCTGTGGTTTTTGCCGCATGAATCACCTGACAAGGTCCCTTTAACTTGCATTAGGTCCACTTGTGAATAATGCTTTATGCTTCGCTGTCCATGTACATTAATGTACTCTACATATAAATTTTAAGGCAACTGATATATTTTAGGCGTATATAGAATGGAATGGAGTATGTATTATGACTATTTTTCTAGCAGCGCTAAAAGCATTATTATTATAATTCATGGAAGGGAAACTTTACTGCTGTAATGGATGTACATTTTCCAGGTAAAATGTGTAAATGTTCCTGGATCTAGAAGTGCTATAGGTCATTTGTATAGGAGCGTATTAGCAGCAAGTAACGGTACAGCGCAATAGTTAGATTTTGGTCAGTAGATGGCAGTGTCTGTTGCTACCTAGATGCACTGTTTCATTTGATGTAGAAAATGTGAGAATTTATTGACGTAATGTGCAATATAAATAATAATACTAATTTGATGCCATAACATGCTGTAACCTGAAAGTTAATGAGGTACCAAAATTAACCCCACATAGGTTTTTTTTGTTTTGTTAGGAACATTATAATTGTAATAAGGATTATTTACATGGACAAGTTTTAGCATCATAATCACTGATACGAATGTTTGAATAGAAATATCGCAAAGTTGGCCAGAAGTATTTAGAAACCTACACAACACATCAGTGGCAAGTTTTATGGGTCTCATGGCTAAACTTGTACCTGGGCCTCTTTACACACCTCTAGCATGTTGCTCAGATGTGTGGCCCTAGTGGTGTTGATTGGCTGTGTTCCCCTCATAAAAATAATGCTACATAATAGTTATGTATTTGTCAAATAACAAATAGTTTCACTAAACTGTTACTGAAGATTAGCCATTATACAAAGAGCACTATTACTAATACTACTATGCAAAGGCAAAATAATGGCGCCATACCATGATCATAGTGTCTGAATATTACCGCCATCCTTTAACTGAACAAAACCCACTGTACCATGACCAGCATACTAATAATGCCACATAAATGGAACAAGTACCACCCTACCAAGACAACATAGTGACCAAATATTACCACCATGCTGATCATTAATAAAAAAACACCACTGTAGTAATACTAATATTACCCCCAGTGACCGCTCTACCAAGGAGCTCTGTAGATTTTATAAATGTACAGGTAAAGCCAGTGGCATCTCCAATTGGCATAATTTAGTTTTGATTTTTTTTCTTCATCTCGCGCAGACTATTATGTTTGATGTTTTCCAGCGTGAGTCATCTCTACAGAATGTAATAGACCTATATGGCTGATCACTTTGAGAGCACTCTTCACTTTTCCCACATGTCTTCCGTAACAGTACCTCCTTATTTGTCCCACAATAAGAGTATACCCCAAAATAAAATAAAAGTAAATCTGTCTCTTTAATCAGTAGAAATGTGTCTCGCATATTGTAGTAATGAAGTCGTGGCGTTACATTTTATATGGACGAACAACGCTCAGTCTTTTCTTCAAAGTAAAATGTGCACAATTTTATTAAATGCAGTTGTATGACTATAGTCACTCTCTGTGACCGCAGACATTGTGCGCTGTGGGGATTCGCCACTTTCTGACCTGGGCTGGAGGGTATGTATATGTTACACATAACCCCGATCCGTGGGCGTGGCCTAGCTTCATGCATTTGTATTGAAGGAGTGAGGCCACGCCCACTGGCCGGAGTTATGTGTAACACACACATAACCTCCGGTCCCAGGTCAGAAACTGGCGGCACAATGTGGGCGCTGGGGGGATTCATAAGTCAGCAGTCACAAAAAGTTGGACTGGACAGCTACCGTACTTTAAAGGAATTGTTTTCCTAGAGATGTTGATGAAAGCACATGAATAGCTATTAATCCAATCTTTAGGGGTTTAACTAAGGAGCCCTGGCAATCCCTTTAAGAAAGTGGACAAAAAACTCAGTGAGTGACTCTTGACAAAAGAAAATGATAGTAGCCAAAGCAGCATGTTGATCTTTGAGAGTTCCTGGCACTTTGTGATTGATTAATTAAAGGGAACCTGTCACCCCATTTTTTCAAGAAGAGCTAAAAATAGCGTTAAATAGGGGCAGAGCTGGGCTTTACATTAGTGTATTTTGGAGCCTTTATTCCCCACCTATGCTGCCGAAATACCTTTGTAAAGTCGCCGTTTTGGGCTGTCACTCACGCTGGTCAGGTCATATGGGCGTGGTGACAGCGCTGTTTCTCCCCCAGATCTCTGTTGGTGGCGTAGTGGTGTGCACATGTCCAAGTGGCGAATCCACTGCGCAGCTTCAAGGAAAATAGCGCAAACTCGGCTTCAGGAAAATGGCCATTGAGATCGCCATCTGCGCACATGCGGCATCCCACGGCCATTTTCCTGAAGCCCTGGGAAGCCGAGAAGAACCATCTGCGCACGCGCGGCCTCACAAAGATGGCCGCGCCCACCGATAAACGGCTGAATAGCGCAGATCGCGCTATTTTCCTTGAAGCTGCGCAGTGGATTCGCCACTTGGACATGCGCACACCACTACGCCACCAACGGAGATCTGGGGGAGAAACAGCGCTGTCACCACGCCCATATGACCTGACCAGCGTGAGTGACAGCCCAAAACGGCGACTTTACAAAGGTATTTCGGCAGCATAGGTGGGGAATAAAGGCTCCAAAATACACTAATGTAAAGACCAGCTCTGCCCCTATTTAGCGCTATTTTTAGCTCTTCTTGAAAAAACGGGGTGACAGGTTCCCTTTAAAAATTAATTAAAACTGACTTTGTCCTTATTCACACTGATGTCATTTTTGATGCATGGGAACATTGTAATACTAGAGTTTAAGACCATCCTAATTGCGTACACCTTTTCGCTGATAGAATTGCTTTTACACTTTTTTTTTTACATAAAAAGCAGTGTTCACTAAGTACCCAGTGTTATTTATATGCACTATTGTGGGATTTTGCCTGTATAATGGCCAGTGTGAACATACCCCTACACATTGCCTACATACCAACTTATACCCCAGTTCATTTGTTTGTTTGTTTTAGTTTTCCAAACGCAAACCATGAAATATGGCCAATACCATTTTTTCCACCATGAAGCATTAACTAACCCATGAAGGGTGATTTCACTACCCCGGAGTGCAATGGTCACTATGACATATCCCAGTGCCCTGTTGGAGATGTGTACTTGACATAGACAATTGCAGGGACTGAGCGCGTGTAGCATACTGGCTGAGCCTTTGTTGCTTTCCCATGTTTTCGCTTGACAATAAAATAACTATATTTGTCTGTGGCCTCTTTAGCGAGACCGGAATGTGAACTGAGGTGGAAATGTAGATGACATGGCCATGCTGGAAGTCACCGAGCGCAGTAATAATAAGGGCTATCTTGAGAAGACAGAAGATATCTTTAAGTTAACCCTTTCACGTTTGGATGACAATTTGCTTTTTTCAGTTATTATGGTTGTATGCAACAATAACTTGGCAATGCAATGAAATACAATTTACCAGGAGTCTCATTTCAATTGTGAAATAGCAGTGAATTGTGCCGAATGCAAAACCCAGACTACCCTGGTAGAAAATGGGAATAAAAAGGATTCACATTGTTTGCGGCCTCTACTCATCTGTCATCATTGAAAGGCTATTATGACAGGCCGTGCCTCCTGCGTTACAAGCGGATTAGTCTGCATTGTACTGATAAATTTGAAGAATGCCTTTTTTCTGTTGCCTTAGGATGTTGCAGGTTATAATGTGCCTCTGATAAATAAAATATATCGGATTTTTGCTGTTTATTGCCATTTTCTACCATGCAGCATAAGTGCAGGTTTACTAAAAGTGCAACATAATGAAGCAGAAATGAGCTGCACAACACATAGAAGCATTCTGCCTGCTATCTAAACCTGCAGGGAAAACATGTGTGGGTTTTGCAGATGCTAGGGACATTCTTATCCCTCTTCTTCGCCATTTATTGAGCCTGGTTATTTAATTTGTCTTTTATCAGCTTGTTACCACCAATGCACACCTCCTCCTCTAAATGAGCAACAAGCGCGCCTGTACATGACTCGCATACAAGTCTTTATGAGTCTGCAGCTGCCAGATTTCACCTTTTATGAGTCCAAAAGAAGTCGTGCTGATATTTGGTAAAGTTACAAGACATAAAAAAAAGATCCCACTGCACAGTGGTCCTGACGATTCACACAGATTAATTGTCAGGACTCCAGCAGGTTTTATATTTACAATTTCTAATGTATATTCAGCATGACCATTCTTTTTTTTTCTAAAAATGAGATTGAGAAAGAAAAGGTGGCACTCACCGTCCTTTTAAAAAGTCTCCTTTATTTTGTGGAAGAGTAAGACATGATTGCAGGAAAAACTGAATATGTTATAGACAACAGCCATTTTGCACATTCCCCGGGTCCTTGAAAAAACAATTTCAACCATATTTTAATCTTCTACAAATAAATGAGTCTTAAAAGGGGTGGTGAGTGCCATCTTTTTCTTCTCTATTTCAAATGGACTAAAATTTTGGTGTAGCACCCAGGATCCCTGTTGTTTGGTGGATAAAAACGGTGTTGACTTATGGAACATCCAGGCCGACATTTGGTGCCAGACATTCTCCCGTTAATTACATGTCGAGCCTTTCTTTCTTACTCTTGCTCAGTATATTGCAGCGTTGTACTAAATCACAAGGAGCATTTTTGAACTGTACATTGTGAAACGTATTATTGGATTATGTTTTATCATCTATTTACGGAGCCTCGTGAAATTTATTTATTTTTTGAACAATTGTATTGAAGCCATTCATCTTGTTTCTTATGTCTAACAGTACAACTCACGGTATCATTTTTATAATAACATAAAAATAGAAAGGTCGAGTGAACACGGAAGCTGACATTTCAAAGTAAATGCTGTCTGTAGTTTTCTAGATGTAACATAATACTAAAGTTTTACTTCTGCAGTTAGAAAAACTATACTAATATAAGGTGGTATCCAACAATTTCTGACCAGCACTCGCTATAACAAAGTGCATTTTCATAATCTAAAAGTGATCTATTGTGGTGGCTTTTGGCGTGACATGTCTCTCTAACCTTTAAGCAATGAGACTTCTCTTGCTTCTTAAATCCAGCGATCTATCGATTAGTTTACTGGGTGCAGCAGTTGTGATCCAATCAGAGTTTTTAGATGTAGCATGTAGCAGAGCTGAGGAAGCTAACCCCGCCCACAACACAACTTTCTAGGTACATTATCTACTGACAGTGAGCTGCATATCATAGAAGGGGGTGTGGTCAGACCAGGACTCACATGAGCATCGGTCCAGACAGTGATTTTCTCCAGGTGATAAAATCTTCATTGTATGGAAACAACAGCACACAGTCTAATAAGTGACACATTCCTGAAATCTACGTTTCAGTTGCAAGCTAATATTTTCTTCAGATTACATAGCAAAAACCTGCTGACAGATTCCCTTAATACCACTCCCTCCCTTTAGTAACTTGAATGGCTTAGCAGATATTTGGGCCTTTCCAATATTAAAGAGAAATACAGTCTGAGGACAATATAGCCTCATGCTAATGTGTGTAAGAAATGCTATTCTTTATCTGATTGCAGGCACTGAAAATTAATCTGGAAGACCCTTATCATAGATAAATATGGTCCTTATGATTCCTTGACACCCATTTAAAAACTGATTTAGTATAGCTGTCATCGATCCATTATAAACCAAGGCCAAGATTCTAGATTGAGCAGAGCCGATAGGCCCCCGTACACATTACATTAAATTTAGCTGAATTTGCTGATTGCATTGGGGCTAGCCAATCATCTAATGACTATGGGCAATTCCCAAATTGTCCATAACAGTAAAAGAGAGAAATGGGAAGGACTGGACAGTTTGAATTGACATGTCTAATGTTTTAGTTCTCCACTTTCTCTGGGACGCTCAGGTGAGTGTTCATGTTTATGGGGGAATGAGGACAGACAGCTGTCATCTGAATAAGTGATTGTCTGACAGATTTCTAAGGTGTATGCAGTGTAAACTGTGACAAAAAGGTATAGACATTGCGTCATATGTAGAAAATAAGTGGTAACCTTACTAAACAGCTACATCCAAAAATCACCTAATTACAGTAAAGCACAGCCAGGTTTACAACAGCTTTGGGAGGGGATATTGCCTGTGGATTTCAGGAGATGACAGTCTCAAGACCACTTTGAAGAAGCAGAGGCTTTACTAATTACACTGCGTGCACAATTATTAGGCAAGTGAGTATTTTGATCATATCATCATTTAGATGCAGTTTTTCCTTCTCCAAGCTCTATAACTGTGAATGCTTATTGGATGATTCAGATCAGGTGATGTGTATTTGTGTAATGAGGGGGGAGAGGCCTAAGGATACAACACCTTTTACTAAGGTGTGCAGAATTATTAGGCAGCTGGTTTCTTCTTGCCAAAAGCGTCTATAACATTGTTAAAAGTCTGACAGAGGGATGCAGCACTCTTGAAATTGCTAAGATACAATTGCTAATAAGTGATATCTTTTATTTCAGGAAAGGTGTTTTAATAAGCTTAAAAGGAACCTGTCATGAGAAAAAAAAACTATTAACCTGCAGATATGGGGCTAATCTGCAGGTTAATAATGTTCTGAAGCTGTGCGGCCTCTGCACGCAATCCCGGCAGCCTCAGGCTTTCAGTCAACGAGGAGCGTCCACCACGGCTTTAGTCACTGCTCAGTACATAGCTATAATGATACCCTAGCACTCATTGCCAGCTAGCCCCGCAGTGTATCAGTACAGAGACAGCTGTCAGTCAGTGGTGAGTTGTGGTTACAGCCGCTGCTCTTTATGTACTGAGCACTAACTGAAGCCGCGCCTCTATGACTGAAAGCTGGAGGTTTCCAAGAGGATTAAACTTAATTTCCTCGAAGTAGCCGGGTTTTAGATACAACAGCTTTCCAGCTTCAGTAGGCAATAAGCCTGCAGATTAGCCCTGTAGCTGCAGGTTAATAGCGTTTTTTTCACATGACAGGTTCCCTCTAACTATTTCTAGATGTAATTTCTGCAGGTACTTGTTCCACATCTGTAAAAGGCAAAGATGTAATGGTTTATTATAGTTAATCAAAAATGATGAAGCTCTTGCTTGCGACTGCCAACAGCATCAGTAATTGACTCAGTGATTTAAATCGATGATGTTTCAGAGGTCACAAAGTAATAAAAAAAATTGTTGATAAAAGCTAAAAGTTATGAGCAACTTTATTAAGCTGTGCAGATGCCTAATTTTGTGAGATAGTGAGGACTCCACTTACTGGTCTGTAATTTTATGGTTTATTCTGAAAAATTATAGATAACAGTAATTAACCAATATTTTTGGCATAATAATGTCTCTTATTTGTTATAAAATGGTAAAAAAAATTTTTTGATAAATAATAGTTGTTTCATATTGGTTTCATCTTTAATACCACATACAGTTGTGTGAAAAAGTGTTTATCCCCTTCCTGATTTCCTATTCTTTTGCATGTTTTTCACACTTAAATGTTTCAGATTACCAAAAAAATGTAAATATTAGACAGAGGTAACACAAGTAATCACAAAATGCAATTTTTAAATGAAGGGAAAAAGAAATCCAAACCTACAGGGCCCTGTGTGAAAAAGTGATTGCCCCCTAAACCTAATAACTGGTTGGGCACCCTTAGCAGCAACAACTGCATTCAAGCGTTTGTGATAATGGGCAAGAGTCATTTACAACACTCTGGAGCAATAATTGTTGTAATTCAGCCACATTGGAGGGTTTCCGAGCATGAACCGCCTTTTTAAGGTCATGCCACAGCATCTCAATCAGATTAAGGTCAGGACTTTAACTAGATCACTCCAAATCTTTATTTTGTTTTCCTGAATCCATTGAGAGGTGGACTTGCGGGTGTGTTTTGGATCATTGTTCTGTTGCATAACCCAAGTGTGCTTCAGCTTGAGGTCACTAACAGATTGCCGAACATTTTCCTTGATGATTTTTTGGTTAATTTGTATTTTAAAAGGAGGGGGGGGGGCAATCAATTTCTCACACTGTAGGTTTGGATAGTCATTTAAAAACTGCATTTTGTGTTACTCGTGTTATCTTTGTCTTTTATTTAAATTTGTTTGTGATCTGAAATATTTAAGTGTGACAAACATGCAAAAGAATAGGAAATCAGGAAGAGGGCAAACACTTTTTCACACAACTGTAGCATTCCATCTTCTGTGGCATGGCAAGTGAATTTTCCATGGACACTGTAGGGTTTTATTTTCCTGTGTTAACTGTTGAATGTCTCTATACCATTATTATATGGTTACAAAGTTGCCTAGCCGCATATAAATTTATGCCAGAAAGGAATTGCTAGGAGTATCAGCCACAATAAGGGTAGACACTTGACAACATAGTGGCATACCATTTTTCTTAGCGTTTCGTACAGTGGATATTGGGGTCATCATATTCTTTTCATTGGCTGTACTTATTTTCGCATTGAAGACGTACATTTTTACCATTTTTGGATGGTTGTATTATTATCTTTACCTCACACCATATTCACTAAGTTAGGACATTTCAGTTCTGCTTTTTTGGTTTGTGGGTACACCGACTTATGGTATGTTTTGGTAAAAAGATGTTTCATGAGGTTTGATTTATGTTTTGTAATCCAATTCTAAATAAGTTTTTGAACTTTTGACTTTAGGCTCCATATCTCACCATTCAC
Organism: Ranitomeya imitator; assembly: GCF_032444005.1. Classification (NCBI taxonomy): domain Eukaryota; kingdom Metazoa; phylum Chordata; class Amphibia; order Anura; family Dendrobatidae; genus Ranitomeya; species Ranitomeya imitator. The sequence continues at coordinate 472,183,918 of NC_091285.1, forward strand.
TGCTTCTTCGAATGTCAGACTACCATCATTTTATAGACAATCATTTTGGCTATCTAATACGTCAATTTGACTAGCAGCTATTTTGCAAAAACTGACACTGTCTGTACAGCCTATGTTGTTTTATATACCGTATTTTTCGGACTATAAGACATATAATTTTTTTCCTCCAAAATTTTAGAGGAAAGTGGGGGTATACCAAGATAAGGATGTGGACCGTGTTTAAAAGGATGGGGATGGGGGCCATGTATACCAGGATGGGGATGGGGGCCATGAATACTAGGATGGGGATGAGGTCCATATATATCAGGATGGGGATGGGGCCATGTATACCAGGATAGGAATGCAGGCCATGTATACCAGGACAAGGATTGGGATCATGTATACCAGGATGAGTATGGGGCCATGTATACCAGGATGGGAATGGGAGCCATGTATACCAGGATGGGGATGAGGGCCATGTATACCAGGATGGGGATGAGGGCCATGTATACCAGAATGGGGATGGAGGACCATGTAAACCAGGATGGGGACTATGTATATCAGGATGAGGGACCATGTATACTAGTATGGGGATGGGGACCATGTACGGCAGTATGGGTATGGGGGCCATGTATACCAGGATGGGGATGAGGGCCATGAATACAAGAATGGGGATGGAGGACCATGTAAACTGGGATGGGGACTCTATCAGGATGAGGGACCATGTATACTAGTATGGGGATGGGGACCATGTATACCAGGATGGGGATGAGGGCCATGTATACCAGAATGGGGATGGAGGACCATGTAAACCAGGATGGGGACTATGTATATCAGGATGAGGGACCATGTATACTAGTATGGGGATGGGGACCATGTACGGCAGTATGGGTATGGGGGCCATGTATACCAGGATGGGGATGAGGGCCATGAATACAAGAATGGGGATGGAGGACCATGTAAACCAGGATGGGGACTATGTATATCAGGATGAGGGACCATGTATGCTAGTATGGGGATGGGGACCATGTATGCCAGTATGGGGATGGGGGCCACGTATACCAGGATGGGAATGGGTGCCATGTTTACCAGGTAGAGTGTTATGTATACTAGGTTGGGGGGGCCATGTATTCCAGAATGGGGTTCCATGTATATCTGGAAGGGGCCATGTATACCAGGATGGGGATGGATGCCATGTATACCAGGTAGGGGGCTATGTATACCAGGTGGGGGGGCCATGTATTCCAGAATGGCGTTCCATGTATATCAGGAAGGTGGAGCATGTATGTCAGGTTGGGGTGTCATGTATACCTGGATGGGGGACCATGTATACCTGGATTGGAGGTCATATATACATGGATGGGGAATTATATATCTTGATGGGGGGGGGCCATATATACCAGGCTGGGGATATATATATATATATATATATATGTATATATATATATATATATATATATATATATATATACGGCTCATATGAAAAAAACTAATACCTCTAAAAATACTTTTCATTAATAAATTCTTAAAAAAGGGAAAAATATCGCCAAACTCCACAGTGTGAAAAACCAAACGAAAGACTATAAATATCCAAGGAGAAAAAGAAAAATGCGGCACTCACCCAGGTAGATTGCGAATCAAAGTCCTTTATTCATCGTAACGTAACAACGGACATAGTAAGGAGAGGCGGTTGGGAGAGATCAGCGGTGCGGGGAGAAAGAACAGGACTACGATCGTTTCGCGCTTGTGCGCTTCCACGGGTTCTTTCTCCCCGCACCGCTGATCTCTCCCAACCACCTCTCCTTACTATGTCCGTTGTTACGTTACGATATTTTTGCTTACATTTGTTTTTTCTATTTTCCTCCTCTAAAACCTAGGTGCATCTTATGGTCCGGTGCATCTTATGGTCCGAAAAATGCTGCACTTTCTTAAGGCACTTTTTCTGTTTGTATTTATATCTATGAATCTTGTCCATATAATTTAATGAGAGAAAATAAAGACGAGTAAAACAATGTTCACTGCCTAAATGGAAAGTAATTCTGAATGTAGTTTTTAGGGTGTTGTATACTAAATACTGAACCTCTTCAAACTAGTTGGACAAAATTGCAAAGTGCTTATACTAACTAGCAATTTTGCAGTTTACTTAAAAATCTTCCCTGTTCTCAATAATAATATTTTTTTTTATTTAGTTGTTTACTGCTCATTGATTGCCGAGATTACCGTCCACTGCTGCATTCTAGAAGCACTGACGGAATATAGGAATTTCTTAAAAGCTCTCTTGTATAAAGCTTTTAATTGCAACTCTGAAGCTGGCTGGATCATTGGGGCACACCGTTCATATCAGAGGTCACAAGGTTTCGGCCAGCAAAATGATAATGCTGTAGGTCCAGACTGTCAATCCAAAACAATCCGCCCCCCAGCAAGCAGAGAGTCAGGAGACAGGTCAGCCATACTGTCCTGTAGAGGAAAATTAGGACAACAATCTGAAGTGGCAAAAATCTTACAAAATATTTCATAAAGGGTGGAAAGTTAAATTACAGTATACAAACTGTTATTCTAGTAGGTAAGAAATAGAGGGCATAATAATATTTGCTAGAAAAGTTATTTTCAGGAAACTACTCAGCTCTCTACTCAACTCAGCACAAATATCAGTATCCAGCCTGTAAATTGGATTGAATTTGGATGGAAATGCAGTGTTTTCTTTTTATTTAAGCTTAGATAATGTTTCATTATTATACTTTTGGAACCTCCGTGGAATTTTAAAATTAGACTGAAATGTAGTACTAGAAGGAATATTTACATGGGTGGGATCAGTGTAAAGCTCGCTTATTATGTCTGCCAATGGAAGGAATATTGGGAAGAGTGGCAAAAAAAGGCATGTGGAGAGAAAGCACATTTAGGTTTCAAAGGGATACTTTTTCAGAACACTAAGTTGGAAATGATTGCTACCATGTTTCAAGTTGTTAAAGATGGCATGAAAATAAAAGGGAAAAACTGAAAAAAGGATCAATAGACTTTCCTGTGTTTCCAGATTGCCAGCAGTGATAATACTGTAAGCAGAAATCTGTTCCTGAAAGTTTAGGAAAAACTCAGAACAAATTTACTGAAGCCAGAAACGTGTTTTTGCCTGACTTTAAAATATGTTCTAGGAGCATTGGTTTGAAACACAAGTTAGCCTCAGATGACTTCTGTCATATAAATTATGCCCAATGCTTGTTAGAACCGTGCTCCTGTATGGTCCTGTGTATAATAAACTGTGTGGTAGTGTGATTTGCCACTATCTTCTCTTCTTAGAAAATGCCATTTCAATTTATTCCAAATGTTATAGTGTTGACCTGGAAAACACATCATTTAAAATACATATCACTTCTATAAAAAGAGCAATTAAATGAAACTGTGTCATGTTTTTCTCATAATTTTAGATCTAAAGTGTTGTTTTGCCTAATTGTATGTGGATGCGCATCCCATGAGATATTACGGGTTTGATTCATGATTAATACACATGTTGGTTATTTAAGTTTCTTTCAGGATTATCTAATCTTAGTATAGTCTTAGCTTCTGTTTTTTATATCTAGTTAAAGAAGCAAATCCTCTATTTTTTTTGTATTCCCTAAACTGATGTAAATGTTAAAGTTGTAGTGTAGGTACTGTATATTAACATACTCATCAATCTCTGGTGTCCAGCGACACTTCGATCCCCTTCTGAGTCATGTAATGGTGATTCCGACTCTACAGATTAGACTATGCTCTGTGTGTGAGCGTGAATAACTTTTAGGCTACGTTCACATTAGCGTTTTGCGGGGCTGCGTCGGGCACATCCGCGGTGACGCATGCGTCATGCGCCCCTATATTTAACATGGGGGTACATGGACATGCGTTGTCTTGTGTTTTGTGACGCATGCGTCTTTTTTGGCGCAAGCGTCAGGGCGCAGAGGACGCAGCAAGTTGCATTTTTTTGCATCCAAAAAAGGACGCATGCATCACAAAACAATGTGTTTTGCATGCGTTTTTGTTTGCGTTGTGCATTGCGTCGCCGACGCAGCACCGCACAATGCAAATGTGAACGTAGCCTTACAGTGTAAGTCTATGAAGAGCCGTTCTAACACTCCATAGGCTTACATTGTAAAAGGCACTTTTGACTCACACATAGAGCCTAGTGTTTGTCGGTAAGTTGGAAGAGCCGTGATGTGACTCAGAAGAATACCGTAGCAGTGCTGGAAACCAGGGAAGATCGTGACAATATAGCTTCTTTATAGAGTAGTCTGTAGTTACTCTGTCAGCAAGTGTCTCCTATTGAAAGGATCTGAATGAGGCTAATCAACACAAGACTGCAAATCACATACATATGGTCACATGACTACCTCCTGGTATGAGGAATACTAGGGAATCATGACCGTGTGCGCATTTATCAATTTGACAATCTGTAGTCACATAGAGAGATTGCACTTCTCTTCTTAGTTTATTGTTGAAGTGACTACTCTTTTAATGACTACTCTTTTAATGACCAGTTAATGTGTCATGTAATTTGATGAGGTGCAGCACTTATCTTTTCCTTGAGATGCAGCTAGTTCTGCAGCTCAGATCCATTCAAGTATATGGCCTTTAGGTTCAGTACGAAACATAGCTTGTGTATGAATCATTTTTGTGACTTCAAAACTAAGAAGATCAGACTTAATGATTAGGACCCTCATAACACATAGATGGCAGAAATATTAATAACTTACATGTGAGTAGACTGCACCACTTGTCTACTTATATGTTAACTAGGTAATTATAGTCCTTTGGGTGTGAGGGAAGGATAGACCAGGACTAGGTGAAGACTGCAGCTGAAGCTTTATCTTGCAAAGTTATTCTTGACTTAAAAGGGTTGTTCGGTTTAAAATGACACGACTGCAGTCACTCTAAATAACAGTAGACTTGGGAAACCTCACACCGTGTGCGCTGTGAGGTCCCTCCGGTGCCTGTGCAGGGAATAGTGGTGATATAACCACAAGTTTGCAATTTGCATACTCCTAACCACTTTCTGCCTATACTGTTTTTGGCGTCGCTCACTACACTTTCATTGAGAAAGGCCGCATCCATCTAGTTGGAATTTGGCATATCACATACTCTTGGTCACATGACCACCATTCCTGACGCCGGTACCAGAGAATCCTAACAACTGGCATTGTGCTCAATGTAAGGATTTACAAGTCTGCAGTCACATAGAATGATGGACAACAATGAAGCCCAAAGGAACCTATTAAAGTTAATGGAGTCCACTGGTTTTCCATTACAATTCCCATCACTTTTTTTTATAACATAATGCAGCATGTTTTGTCTTTTTTTTTTCCAGCATTTTTGTCAGAATCAGTTATGAATGATAACATAGCCTTATTCTGGCATTGAGTGGATGAACATAGACATAATAGTAGTCTGAGGCAGGAGGCAGACCTTTACTCACGGTAATTGTTGGAAATCCACTACATTCTGCATACATGGCATGGCGCTGAAGTGTAATAGATAGGAGATTCTTATTTCTCCAGCTGGAAGGATTTACTTTAAACTCCTAACATTGTTTCTAGACACCACAAAGAGCTTGTATATTTAGTTATCTTGACAGACAATCTCCAGGTCATTTGTTAACTCTCTGGCTGGCTACACGTGTTGCTCAGCTACTGTGCTGAAGAATAGTACAGGATTTCATCATCTAGCAATGGATGTGTTTAAACATTTATAAAATACCAAGGTTATAAAAGTAGCATAAATCAAGTCTATGTACAAAATACAGATGTTTAGATTAAAATGTTCTTTTATCCACTCTCTATTGGAAAGCATTAAATGAATAATATTAGGATCTTCGTCTTCCTGACAATGTACAATTATTGCCATGTTTTTTGTCTTTTTATTTAAGCAGTTTTGCTACGTTTCTGACCTCATATTTATTTTAAATTAGTTGTGGGATTTTAGGAACTACAGAAATATTCTTCCTGTACGTACTTTAGTGATTTACCACATCAATTAACATTTCACTTCACACTGAATGTGTGATTGCAAGTAGTGTTGAGCATTCCGATACCGCAAGTATCGGGTATCGGCCGATACTTGCGGTATCGGAATTCCGATACCGAGATCCGATATTTTTGTGATATCGGGTAACGGTATCGAATCAATAGGGATGTGTAAAATAAAGAATTAAAATAAAAAATATTGATATGCTCACCTCTCCGGCGGCCCCTGGACTTCACACTGCTAACCGGGAGGCTTCTTTGTTTAAAAAGCGCGCCTTTCGGACCTGTAAATGACGTCCCGGCTTCTGATTGGTCGTGTGCCGCCCATGTGACCGGCACGCGACCAATCAGAGGCCGCGACGTCATTCGCAGGTCCTCAATTCCTAGAATTAGCAGTTTTGTGAATGAGAATGACGTCGCGTCTTCTGATTGGCCGCGTGCCGGTCACATGGGCGGCACGCGGCCAATCAGAAGCCGCGACGTCATTCTCATTCACAAAACTGCTAATTCTAGGAATTGAGGACCTGCGAATGACGTCGCGGCCTCTGATTGGTCGCGTGCCAGTCACATGGGCGGCACGCGACCAATCAGAAGCCGGGACGTCATTCACAGGTCCGAAAGGCGCGCTTTTTAAACAAAGAAGCCTCCCGGTTAGCAGCGTGAAGTCCAGGGGCCGCCGGAGAGGTGAGCATATCAATATTTTTTATTTTAATTCTTTATTTTACACATCCCTATGGATCCCAGGGCCTGAAGGAGAGTTTCCTCTCCTTCAGACCCTGGGAACCATGAGAATACCTTCCGATACTTGATGTCCCATTGACTTGTATTGGTATCGGATATCGGTATCGGCGATATCCGATATTTTTCGGGTATCGGCCGATACTATCCGATACCGATACTTTCAAGTATCGGACGGTATCGCTCAACACTAATTGCAAGGTGTAAAAAGCATCCCACTAAATGTGAAGGTCATGGCCACGTAAAAAAACTTTCCAAGATTAGATCTGTTTGCAGTAACAAGACAAGGTTACTGACACACTATTTGGCCTTTTTACTAAATGTACATTGCATTTCACTTTTACACTTGGTTGATGTTTTAATGGGAAAAAATATAAAACTTAAAATAAGCCATGAGTTGATGAAGTTCTCATATTTAGTTTTTCAGCCTTTGCCTCTTATTTTTTGGGTGAAAATCGCTCTTGGGCTCCCTACACATGTTCACATAAAACACGTCAGTGTGGAACGTTCCTTTTTGACCATCCGTGTGTACATTGTTAACCCCTTAGCCCCTAAACCTGTTTTCACCTTCCTGACTAGGCCAGTTTTCACAATTCTGACCACTGGAACTTTGAGATCCTAACTCTGGAATTCTTCATTGGATCCCACTGATTCTGAGATTTTTCTCAGTACATATTGTACTTCATGATAGTGGTATAATTTCTGTGATATGACTTGCATTTATTTGTGAACAAAACAGAAATTAGGCGGAAATTTTTTAAATTGTCATTTTTATGCCCTTAAATAAGTCACATCGCACAAAATAGTTAATAAATAACATTTCTCACATGTCTACTTTAAATCAGCACAATTTTTTAAAGATAATTTTTTTCCTAGGAAGTTATTAGTATTAACCCCTTCATGACCCCAGCTTTTTTCAGTTTTGCATTTCGTTTTTCGCTCCCCTCCTACCCAGAGCCATAACGTTTTTATTTTTCCATCAATATGACCATGTGAGGGCTTATTTTTTGCGAAACAAGTTGTACTTTTGAATGACATCATTGGTTTTTGCATGTCATGTACTAGAAAACGGGAAAAAAATTACAAGTTCTGTGAAATTGCAAAAAAAGTGCAATCCCACACTTGTTTTTTGTTTTGCTTTTTTACTAGGTTCATTAAATGCAAAAACTGACCTGCTATTGTGATTCTCCAGCTCATTATGAGTTCACAGACACCAAACTTATATAGGTTATTTTTTATCTAAGTGGTAAAAAAATTCCAACTTTGCTAAAATAAATTGTGCAATTTTCCTATAACCGTAGTGTCTCCATTTTTCGTGATCTGGGGTTGGGGTTGGGTTAGGGTTTTTGCATTTTAATGAAATGTCGTGGAGACCAAAAAAATGTAATTCTGTCATTTAGAATTTTTTTTCTCGCTGCGCCGTTTAGCGATCAGGTGAATCCTTTTTTATTGATAGATAGGGCCGTTCTGAATGTGTCGATACCAAACATGTGTATATTTGATTATTTTTATTGTCTTATTTTGAAAGGGGGGTGATTTAACCTTCGTCAGGCTGCATAATTTTACAACGTTAACAGGCTGCAGAGGTACAATTGTACCTTCATATATATATTTTATTGAAATTTGGCCAATATATTCTGGACCAAAACTGCAGAGATGTCACGAAATTTCAGCCCTCTACAGCTTTTCGAAAGAAAAAGTTATTGCAATTTTAAAACGGAATAGTTACAATTGTACCTACTCAGCCGGACGAAGGTTAAACTTTTAGATTTTTTAATTTTTTTCATATTTTTTAAAACATTTTTGTTTTACCTTTCCCATGCTTTAACCCCTTTCTGACATATGACGTACTATCCCGTCGAGGTGGGGTGGGCCCGTATGACCACCGACGGGATAGTACGTCATAGCGATCGGCCGCACTCACGGGGGGGGGAGTGCGGCCGGGTGTCAGCTGACTATCGCAACTGACATCTGGCACAATGTGCCAGGAGCGGTCATGGACCGCCCCCGGCACATTAATCCCCGGCACACCGCGATCAAACATGATCGCAGTGTGCCGGCAGTATAGGGAAGCATCGTGCAGGGAGGGGGCTCCCTGTGGGCTTCCCTGGATCTGTGCACCTCAGATCGCCGATCTGGCACAGTGCACAGCAAAGTGTCAGATCAGTGATCTTAAACTATAACATGATGCCCCCCTGGGGCAATGTTATAGTGTAAAAAAAAAATATTCACATGTCTAAAAAAAATTTTAAAAATTCCCCCCCCCCAAAAAAAAAATATTGTTCCTATAAATATATTTCTTTATCTAAATAAAAGAAAAAACAATAAAAGTACACATATTTAGTATCGCCACGTCCGTAACGACCCCACCTATAAAACTGTCCCGCTAGTTAACCCCTTCAGTGAACGCAAAAAAAAAACGAGGCAAAAAACAACGCTTTATTATCATACCGCCAAACAAAAAGTGGAATAACACGCGATCAAAAAGACAGAAACAAATAACCATGGTACCGCCGAAAACGGCATCTTGTCCCGCAAAAAACGAGCTACCATACAGCATCATCAGCAAAAAAATAAAAAAGTTATAGTCCTCAGAATAAAGGGATGCAAAAATAATTTGCTATTTTATAAAATAGTTTTTATCGTATAAAAGCGCCAAAACATAAAAAAATGAGTAAATGCGGTATCGCTGTAATCGTACTGACCCGAAGAATAAGGCTATGTGCACACGTAGGAAATGTGGTGCAGAATTTTCTGCACTAAATCTGCATCTCCTGGCAGAATCCGCAGGTGCGTTTTTTGTGCGTTTTTTATGCAGATTTTACCACTGTGGATTTCTATAATGGAGGGGTGCAGAAACGCTGCAGAACTGCACAAAAGAAGTGACATGCACTTCTTTGAAATCTGCAGCGTTTCTGCGCAGATTTTTCTGCACCATGTGCACAGCTTTTTTTTTTTACATTGATTTACATTGTACTGTAAATCACAGTGCAGTTCTGCAGCATTTCTGCTGCAGAAAAATCTGCTGCAGTTCTGCACTAAATTTGCACTAAATCTGCATCGTGTGCACATACCCTAAAACTGCTTTATCCATTTTACCAAATGCGGAACGGTATAAACGCCTCCACCAAAAGAAATTCATGAATAGCTGGTTTTTGGTCATTCTGCCTCACAAAAATCGGAATAAAAAGCGATCAAAAAATGTCACATGCCTGAAAATGTTACCAATAAAAACGTCAACTCGTCCCACAAAAAACAAGACCTCACATGACTCTGTGGACCAAAATATGGAAAAATTATAGCTCTCAAAATGTGGTAACGCAAAAAATATTTTTTGCAATAAAAAGCATCTTTCAGTGTATGACGGCTGCCAATCATAAAAATCAGCTAAAAAACCCGCTATAAAAGTAAATCAAACCGCGCTCCATCACCCCCTTAGTTAGGGAAAAATTTAGAAATAAAAAAAAATGCATTTATTTCCATTTTCCCGTTAGGGCTAAGGCTAGGTTTAGGGTTGGGGCTAGGGTTAAGGCTACAGTTAGGGTTGGGGCTAAAGTTATGGTTAGGGTTGGGGCTAAAGTTATGGTTAGGGGTGGGGCTAAAGTTAGGGTTAGGGTTTGGATTACATTTACGGTTGGAAATAGGGTGAGATTAGGGTTAGGGGTGTGTCAGAGTTAGGGGTGTGGTTAGGGTTACCATTGGGATTAGGGTTAGGGGTGTGTTTGGATTAGGGTTTCAGTTATAATTGGGAGGTTTCCACTGTTTGGGGTTCTCCAAACACGACATGGCGTCCGATCTCAATTCCAGCTAATTCTGCATTGAAAAAGTAAAACAGTGCTCCTTCCCTTCCAAGCTCTCCTGTGCACCCAAACAGGGGATAACCCCAACATACGGGGTATCATCGTACTCAGGACACATTGGAAAACAACTTTTGGGGTCCCATTTCTCCTGTTACCCTTGGCAAAATACAAAACTGGGGGCTAAAATATAATTTTTGTGGAAAAAAAAAGATTTGTTATTTTCACGGCTCTGCGTTATAAACTGTAGTGAAACACTTGGGGGTTCAAAGTTCTCACAACACATCTAGATAAGTTCCTTGGGGGGTCTAGTTTCCAATATGGGGTCACGTGTGGAGGGTTTCTACTGTTTAGGTACATTAGGGGCTCTGCAAACACCATGTGACGCCTGCAGACCATTCCATCTAAGTCTGCATTCCAAATGGCGCTCCTTCCCTTCCGAGCTCTCCCATGCACCCAAACGGTGGTTCCCCCCACATATGGGGTATCAGCGTACTCCGCATAAATTGGACAACAACTTTTGGGGTCCTATTTCTCCTGTTACCCTTGGGAAAATACAAATCTGGGGGCTAAAATATAATTTTTGTGGGAAAAAAAGAATTTTTATTTTCACGGCACTGCGTTATAAACTGTAGTGAAACACTTGGGGGTTCAAAGCTCTCACAATACACCTAGATGAGTTCCTTAGGGGGTCTACTTTCCAAAATTTTGTCACTTGTGGGGGGTTTCAATGTTTAGGCACATCAGTGGCTCTCTAATTGCAACATGGCGTCCCATCTCAATTCCAGTCAATTTTGCATTGAAAAGTCAAATGGTGCTCCTTCCCTTCCGAGCTCTGCCATGCGCTTAAACAGTGGTTTACCCCCACATATAGGGTATCAACGTACTCAGGACAAATTTTTTTCAACAACATTTGAGGTCCAATTTCTTACCCTTGGGAAAATAAAAAATTGGGGGCGAAAAGATCATTATTGTGAAAAAATATGATTTTTTATTTTTACGGCTCTGCATTATAAACTTCTGTGAAGTACTTGGTGGGTCAAAGTGCTCACCACACATCTAGATAAGTTCCTTAGGGGGTCTACTTTCCAAAATGGTGTCACTTGTGGGGGCTTTCAATGTTTAGGCACATCAGGGGCTCTCCAAACGCAACATGGTGTCCCATCTCAATTCCAGTCAATTTTGCATTGAAAAGTCAAATGGCGCTCCTTCGCTTCCGAGCTCTGCCATGCGCCCAAACAGTGGTGTACCCCCACATGTGAGGTATCAGCGTACTCAGGAGAAATTGGAACCCAAAGGTTGTTGTACAATTTGTCCTGTTACCCTTGGTAAAATAAAACAAATTGGAGCTGAATTAAAATTTTTGTGAAAAAAGTTAAATGTTCATTTTTATTTAAACATTCTAAAAATTCCTGTGAAACACATGAAGGGTTAATAAACTTCTTGAATGTGGTTTTTAGCACCTTGAGGGGTGCAGTTTTTAGAATGGTGTAACACTTGGTTATTTTTTATCATGTAGACCTCTCAAAATGACTTCAAATGAGATGTGGTCCCTAAAAAAAATGGTGTTGTAAAAATGAGAAATTGCTGGTCAACTTTTAACCCTTATAACTCCCTAACAAAAAAAATTTTGGTTCCAACATTGTGCTGATGTAAAGTAGACATGTGGGAAATGTTAGTTAAGTATTTTGTGTGACATATCTCTGTGATTTAATTGCATAAAAATTCAATGTTGGAAAATTGCGATATTTTCAAAACTTTCGCCAAATGTCTGTTTCTTCCATAAATAAACGCAGGTAATATCAAATAAATTTTACCACTATCATGAAGTACAATATGTCACGAGAAAACAATGTCAGAATCACCAGGATCCGTTGAAGCGTTCCAGAGTTATAACCTCATAAAGGGACAGTGGTCAGAATTGTAAAAATTGGCCTAGTCATTAAGGTGCAAACCACCATTGGAGGTAAAGGGGTTAATAGCTTCCATGGTAGGCTAGAAGCTGACACAACTCCATCGGCTCTGCTACATAGGAGCGATGCATAGAACGCTTCTATGTAACTGAATTACTGCATTGCTATGAGCGCCGACCACAAGGTGGCGCTGACAGCAATCCGGCATCAACAACCATAGAGGTCCTCAATAGACCTCTTGTTGTCAAACGGCCAGAAGCGCTAGTTAAATGCCACTGTCAGTGTTTGACAGTGGCATTTAATTAGTTAATGGCAACTGGTGGATCGCGATTCCACCCGCCACTATTGTGGGCACATGTCAGCTGTACAAAACAGCTGACATGTCCAAGCTTTGATGCTTACTGCCGGAGCCCACATCAAAGCGGGGGTTCTGACCTCGGACGTACTATCCCATCCGAGGTCAGAAAGGGGTTAAAAGTTGACTAACAATTCCTCATTTTTACAACAACATTTGCAAAACCATTTTTTTTAGGTCCCACCTCACATTTGAAGTGACTTTGAGGGGCCTATATGACAGAAAATACCCCAACGTGACAATATTCTAAAAACTTCACCCCGCAAGGTACTCAAAACCACATTGAAGAAGTTTATTAACTCTTTGAGTGTTTCACAGGAATTTTTGAAATGTGAAGGTAAAAATAAACATTTACTTTTCTTTCACAAAAATTTTCATTTTCATGCTGGGAAAATGGTAGAAATGGCACCAAACTTTGTCCCACAATTTCTACTGAAAGTGGCAATGCCCCATATGTGGCTGTATAATACTACTTAGCCATACGGAAAGACTCGGGAGGGATGAAGTGCTATTTGCCTCCTGGAGTGCAGATACTCCTAGAATAGTTTGCGTCCACCATATGCAAAGCCCCGAAGTGCAAGAATACAGAATCCCCCCTCAAGTGACCCCATTTTGGAAATTATACCCCTTTGGGAATTTATCTACAGGTGTAGTAACAATTTTGACTCCATAATTGTTTTCCAGAAACAAACATCAGTGTATCTTGCTGAGTGAAAATTGCTAACTGCCATTGTAGTGACCAGTACGCTCTAGTGACAAGTACGTTTCAGTCACCAGTACATTATGCCCAGCTCATTCTTCTGGAGACACGCACCTGTAAATTAGGCAGGCTCTCATCACTACAGAAATGCCAAACATGTGGGTGCTAAATATGGTTTAGGTATGTTGGGGCTCAGAAGGGAGGGGGGCATTTGGATTTGGTAACAGAGAATTTGCTGAATTTCTTTTTGGGGTGAGGAGCCATTTCCCTTTTCCAGAGCCTTTTTGCTCCCAGTAACATGGAATCTCTCAGCAGGTGCTCACAAGCCACTTTTCCTGCAGGACCCTAATGGACCCCACAGCCATCTTCCAGCTGGGGGTCTCCATGGAGACCATAAGGACAATGCGTTTGCATCGTGTTGTTCTGATGGAAGTGCACAGGGAACTCATTCCCTGCGCGAAGCTCATCTATGCTGTTGTCACTACTGACAGCAGCATCAGATGGGATAAAAAGGCCACAATCGGTGCTAGCACCGATCAAGGGCATTGTTATAGGGTGTCAACTCTCCCACAGAGCTGACATCCACACCCGATTGCCGTGTCGCTCAGTGTGAGGCTGCACAATCGGTGCGCCGTTCCTGTACTGCAGTTTGTGGGAACGCAGCTCCCGCAGAGCAGTACAGGTACAGCGCATGTTGGGAAGGGAAGGGGTTAACACCAGGGCTTAATGCCAGCATTGTTTTTGGATAATTCACAGATGACATCAACCCCAGAACCCATTACCCTGATTGCTAAAGTGCCAGGGCATCGGGAAGAGCCAGGGTGAAGAGCCGCAACTGGAGAATCTCATGTGATGCTCCCCCACCTCATTGTAGATTGTAAGCTCTCATGAGCAGGGTCGTCTTATTTTGCTTTAATTATTGTATTGTTAACGTTGTTACTTATGACTTTTGTGTTTGAAACTGTTAAACTGTAAAGCGCTGTGGAATATGTTGGCGCTATATAAATAAAGATTATTATGTGGTAAGATTATTATGATACTCCTCTTCTGGGTCAGCTGCTGACTGGTATTTTTAAGCTCGTAAGGGCCCAATAAACAGGGACCTTCCTAGCCTGATAATATGAGCCCACAGCTGCCTGCTTTACCTTTGCTGATTATCACAAATAGAGGGGACCCACATAATTTCTTTAATTTAATTATTTATGTGAAAAGGGAGAAGCCAGCGCTGCTTATGGTCAGAATGCAATCACTCCCATGGCACCATATTTGGACCTGAAATATCTATGTCTGGACCTGGCCCACCTTTATCTGTGCTTGCCCTTTCTGGTGCCATGGGAGTGATTCAGAAACGCTTCAGGTACAATTTGCATTTAATGTGGTCTTGCTTTAAATAATAATAATAATAATAATAATAATCTTTATTTATATAGCGCCAACATATTCCGCAGCGCTTTACAGTTTAACAGTTTCAAACACAAAAGTCATAAGTAACAACGTTAACAATACAATAATTAAAGCAAAATAAGACGACCCTGCTCGTGAGAGCTTACAATCTACAATGAGGTGGGGGAGATACAAAGTACAGGTGTGTATTTACAATGATGTATTTACAATCATGGTCCAGCCATCTTCAGGGGTTGGGGAATAGATGGGGATAGTGAATGGGCTACACACAAACATAACATAACTTTGATTAGTGAACGTGATAGGCCGCTCTGAACAAATGTGTTTTGATCGAGCGCCTAAAACTATGCAAATTATGGATGGTCCTAATATCTTGGGGTAGAGCATTCCAGAGGATTGGCGCAGCACGGGAGAAGTCTAAATACTCTTAGGAGGCCGTAAAGGTGGAGCGAATATAAAAAACGTAGAGTAGGACTGCCCCATTTGATAATGCCTTGATGTGGTGGGGTGGCTCAAAGAATTGATCAATTGTTTGCTAAATGTCTCATTTTGAAATACACCTAGAAATTAATATGGGCACATGCACTTTATGTATTGCGTTCTGACCATAAGCAGCGCTGGCTTCTCCCCTTTTTTATTTATGTGGCTTAATAAAAAGCATTACTATCTAGCTATCCATCCATCTATCATCTTTGCATATCATTTAAAAATCTGTAATTTCTTGAATGCATTATTTTCCAGTACGTGTCACACGGGGGGCACATGGATGTCACACAGGTGTCATCAGTGTGCGGTACCTGTTTTACATGGATCCATAGAGTTATATGCGTCTGTGTGATTCGTGCTGCCGGTAAAAAATACACGTCTCCATGTGTTTCACATGGACTTGTACGCATCCCCATAGATTATAATGAGTGTGCTATTTGCAGTCCGATAGTTGATCATAATGCACAATTCTACCTGCTTTGGAGATAGAAGTGGCCCCCATACCTCTTGGGCCTGTTTGCACCAATCGTATGTTCACTCCTGGATTACAGGGAATACACTTATTTGGTAAACTAATTTTTCAGAAGGTTCTGCCTTGTTAACTATACCTATACCGATACCTCCTAACAACAGGCAATAGACAGTAAATGAAGCAGTTATCAATACTTGCTTACTAACACCTTATCTCATAATTGTGGGGGCTCCAGTAGATGAACCTCCAGAGATCATACATATATCATATATACTTCTTATGGGTCAAAACAATTTTGTACATGGCTTCACTAGGGCTTCCATTGAGGTGCATATGCCCTCTATTATATGTTTCTATACCAATTTTATACAGAGGCACACATAAGTTTTTATTGCTGGTTTATATACGATTCATAAAGTTAAAACAAATTGTGGCATGCTCAATCAATTTCAACATGTGCAAACGTATTCTCTCATAGAAAGTTTGCATCTAAGGGAGAATATCTCCATATACACAGTCCAATGGAATGTCTACACAGAAATGATCTGCTTGACATTACAAAATTTATACATCTGTGTCAAAAGGCCAAGACCACCCACAACTGACTTGGTGGTACTATATTTTTTGTTAATAACAAAATGGTCATGAATTTGTCATACTAAAAGTGGCAAGTTCAGAAGAGAATTAAGTCTAAGAAAGTTTCTGCAAATTGCAAAAATAGCTGCCATGATCCTCACCCACTGGGCATTAAATATGGTAAAGTCTGCAGAGTGCTTCATAAATCTAATGGAAGCAGTACAGCACCTGCATAAAACTGTGTTCAACTGAGTAAGACCTCATGCTGTATCCGTATATCCTATGTCATTACTTTGGCGTGGAGATAGAGTTGTAAGTGCTGCAAGCCAGAGCAAATGGGATATGAAGCGATGCCAGGAGTGCCTTGCGCCAGGTACAAAAGAGTTTTTAACAGAGAGCTCTGTATGTGGAGCTTGTGACTCCCATACAAATTCAGCAGTTTCTGTTCTCTAAACTATTTTTTCACTTGAGAAGTACTAATAATGTTTTTAGCGAATCATAGTCTTTTTTAGCTTTTGTTAACCATTTCATGTGCAGTACTGTAACTGACCACTCTAAGTCACCAACACTTGTACAACTAGAGTAAAACTATGAAACATAAAACATATTATAGTCATAGATATCTTAAGACCCTACATTAGATATGTAAGTATATTCTAGCAAAAGATTATTAATACGGTAGATATTAACACTGATATAAAAGGGGTGCATATGCAGGCATTCAGTACATAGAATTTTTATAAGTGGATAGGTAGACATGGCCTGGTAGTAAGAGTATACATTCAGTACAGACCAAAAGTTTGTACACACCTTCTCATTTAAAGATTTTTCTGTATTTTTATGACTATGAAAATTGTAAATTCACACTGAAGGCATCAAAACTATGAATTAACACATGTGGAATTATATACTTAACAAAAAAGTGTGAAACAAATGAAAATATGTCTTATATTCTAGGTTCTTCAAAGTAGCCACCTTTTGCTTTGATGACTGCTTTGCACACTCTTGGCATTCTCTTGATGAGCTTCAAGAGGTAGTCACCGGAAATGGTCTTCCAACAATCTTGAAGGAGTTCGCAGAGATGCTTAGCACTTGTTGGCCCTTTTGCCTTCCCTCTGCCTTCACTTTCCTGAGGCAGTCCTCATGTGAGCCAGTTTCTTTGTAGCGCTTGATGGTTTTTGCAACTGCACTTGGGGACACCTTCAAAGTTTGCCCATTTTTTTGGACTGACTGACCTTCATTTCTTAAAGTAATGATGGCCACTCATTTTTCTTTACATAGCTGCTTTTCTTGCCATAACACAAATTCTATTCAGTCTATTCAGTAGGACTATCACCTGTATATCCACCAGACTTCTGCTCAACACAACTGATGGTCTCAACCCCATTTATGAGGCAAAAAATCCCACTTATTAAACCTGACAGGACACACCAGTGAAGTGAAAACCATTTCCGGTGACTGCCTCTTGAAGCTCATCAAGAGAATGCCAAGAGTGTCCAAAGCAATCATCAAAGCAAAAGTGGCTACATTGAAGAACCTAGAATATAAGACATATTTTCAGTTGTCTCACACTTTTTTGTCAAGTATATAATTCCACATGTGTTAATTCATAGTTTTGATGCCTTCAGTGTGAATTTACAATTTTCATAGTCATAAAAATACAGAAAAATCTTTATATGAGAAGGTGTGTCTAAACTTTTGGTCTGTACTGTACATGTCTAAACATTAGTGATGAGCGAGTGTACTCGTTGCTTGGGTTTTCCCGAGCACACTTGGACGATCTCCGAGTATTTGTTATTGTTCGGAGATTAAGTTTTCATCACCTCAGCTAAATGATTTACAGCTATTAGCCAGGCTGAGTACATGTGGGGGTTGCCTGGTTGCTAGTGAATCCTCACATGTAATCAAGCTGTCTAGTAGCTGTAAATCATTCAGCTGCGGTGATGAAAACTTAATCTCCGAACACTAACAAATACTCAGAGATCACTCGACCATGCTCTGAAAAACCCGTGCAAAGAGTACACTTGCTCATCACTATTAACCCCTTTACCCCCAAGGGTGGTTTGCACGTTATGGACCGGGCCAATTTTTACAATTCTGACCACTGTCCCTTTATGAGGTTATAACTCTGGAACGCTTCAACGGATCCCGGTGATTCTGACATTGTTTTCTTGTAACATATTGTACTTCATGATAGTGGTAAAATTTCTTCGATATAACTTGCGTTTATTTGTGAAAAAAATGGAAATTTGGCGAAAATTTTGAAAATTTCGCAATTTTCCAACTTTGAATTTTTATTCTGTTAAGCCAGAGAGATATGTGACACAATATAGTTAATGAATAACATTTCCCACATGTCTACTTTACATCAGCACAATTTTGGAGACAACATTTTTTTTTTCTACAAAGTTATAAGGGTTAAAATTTGACCAGCAATTTCTCATTTTTACAACAAAATTTAGAAAACCATTTTTTTTAGGGACCACCTCACATTTGAAGTCATTTTGAGGGGTCTATATGGCAGAAAATACCCAAAAGTGACACCATTCTAAAAACTGCACCCCTCAAGGTGCGCAAAACCAAATTCAAGAAGTTGATTAACCCTTCAGGTGTTTCACAGCAGCAGAAGCAACATGGAAGGAAAAAATTAACATTTTACTTTTTAGTCACAAAAATGATCTTTCAGCAATAATTTTTTTAATTTCCCAAGGGTAAAAAGATGAAATGGACCTCAAAAGTTGTTGTCCAATTTGTCATGAGTACGCTGATACCCCACATGTGAGGGGGAACCACTTTTTGGGCGCACGGCAGGGCTCAGAAGAAAAGGAGCGCCGTTTGACATTTTCAATCTAAAATTGGCTGGAATTGAGATCGGACGCCATGTCGCGTTTGGCGAGCCCCTGATGTGCCTAAACAGTGGAAACCCCCCACAAGTGACCCCATTTTGGAAACTAGACCCCCTAAGGAACTTATCTAGATGTGTCATGAGCACTTTTATCCCCCAAGTGCTTCACGAAAGTTTATAATGCCTGGGCATGAAAATAAAAAATCCTATTTTTTCCACAAACATGATCGTTTAGTCCCCAATTTTTTATTTTCTCAAGGGTAACAGGAGAAATTGGACCCCAAAAGTTGTTGTCCAATTTGTCCTGAGTACGCTGATACCCCATATGTGGGGGGGAACCACTGTTTGGGCGCATGGCAGGGCTCAGAAGGAAAGGAGCGCCGTTTGACATTTTCAATCTAAAATTGGCTGGAATTGAGATCGGACGCCATGTCACGTTTGGCGAGCCCCTGATGTGCCTAAACAGTGGAAAACCCCCACAAGTGACCCCATTTTGGAAACTAGACCCCCTAAGGAACTTATCTAGATGTGTCATGAGCACTTTTATCCCCCAAGTGCTTCACGAAAGTTTATAATGCTCGGGCGTGAAAATAAGAAATCCAATTTTTTCCACAAACATGATCGTTTAGTCCCCAATTTTTTATTTTCTCAAGGGTAAAAGGAGAAATTGGACCCCAAAAGTTGTTGTCCAATTTGTCCTGAGTACGCTGATACCCCATATGTGGGGGGGAACCACTGTTTGGGCGCATGGCAGGGCTCAGAAGGAAAGGAGTACCGTTTGACATTTTCAATCTAAAATTGGCTGGAATTGAGATCGGACGCCATGTCACGTTTGGCGAGCCCCTGATGTGCCTAAACAGTGGAAAACCCCCACAAGTGACCCCATTTTGGAAACTAGACCCCCTAAGGAACTTATCTAGATGTGTCGTGAGCACTTTTATCCCCCAAGTGCTTCACGAAAGTTTATAATGCCTGGGCGTGAAAATAAAAAATCCTATTTTTTTCCACAAACGTGATCGTTTAGTCCCCAATTTTTTATTTTCTCAAGGGTAAAAGGAGAAATTGGACACCAAAAGTTGTTGTCCAATTTGTCCTGAGTACGCTGATACCCCATATGTGGGGGGGAACCACTGTTTGGGCGCATGGCAGGGCTCAGAAGGAAAGGAGCGCCGTTTGACATTTTCAATCTAAAATTGGCTGGAATTGAGATCGGACGCCATGTCACGTTTGGTGAGCCCCTGATGTGCCTAAACAGTGGAAAACCCCCACAAGTGACCCCATTTTGGAAACTAGACCCCCTAAGGAACTTATCTAGATGTGTCGTGAGCACTTTTATCCCCCAAGTGCTTCACGAAAGTTTATAATGCCTGGGCATGAAAATAAAAAATCCTATTTTTTCCACAAACGTGATCGTTTAGTCCCCAATTTTTTATTTTCTCAAGGGTAAAAGGAGAAATTGGACCCCAAAAGTTGTTGTCCAATTTGTCCTGAGTACGCTGATACTCCATATGTGGGGGGGAACCACTGTTTGGGCGCATGGCAGGGCTCAGAAGGAAAGGAGCGCCGTTTGACATTTTCAATCTAAAATTGGCTGGAATTGAGATCGGACGCCATGTCACGTTTGGCGAGCCCCTGATGTGCCTAAACAGTGGAAAACCCCCACAAGTGACCCCATTTTGGAAACTAGACCCCCTAAGGAACTTATCTAGATGTGTCGTGAGCACTTTTATCCCCCAAGTGCTTCACGAAAGTTTATAATGCCTGGGCGTGAAAATAAAAAATCCTATTTTTTCCACAAATGTGATCGTTTAGTCCCCAATTTTTTATTTTCTCAAGGGTAAAAGGAGAAATTGGACCCCAAAAGTTGATGTCCAATTTGTCCTGAGTACGCTGATACCCCATATGTGGGGGGGAACCACTGTTTGGGCGCATGGCAGGGCTCAGAAGGAAAGGAGCGCCGTTTGACATTTTCAATCTAAAATTGGCTGGAATTGAGATCGGACGCCATGTCACGTTTGGCGAGCCCCTGATGTGCCTAAACAGTGGAAAACCCCCACAAGTGACCCCATTTTGGAAACTAGACCCCCTAAGGAACTTATCTAGATATGTCGTGAGCACTTTTATCCCCCAAGTGCTTCACGAAAGTTTATAATGCCTGGGCGTGAAAATAAAAAATCCTATTTTTTCCACAAACATGATCGTTTAGTCCCCAATTTTTTATTTTCTCAAGGGTAAAAGGAGAAATTGGACCCCAAAAGTTGTTGTCCAATTTGTCCTGAGTACGCTGATACCCCATATTTGGGGGGGAACCACTGTTTGGGCGCATGGCAGGGCTCAGAAGGAAAGGAGTACCGTTTGACATTTTCAATCTAAAATTGGCTGGAATTGAGATCGGACGCCATGTCACGTTTGGCGAGCCCCTGATGTGCCTAAACAGTGGAAAACCCCCACAAGTGACCCCATTTTGGAAAC
This sequence comes from Ranitomeya imitator, assembly GCF_032444005.1. Classification (NCBI taxonomy): domain Eukaryota; kingdom Metazoa; phylum Chordata; class Amphibia; order Anura; family Dendrobatidae; genus Ranitomeya; species Ranitomeya imitator. The sequence goes on from NC_091285.1 coordinate 472,205,645, forward strand.
TAGACCCCCTAAGGAACTTATCTAGATGTGTCGTGAGCACTTTTATCCCCCAAGTGCTTCACGAAAGTTTATAATGCCTGGGCGTGAAAATAAAAAATCCTATTTTTTCCACAAATGTGATCGTTTAGTCCCCAATTTTTTATTTTCTCAAGGGTAAAAGGAGAAATTGGACCCCAAAAGTTGTTGTCCAATTTGTCCTGAGTACGCTGATACCCCATATGTGGGGGGGAACCACTGTTTGGGCGCATGGCAGGGCTCAGAAGGAAAGGAGCGCCGTTTGACATTTTCAATCTAAAATTGGCTGGAATTGAGATCGGATGCCATGTCACGTTTGGCGAGCCCCTGATGTGCCTAAACAGTGGAAAACCCCCACAAGTGACCCCATTTTGGAAACTAGACCCCCTAAGGAACTTATCTAGATATGTCGTGAGCACTTTTATCCCCCAAGTGCTTCACGAAAGTTTATAATGCCTGGGCGTGAAAATAAAAAATCCTATTTTTTCCACAAACATGATCGTTTAGTCCCCAATTTTTTATTTTCTCAGTGGTAAAAGGAGAAATTGGACCCCAAAAGTTGTTGTCCAATTTGTCCTGAGTATGCTAATACCCCATATGTGGGGGGGAACCACTGTTTGGGCGCATGGCAGGGCTCAGAAGGAAAGGAGCACCGTTTGACATTTTCAATCTAAAATTGGCTGGAATTGAGATCGGACGCCATGTCACGTTTGGCGAGCCCCTGATGTGCCTAAACAGTGGAAAACCCCCACAAGTGACCCCATTTTGGAAACTAGACCCCCTAAGGAACTTATCTAGATGTGTCGTGAGCACTTTTATCCCCCAAGTGCTTCACGAAAGTTTATAACGCCTGGGCGTGAAAAAAAACAACCCTATTTTTTCCCACAAAAATGATCATTTAGTCCCCAATTTTTAATTTTCCCAAGTGTAACAGGAGAAGTTGGACCCCAAATATTGTTGTCCAATTTGTCCTGAGTACGCTGATACCCCACATGTGGGAGAAAACTACTGTTTGGGTACACTTCGGGGTTCGGAAGGGAAGTAGTGACGCTTTGAAAAGCAGACTTTGATGGAATGGTACGCGGACATCATGTTCCGTTTGCAGAGCCCCTGATGTGCCTGAACAGTAGAAATCCCCCACAAGTGACCCCATTTTGGAAACTAGACCTAACTGGGAACTTATCTAGGTGTGTGGTGAGAATTTTGAACCCCCAAGTGTTTCACTTAAATTTATAACGCCCGGGCGTGAAAATAAAATATCCTATTTTTTCCTACAAAAATGATCATTTAGTCCCCAATTTTTAATTTTCCCAAGTGTAACAGGAGAAATTGGACCCCAAAAGTTGTTGTCCAATTTGTCCTGAGTACGCTGATACCCCACATGTGGGAGAAAACTACTGTTTGGGTACACTTCGGGGTTCGGAAGGGAAGTAGTGACGCTTTGAAAAGCAGACTTTGATGGAATGGTACGCGGACATCATGTTCCGTTTGCAGAGCCCCTGATGTGCCTGAACAGTAGAAATCCCCCACAAGTGACCCCATTTTGGAAACTAGACCTAACTGGGAACTTATCTAGGTGTGTGGTGAGAATTTTGAACCCCCAAGTGTTTCACTTAAATTTATAACGCCCGGGCGTGAAAATAAAATATCCTATTTTTTCCTACAAAAATGATCATTTAGTCCCCAATTTTTAATTTTCCCAAGTGTAACAGGAGAAATTGGACCCCAAAAGTTGTTGTCCAATTTGTCCTGAGTATGCTGATACCCCACATGTGGGAGAAAACTACTGTTTGGGTACACTTCGGGGCTCGGAAGGGAAGTAATGACGCTTTGAAAAGCAGACTTTGATGGAATGGTACGCGGACATCATGTTCCGTTTGCACAGCCCCTGATGTGCCCAAACAGTAAAAAAAAAAACCACAAGTGACATTTTGTAAACTAGACCCCCAATGAACTTACATAGATGTGCCCCCTTTTTGGAACTAATCTACTGTTTCCTGTAAAGTAAATTAGTAGTGCATGGAGGTGTGGTACAATCTGAAGCAATCCTTCATACACAGGCCAGGTTTTTCGGGGCAGGTGTCGCATTGATAAGTGGTGTCCTTGCGTATTCCCCTTTTGTAACACACTCGGCACCTTTTTTGCGACCTACCTCTTTTTGCAGTTTGCGGGACCTCCCCCGGGAAATGCTGACCTGGTACGATACGAGCACCTTCAGTTCCGGAAGTACTGGGGCCCGCTCCTTCCCTCGTGCCAAATAACAGGGCCTTAACCACTACCTCCTGGAACTGAAGGTACGACGTATCGCTGTGGCGTGCACATTGTGACAGCAGGAAAGCGTTGAGCATTGCCATTTGTACGATGTACACGGACAGCTTTTTGTACCACACCTTGGCCTTCCTCAAAGCACTGTACGGTTGGAGGAGCTGATCGGAGAGATCAACGCCCCCCATGCTTTTGTTGTACCCCAGTACACAGTCCGGTTTGCAGACCTGTGTAGAGGTACCCCGTACAGTGCTGAGGGCACTGCCATCACCGTGTATGGTGGTCAAGAGAAGGACATCCCTCTTGTCCTTGTACTTGACCACCAGCAGGTGGTCGCTACATTGGGCTCTGCTCTCACCTTTTCTGAGCATCTGCCCAAGTAGCGTCTTTGGGAGGCATCTCTGATTTTTGCGGACAGTACCGCAGGCTGCGGTACCTCGCGCAGAGAGGGATTTGTAGAGTGGGATGCTGGTATAAAAGTTATCAGTATAGAGGTGATAACCTTTATCCAGCAGTGGGTGCACCAAATCCCACACTATTTTCCCACTCACTCCCAGGACAGGGGGACACTCAGGCGGTTCAATCCTGCTGTCCTTCCCCTCGTAGACTCTAAAGCTGTAGGTGTACCCTGAGGTACTCTCACACAGCTTGTAGAGTTTGATTCCGTACCTGGCCCTCTTGCTGGGCAGGTATTGACGGAATCTGAGCCGCCCCTTAAAATGAACCAAGGACTCATCCACGCAGATGTCCCTTTTGGGCACGTACACTTCACCGAACTTTTTGTTGAAGTGTTCGATGACAGGCCGAACTTTGAACAGACGGTCAAAGTTGGGGTCATCTCGTGCGGGACACTGTGCATTATCGGAATAATGCAGGAATTTATGGATGGCCTCAAAACGCGTTCGGACCATGACCATTCGGAACACTGGAGTGTTGAATAAAATATCAACACTCCAATATTGCCGAACTTCTGGCTTCTTCAGGAGCCCCATATGAAGCATCAGGCCCCAAAACTGCATCATTTCAACTGCGTCTACAGGAGACCAGTTAGAATATGATGAACTGGTGTTTTGCTCCAAAAATTGACGAGCATACAAATTAGTTTGCTCCACCATGAGGTTAACAAAATCCTCAGAGAAAAAGACTTTGAAAAAGTCTATTTCTGTGAGGCCGGTGGTGTCAAAACTGATTCCTGATTCTGCCACAAAATCAGGAATCAGTGGCTCGTAATTTTCGGGGGGCGAGGTCCATACGGGGTCCGAAGAGGGGCGCGCTGGTTCATCTTCAGGAGTGGGCCCTGCCTCATCTTCATCTTCATGAATGATGGGCACTTCTGTCCTGCGGCGTCTGCGTGGCGGTTCCGCAGGGCCGGAGGAGGAAGATGAGGAGGAGGAAGAGGATGAGGAAGAATCAGAAAAATAATGAAAAGTGGGATCCTCTCCCTCGCTATCAGTGTCGGAGGCAAGGAAAGCATATGCCTCCTCCGCTGAATAGCGCTGTTGGGACGAACGGGACGAGCGGGACATTTTTTTTATGAGTATGGTGCTTGGGTGTAATTTATTGGGAACTATGTGTACGTGTGGGGGGATAGTGTTTGGTGCAAACTATTCTTAAAAGAAAAAGCTAAAGGGAAAGAAAAAGTAAAGGGGAGAAAAAAATACCTGTGAAAGGAAAAGTCTAAAACAGCAGGCCCTAGCTCTGATAAGTGAACCGCGTCAAATTTCGGCGCCTGCTGGGTGTACGAACGGGGATGTGGAAAAAACGCCAGGCACGAGAGCTCTAAGTGACACGGTTCACTTATCAGAGTTCGGTGGCTGCTGGGTGTGCGAACGGGGATGTGAAAAGGGAAGGCACAGATTAGACGCGGCGGCTGGGGGAGCGCAAAGGGATGGGGGAAAAAAAAAAAGAAAAAGCACGGATTAGACGCAGCGGCTGGAGGAGCGCACGGAGATGGGGAAAGAAAAAAAAAGAAAAGGGAAGGCACAGATTAGATGCGGCGGCTGGGGGAGCGCAAGGGGATGGGGGAAAAAAAAAGAAAAGGCACGGATTAGACGCAGCGGCTGGAGGAGCGCACGGAGATGGGGAAAGAAAAAAAAAGAAAAGGGAAGGCACAGATTAGATGCGGCGGCTGGGGGAGCGCAAGGGGATGGGGGAAAAAAAAGAAAGAAAAGGCACGGATTAGACGCAGCGGCTGGAGGAGCGCACGGAGATGGGGAAAGAGAAAAAAAGAAAAGGGAAGGCACAGATTAGATGCGGCGGCTGGGGGAGCGCAAGGGGATGGGGGAAAAAAAAAAGAAAAGGCACGGATTAGACGCAGAGGCTGGAGGAGCGCACGGAGATGGGGAAAGAAAAAAAAAAGAAAAGGGAAGGCACAGATTAGACGCGGCGGCTGGGGGAGCGCAAGGGGATGGGGGAAAAAAAAAAGAAAAGGCACGGATTAGACGCAGCGGCTGGAGGAGTGCACGGAGATGGGGAAAGAAAAAAAAAAGAAAAGGGAAGGCACAGATTAGATGCGGCGGCTGGGGGAGCGCAAGGGGATGGGGGAAAAAAAAAGAAAAGGCACGGATTAGACGCAGCGGCTGGAGGAGCGCACGGAGATGGGGAAAGAAAAAAAAAGAAAAGGGAAGGCACAGATTAGATGCGGCGGCTGGGGGAGCGCAAGGGGATGGGGGAAAAAAAAGAAAGAAAAGGCACGGATTAGACGCAGCGGCTGGAGGAGCGCACGGAGATGGGGAAAGAGAAAAAAAGAAAAGGGAAGGCACAGATTAGATGCGGCGGCTGGGGGAGCGCAAGGGGATGGGGGAAAAAAAAAAGTAAAGGCACGGATTAGACGCAGAGGCTGGAGGAGCGCACGGAGATGGGGAAAGAAAAAAAAAAGAAAAGGGAAGGCACAGATTAGACGCGGCGGCTGGGGGAGCGCAAGGGGATGGGGGAAAAAAAAAAGAAAAGGCACGGATTAGACGCAGCGGCTGGAGGAGCGCACGGAGATGGGGAAAGAAAAAAAAAAGAAAAGGGAAGGCACAGATTAGACGCGGCAGCTGGGGGAGCGCAAGGGGATGGGGGAAAAAAAAAAGAAAAGGCACGGATTAGACGCAGCGGCTGGAGGAGCGCACGGAGATGGGGAAAGAAAAAAAAAAAGAAAAGGGAAGGCACAGATTAGACGCGGCGGCTGGGGGAGCGCACGGGGATGGGGAAAAAAAAAGCGAGCACGAGTGTTGATAGGTGAACTGCGTCACCAATCAACGCTCGGCGGCTGCTAAATTTGGGCACGGATACGGCGCAAGGAGGGGGGATTGGAGAAGGGGGGATGGGAGAAGGGGGGATGGAAGAAGGGGGGATGGAAGAAGGGGGGACGGGAGAAGGGGGGATGAATAGAGATCGGGCCGGGATCGGGGTATCAACACTTACGGTTTGTAGTCTCTCTTCTTTCTTCTCTCTTCTTTCTTTAGCTAGAATTGTGGTGTCACAGGCTACTGTGGCACCACAAGTCTCAGCACAGGAGGGGATCTCAAAGCGTGACCGCTCTGAAGGAATCCTCACCAAGTGTGAGGATTCCTTCAGAGCAGTTACACAGGTCAGGGGCAGGTGAGACAGGTCACAGAGCGGTCACACCGCTGCTGTGACCTGTGATTGGTGGGATCGATGATCACATCGATCCCACCAATCAAAGAAGGCCCTGGTGACGCTGGTGTTGCTATGCACCAGCCTATGATCGGAGCTCACAGCTCCGATCATAGGCAGGTCACCGGCAGGTCACCAGCAGGTGACAGGCAGGTGACAGGCAGGTGACCGGCAGGTCACCGGCAGGGCACCGGCAGGGCACAGCGCGGTCACACCGCTGCTGTGCCCTGTGATTGGCGCGATCGACGATCACATCGATCGCGCCAATCAGACTGGGAACACGGGGCTGCAGAGCGCGCAGGTAGGCAGGACACAGCAGCGGCGGTAACACCGTCGCTGTGTCCTGCGATTGGCGCGATCGATGTGATCGTCGATCGCGCCAATCAGAGTTGAATGCTCCGGAGCCATGGCAGGAGATCCGGAGCCATGGCCCGGGGCTGCAGAGTGCGCAGATAGGGGCAGGGCACAGAGCGGTAACACCGCCGCTGTGCCCTGCGATTGGCGCGATCGATCTATCGCGATCGTGCCAATCCCGGGGGGGTTTGGGCACATGCCTGGCATTGCCAGGCACTGGTCTAGGATCGAGTACATCGGTACTCGATCCTAGGCTGGGACCTCACTGTTTCAGCCAAATTGATTGGCTGAAACAATGAGAAAGGCTGCGATTGGCTGCTCAGAATTGAGCAGCCAATCACAGCGATCGGGAGGCCGGGGGGGGCGGCGACAGGCCCTAGGATGCCGACACCATCTTCCTGCAGGTAAGATGGCGTCGGAATTTTAATGCGATCACTGCGACTTAAGTCGCAGTGTCGCATTAAAGGGCATGACGTACTATTGCGTCCTTGGGAAGTAGGGCCCACCCCACATGGACGCAATAGTACGTCAGATGGCAGAAAGGGGTTAAACATGCATGTACAGTGGGGAAAAAAAGTATTTAGTGAGCCACCAATTGTGTAAGTTCTCCCTCTTAAAAAGATGAAAGAGGTCTGTAATTGACATCATAGGTAGACCACAACTATGAAAGTCAAAATGAGAAAAAGAATCCAGAAAATCACCTTGTCTGATTTGGCAAGCTTTATTATGCAAATTATGGTGGAAAATAGTTTTTGGTCACCTAAAAACATGCAAGATTTCTGCATCTCACAGACCTGTAACTTCTTCTTTAAGAGACTCCTCTGTCCTCCAATCATTACCTATAGTAATGCTACCTGTTTGAACTTGTTATCAGTATAAAAGACGTCTGTCCACAACCTCAAACAGTCACACTACAAACTCCACTATGGTGAAGACCAAAGAGCTGTCAAAGGGCACCAGAAACAAAATTGTAGCCCTGCACCAGGCTGGGAACACTGAATCTGCAATAAGGAAGCAGTGTGATGAAATCAACAGTGGGAGCAATAATAAGAAAATGGAAGACCTACAAGACCACTGATAATCTCCTTCGATCTGGGGCTCCACACAAGATCTCACCCCAGAACCACAGATCCTGCAGTGCCAAACGTGTCCCCCTGCTTAAGCCAGTACATGTCCGGGCCCATCTGTAATTTGCTAGAAAGCATTTTGATTATCCAGAAAAGTATTGGGAAAATGTCATATGGTCTGATGAAACCAAAGTAGAACTGTTTGGTAGAAACAAAACTCGTCCTGTTTGGAGGAGACAGAATGCAGAGTTGCATCCAAAGAACACCATACCTACTGTGAAGCATGGGGGTGGCAACATCATGCTTTGGGGCTGTTTATCTGCAAAGAGACCAGAACAACTGATCCATGTACATGAAAGAATGAATGGGGCCATGTATCGTGAGATTTTGAGTGGAAACCTCCTTCCATCAGCAAGGGCATTGAAGATAAAACATTGATAGGTCTTTCAGCATGATAATGATCCCAAGCACACTGCCAGGGCAACGAAAGAGTGGCTTCGTAAGAAGCATATGAAGGTCCTGGAGTGGCCTAGCCAGTCTCCAGATCTCAAGCCCATAGAAAACCTTTGGAGGGAGTTGAAGGTCCGTGTTTCCCAGCGACAGGCCCAAAACATCACTGCTCTAGATGAGATTTGCATGGAAAAATACTCCAAGATACCAACACCAGTTTGTGCCAATCTTATGAAGACTTACAGAAAATGTTTGACCTCTGTCATTGCCAACAAAGGATATATAACAAAATATTGAGATGAACTTTTGTTAATGACCAAATACTTATTTTCCACCATAATTTGCAAAATAAATATTGTAAAATCAGATAAGGTGCTTTTCTGGATTTGTTTTCTCATTTTGACTCTCATAGTTGTGGTCTATCTATTATGTCAATTACAGGCGTCTCTCATCTTTTTAAGTGGGAAAACTTGCACAATTGGTGGCTGACTAAATACTTTTTTCCCCTCTGTATATATATATATATATATATATATATTTTAGTGCAGTGGTATTATCCACACTCTGCAGTGATGAGGTAGTGGCCCAGCGAAGTTTAAAGCTAAACTTTTTATTTAATGTCCAACTCACATAAATACACAGCACACAGATTGCAGCCGGGAACCATATCCTCCGGATCACAGCCGAGAAACAAACTAGTCCACCTCTGAGACCTGTTGCCGTTGGTAACTGCACCGCCAACTATGCTGTGGGTGCAGGTCTTTCAGCTCCGCTTGCCTGTGTTGCCTCACACAAGTGGAGCTCTGCAGAGCCTTCCCCTCTGCACACTTGCAAAACGAAACTGTGGCCAGGAAGGAAATGGACTGCCCCACTACCATCCCATAGTCAGTTTCAAAAAAATAAAAGCCCAGAGCAGATTTTCTTAAATCTGCCTTGGAAAAATAACTTGCCCAAGACCAACACTTACTTTTATTTTGCATTGCAATCACAGCTATGCATGTGACTGCAATGCACTCCCACACCCTCAATACACCTCTGTGCGCATCCTGGGGGGACGTATAGTGACCCTTGCATGTGACACCAGTCACTGCCTCACAATTTATATATATATATATATATATATATATATATACAGTACAGACCAAAAGTTTGGACACACCTTCTCATTTAGTGTGTGCAAAGCAGTCATCAAAGCAAAAGGTGGCTACTTTGAAGAACCTAGAATATAAGACATATTTTCAGTTGTTTCACACTTTTTTGTTAGGTATATAATTCCACATGTGTTAATTCATAGTTTTGATGCCTTCAGTGTAAATTTACAATTTTCATAGTTATGAAAATACAGAAAAATCTTTAAATGAGAAGGTGTGTCCAAATGTTTGGTCTTGTTTCCTGTGTAAGACATCTGCCCACACACTCAATCAATCACACTCCAACCTCTCCACCATGGCCAAGACCAAAATGTAGTCTAAGAACACCAGGGACAAAATTGTAGATCTGCACAAGGCTGGGATGGGCTACAGGACAATAGGCAAGCAGTTTGGTGACAAGTCGACTGTTAGAAAACTGAAGAAACACAAGATTTCTGTCAATCTTCCTCAGACCGGGGCTCCTAGTAAGATCTCGCTTTGTTGGGCAAAGATGATTCTGATAAATGTCAGGAATCAGCCCAGAATTACATGGGAGGACCTGGTCAATGACCTGAAGATAGCTGGGACCACAGACTCAAACATTACCATTAGTAATATGTAAAAAGAGAATTAAGCACCATTTGAAAATTAAGCAATGTTCACTGATTCTCACCTCAATATGCCTCCTTATGATCTCTCTAGGGTGGTGCATTCACATAGATAACATCAAGGTAAATCATAAGAAATTGAAGGAATTGGAGCACTCACCTTCTTGATGTGCAATTTTATTCCATGGTAAAATGTAACATCAAACCATATTAAAGTGTGGAGGGCTAGGAAACAGGACAATTGCACCGTATTGAAAGGAGGATGTGGTTATGTATCATAAGATTTTGGCCAACAATCTGCTTCCTTCAGTAAGAGCATTGAAGATGGATCGTGGCTGGGACTTCCAGCACGGCAATGACCCAAAACACACAGCCAGGGCAACTAAGAAATGGCTCCATAGGAAGCATTTCAAGGTCCTGGAGTGGTCTAGCCTGTCTCCAGACCTGAACCCAATAGAAAATCCTTGATGTAGCTGAAACTCAATGTTGCCCAGTGACAGCCCCGAAACCTGAAAGATCTGTATGAAGGAGTGGGCCAAAATCCCTACTACAGTCTGTGCGGGAAATGCAAACAAAGGTTTTTGTACCAAATATTAGGTTCTGTTTTTCTATTGTACCAAACACTTAGTTCATGCTATAAAATGCATATTAATTATGTAAAAATCATACAATATGATTTTCTGTTTGTTTTTTTTTGAAGATTCTGTCTCTCACAGTTGAAGTGTACTTACGATAAAAATTGCAGACTTCTCTATTCTTTTTAGGTGGGAAAACTTGCCAAATTCAGTGTATCAAATACCTACTGTATTTGCAGGAGTAGGTATACAGTTTAAATAATAGTTTATTATGATCATATGATGTATATATGCAGTGGCATGTAAATGTTTGGGCACCCCTGGACAAGATTACTGTTACTGAAATGATTTCTAAAAGGCCTAAAGGTAAAGATGAAACATTTCCTTTGTATTTCAAGCAAACAAAATATATATTGTCATTTTTAACATTTTAAAATTTTCAAAAAGGAAAATGGACCAATGAAAAAGTTTGTGCACCCTACATGATTAGTACCTTGGGGCACCCCTTTTGAAAGTATCACAGCCTGTAAATGCTTTTTGTAGCTAGCCAAGAGTCTTTCAATTCCTGTTTAATTGATTTTCATCCTTGGAAAATTTTTCCAGTTCTGTGAGATTACTGGGTCGTCTTCCATGTACTGCTATTTTGAGATCTAGCCACAGATTTTCAATAATGTTCAGTTCAGAGGACTGTGAGGGCCATTGCAAAGCCTTCAGCTTGTGCCTTTTGAGGTAGTTTATTGTGGATTTTGACATATGTTTATTATCATTATCCATTTGAAGAAGATATCCTCTTTGCAACTTCAGCTTTTTTTTTTTTTTGCAAATGGTGTTATGATTGCATCAAGTATTTGTTAAAATTTCATTGACTCCATTCTTCCCTCTACCTCCTCTACCTAGGAAATGTTATCTGTGCTTTTGGCTGCAACACAACCCCAAAGCATGGTTGATCCACCCCCATTCTTAGTGGTTGGTGAGATGATCTTTTCCTAAAATTCTCTGTTCTTTTTTTCTCCACACATACTTTTGATCATTATTGCCAAAGAATTCTATTTCAACCTCATCGGTCCATAGTACTAGTTTCCAAAATGCATCAGGTTTGTTGAAATGTTCTTTTGCATACTTCTGACTCTGAATTTTATGGTGAGGATGCAGAAGAGGTTTTCTTCTGATTACTCTTCCATGAAGTCCATATTTGTGAAGGTGTCTCTGAATAATAAAAAAATATACCACAACTCCAGAGTCTGCTAAATCTTTCTGAAGGTCTTTTGCAGTTAAGCAGGGCTTCTGATTTGTTGCTCTAGCAATCCTACGAGCAGCTATCAATAAAATTTTGCTTGGTCTTCCAGACCTTATCTTGATCTACACTGTTCAACTTAAATGCCATTTCTTAATTACATTTCAAATTGAGGAAAATGAAACTTGAAAACTCTATTTTCATATAGCCTTCTTTTGGTTTGTGAGCCTCCACCCATGACTGCTGTTTTTTGTCGCAAGGTTAGAGGATGCTGTGATTTTAGAAAGCTGGCATCACCTGGCCTTTCCTAATGATGATAGTGAACAAATCATAGCCCTCACAGGCTTATTAGGGTCTAAAACCTTGGTCAAAGTTATCTGAGTACACAAATCTAAAAGGGTGCCCAAACTTTTGCATCAGACCATTTTCCTTTTTATAATTTTAAAATGAAAAAAATGTCATTTTTTTCGGCTTAAAATACAAAGGAAATGTATCATCTTTAACTTTTGGTCTTTTAGAGATCATTTCACCTTCAACTTGCTTATTTGTTCACTATAACTGTAATTTTTCTCCAGAGGTGCCCAAACTTTTACATGCCACTGTATATTTTAGGGATTCACACAGTGGGCAGCATTCACACAGGCACTGGATTCTTGTGTCAAAACAATTTGATGTTTATTTCCACAGGTTGAATGTTTTTCCACTGGAGGAATCATTTGTTTATATAATAACTAGATGGCAGCCCGATTCTAAAGAATCGGGAGTCTAGAATCCATATATACTTTATTTATTCAAATGTAAGAATAATACAATTAATAAATAATAGTAAGAAAGAACAAAAATAATAGGCAGTATATGGAGAAAACACCAAACAAAAGTTCAAAATTGGTGTGAAAATGTCACTGAACCACTTCACAACTAAATATATATAGTTTTGGTAAATGGTATTATCATTTTTTTGACGAAATTCGGCAGGAGCTTGAAGAGCAACGTCACTGGGCCCGCCTCCACGCAGTAGAAACTTGCTGTGAGGTAAAAATTCAAAAATCACACCAAAATGGCGGGCGGAGTGTGTCACAGTACGGCACGTTTCTGATTGGTCGCTCGCAGCAGGCGGCATCCAATCAGATACTGGACACTGTTGACGTCACTTATCTCCGGACATTAGCTCCGGACATTAGCTCCGGACATTAGCTCCGGACAAAGCCACGGAAGTTGGCACAAATTGCAGGAAGTAGTATTCTAGGCAATTATATATTAGATAATGATTATAATATTAATAATAATAATGAGCCAGAGAACCCACAGAGTTCCTAGGAGACTGTAATGTGGAACCTTTAGGATTCTCCATGCATGAGCCTTTAATGTCATTATGTGGCTCAGCATGTAGCCCTAAGAGTATAACATCAGGGCATAGATTGCCAGGTTGTGCACTCACGTTGGTTGGTGTATATACAATGGTGACCAAAAGTTTTGCATTTAGTGTGATTACACTGGTTGTTGTGATGCCATTTTCCTGGCGATCAATTGAAAGTGCTTGAAGTTGATAACATGCAAGGCCTTAACTGTAACTGAAATGCTTTAGAATATAGGTAAGGTAATTTAATTAAAGGGACTCTGTCACCTGAATTTGGAGGGAACAATCTTCAGCCATAGGGGCGGGGTTTTTGGGTATTAGATTCACCCTTTCCTTATTAGCTGGTTGTAATATTGGATTGAAGTTCATTCTCTGTCCTCCGTAGTACATGCCTGCACAAGGCAATCTTGCCCTGCACAGGCGTGTACTATGGAGGACAGAGAATGAACTTCAATCCAATATTGCAGCCAGCATGCAGCCAGCTGGTAAGGAAAGGGTGAATCAAACATTCAAAAACCCCGCCCCTATGGCTGAAGATTGTTCCCTCCAAATTCAGGTGACCGAGTCCCTTTAAAGAGAACTGACTTCCAAAAGTTTTGCATATACTATTTATTGATCACAACATAGAGAGTAATTTATTGTTTACAATTACATAACGTAGTATTTTGTAGCATAACCTCTTGCTTTAATTACTGCACAACACCGACGGGGCATTGCAGCCACTAGCGTATCCAAGACATCCTGAGAGATCTTGCTCTATTCCCTTTGCAAATGTGCAAACAATTCATCTTTATTGCTATGGCTACGGGCCCCAACTCGTCACCCTAACTCATCCCAGAGGTGCTCTGTAGGGTTTAAATCAGGTGATTGGCTTGGTCATTGCAACAGGCGAACATTTTTCTTTGCTAACCAATTTTTTATTAAACTGGATGTGTACTTAGGATCATTGTCTTGCTGGAAGTATGAATACTTTTTCAAGACACTGCATATGGACTGTAACGACCCTTTTATATGATCATTAATCCTATTCCTTCCTTTTTTATCTATATGCTGAGCCTAATTTACTGTTAAATACATTGTCTAATGAAGACATCAATCTGATGTAGAAACACATATAAAAGATATAAAAAAAACTCCCCTTGTTTAATGTTTTTTATTTTAAAATGTTCCTTTTTTTCAATCATCTCATACAGTAGAATTGTGTAGAATATAATTTGAATTCATTGAATAAATATATTAAAATGCAGGATTTTACGACAGCTGAGGTCTCCTCAGACATTGAAATACCAATTTTCAAAGCTTACACTTTTTTTGATTTTTTTATTTACTCAGCCATTTAAATAAAATTTCCTAGACATATTGTCACCTTTTCATACCTATTGAAGTGACTACTTTGAGGGCCGACACTCATGGGGCTTTCATTTTTTGTGTGGTAGTCTTTCTATCGTTACAAGTTCCATCTTGACACTTTGTGGATGTTTAACATAAACTTTACATGTATTTATTTATATAGTTTTAATTTTATAAATTGAGAAGTTTGTATAAGCAAACTATGTAAAGCAGTTAATACAAGAGAAGATAGTATTCTGCTACAGATGGATCTGGATAAGTTGGAAACTTGGGCTGAAAGGTGGCAGATGAGGTTTAACAATGATAAATGTAAGGTTATACACATGGGAAGAAGGAATCAATGTCACCATTACACACTGAATGGGAAACCACTGGGTAAATCTGACAGGGAGAAGGACTTGGGGATCCTAGTTAATGATAAACTTACCTGGAGCAGCCAGTGCCAGGCAGCAGCTGCCAAGGCAAACAGGATCATGGGGTGCATTAAAAGAGGTCTGGATACACATGATGAGAGCATTATACTGCCTCTGTACAAATCCCTAGTTAGACCGCACATGGAGTACTGTGTCCAGTTTTGGGCACCGGTGCTCAGGAAGGATATAATGGAACTAGAGAGAGTACAAAGGAGGGCAACAAAATTAATAAAGGGGATGGGAGAACTACAATACCCAGATAGATTAGCGAAATTAGGATTATTTAGTCTAGAAAAAAGACGACTGAGGGGCGATCTAATAACCATGTATAAATATATAAGGGGACAATACAAATATCTCGCTGAGGATCTGTTTATACCAAGGAAGGTGACGGGCACAAGGGGGCATTCTTTGCGTCTGGAGGAGAGAAGGTTTTTCCACCAACATAGAAGAGGATTCTTTACTGTTAGGGCAGTGAGAATCTGGAATTGCTTGCCTGAGGAGGTGGTGATGGCGAACTCAGTCGAGGGGTTCAAGAGAGGCCTGGATGTCTTCCTGGAGCAGAACAATATTGTATCATACAATTATTAGGTTCTGTAGAAGGACGTAGAGCTGGGGATTTATTATGATGGAATATAGGCTGAACTGGATGGACAAATGTCTTTTTTTGGCCTTACTAACTATGTTACTATGTTACTATGTTACTATAAATTAGGCTTTGACTTATCTCTCTATTTATATATTTTGTTACTGTTACTATCTGTTGTGGACTGTTGTAGTCTAGTTTGGCATCTTGCACTTTTTACATTTTATTCTGTATATTGACCAAGCTACAGTATATACTTGACTGTTCTTGGTAATTTTTAAAGACTTTGGTAATAATAAAAGGAAAGCACTTACCTGATTTTTCAATATTGTACTGTTATTTTTTTTAGTATTGTAGGTTTGCACCCCGTTTGAGTCTCTTGGTTAGTTTTTTAATGGTATTGACCTTGCTTTTGTTAATTGTATTCATATATTGGAATACATCTCTTCATAGATCTAAAGGTAGACAACTAGACATATTGATAAGATTACTAACCCATTGCATAATTTATCATCATGTGCAGTGTGATCTCTATAAGCATTCTGCTGCCACCTTACAGACGACAATGTGGTTTGCACTAGTCAACAATCAGGTCTTGTGCAACAATATTTGAAGGTTACATAATATTATTCTTCTTTGAACATAAAATCTCATGTCTAGATCCATGTTCAAATCAAAACAATAATCAACCCACAAATCCACAAACATTTTTGTTAAATAAATGTAAAGCACATTAAGAAGAAAAGGAGTTCAGCATAACAAGGCAGTTGTTCCTCTTGAAACGCGTAATAATTTTTAACATTTTCTTAGCCTCTTTAAGTACAGATATATGTGCTTCTCACAAAGTTAGTATATCATCAAAAATTTAATGTCACGGCACAGCTGTCGAGTCACACAGAACCAGGGGCTCCTATCCTGTTCCTAACACTAACGCCACCCTAGCTCGCCCTGCTCCCCGGGATACTTCAGATGGTGAAGATGTCGGGGCTTCTGCCCTTACCTTATCTTTTGAGTTAGCCCTCCATTTGTTTTCTTCCCCCACCATGGGACAAACAAGGCCACACAAACAAGGGATAACAGAAAACTCCAGGCATACAATATATTCTCTCATATGTAACAGAGGTATGCATCGGGGTGTGAAGGTAGGGGAATAAACCAAAATAGAGAAGGATAGGGAATTACCATGCATACAAACCAAGCAACAGTCGCTAATAACTCCTTCAACTCTCCTTCTCATAAGAACTCTTCTCCCTCCGTTAGCCATGCAACAATAAAACTTGCTCTGACAAGGATTTGTAACAGAGCCCATATTATAAATGGGAAAGGAATGGCTAACCAAGCTCAGCTGTGAACACAGGCAATGTCTTGTTTTGCCAGAAGAAATAAAAACATTTAAAATGAAGGAGAAGTGCTTCTTAGCCCCGGAGTAGGAGCAATTAGATGCTGTGGTCTTCTGGCACCACACTGTCGTGGTAACCCCGTGACAGTTATTTATTTCAGTTCTTCAATACAAAAAGTGAAACTCATATATTATATAGAGTCATTACAAACAGAGTGATCTATTTCAAGTGTTTATTTCTGTTAATGTTGACGATTATGGCTTACAGACGATGAAAACCCCAAAGTCATTATTTCAGTAAATTAGAATACTTTATAACACCAGCTTAAAAAATGATTTTAAAATCCGAAATGTTGGCCTCAATACTTGTTCGGGGCTCCTTTTGCATCAATTAACTCTGCTGATCGCCTCCATGCCACGCCGCATTGATGCAAAAGGAACCCCGGCCAAGTATTGAGTGCATTTACTGAACATACATTTCAGTAGGCCAACATTTCAGGTTTTAAAATCATTTTTTAAGCTGGTCTTATAAAATATTCAAATTTACTGAGATAATGACTTTTGGGTTGTCATTGGCTGCAAGCCATAATCATTAACATTCAGAGAAATAAACACTTGAAATAGATGACTCTGTAATGACTCTATAATATGAGTTTCACTTTTTGTATTGAAGAACTGAAATAAATTAACTTTATGATATTCTAATTTAGTGAGAAGTACCTGTATGTGACTGAGTCCAACTTCATCCATCCAACCCTTATACACATTATGGGTCAAACTCCTACATTAGATGGTTGGCCAGTCCCACAGAAATCAGCGGGACAGTAGACTTTAGTCAAATGTGTATAGCCACCTTAACCCTCATTCTTCTTAATTTGGAATCATAGGGTATGTTGTTTCCCGTATTACAAATATTTCAATATGTTGTCACTCTAAGCAGCTCTTATTCTTCATAAGGTGCTGCAAAAGATTGATGTTTTAAATGTTGTATTTAAAATGTTCATTTCAATTCCAGATTTAAGAAAAACAAGAGACAATTATAACTACTCAATGATTGTATAATCATTATCAAAGCTTCAAAGTGCGAACATTGTTTATACATCTAATGCATATGCATGATAGATTTAATTAAGGTTGAAATGAGAAAATGTACACGCGGCATTAGCTAAGCAATTATATCATTATCTGACATTGTTTCTCTTCTGTAGATGGATGTACACATTAAGATTTTTCTAGGACAGTGGTAGCAAGTTCAAAGTACTTAACCGATAAGAGTGAATATTCATTTCAACTAACATGAAGGTTTATGACACCTAATTATACATCAATGGCTGTATAAATTAATGACTGCCTGAAACTGAAGTCACTTATCTTATACATCCCAGAGCTAAAAGATACATACATCTAATTCCAGTTAGTATCAAAATTAGGCACAAAGTGATGTGGATGGACCAGCAGTATGATGAGAGGTTACTTAGTACATGTGTTTATCACTGGAATACACCATAACTAGTGATGGGCGATCATGCTCGGCACTGTTCGACACGTGAGCGAGCATCATTGTGCTCGATTGAGTATCATTTGGTGATTGAGTAATACCTTTAACTATATAGTCCTTTCCTCTGTTACTGAGAAATCAGTTTTTGAATTGATATGCAAATTAGTGCCAAGAGTTTTTGAAGAACTAAAGCCTCTTCTGTCTTCTACAACTGGTGTTGCCTCCTCGTGCTTGACTGACAGCCTATATTCTGTGTGACTTTAGGCAAAGGAGTCATCAAGCAGGAGGAGGCAGCAGTGAGTGAGGAATAGAGCTGGACTGACAGAGGCTGATCTACAGATAACTCTTCAGCCACATTTGCATATCAATTCAAGAATTAATTTCTCCGTAATGGAGGAACTGATTAATGTCTTTGAAAGAGCTACATACACACATAAATATTTTTTCGGTGTGAAATCCTGATGACAGATTACTTTTAATAGCTTCCAGTGTGAATGTAAACTGTCATAATGTTTTTCCTGCCTACCAATCTAGCAAAGTTTATCTAGACGCAGCTAACCCATAATCCAATCGAATAGTACAGAAGAAATTAAAAACTGCTTGTGTAGTGTTGTTAAACTATTTTAATCTTTTTTAAAGGGAAGCTATCAGAGAAGGACCTATTGATTGTGGTGAATGTATTTTTGTGGACAAGTTTTTTTTTCCATATCATAATCTCTATTAAAAAATAATACAAAATAGAAATCTTGCAATTTTCACCGTGGCCACGGAAGATTTTTTAGACTAACTACCTATTGTTTGAGGAAACAACACATGTAGATGGCCAAAATGAACAGACTCCTAGCCCTATCTTCTCTACTGAAGAATCTAATGATCATGTGCAAAGAAATTGTGAAGGGGAATGGAGCAAGGTTAGTTGAGACATCATCAATAGTGATTGCTGAATCCTTTGTTATCAGCTGTGTATAGAGATTTTATTTATAATTGTACCCCTATCTGTGCTAATATGGAACCTGGTGAAGTATATTCCTGAAAAATATGTTCAAGTAAAAGAAATATGAGTCTAAAAGAGTCCCAGTGGTCAGTGTGAAAATTGTAAGATTACTAACAAAATTCTTTTAAAAATAAATGTGTTATCAAAACCCAAGATAACCAATAAATCATTTTCTAATCACAGCTTCCATTTCATTGAGATAACTTTCTGAGACACGGTATCAAGATGTTGCTTTAGGAGTCATGGTAACATTTGTCTTTCTGTAGCCATTACTATGGGAGTAACAAGGATGCCATGTGTGGTGGCCAATGTAACTAGAAGGCTACAAAATGCAATTCTGACTTCCTGTCCATTTTTCCACGCTTGGTAAAACCCATTCTGGAATACAAACTGCTGTTGTAACATGTTCTAACTGTGCAGGTCAGGAGACCAGGAACGTTCATGGTCACGTGTAAGTTTTCTGCTGGGGTGGGTGACATGCTTTATACAATCAGCAAAACGTTGAAGAATTTTATACAACTGTAGTAAATGCTTCTACCAACCATGATCTACAACATGGTGTTCCGTAGGAGGTTACTAAATAGACCGTGACTGTTGGATGCAAAGCTCTCCAAAAGAATGCTCAGCTTGGTTTTCAAATTTAGTTATCTTGCCTATATCACTCATGGAAGCCAGTGACACTTGTATTGCCTGTGCTGTATCTGCCTCAAGTGCTCCATGCTGCATTATTTCACATGACTTGTTGATCCTTTTATGTCTTTATAATGAAGCAGCCTTAGAAAAATAATAATTAAAAAAACAAATCTATTTCCTTTAATATGCTTTGTATTTCATGACATTCTGTTATAAATTCTATTTTAATATAACATTTTAATTATAAGCTGCAGCACAAAACAAAGCAGAAGAAATTGCCAAGATAAATCTTAGGAAAACAAATGGTATATACAGTACATTAATTCACTAAAGATTAGGAAAATTGTAACAAAATTAGCGTGTCCCTATTTGTTTAATACATTCATCCCAATATACTTTCATCATTAAATGGCAATAACCAGAGGGTATCTGGGGGGGCAGCCGAGGCATGTGCCCTGGGAGCAGCCGGCAGGAGGGTGCAGTCGGGCAGCCTAATGCAGTGGTCCGCAGTGTCTCCCCCGCAGCTGCATTCCACTGCCCCCCCGGGACTGACAGTTGGCTGTTCTCTGTGCCGATTGTCAAGCTGACAGCTGGCACAGAGAAGCTGCAGTGCGCCGGCTCCCAGGGATCAATTGTACTCGCATCTTACAGAAGCAAGTACAATTGAAGCTCTCACTGCTGGGTCAGAGCAATGCGAGCAGCGTGATCAGATCATGTGATCACGCTGCCGATGTCACTCGCCGGCACTGCAGAGACGCAGATGGGTGAGAAGTAGTGTTGAGCATTCCGATACCGCAAGTATCGGGTATCGGCCGATACTTGCGGTATCGGAATTCCGATACCGAGATCCGATACTTTTGTGGTATCGGGTATCGGTATCGGATACATAGAGATGTGTAAAATAAAGAATTAAAATAAAAAATATTGATATATTTACCTCTCCGGCGGCCCCTGGTGAGTCCGCGGGTAACCGGCAGGCTTCGTTGTTCAAAATCAGCGCTTTTAGGACCTGAGAATCACGTCCCGGCTTCTGATTGGTCGCGGGCCGCCCATGTGACCGCCACGCGACCAATCACAAGCCGCGACGTCACCGCAAGCTATTAGCGCGCTCATTTTTGAAAAATGAGCGCGTTAATGACTTTCAAAGACGTAGCGGCTTGTGATTGGTCGCGGCCACGCGACCAATCACAAGCCGCGACGTCACCGCAAGCTATTAACGCGCTCATTTTTAAAAATGAGCGCGTTAATGGCTTTCAAAGACGTAGCGGGTTGTGATTGGTCGCGGCCGCGACCAATCACAAGCCGCGACGTCACCGCAAGCTATTAACGCGCTCATTTTTAAAAATGAGCGCGTTAATGGCTTTCAAAGACGTAGCGGCTTGTGATTGGTCGCGTGGCCGCGACCAATCACAAGCCGCGACGTCACCGCAAGCTATTAACGAGCTCATTTTTAAAAATGAGCGCGTTAATAGCTTGCGGTGACGTCGCGGCTTGTGATTGGTCGCGTGGCCACGACCAATCACAAGCCGCTACGTCTTTGAAAGTCATTAACGTGCTCATTTTTAAAAATGAGCGCGTTAATAGCTTGCGGTGACGTCGCGGCTTGTGATTGGTCGCGTGGCCGCGACCAATCACAAGCCGCTACGTCTTTGAAAGTCATTAACGCGCTCATTTTTCAAAAATGAGCGCGCTAATAGCTTGCGGTGATGTCGCGGCTTGTGATTGGTCGCGTGGCGGTCACATGGGCGGCCCGCGACCAATCAGAAGCCGGGACGTGATTCTCAGGTCCTAAAAGCGCTGATTTTGAACAAAGAAGCCTGCCGGTTACCCGCGCTGAGTTCAGGGGCCGCCGGAGAGGTAAATATATCAATATTTTTTATTTTAATTCTTTATTTTACACATCCCTATGGATCCCAGGGCCTGAAGGAGAGTTTCCTCTCCTTCAGACCCTGGGAACCATGAGAATACCTTCCGATACTTGATGTCCCATTGACTTGTATTGGTATCGGATATCGGTATCGGCGATATCCGATATTTTTCGGGTATCGGCCGATACTATCCGATACCGATACTTTCAAGTATCGGACGGTATCGCTCAACACTAGTGATAAGTGCTCCGGTGGAGCTAAAGACACAGATGATTAAGTGCACGAGGGGGGGGGAGAATTTGAGTGGGAATGGGGGGATTTATTATGTGTGGGGAGAAATTGGAGTGGGGATGGGGTGTTTCATGTGTGTGGGGAGAATTTGAATGGGGATGGGGGATTTATGTGTGGGGAGAATTGGAGTGGGGATGGGGGATTTATTATGTGTGGGGAGAATTGGAGTGGGGATGGTGGGATTTATTGATTTATTAAGTGTGGGGAGAATTGGAGTGGGGATGGGGTTATTTAATGTGTGAGGGAGAATCAGAGTGTGGATGGGGGGATTTATTGTGTGGGGAGAATTGGAGTGGGGATGGGGTGTCTCTTGTGTGTGGGGAGAATTTGAGTGGGGATGAAGGGATTTATGTGAGGGGAGAATTGGAGAGGGGATGGAGATGTTTAATTTGTGGGGTGAGATTTGGAGTGGGGATGAGGTTATTTATTGTGTGTGGGTAGATTTGTAGTGGGGATGGGAGGATTTAATGTGTGGGGGAGATTTGAGGACACAAAATGTAGAGCAAAGGTGGAGATGGGGGCATGTATGAGGAAACAATACGGGGGAATTGGGGACATGCATGTTGAAATAGTACGGGGGAATGGGGGCATGTACGAGGAAACAGTATCGGGGAATGAGGGCATGTACGAGGAAGCAATACTGGGGAATGGGGGGCATGTACAAGAAAACAGTATGGGGGAATGAAGGCAGGCATGTATTAGGAAACAGTACTAGGGAATGGGGGCATAAGTGCAGACAGTATAGGGAGCAAACGGGGGAATGTATGCAGACACAGTATGAGTAGCGATGTGAAAAATGTATGTGGACAGAGTATGGGAGTGAAGGTGATGGGATGTGTGCAGACACAGTATGTGGAGTCAGGTGAGCAGGGAGTATAGAAAGACATGTGTGGCCTCACTCAATGAAAATGAACTGAGTGAGGCCGGGCACGTCTAGTTGGAATGTGATCAGAAGTATATAAATCACATGCTTGTGCTGACTTGACTGTCCACCGGCAAGGGAAAATCCTAAAAGTGTGCAGTACATTCGTTGTGAGAATTCTGAAGCTGCGATGTCAGGATTTAGCTCTGCAGTTTCCAGTAGTCATCACATGAACACTTCACTCCTATGCGACTTTCATACTTATGGTCCTGTGACAACAAACTTCTCTTACTGCTTCTCTCAGTTTTTCACTGAACATTGAGAGCATTAGGGAGAACAGCTTGTCGGTACATGACTAAATGTGCACATTGCATATGTCCTTGGGGAGGTGGGGGGCGCCACACTGAATTCTTGGTCTGGGTGCCAGAAAACCTAGATACACCTCTGGCAACAACTACCATATGATAGGATGATATGCCATTCAGATTTGTACTAAGATAGAAGTTGGAGATATTATCTCTATTATGTGTAAAAAAAAATATGTGGAAAAATTAAAATATTTATTACTTTTTTGAAATTTGTAATTTTTTTTAAGTGTTTATTGATTTATTTGTTGTAATAAATTAGTCAGATGATATAGAATTGTCAAACATTTCACTCATACGTGTAAGCTGGTCACATTTGTTTTTTGGGATCTGTGATGGGACTCTGAATTATGAATTCTCATTTCCAATTATACAAATGTAGAACTGTATAACAAATGTACATAAAGGCACAAGTGGAATGTGTCCTAGGGCTCTACCACTTATCCTTTGATGGCTGTTTGGTGACCCTACACATGCGCAACCATTGATGCATGTCGCATAATAAGGGAATCTGGTGAAGCTGAGATCTATGGTGGCATAGAGAGTCAACCAACCCACTGTATGATTGCAGCAAGGTATATTTTTCCCCTGAAATGCTCTGACAGTTTAAAGATCTAGCTGGGCGCCATAGAGATAGACTAGATTAGTTTGGTGTCTCTTGGCTGGTTTCTCCGCTCACCACTCTAGGTGATTGACAGGTCTCTCCCTTTATACGCTCATGAGAGAGACCTGTCAATCAACTAGAGTGGTGCGGGGACCATAGAAATAGACCAGACGGCTCCTGTGCCGCATCCGGCAGGATCTTTGAGCTATATATTTTTTCTGACACACTAGAGCATTTCAGAGGAAAACATATCTGGCTGTGATTGTGTAGCAAAGCTTTGATTCATGCTGTGTGTGGTTACAGCTGCATGATCATTTCTCTTTACTTAGTTGATGTTTGTAGATCTTATGGCAATCTAATATGTATTTGAACATTGACAAAAGTGAGAGTTGGGCATGTTGTGATCTTTTGTTCATCTGTTTCTTCATTGAAATAAATATATGCACTCAACTAACCAAATCTGACTGTTTATAGTCAGTTCAAGGGACTTAGCTGTCAGCCAATTGACCATTTACCCATCAGACTCTTATATGTGCGGCCAGCTTAAGCACTGAATTCTAACAGCTCAAAATAGTTATTGCATTTCTGCATACGCCAGTTGGAGACCTCATGAAACAATATTAAAAATCTGTTTTTCATTATTTTAAGAAGCCCTATGTAATGCCTAGCCACACATACAAAATAGATATGAGTAGATGAACCTGCCTAAAAGCATCTTTACATCCTGCCAGTTCATTGGGTAAATTTACAATATATTAATATGCAAAACAATGTTTATAGTTGGATAACTAATTGACTCCGTGCACATTGAGCTTATTTTAGCTCCATTCAGGAACCATATATTTCGCACTGATACTGACCTACAATATAATAAAGCCTTTTTAAAATCCCAAATGTTTGATCCTACTTTGGCTCTAAAAAGATGACTCAAGCATATGTCTTAATGCAATACTGCACATAAGCACATACATAAAGACTGAAAACATTATAGATAAATAGCCAATCCTAGACAATCCCTTTATTGTAAATCTGTCATGGTCAACATGATGTTTGATCTGCAGGAAGGATGCTTGAGTGTAGAAGGAGTTGTGCAGATTAATACATGGTTTTACAAGAAGAGATTGTGTTTGTGTGTGTATGACTTGAGTTTTGTTCATTGAATTTTTTTCTTTTCTCAGCTCAGAAGTCCAGTAGGCGGTCTTATTTAATTATTAACAGACTTCTATGTATGACTGTGCATCCAGAGATACAGTAGCTGTTAATCATTGAATGGATCATCCTCTTTACTTTTCAGTAAGTAGGGATTTAAATACATAAATTACAAGTTGTACCACTACAAACATACAGTGCAAAATAATCTGTTCATCTCCTCCTGCTCCATATCATACTTTCTACAGATAAAACTGCATGTACAATGGGACAAGTTCCTTATAAGATTAACTGTTCATGACTTCATTAATGGTGTCTGGGGGATAAAGTAGAGATTGCCAAGTTGGCGTAAGGAGACTTGTAGGCCATGCAGTTCTCCCCTAGGAATATAAATATACTAACAGCCTCTTGAGAGAGGAAGAGAGCAAACACTCTAGGGCCACCTATTGGAGGTAGCAATCATAAAAGCCATTATCGATAATCTGAGGAGCCTTGTCACCTGACTTAGCATAAGAAGTCAAATGAGAAGCTCCATTTGCAGACAACTGTTTTGGGGTCTTTTTGTCTCATCAATGCAAATCAGAAGATAACTGGTTTAAATGAGTGGCCTCTAATATGGGGTCTAGCGGGTAAAGGTTCTCCTTGTGGAGAGTACCAAGTCAGCTTAGTTACACTTTTAAGGTACCTTCACACATAACGATATTGTTAACGATATCGTTGCTTTTTGTGACGTAGCAACGATATCGTTAATGAAATCGTTATGTGTGACAGCGACCAACGATCAGGCCCCTGGTGGGAGATCGTTGGTCGCTGAATAAAGTCCAGAACTTTATTTCGTCGCTGGACTCCTGCTGACATCGCTGGATCGGCGTGTGTGACACCGATCCAGCGATGTCTTCACTGGTAACCAGGGTAAACATCGGGTAACTAAGCGCAGGGCCGCGCTTAGTAACCCGATGTTTACCCTGGTTACCATGCTAAAAGTAAAAAAAAACAAACACTAGATACTTACCTACCGCTGTCTGTCCTCCAGCGCTGCGCTCTGCACTCCTCCTGTACTGTCTGTGAGCCGGAAAGCAGAGCGGTGACGTCACCGCTCTGCTTTCCGGCTCACAGACAGTACAGGAGGAGAGCAGAGAAGCAGAGCGCAGCGCTGGAGGACAGACAGCGGTAGGTAAGTATCTAGTGTTTTTTTTTTTTACTTTTAGCATGGTAACCAGGGTAAACATCGGGTTACTAAGCGCGGCCCTGCGCTTAGTTACCCGATGTTTACCCTGGTTACCGGCATCGTTGGTCGCTGGAGAGCGGTCTGTGTGACAGCTCTCCAGCGACCAAACAGCGACGCTGCAGCGATCCGGATCGTTGTCTGTATCGCTGCAGCGTCGCTTAATGTGAAGGGGCCTTTAAACTGTTTAGTGCTCTTCTGGCAATTAAAATATAAACCCTAAGTCATGTGGTAAGGCCTTTTAACCCCTTTCCAACATGCACCGTACATATACTGCTCTGCGGGAGCTGTGTTCCTACAAACAGCAGTATATATATGGTTCAGCCATCGTGTGGCCTCACACTGAGTGCCGCAGCAATCGCATGCGGGTGTCAGCTCTGTGTGAGAGCTGACTCCCCACAGCAACACCTATGATCAGTGCTAACACCGACTGCGGGCATTTAACTCCTCTGATGCTGCTGTCAGTAGTGATAGCAGCATAGAAAAGCATTACGCAGGGCATCAGTTCCCTGCGCGCTTCCATCAGGACAACGCAATATGATCACATTGTCCTGTTGGTCTTCATGGAGACCCCCGGCCCCAAGATGGCCATATGATCCTTCCTGGTCCTGCAGAAAAGGTGGCTTGGAAGTGCCTGCTAGGAGCAGTGCAGAGTATCAGATCAGTGATCTGACACTATACAGTGATGTCCCAGGATGGGACAATGTAAAAAAGTTTAAAAAAAAAATTAATAGTATAATTTTTTTTTTAAATTCCCTGAATAAAGGAAAAAAAGAAATAAATATTTTTCCAATAAATACATTTATTTATGGAAATAAAAAAATAAACAATAATAGTGCACATATTTGGTTACGACCAGCTCTATAAAACTTTCCCACTAGTTAACCCCTTCTGTGAACACCGTAAAAAAATAAAAAATGAGGCAAAAACAATGCTTTATCAACCTTCTGCTGAACAAAAAGTGCAATAAAACGCAATGAAAAAGTTGGATGTAAATAAAAACGGTACAGCTGAAAACATCATCTATTCTGCAAGAAACAACAAGCTGCAATACAGCTCCATCAGCAGAAAAATAAACCCGAAGAATAAAGCTGCATAACCAATTTTACCACATGCAGAACGGTATAAAAAAAATGCAATTGCTGGTTTTTGTTCATTCTGTCTCCAAAAATCAGACTTGAAAGCGATCAAAAAATGTCATGTGCCCCAAAATGGTACCAATAAAAACATCAGCTTGTCCCACAAAAAAAAGCCCTCACATGACTCTGTCGGCTGAAATATGGAAAAATTATAGCTCTCAAAATATGGTGATGCAAAAACTAGTTTTCGCAACACTAAGCGACTTTGAGTGTGTGACAGCAGCCAAACATAAAAACCCGATATAAACCTGGTATCACTGTAATCGCACCGACCTGAAGAATGAAGTTGCCTGATCACTTATACTGCACAAGAAACAGCGTCAAAAATAAATAAAACCAATTCTTCACAAGCTGTTGATTTTTCATTCTGCCTCCCAAAGATCGCAGTAGGGCTTGGCGCACATTCATCCTGTGCTCTGTGCTGAGCGCTTACACTGGGGTTTCCATCTAAATCTCTGAAATACGTGATTCAGACAGAATCCCCAGTGGAAAATTCCCTATAATGAGACAGATGGAGGCACTGTGGATGCCATATGATCTGTGAACCGGCGGTGTCTGTCTTTTTAGGATTGCATAAAAGTGCCGTCGGCCACAGTTTTGTGCACTTCTGAAAAAGACACCGCTGAACAGAGGCGAGACAAAGTCCACAGTAACTCTGCTGCCTCACCATAGTGAGTGGATCCCTCAGGGGTTTTATCTGTCACGTCCCTCTGAGATTTAGATGGAAACCCCAAAGTAAGTGATCAAGGTAGAGCGATGGATAAATGTGATCCCAAACGCTATGTAAAATGTTCCCAATAGAAGCTTCAATTCAGTCTACAAAAAAGCAAGTCCTCACTCATATCTGTCATTTGTTAGGGTATGTGCACACGTCAGGATTTCTTGCAGAAATTTCCTGACAAAAACTGGACATTTCTGCCAGAAATCTGCATGCCTTTTTTTCGTATTTTTGCATGTTTTTTTTCGCTTTTTTGTGCGTTTTTTTGTGTTTTTTCCCAATGCATTAAATAGTGGGAAAAACGCAAAAAAACCACTAAATTAATGAACATGCTGCTTTTTTACCGCAATGCATTTTTTTAGCAGAAAAATCCGCATCATCTGTACAAAAATTGCAGAATGCATTCTAAATGATAGGATGCATATGTATGTGTTTTTAATCCGTTTTTCTCATGGAAAAAAATGCAAAAAAACTTGAACGTGTGCACATACCCTTAATGTAAATGTAGGGGCTTCCTCATTACTGAGAGCACAAAGGCTCTAGAAAAGCTAAATGGCTCCTCACTCCCAAAAAAGAAATCCAGCAAATTCTCTGCTCCCAAATTAAAATGCCCCTCTCCCTTCTGAGCCCAAGTGTGCCTAAACCACATTTAGCACCCACATGTTTGGCATTTCTGTAGTGATGAGAGCCTGCCTAATTTACAGGTGCGCGTCTCCAGAAGCAAGAGCTGGGCATAAAGTACTGGTGACTGCAACGGCAGTTCGCTATTTTCACTCAGGAACATACACTGCTGGTCTACTATTAACTCTTATAATTTTCTAACAAAAAAGATGTTTCAAAAATTGTGCTGATGTAAAAGTAGACATGTGTGAAATGTGATTTACTAACTATTTTGTGACATATCTCTCTGATTTAAGGGCATAAAAATTAAAAGTTTGAAAATTGCCAAATTTTCACCATTTTTGCAAAATGTTGTTTTTTTTCACAAATAAACGCAAGTTATAGCAAAGAAATTTCCCCACTATCATAAAGTACAATATGTCACAAGAAAACATTCTCAGAATCAGTGGGTTGCATTGAAACGTTTCAGAGTTAAGACCTCATAAAGTGACAGTGGTCAGAATTGTAAAAATTGGCCTGTCAGGAAGGTGAAAACAAGCTTCGGGGTGAAGGGGTTAAAGGTACAATATTGTCTTTTAAGATTGTTATTTCCAATAGGTGGCGTGACGAACCTCTTCCTTTCTTAAGAATTTGCATACGTGGTACTGGTGGCTCCATCTGAGACTCAAAAAAATATGTTGATCTTATTAATTAGATTATAATTCTGAAATCATATAGAAATATACAGTTAGGGCCAGAAATATTTGGACAGTGACACAATTTTCGCGAGTTGGGCTCTGCATGCCACTACATTGGATTTGAAATGAAACCTCTACAACAGAATTCAAGTGCAGATTGTAACGTTTAATTTGAAGGGTTGAACAAAAATATCTGATAGAAAATGTAGGAATTGTACACATTTCTTTACAAACACTCCACATTTTAGGAGGTCAAAAGTAATTGGACAAATAAACATAACCCAAACAAAATATTTTTATTTTCAATATTTTGTTGCAAATCCTTTGGAGGCAATCACTGCCTTAAGTCTGGAACCCATGGACATCACCAAACGCTGGGTTTCCTCCTTCTTAATGCTTTGCCAGGCCTTTACAGCCGCAGCCTTCAGGTCTTGCTTGTTTGTGGGTCTTTCCGTCTTAAGTCTGGATTTGAGCAAGTGAAATGCATGCTCAATTGGGTTTAGATCTGGAGATTGACTTGGCCATTGCAGAATGTTCCACTTTTTGGCACTCATGAACTCCTGGGTAGCTTTGGATGTATGTTTGGGGTCATTGTCCATCTGTGCTATGAAGCGCCGTCCAATCAACTTTGCAGCATTTGGCTGAATCTGGGCTGAAAGTATATCCCGGTACACTTCAGAATTCATCCGGCTACTCTTGTCTGCTCTTATGTCATCAATAAACACAAGTGACCCAGTGCCATTGAAAGCCATGCATGCCCATGCCATCACGCTGCCTCCACCATGTTTTACAGAGGATGTGGTGTGCCTTGGATCATGTGCCGTTCCCTTTCTTCTCCAAACTTTTTTCTTCCCATCATTCTGGTACAGGTTGATCTTTGTCTCATCTGTCCATAGAATACTTTTCCAGAACTGAGCTGGCTTCTTGAGGTGTTTTTCTGCAAATTTAACTCTGGCCTGTCTATTTTTGGTATTGATGAATGGTTTGCATCTAGATGTGAACCCTTTGTATTTACTGTCATGGAGTCTTCTCTTTACTGTTGACTTAGAGACAGATACACCTACTTCACTGAGAGTGTTCTGGACTTCAGTTGATGTTGTGAACGGGTTCTTCTTCACCAAATTAAGTATGCGGCGATCATCCACCACTGTTGTCATCCGTGGACGCCCAGGCCTTTTTGAGTTCCCAAGCTCACCAGTCAATTCCTTTTTTCTCAGAATGTACCCAACTGTTGATTTTGCTACTCCAAGCATGTCTGCTATCTCTCTGATGGATTTTTTCTTTTTTTTCAGCCTCAGGATGTTCTGCTTCACCTCAATTGAGAGTTCCTTTGACCGCATGTTGTCTGCTCACAGCAACAGCTTCCAAATGCAAAACCACACACCTGGAATCCACCCCTGACCTTTTAACTACTTCATTGATTACAGGTTAACGAGGGAGACGCCTTCAGAGTTAATTGCAGCCCTTAGAGTCCATTGTCCAATTACTTTTGGTCCCTTGAAAAAGAGGACGCTATGCATTACAGAGCTATGATTCCTAAACCCTTTCTCCGATTTGGATGTGGAAACTATCATATTACAGCTGGGAGTGTGCACTTTCAGCCCATATTATATATATAATTTTATTTCTGAACATGTTTTTGTAAACCGCTAAAATAACAAAACTTGTTTCACTGTCCAAATATTTCTGGCCCTAACTGTACTTAATAAAACAACCCTTACTTCTGAGTAAATTCCAGACGAAATCCTCTGAGCAGCTGCATGAGCATTTAGATTGACTTAACACTAAATAACTCATCACACCTTGCTTGCACTGCATACAAAATAGCAATGTTGTTCTATGATCCCTTCCACCAATGCATTTGACAAGACAAGGTTAAGAGTTCACAGTAAGAATAAAAAATACTTAGTCTCTGACAATGCCTTGACCTGAGCGAATATATTTTAAATCGCAAACATTATTTTCTTTCTTTGGGCCACGTTCCCTCCGTAAGGCTGGTAATTGCGTTTAGTAATTTCTCTGCGCAGCGTTTTAGCCACAACAACCTTGCTGACTTTAATATAGTAGAAGTATAAACCTCATTCTTGTTCTCCACTACCTAACTTAACAAAGAAGTATCTAGTTATAGCAAGAGACATCCACACATGTCCAGAAAGTAAATGAATACACATCAGACATAATTACTTCCAATGTAACTGATTCATGGTTTCCCACTTATGTGCTGTGAATGGCCGGCAATAAACTTATATAAATAGTAGGGATTCAATTGTTCAGAGGTCCTTTGACATGTAACTAGATTTAAAGTCAGAGACTTGATTTTATGGTGTCTCTTGACCTTTCATACTTCAGAGACTACATGACTTAATTTTTATTTATGGACTGCTGTCCATGACTACTGCTTTTCTCCGTTTGGGAAATGCTTGCTTGCTGCTCTGTTTGCCATTTTCTCTTCCCTCTTACATTTTTATGATTTAACATTTCCTCGATTTTTATACTTAAAAGAAGATCTTCATACAGGACTTGAAATCATGTGCTTAACAGCTGATGAAATAAAATGGAAAATGTAAATTAAAATGTAATGGTATTTGAATTACAATAATTATATATCACTTTTTCCAAACAATTTTGATTTCATGCAATTGAATAATTTGCGTAAATGCTACTAGGATTATTTAATTTAAAATTCTCAAGAGCATTTGAATAACATTTATTGCATATAATAGAGAAGAGTGGATCAATTCTCCCAAATCCACATTTTTTAGGATTCACTTTGAGGAAAATCCACCAGTATTGTCATTGACCTGTTTTCGCCACCCCCCTATGATCCGCCTTACAGCTCCATCCAGTCCGTCATTTATTTCTCCACAGTACACATAGATCTCGTCCATTACCTTCACTTTGTGCCAGGGCTTCTAGACTTTGGACATCATGAGTCATGTATTGACGTCACACACGTCATCATGATTTCATGATGCACCTAGTAACTTCAGTGATAGAAGTCCAGTGAAGGGTGAAGGAGGAAGAGGAAAACACATGTCATGGAGATGAGAAGGGTTGAGAAGGAAATTTGCAGAGGACCAGACTGAGGTCTGCTGTGATCGGACAGATAGAGACAGAGGTTCGAAATATTTTTTTTTGCACCTTTGCTTTAGTGTGCTCCTCTGGCCAAATCTGAGTGAACTGCCAAATTAAAATTTTGGTAGATTTGATCATCAGTGGTATATAGCTCTATATACCACTAATCTATAATTATATACAGTCATTGTCCCCATGAAATTGTTCCAGAAAATGATTTATTTCTCCCAATAAATTATTGCAATTACACATGTTTGATATGCAAATGTTTATTTCCTTTGTCTGAATTGGAAAAACACAAAATAAAACAGAAAAAAGGCAACGTCTACATCATTTCACACAAACCTTCAAAAATGGGCAGGACAAAATTGCTGGGACCTTTAGAAAAATGTAGTTAAACAAATTTGTTTCAAAGCATGTGATGCTCATTCAAACTCACCTGTAGCAAGTAACAGGTGTGGGCAATATGAAAATCACCTGAAACCAGATAAAAAAAGGGAAGTTGATGCAATCCTTGCATTGTGGGTCTGTATGTGCCTCACTAAGCATGGAGAAGAGAACTGTCTGAGGACTTAAGAACCAAAATTGTTGAAAAATATCAAGAATCTCAAGATTACAAGTCCATCTCCAGAGATGTTGTTGTTCCCTTGTCCATGGTGCGCCACATAATCAAGAAGTTTAGAACCCATGTGTCACAATTCGGCTGGCAAGTAAACTGAGACAAGAGGCACCTTTTCTGGCCCTAGCACTACTCACCTTGTTCCCCTGGATACCTCTGTCCCCTTTCCCTACCTGGGGAAGATAGTTGCTACCGTGTACCACAGTACACCAACCTGACAGACAGGGGAACAAAGACAAGAGTAAAAGAAAATTCCACTCACACAAATTTACTCTCATAAATAACAGAGGCACTCACCAGGGTGTGAAGGACAGGGGGGGGGGGGGGAGAAAGAAAATAGGGCAGGTAAGGATGAGGAATTTTCAAGCATACAAACCAAGCAACAGTCGCACAATAAACTCCTCCAGCTCTCAAGACACCAGCTCTCCAGCTCTCCCTCTCCAGGTCGATCTCTAGCAAGTGCTAACTCAGACAAGGATCTAGCCAGAAGGCTTAACTTTTATAGGAGAGAGGAATGGTTAACGGAGCACAGCTAAAAGCAGGGATTTCCACATGGCCGATTAACCCCTGTCCTGCTGAAAGAAAACAAACACATTTAATACACAGGAGGCATCAGACGCTGCGGTCTTCTGGTACTGCTCTGTCACGGTAACTCTTTGACACAATGAAATTGTAGCTAATCTCCCTCGTCATGGACGGCAGAGAAAAATTGATGAAAAGTCGTAACACATGATAGGCTGGATGATGATGATAATTTTTTTATTTATATAGCGCCAACATATTCCGCAGCACTTTACAATTAAGCGGGGACATGTACAGACAATAAATTCAGTACAAGTTAAGACAATTTAAACAGTGACATTAGGGGTGAGGTCCCTGCTTGCAAGCTTACAATAATCTTTAATAATAATCTTTATTTTTATATAGCGCTAACATATTCCGCAGCGCTTTACAGCACATTATCGTCGCTGTCCCCGTTGGGGCTCACAATCTAAATTCCCTATCAGTATGTCTTTGGAATGTGGGAGGAAACCGGAGTACCCGGAGGAAACCCACTCAAACACGGAGAGAACATACAAACTCTTTGCAGATGTTGTCCTTAGTGGGGCTTGAACCCATGACTCCAGTGCTGCATGGCTGCTGTGCTATCCACTGCGCCACCATGCAATCTACAAGGAAATGGGAGGACACAATAGGTGAAAGGTGCTCATTTCAGGTCTGGCAATTATAATAAATAGGGATTTTCATATAAAGCTGCTTGATCCGGTCATCAGCCTGTGTGTTTAAGTGCAATAGTCAAGTATCAAGTGCAGTTATGTGCATGGAGGGTGTGGAGACAAATGAATAGTACAGTGCAGATTCAGAATAATATTTGGAAGGAGGGAATAGGGCAAAGTTAGTTTACTGAGTAGTTGATGTGGTAGACTTGTTTGAATAGATGGGTTTTCAAAGCGCGCTTGAATAGGTCGGGGCTAGCTATCAGTCTGATCATCTGGGGAAGTGCATTCCAGAGAGCTGGCGCAGCATGAGAGAAGTCTTGGAGATGGAGGTGCGAGGTTCGGATTACGAGGGGATGTTAGTCTTAGGTCATTTGTAGAACAGAGGGCATGTGTAGGGCGATAGACAGAGATGAGAAAGGAGATATTAGGTGGTGCAGAACTGTGGAGAGCTTTGTGGGTGAGAGAGATGAGTTTATACTTGACCCTGTAGCAAATGGGTAGCCAGTGTAATGACCGGCACAAGATGGAGGCATCGGTGAAGCGGCTGGACAGAAATATGACTCTGGCTGCTGCATTCAAGATGGATTGGAGATGGGAAAGTTTGGTAAGAGGGACACCAATCAGAAGGGAGTTGCAGTAGTCCAGACAAGAATGAATAAGAGCGACAGTAAGAGTCTTAGCAGTTTCAAAGGTGAGAAAAGGTCAGATTCTGGAGATGTTTTTAAGATGCAAGTGACAAGAGTGAGTGAGTGAGTGATCGGATATAGGGAGTAAAGGAAAGTTCGTTGCCGAATTTGACCCCAAGACAGCGGGCATGCTGCTTGGGAGTTATGGTTGAACCCTCCAGGGTAATTTCGATGTTGGGTAGAGTGAGGTTAGTAGAAGGGAGAAACACAAGAAGTTCCTTTTTGGAGAGATTGTTTCAGATAGAGGGAGGACATGATGTTAGAGACAGCAGACAGACAATCCTTGGTATTTTGAATTAGGGTAGGGTGGGATGTCAGGGGAAGAAGTGTATTATTGGGTGTCATCAGCATAGAGATGATACTGGAACCCAAATCTGCTGATTATTTGTCCAATAGGGGCCGTATATAGAGAGAAGAGGAGTGGGTCTAGGACTGAGCCCTGCGGAACCCCAATAGTAAGGGGACAAGGAGAAGAAGAGGAGCCGGCAAAAGATACAGTGAAGGAGCGGTCAGAGAGGTAGGAGGAGAACCAGGAGAGGGCTGTGTCCTTGAGGCTTATGGAGCGGAGCATAGTTTGAAGGAGCTGGTGATCCACAGTGTCAAATGCCTCAGAGAGATCCAGGAGAATCAGCAGAGAGCAATGACCTTTGGATTTAGCTGTTTTTAGATCATTAGAGACTTTAGTGAGGGCAGTTTCAGTGGAGTGTAAAGAGCGGAAACCAGATTGTAAGGGGTCGAGAAGAGAGTTATCCGAGAGTGGATTAGACGGGAGTGGACCAAGCGTTCCAGGAGTTTAGAGATGAAGGAAAGGTTAGAGACAGGTCTGTAGTTAGCAGTGCAGTTCTGGTCCAGGGACGGCTTTTTAAGTAAAGGGGTTATGATGGCATGTTTAAATGAGGAGGGAATGATACCTGAAGAAAGAGAGAGGTTAAATATTTTAGTCAGGTGAGTTTTGACCACTGGTGAGAGAGACTGAAGGAGATGTGAAGGAATGGGGTCACTGTTTCAGGTTGTAGGCCAAGCAGAAGTGAAGAGCTTGGAAACTTCTTCTGAAACAGGCTCAAAGATGTCTAGTGAGCTTGGGGTGCGGCAGGGAAGGGGATCCAAGCACTGAGGATATTGGGCTGAGATATCCTGGTGGATGTGGTTGATTTTTTTCTAGGAAATAAGTGGCCAGATCCTCACAACTGAGATTGGTGATGGGGGCCTGTACTTCAGGTTCAGGAGGAAGTTTAAGGTTTCAAAAAGTAGTTTTGGGTTGTTGGATACTGAGGTGATGAGGGTGGTGAAGTAGGATTTTTTGGCCACATAAAGGGCAGAGTTATAGGTTTTGAGCATGAACTTATAGTGGATGAAGTCTTCTGCTAAGAGAGATTTTCTCCACTGCTGCTCTGCGCACCTAGAGCAACGCTGAAGAAATCGTGTTTGCATAGTGTGCCAGGGCTGCCGTTGTCTGTGTCGGGTCTTTCTGCGTGTAGAAGGTGCTGCTTCATCTAGGGCATTCTTCAGTGTATTATTTAAGTGTGACAATGCAAAGTATGGACAGGAAAGGGAGGAGATGGGGGCTAAAGATGTGTGGAGATTGTCCCTAAGCTGCTAGGTATTAATGGTACGTGTATTCCAATAAGTGTGGTAAGTGGGGGTGTCCTGGGTGAGGAGACAATTCTTGACAGAGAAGGAAAGAAGGTTGTGGTTTGAGAGCGGGAGAGGGGAGTCGTGCAGCGATCCGGGATGGGAGAAAACCAGGTACAGAGTATTCCCGTCTTCATGCGTAGGAGAATTAGTAAATTGTGAGAGGCCGAATGAAGAAGTTAGAGAAAGAAGATGAGAGGCAGATTGGGAGAGGGGATCATTGATGGGGATGTTAAAGTCTCCCATGATGAGGGTGGGGATGTCACAGGATAGAAAGTGAGTAAGCCAGGATGGTGGATAAGCAGCCCCAACAACAAGTTCCGCAGAAATTCAAACTATTTTGCAGACTCAGGGTACATTAGTGTTGGCGCGATATGTCCATTGACATTTGAATGAAATAAAACACTATGACAGGAGACCCAGAAGGGCTCCACTTCTTACAGAGAAGCATTAAAAAGCTAGACAGCAATTTACCAAAATTTATGTGAGTAAACCAAAATCCTTCTGGGAAAGTGCCTTGTGGACAGATGAAACAAGACACAGCTTTTGGTAACGTACATACTGTTTACAGAAAATGGAATGGGGCCTACATAGTAAAGAATACAGTAACTACAGTCAAACATGGAGGTTTAAAGATGTTTGGGGTTGTTTTGCTGCATATGGCACTGGGTGCCTTGATTATGTGCAAGGCATCATTAAATCTGAAGATTACCAACGGATTTTTTTTTAAACAATACATTTTTATTGAATTTTACAAATAGTGTGAAGAAAACCTCAATACAGACATATGTTTACAGCATACATATAAGAGGGCATATTAACATTTAACAAACAAGCAGGGTAGGAGGCAAGGGAAGGGGGGAGGGAAGTCCAAGGAGGGGGGTATATTGTTTCCAATTCCAGTTAAGTAATTCAACCAGAATCAGGAGGATCTGGATTGGTTAGATGAAATACAGGTGTGGCAAAGGGGGTGTGGTTGGCATACTCCGCCCAGGGAAGCCATATTTTCTCAAATTTACTAACACTGTCTGTGAGTGTGGCAGATAATTTTTATTTTATCATATACCAAGAAAGGAATTTTTTAACTGCAGATAAATCTAGACTTTGGTCACAATGTAGTGCCCAGTGTTAGAAAGCTGAGGTTACGTTATAAGTCATGGATCTTCCAGCAGGACAATGATCCCAAACACACTTCAAGAAGCACCCAGAAATTGATGGAAACAAAGCGCTGGAGAGTTCTGAAGTGGCTAACAATGCGTCCATATCTAAATCCCATTGAACACCTGAGGAGAGATCTTAAAATTGCTTTTGGGAGAAGGCACCCTTCAAATATGAGAGACTTAGAGCAGTTTGCAAAAGGTGAGTGGTCAAAAATTCCAGTTGGGAGTTGTAAGAAGTTTCTTGATGGTTCTAGTAAGCGATTGCAGTTATTTATTCCAATGGTGAGTAACGACATATTACCATTTTTGTCCGGCACATTTTTGGGGTTTCAGTGTGAAGTGATGTCCAAGTTGCCTTTTTTCCTTTGTTTTTTTTTTTGTGTTGCCACAGTACACACAAAGGAATTAAATGGGAATAACAAAAATTGTGTAACTGCAATAATTTTCTGGGAGAAAATTTTCTTGAACAATTTCAAGGATGCCAACACTTTTGGCCATAAATATATATATAACCCCTTTAACATTAGGAAATTGAATCATGGGGATTCCCCAGGGCATTTAAGATTGTGTTAGGACATTCTATAGCAGTTAACAATTATCATTTCTATTAGGCTATGTGCGCACGTTGCAGTTTTGCCGTTGTAAAATTCTGTGCGGATTCTTCCTCTCTTAGCAGTTTTGACTCATCACATGTCCGCTTTGTTCAAAGCGCTGCTGACTATTGAATGCAGGTGTTTATTGAACCGAGAGGAATTACCGTGCCCTATACATTGGACAGGTGATATTTATCTTGTGAAGACTGAGCGTCTCCACAAGATAAATAGACATGCTGCTGTCTGGAAATACACGCCACATGTCTGTCTCCGCAGTGAAGCCGCAGGCGCCTGTGCATGCATAGTAGACATGGGATTTCTTGAAATCCCATCCACTATCCTGTAACATCTGAACGCTGCAGGTTGGATGCTGTGGAGGTACGCGGCGTCCAACCCCCAGCGTTTACTGACTGTGGGAACATACCCTCAGAAATCTGCGTGAAATGCAATATCTGTTTATTTTTCAAATATATTTTTTTTAAATTGCATGGGCTCCTTCGTAATTTTTTTAACCAGAAGAGGGAAAGCCGATGGCTGAGGGATGATGTTAATATTCTGGGAAGGAGCCAATAGCCATAAAAGTTCCCATGCTATTAATATCAGCTCGCAACTGTTTTCTTAGCCTTTAGTGGCTAGTTTACAGGGGAACCCCAGAAAAAAATTGACATGAGGTCCCCTATAAAATTGAAATAGCAAAGGCTAGGAAGACAGCTGCGATTTGGTGCAATTCCGCGCAGAAAAAACGCAGCGGATCTGCAACAAAATCTGCAACGTGTGCGTATAGCCTTAGTCTTCCTGGGTGACGTATATTACAAGCTATTGCAATATCCGCTTTAGCTGTTACAGTAAAATCTTTTTCATCTGCAACTGATACTGTTCAGTTTATGGTAGTATCACAACAATTCACTCTATCAAGCAGGTTTTTTTTTAATAATTTTCACGAAGTACCAGAAAACTGTACCTGCAAGAGCTCAAATATTTTCCAACAGAAATGGTGTAAAACTATAAAAATATAAATGAGCACTAGTGCCGATTTTGATAGATTGAGAGATGCATAGCAGAAACAGGGTGGGGCACAAATACCAAAAACCAAGCTCAGAATCACAAAAAAAATGGACAACCACCAAATAGGTATTATTATTATTTATTATTATAGCGCTATTTATTCTGTGGCGCTTTACATGTGAGGAGGGGTATACATAATAAAAAACAAGTACAATAATCTTAATTAATGCAAGTCATGACTGGTACAGGAGGAGAGAGGACCCTGCCCATGAGGGCTTACAATCTACAAGGGATGGGTGAGGATACAGTAGGTGACGTCAGAGCTGTTCGCACAGCGGTTTGCTGGATCGGTGGTTGCTGCAGGTTGTAGGCTTGTCGGAAGAGGTGGGTCTTCAGGTTCCTTTTAAAGGTTTCCACGGTAGGTGAGAGTCTGATAAGTAGGGGTAGAGTTCACATTCATATATACAACTGTATTGTACCTTATCTATGCGAAAATATATGTGTATACTGTATTTATAATTTATAAACATGAATTTATAAAATGGGTAATTCATTGAAGGTAAAGGAAAGTACCACAATGGCTTTGTGTCAAAATGGTCGTGGGGGCAGATGCCATCACCACAGGTGAGGGCCCCATAGGTATGTACTTACTATGCTCTGGATATGAATGTTTAGCTATATACATGCCCCTTTTGTTCACGGTCTTCATTATTGAGCATTGTTAAAAATGCTCTTCTCACAAATATATAACAGGTTGCTGATCTGCTGATGAATGTGCAAATGATCGTTCAACAGGTGAAATGATCCTTTTTGCAGAATAAAAGATCATCTTTCTTGCTGAGAATAATGGCAACATATGTATGTGCTCTAAGCAATCTAGTATAGATTGCTCAGTGTGCATTGTTTACTTTGGTCTGGATGTTTAACCAGGGATTTAAATGACTGACAATTTGTAAAAATGTACCTCTCGCCCCAAAATATGATTGTGTTTATGTGGGCCTGACATAGAGGTTAGTTGTATTTGACTAGGCTGAGGCGTGACATATAATTTTGTAGCACTTATTTGTTTTTAATCACATCATTTAGAGCTGCCATTTAGCATTCCTTTAATCTTTTGTGTGCCTCATGCTTTCACTTTTTAAATTCTGAGTTTTTAATTAAATATATTTTTTGCCATAAAGCACAAAACATTTTTATTCCAATTTTATGGTCACCCTTCTTCTTTTGTGATTTTGAAACTATGACTGTAATTTACTCTCACAATTCTTACACATTCTCACAAGTTTTTCTCAAATTGACAATCCAAAAGTTTTTAAAAAGCTGTAAATTATCATTATTACCTAGACTACTTTCATGTTCTCCTCATTTGGCTTTTACTTCCAAGTAACCCTTATTACTTTCCATTATGAGCACACATTAAATGTTCTGCAAAAATCAAGCTTTTCTTTAAAAACTGTTATTTTGTTGATTTTCTTTGCTGTATTCGTCATCTGCATATTTTGTACTCCCAACTCTCTATAGTGCATTGTTTTCCGATGTTTTAAAAGCTCGGGAATACATTTCGATTAATTACACAGGCACCTAATGTATACTATTATCCAAGCAGTAACTTTTTATTTCAGGGAATTGCATTGTGAACTCCGATACATTGATATCAATGTAGTTATGTCCATTCCATTTGCAGAAATTTATTATAATGTGCGTAGAGATTTCAACAGCGCTATATACAGTCCAATAATTTTCTTACACTCTTACCCAGTACAAATTACAAAGTGATTGTAAATTGCAGACCACAGAAGTGCCTGAAATTGTGGCTCCAAGATACGAAAATCTATTCCTCCTAGTAATCAAGTGTGTCACTCGTCTTGTAAAATGATGACACCCTCTAATAAAGATATTGAAGTGGGAGATACATCCATAATATAATGTACCGAAATATTAAAGCCTGCGTCGCTCTCCAGAGTCAATTCTAATATTCTTTTCTGGCACAAAGTCCATTTTCCTGTTTTTATATGGTTTTCCAGTCTTTCAACCATTAGATAAATCTTCTATATGAAGCGGAGTAGTGATTTTACATTGAAGGGATTTATACGAGGCATATTTCACAAGATAAAGCAAAATGTCTTTTTCATAAAAAATGTTGGTTTTGCAATTCATGTTGAAGCCCTTCTTAGAAAATATTCCTCTGTGAGTGATAATTTTCAGGATTGCACAATTTTATATTTATGAGATTATGTCCACAATTTCGAAGACGTATGTGTATAGATGATAGTTTCATCGCTCAGCTCTTAAGCTTAGACCTTATTTACAACTGGGAATTGTAGGACAAACTCGGCTACTTGGAAGTATAAATGATGTTGTGCGTCTTAATTCTGATTTGTATCCTCTGAGTCTTGTATTTGTAAACTGCTCGAATATGTAGACTTGTCAGACAACAACTGTTTTCGATGTCCATCAGTACTGTGAATGAAGAGGTCATGGTAATAAATAGTTAGATCTCTGAATGGCATTCGAACAATGAAATTCAATGACTCTTTGTGAATAGCCATTTCAGATTACATACATTTGTAACCCATTCTACAGATACTCAGGCCATTTACCAAGTTCAAGGCATGGGTAATTTCATTACTCTGGAAAAGTTAAAATTCTCAAATTGTAGGAGGGTCATCTTTTACATTTAGAAAATTCCACAGCACTAAATTAGCGGAACATTCAGTCACTGTCAATCCAGCTAGGAGTCAAATGAGACAGACTGTTTCCTAGAGTTACACCAAAGCACCATGATATCATCAATGGGGATGGCAAGCAGCAGAGTCAACCAACAGCTATTTAAGTTGACCTCTTTTTTTATACATTCATGCTTGGCCACATTAATTATGGTGCTAGTTTTAATGGAGGTTAAGGATGTTTAAGTTGCTGCCAGACTTGTATTGAGTTGGATTTTCATCTCCAGGAAAAAATAATTAGGCATGCTGAAATCCAACATGCTTTACCCCTACATGTCTGGAGGCCCACGCGCACAGGTTTGAACAACAATTTTTTCATATGAACAACCAACACTTAGAACTTAAAGCACCATTCCAAAATTATTACTTTTATTTCAGTGCTAGTCATGCCACTAATGTAAGTTTCCTGACCCTCATGGTATACGTACCAGCCGATGTGTTCTACTGTTGCTGGGGCCGCTCCGGTCCACCACCTTGGGACCACAGCTTCTGACTGACAGGAAATCAGAGGTAGCGTACACAAGCTTTCAATGTAAGCCTATAAGAGCCTCGTCCTGGCCTTGTTCTGACTCTCATAGACTTACATTGAGTAGTGACTTCCGACCTGCAAAGCAAACACTGGAGCAATATGGCAGTTCACAAACTGCAGAAGACAACCCAAGAGGCACCAAGAACATATGAAGACGGCGGTTGGTAAGCATATTACTAGTATACTATATATTACTAGTATATTACTGGGGACTGGGAATTTACAATAGTAATACCACTCCAGCCTCCAGTGGTAAAATAAATTAATAATGCTGAAGTGGTACTCTCAGGGGTTGGCCAATGAATGACTTTGGTCACCAGTTCACCGGATAGGTGATAAAGTATGATTGCAATGGTCTATGGATCTAACAGGACCAATGAGCAATGTGACCGTATATTGCTGTCAGGCATGTAGACATTGATTAAAACAGAAGTGCACATATGTTATCACTACTACTAAAATTAGAGCTATAGGAACTGCCTAAACTGAAAACATTTTACAGGATTTAAGGGCTTACCAAACTAGATGTATTTATGTATCAGATGAGAGATACTACTAATTTTGCAATTACTGCTGCTCTAGTTCTCATATGTGGTCAACAGGTATCATGCATAGCTTTTATTGTAATTATTAGAACACGAGACCTGCACAAGGCCTGCTTATATTTGCCGGTACCTGGCAGGTACCTATTGATGCAATGTCAGCAGGGCGTTTCTATGATGATAGGAGAAGTACAAGATATACCTTTTACAACATAAAAATATTACACCTGAATTTTAACATGTAAGCTAAAGTTAATCTAAGTTACATGCAAATACTTGGATTGGATTCAAATAGGCAGGATTAAATAGAATGACACATTCACTTCATTAAAATGATAATGACATACAAAACCAGTAAAAACATGCAGTATATCAAAAGATATTATAAACAGCTACATAAAGACAGTAAAAAAATACCTCCAGGATTTACAAATAGTAAATCCGCAA
The DNA here is from genome assembly GCF_032444005.1 of Ranitomeya imitator. Taxonomy (NCBI): domain Eukaryota; kingdom Metazoa; phylum Chordata; class Amphibia; order Anura; family Dendrobatidae; genus Ranitomeya; species Ranitomeya imitator. The sequence goes on from NC_091285.1 coordinate 472,248,887, forward strand.
GATACAGAATGGTAAGTATGCTTTATGCTCAGCACTATGAGTTCATCTGAGGAAGGCCCTGCTGTGTAACTGCAGCTCAGATTTCATCTGATGACAATTAACTTTCATAATGAGCAATTTTGCCATTCAATCTGGGCTCATCTGTAATTTGTCTAACACTAACTTATATACCCTTAATGACACTACAGGATAGTCTATATTAAGTGTTATTGTTCTCTAAACAGCGTTTTTGATTTCTTAGTCTACAGAGGTCCTGGTTATCTTGGTACTTATAATTCAATGATTAAAGATTACGACTTTGACAGTACAATTCATATGCAATCAGTGGTAACGACATTGAAATAGACGTCTAATGTTGAAGTTGAAGATGTATAATGTACCCAAGTCTAGTTATAGGTCTTGTCATATGGGTGCAATGTAGTGTCTCTGACTGTATAGCATCTACTTTATCCACAATATCTGTAACATATAAATGTACTGGTGAACAATGATCTGGGCAACAAAATGTGTGCTTTTGTCACATTTGAATTTTGACTTTTTAGCTTACATGTGACTATTTTACAGTCACGACAATATTTAGCCATAAATCAAAATGACCTAACAAAACATCTATTTCATTACTGCTTTACATCTTCCATAAATAGGGACTTCTTGCAATAGATACTGCTGCCCTTGAGCGGAAGCTGCTTCTTTAACGTGTGCTGGCATTTTCCATGAAATACACAAGTGCACTGTCTGGACCAGTAGTTCATAAAGGTCTCTTAGCAGCAGCATTGTCTGTTTTGGATGGGGAAAGTATTTGGCCAGTAGAGACTTAGCTACCATTGTGTGTTGGTAATGAATGCGAACTCATTTGAACAAAATTCTAAGCCACCTGCTTCCAGGGGAATGCGGTGGAAGATGCCCAGTGTAAAAGGTTCATTGACTGAATAATTCGGGGCTAGTCATACTTAAGACCTTTCAAGCAAGGTCACTAATGACAGACTGCTTTGTGCAAGCAAAGTTGTAAACACTGAGAACGGAGCAGAGACTTTGAAAAGAAAAGGAACATTCCCAGAAAAAACGCAAGTTATACAGAGGGCAGGCAAATTATACAAGGGACAGCGACTATCTGCTCTTTGTTGTGCAATGGAACTAACGGCCTCCACTTCTCCGAAGTCCGATTTGCAGATGAATAACCATGTAAAGTGTATAATAATGCCAGGATAGATATAGGAATGCTGCCATTCAGAGTCTCATTCAAAGCTTCTTTTGTAATCTGATCAACACCAAGAGACTTTGAAAAGTCTTGATAACTCTTGAAAAGTCAATCTTAAATATCATTTTCACACAATGAAAAGTATTTTGCGTAGTGGTGTAATCTGGCCTGGACAAGACCTGATAAAGTCCTGCTCCTTATTTGGCTGTCGAGTTCAAGCCAATGTGAATGATTAAAGAATAGAGATGATTTAGTGAGTGAGTGATCCTTGACTTTGTCCATTGCCGTATGGTTTATTACTTATTTGATTTAATGGATTGTATACGGCAGAGGTGTCAAACTGCATTCCCCAAGGACCGCAAACAGGTCATGTTTTCAGGATTTCCTTGTATTGCACAGGTGATAATTTAATCACGTGCACAGAATGATTCCAGCACCTTGTGCAATACAAGGAAATCCTGAAAACATGACCTGTTTGCAGTCCTCGAGGAATGCAGTTTGACACCTCTGGTATACGGCATTCATAAAGTCATTGGAATAGGTGCTTAAGTAAGGTAATCCATCCCAATATCAAGAGAAGTAAGAAACTCGACACTTAAAATGTATCGTGTGAAAAAAAATGGTTCCAATTTATTTTGCATACGGAAATCAGAATATATAACGGCTTATACTATTAACCCTAACCGCTACAACGAACTACATTTATCCGGTCTGTTCATCAGACCCACGGCACTGGTAATTTTCCCTGTGCTTGGACATGTGGTTCCCTAAGAAAGCAGCATACAGTTTCTGATGAAGGTCTATACCCAGACCGAAAACGTTAAATTGATCACTGTATGCAAAATAAATTGGAACCTTTTTTTTTTCAACATGATACTTTTTGAGTGCCACGTTTTTTACTTAACATATATACTCGAGTATAAGCCGAGAATTTCTGCCCATTTTTTAGACTGAAATTACCCCTCTCGGCTTATACTCGAGTCATACCCAGGGGTCGGCAGGGGAGGGGGAGCGGCAGCTGTCTAATTATACTCAACTGCTCCTGGCACGGCCCCTGCATGTCCCTTCTTCCTGTAGTGAGCAGTCACATGGTACCGCTCACTACAGCAATGAATATAGACCCGACTCCACTCCCATAGGGGTGGAGCCACATATTCATTACTGTAAGAAGCTGCCAGAGCTGGGGAACAGACGTGAAGGGACAGCACCAGGAGCAGGTGAGTATGACGGGGCAGTGCGCGATATTCACCTACTCCCCGTTCAACCATTGGCACCACTGCATCTTCCCCGTCCTCTGCAGTGATGCTCTGGACAGAGGACGCGATGACGCGATTAGTGCGTGCCGCCCTCTGCCTGAACAGTCAGTGCAGAGGACGGGGAAGACACAGCAGCGGTCGGTGCTGGAATGGGGAGCAGGTGAATATATAGCAAGTGCCGGGGGCCTGAGATGTGAGTATGTGATTTTTTTTTATCGCAGCAACAGCATATGGGGCAAATATCTGTATGGAGCATCTTATGGGGCCATGTGCAGCATTATCTGGGGCAAAATATCTGTAAGGAGCATCTTATGGGGCCATGTGCAGCATTATATGGGGCAAAATATCTGTAAGGAGCATCTTATGGGGCCATGTGCAGCATTATATTGGGCAAATATCTGTATGGAGCCGTGTGCAGCATTATATGGGGCACATTTCTGTATGGAGCATCTTATGGGGCCATGTGCAGCATTATATGGGGCAAATATTTGTATGGAGCATCTTATGGGGCAAATATCTCTATGGGGTCATGTGCAGCATTATATGGGGCAAATATTTGTATGAGGCCATGTGCAGCATTATATGGGTCAAATATCTGTATGGAGCATCTTATGGGGCCATGTGCAGCATTATATGGGGCAAATATCTGTATGGGGCCATGTGCAGCATTATATGGGGCAAAATATTTGTATGAGGCCATGTGCAGCATTATATGGGTCAAATATCCGTATGGAGCATCTTATGGGGCCATGTGCAGCATTATATGGGGCAAATATCTGTATGGGGCATCTTATAAGGCCATAATCCGCATTTGTGGAGCATTATACGGGGCAAATGTCTGTATGGAGCATCTTATGGGGCCATAAACCGCATTTGTGCAGCATTGTATGGGGCAAATGTCTGTATGGAGCATCTTATGGGGTCATAATCAACATTTGTGCAGCATTATATGGGGCATATTTTAATATGGAGCATCTTATGGAGCCCATCATAAACTGTTTGGAGCATTATATGGGGCTCCTGATTCAATATGGATCTTCAAAAACACTTAAACTACTGATGTCTCAATTAATTTTACTTTTATTGGTATCTATTTTTACTTTTGACATTTACCGGTAGCTGCTGCATTTCCCCCCCCCCCCTAGGCTTATACTCGAGTCATTAAGTTTTCCCAGATTTTTGTGACAAAATTAGGGGGTTGGCTTATACTCGGGTCGGCTTATACTCGAGTATATACGGTATTTTATTTGATACATTGTTCAGTATTTATTTTCATTAATGACAACATATACAATCAGCGTCAAGTAAAGTGAATCTTTGTACAATCATGCGTTTGCATTTATGGGTCATAATGTTATCTGATTTATATTTACATTTATTTGTTACTTTTTTGTGTCAAATATGAAATGTTTTATTTGGAGCCTAAATGGTGCTATATGTATTTCATTTTCTTAACTTTAGTGTTGCTCCATGCTCAATTCCATTTTATAATGTTATGCTATGTAGATACTTACAGTTAGCAAAAGGCCAGGACAATATACTCTGTAATATACTAAATATAGCAAGCTATAGTATGTATTTGCACCCACATTGATTTGGTAAGGAAGCAGGGTAGTTGTGTAAGTGTACCTACAATTTGAATAACATAGGAGCCGCAAGTGTCTCAGAATGACCACTTTATTACAGATACCTGCCCTTTCACCATGGGACATATAACTGTAATTGCAGAATAAAATCAAATGTGCATTGTTCTCCATAGATGAAGTTTGATTTCATGCTAGAACATATGATCAAAACATTATCATTGGTTATAGACCTGCATTTTACAATCTACCAACCTTGTCAGGTTTTCTGTTTTAAGCATGCCAAGCATGGTGTCATTGGGGAAAAACAGTCAGCGAAAACGGATTCTGTGCACAAAAACGAATTGTCAATGAAAGGGGTCAGAACTGAACATGAAGAATTAATTGTTCTGGCAAGTAGGAGGTGCTCAATCAAGTATTTTGCAGCTGAAAACAATTCTGGTACTCCAACTAATGTGTCAGAATATTCATTTTGTCTATCTTCACCATGAATTAACCATAAGCACAGATGACTTGGTTTAGTACCATTTTTGTTCAGGGGCTTAATCACACGTCAGTATTTGGTCATCATTTTGTACCAGTGTTTATATGTCAAAACAAGGCAGACGGGAATAAAATGGGTTAAAACTGTGCTGCCATAAAAAGGATGATCAGGGGACAGGGATCTAAGATTGCGATTTATTGGTCAGCGTGTTGTGTTTCAAAGTATCACACTTATTCATTCGGACAAATTACCGCACAGTGTTTTTTGTGGTTTGTCCTCGGATTACTGTTTCTTTATCATTCGTCCGATTGCAGCACAGTTTTAATCCATTTTATGCCAATCCTTTATGTTTCCATAACCGTGGGTCTGCAGCAGCCTAAGCCTTTTCTAGTGGCTGTGAACACACAACCCAGGTGAGCACAATTGCCCACATTTTCCCAACTTATTATCAAGACCCTATTGTGCTTTTTGTCCTTCCAGCTTTTCACTTTAAAACCAGGAGTGAAGCTAACAACAAAAAACTATAATTGAAAGATTGACACCTGTTCTGTGTTTTGGAGACACTGCTGTTTTCTAAGGGAAACATAAAATCTAAATCCTCCCAGTGAGCAAAAAAGCACAACAAAAATGGCGCTGTGGAAAAACATTGCCTGGTCAGGGTTAGATGAATCTAACTTTCAATTATATAATTCTAATGGTAGGGTTAGAATTTGGTATGAGCAACATGGAACAATGATCATATCATGACAGGTGTAAACCGTTCAAGCTGATGAAGTTGAAGTAATGATGTAGAATTGTTTTTCTTTTTTGCCTCAATATTGGTCATCTGATTCTGTAGTTCAAAGAAGGGTCAATTTGCTACTAGATGGGTGTCTATAAAAAGTGGTCATTCAGTGTACAGCATCTTCATTAAGAAAAATGAAGGTATGAAAACACTGGATGAAATCTATTAGAAGGAACGATAAGGCATAATTAAGTCTTATCAAAAAATATTTAGAGAGCTTCCTTGTTATAAAGCTACATAAAAACCTACACACACAAAAGTTGAATATTTCTATCTCAGTGACAATACAAAGTTGATACGTGGCCATCTCATTGTTGGGTTCGGAATCTTAACCTGTCCATTGAGAAATAATTGAAGGGCATCTGGATACATTTCCGCAAATGAGTAGAATACTTACCCCGGTGATTAGCTTGTTGACACTTCTAGTTGAGGTTTATTGTTCTGTGCCATGAGAGAATTGCTTTGCAGAATTTTAGCAGTTGAGGTTATTTCTTTAGACGGATTTATGTGAAGGTGGTCTCTGCACTGCAGTAAACAATCCCTCTAAGAGGCAGGATGACAGCACTAATCCACAATATTTATATTCCTTTAAAGTTTTATGATGGAAAGTTTTCTACCTGGGAAAGCATTCTGTTTGTGAAACTCTTCCCTGCTGTGCTGTAAGGGCCGGTATGCAATGTAAACTGTGCGCTAGTTATTTTGTTGGCGGCTTTAGTTGCTCCTGTTTTCCTCAGCATGCAATTATGAATGTTGATTTATTTTTACAAGATAAAATAAACTGAGATCTTTCATTATAGTCATTTGATAGAAACATAAATGACCTGGAAATCATAATTCTAAATTCAGCAGTATTACAGATATTCCTGCAAGATTCCTGAAAATAGTAACTAGTCAGGTACTCAGATATATTTATTTCATTGTACATTAATTTATGAAAAAATGAAAGTTAGTATATGGCTGCGTACTGTAGCAGCATTATATCAAAGCTATGTTATCAGATAATTCTTCTTTCACATTGCATTCTTGCCCACATTCTGTGGTCCTATTGAGGCTTGCATCTGAACCCCCCGCAAAATTGGATATAAGGCACCCAATAGTCCTCCATACAGTTTAACCCCTTTCTGCCAGCTGACGGAATAGTACGTCAGCTGGCAGATCCCCTGCTTTGAGGTGGGCTCCGGCGGTGAGCCCACCTCAAAGCCGCGACATGTCAGCTGTTTTTTACAGCTGACATGTGCGCGCAATGAGCACGAGCGGAATCGCGATCCGCCCGCGCCCATTAACTAGTTAAATGCCGCCGTCAAGCGCTGACAGCGGCATTTAACTAGCGCGTGCGGCCGGAAGTGCTCGCACCGCTGACTCCGTCACATGATCGGGGGTCAGCGGTGCATTGCCATAACAACCAGAGGTCTCCTTGAGACCTCTATGGTTGTTGATGGCCGATTGCGTTGAGCGCCACCCTGTGGTCGGCGTTCAAAGTACACCTGCATTTCTGCTACATAGAGGTGATCTGTACTTCACCTCTATGTAGCAGAGGCGATCGTGTAGTGCATGCTTCTAGCCTCCTATGGAGGCTATTGAAGCATGCCAAAATTAAAAAAAAAGTGTTTAAAAATATTAAAAAAATAAAAAATATATAAAAGTTCAAATCACCCCCCTTTTGCCCCAATCAAAATAAAACAATTAAAAAAAATCAAACATACACATATTTGGTATCGCCGTGTTCAGAATCGCCCGATCTATCAATAAAAACAAAGGATAAATGGTGACCGCTAAATGGTGTAGCAAGAAAAAAAATCAAAACGCCAAAATTACGTTTTTTTGGTCGCCGCGACATTGCATTAAAATGCAATAACGGGCGATCAAAAGAACGTATCTGCACAACAATGGTATTATTAAAAACGCCAGCTCGGCATGCAAAAAATAAGCCCTCAACTCACCCCAGATCACGAAAATTGGAGACGCTACGGGTATCAGAAAATCGCGCATTTTTTTTTTCTTTAGCAAACTTTGGAATTTTTTTTCACCATTTAGATAAAAAATAACCTAGACATGTTAGGTGTCTATGAACTCGTAATGAACTGGAGAATCATAATGGCAGCTTAGTTTTAGCATTTGGTGAACCTAGCAAAAAAGCCAAACAAAAAACAAGTGTGAGATTGCACTTTTTTTGTAATTTCATCACACTTGGAATTTTTTTCCCGTTTTCTGTTACATGGCATCGTAAAACCAATGGTATTGTTCAAAAGTACAACTCGACCCGCAAAAAATAAGCCCTCACATGGCCAAATTGACGGAAAAGTAAAAAAGTTATGGCTCTGGGAAGGAGGGGAGCGAAAAACGAAAATGAAAAAACGGAAAAAGCTCCGGGGGTGAAGGGGTTAAAGCACTCTCCATAGTCATTCATACAATATTCTGGCCACCACAATGTATCCATCTCTCCTCCTGGTTCCCCCACTTCTGCTGTGAGCACTCTGAAGCGCCTGTACTTCTCAGACCATTAGGCGTCATGTAGTGAAGTCATCACTCCCACTGTGCTGAGACATCAGACACCAAGGAAGGGGGAAGGAGCGGCAGCTGTCACTCCCTTTTTTATGATTGCTTACAACTGTATCAGAATTCAGGATGCTAATACAATTGAACTTGCAATGACAGGAGAAGAGAGGGAATGGTCCCAATGCCACAGGCCCCATACCAGCCATATGGCCTGCTGCCATTGACGGTACGACAGAGCACATGTTGACTCTGTCAGCATCAGTTTAGTTAATGGCCCCATTGGCACATATACCGAATCCTGTTTTGCTTGGGGTTCGGACAGTAGCCTAAAAGGGAGCACTGAATGTGGAAAACAATGCAAGGGGCCTAAGACATTACTATATTTAAAGGGAGTCTCTAATTTTCAAAGCTCTCAATTTAAACTAATTGCATAGTCATATAGGAACCTGTGGATTCCTATACAGATCATATCTGTACTGTATAAATCAGTCTTTCTGTTATGCTAAAAATGCTTTTTATTCATATAAGCTAACTAGCTTGCTCGGTTCACCCTTGGCATGGTCAAGTACATATAATAGAGTGTCCGAAACAGAGAGGAGAGAGTTATGTACATACATTCTGACTCCAGAGATAATTATAGATAGAAGGTGAGTTAGATATGATTCTCAAATGAAACACCTTCAAACCGGTAATAAACAGAAGCATTTACACTGATGCACAAAATGGTAACAATGTTTTGAACGATTAACTTTCAGTGTCCATATCTCACCATGCTCTGCGGCTTCAAACGTGAGACTACCATCATTTTATAAACAATCATCTTGGCTATCTTATATATAAACTTGACTTGCAGCTATTTAGCATATGATTAGTAATGTGCATTCTTGTCATGTAACTGCATTGTTACTGATTTGCTCCTAAAAATCAAATAAACATATTTTTATTTTGTTAATATTTCGTAAATCCGCATTTGGCTTTAAACACTGCCTAAAAAGAAACATACATAATCCTCTACGGAGTATATTGAGAGGATTAGGCTTCTTTCACACTAGCGTCGGGCCCGGCCCGTCGCAGTGCGTCGGGCCGAGGTTACCGACGCTAGCGTTGCCTCCGCCGCACAACGGGTGCAGCGGATGCTGCTTTTCAGCGCATCCGCTGCCCCATTGTGAGGTGCGGGGAGGTGGGGGAGGAGTTCCGGCCGCGCATGCGCGGTCGGAAAAGACGGTCCGTCGGCTGCAAAAAATGTTACATGGAACGTTTTTTGCGGCCGACGGTCGGCCGAAAAACGGCGCAACCGTCGCGCGACGGTTGCGACGTGTGGCAATCCGTCGCGTAATGTTAGTCAATGGAGAAAAAACGCATCCTGCAAACACTTTTGCAGGATGCGTTTTTTCTGCAAAACGACGCATTGTGACGGATTGCAGTTAACGCTAGTGTAAAAGTAGCCTAAGAAGTGAAATGAACGATATTTGGAGATTAAAAATAACTGTTTATTAATACAATTGTTAAAAACGGGGCAGGGGGATGGGGAATATATGAGAAAAAATAGGGACCTCAAAATGGTAACGGGAGAGATGAGCCAACAATCAACTAACAAGAATATTCAGTATAGTGAGGTAGATTATTCGTTAAATGAAATGAGAGGAGTTCCCTCCAAAACAGAGCTTGCATTCCCTCCGTACTCATCTTTATCATAGCCTATACATGGGGATCCTTACTACCAGCTTCTGAGTAGCTGTAATTATATAGCACCAGCTGTTTGAGATATTTAGGAAATTCCCTCCCTGTGTACGCACTCCTTATCCTTATAATTGGTAATAGAGATTGACTTTAAGTAAAGGAAGAGAAAAAGCATTTTTTGCCCGCATTTTTCCAACAGCCACAATATTTGGCAGCCACACTTGTGCACGTTTTTAGATTTTATACGTTCTGTTTTGGAGGGGACTCCTCTCATGTAACGAATAATCTACCTCACTATACTGAATATTCTTGTTAGTTGATTGTTGGCTCATCTCTCCCGTTACCATTTTGAGGTCCCTATTTTGTCTCATATATTCCCCATCCCCCTGCCCCCTGTTTTTAACAATTGTATTAATAAACAGTTATTTTTAATCTCCAAATATCATTCATTTCACTTCTTATCCTCTCAATATACTCCGTAGAGGATTATGTATGTTTCTAAGTATCTTGTGGAGTGACCTATTGAACCACAAAACTAACTAGGACTTTTGATAATGTTTAAACACTGCCTGAATCTTTCTGGGCATGCTTTTGATCAGATTCAAACATGTGTCAACAAAAATCTGATACCAGGTGTCTTCTACACGTTCCCAAAGTTGGTGCATACTGGTTAACTCACTTGAGTATGTATATAGTTTTTTCTTCAACTCTACCCACAAGTGTTTGATTGGGTTGAGGTCTGGGGACTGTGGGGGTCAATCTAGCACCACTACTTGATTGTCATTAAACCATTTCTTCTCCATTCTCGACATATGCTTTGGGTTGTTGTCCTGCTGGAACACTATGTTTTCCTTTTCATACCCATGTTCTTGAGTGTATGAAGTAACTCATCTTGTAGGATACTCACATATAGCTCAACATTGCGACCACCATCAATCCTGGTCAAGTATCCAATGCCTTTGACTGTGAAACAGCCCCATATCATCAGGCTTCCTCCACCGAGCTTGACAGTTCCTTCAGTATCTCAATCTTTTAGCCTCTTTTCCCCTAGTTCTTTCAGACCTATTTTCACCCATCAAGTCGAGGCCTCTTCATGTTTTTTCGAGTTACCATTCCAAACCTGTGTAATGTTCGTTGCACGGTGCTTGCATGGACGGCTGTGATCTCACTGTTATGAAGCATGTGAGTCACCTCCACAGCCGTGTTTGTGTGCCAGAACTGATAGCCTTTGGATATAAGGGTTGACTCAGAATTTATGGTGAATATGTATAAAATGATGGTAGTCTGACATTCAAAACAGTGGTGGATAATGAGATATTGGGACCTGAAAGTCAAAAGTTCAAAACAGTGTTACTTTTTTGCCTTTCAGTGTATGAAAACTATCTTAACGGCTCTAAACACTTATCAGTTTTTCTTTAAGGGTTGGAGTTTTTGGCGATCTTCATTTGAGAAGTGGATTTCTTGTTTTGACAAATCATTTTCATTGAGCAAAGTTTAAACTGCAGATACCAGTGATTCATTTAAATGGAATCTGCCAGTAGAATCAACCCCCCTAAGTAGTGTTGAGCGATACCTTCCGATATTTGAAAGTATCAGTATCGGATGGTATCGGCCGATACCGGCAAAATATCGGATCTCGCCGATACCGACACCCGATACCAATACAAGTCAATGGGACACAAATATCGGAATGTATCCTCGATGGTTCCCAGGGTTTGATGGAGAGGAAACTCTCCTTCAGGCCCTGGGATCCATATTAATGTAAAAATAAAGAATAAAAATAAAAAAATATGGCTATACTCACCCCTCCGAAGGACCCTGGCTGTCACCGCTGCAAGCGTCCGCCTCCGTTCCTCAGAATTGCAGAGAGTGAAGGACCTTCGATGACGTCACGGTCACCTGACCGCTCACGTGACTGCTCACCTGACCGCGACATCATTGAAGGTCCTTCACTCACTACATTCTCAGGAACGGAGGTGGACGCTTGCAGCGGTGACAGCCAGGGTTCTTCGGAGGGGTGAGTATAGCCATATTTTTTATTTTTATTCTTTATTTTTTACATTAATATGGATCCCAGGGCCTGAAGGAGAGTTTCCTCTCCTCCAGACCCTTGGAACCATACGCACCGCACACTCCGATACCGATTTCCGATATCACAAAAATATCGGAACTCGGTATCGGAATTCCGATACAGCAAGTATCGGCCGATACCCGATACTTGCAGTATCGGAATGCTCAACACTACCCCTAAGCCATCTATGTGGGTATGTTTTAAGGCAAAGGAAGTGGACTAAAATGATACCTTGATATGGGCAATCTAATGTCTTATTCCAGAGAAATCCACAATTTTCTTATATGTATATGAGCTGTTATAAACTATAGGCTGAGCACAAATCTGCACGAGAATCTGCCTCCAGAGCTTATTTTACATGAAGAGTGTGTTACCAGTGTGATGAATAATGGTAACCGGTGTTAATGATGTTTAATGTCCGCTATCTCTCCTGATCTAACTGCAGAGCTGTGCGTAATTGTACCTGTAAAACCTGCAGGTTCCTCTCAGCTTTAGCTTCCATCTCACAGGCAGCCAGTGTTGCAATTCAGCAGAGCTGTGAGAGCTGCAGTTGAAAATGTGTTAGTAATGAGACAAAGTTTAGTTTTGCTGTATTTGCGCTTGTTTCATGTCTCACACTAGTAACAGCCCGTTTAAATTAAAATAAGCTCTTAAGGCAGATTCTCAGGGAGATCATTGTCTCCGACCATAGATCTTAACAGCTCATTTACATATCAAGAAAATGTGGATTTCTCTGTAATAAAACATTAGATTATCTTTATCAAGGTATCATTTTATTCAGCTTCCTATGACCTGCATGTTCATATAGACGGCTTAGGAAGGTAATCTTACTTATAGAGTCTCTTTAATTTTCTCCATTAAGACTAGACTGCAGGTGCATTTTACGGCCATTTATGAGATTGCATTTGCCCAGCAGCAGAGCCTGTGCGATCAGCATGACAAGTATGCGGTACCTGCCTGCTAAATGCTGAGCATATACTTTAATAGTCATCAGCCTTTTAACAAATCTGACATTCTGATCATGTAGCTGGTATTAATCTGTTCACTTCTTGTAGTAACACAATAATGTATGTTTCCTTGCAGAGGTGTGCTTAGGGGTAGGGTTGAGCGAAACGGGTCGTTCATTTTCAAAAGTCGCCGACTTTTGGCAAAGTCGGGTTTCATGAAACCCGATCCGACCCCTGTGCGGGGTCGGCCATGCGGTACGCAACTTTCGCGCCAAAGTCGCGTTTCAATGACGTGAAAAGCGCCATTTCTCAGCCAATGAAGGTAAACGCAGAGTGTGGGCAGCGTGATGACATAGGTCCTGGTCCCCACCATCTTAGAGAAGGGCATTGCAGTGATTGGCTTGCTGTCTGCGGCGTCACAGGGGCTATAAAGGGGCGTTCCCGCCGACCGCCATGTTACTGCTGCTGATCTGAGCTTAGGGAGAGGTTGCTGCCGCTTCGTCAGAAGCAGGGATAGCGTTAGGCAGGGTCCATTAACCACCAAACCGCTTGTGCTGTAGCGATTTCCACTGCCCAACACCACCTTCGGTGTGCAGGGACAGTGGAAGCTACATTTTTTTTTTTTTCCCTCAGCGCTGTAGCTCATTGGGCTGCCCTAGAAGGCTCCCTGATAGCTGCATTGCTGTGTGTACGCCGCTGTGCAAACCAACTGCTTTTTTCAAAGCACAAATCCTCTTGTTCCTTCCTTTCTGCACAGCTATCTTTTTGGTTTGTACACACTTTTTATTTAATTTGTGCATCAGTCCACTCCTTATTGCTGCCTGCCATACCTGGCTGAGATTACTGCAGGGCGATAGTAATTGAAGGACACTCCCTGTTTTGTTTTGTTTTTTTGTGGGAGATTAAGATTGACATTTCTGCTAGAGTGCCATCCCTGTCTGTGTCATCTCTCACTCAGTGGGCCATAGAAAGCCTATTTATTTTTTTGCTTGATTTGGGTTATAAAATCTACCTGAAAAAATCACTACATCAATCAGTGGGAGAAAAATATTGGCCTCAGGGCTTGTGTGCCACTCTTGACTCCTGTGTGCATCATCACTCACTCAGTGGGCCATAGAAAGCCTATTTATTTTTTTGCTTGATTTTGGTTCTAAAATCTACCTGAAAAAATCACTACATCAATCAGTGGGAGAAAAATATTGGCCTCAGGGCTTGTGTGCCACTCCTGACTCCTGTGTGCATCATCACTCACTCAGTGGGCCATAGAAAGCCCATTTATTTATTTTTTTTGCTTTATTTTGGTTCTAAATTCTACCTGAAAAAATCAATAAATCAATCAGTGGGAGATTAATATTGGCCTTTGGGCTTGTGTGCCAGTCCTGAGCGTGCCATCTCTCTCACAAATAGTGGGCCATAGAAAGCCTATTTATTTATTTTTTTTTGGTTTTATAAATTCTCCCTTAAAAAAAAAGGGAGATTAATATTGGCCTTTGGGCTTGTGTGCCAGTCCTAAGCGTGCCATCTCTCTCTCTCAGATAGTGGGCCATAGAAAGCCTATTTATTTTTTTTTTTTTTTAATGGGTTTATAAATTTTCCCTGGAAAAAAAAAAAAAAGTGGGAGATTAATATTGGCCTCTGGGCTTGTGTGCCAGTCCTGAGCGTGCCATCTCTCTCACAAATAGTGGGCCATAGAAAGCCTATTTATTTATTTGTTTTTGGTTTTATAAATTCTCCCTTAAAAAAAAAGGGAGATTAATATTGGCCTTTGGGCTTGTGTGCCAGTCCTAAGCGTGCCATCTCTCTCTCTCAGATAGTGGGCCATAGAAAGCCTATTTATTTTTATTTTTTTTTAATGGGTTTATAAATTTTCCCTGGAAAAAAAAAAAAAAAGTGGGAGATTAATATTGGCCTCTGGGCTTGTCTGCCAGTCCTGAGCGTGCCATCTCTCTCACAAATAGTGGGCCATAGAAAGCCTATTTATTTATTTTTTTTTGGTTTTATAAATTCTCCCTTAAAAAAAAAGGGAGATTAATATTGGCCTTTGGGCTTGTGTGCCAGTCCTAAGCGTTCCATCTCTCTCTGTCTCTCAGATAGTGGGCCATAGAAAGCCTATTTATTATTTTTTTTATTGGGTTTATAAATTTTCCCTGGAACAAAAAAAAAAAAGTGGGAGATAAATATTGGCCTCTGGGCTTGTATGCCACTCCTGACTCCTGTGTGCGTCATCTCTCACTCAGTGGGCCATAGAAAGCCTTTTTTTGTTTTATTTCTTTTCTAAATTCTCCCTGAAAAAATCATTTTATTTCCTTTGGTTTCTAAATTCTTCCTGAAAAAATCATTTTATTCTATTTTTTTTTTCCTAAAGTCTCCCTGAAAAAAAAAAAAAAAAAAAAAATCAGTGGGAGATTAATATTGCCCTTTCTGCTTGTGTGCCAGTCTTGACTCCTGGGTGTGCCATCTCTCTCTCTCTCTCCAATTGTGGGCCATAGAGAGCCTATTATTTTTTTAGCTTGATTTGGGTTCCAAAATCTACCTGAAAAAATCACTACATCAATCAGTGGGAGATAAATATTGGCCTCTGGGCTTGTGTGCCACTCCTGACTCCTGTGTGCGTCATCTCTCACTCAGTGGGCCATAGAAAGCCTTTTTTTGTTTTATTTGTTTTCTAAATTCTCCCTGAAAAAATAATTTTATTTTATTTGGTTTCTAAATTCTTCCTGAAAAAATCATTTTATTCTATTATTTTTTTTCCTAAAGTCTCCCTTAAAAAAAAAAAAAAATCAAATCAGTGGGAGATTAATATTTACATTTGTGCTTCAGTGACAGTCCTGCGTGTGTGGCATCTCTCTCATTTGTTGCCACCAACAACAGAGTGTGTAACATTGTGCCTGATTTTCGTTGTGGTCTCACTCACCTGTAAAGGGGTAGCTAAATCATACTGAAGTTATAGCTCACCGTGTAATTTGTGTGACAACAACAAATACCGTTAGTTTGTTTACGTTTTTAAAACAATGAGGAAGTATGGTGGAAGAGGTCGTGGCCGGGGGCGTTCATTGTCAGCTGGTAATGAGGGTAGTGGTAGTGGTGGAGCATCAGCTGGTCGTGGGAAAAAAAATATTGCACCTAAGTCTGGAGCTGTGGAGCCAGGTTCGTCGTCTGGCTACACAAGGCCTCGAACGCTCCCTTTTCTGGGAGTAGGAAAACCGCTTTTAAAGCCGGAGCAGCAAGAGCAAGTTTTGGCTTATCTTGCTGACTCAGCCTCTAGCTCTTTTGCCTCCTCTCGTGAAACTGGTAAATGTCAAAGCAGCGCGTCGTTAGTGGATGTTCACGGTCAGGGACAAGTCGCTTCCTTGTCCTCTTCAGCAAAAACAACAACAGAGAAGAATGCAGCAGGCGACACAACGGGTTACTCCATGGAGCTCTTTACACATACCGTCCCTGGCTTAGAAAGTGAAGCAGTTAACAGTCCATGCCCATTACAAGTTGAATCTGACATGGAGTGCACTGATGCACAGCCACAGCCAGACTACTATGCTGGTCCTTTGACTCAGACCACAACATTGCCCTCGCAGGGTGCTGATAAAGAATCAGACCCTGATGAGACTATGTTGCCCCATCACGAACGCTATACCACCGACCGACACGGTGACACAGACGAAGTTGCCCACGAGCTACAAGAAGAGGTAATAGATGACCCAGTTCTTGACCCCGATTGGCAGCCATTGGGGGAACAGGGTGCAGGCGGCAGCAGTTCTGAAGCGGAGGAGGAGGGGCCGCAGCAGGCATCAACATCGCAACAGGTTCCATCTGCCGGGCCCGTATCTTGCCCAAAACGCGTGGCAAAGCCAAAACCTGTTGGAGGACAGCGTGGCCATCCGGTTAAAGCTCAGTCTGCAATGCCTGAAAAGGTATCCGATGCTAGAAAGAGTGCAGTCTGGCATTTTTTTAAACAACATCCAATTGATCAGCGCAAAGTCATCTGTCAAAAATGTTCAACTACCTTAAGCAGAGGACAGAATCTGAAAAGTCTCAATACAAGTTGCATGCATAGACATTTAACCACCATGCATTTGCAAGCCTGGACTAACTACCAAACGTCCCTTAAGGTTGTAGCACCCTCGGCCAATGAAGCTAGTCAGCAACGCAACATCCCTTCCGGCAGTGTAGGGCCACCATTTTCCGCACCACCTGCAGTATCTGTGCAGGTTTCTTTGCCAGGCCAAAGCAGTCAGGGTCAGGGAATCACCAGTTTCGTAGTAGGAAACACTGCATCTAGGGCACCGGTGGCAACAATACCATCTCCCACCGTCTCTCAGTCTGCCATGTCCACCGGCACCCCCGCTAGTTCCACGATCTCCAGCTCTCCAGTCCAGCTCACCCTACATGAGACTATGGTTAGAAAAAGGAAGTACTTAGCCTCGCATCCGCGTACACAGGGTTTGAACGCACACATAGCTAGACTAATCTCGTTAGAGATGATGCCCTACCGGTTAGTTGAAAGCGAAGCTTTCAAAGCCCTGATGGACTACGCTGTACCACGCTACGAGCTACCTAGTCGACACTTTTTTTCCAGAAAAGCCATCCCAGCCCTCCACCAGCATGTTAAAGAGCGCATCGTCCATGCACTCAGGCAATCTGTGAGCACAAAGGTGCACCTGACAACAGATGCATGGACCAGTAGGCATGGCCAGGGACGTTACGTGTCCATCACGGCACACTGGGTAAATGTGGTGGATGCAGGGTCCACAGGGGACAGCAAGTTTGGGACAGTTCTGCCTAGCCCACGGTCTAGGAAACAATTGGCTGTAGCCGTTCGCACCCCCTCCTCCACCTCTTCGTCCTCCTGCAGAAGCGAGAGCTCGTCCACAGACCGCAGTCGCACAACCACTCCATCCGCAGCTGCCACTGTTGCACACCAGGTCTCCCATTATGAGGCAGCTACTGGCAAACGTCAGCAGGCTGTATTGGCTATGAAGTGTTTGGGCGACAACAGACACACCGCGGAAGTTCTGTCCGAGTTCTTGCAGAAAGAAACGCAGTCGTGGCTGGGCACTGTAGATCTTGAGGCAGGCAAGGTAGTGAGTGATAACGGAAGGAATTTCATGGCTGCCATCTCCCTTTCCCAACTGAAACACATTCCTTGCCTGGCTCACACCTTAAACCTGGTGGTGTAGTGCTTCCTGAAAAGTTATCCGGGGTTATCCGACCTGCTCCTCAAAGTGCGTGGACTTTGCTCACATATCCGCCGTTCGCCCGTACACTCCAGGCGTATGCAGACCTATCAGCGTTCTTTGAACCTTCCCCAGCATCGCCTAATCATAGACGTTGCAACAAGGTGGAACTCAACACTGCACATGCTTCAGAGACTGTGTGAACAGAGGCGGGCTGTTATGTTTTTGTGGGAGGATACACATACACGGGCAGGCAGTAGGATGGCAGACATGGAGTTGTCAGGTGGTCGAAGATTCAAGACATGTGCCAAGTCCTTCAGTGTTTTGAGGAATGCACACGGCTGGTTAGTGCAGACAATGCCATAATAAGCATGAGCATCCCCCTAATGCGTCTGCTGATGCAAAGTTTGACGCACATAAAGGATCAGGCGTCTGCAGCTGAGGAAGAGGAAAGCCTTGATGACAGTCAGCCATTGTCTGGCCAGGGCAGTGTACAGGACGAGGTAGCGGGCGAAGAGGAGGAGGATGATGGGGATGATTATATTTTTAATGAGGAAGCTTTTCCGGGGCCACTGGAAATTGGTGGCGCGGCAAGGCCGGGTTCTGGTTTTTTGAGGGACACAAGTGACGTGGATTTGCCTGAAACTGCCCCTCAACCAAGCACAACCGCAGATTTGAGAACTGGAACTTTGGCCACATTGGCGGATTATGCCTTACGTATCCTCAAAAGGGACACATGCATAACTAAAATGATGAATGATGACGATTACTGGTTGGCCTGCCTCCTTGATCCTCGCTATAAAGGCAAATTGCAAAATATAATGCCACATGAGAACTTGGAACTAATATTAGCAACCAAAAAATCAACTCTTGTTGACCGTTTGCTCCTGGCATTCCCTGCACACAGCGCCCGTGATCGTTCTCACACGAGCTGCAGGGGCCAGCAGACCAGAGGAGTTAGAGGGGCAGAAATCAGAAGTGGCGTTGGCCAGAGGGGTTTTCTGACCAGGTTGTGGAGTGATTTTGCTATGACCGCAGACAGGACAGGTACTGCAGCATCAATTCAAAGTGACAGGAGACAACATTTGTCCAGTATGGTTACAAACTATTTTTCATCCCTTATCGATGTTCTCCCTCAACCGTCATTCCCATTTGATTACTGGGCATCCAAATTAGACACCTGGCCAGAATTGGCAGAATATGCATTGCAGGAGCTTGCTTGCCCGGCAGCTAGTGTCCTATCAGAAAGAGTATTCAGTGCTGCAGGTTCAATACTAACAGAAAAAAGGACTCGTCTGGCTACCTAAAATGTAGATGATCTAACCTTCATTAAAATGAACCACAACTGGATTTCGAAATCTTTTGCCCCACCTTGCCCGGCTGACACCTAGCTTTCCTATGAAAAGGTCTTGCCTGTGGACTATTCTGAATGCCTTTTCCAATCTCGTAATTTTCTGCACCTGATTGTCCAGCATACGACATGTTTACACCTCACTAAATGGCCAAACTCCCCACACGGGGCCGTGGTATCGACACTTGGCGACAGCACCCGTGAGAGTGCAGTTTGTCTGAAGAGGTGGGTGAGCCCGCTTTTGGTCGACGGCACTGCCACTGGGTCCCTCCTAGTACAATAAAGTGTCTCTGGCGGTGGTGGTGCGCACCCAACGTCAGACACACCGTTGTAATATGAGGGGCCCTGGGCCTGTACCGCCGGCCACAAGACAGTTTCCCCCCACCCCAGCTCAAACAGTGCTCTACCACTTGCAAAATTATCTCACAGCTCCACCAATGTTTAGTCTATGCGCTGACATCCTTCAATGCCTGCCACTGACAATACCATTGTATTGACATTTTTGTTATGTTAGGCCTTCGATGCCTGTCTGTAGTCACTCCTTCCACTAGGCCTCCACTGACCACACCACTGCTGCCCGTGTACCCCTGTAACCAATTTAAAATTGCCTACAGCCATGTGTTATTATTTTAGGCCTTCGATGCCTGTCTGCGGTCACTCCTTCCACTAGGCCTCCACTGACCACACCACTGCTGCCCGTGTACCCCTGGAACCAATTTAAAATTGCCTACAGCCATGTGTTATTATTTTAGGCCTTCGATGCCTGTCTGCGGTGACTCCTTCCACTAGGCCTCCACTGACCACACCACTGCTGCCCGTGTACCCCTGGAACCAATTTAAAATTGCCTACAGCCATGTGTTCTTATTTTAGGCCTTCGATGCCTGTCTGCGGTCACTCCTTCCACTAGGCCTCCACTGACCACACCACTGCTGCCCGTGTACCCCTGGAACCAATTTAAAATTGCCTACAGCCATGTGTTATTATTTTAGGCCTTCGATGCCTGTCTGCGGTCACTCCTTCCACTAGGCCTCCACTGACCACACCACTGCTGCCCGTGTACCCCTGGAACCAATTTAAAATTGCCTACAGCCATGTGTTATTATTTTAGGCCTTCGATGCCTGTCTGCGGTCACTCCTTCCACTAGGCCTCCACTGACCACACCACTGCTGCCCGTGTACCCCTGTAACCAATTTAAAATTGCCTACAGCCATGTGTTATTATTTTAGGCCTTTGATGCCTGTCTGCGGTCACTCCTTCCACTAGGCCTCCACTGACCACACCACTGCTGCCCATGTACCCCTGGAACCAATTTAAAATTGCCTACAGCCATGTGTTATTATTTTAGGCCTTCGATGCCTGTCTGCGGTCACTCCTTCCACTAGGCCTCCACTGACCACACCACTGCTGCCCGTGTACCCCTGGAACCAATTTAAAATTGCCTACAGCCATGTGTTATTATTTTAGGCCTTCGATGCCTGTCTGCGGTCACTCCTTCCACTAGGCCTCCACTGACCACACCACTGCTGCCCGTGTACCCCTGGAACCAATTTAAAATTGCCTACAGCCATGTGTTATTATTTTAGGCCTTCGATGCCTGTCTGCGGTCACTCCTTCCACTAGGCCTCCACTGACCACACCACTGCTGCCCGTGTACCCCTGTAACCAATTTAAAATTGCCTACAGCCATGTGTTATTATTTTAGGCCTTCGATGCCTGTCTGCGGTGACTCCTTCCACTAGGCCTCCACTGACCACACCACTGCTGCCCGTGTACCCCTGGAACCAATTTAAAATTGCCTACAGCCATGTGTTATTATTTTAGGCCTTCGATGCCTGTCTGCGGTCACTCCTTCCACTAGGCCTCCACTGACCACACCACTGCTGCCCGTGTACCCCTGGAACCAATTTAAAATTGCCTACAGCCATGTGTTATTATTTTAGGCCTTCGATGCCTGTCTGCGGTCACTCCTTCCACTAGGCCTCCACTGACCACACCACTGCTGCCCGTGTACCCCTGGAACCAACATCAGAAAATATAAAAATAAGTATTTTGCTTATAAAAAAGAAAATACTGGAGAGATATCAAATGCAGACATTTTAACATTAAAAACAAACACATACAACAAAAATCTGGTACAGTACTAAAAATGGCCACCAGCTACAATAACTTTCTCCTGCAAGTAGTTAACTGAAAGGTTTTTTCAATTTTAAACACAGATATGGCATCCACCGAGTGTTGTCCTGTCGCGTCTTCTTTATATTATTGCCAAGAAGATGCAAAACAATGAAAATAATAAAATCATTATTTACCAAAAAAATAGAGTAAGTCAAAACCACATTGCAAATAAACATTCATTACAAATAAAGAAGCAGGGCGCGTCCGAGGGTGAGTATATACCTAATAAGAATATAATCACCCTCGGACGCGCCCTGCTTCTTTCCGACAGCCTTCCTTCCTAAGAATCAGCCCTTCCGTGGTGTAGAGAGAGGGTTTGTTACACTCCAAGGTGTTCCCCAGGTTGCCTTTCCTGAGCTTCGATCTTCCGGCTCTCGTTTAGTAGTTGTTGGAAACTACGCTGCATTAGGCCTACAAATTGGGTATGTGGTGTAGAGAGATGGTGTGTTACACTCCAAGGTGTTCCCCAGGTTTCCTCTCCATTGCTTCGATCTTCCGGCTCTCGTTTAGTAATTGTTGGAAACTACGCTGCATTAGGCCTACAAATTGGGTATGGGGTGTAGAGAGATGGTGTGTTACACTGTAGAGAGATGGTGTGTTCCACTCCAAGGTGTTCCCCAGGTTTCCTCGCCAATGCTTCGATCATCATGCTCTCGTTTAGTAGTTGTTGGAAACTACGCTGCATTAGGCCTACAAATTGGGTATGGGGTGTAGAGAGATGGTGTGTTACACTCCAAGGTGTTCCCCAGGTTTCCTCTCCATTGCTTCGATCTTCCGGCTCTCGTTTAGTAGTTGTTGGAAACTACGCTGCATTAGGCCTACAAATTGGGTATGGGGTGTAGAGAGATGGTGTGTTACACTCCAAGATGTTCCCCAGGTTTCCTCTCCATTGCTTCGATCTTCCGGCTCTCGTTTAGTAGTTGTTGGAAACTACGCTGCATTAGGCCTACAAATTGGGTATGGGGTGTAGAGAGATGGTGTGTTACACTCCAAGGTGTTCCCCAGGTTTCCTCTCCATTGCTTCGATCTTCCGTCTCGCGTTTAGTAGTTGTTGGAAACTACGCTGCATTAGGCCTACAAATTGGGTATGGGGTGTAGAGAGATGGTGTGTTACACTCCAAGGTGTTCCCCAGGTTTCCTCTCCATTGCTTCGATCTTCCGGCTCTCGTTTAGTAGTTGTTGGAAACTACGCTGCATTAGGCCTACAAATTGGGTATGGGGTGTAGAGAGATGGTGTGTTACACTCCAAGGTGTTCCCCAGGTTTCCTCTCCATTGCTTCGATCTTCCGGCTCTCGTTTAGTAGTTGTTGGAAACTACGCTGCATTAGGCCTACAAATTGGGTATGGGGTGTAGAGAGATGGTGTGTTACACTCCAAGGTGTTCTCCAGGTTTCCTCTCCATTGCTTCGATCTTCCGGCTCTCGTTTAGTAGTTGTTGGAAACTACGCTGCATTAGGCCTACAAATTGGGTATGGGGTGTAGAGAGATGGTGTGTTACACTCCAAGGTGTTCCCCAGGTTTCCTCTCCATTGCTTCGATCTTCCGGCTCTCGTTTAGTAGTTGTTGGAAACTACGCTGCATTAGGCCTACAAATTGGGTATGGGGTGTAGAGAGATGGTGTGTTCCACTGTAGAGAGATGGTGTGTTCCACTCCAAGGTGTTCCCCAGGTTTCCTCGCCAATGCTTCGATCATCATGCTCTCGTTTAGTAGTTGTTGGAAACTACGCTGCATTAGACCTACAAATTGGGTATGGGGTGTAGAGAGATGGTGTGTTCCACTCCAAGGTGTTCTCCAGGTTGCCTTTCCTGAACTTCTATCTTCAGGCTCTCATTAAATTGTGGTTAAACGGAACAACTGCATTTGGCGTACTAGTTGGTTTGGGGCCTACTATCGGTGTCTGCCGCTCCTTGCTGTTCTCCTGGTTTCCTGTCCTGAAATTCCGTTTTCAGGCGCTCGTTAAGTAGTTGTTAATGTTAGACTGCATTTGGCCTACTAGTTGGGTTGGGGCCTACTATCGGTGTCTGCCACTCCTTGCTGTTCTCCTCCACTGAACAAAGCTGTGCCGCCTGTTTACTACTGTTGCCAATTTTGAACTGCATTTCGACTACTTACTGATTTGGGCCTACTCTCTGTGTCAGCCTCTCATTCCAGTTGTCCTCCACTGCAATGCCCCATGATTAGTCCTGTGTTACCAATTTTGAACTGCATTTAGCCCACTTTATTCTTTGGGCCTATATCTGTGTTTCCTCCTCATCCTGCCCATTGCCCAGCCAGTGATAGATGAGTCTGCTGGTACATTGACCCATAACGCAACATTTCCCGTGCACGCTACACTGCAAGATTGTGACCCTGCTGAAAGTCAGGTCCCCCTTCTCGCATACCATACCACCTTACACGGGGACAAACAGGAAGGTGCAGATGAAAGTGCAGGTTCCTTCATCAGGTGGGGGGGAGGAATACTAGTTGGCGACGTCACTGGCACAGGGCCTCTCATGGTACGCAAAAGTGTTGCTGCCGGTGGGAGGCGCCCCCGCCGTGCAAACACACCACTGTACTTTGAGGGGCCCTGTGCCAGTGCCAATGCCAACGAGTGGGCCCCCCCTGCTTGCTCAGGTTCACAGCACTTGCAAAGTTGAAATACTTACCTCTCCCTGCTCCACTGCCGTGACGTGGTCCAGATTTCCTGGGCCCACTAATTACTTGAACCAGCCCTACCCACCACAACTTTAGCCAAATGACCCCCAATTTCAAATGCCTTCCAATTATTATAAGGTAAATTACGCTTGACAAGCTTCATTAAGAAGAATGGATGGTTTTGACATTAAAATGGGCACTCTAGATGTTTTCCTGGCCCCCACTCACTGCCGACTATGCTGCCCCATTGACTTGCATTGGGTTTCGTGTTTCGGTCGATCCCGACTTTACGTCATAATCGGCCGATTTCACTCGACCCGACTTTTGAGATAGTCGGGTTTCGCGAAATCCGGCTCGACTCTAAAAAGGTCAAGGTCGCTCAACTCTACTTAGGGGAGCTGTGAGCCCTTGATGCTGGGGAGTGACAGAAGCTACTTTGACTTGCCTAGGTAAATTAGCTTCAGGGCTAGGCAAGATAACTAAATCATAATCCAGGGTAAAGGAAGGCCTAGCTATGACTAACTTCCATATGAGTGATTATAGATATGTGCATGTATATATTACATACATCAAATGTGATTGCACATAAGGAAAAGCAGCTTTCTGCCTAGACTAGAACAAAGGAACTATCTGAAAATGTGTGCATTGTGCATGTGTTCATTTAACTAATTAATTTAATTATTTAAGCTTATACTTTGCAGAGCAATTCCATTCTGAGTTATATTTTTTGTGGCCTAATAATACTAAAGTCTAAAGCCAAACATAAGGCAGCAGCAACCCTGCTACGTAATACAATAGATAGCACTGATTCCAGTAATACATAGAAATGATTATCTAGGCTGTGTAGTATTAATCTGAAACAAGCCTGTAATAAGCACCAGTGGAACCAGGGACATGGTGTAATCTTGTTCTACAAGATGCACAACTGAAAGGTCATTGTAATAAGAACACTGTTCACCTGGAAGAAATCATAACGTAACTGAGATGCCTTGGTGCAGGCAGCCTTGACAGAGCCTGAATTATATGAAAACTTCATTTTATTCTTATTAAGTGTTGCGTGATCCAAGAGCATTGGATTCCCATGTGGCATCTACTGACTGCCACTGAACAAAGAAAACACCATAAATCAGGAATGGAGAAAGCTAGGCTACTTTGAAAAACATCCTAATCATCACCATGACTCATTCCTGACAAGTGCAGTTGATGAAAACTGTCTTAGAGAACTGATTTTCCATGAATAGATTGATAGGGAGAACAGCCTAGTGCTTACAGAACAGGAGGCTGATCTCCATAGTTAACTTATCTTCTGCCAAGTTCAAGATGAGAGGAGTTTGTGCAATGTATAGAGTACAATGGAGCAGTAATAGAAGAACTTGCTAAGTGCCCTATATTGTATTAAAGTTTATGTCCCGAGATTAGAAGTTAGCCCCTATCTGTAAGATAATGGTTTATTTCCTGAGTACTAAGGATCCTACCTTTGAGACCCCCAACAATCCTGAGAAACCAGCGCTGAAGAGTCCTGATTGAATGCAGTGAATGTCAAGCATGCACACCTCGTCTCCATTCTCAGGATGTTAGGGCTAGCGGAACGCACCAAATAATAAGACAGATAGAGTATGGTGCGTTCGCAGCCCGGGGTCCACCGTGCAGAGATGGAACCTGCTGCCAAGTAATGACGGACTATATGGCGGTACAAAGTGAATGCACACATGGGCTAACCTCACCCTGTGTGAAGGAAGCGAACCCTGTTACGTCACAGGGCCGTGGTACCGCACCAAGAGCGCAAGCAACGAGTCTCAGAACTCAATCACAAGACACAGGATTTGAGTACATAGACCTCATGCGCTCGACACCGCTACTGAGGTGTCAGAGTGACAGCAATAGAAGCACGAGAGTGCATGCAGTGCCGCACTGGCGAACGCCACTAACCACCCAGGCTTGGGTCAGGAAAGCGCTGTGAAAGCACAAGGCGCCGCACTGGCGGTCACAGCAATAAGACGCTGTATTGTGTGTTTACGTGCTGATGGCTAAGTCGGGTGCTAGATAGCAAACATACACCTTCCGCGAACAGTCATCCAATAGGGAGGGTTATTTAAAGAGCGACTTTCACTCACAACACACACACATTTACAAATGTACACTAGCGCATGGCCGTGCGGTCATGCGCAGCTTATATAGTTGCAGCACGTTCAGAACCTTCCAATAAAGGACCAATGGGAAGCTGCTACCAAAGTTTTGCCCTTTCAGGACCTTCCTGGATGACCAATGGGATGTGCTGCAGTACCTGAGCATGTGACCCTCGATCTCCAATGGGAGATCTTGCCCTGGGCATGCTCAGAAAGAGAAAAGCAGGACTTAGCCCCAAAAGCATCTGCTCGCCGCTGCCCAACACTGACTTCAATGGCAGAAGCAGGAGAAGCAGCAGTAACTCTTTGTACAGAGTGAGACTGAGCAAGATGCTGGGACCGACGTCTCTGCTGAGCAGACTCCACTGCGGCTGGATAAGAATGGGAGACCGCAGCGGAGATGGCTCGAGTTTCCCCTTGTGCAGAAGCGGGAACTCGACACCTAACACAGGAGGACTTCTAGAGATGAGGCGGGTTGATCTTGATAGGTCATCAATATCGCATTGGTGGGGGTCCGACATCTGACACCATCAAGAATCAGTTATTATAAGCTCTGGCGGCAGCTGCATCTAATCAATGCGTGGACCTGTAATGCAAACAACTGGATTATAGAGGGCAACACCCCAATACAAAGGCATCAGCCTGCAAACCATAGAAACCACATGAAAATAAAGAGAAAAGGTATGCAAAAAGAATCACCTAAAACAACTAATGTTTTTTTTGTACTGTACACGAAACCAAAGACATTAGAAACTCTTACAAAGCAAATGACTGTTGATCACATAAACCCATAATAGAGTATAATTCTGGCCGACCAAACAATTACATGGTTTACCATTAGCAAAAGTTGGTAAAAACAATTAAAATGCTTAGTGCTGGAGAAGCAAAACAATAGCAACAAAGATAAACTGTGCTCAATGATAATAGAAAACTATCAAAAACATGTGTATACTGAAGATTAATCCAATGTGTAGATGGACAATATACATTGGGCAAAAAAGTATTTAGTCAGTCAGCAATAGTGCAAGTTCCACCACTTAAAAAGATGAGAGGCATCTGTAATTTACATCATAGGTAGACCTCAACTATGGGAGACAAACTGAGAAAAAAAAATCCAGAAAATCATATTGTCTGTTTTTTTAACATTTTATTTGCATATTATGGTGGAAAATAAGTATTTGGTCAGAAACAAAATTTCATCTCAATACTTTGTAATATATCCTTTGTTGGCAATGACAGAGGTCAAACGTTTTCTGTAAGTCTTCACAAGGTTGCCACACACTGTTGTTGGTATGTTGGCCCATTCCTCCATGCAGATCTCCTCTAGAGCAGTGATGTTTTTGGCTTTTCGCTTGGCAACACGGACTTTCAACTCCCTCCAAAGGTTTTCTATAGGGTTGAGATCTGGAGACTGGCTAGGCCACTCCAGGACCTTGAAATGCTTCTTACAAAGCCACTCCTTCGTTGCCCTGGCAGTGTGCTTTGGATCATTGTCATGTTGAAAGACCCAGCCACGTTTCATCTTCAATGCCCTTGCTGATGGAAGGAGGTTTGCACTCAAAATCTCACGATACATGGCCCCATTCATTCTTTCATGTACCCGGATCAGTCGTCCTGGCCCCTTTGCAGAGAAACAGCCCCAAAGCATGATGTTTCCACCACCATGCTTTACAGTAGGTATGGTGTTTGATGGATGCAACTCAGTATTCTTTTTCCTCCAAACACGACAAGTTGTGTTTCTACCAAACAGTTCCAGTTTGGTTTCATCAGACCATAGGACATTCTCCCAAAACTCCTCTGGATCATCCAAATGCTCTCTAGCAAACTTCAGACGGGCCCGGACATGTACTGGCTTAAGCAGTGGGATACGTCTGGCACTGCAGGATCTGAGTCCATGGTGGCGTAGTGTGTTACTTATGGTAGGCCTTGTTACATTGGTCCCAGCTCTCTGCAGTTCATTCACTAGGTCCCCCTGCGTGGTTCTGGGATTTTGGCTCACCGTTCTTGTGATCATTCTGACCCCACGGGGTGGGATTTTGCGTGGAGCCCCAGATCGAGGGAGATTATCAGTGGTCTTGTATGTCTTCCATTTTCTAATTATTGGTCCCACTGTTGATTTCTTCACTCCAAGCTGGTTGGCTATTGCAGATTCAGTCTTCCCAGCCTGGTGCAGGGCTACAATTTTGTTTCTGGTGTCCTTTGACAGCTCTTTGGTCTTCACCATAGTGGAGTTTGGAGTCAGACTGTTTGAGGGTGTGCACAGGTGTCTTTTTATACTGATAACAAGTTTAAACAGGTGCCATTACTAAAGGTAATGAGTGGAGGAAAGAGGAGACTCTTAAAGAAGAAGTTACAGGTCTGTGAGAGCCAGAAATCTTGATTGTTTGTTTCTGACCAAATACTTATTTTCCACCATAATATGCAAATAAAATGTTAAAGAAACAGACAATGTGATTTTCTGGATTTTTTTTTTCTCAGTTTGTCTCCCATAGTTGAGGTCTACCTATGATGTAAATTACAGACGCCTCTCATCTTTTTAAGTGGTGGAACTTGCACTATTGCTGACTGACTAAATACTTTTTTGCCCCACTGTATGTCATATAAGGTGAGTGTGTATAAAAATCACCTAACCCTGATAGACATAATGTATAGTAATGAGCGAATATACTCGGTACTCGAGATTTCTCGAGCATGCTCGGGTGTCCTCCGAATATTTGTAAGTACTCGGAGATTTAGTTTTCCTCACCTCAGCTGAATGATTTACATCTGTTAGCCAGCTTGATTACATGTGGGGATTCCCTAGCAACCAGGCAACCCCCACATGTACAGGAGCTGATCTGCAGTACCTGATAGCGGCTGCTACACATTTAATGGAACAATGTAGTCATTCAGCAACAGCCAGAGCTAAGAACAACTGATCTGATATTGATGGCTTAGGACAACCTCCTTATCTCAGGTTGTCCCATTCAAAATTTCTATATAATGTAATCAATGTTATGGATAGGTCCTCAGTACCTTATGACTGGACAACCCCTTTTAGATTATTAGCCACAGAAAAGTGTAGAAATCTGACTTAAATGGCAAAACTAAAGAATCCTAGTAAAATTCTAACATTCTGTAGAAGCAGCTAATTCTGCCTGCAGCTAAGACCATGGCCACTCAATGTTACATAGTTACATAGTTATTAAGGTTGAAGGAAGACTATATGTCCATCTAGTTCAACCCATAGCCTAACCTAACATGCCCTAACATGTTGATCCAGAGGAAGGCAAAAAAACCCCATGTGCAAAGAGTAAGCTCCACATTGGGGAAAAAAATTCCTTCCCGACTCCACATACGGCAATCAGACTAGTTCCCTGGATCAACGCCCTATCAAGGAATCTAGTGTATATACCCTGTAACATTATACTTTTCCAGAAAGGTATCCAGTCCCCTCTTAAATTTAAGTAATGAATCACTCATTACAACATCACACGGCAGAGAGTTCCATAGTCTCACTGCTCTTACAGTAAAGAATCCGTGTCTGTTATTATGCTTAAACCTTTTTTCCTCCAACCGCAGAGGATGCCCCCTTGTCCCTGTTTCAGGTCTATGATTAAAAAGATCATCAGAAAGGTCTTTGTACTGTCCCCTCATATATTTATACATTAAAATGAGATCACCCCTTAGTCTTCGTTTTTCCAAACTAAATAGCCCCAAGTGTAATAACCTATCTTGGTATTGCAGACCCCCCAGTCCTCTAATAACCTTGGTCGCTCTTCTCTGCACCCGCTCCAGTTCAGCTATGTCTTTCTTATACACCGGAGACCAGAACTGTGCACAGTATTCTAAGTGTGGTCGAACTAGTGACTTGTATAGAGGTAAAATTATATTCTCCTCATGAGCATCTATGCCTCTTTTAATGCATCCCATTATTTTATTTGCCTTTGTAGCAGCTGCCTGACACTGGCCACTGAATTTAAGTTTGTCATCCACCCATACACCCAGGTCTTTTTCATTGACGGTTTTGCCCAGAGTTTTAGAATTAAGCACATAATTATACATCTTATTACTTCTACCCAAGTGCATGACCTTACATTTATCCCCATTAAAGCTCATTTGCCATTTATCAGCCCAAGCTTCTAGTTTACATAAATCATCCTGTAATATAAAATTGTCCTCCTCTGTATTGATTACCCTGCAGAGTTTAGTGTCATCTGCAAATATTGAAATTCTACTCTGAATGCCCCCTACAAGGTCATTAATAAATATGTTAAAAAGAAGAGGGCCCAATACTGACCCCTGTGGTACCCCACTGCTAACCGCTACCCAGTCCGAGTGTGCTCCATTAATAACCACCCTTTGTTTCCTATCCCTGAGCCAGCTCTCAACCCACTTGCACATATTTTCCCCTATCCCCATTATTCTCATTTTATGTATCAACCTTTTGTGTGGCACCGTATCAAAAGCTTTTGAAAAGTCCATATACACTACATCCACTGGGTTCCCTTGGTCCAATCCGGAACTTACCTCTTCATAGAAACTGATCAAATTAGTCTGACATGAACGGTCCCTAGTAAACCCGTGCTGATACTGGGTAATGAGGTTATTCCTCTTCAGATACTCCAGTATAGCGTCCCTTAGAATGCCCTCCAGGATTTTACCCACAGTAGAGGTTAAGCTTACTGGCCTATAGTTTCCGAGTTCAGTTTTTGTTCCCTTTTTGAATATTGGCACCACATTTGCTATACGCCAGTCCTGTGGCACAGACCCTGTTATTATGGAGTCTTTAAAGATTAAAAATAATGGTCTATCAATGACTGTACTTAATTCCTGCAGTACTCGAGGGTGTATCCCATCCGGGCCCGGAGATTTGTCAATTTTAGTGATTTTTAGACGCCGCCGCACTTCCTGCTGGGTTAAGCAGGTGACATTTAATTGGGAATTTTTATCACTAGACATTTTGTCTGCCATGGGATTTTCTTGTGTAAATACTGATGAAAAAAAGTCATTTAGCATATTGGCTTTTTCCTCATCCTCATCCACCATCTCACCCAGACTATTTTTAAGGGGGCCAACACTATCATTTTTTAGTTTCTTACTATTTATGTAGTTAAAGAATATTTTAGGATTATTTTTACTCTCTCTGGCAATGAGTCTCTCTGTCTCAATCTTTGCTGCCTTGATTTGCTTTTTACAGAATTTATTTAATTTTCTGTATTTATTTAATGCCTCCTCACTACCTACTTCCTTTAATTCTCTAAATGCTTTCTTTTTGTCCCTTATTGCGCCCCTTACAGCTCTATTTAGCCATATTGGTTTCCTCCTATTTCTAATATGTTTATTCCCATACGGTATATACTGTGCACAGGTCCTATCCAGGATGCTAATAAACGTCTCCCATTTTCTCTGTGTATTTTTGTGTCTCAGGATATCGTCCCAGTTAATTGCACCAAGATCCTCTCTCATCCGTTGGAAATTTGCCCTCCTGAAGTTTAGTGTCCTTGTAACCCCTCTACTACACATCTTTTTAAAGGATACATGAAAACTTATTATTTTGTGATCGCTATTTCCCAAGTAACCCCCAACCCTTATATTTGATATGCGGTCTGGCCTGTTGGTTAATATTAGGTCTAGCAGTGCCCCCCTTCTTGTTGGGTCCTGAACCAGTTGTGAAAGGTAATTGTCTCTCATAATTGTCAAAAACCGATTACCTTTGCTGGAACTGCAGGTTTCTGTTCCCCAATCTATTTCAGGGTAGTTGAAGTCCCCCATAATAATGACTTCTCCTTGAGTCGCAGCTTCATCTATTTGCTTTACGAGGATATTCTCCATTGCTTCCATTATTTTTGGAGATTTATAACAAACCCCTATCAGTAATTTATTATTTTTCCCCCCTCCCCTTATCTCCACCCACAGGGCTTCTACATTTTCATTAAATTCACCTATATTATCGCGCAGGATGGGTTTTAAGGATGATTTTACATATAGACACACCCCTCCTCCTCGCTTATCTGTACGGTCATTTCTGAACAGGCTATAGCCCTGCAAGTTAACAGCCCAGTCATGGCTCTCATCCAGCCACGTTTCAGATATCCCCACCATGTCATAATTATGCTCCAACAACATTAGTTCTAATTCGTCCATTTTGTTGGCGAGGCTTCTGGCATTAGTATACATGCACTTTATGTTCCTCTCTGTACTTATATTTCTTAAATTATTAACTGTTCTGACCCTGCAAGTAATGGTAAACTGACTGAACAGAGAACTAGTCTGAACTGGTGCATAACCAAAAACAACTTACATAGCAAATAGATCAATGGCTGCACTCAAATGTACTAAAGCAAGGGAATGTGCGATACATGAAATGTGAATAGCATAATGGCTTGTGAAATCTATGAAAAAACACATGAGATGCTTAGCAGAAAATTTGGCCAAAAAATGTGAGCCCATCCACCAACGTCAAAGTAATCTCATGGATCGGATGGGCCCCTGAGCTGACTGCCTAGTGTGAACACTTACCTCTGGCTAATATCATGGTAAAGCCTGCGTTTGTAGGAAGGTCAGAACCAACTGTGTTTGGATGTAAATAAAGTCACAGCATGGTGAAGGGCGGGGTGTTCAAGTCAGAATAAATAGTACATAGCAAGTTATGGTAATCTGACTGAACAGAGAACTAGTCTGAACTGGTGCATAACCAAAAACAACTTACAATGCAAATAGATAAATAGCTGCACTCAATTGTACTAAAGCAAGGGAATGTGTAATGCATGAAATGTGAATGTAACAACCCTGCTGGCATCACTGCATGGCCTCCCATCCCCCACCTGCATTTCACTCAAACTCACTTACTTCTCTGGGCCTTGTGGTGACTTCTCTGCTGCCAGCTCCATGCTTTGTGCCTCTGCTGTCTGCTCTGTGCAATCTCTGTCTGTGTGCATAGGGGGGCAGTGCCAGCAACTCCTGTTTCTTATAGAGACTGTGTGCACCTTGCTAAGGTGTCCCTGGCCAATCGCCATGAGGCTTCCTGTATTTAAGACATCCCCACCCATTGGTGGGGGCCTGTGCAACTTACTCTCTCAGTCAGTTCTTAGCTGCTGAGGTGCCAGGCCCTGTCTCCGTTACTCTCTCTTGTCTGCCACCCAGGGGGGCATTGTACCCTGGTCTGTGTCCTGTGTAGCCACCCAGTGGGGCTTAGTACCCTGGCCTATGTTTTTGTGTAGCCACCCAGCGGGGCTTTGTACCCTGGCCTATGTCTGCCACCCAGAGGGGCATTGTACCCTGGCTTGTGTCTATGTCTCTGTGTCTTGTCTCGTTCCTGACTCTGTCTTAGTCTAGTCCTATTCTGGTGTCTGTTTATATCTCTGTCTTGGTTTGCCTTTTCTGCTGTGCATTCTCTGTGTCTTGCTTTGCTCTGCTTTTGGCTCCGCTCTCTGCGACCTTGCTTTGCTCCTTGCTCTGCATTTTGTTACCTTGCTCTGCACTCTCTGGCTTTGCTCTCAGCTCTGCACTCTGTGTCTTGCTCTGCACTCAGCTCTGCACTCTGTGGCTTAGCTCTAGCTCTGCTCTCAGTAACTTTGCTCTGCACTCTGTGGCTTTGCTCTGCACTCTGTGGCTTTGCTCTGCACTCTGTGGCTTTGCTCTGCGGCTCCGCTCTTGGCTCCGCTTCCTGAGTTTCTGCACTTGGCTCTGCCTCCTGCTTTTGGCTCCACCTCCGGCATCTCTGTTATTTGCTCTAGCTCCTGTGCTTTCGCTCTGCATCCGCTCTTGCGGTCTTCCTCTACCTTTTCTTAAGTCCTCCTGTCTGATCAGGTTCTTACCTGTTTTACATACCTGTCTGCAGACCGGTCCCTACCGGTTCTTCCAGTGTACCAGCCTTGGCCGCCTGTCCTGCCAGACAGCCAGCTGTACCTGCCTACCAGAGAGTCAGCCGTGCCCGCCTGCCTGCCAGTGTCTCTGTTGTACCCATCTGCCTGTGTCCCAGCCGTGCCTGCCAGAGTGCCAGCCATGCCCGCTTGCCTGTCTATGTTCCGTTCCCCGGTGGGATCAGCAGCCACAGCCAGACACCACCCTGGAGTGGTACCTGGTAGCTTCCTATTGCACAAGTCTGACCTCACCATCAGAGGCTCCAGCGAACACCTAGGAAGCTACTTAGTTACGCCCCTTCCAGGGAAGTTTGGTCTGTGGTCCAGTGGGGCCACACCCCTGCATGCCCACGCCAACCAGTCTGGGTGTGAGCATGACAGTGAATAGCATAATGGCTTGTGAAATCTATGAAAAAACACATGAGATGCTTAGCACAAAATTCACCAATGTCAAGGTAATTTCATGGATCGGATGGGTCCCATGCCATTAACATTAATCCTAAATGAAATATGTTTGTCCATCAAGTCAGCAGGGATTGGGTGACATACCCTTGGTAGCGTATGCTAGGATGATACATATAGTGGTCAATATATGTGAATATTTATAGCCTTATATATGATCAACTGATTCATTAAAATAATGGTGTATTTATTGTTCTACATTAAAATACTGTGTCTCTATATTGGATGTCACACTGAGTAACTCCCTCTAAGAATGCATTTGCTCTGTAAAGCTATGGGTAAACCAGCTCTACAACCTCAAAATTGAAAAATACCGGGTGAGGGGTAAAATTACTGAGTGACTATCATAAGAAACCCCAAAATTCATGTAGAATATAAAATATAACTTTTAATGCAAACAACTAAAATGATAGAATATCAGCACCATACACTTGCCCACCTACACTGTGAGTTCCAGCTGCCCGTTGGCCTTGATTTTCCTTCCATTCATCCCCAATATTTCATGACTGGGTGATTGTTTTCACTTATCCACAAGGATATTAAGGGCAGTCAAAGTCAGCTGCCGAGGAGCGGGGGGCGCCATTTTTGCAGATAGAATTTAGTGTGCCAACCTCTGCTGGTAGGCAGGTGTCAAGATAAGGGCCTTTATCATTGGGTGAACCTAGAGTGCACTTTTAAATTGTATGGTGTATGTGTTGTTCTATCATTTTAATTGTTTGCATTAAAAGTTATATTTTAGATTTTACATCTATTTTGGGGTAAACCTGCTGTACTGGAAAAATGAAATGATGTCCATGTTTTACTGTACATGAGCTTCTATTGTGGGAGCTCAAGTTCGACAGCTGTTGTGGTAGTCACTTGTCCCTGTGTTAGGTCACAACTGTTGGAAGTAGAGACTTGTGACATAATAGTGGGAGCAGCACAAGACCAGTGAGTAAGCCTAATTTCGTTTAAAAAAATACACAGTTTTTGCCATTTGAATGGTTTTGAACATAGTCTTTCTTCATTTGACAATTTCCTTATGATTTGTAATTTATAGAAATCTTGTTCATACAATGCCTTTGGAAAGGCCACTTTCCCACAATACTATTTGGATCAGTATTTTGCTTACGTATGTAAGCAAAAACCAGAAATTAGTCCAAAACACAGAAGAGGCGCAAATCTTTCCATGATACATTTTCTCTGTATTGGCTCCATGCCTGGATTAGACTTACAAATTCTGTTGCAAAATACTGTCTGCAAATTTCCGCATCTGAATCACTGGATAATGCTATTTTGTGAGTAATGTATTTTACAGTCTTCACATAGAGCGTTGTGTCATGTCATTTACTATGTGTGGATCTTCCTTTCTGTTACTTGTTTGTACTGTATTATGACACTGACGTTTCTTGGAGAATCCTCTTGGAGGTCAGTGTCTTTCTTGTTCAGTCAGTGCAGAGTAATTCTTCAGTTGGTCAAGTGTTAAGGTACCTTCACACTAAACGATATCGCTAGCAATCCGTGACGTTGCAGCATCCTCGCTAGCGATATTGTTTAGTTTGACAGGCAGCAGCGATCAGAATCCTGCTGTGATGTTGTTGGTCGGGGCTAGAAGGCCAGACCTTTCTTTGGTCGCTGGCTCTCCCGCTGACATCGCTGGATCGGCGTGTGTGACACCGATTCAGCGATGTCTTCGCTGGTAACCAGGGTAAACATCGGGTTACTAAGCGCAGGGCCGCGCTTAGTAACCCGATGTTTACCCTGGTTACCATCCTAAAAGCAAAAAAAACAAACGCTACATACTTACCTACCGCTGTCTGTCCCCGGCGCTCTGCTTCTCTGCTCTGGCTGTGAGCACAGCGGCCGGAAAGCAGAGCGGTGACGTCACCGCTCTGCTTTCCGGCTGCCCGGCGCTCACAGCCAGAGCAGAGAAGCAGAGCGCCGGGGACAGACAGCGGAAGGTAAGTATGAAGTGTTTGTTTTTTTTACTTTTAGGATGGTAACCAGGGTAAACATCGGGTTACTAAGCGCGGCCCTGCGCTTAGTAACCCGATGTTTACCCTGGTTACCGGCATAGTTGGTCGCTGGAGAGCGGTCTGTGTGACAGCTCTCCAGCGACCAAACAGCGACGCTGCAGCGATCCGGATCGTTGTCTGGATCTCTGCAGCGTCGTTTAGTGTGAAGGCACCTTTTAAAATGGAGAAGAGAACTTCCTGCCAGATAACCTGGCATGTTAGATCACCAGAACTTATTGAAATTATTATAAATCAGGACTCATTTCTTGTGCTCATGCACACAGTATTAAAGATAATTTAGCATTTTATACAAAGCTGCCTAGAATTTTACAGTTTCATTGTGAGCTCCTGAACAGCTATTCTTAGGTCACAGATTCTACGGCTGAGAAATAAAGTCTAAGCTGTGAGCTTCTGGAGAAAATGAGAGAAGATCTAAAATTCTATTTCAGATAATCTGTTACTTTAAAGGAGTTACTTACTGCTGGAAACCCCTTTTTAATAGCTAAAGTGGTCATAATAAAGTAAAAAAAAACAAACATATACTTACCTCTTAGAAGGGCCCGGTCCTCTAATGTCAGAGATGTATTTCTCAATATCAGTGTCACATAAAATTGTTATCTAAAAATTATCTAGCATACAGTTTGATGTGCTTCTCTTAATGAATCAGGTGTCTTGCTGTACTACACCTTGTCCACTCATCAAATTCAGTATGAAAAAAATCTAATCTTGATGAATTGGACTCTGGTGTTTACAATGTGTTTGTATTCTGAGGAAGGGATCATTCTGGCTGGTAATTCATGGATGACCCAACTCCTTTAATGTTAAAAGGAGCCTGTCAACAGGATTGTGCACAGTAACCTACAGACACTGTCAGGTCGTTACCGTTATACTGATTAAAATGATACCTGGGTCGATGAAATCTGTCTTGTGGTTGTTGTCTTTATTTCCAATTTTGAGTTAATGATATGTTCGTGCTCCAGGGCGGCCTATGGGAGGGTCTTCATTTGTTACTCTCATTATATATTCATAATGCAGACTCCTGACAGGTCACTGATCCCTCACTGACCTGCCCCCTAGTTTACATAATGAATATCTGCACATTCTGAAGAAAGAAAAAAACTTTTGCCGGCAGGTGCCAGCCGTGGTACCTGCACTGCAGCATAATCTCATGTTTACTGTCCTAATAATAACTGTGTTTGATGTTATTCAGATAGAAAGAAAATCCATTTTAAAATGGCGCCCGCCGCTCCTGCGTAGTGGCAGCTATTGGTATATATAGCTGATATGATAGCTGCTACTGCGCAGGCACTGGCAGGCACCATCTTGGAGGAGGAAATATTTTTTTCTTCTCCTGCAATATGGCGCCACCAGCCCAGGGCAGTAGCAGTTATTAGAGGTTGTAGAGAGCTGCCACTGTGCAGGCGCAGGTGGCGCCATCTTGCAGATGTAATTTTTTTTCTTCTCCAGCAATATGGCACTGCCGGCACATGCACAGTAGGATCACCTATAAACAAAGAGAGCTGCTACAGTGCAAGCACGGCGGGCGCCATTTTAAATAGCATTTTTTTTAAATATCAGGATAACCTTAGACATAATAATCATATGCACATTACATGTGATTATTCTGCAGCGCAGCAGCCATGGCTAGCACCAGCCTGCAGAAGGTTTTTTGTTTTTTTAAGTATGTATATATACAGGTGCTTCTCACAAAATTAGAATATCATCAAAAAGTTAATATATTTCAGTTCTTCATTCAATACAAAAAGTGAAACTCATATATTTATAGAGTCATTACAAACAGAGTGATGTATTTCAAGTGTTTATTTCTGTTAATGTTGATGATTATGGCTTGCAGCCAAATGAAAACCCAAAAGTTATTATCTCAGTAAATTAGAATAATTAACAAAAAACACCTGCAAAGGCATCCTAAGCATTTTAAAAGGTCCCTTAGTCTGTTTCAGTAGGCTTCACAATCATAGGGAAGTCTGCTGACTTAACAGATGTCCAGAAGGCTGTCATTGACACACATCACAAGAGGGTAAGCCACAAAAGGTCGTTGCTAAAGAAGCTCAAGTAAATAAGGCAGCACACTGAAACATGCAAACATGAAACATGATAATTGAACTGCATTACTGCACTAGAAAAATGAAAAATGAGAGCGTTTAGCGCATAAAAATGGCCAATTTTATGTGTACCTGGTAGCCACTTTAGGGCATCTCTCTTATACCAGGTCCTACACTTTCCTTTTCTCACTGAGAATAAACGTCTCCATCTGAATGGGTACCTGTGAAACCTCTTCTTAGACTAAAATTCTCTCTCTCTGGAGGGGTAATGGACCTGCTGTAATTTTAAACACCTGTGGCTAGAAGGCGGAGTGCACGATCAGAAGGCTAAAGAATACATTTCAAAAACCTGACCGTCACATCCAAACATAGACTAAGTGTGAACAGGTGCTGAACCTAGAGTCACCAACTCGTATACAGTCAAGTAAATAAGGCAGCACACTGCAGCGCTGAAACATGCAAACATGAAACACGATAATTGAACTGCATTCATATTTCTAGTGCAGTAATGCAGTTCAATTATCGTGTTTCATGTTTGCATGTTCTAGCGCTGCAGTGTGCTGCCTTATTTACTTGACTGTATACGAGTTGGTGACTATAGGTTCAGCACCAGTTCACACTTAGTCTATGTTTGGATGTGACGGTCAGTTTTTTTAAATGTTGCTAAAGAAGCTGACTGTTCCAAGAGTCCTGTATCCAAGCATATTAATGGAAAGGTCAGTGGAAGGAAAAAGTGTAGTAGAAAAAGGTGCAAAAGCAACCGAGATAACTGCAGCCTTGAAAGAATTGTTAAGAAAAAGCCATTCAAAAATTTGGGGGAGATTCACAAGGAGTGGACTGCTGCTGGAGTCATTTCTTCACAGACGTATACAGGACATGGGCTACAAGTGTCACATTCCTTCTGTTAAGCCACTCCTGATTAATAGACAACGCCACAAGCATCTTACCTGGGCCAAGGAGAAAAAGAAATGAACTGTTGCTCAGTGGTCCAAGGTGTTGCTTTCAGATGAAAGTAAATTTTGTATTTCATTTGGAAATCAAGGTCCAGAGTCTGGAGGAAGAGTGGAGAGGCCACAATCCAAGCTGCTTGAGGTCTAGTGTGAAGTTTCCACAATCAGTGATGGTTTGGGAACCATGTTATCTGCTGGTGTAGTTCCATTGTGTTTTATCAAGACCAAAGTCAGCACAGTCGTCTACCAGGAAATGTTAAAGCACTTCATGTTAACATCTGCTGACAAGAATTTTGGAAATGGAAATTTCATTCTGCAGCAGGACTCGGCACCTGTCCACACTGCCAAAAGTACAAATACCTGGTTTAAAAACAACAGTGCTTGATTGGCCAGTAAACTCGTCTGACCATAACCCCATAGAGAATCTATGGGGTATTGTCAAGAGGAAGATGACTCCAGAACCAACAATGCAGATGAGCTGAAGGCTACTGACAAATCAACCTGGGCTTCCATAACACCTCGGCCACAGGCTGAACGCCTCCATGCGATGCCGCATTGATGCAGTAATTGATGCAAAATGAACCCCAACCAAGTATTGAATGTATTTACTTAACATACATTTCAGCAGGCCAACATTTCGGATTTTAAAATCATTTTTCAAGCTGATGTTATAAAGTATATAATTTACTGGGATAATGTCTTTTGAATTTTCATTGGCTGTAAGCCGTAATCATCATCATTAACAGAAATTAACAATTTAAATAGATCACTGTTTGTAATGCCTCTATATGAATTTCATGTTTCTCTAGTCACCTTCCATGACGGCATATGGAGGTTGTCTCTTTGCCCTGATGGGGAACAGGAAACACAGAGAGGTTAAAAGGACCTTCCACCTCCCACTTGCCTGTGTCTTTCCTGTTCCCCATGGGATAGGGAGAGGTTCCATGTGCTGTAGTGGCCGGCAACTTCAGTACTTCGTGACAGGCTTTGCCTGTCTAGCCGGGAAGCTGGTGGTTGCTCCTCGCCTCTTCCGGTACTGCTCCCATCGTCCCGTTTGTGGGTACCTCGGGACTCCTCCTGGCGTTTCCGCACCCCCAAGAGGGTAAAGCAGGCCTGGGATCCCCAGCCGGGCTTCTCCCTGAGTTTCCCGGCTTCTTCCCCTTCGTGCTTGGTTCGGCATTCTGGAAGTGGCATCAGCGGGTGCACGCTCGTCACTTCTGGTTCTTGCGTTCCTCCTGGAGCGCATAGACTTCTGGGTTTTGCCGGCCAGCGTGTCAGGCCTGCATTAGCGGTGTCGCTGACACATGGACCCAGGAGGAGGTCCATAAAAAAATGATATAAATGAGATATCGCTGTAATCGTACTGACCCTAAGAATAAAACTGCTTTATCCATTTTACCAAATGCGGAAAGGTATAAATGCCTCCCCCAAAATAAATTCATAAATAGCTGGTTTTTGGTCATTCTGCCTCACAAAAATCGGAATAAAAAGCGATCAAAAACTGTCACGTGTCAGAATATATTCCCAATAAAAACGTCAACTCGTCCCGCAAAAAAACAAGACCTCGCATGATTCTGTGGACCAAAATATGGAAAAATTATAGGTCTCAAAATGTGGAGACGCAAAAACTTTTTTGCTATAAAAAGCATCTTTTAGTGTGTGACAGCTGCCAATCATAAAAATCCGCTATAAAAAATGCTATAAAAGTAAATTAAACCCCCTTTCATCACCCCCTTAGTTAGGGAAAAATAATAAAATAAAAAAAAGTATTTATTTCCATTTTCCCATTAGGGTTAGGGCTAGGGTTGGGGTTAGGGCTAGGGTTAGGGCTAGGGTTAGGGTTGGGGCTAGGGTTGGAGCTAAAGTTGGGGTTAGCGTTGGGGGTAAAGTTAGGG
This sequence comes from Ranitomeya imitator, assembly GCF_032444005.1. Lineage (NCBI taxonomy): Eukaryota > Metazoa > Chordata > Amphibia > Anura > Dendrobatidae > Ranitomeya > Ranitomeya imitator. The sequence continues at coordinate 472,290,054 of NC_091285.1, forward strand.
TTAGGGTTGGGGCTAAAGTTAGGGTTAGGGTTGGGGCTAAAGTTAGGGTTGGGGCTAAATTTAGGGTTGGAGCTAAAGTTAGGGTTAGGGTTGGGGCTAAAGTTAGGGTTAGGGTTGGGGCTAAAGTTAGGGTTAGGGTTTGGATTACATTTACGGTTGAGTTTAGGGTTTGGATTAGAGTTAGGGGTGTGTCAGGGTTAGGGGTGTGGTTAGGGTTACTGTTGGGATTAGGGTTAGGGGTGTGTTTGGATTAGGGTTTCAGTTAGAATTGGGGGTTCCATTGTTTAGGCACATCAGGGGCTCTCCAAATGCGACATGGCGTCCGATCTCAATTCCAGCCAATTCTGCATTGAAAAAGTAAAACAGTGCTACTTCCCTTCCGAGCTCTCCTGTGCGCCCAAACGGGTTTACCCCAATATATGGGGTATCAGTGTACTCGGGACAAATTGGACAACAACTTTTGAGGTCCAAGTTCTCTTGTTACCCTTGGGAAAATAAAAATTTGGGGGGCTAAAAATCTTTTTTGTGGGAAAAAAAGATTTTTTATTTTCACGGCTCTGCGTTGAAAACTGTGGTGAAACATTTGGGGGTTCAAAGTTCTCACAACACATCTAGATAAGTTCCTTGGGAGGTCTAGTTTCCAATATGGGGTCACTTGTGGGGTGTTTCTACTGTTTGGGTACATCGGGGGCTCATCAAATGCAACGTGACGCCTGCAGACCAATCCATCTAAGTCTGCATTCCAAATGGCGCTCCTTCCCTTCCGAGCTTTGCCATGCGCCCAAACAGTGGTCCCCCCCACATATGGGGTATCAGCGTACTCAGGATATATTGGACAACAACTTTTGAGGTCCAATTTATTCTGTTACCCTTGTGAAAATACAAAACTGGGGGATAAAAAATCATTTTTGTGAAACAAAAAAAAGAATTTTTATTTTTACGGCTCTGCGTTATAAACTGTAGTGAAACACTTGAGGGCTCAAAGCTCTCAAAACACATCTAGATAAGTTCCTTAGGGGGTCTACTTTCCAAAATGGTGTCACTTGTGGGGGGTTTTAATGTTTAGGCACATCAGGGCTCTCCAAACGCGACATGGTGTACCATCTCAATTCCAGTCAATTTTGCATTGAAAAGTCAAACGGCGCTCCTTCCCTTCCGAGCTCTGCCATGCACCCAAACAGTCGTTTACCCCCACATACGGGTATCAGCCTACTCAGGACAAATTGGACAACAACTTTTGGGGTCCAATTTCTTCTCTTACCCTTGGGAAAATAAAAAATTGGGGGCGAAAAGATCATTTTTGTGAAAAAATATGATTTTTTATTTTTACGGATCTGCATTATAAACTTCTGTGAAGCACTTGTTTGGTCAAAGTGCTCACCACACATCTAGATAAGTTCCTTAAGGGGTCTACTTTCCAAAATGGTGTCACTTGTGGGAAGTTTCAATGTTTAGGCACATCAGGGGCTCTCCAAACGCAACATGGCGTCCCATCTTAATTCCAGTCAATTTTGCATTGAAAAGTCAAATGGCGCTCCATCCCTTCCGAGCTCTGCTATGCGCCCAAACAGTGGTTTACCCCCACATATGGGGTATCGGCGTACTCAGGACAAATTGTACAACAACTTTTGGTGTCCATTTTCTCCTGTTACCCTTGGTAAAATAAAACAAATTGGAGCTGAAGTAAATTTTTTGTGAAAAAAAGTTAAATGTTCATTTTTATTTAAACAATCAACAAATTCCTGTAAAACACCTGAAGGGTTAATAAACTTCTTTAATGTGGTTTTGAGTACCTTGAGGGTGCAGTTTTTAGAATGGTGTCACACTTGGGTATTTTCTATCATATAGACCCCTCAAAATGACTTCAAATGTGATGTGGTCCCTAAAAAATATTGGTGTTGTAAAATTGAAAAATTGCTGGTCAACTTTTAACCCTTATAACTCCCTAATAAAGAAAAATTTTGGTACCAAAATCATGCTACTGTAAAGTAGACATGTGGGAAATGTTACTTATTAATTATTTTGTGTGACACATCTCTGTGATTTAAGGGCATAAAAATTCAAAGTTGGAAAATTGCAAAATTTTCAAAATTTTCACCAAATTTCCGTTTTTCACAAATAAACACGTTATATCGAATAAATTTTACCACTATCATGAAGTACAATATATAACAAGAAAAAAGTGTCAGAATCGCCAAGATCCGTTGAAGCACTCCAGAGTTATAACCTCATAAAGGAACAGTGGTCAGAATTGTAAAAATTGGTCCGGTCATTAACGTGCAAACCACCCTCGGGGCTTAAGGGGTTAATACTATTTGGTGCGTTCCACCAGCCCTAACATAATGTTTATGTGTGCACTTTCTATATGCACTTGTAAAATGTATATACTGTATGTGTGTGTGGATAAAGGTCGTGTGTCTAATGTATATGTATACATATGTGTGTTTGTTTGTGTTTGTTGTGTTTAAGGTATACATGCAAATATGTATAATGTGTGTATGCATGTGCAATGTGTTTGTGTGTATTTTTATATGCATGTGTATTTTTTTATTATGCGTATGCCTGTGTAATGTTCAGAATATACAGTATGTGTTAGGGTTGGCGGAACGCACCGAATATATTTATTAGATGAGATAGGTGCATTCGCAACCTGGGATCCACTGTGCAGGAAAGAACCTGCTGCTAAGTAAGGCAGTGAAGTAAATTAGTATAAACGAACTCTGTTACTTCACAGAGCCCGTAGTAAAGAGAGTGCTGTGCCCTGTTTAGCTCACAGGGAACACAGCTACTGAGTATAGCCGACAGTGGTCATGCTGACCCAACCAAATACGCTGCTCCTCTCCGGGTGAGCCGGAATTCTAATGGCTATTAGCCAGCCCTGAATTAACTCATGAGAAACTCCTCGCCGGAGGTGCCAGCATTCTAGGGGCTTATTTCAGCTGGGTCCCTGACTGCATACACACAAAACTCCTCACCGGAGGTGCCAGCGTTCTAGGGGCTTATTTCAGCTGGGTCCCTGACAACACACGACTACACTGGCGCTGAGCTCGTACATATTTAATACTAGCGCATGGCCGTGCGGTCATGAGAACCTTTTATAGCTGCAGCAACTTCAGGGCCTTCCTGGAGGACCAATGGAAGTTGCTGCAGTACCTGAGCATGTGACCCTAGACCTCCACTGAGAGATCTTACCCTGGGCATGCTCAGTGTGTGCAAAGCAGGACTTGTCCCAGAAAAGCCTGCTCGTCGCAGACCAGTGTAGGGTACAATAGCAGAGCCTGGAGAGTCAGCAGTAACCCTTTGCACAGTATCAGATTCAATGAGACGCTGGGACCGACGTCTCCGCTGAGCAGGCTCCACTGTGGCCAATGCAGAATGGGAGACCGCAGCAGACACGGCTCGAGATTCCCCCTGTGCAGCAGCGGGATCTCGACTCCTAACAATATGTATCCCCAATGTGTAGTGTGTGTGCAATAGTATTTTGTAGATGTCAGTCTTTATAATCATGTAACCATATAATATCTGTTGTGTGTATGTAAATTGGCATGATCTGTACATGCATATTTCATATGTGTACATTGTTTTTTTTCCTTTTCATCCTCAATTCCTAATATTTCTATACTGTTAAAGTAATTTGATTGCTGGTAAATTTCATCTGTCACCACTTGGAAATCTGAAGCAATTCAGATGATAACTTATGTTAAAACAGAAAGCAATACAAACTGTATTGGCCAATTGGCAATAAAACCGTGTATAAAAGTGGGACATACTTAGAAACACGAAGAAAAGGAATAAATAAAATTATTGAAGATAATCCAAAATATGGACATCCTAGACATGAAATGAACACAGAATATATGTAAATAATATTGGAAAGAACACATATTCTATAGAAACAGGTGCATATTTTATCCCCTGCGCTTGATGAGTGGAGTCAAAGTGTATTTTTCTAGCTAATCATGGACCTGAGGGATTCTTGGTGTTTCTATGTGCTGCAGTATGTCTGCTGCTAACTTTCCACTACAGAGCTGAGTTACTTTTTGATGAGTTCCATCTTAGAAGTGCTGTAGCACAACAGAATACCGTATTTCACAACTATTTATAAGTGGAATTAATTAAAACATTGTCGATTTCATGAAGGCTGCAGATCATAGGTTTCTAGATTGGCATGTATCTGCTTCGGGAAATAGAATAACACAGATAAATCAATGCAAGATTTTATAAAGGAAACTCCAAAGTTTAATGTGCCTGCAAGGATTAAATTGATTTTTGCATACTGATGCATGCGCTCTATGAGAATATCTTCAAAATGGAAGCCTTGAGCAAACAACTATTAACTAGGTCAATCTAGTGTAGCTTTTAGAAAAATAAGGTCAGATTAACACACACAATGTAAAAAATATGGTGTTGAACCTGCCTACAAATGCACAATGAAATAAATGAGAATTTCAGTGTGGATTTTTGTGCAGACACGTTCTTGAACTTCTACTCTCTACATTGCCATGAATAAAATTAAAAGTAAATATCTATTGCATTTTAGTACTATATTGGACATGCTGCAGAGTTGAAAATTAACAGCATGCTGAGAACTTGCTATACATTATACATTTTAATTACCAGCCTTCGGCTCAATATCGAGCTATGGCAACTTTGATGAATGAACAATCTGTCGATCTGTATGAAGATCGATTTTGTTCAATCCTAAATGGGTCCACTGGAGTCTTTCCTGCCGTTATCTTGATAGTATCAAGCCATCGGGTGGCTGGTCTTCCTCTTCTTCTCGGTCCTTCTAGAAAGAGGACTTGAACTCTAGTTCTACCTATTTGATGTAGCAATCCTAAAAGTCTAAATGAGCCATACCACATAATGAGCCATGCCAAACCAGAAACTCCATTTACGGACATATGTTTTGGGGTGTTTGCTCATTTGACTAAGTGAGTTTTAAGATGTGAGAATTTACCCTAAGGTTCTTTATTAGCATTCATAACACAGATATTGCAGGTGAATAAGCTGTCCAGGAAAAGACCCTACATCTGGTATTGGTCAACCATCGATATAAGGACGAAATTTGCAAAACTAGCAAATAACATGAAAGGTAGTTGGAATTGGTCCATTCACATATTATATTTAAAGCCGTTTATATTAATGGCATCATGTAATGTGATATTATAGCCAATAATGTATAGTATCTGTTAATGTAAACTCTGTAGTCCTGACATCTCTACTTCATTCCTGTAAATATTACCTGAAGAGGTAACTGTTAAGTAAGGCTATGTGCACACGTCCAGGATTTTTAGCGCTTTTTTTCGGCCGTTTTCCACCAAAAAAATGCAGAAAAAAGCTTACATAAGCACCCCATCATTGTTAATGCATTCCGCATTTTTTGTGCGTTTTTTTCCGTAGCGGAATCACATTCTGGAAAAAAAACACAGCATGTTCATTCTTTGTGCGGAATTGCGGCAATTACACACATATAGGAATGCATTGATCCACTTACTTCCCGCATGCAGCTATGCCCACCATGCGGGAATTAAGCGGATCATGTCCGGTTGTAACCCATGGTGGAGGAGAGGAGACTCTCCTCCAGGCCCTGGGAATCATATACTTGCAAAAAAAATTTAAATAAAAAATCGTGATATTCTCACCTTTCGGCGGCCCTTGCAGCCTTCCTGCTCCTCCTGATGCTCCCCGCAGCTCCCGTTCCCAGTAATGCCTTGCGACAATGACCTGTCATGACGTAGCAATCTCGCGTGATGCTACGTCATCTGGGATCATGGCCGTGAGGCATAACTGGAAACAGGAGCTGTCAGGAGGAGCGGGAAGGCTGTGGGGGCCGTCGCAAGGTGAGAATATCACTATTTTTTAAATTATTTTTAACATTCTATCCTTTACTATTGATGCTGTATAGGCAGCATCAATAGTAAAAAGTTGGTCACACTTGTCAAACACTATGTTTGACAAGTGTGACCAACCTGTCAATCAGTTTTCCAAGTGATGCTACAGATCGCTTGGAAAACGCTAGCATTCTGCAAGCTAATTACGCTTGCAAAACATTAGTGTTTAGCAGGAATATGCATGCCAATTCTGCATGCGTATTTCCCACGGCAGGGAGTTGCAGAATTAACACAGAAATTTCCGCTGCAATTCTGCAACGTGTGCACATAACCTTAAGAGACAATGACATTAAAAAGAACAGCAGGTTTTAAGGATTAAAAACTGAAAGACCAGTCAAGATTATCATTTTTATTCAACTTCATCTTGTTAACATTCTGAGATGTGAGCAAGAACAAATTGTTTCAGATAGAAGTAATTTAGTTACAGCTCTGTGTCTGTCCTCCCAACACCTCTGATGTTATTGCTGGATGAACACTATGTGAACTTTCAGTCTGTGGCAACTCACTGTTCTAATGAGCTGGGCTGCACCTTCATGGTGTCTACGGGTGATGAATTACTCACAGCCTGTTGCCACATGGATACCCTCAAACTGCCTTGAAGAATGTTGGCGAATGACTCAGTACAACGTGACAAATGCAGCCCTCCTACACACATAGCCTATTGTCATTTCCAATGAATATAGAGTCCTGCAGCTCAAATGATCTCAAGTGATTTACTTCTCAACCAATAACTAAATTAACTAGTGGTTTTATTAAAGGAAACAACTTAAATCTTGGGACTTCACCAAACAGTACCGTAATTGTTTCTCTCTTTTTCTTTTTTTTATACTGGGACTGATAAGTGCAAAAATACCTCAAAAATGTTCTACTTGCGAACAAGATGACTTCAGTCATCAAAATTACAAAATACCCCTTTTCTTTACTGGTCTACTCAAAGGAAACCACTGCTTGCCCTTTGTGAGTCTGTTTGTCTCTGTGGATTTGGGATGTACCTAATATCAAATGTATTATTACAGAGTTACAGTGGCTTGCAAAACTATTCACTCCCTTGGCTTTTTACCAGTTTTTCTACATTACAATCTGTGTTTTTACATCCATGGGGTGAGATCTTGCATGGAGCCCCAGATCGAGGGAGATTATCAGTGGTCTTGTATGTCTTCCATTTTTTTTATTATTGCTCCCACAGTTGATTTCATCACACCAAGCTGCTTGCCTATTGCAGATTCAGGCTTTCCAGCCTGGTTCAGGGCTACAATTTTGTTTCTGGTGCCCTTCGACAGTTGTTTACTCTTCACCATAGTGGAGTTTGGAGAGTGACTGTTTGAGGTTGTGGACAGGTGTCTTTTATACTGATAACAAGTTCAAACAGGTGCCATTACTACCGGTAATGAGTGGAGGACAGAGGAGCCTCTTAAAGAAGAAGTTACAGGTCTGTGAGAGCCAGAAATCTTGCATGTTTTCAGGTGACCAAAAACTTATTTTCCACCATAATTTGCTAAATAAATCTTGACAATTGAGACAAGGTGATTTTCTGGCTTTGTTTTCTCATTTTGACTCTCATAGTTGTGGTCTACCTATGATGTCAATTACAGGCCTCTCTCTTCTTTTTAAGTGGGAAAACTTGCACAATTAGTGGATAAGTATATACTTTTTTCCCCATTGTACGTATATATATTTATTATAACTTTAGTGTTTGTAGAGGTAAGTTGACCTTCTTACCGTTTATATGTGTGAAGGCAGGCATACAGTTCCAATATTATATATATATATATATATATATATATATATATATATATATATATGTAGTGCTTCATGCAGAATTTTTTTTTGAAGGATTAGTATATCTGCTATGGCCGTGATGTTGTAATGATTATCTTTTACTCTGACTTACTGTAGTTTTAATTGCTTTGAGAGAAAGAATTCTCTAAGTAATAAAATATATATTGACCTTTTGTGCATTACTTCAGTATTAGCAGGTTTGAGTTTTTCATTTTTTGTCGTCTTCGCTAGATAAATGAGTTATGATCCCACTCTCGAGGAATTTTAGTTGTATTCTGACATTTTAGTCTCAATCGTAAATTGAACATCTGCATTGAAAGAAGAGGTAATACTTTTGTGATGTAAGAGCAGGGAATAATGTATATAGGTTTGTCAAAACATTCTACTTCTGTTTAAAGTGGTTTTACATTTTAAATGGGCAAGGTAAGAAAATGTGATAAAATAATGCTAGAAACAGTTAAGACATGTTTTATGCAAATTGCCTCTTCTGAGAGAAAGAGGACTTAAACTCTATAGCGCCACCTATTGGAAGTAGCGATCCTACAAGTCACAATCAACTCTTTAACGAGTTGTGCAATATGACTTAGGATAAAAGCCAAATCAGTATCTCAATTCGCAGACACGGTGTTTGGGGCTGTTGGCCCTCGTCATTGCGAAGCATGAGAACTAATTTGGCTAGGTGAGAGGCTCTGGAATGGGGTCTAAGGGGTAACGTTTCTCCTTATGTAGAGTGACATACCATCTCTGGCTTGTCAAGGTAAGGAGGCTTATTCACCGTGCAATGCTCCTCTGGGAAATATAATATGCAAATTGCCTCTTCTGAGAGAAAGAGGACTTAAACTCTATAGCGCCACTATACCCCTTGGACTCCAGTCCAGAGCCTCTCACCTAGCAAAATTAGTTCTCATGCTTCGCACTGACGAGGGCCAACAGCCCGAAACACCGTGTCTGCGAACTGAGATACTGATTTGGCTTTTATCCTAAGTCATATTGCACGACTCGTTAAAGAGTTGATTGTGACTTGTAGGATCGCTACTTCCAACAGGTGGCGCTATAGAGTTTAAGTCCTCTTTCTCTCAGAAGAGGCAATTTGCATATTATATTTCCCAGAGGAGCATTGCACGGCGAATAAGCCTCCTTACCTTGACAAGCCAGAGATGGTATGTCAATCTCCATAAGGAGAAACGACACACTTTAGACCCCAAGACATGTTTTGGCCACTTACTTGTTCATTGCTGCAGCCCCACTTGGCTGCTGCAATGAAATTCCATCTACACATGTGGCTGGCTACAGTGAAGTATATCACAAATATTGCAGCGTTCCTATGACATGACCCAATCAATCTTGTATATGTAAAATTACATTTGTCATGAAACAGTGGAAAATTCAATAAATAAATATAAGATGTCTATGAGGAGACTCGGACTGGCTCACAGGAAAACAGATAAATCCCCCCGGTGGGTCACTGTGCAGTAGTAGTCCCACCCACACAAGCAGCACGTGGCACAGTACACTTGCAGAAAAAGGCAATATAGGGCATCTCATTTACTTAGAAACTAGCCATTTGCTTATTTTATGGAGGCATACGGTAACTCAAATTACATAAAAGGGCAGCACTAAACCACACAATATACTCCATCACTAGCCAATTATATTTGCATGCTGTTGAAGAGTGGGCCTTCAAAATAAAAATTACTGAGGGGCCATTGATACCCCATTTTATTGGTGCCTATGAGTAGGATATCCTGCTGCACCACCACCAGGAAAAATAAAGATGCTGGAGAAAGTAAGTCAAATCTGTAATACACATAGAAATCTCAACAAGATTTCCCTTTCAATAAACTAAGCCCTTACCTATGGCTTTTATGAGGGAACCATGCTACAGAAGTGCATAGGATGGTCTACCTGTACAAAGATTCATATTGATTTTAGGAGGAGATTCTCTTTAGTACTGATTTGTATGAAGAATAAACTGTTCTGTTGGCACCAATGACACGGCAAGGAAGGACCTACCGACAATCTGCAAAGACTTTGAAGAGTTGGGGAAGAAAGTAAAGAAACTGGATGCACAGGCAGTTTTTTCTTCTATCCTTCCAGTAGACGGGCATGGCACCAGGAGATGGAACAGGATCCTTGATGCAAACAACTGGCTAAGACGATGGTGCAGACAACAAGGATTCGGATTACTGGACCACAGTGTGAATTACTTGTACGATGGACTCCTCGCCAGAGACGGACTACACCTCAACAAAGCTGGGAAACACACATTCGCCAGAAGACTCGCTACACTCATCAGGAGGGCATTAAACTAGAAGAAGAGGGGACGGGAAGAAAAACATTAGACTTGAACAAAGTAGATCCAGGAAAACATACTCAGAAGGGAGGTAAGAACATTTCTAAAACAATCCACAGCAAGGAGATTGGAACAAAACAAAATCCTCTAAACTGCATGCTCGCAAACGCCAGAAGCCTGACAAACAAGATGGAAGAACTAGAAGCAGAAATATCTACAGGTAACTTTGACATAGTGGGAATAACCTAGACATGGTTAGATGAAAGCTATGACTGGGCAGTTAACTTACAGGGTTACAGTCTGTTTAGAAAGGATCGTAAAAATCGGAGAGGAGGAGGGGTTTGTCTCTATGTAAAGTCTTGTCTAAAGTCCACTTTAAGGGAGGATATTAGTGAAGGAAATGAGGATGTCGAGTCCATATGGGTCGAAATTCATGGAGGGAAAAATGGTAACAAAATTCTCATTGGGGTCTGTTACAAACCCCCAAATATAACAGAAACCATGGAAAGTCTACTTCTACAGCAGATAGATGAAGCTGCAACCCATAATGAGGTCCTGGTTATGGGGGACTTTAACTACCCGGATATTAACTGGGAAACAGAAATCTGTGAAACCCATAAAGGCAACAGGTTTCTGCTAATAACCAAGAAAAATTATCTTTCACAATTGGGGCAGAATCCAACCAGAGGAGCAGCACTTTTAGACCTAATACTATCTAATAGACCTGACAGAATAACAAATCTGCAGGTGGTCGGGCATCTAGGAAATAGCGACCACAATATTGTACAGTTTCACCTGTCTTTCACTAGGGGGACTTGTCAGGGAGTCACAAAAACACTGAACTTTAGGAAGGCAAAGTTTGACCAGCTTAGAGATGCCCTTAATCTGGTAGACTGGGACAATATCCTCAGAAATAAGAATACAGATAATAAATGGGAAATGTTTAAGAACATCCTAAATAGGCACTGTAAGCGGTTTATACCTTGTGGGAATAAAAGGACTAGAAATAGGAAAAACCCAATGTGGCTAAACAAAGAAGTAAGACAGGCAATTAACAGTAAAAAGAAAGCATTTGCACTACTAAAGCAGGATGGCACCATTGAAGCTCTAAAAAACTATAGGGAGAAAAATACTTTATCTAAAAAACTAATTAAAGCTGCCAAAAAGGAAACAGAGAAGCACATTGCTAAGGAGAGTAAAACTAATCCCAAACTGTTCTTCAACTATATCAATAGTAAAAGAATAAAAACTGAAAATGTAGGCCCCTTAAAAAATAGTGAGGAAATAATGGTTGTAGATGACGAGGAAAAAGCTAACATATTAAACACCTTCTTCTCCACGGTATTCACGGTGGAAAATGAAATGCTAGGTGAAATCCCAAGAAACAATGAAAACCCTATATTAAGGGTCGCAAATCTAACCCAAGAAGAGGTGCGAAACCGGCTAAATAAGATTAAAATAGATAAATCTCCGGGTCCGGATGGCATACACCCACGAGTACTAAGAGAACTAAGTAATGTAATAGATAAACCATTATTTCTTATTTTTAGGGACTCTATAGCGACAGGGTCTGTTCACAGGATTGGCGCATAGCAAATGTGGTGCCAATATTCAAAAAGGGCTCTAAAAGTGAACCTGGAAATTATAGGCCAGTAAGTCTAACCTCTATTGTTGGTAAAATATTTGAAGGGTTTCTGAGGGATGTTATTCTGGATTATCTCAATGAGAATAACTGTTTAACTCCATATCAGCATGGGTTTATGAGAAATCGCTCCTGTCAAACCAATCTAATCAGTTTTTATGAAGAGGTAAGCTATAGGCTGGACCACGGTGAGTCATTGGATGTGGTATATCTCGATTTTTCCAAAGCGTTTGATACCGTGCCGCACAAGAGGTTGGTACACAAAATGAGAATGCTTGGTCTGGGGGAAAATGTGTGTAAATGGGTTAGTAACTGGCTTAGTGATAGAAAGCAGAGGGTGGTTATAAATGGTATAGTCTCTAACTGGGTCGCTGTGACCAGTGGGGTACCGCAGGGGTCAGTATTGGGACCTGTTCTCTTCAACATATTCATTAATGATCTGGTAGAAGGTTTACACAGTAAAATATCGATATTTGCAGATGATACAAAACTATGTAAAGCAGTTAATACAAGAGAAGATAGTATTCTGCTACAGATGGATCTGGATAAGTTGGAAACTTGGGCTGAAAGGTGGCAGATGAGGTTTAACAATGATAAATGTAAGGTTATACATATGGGAAGAAGGAATCAATATCACCATTACACACTGAACGGGAAACCACTGGGTAAATCTGACAGGGAGAAGGACTTGGGGATCCTAGTTAATGATAAACTTACCTGGAGCAGCCAGTGCCAGGCAGCAGCTGCCAAGGCAAACCGGATCATGGGGTGCATTAAAAGAGGTCTGGATACACATGATGAGAGCATTATACTGCCTCTGTACAAATCCCTAGTTAGACCGCACATGGAGTACTGTGTCCAGTTTTGGGCACCGGTGCTCAGGAAGGATATAATGGGACTAGAGAGAGTACAAAGGAGGGCAACAAAATTAATAAAGGGGATGGGAGAACTACAATACCCAGATAGATTAGCGAAATTAGGATTATTTAGTCTAGAAAAAAGACGACTGAGGGGCGATCTAATAACCATGTATAAGTATATAAGGGGACAATACAAATATCTCGCTGAGGATCTGTTTATACCAAGGAAGGTGACGGGCACAAGGGGGCATTCTTTGCGTTTGGAGGAGAGAAGGTTTTTCCACCAACATAGAAGAGGATTCTTTACTGTTAGGGCAGTGAGAATCTGGAATTGCTTGCCTGAGGAGGTGGTGATGGCGAACTCAGTCGAGGGGTTCAAGAGAGGCCTGGATGTCTTCCTGGAGCAGAACAATATTGTATCATACAATTATTAGGTTCTGTAGAAGGACGTAGATCTGGGGATTTATTATGATGGAATATAGGCTGAACTGGATGGACAAATGTCTTTTTTCGGCCTTACTAACTATGTTACTATGTTTAATTTTTGCCTATTCTTCCCTACTGATATGATCTCTGATTTTTAATTCTTGAATGAGCTGTAAAAATTATTTGAACTGAATTGAGTAACTATTTTACATTCCTCAAGAAGTGTAGCCCTTAATTGTGTTTTCACAGGTTTGTAGGGGTTTCATCTAATGCATTTTTTTGAACATCTTCAGTTACATAATTCTCACACAGTATTTGATTACTCTACTGATTGGATATGGTTGACACAAGCAGCCAATTAAAGATGCATTTCATAAGTGAAAATGGATAGGCTCGAATAATGAGATGTGTTAAATTAGATTAACATCACTGATGAGTTTTTTTAGTACATAAGAATTTGCAGGAAACTAATCCATTGCTTAAAATCGCATCTTTACCAAATAATATGTGGATCCCAAGTGTTCCTGATTTCTTGATCAGCACATTAGGGCACACTTAACAACTAAGATCTGCCAGAATTCAGTATCATATTAAAGAGAACCTGTCACCTCCTCAAAAATAAGTAAAATACATTGTTAAAATCCATGAGCTCCCTTGATTCTGCAATTATTTCCCATTTTTAGCTGTGTCACTGCATTGCCGAGATATTCACATTTGCTGTTTCTGTATTGCAATACGTAAAATCTCTGATTGTAGTTCAACTGGGTGTTTCTCCAGAGATTTCTCTGGGGGCATCCGCTTTCACCTTTTCCTTCCAGACACTGCCAATCAAAGCTTGGCAGCGCCAGCCATTGCTCGACTACGAGATCAGCTGCTGAGCTATAATTAACAATGTCTTTGAGTTTGAGGTGAAAGTGGACTACCCCCTGAGAAGATGCCGAAGAAACACCCACTTGAACTGCAGGCAGAGATTTCACATACTGCGCTCTAAAAGCAGCAAATTTGATTATCTCTGCAATGGAGTTATGCACTGCAAAATGGAAAAAAAATTGCAGAATCAGGGAAGCTCAGAGATTTTTAAGAAATATTTAACTCAATTTTTTGAGCAAGTGACAGATCCTCTTTAAGCTAGCATTCCAGCTTACATGTCATCAGCCATATATTAAGTTTTTTGACACTTTTTTTTCCTATACAGAAACTTTCTATTAGATGCTTTTCCCTCTCAGTAATGGGATTGTGACTATGTGTGTGTTAGGGCTAGCGGAACGCACCAAATAATAAGATAGGTAGAATAAGGTGCATTCGCAGCCCGGGTCCACCGTGCAGAGATGGAACCTGCTTCCAAGTAATGACGGACTATATGGTGGTACAATGTGAATACACACGGGTTAACTTCACCCTGTGTGAAGGAAGCAAACCCTGTTAAGTCACAGGGCCGCGGTACCGCACACAAGAGCACAAGCAAGGAGTCTCCGAGCTCAGTCCTAAGACTTGGGATCTGAGTCTGTGTAGACTACTTGCGGTCGACACCGCAACTGGGGTGTCAGCGTAACCAAAATAATAACAAAGGAATGCACGAGAGTGCGTGCGGTGCCACACTGGCGGACGCCACTAACCACCCAGGCTTGGGTTAGGAAAGCGCTGTGAAAGCGCACGGCGCCGCACTGGCGGACACAGCAACTAGATGCTGTATTAGTGTGTAACGTGCTGTTGGATAAGTCGGGTGCTAGATAGCAATCATACACCTTCCGCGAAGTCATCCAATAGGGAGGGTTATTTAAAGAGTTACTTTCACTCACAACACACACATGTTTACAAATGTACACTAGTGCATGGCCGTGCGGCCATGCGAGCCTTAAATAGCTGCAGCACGTATAGGACCTTTCAAAGAAGGACCAATGGAATTGCTGCAGTACCTGAGCATGTGACCCTAGATCTCCACTGAGAGATCTTGCCCTGGGCATGCTCAGTGTGCAAAGCAGAACTTAGTCCTAGTACCTACAGGACCTTCCGTGAGAAGGACCAATGGAAGTCGCTGCAGTACCTGAGCATGTGACCCTAGATCTCCACTGAGAGATCTTGCCCTGGGCATGCTCAGTGTGTGCAAAGTAGGACTTAGTCTCAGAAGCGTCTGCTCGCCGCTGCCCAGCACTGGCTTCAATGGCAGAAGCTGAAAAAGCAGCAGCAACCCTATGCAAAGAGTGAGACTGAGCAAGACGCTGGGACCGACGTCTCCGCTGAGCAGAATGTCATGATCCCAGTGGCAGGGGATCACAAAAGGACAAGCACACAAAAAACAGAACAAGCTCTAGGGTGATGGAAACTGAGCTGACCGCGATCCTGAACCTAATTCACAACACTAGCAGTAGCCGGGGAACGTGCCTACGATGATTCTAGACGTCTCGCGCCAGCCGAAGGACTAGCTTAGAAGAAACAAAGACCTCTCTTGCCTCCAGAGAAACACCCCACAGAAATAGCAGCCCCCCACATGTAATGACGGTGAAATGAGAGGAAAGCACATACGTAGTAATGAAAACAGATTCAGCAAAATGAGGCCCGCTAAAACTAGATAGCAGAGGATACAAAAGTTAACTGCGCGGTCAGCGAAAAACCCTACAAAAAACCATCCTGAAATTACCTGAACTCATGTGCCAACTCATGGAACATGAGGAGTAATATCAGCCCACTAGAGCAACCAGCAACAAGGAATCACATAACTGCAAGCTGGACTAAAACAAAAATAAAGCAAAACGTGGAACAGGAAAATCAAAAACTTAGCTTGTCCTGATGATTACAGAAGCGGAAAGCAGAGGAAACAAGACACACTGATTACATTGATCGCCGGCGAGGAAATGACAAGAAAGCCAGGTTAAATAGGAAACTCCCATATCCTGATAGAACAGGTGGACACCAGAGACCGCAGAGAACACAAGTCACCCAGTACCATCTGTAACCACCAGAGGGAGCCCAAAAACAGAATCCACAACAGTACCCCCCCTTGAGGAGGGGTCACCGAACCCTCACGAGAACCACCAGGGCGACCAGGATGAGCCCTATGAAATGCACGGACCAAATCAGCAGCATGAACATCAGAGGCAACCACCCAAGAATTATCCTCCTGACCATAACCCTTCCACTTGACCAAATACTGAAGTTTCCGTCTGGAAACACGAGAATCCAAGATCTTCTCCACAACATACTCCAATTCTCCCTCCACCAGCACCGGAGCAGGAGGCTCAAGCGAAGGAACAACAGGTACCTCATACCTTCGCAACAACGACCGATGGAACACATTATGAATAGCAAACGATGCCGGGAGATCCAAACGAAACGACACAGGGTTAAGAATTTCCAAGATCCTATAGGGACCGATAAACCGAGGCTTGAACTTAGGAGAAGAGACCTTCATAGGAACAAAACGAGAAGACAACCACACCAAGTCCCCAACACGAAGTCGAGGACCCACGCGGCGACGGCGATTAGCAAACTGCTGAGCCCTCTCCTGGGACAACTTCAAATTGTCCACCACATGACTCCAAATCTGATGCAACCTATCCACCACCATGTCCACTCCAGGACAATCAGAAGGCTCCACCTGACCAGAGGAAAAACGAGGATGAAACCCCGAATTACAAAAGAAAGGAGAAACCAAGGTAGCAGAACTAGCCCGATTATTAAGGGCAAATTCGGCAAGCGGCAAAAAGGTAACCCAGTCATCTTGATCAGCAGAAACAAAACACCTTAAATAAGTTTCCAAGGTCTGATTATTTCGTTCCGTCTGGCCATTCGTCTGAGGACGGAATGCAGACGAAAAGGACAAATCAATGCCCATCTTAGCACAGAACGTCCGCCAAAATCTAGACACAAACTGGGATCCCCTGTCAGAAACAATGTTCTCCGGAATCCCATGCAAACGAACCACGTTCTGAAAAAACAGAGGGACCAACTCAGAGGAGGAAGGTAACTTAGGCAAGGGGACCAGATGAATCATCTTAGAAAAGCGGTCACACACAACCCAGATGACGGACATTTTTTGAGAGACAGGGAGATCCGAAATAAAGTCCATGGAAATGTGCGTCCAAGGCCTCTTCGGGATAGGCAAAGGTGACAACAATCCACTGGCCCGAGAACAGCAAGGCTTAGCCCGAGCGCAAACTTCACAAGACTGCACAAAAGAACGCACATCCCTCGACAAGGAAGGCCACCAAAAAGACCTGGCCACCAAGTCTCTAGTACCAAATATTCCAGGATGACCTGCCAACGCAGAAGAATGGACCTCGGAGATGACTCTACTGGTCCAATTATCCGGAACAAACAGTCTTTCAGGCGGACAACGATCAGGTTTATCCGCCTGAAACTCCTGCAAAGCATGTCGCAAGTCTGGGAAGACAGCCGACAAAATCACCCCATCCCTAAGGATACCAGTGGGCTCAGAATTTCCAGGGGAATCAGGCACAAAACTCCTAGAAAGAGCATCCGCCTTCACATTCTTTGAACCTGGCAGGTATGAAACCACAAAATTGAAACGGGAGAAAAACAGTGACCAATGAGCCTGTCTAGGATACAGACGCTTGGCAGACTCAAGGTAAATCAGATTTTTGTGATCAGTCAAGACCACCACACGATGTCTAGCACCCTCAAGCCAATGACGCCACTCCTCAAAT
The DNA here is from genome assembly GCF_032444005.1 of Ranitomeya imitator. Lineage (NCBI taxonomy): Eukaryota > Metazoa > Chordata > Amphibia > Anura > Dendrobatidae > Ranitomeya > Ranitomeya imitator. The sequence goes on from NC_091285.1 coordinate 472,307,612, forward strand.
GCCCACTTCATGGCCAAAAGCTCCCGATTACCAACATCATAATTCCGCTCAGTGGGCGAAAACTTTCTAGAAAAGAACGCACATGGCTTCATCACCGAGCAATCGGAGCTTCTCTGTGACAAAACCGCCCCCGCTCCAATCTCAGAAGCATCAACCTCAACCTGAAAAGGAAGCGAAACATCTGGCTGACGCAACACAGGAGCAGAAGAAAACCGGCGCTTAAGTTCCTGAAAGGCCTCCACAGCCGCAGGAGACCAATCAGCAACATCAGCACCCTTCTTAGTCAGATCCGTCAAAGGCTTAACAACACTAGAAAAATTAGTTATGAAACGACGATAAAAATTAGCAAAGCCCAAGAACTTCTGTAGACTCTTAAGAGATGTAGGCTGCGTCCAGTCACAAATAGCTTGAACCTTGACGGGATCCATCTCAATAGTAGAAGGGGAAAAAATATACCCCAAAAAAGAAATCTTCTGGACTCCAAACAGACACTTTGAACCTTTTACAAACAAAGAATTGGCCCGCAGGACCTGAAACACCTTCCTGACCTGCTGAACATGGGACTCCCAGTCATCAGAAAAAAACAAAACATCATCCAAATACACAATCATAAATTTATCCAGACATTCACGGAAAATATCGTGCATAAAGGACTGGAAGACAGAAGGAGCATTAGAAAGTCCAAAAGGCATCACCAAATACTCAAAATGGCCCTCAGGCGTATTAAATGCGGTTTTCCACTCATCACCCTGCTTAATCCGCACAAGATTATACGCACCCCGAAAATCAATCTTAGTGAACCATTTAGCCCCCTTAATGCGAGCGAACAAATCAGTCAACAATGGCAAAGGATACTGATATTTGACCGTAATCTTATTCAAAAGACGGTAATCTATACAAGGCCTCAAGGAACCATCTTTTTTGGCCACGAAAAAAAAACCTGCTCCCAAAGGAGATGAAGATGGACGGATATGTCCCTTTTCCAAGGACTCCTTAGCATAATCCCGCATAGCAGTATGCTCTGGCACTGACAGATTGAACAAACGACCTTTAGGAAATTTACTGCCAGGAATCAAATCTATAGCACAATCGCAATCCCTGTGAGGAGGAAGCGAATTGAGCTTAGGCTCCTCAAAAACATCCCGATAATCAGACAAAAATACAGGAACCTCAGAAGGAGTAGATGAAGCGATAGAAATCGGAGGTGCATCATCATGAACCCCCTGACATCCCCAGCTTAACACAGACATCGCCTTCTAGTCCAAGACTGGGTTATGAGTTTGTAACCATGGCAGACCAAGCACTAAGACATCATGTAAATTATACAGTACCAGGAAGCGAATCACCTCCTGATGAACGGGAGTCATACGCATGGTCACGTGTGTCCAGTACTGAGGTTTATTCAAAGCCAAAGGTGTAGAGTCAATTCCTTTCAAAGGAATAGGGACTTCCAGAGGCTCCAGACTAAACCCACAGCGGTTGGCAAATGACCAATCCATAAGACTCAGGGCAGCGCCTGAATCCACATAGGCATCGACGGAAATGGCTGATAATGAACAAATCAGAGTCACAGACAGAATGAACTTAGACTGTAAAGTACTAATGGCAACAGACTTATCAACCTTTTTTGTGCGTTTAGAGCATGCTGATATAACATGAGCTGAATCACCACAATAAAAACACAACCCATTTTTCCGCCTATAGTTTTGCCGTTCACTTCTGGACTGAATTCTATCACATTGCATTGTCTCAGGTGCCTGTTCAGAAGACACCGCCAAATGGTGCACAGGTTTGCGCTCCCGTAAACGCCGATCAATCTGAATAGCCATAGTCATAGACTCATTCAGACCTGTAGGCTCCGGGAACCCCACCATAACATCTTTAATGGCCTCAGAAAGGCCATCTCTGAATTTTGCAGCCAGAGCGCACTCATTCCACTGAGTAAGCACCGACCATTTCCGAAATTTCTGACAATATATTTCTGCTTCATCTTGCCCCTGAGAGAGAGCCAATAAAGCTTTTTCAGCCTGAATCTCTAGGTTAGGTTCCTCATAGAGCAAACCCAATGCCAGAAAAAATGCATCCACATTGAGCAACGCAGGATCCCCTGGTGCCAATGCAAATGCCCAATTCTGAGGGTCACCCCGCAGGAAAGATATAACAATTTTGACTTGCTTAGCAGGGTCTCCAGAGGAGCGAGATTTCAAAGAAAGAAACAACTTGCAATTGTTCCTAAAATTCAGAAAACTAGATCTATCTCCAGAAAAAAAAACTCTGGGATAGGAATTCTAGGTTCAGACATAGGAGCATGTACAACAAAATCTTGTATATTTTGAACCTTAGCAGCAAGATTATTCAGGCTGGAAGCCAAACTCTGGACGTCCATGATAAACAGCTGAGGTCAGAGCCATTCAAGGATTAAGAGGAGGTAAGACGCAGCCAGGCTGCAATTAAGGCTAGGCAGCAAACTCTGAGGGAAGGGAAAAGAAAAAAGAAAAAAAAACTTCCTCAGACTACTTTTCCTCCTACTTCAGCCAATACGATCACCACTTTTTGGCCGGCGATACTGTCATGATCCCAATGGCAGGGGATCACAAAAGGACAAGCACACAAAAAACAGAACAAGCTCTAGGGTGATGGAAACTGAGCTGACCGCGATCCTGAACCTAATTCACAACACTAGCAGTAGCCGGGGAACGTGCCTACGATGATTCTAGACGTCTCGCGCCAGCCGAAGGACTAGCTTCCCCTCTTAGAAGAAACAAAGACCTCTCTTGCCTCCAGAGAAACACCCCACAGAAATAGCAGCCCCCCACATGTAATGACGGTGAAATGAGAGGAAAGCACATATGTAGTAATGAAAACAGATTCAGCAAAATGAGGCCCGCTAAAACTAGATAGCAGAGGATACAAAAGTTAACTGCGCGGTCAGCGAAAAACCCTACAAAAAACCATCCTGAAATTACCTGAACTCATGTGCCAACTTTTGGAACATGAGGAGTAATATCAGCCCACTAGAGCAACCAGCAACAAGGAATCACATAACTGCAAGCTGGACTAAAACAAAAATAAAGCAAAACGTGGAACAGGAAAATCAAAAACTTAGCTTGTCCTGATGATTACAGAAGCGGAAAGCAGAGGAAACAAGACACACTGATTACATTGATCGCCGGCGAGGAAATGACAATAAAGCCAGGTTAAATAGGAAACTCCCATATCCTGATAGAACAGGTGGACACCAGAGACCGCAGAGAACACAAGTCACCCAGTACCATCTGTAGCCACCAGAGGGAGCCCAAAAACAGAATCCACAACAGCAGACTCCACTGCAGCTGGAGAAGAATGGGAGACCGCAGCAGAGATGGTTCGAGATTCCCCCTGTGCAGAGGCGGGAACTCGACACCTAACAGTGTGTTTGTAAAATACATCTAGTTTATTAAAGGTTTTTTTGGTGCGAAAAAAGTAAATAAAATAAGCTAGAAAAATGGTGAGGGAAATTTAATCTAGATCAGGGCTTTTCACATTTTTTTTCTACTGTGACCACACCATATCAAGATGATGTCTGCACCTCAGCATTTATAGTAAAAAAAAAAAATCTAATATACTTCTGTGTTCTTTTTTGTCCACTGAAGCCAGTATAACTTATAATAAATTAATTGCTGGTCTAGCATGAGTTACCTTTACTCAGATAACACAGCATTGGAATGTCATGGCACAAAAATGTGTAATTCCACACCTAACTTGACATCAGTTAGTATTGCCTGTGCAATATTAATTTACCTTGAACCTCTTATTTTAGAAAACCTTCTGTGATAAATTATAAAAATGATACATTTGTTGTCATGATATCTTTTATTACATCTGTATCTTGTTAGTTTGGACATTTCTGTAGCCATAGAAAGGACTGTGGAACACGTACTTCTCCAAGAGCAGCCTCCCCAGCTGTAGCTTTAATAAAACTAGAGGCCTCCTAGATATTTGAGTGGCACTGGGCTACACAGTCTAAAGATGGGCCATATTTATGATCCTGCACAAACCATTGAGATAAATTTGATGCTTATTAAGACTGCCTAGACTGAAGGTGCATTTATACTGCTCGATTATCGGCAATGTTTTATTACATGGTAATCGGGCAGTGTAAACAAGTTGCTAATCACCTGATGAATGAGAAAAATGGCCATTCATCATGTGAAATGATTTTTATGCTCATTTAAAAATAATCGTTCTCGGCAGCACATCATCCTGTGTAATCAGGATATATGCTGTCGAGAGCAGTTACAGCCTTCGCACACAGAACGATCCATGAATGATTGTTCTGTGTGTATCAGATGCTCGGTTGGCGTGTCGAAAGAGACCCTTACCGGTGATCATCAAACATGTAACCAATTGGTTGTTGTTTTTCGGCCACAGCTCCTGCAATGTAAATGAGTTCTAGTTTATCGTTATCTAAAAATTACACAGGATTAGTACATTTAATTTTACCTCCCTTGTATTACCAATCGGAATAATAATATTTCCTCCAGAACTGCTCTTCTCCTCTTGCTGTACCTGAAAGTGGCTATCTTAATGGATTTGGCCTTATTTAGATGTATATTCCGATGCCTGCTTGGACTATCATAAAAAAAACAAACCTAAACTGAGGTAGAAGACACAATGTGACAGCCATATGCACCCTAGGAGCTAAAAACTAATTCTGCTTCAGAAGGTTATTATTCATTTTAGTGAAAGTCACAGCATTCGACTATGAAGTAAATATCCGTGAGCGCTCCCGCGATGATCTAATTACTGCCAGTGCACCCAGCATAGCCACGCGTTTTCTCCACAAATCAGTGGCCTAAGGGCAGGAGAAGACATGGTGCGAATTCTGCGCTCTAAGATAGGCACATCAGAATAAGTTCATATAGCTTCAAAAACTCTCACGATGTGTGTTTTACAAACGAGGTCAGCGGTTTACTACTTTATATAACTCCCATACTTAGCGTTGTTTAATCGTAAATATGCAGATGAATAGCGAAGCAATATAGAGAGTCTTTTAATAAGTGCATCGTTATTTTTTGTTTATGCCGGATACTGTTTTCATACTTTGGTTATGTGTCTGACACATAATGCTCAGATCCTTTATGCAGTAATGCCACGGCTTTTCTTTAGGAAACACATCAAGCCAAAAATAAATGCTTGATAAAGTATTCATTTCAGAAAAAAAAAAAGTCACAAAAAAAACATTAGTTTATTTAAGTTTTCTCCGGTTATGAAATCCTAATGCATTTCTTGGCTGTTTATAGAAGTTTGGGAAACAATACTATAAATTTAAAGGAATTATAAAATCTTATACCCGCAGCCAACATCCTGAATGAGTGTGAGTAGAATATTAAATGAAAAGATTTACAATCATCATCCAAGAAGAACTTGGTTTTGCTTATATTCCTTTCGTCTAGCATGAAACGCACTAATGTATACTTTGTGTCATAGATGCAACATAGCAGAAATGTGGCCGTTATTCCTGAGCTTGCTAATATGCACTAAAGACCAGAGAATGAGCGTAAAACTCTTCGACACAAATGCAAAATATATAATTGCGCACTAATTTTACTTTGTAATTTATTGCATTGGTCTCATTATTTGATGCCGAAGTATAATTTTGAGCCCCTAGTATGCAGGGCCGAAGACTTCTTTGCTCTCTACACTTAAAGGGGTTGTGCAGAACTTTATATTGATGGCCTATCATTAGGATAAGTCATCTATTTCATCTTTGAGGTGCGACACCTGGCACCCTGTCGATTAGTTGCTCCCGGTGCCTGTGTGCTCAGTTGTGGAACTGTATAGCACAACTATATCAACTGTATAGCGACGGCGGCTGGATACTGCACATCCGCTACCTATAAAGATAAACCATCAAAATAAAAGTCCTGGACGACCCCTTTAAAACTAATGTCAGCATCTATTACCCCCAAAACCATTTTGAATGCTGTTTAACCCTTTAAAAGATAAGACAGTTGATCACTTTAGGACCCCAAAGTGCTGCTATTATAACCAGACATTGTACTTTAAACTTCAGACTGGAAGTGCATCAAAGCGCGATGATGCACCTACAGCTCTTTAGCCTCCGTTCCTAACTAACAGCACCCTTCACTGACTGATTGACAGGTCTGTGTCCAGTGAGCCAGAGAAAATGACCTGTGAATATAACAGGAGAGGGTGCTGTTATTTCAGGAATACAGAACTTCCAGACTGAACTTCAAAATATGATTTCCTGTTGCTAGAACAACACTGTGCAGTCATAAAGGGATGGACTGGCTTTTCTTTTAAAGGGCTACGCAGTTATATGAATTGTTTGGTGCTCCTCATCAGGGACTGGAGTTACATTACTTGCCTAAGTAATGCTGACACTTTTAAAGGGAACCTGTCACCCCCCCCCAGGCGTTTTTAACTAAAAGAGCCACCTTGTGCAGCACTAATGCTGCATTCTGTCAAGGTTGCTCCTTTAGTTCGGGTCCCTGCCAATGCTGCGATAATCGCTTTTATAATGTGGCCCTCATACCACGAATTAGACCTGGGGGCAGGTCTTTCCCCCCTAATACAGATGCACCACAGCCGTCACTTAGGACCTCTGCGCCCTGGGCGCTGCCTCCTCTTCCTTCAGTAGCATCCCCGGTGCCTGTGCTGTAAGTTATTTTTGGCATGCGCAGTTGCGCTGCCCTTCGAAATTACAGCGCAGGCACTGGGGACGCTAATGAAGGAAGAGGAGGTGGCGCCCGGCGTGCAGAGGCCCTAAGTGATGGATGGGGTGCGTCTGTTTTAGGAGGGAAAGACCTGCCCCCAGGTCTAATTCGAGGTATGAGGGCCACATTATAAAAACAATTATCGCAGCGTTGGCAGGGACCCGAACTAAAAGAGCAACCTTGACAGAATGCAGCATTAGTGCTGCACAAGGTGGCTCTTTTAGTTAAAAATGCCTGGGGCGTGACAGGTTCCACTTAATTAATTTGTCCTATCTTCTTTCTAGGCCCCACCATTTCTCTACTCCAAACTGGTGTGAACATGCCAAAAGTAGCAAAAGTTTTGTATACATTCACGTTGCACAAAAAATGTGCGACATTTGAAGGTGTTTATCGCCCAAACTATGGCATAAATGCTATAATGAATTGGGACTTAAAGAAAAAAGATGAGAAAAATTCACGTAATTTTGCATACGCTTTTTTGTGTGCTAGGAAAGTGGTGCACAAACCTTGAAAAATTCTCTTCGAAATGTGAAACATTTTTTTAGTATGTTATCATTAAAACAAGAATGCTTACATTTGCTAACCTTGTAACCTATGGAGAACCTTTTCCTTTATCATATATTAAGCAAGCACTGGGATCTATGAGGTCAGATGTGTGAAGCTTGAACAAAGGTTTTGTCAAAAAGTTCCTGCCAGGTATAATCAGTAAAATCTGCTTCTAGAGAGAACGATGAGACAACAAAGTCAAACTTGATTTGATCTCAAGAATTAGTAATCCCAGGTGCACAAGTAACCTGAGCTGGAGTCTGACAATAGACGAGACCCAGATGTGATTCTATTATTTTGAAAAGTTTATAACACTTTTGTTGTAAAAGCTCCAATGACTTAATAATTCTTGGAGGTGCAGTTTGAATGAAAAATGATGGGTCGCTGAAATATTCCCAAAGTAGCACTAAGCCAAGCATGTTAGCCAGATTAAGAACAGACCTTTATCCTTTTTAATGATTTTGATCAGAAAGCAAGTATATCATGATTTTGTGATGTGAGCAGGCTTGTAATACATTGTAAAAATAAAAATAATCTGTACTCATCCATCACAGGTCCAATGCTGCCTCTCTGCTTCTGCCCATGATCTTTGTTGATAGGCTGCAGAGATTATATAATGACTATAGCCTTTACGACCATTGCCGCCTTTGCATCATGTCTGCTTTAGTCATGATGTCACTTCTGCAGCTTAAGAGACAAGGGAGTGACCAAGTGCAATAGGGTGACGTCACCTCCAGGCACCGCTCCAGCTCCTGCAGTATTCCCACCCCTTCCGTGCCGTTCCGGATCTCTACATGCTCTAACTATAGTCTGTGTTGGGAATTTCTCCAGATTCTTCTACACTACATCTCCGTTTTACTATTCCTATCCTCTTTCAAGTGAGGTTTGACAAAGACCCACTACGGGGTCGAAAGGTTACCTACTTACCTACTTTATACCTACCACGGAATCCCTCTACTAAATGCCTTAACATTTTGAATCTTAACTAACTTCTTCATCAACTTGGAGTGAGGGAGGTTATGATCTCACCGCACCATGTTGTCTATTGTTGAAAGTTGAAATCTGTGTAAGCGGCACATCTGTCCAATGATATATTAAAATTATTTCATGCTTTATTTGAGATTCATAAAAAACATGGAATCCAAAAATATATAAAAACTTTCCTAACTTCTTCATCAGGAGAACCACAACCCTACTGCAGCTTGTCAACATAAACCAGGGGCAAATAGAATTATCCTGGAAAACCACTTTAATAAGCCTTCCTCTTTGTCTTTCTGTCTAAAGAAAGAGAGCACAACCTGGTAAATATTAATGGTCTACTTTGTGGCAGTAAATGAGACTTCTATATATTGGCACGATAGAGGTCTCCTTGTCTGACCAGTAAGGCATTGATAGACTGAGAGCTGGTCAGTAATATAGTAATGGCACTTTAATTTTATTTTATGAGTAGTGAAACATTAGGTTGTTTGAGCTCCTCACTTTAGATAAAATAGAGAAAGCTACATGCCTACCGAGACACTTGCTTTCTGAAATTTGAGCATTGGAAAAGGAGACTCCTATTTTCCTGAATTTGGAACCACCACTTAGTGTACATTTAATGTCTAAATATTCTATGCCATGTCTCAGATGGTACTGTGCAAAAAATGGCATAAAACACAGGGTTTCTTTCAATATTACACTCCTTGAGAAAGGGAAGGATCCCCAAAACATCACCACAATAAATTTTGCATTTCATTTGGAAATCAAGGTCACAGTCTGGAGGAAGAGGGGAGAGGCATACAATCCAAGCTGCTTGAGGTCTAGTGTGAAGATTCCACAATCAGTGATGGTTTGGGGAGCCATATCATCTGCTGGTGTAGGTCCACTGTGTTTTATCAAGACCAAAGTCAGCGCTGCTGTCTACCAGGAAATTTTAGAGCGCTTTATGCTTCCCTCTGCCGACAAGGGATGAAAATTTCATTCTCCAGTAGGACTTGGCACCTGTCCACACTGCCAAAAGTACCAGTATTTTGTTTAAAAACAACAGTATCACTTTGCTTGATTGGTCAGCAAACTCGCCTGACCTTAACTCCATAGAGAATATATGGGGTATTGTCAAGAGGAAGATGAGAGACACCAGACCCAACAATGTAGATGAGCTGAAGGCTGCTATCAAAGCAACCTGGGCTTCCATAACACCTCAGCAATGCCACAGGCTGATCACCTACATGCCATGCTGCATTGATGCAGTAATCGATGCAAACAGAGCCTCGACCAAGTATTGAGTGAATTTACTGAACATACATTTCAGTAGATCAACATTTCGGATTTTAAAATCATTTTTCAAGCGGGTATTATAAAGTTTTCTAATTTACTGAGATAATGACTTTTGGTTTTTCACTGTCTGTAAGCCATAATCATCAACATTAACAGAAATAAACACTTGAAATAGATCACTCCCTATCAGTATGTCTTTGGAATGTGGGAGGAAACCGGAGAACCCGGAGGAAACCCACGCAAACACGGGGAGAACATACAAATTCTTTGCAGATGTAAATAATTACAACATTCAATAGCGCTTACACAGGTGGTAAATTAACGTGTGGTAATGTGTGTGGACGGAGCCTCGTGTGGTAATGTGTGAGGACGGAGCCTTGTGTGGTAATGTGTGGAGACGGAGCCTCGTGTGGTAATGTTTGAGGACGGAGCCTTGTGTGGTAATGTGTGGGGACGGAGCCTCGTGTGGTAATGTGTGAGGACGGAGCCTCGTGTGGTAATGTGTGAGGACGGAGCCTCGTGTGGTAATGTGTGAGGACGGAGCCTCGTGTGGTAATGTGTGAGGAAGGAGCCTTGTGTGGTAATGTGTGAGGACGGAGCCTCGTGTGGTAATGTGTAAGGACGGAGCCTCGTGTGGTAATGTGTGAGGACGGAGCCTCGTGTGGTAATGTGTGAGGACGGAGCCTCGTGTGGTAATGTGTGAGAACGGAGCCTCGTGTGGTAATGTGTGAGGACGGAGCTTCGTGTGGTAATGTGTGGTGACGGAGCCTCGTGTGGTAATGTGTGAGGTCGAAGCCTCGTGTGGTAATGTGTGGTGACGGAGCCTCGTGTGGTAATGTGTGGTGACGGAGCCTCGTGTGGTAATGTGTGCAGGGACGGAGCATCATGTGGTAATGTGTGGGGGCGGGATTATGTGTGGTGATGTGGTGGGGCGGAGCTACTTTGCAGGGGGCGGGATTCGCAACTAATCACGATGCCTCTTATATATAGATGAGTTCCCCTTTTTGTATTGAAGAACTGAAATAAATAAACTTTTTGATGATATTCTAATTTAGTGAGGAGTACTTGTACATACTACAATTATTAAAATGAGGTAAAATAATCTAATAGTGAACTATCACTAACACAGATTGCAGGTAACTTGGTTTGTATGTGTCACATTCCAGTCTTTAAGTAGCAACTTTGTAACCCTTAGAATCCACTTTTGTGAGCGAGAAAATGATTTTGTATGTTAAAGAATGTGGTGTAATAAAAACAATTTGATCTTATAAAGTAACATTTTCTGATACATTTGACACATGTTCCGTTAGGTGGATATATTTTATATGTGGTCAAGCCCTCTAATTTCGCCATGACATTTTTCCGACTGAGTAATGAGGAATGAACAGTTCCTTCCAGCTGTTTTGTTTCATAGTTTAGGTCAGTGCAGGTCTTGTCTTTTTGTCAAAACATATATCAGAGTATATCAGGTTTCCAGACAGCCCAAATTACTCCATCACTTTCAAGGGTTTGTGAAAGAAATATCTTTTCTATTGCTCCAAGGTTTACAATCCACATTACCTGTCAGACTCCAGAACCTGTGAATACTTCAGGGAGTGTAGCAGACATAGATATGCCTTTTTAGCTTCATCTATTATAATCTTAGCCTTTAAAAGATTGAAGTTTGGGTTATAAAAACTTTTTTTTACAGCTAAAAGTGTATTATTCTTTACAAAAAAAAATCCCAGCAGATTTCAATGACAAATCAGACACTGCAGTCATGTTCATTGTTCTGTTTCTAACACAGAGCAGAACAATGGAATGAAGAAAGCGCACATGTGAACAGAGCCCAAGCAACTTTTAATTCCTATCGTTAGTAGCAAAGTTTAAATTGGTCTAGTCTTGTTAAGAATACATGTTCTTTCGATAGCACAAATATAATTGGGTTAGTGCTGTTGTCCCACAGAGACTTGAAGTTGGAGCGCAAATGCTGAAAGACGTTTTCCCTAAAATAGGACAGAGAAATGTATATGCAGACCTAGCAAGGATGAAGAGTGACTAAGACAAAAAGGCACTGGAGTATCATGATACAAAAAAAAAAGAGTAATTTGACACACAACTTGGTCAGTGGCTTCTACAATGTTATCTTTATCCTGTTAAAGGCAATATATCACCATGTGGCCTAGGCTGTGGGCAGTATGATCAGAGGTGCATCTAGGGTTTCTGGCACCCGGGGCAAGAATTCATTTTTGCACCCCCCAGGACATATGCGATTTTCACACTTAAGGTACCGTCACACTAAACGACTTACCAACGATCACAACCAGCGATATGACCTGGCCGTGATCGTTGGTAAGTCGTTGTGTGGTCGCTGGGGAGCTGTCACACAGACAGCTCTCTCCAGCGTGACCAACGATCCGGGGAAAGACTTCGGCATCGTTGAAACTGTCTTCAACAATGCCGAAGTCCCCGGGTAACCAGGGTAAACATCGGGTTACTAAGTGCAGGGCCGCGCTTAGTAACCCGATATTTACCCTGGTTATCATTGTAAAAGTAAAAAAAAAAAAACACTACATACTTACATTCCGATGTCTGTCACATCCCCCGCCGTCAGCTTCCCTGCACTGGCTGTGTCAGCACCGGCCGTAAAGCAGAGCACAGCGGTGACGTCACCGCTGTGCTCTGCTTTACGGCCGGCGGAGCTGACAGTCAGTGCAGGGAAGCTGACGGCGGGGGACGTGGCAGACATCAGAATGTAAGTATGTACTGTTTTTTTTTTTTTTTTTACTTTTACAATGGTAACCAGGGTAAATATTGGGTTACTAAGCGCGGCCCTGCACTTAGTAACCCGATGTTTACCCTGGTTACAAGTGAACACATGGCTGGATCGGCGTCACACACGCCGATCCAGCGATGACAGCAAGTGATCAGCGACCAAAAAAAGGTCCTGACCATTCCCCATGACCAACGATCTCCCAGCAGGGGCCTGATCGTTGGTCGCTGTCACACATAAGGAGATCGTTAGCGAGATCATTGCTATGTCACAAAAAAGCGTGATGTTGCAACGATATCATTAACGATATCGTTAAGTGTGAAGGTACCTTTAGTCATGTACCCACGAGCTCCTCTCAAACGCTCTCAATGTCCAGTGAAACACTGAGAGAAGCAGAAGAGAAGCTCGTTGTCACAAGACCATAAGTATGAAAATCACACATGAGTGAAGTGTCCGTGTGACGACTACTGGAACCTGCAGAGCTGAATCCTGACATCGCAGGCTTCTGAATTCTCACAACTAATGCACTGCACACTTTTAGGATTCTCCCTTGCCGGTGGACAGTCATGTCAGCACAAGCATGTGATTTGTATACTTCTGGCCACATTCCGACTAGACGTGCCCGGCCTCATTCAGTTCATTTTCGTTGAGTGAGGCCATACATGTCTAGTCAGCACATGACCGCATGTATGTGAATTGCCAGCTCGAAAGAATCCTGACAGTGTGCAGTGCGCACTGTGAGAACTCAGAAGTCTGCAGTCACAAAGAATGACTGCAGACTCATTACAAACCTGGACAATGCTCCTAACTAGGGTTGAGCAAAACGGATCGTTCATTTTCAAAAGTCGCCGACTTTTGGCAAAGTCGGGTTTCATGAAACCCGACCCGATCCCTGTGTGGGGTCGGCCATGCGGTACGCGACTTTCGCGCCAAAGTCGCGTTTCGTATGACGCGCTTGGCGCCATTTTTTTCAGCCAATGAAGGGGCGTGGGCAGAGTGATGACATAGGTCTTAGGGGCGTGGACGCCTATCGCCATGTTGTCGCTTGTGCGCTGTAGCGATTTGCACTGTGTAACACCAGCTTTTCAGTTCAGGGACGGACGGAGGGGAGAGAGAGAGAGAGAAAAAAAATTCCCATTGGCTTTGCATTGGGTTTCGTGTTTCGGTCGATCCTCGACTTTTCGCCATAATCGGCCGATTTCACTCGACTCGACTTTTGAGATAGTCGGGTTTCGCGAAACCCGGCTCGACCCTAAAAAAGTCAAGGTCGCTCAACCCTACTCCTAACATAAATAAAAACATGAGAATTAGTCAGTATCACAAATAACATTTACGTCGAGGTACCTTACATAGTAACATAGTAACATAGTTAGTAAGGCCGAAAAAAGACATTTGTCCATCCAGTTCAGCCTATATTCCATGATAATAAATACCCAGATCTACGTCCTTCTACAGAACCTAATAATTGTATGATACAATATTGTTCTGCTCCAGGAAGACATCCAGGCCTCTCTTGAACCCCTCGACTGAGTTCGCCATCACCACCTCCTCAGGCAAGCAATTCCAGATTCTCACTGCCCTAACAGTAAAGAATCCTCTTCTATGTTGGTGGAAAAACCTTCTCTCCTCCAGACGCAAAGAATGCCCCCTTGTGCCCGTCACCTTCCTTGGTATAAACAGATCCTCAGCGAGATATTTGTATTGTCCCCTTATATACTTATACATGGTTATTAGATCGCCCCTCAGTCGTCTTTTTTCTAGACTAAATAATCCTAATTTCGCTAATCTATCTGGGTATTGTAGTTCTCCCATCCCCTTTATTAATTTTGTTGCCCTCCTTTGTACTCTCTCTAGTTCCATTATATCCTTCCTGAGCACCGGTGCCCAAAACTGGACACAGTACTCCATGTGCGGTCTAACTAGGGATTTGTACAGAGGCAGTATAATGCTCTCATCATGTGTATCCAGACCTCTTTTAATGCACCCCATGATCCTGTTTGCCTTGGCAGCTGCTGCCTGGCACTGGCTGCTCCAGGTAAGTTTATCATTAACTAGGATCCCCAAGTCCTTCTCCCTGTCAGATTTACCCAGTGGTTTCCCGTTCAGTGTGTAATGGTGATATTGATTCCCTCTTCCCATGTGTATAACCTTACATTTATCATTGTTAAACCTCATCTGCCACCTTTCAGCCCAAGTTTCCAACTTATCCAGATCCATCTGTAGCAGAATACTATCTTCTCTTGTATTAACTGCTTTACATAGTTTTGTATCATCTGCAAATATCGATATTTTACTGTGTAAACATTCTACCAGATCATTAATGAATATGTTGAAGAGAACAGGTCCCAATACTGACCCCTGCGGTACCCCACTGGTCACAGCGACCCAGTTAGAGACTATACCATTTATAACCACCCTCTGCTTTCTATCACTAAGCCAGTTACTAACCCATTTACACACATTTTCCCCCAGACCAAGCATTCTCATTTTGTGTACCAACCTCTTGTGCGGCACGGTATCAAACGCTTTGGAAAAATCGAGATATACCACGTCCAATGACTCACCGTGGTCCAGTCTATAGCTTACCTCTTCATAAAAACTGATTAGATTGGTTTGACAGGAGCGATTTCTCATAAACCCATGCTGATATGGAGTTAAACAGTTATTCTCATTGAGATAATCCAGAATAACATCCCTCAGAAACCCTTCAAATATTTTACCAACAATAGAGGTTAGACTTACTGGCCTATAATTTCCAGGTTCACTTTTAGAGCCCTTTTTGAATATTGGCACCACATTTGCTATGCGCCAGTCCTGCGGAACAGACCCTGTCGCTATAGAGTCACTAAAAATAAGAAATAATGGTTTATCTATTACATTACTTAGTTCTCTTAGTACTCGTGGGTGTATGCCATCCGGACCCGGAGATTTATCTATTTTAATCTTATTTAGCCGGTTTCGCACCTCTTCTTGGGTTAGATTGGTGACCCTTAATATAGGGTTTTCATTGTTTCTTGGGATTTCACCTAGCATTTCATTTTCCACCGTGAATACCGTGGAGAAGAAGGTGTTTAATATGTTAGCTTTTTCCTCATCATCTACAACCAGTCTTTCCTCACTATTTTTTAAGGGGCCTACATTTTCAGTTTTTATTCTTTTACTATTGATATAGTTGAAGAACAGTTTGGGATTAGTTTTACTCTCCTTAGCAATGTGCTTCTCTGTTTCCTTTTTGGCAGCTTTAATTAGTTTTTTAGATAAAGTATTTTTCTCCCTATAGTTTTTTAGAGCTTCAATGGTGCCATCCTGCTTTAGTAGTGCAAATGCTTTCTTTTTACTGTTAATTGCCTGTCTTACTTCTTTGTTTAGCCACATTGGGTTTTTCCTATTTCTAGTCCTTTTATTCCCACAAGGTATAAACCGCTTACACTGCCTATTTAGGATGTTCTTAAACATTTCCCATTTATTATCTGTATTCTCATTTCTGAGGATATTGTCCCAGTCTACCAGATTAAGGGCATCTCTAAGCTGTTCAAACTTTGCCTTCCTAAAGTTCAATGTTTTTGTGACTCCCTGACAAGTCCCCCTAGTGAAAGACAGGTGAAACTGCACAATATTGTGGTCGCTATTTCCTAAATGCCCAACCACCTGCAGATTTGTTATTCTGTCAGGTCTATTAGATAGTATTAGGTCTAAAAGTGCTGCTCCTCTGGTTGGATTCTGCACCAATTGTGAAAGATAATTTTTCTTGGTTATTAGCAGAAACCTGTTGCCTTTATGGGTTTCACAGGTTTCTGTTTCCCAGTTAATATCCGGGTAGTTAAAGTCCCCCATAACCAGGACCTCATTATGGGTTGCAGCTTCATCTATCTGCTTTAGAAGTAGACTTTCCATGCTTTCTGTTATATTTGGGGGTTTGTAACAGACCCCAATGAGAATTTTGTTACCATTTTTCCCTCCATGAATTTCAACCCATATGGACTCGACATCCTCATTCCCTTCGCTAATATCCTCCCTTAAAGTGGACTTTAGACAAGACTTTACATAGAGACAAACCCCTCCTCCTCTCCGATTTTTACGATCCTTTCTAAACAGACTGTAACCCTGTAAGTTAACTGCCCAGTCATAGCTTTCATCTAACCATGTCTCGGTTATTCCCACTATGTCAAAGTTACCTGTAGATATTTCTGCTTCTAGTTCTTCCATCTTGTTTGTCAGGCTTCTGGCGTTTGCGAGCATGCAGTTTAGAGGATTTTGTTTTGTTCCAATCTCCTCACTGTGGATTGTTTTAGAAATGTTCTTACCTCCCTTCTGAGTATGTTTTCCTGGGTCGTCTTTGTTCGAGTCTAATGTTTTTCTTCCCGTTTTGTTTTTTTTTACTTTTAGGATGGTAACCAGGGTAAACATCGGGTTACTAAGGGCGGCCCTGCGCTTAGTTACCCGATGTTTACCCTGGTTACCAGTGAAGACATCGCTGAATCGGTGTCACACACGCCGATTCAGTGATGTCTACGGGGAGTCCAGCGACCAAATAAAGTTCTGGACTTTCTTCCCCGACCAGCGATCTCCCAGCAGGGGCCTGATCGCTGCTGCCTGTCACACTGGACGATATCGCTAGCGAGGACGCTGCAACGTCACGGATCACTAGCGATATCGTCTAGTGTGATGGTACCTTAACTCTAGGGCTGTTTTCAGAATCACTCAGATCACATACTTTTCTATATTAACCCATTCCTGACATTGGCAGTACATGTACGTCATGATCGGGAAAGACTTTTTTGCCAAAGTTCCATTTTTTTCACAAATAAACGCAAGTTATATCAAATAAATGTTACCACTATCATGAAGTACAATATGTAATGAGAAAAAAATCTCAGAATCACCAGGATCCGTTGAAGCGTTCCAGACTTATAACCTCATAAAGGGACAGTGGTCAGAATTGTAAAAATTGGCCGGGTCATGAGGGTGAAGCAGGCTCAAGGGTGAAGGGCTTAAACCTTACTGGGAACTACCGAAAAAAAATGTGGTGCTTGATTTTAGGTACATTCAGTCTTCTGAATCAAATATGTCATTCATTTTTTCGTAGCGGTTCTGCTTTTTTAGATAATGTACAGTTGCCCGCTCATGAATTTGGGATCTTTTCCCTGACTGGGGTATTATAGAATCAAAGATGGTCTATACATACATAAATGCATTTAAATAAGTATTAAGTAGGGTTGAGCGAAACGGGTCGGCCAGATTCAGAAGTCGCCGACTTTTGGCAAAGTCGGGTTTCATAAAACCCGACCCGACCCCTGTGTTGGGTCGGCCATGAGGTCAGCGATCTTCTGATCTGGAATCGGAATTCCGATACCGAGTACCGATATGTTTAAGATATCGGGAATCGGTATCGGAATTCATATTTAAGTGTAAAATAAAGAATAAAAATTAAAAAATATTGATATACTCACCCTCGGACGCACCCTGGTTCTCACCGGCAGCTTTCCTTCCTAAGAATGAGCGCCTGAAGGGCCTTTGATGACATCACGGCTTGTGATTGGTCGCGTGAGCGGTCACAAGGGCGGTCACGCGACCAATCACAAGCCGCGACGTCATCTAAGGTCCTTCAGGCTCTAATTCTTAGGAAGGAAGCGTCCGAGGGCACGTTCGAGGGTGAGTATATTCCTAATAGGTATATACTCACCCTCGGACACGCTCTGGTTCTAACCCGCAGCCTTCCTTCCTAAGAATCAGCGCCTGAAGGACCTTAGATGACGTCACGGCTTGTGATTGGTCACGTGACACCCATGTGACCGCTCACGCAACCAATCACAAGCCGCGACGTCATCGAAGGTCCTTCAGGCGCTCATTCTTAGGAAGGAAGGCTGCCGGTGAGAACCAGGGCGCGTCAGAGGGTAAGTATATCAATATTTTTTATTTTGATGCTTTATTTTACACTTAAATATGGATCCCAGGGCCTGAAGTGTGAATTACTGGTATGATGGACTCCTCGCCAGAGACGGACTACACCTCAACAAACCTGGGAAACACACATTCGCCAGAAGACTCGCTACACTCATCAGGAGGGCGTTAAACTAGAAGAAGAGGGGACGGGAAGAAAAACATTAGACTTGAACAAAGGAAATCCAGGAAAACATACTCAGAAGGGAGGTAAGAACATTTCTAAAACAATCCACAGCGAGGAGATTGGAACAAAACAAAATCCTCTAAACTGCATGCTCGCAAACGCCAGAAGCCTGACAAACAAGATGGAAGAACTAGAAGCAGAAATATCTACAGGTAACTTTGACATAGTGGGAATAACCGAGACATGGTTAGATGAAAGCTATGACTGGGCAGTTAACTTACAGGGTTACAGTCTGTTTAGAAAGGATCGTAAAAATCGGAGAGGAGGAGGGGTTTGTCTCTATGTAAAGTCTTGTCTAAAGTCCACTTTAAGGGAGGATATTAGCGAAGGGAATGAGGATGTCGAGTCCATATGGGTTGAAATTCATGGAGGGAAAAATGGTAACAAAATTCTCATTGGGGTCTGTTACAAACCCCCAAATATAACAGAAAGCATGGAAAGTCTACTTCTAAAGCAGATATATGAAGCTGCAACCCATAATGAGGTCCTGGTTATGGGGGACTTTAACTACCCGGATATTAACTGGGAAACAGAAACCTGTGAAACCCATAAAGGCAACAGGTTTCTGCTAATAACCAAGAAAAATTATCTTTCACAATTGGTGCAGAATCCAACCAGAGGAGCAGCACTTTTAGACCTAATACTATCTAATAGACCTGACAGAATAACAAATCTGCAGGTGGTTGGGCATTTAGGAAATAGCGACCACAATATTGTGCAGTTTCACCTGTCTTTCACTAGGGGGACTTGTCAGGGAGTCACAAAAACACTGAACTTTAGGAAGGCAAAGTTTGAACAGCTTAGAGATGCCCTTAATCTGGTAGACTGGGACAATATCCTCAGAAATGAGAATACAGATAATAAATGGGAAATGTTTAAGAACATCCTAAATAGGCAGTGTAAGCGGTTTATACCTTGTGGGAATAAAAGGACTAGAAATAGGAAAAACCCAATGTGGCTAAACAAAGAAGTAAGACAGGCAATTAACAGTAAAAAGAAAGCATTTGCACTACTAAAGCAGGATGGCACCATTGAAGCTCTAAAAAACTATAGGGAGAAAAATACTTTATCTAAAAAACTAATTAAAGCTGCCAAAAAGGAAACAGAGAAGCACATTGCTAAGGAGAGTAAAACTAATCCCAAACTGTTCTTCAACTATATCAATAGTAAAAGAATAAAAACTGAAAATGTAGGCCCCTTAAAAAATAGTGAGGAAAGAATGGTTGTAGATGACGAGGAAAAAGCTAACATATTAAACACCTTCTTCTCCACGGTATTCACGGTGGAAAATGAAATGCTAGGTGAAATCCCAAGAAACAATGAAAACCCTATATTAAGGGTCACCAATCTAACCCAAGAAGAGGTGCGAAACCGGCTAAATAAGATTAAAATAGATAAATCTCCGGGTCCGGATGGCATACACCCACGAGTACTAAGAGAACTAAGTAATGTAATAGATAAACCATTATTTCTTATTTTTAGTGACTCTATAGCGACAGGGTCTGTTCCGCAGGACTGGCGCATAGCAAATGTGGTGCCAATATTCAAAAAGGGCTCTAAAAGTGAACCTGGAAATTATAGGCCAGTAAGTCTAACCTCTATTGTTGGTAAAATATTTGAAGGGTTTCTGAGGGATGTTATTCTGGATTATCTCAATGAGAATAACTGTTTAACTCCATATCAGCATGGGTTTATGAGAAATCGCTCCTGTCAAACCAATCTAATCAGTTTTTATGAAGAGGTAAGCTATAGGCTGGACCACGGTGAGTCATTGGACGTGGTATATCTCGATTTTTCCAAAGCGTTTGATACCGTGCCGCACAAGAGGTTGGTACACAAAATGAGAATGCTTGGTCTGGGGGAAAATGTGTGTAAATGGGTTAGTAACTGGCTTAGTGATAGAAAGCAGAGGGTGGTTATAAATGGTATAGTCTCTAACTGGGTCGCTGTGACCAGTGGGGTACCGCAGGGGTCAGTATTGGGACCTGTTCTCTTCAACATATTCATTAATGATCTGGTAGAAGGTTTACACAGTAAAATATCGATATTTGCAGATGATACAAAACTATGTAAAGCAGTTAATACAAGAGAAGATAGTATTCTGCTACAGATGGATCTGGATAAGTTGGAAACTTGGGCTGAAAGGTGGCAGATGAGGTTTAACAATGATAAATGTAAGGTTATACACATGGGAAGAAGGAATCAATATCACCATTACACACTGAATGGGAAACCACTGGGTAAATCTGACAGGGAGAAGGACTTGGGGATCCTAGTTAATGATAAACTTACCTGGAGCAGCCAGTGCCAGGCAGCAGCTGCCAAGGCAAACAGGATCATGGGGTGCATTAAAAGAGGTCTGGATACACATGATGAGAGCATTATACTGCCTCTGTACAAATCCCTAGTTAGACCGCACATGGAGTACTGTGTCCAGTTTTGGGCACCGGTGCTCAGGAAGGATATAATGGAACTAGAGAGAGTACAAAGGAGGGCAACAAAATTAATAAAGGGGATGGGAGAACTACAATACCCAGATAGATTAGCGAAATTAGGATTATTTAGTCTAGAAAAAAGACGACTGAGGGGCGATCTAATAACCATGTATAAGTATATAAGGGGACAATACAAATATCTCGCTGAGGATCTGTTTATACCAAGGAAGGTGACGGGCACAAGGGGGCATTCTTTGCGTCTGGAGGAGAGAAGGTTTTTCCACCAACATAGAAGAGGATTCTTTACTGTTAGGGCAGTGAGAATCTGGAATTGCTTGCCTGAGGAGGTGGTGATGGCGAACTCAGTCGAGGGGTTCAAGAGAGGCCTGGATGTCTTCCTGGAGCAGAACAATATTGTATCATACAATTATTAGGTTCTGTAGAAGGACGTAGATCTGGGTATTTATTATGATGGAATATAGGCTGAACTGGATGGACAAATGTCTTTTTTCGGCCTTACTAACTATGTTACTATGTTACTATGTTACTATGTTCCTCTCCTTCAGACCCTGGGAACCATTAGAAACCCAATGCACTGCATTGGGTTTCGTGTTTCGGCCGACCCCGACCCCGACTTTTCTATAGGATCGGCCGATTTCACTCGACCCGACTTTTGAAAAAGTCGGGTTTCGTGAAACCCGACCCGATCCTATAAAAAGAAAAGTCGCTCAACCCTAGTATTAAGGTATTAAATACATAACTGACCATCTGTGATTTTTGTGAAAAGGACATAGCTAAGCTATTTCAAAATAAAATTAGGGGACCAAATCAAGATAAGACGCAGGCTCCATACATTGTCTGTAAGACTTGTGTTGAGGACCTTGGACAGTGGACAAATAGTATGAGGAAATGTCTGTAATCTGTCATACCTGTGGTCTAGCTGGAAGGAACAGAGGAGTCACAGTGATGATTGTTAATTCTTTGTGGTTAGCATAAAGGGCATTAATGGATATAATTGGAGTAAATGGATGTATCCTAACCTAGACCAGGCAAAACCACCTTTTTTTTACCCTCGTGAAATACAGGTGCCATCATCCAATAAGCTAGACGAGCTCCCTGAAGATGAATCCTGTTCTTCAGCTATCAACAACAGTAATGATAACAGTGATTTTGAAGGAGCCTCATTAGTGCCACAAGTTTTTAATTAGCCAGAGCCCAATGACCTAGTTAGAGAGCCAAATCTCCCAAAGAAATCAGCAGAATTGTTGGAGTTTGGACTAAGCAGAGAGAAATTTATTACATCCGGAAACCAAAATCACAAGCTGTCGTGAAAAGGATTTGCTGCCATTCATCTTGGAGAAAAGTGATTTTGTTTCTTGCAACAACGTTCAAGGCTGGCTGTTGAAAATGGGCATATCACAATATCGGCCAGGTGAATGACTGTTCTAAGTGGAGCCTAAATTGTGTGCTTTTACGCACTGGAAACAAATATGGATCAATCCCAATTGGTCACTCAACTAAGATGACTGAAGAACAAAATACAAGTGCTCTGGTCCTACAGAAAATATCATACCACGATCACCAGTGGCCAAGCTGTGTGCATCTAAAGATGGAGAATATTCTCCTGGGACAATAGAGTGAATTTATTAAGTGTCCCTGTTTTACCTGTGTCTAGGATAGTAAATAAAAAAATGAGCACTGGGTGAGAAAACATATGGTAGTAGGTGCATTGTTTGGTACTACCATTCATCAATAGGAATGAACTATAATGCCACAGAGGCGGTGTCTGTATCCTGCATCCTTAGCACTTTTTTAACATATAAATTTGATTTTTAGGTTTTCATTTTAGCTCTAAAGGGAATCTGTCAAAAGATTTTTACTATGTAATCTGTAAGCAGCACGATGTAGGGACAGAGACCCTGATTCTAGCGATGTTTCACTTACTGGACTGGTTGGTGTATCTATTGACGATGTAGCAGTGGTCAATGCTGAGCTGTATTTAACTCAGATTCTTGTGCACAGTGCGCAGTGTGAGCAAGCTGCCAATCAGTGGGGAGTTACACAGATTTGTTATGGCTGGCAATCAGGCAACACAGCGTGCAGTAATCAGCGCACATACAGAGATCTGGCAATAACCAAAAACAATAGGACGAGCTCTGAGACGTGGAATCTTTGTAGACTGCAGTACCTGATCTATCCTCACACAACTATAAGCAGCAGTGGATTGCGCCTAACAACTACCTATGCAACTCGGCACTGCCTGAGGAGCTGACTAGCCTGAAGATAGAAATACAAGCCTGACTTACCTCAGAGAAATACCCCAAAGGAATAGGCAGCCCCCCACATATAATGACTGTTAGCAAGATGAAAAGACAAACGTAGGAATGAAATAGATTCAGCAAAGTGAGGCCCGATATTCTAGACAGAGCGAGGATAGCAAAGAGAACTATGCAGTCTACAAAAAACCCTAAAACGAAAACCACGCAAAGGGGCAAAAAGACCCACCGTGCCGAACTAACAGCACGGCGGTGCACCCCTCTGCTTCTCAGAGCTTCCAGCAAAAGACAATAGCAAGCTGGACAGAAAAAAACAGAAAACAAACTAGAAGCACTTATCTAGCAGAGCAGCAGGCCCAAGGAAAGATGCAGTAGCTCAGATCCAACACTGGAACATTGACAAGGAGCAAGGAAGACAGACTCAGGTGGAGCTAAATAGCAAGGCAGCCAACGAGCTCACCAAAACACCTGAGGGAGGAAGCCCAGAGACTGCAATACCACTTGTGACCACAGAAGTGAACTCAGCCACAGAATTCACAACAGTACCCCCCCCTTGAGGAGGGGTCACCGAACCCTCACCAGAACCCCCAGGCCGACCAGGATGAGCCACATGAAAGGCACGAACAAGATCTGGGGCATGGACATCAGAGGCAAAAACCCAGGAATTATCTTCCTGAGCATAACCCTTCCATTTGACCAGATACTGGAGTTTCCGTCTAGAGACACGAGAATCCAAAATCTTCTCCACAATATACT
This sequence comes from Ranitomeya imitator, assembly GCF_032444005.1. NCBI lineage: Eukaryota > Metazoa > Chordata > Amphibia > Anura > Dendrobatidae > Ranitomeya > Ranitomeya imitator. The sequence continues at coordinate 472,331,479 of NC_091285.1, forward strand.
CCAATTCCCCCTCCACCAAAACAGGGGCAGGAGGCTCCACAGATGGAACCATAGGTGCCACGTATCTCCTCAACAACGACCTATGGAATACATTATGTATGGAAAAGGAGTCTGGGAGGGTCAGACGAAAAGACACCGGATTGAGAATCTCAGAAATCCTATACGGACCAATAAAACGAGGTTTAAATTTAGGAGAGGAAACCTTCATAGGAATATGACGAGAAGATAACCAAACCAAATCCCCAACACGAAGTCGGGGTCCCACACGGCGTCTGCGATTAGCGAAAAGCTGAGCCTTCTCCTGGGACAAGGTCAAATTGTCCACTACCTGAGTCCAGATCTGCTGCAACCTGTCCACCACAGAATCCACACCAGGACAGTCCGAAGACTCAACCTGTCCTGAAGAGAAACGAGGATGGAACCCAGAATTGCAGAAAAATGGAGAGACCAAGGTAGCCGAGCTGGCCCGATTATTAAGGGCGAACTCAGCCAACGGCAAAAATGACACCCAATCATCCTGGTCAGCGGAAACAAAACATCTCAGATATGTTTCCAAGGTCTGATTGGTTCGTTCGGTCTGGCCATTAGTCTGAGGATGGAAGGCCGAGGAGAAAGATAGGTCAATGCCCATCCTACCACAAAAGGCTCGCCAGAACCTCGAGACAAACTGGGAACCTCTGTCAGAAACAATATTCTCAGGAATGCCATGTAAACGAACCACATGCTGGAAGAACAAAGGCACCAAATCAGAGGAGGAAGGCAATTTAACCAAGGGCACCAGATGGACCATTTTAGAAAAGCGATCACAGACCACCCAAATGACCGACATTTTTTGAGAAACGGGAAGGTCAGAAATGAAATCCATCGAAATATGTGTCCAAGGCCTCTTCGGGACCGGCAAGGGCAAAAGCAACCCACTGGCACGTGAACAGCAGGGCTTAGCCCTAGCACAAATTCCACAGGACTGCACAAAAGCACGCACATCCCGTGACAGAGATGGCCACCAGAAGGATCTAGCAACCAACTCCCTGGTACCAAAGATTCCTGGATGACCGGCCAGCACCGAACAATGAAGTTCAGAGATAACTTTACTAGTCCACCTATCAGGGACGAACAGTTTTTCGGCCGGACAACGATCAGGTTTATTAGCCTGAAATTTCTGCAACACTCTCCGCAAATCAGGGGAGATGGCAGACACAATGACTCCTTCCTTGAGGATACTCGCCGGCTCAGATAACCCCGGAGAGTCGGGCACAAAACTCCTAGACAGAGCATCCGCCTTCACATTTTTAGAGCCCGGAAGGTATGAAATCACAAAATCAAAACGAGCAAAAAATAACGACCAACGGGCCTGTCTAGGATTCAAGCGCTTGGCAGACTCGAGATAAGTCAAGTTCTTATGATCAGTCAATACCACCACGCGATGCTTAGCACCCTCAAGCCAATGACGCCACTCCTCGAATGCCCACTTCATGGCCAGCAACTCTCGGTTGCCCACATCATAATTACGCTCAGCAGCAGAAAATTTCCTGGAAAAGAAAGCACATGGTTTGAACACTGAGCAACCAGAACCTCTCTGTGACAAAACCGCCCCTGCACCAATCTCAGAAGCATCAACCTCGACCTGGAACGGAAGAGAAACATCAGGTTGACACAACACAGGGGCACAGCAAAAACGACGCTTCAACTCCTGAAAAGCTTCCACGGCAGCAGAGGACCAATTAACCAAATCAGCACCCTTCTTGGTCAAATCGGTCAATGGTCTGGCAATGCTAGAAAAATTACAGATGAAGCGACGATAAAAATTAGCAAAGCCCAGGAATTTCTGCAGACTTTTTAGAGATGTCGGCTGAGTCCAATCCTGGATGGCCTGAACCTTAACCGGATCCATCTCGATAGTAGAAGGGGAAAAGATGAACCCCAAAAATGAAACTTTCTGCACACCGAAGAGACACTTTGATCCCTTCACGAACAAGGAATTAGCACGCAGTACCTGGAAAACCATTCTGACTTGCTTCACATGAGACTCCCAATCATCTGAGAAGATCAAAATGTCATCCAAGTAAACAATCAAGAATTTATCCAGATACTCACGGAAAATGTCATGCATAAAAGACTGAAAAACAGATGGAGCATTGGCAAGTCCGAACGGCATCACCAGATACTCAAAATGACCCTCGGGCGTATTAAATGCCGTTTTCCATTCATCTCCCTGCCTGATTCTCACCAGATTATACGCACCACGAAGATCAATCTTAGTAAACCAACTAGCCCCCTTAATCCGAGCAAACAAGTCAGAAATCAATGGCAAGGGATACTTAAACTTAACAGTGATCTTATTAAGAAGGCGGTAATCAATACACGGTCTTAGCGAACCATCCTTCTTCGCTACAAAAAAGAACCCTGCTCCCAATGGTGACGACGATGGGCGAATATGTCCCTTCTCCAGGGACTCCTTCACATAACTGCGCATAGCGGTGTGTTCAGGTACGGACAAATTAAATAAACGACCCTTAGGGAATTTACTACCAGGAATCAAATCGATAGCACAATCACAATTCCTATGCGGAGGTAGGGCATCAGACTTGGACTCTTCAAATACATCCTGAAAGTCCGACAAGAACTCTGGGATGTCAGAAGGAATGGATGACGAAATAGACAAAAATGGAACATCACCATGTACTCCCTGACAACCCCAGCTGGTTACCGACATAGAGTTCCAATCCAATACTGGATTATGGGTTTGTAGCCATGGCAACCCCAACACGACCACATCATGCAAATTATGCAGTACCAGAAAGCGAATAACTTCCTGATGTGCAGGAGCCATGCACATGGTCAGCTGGGCCCAGTACTGAGGCTTATTCTTGGCCAAAGGTGTAGCATCAATTCCTCTCAACGGAATAGGACACCGCAAAGGCTCCAAGAAAAATCCACAACGTTTAGCATAATCCAAATCCATCAGATTCAGGGCAGCGCCTGAATCCACAAACGCCATGACAGAATACGATGACAAAGAGCACATTAAGGTAATGGACAAAAGGAATTTGGACTGTACAGTACCAATAACGGCAGAGCTATCGAACCGCCTAGTGCGTTTAGGACAATTAGAAATAGCATGAGTAGAATCACCACAATAGAAACACAGTCTGTTCAGACGTCTGTGTTCTTGCCGTTCTACTTTAGTCATAGTCCTGTCGCACTGCATAGGCTCAGGTTTACTCTCAGGCAGTACCGCCAGATGGTGCACAGATTTACGCTCGCGCAAGCGACGACCGATCTGAATGGCCAAGGACATAGACTCATTCAAACCAGCAGGCATAGGAAATCCCACCATTACATCCTTAAGAGCTTCAGAGAGACCCTTTCTGAACAAAGCCGCTAGTGCAGATTCATTCCACAGAGTGAGTACTGACCATTTCCTAAATTTCTGACAATATACTTCTACATCATCCTGACCCTGGCATAAAGCCAGCAGCTTTTTCTCAGCCTGATCCACTGAATTAGGCTCATCGTAAAGCAATCCGAGCGCCAGGAAAAACGCATCAACATTACTCAATGCAGAATCTCCTGGTGCAAGAGAAAACGCCCAGTCCTGTGGGTCGCCGCGCAAAAAAGAAATAATAATCAAAACCTGTTGAATAGGATTACCAGAAGAATGAGGTTTCAGGGCCAAAAATAGCTTACAATTATTTCTGAAGCTCAGAAACTTAGTTCTGTCACCAAAAAACAAATCAGGAATCGGAATTCTTGGTTCTAGCATCGATTTCTGATCAATAGTATCTTGAATCTTTTGTACATTTACAACGAGATTATCCATTGAGGAGCACAGAGCCTGAATATCCATGTCCACAGCTGTGTCCTGAAGCACTCTAATGTCTAGGGGAAAAAAAAGACTGAAGACAGAGCTAAGAAAAAAAAATGATGTCAGGATTTCTTTTTTCCCTCTATTGGGAATCATTGGTGTGGCTCCTTGTACTGTTATGGCTGGCAATCAGGCAACACAGCGTGCAGTAATCAGCGCACATACAGAGATCTGGCAATAACCAAAAACAATAGGACGAGCTCTGAGACGTGGAATCTTTGTAGACTGCAGTACCTGATCTATCCTCACACAACTATAAGCAGCAGTGGATTGCGCCTAACAACTACCTATGCAACTCGGCACTGCCTGAGGAGCTGACTAGCCTGAAGATAGAAATACAAGCCTGACTTACCTCAGAGAAATACCCCAAAGGAATAGGCAGCCCCCCACATATAATGACTGTTAGCAAGATGAAAAGACAAACGTAGGAATGAAATAGATTCAGCAAAGTGAGGCCCGATATTCTAGACAGAGCGAGGATAGCAAAGAGAACTATGCAGTCTACAAAAAACCCTAAAACGAAAACCACGCAAAGGGGCAAAAAGACCCACCGTGCCGAACTAACAGCACGGCGGTGCACCCCTCTGCTTCTCAGAGCTTCCAGCAAAAGACAATAGCAAGCTGGACAGAAAAAAACAGAAAACAAACTAGAAGCACTTATCTAGCAGAGCAGCAGGCCCAAGGAAAGATGCAGTAGCTCAGATCCAACACTGGAACATTGACAAGGAGCAAGGAAGACAGACTCAGGTGGAGCTAAATAGCAAGGCAGCCAACGAGCTCACCAAAACACCTGAGGGAGGAAGCCCAGAGACTGCAATACCACTTGTGACCACAGAAGTGAACTCAGCCACAGAATTCACAACACAGATTAGCCTGACTAGAGTGCACATGTGGCCTAGTCAGGCAATGATAATCTCCTACTGGCAAAACACTGATTGAATTGAAACTACAACACACAGCCTAATAAGTGACACATCCCTGGAATCCGGGTCCTTTGTCCTATTTTAAGCTGCTCTCAGATTAAATTAAATAACAGAAACCTAACAGATTCCCTTTAATAGCTAATTGTTCTTGATACATTTTGCAAACTGAATGAAACAAGTGGTCAAATAATCAGTTTCTGATAACAGATTTTTATTACAATCTACTTTCTTACAATCTATGCTACATCCTAAAAATGTTACTGTTAAGTGTATAATTCTACAATTTATATTGCTGTCTGTGTAAATCAACACCAGACAAACCCCATGGAGTAAACATTATCCTAGGCGACATCCATGTTGGCAGATTACAGCTCACTATATTTACATGGGCTTTTGGGAGACATCTGGACTCTAGTTTTCTTTTTGCTGCACCAGTACATAAAGGATTGAATATTCAAGGTTGTAAATACATATATGTATAATCTCCCAGCAGGGAGTAATATATTTTTCCAGCTAATCACTTTGTCTCGGTGGTGCTAGAACACATTGCAATAGGTCCGTCCAATGCCCCACCTGTATTCAATCCATCATGTTTATTTCTTTAGTCTTTTTCCTAATCCTTCACACTGTTCTTCCCATTTGAGGATTACTTTTTTGAGTGTTCCTGACATTGTTGGATAAGCACTTCAAGCTCTATTGCATGACCTATATTTATTGAATATTAATTGACTTTATATAGAATAGCGTATTGCTATAATTGAAAAATGAATGCAGATGTTCTAAGTTCAGTTTAAGCTTGGCAGATATTACACTCTGGTATGTCAAACTGAGTTCTATGTAATTCCTCTCCTTACACATTCCTCCATATTATTGCTTTGAGACATTTTGCATGATCATATTTAATTATTAAAGTGCATTTTATGTTGGCGTGGAACATATGTGATGTGTTATACTCGGGCTTTGTTCATCTTTGTGACCGTTTTGATGAAATATTCAATAGATCTTTACGGCTTTTATATTCTCACCCAATTCTTGTTTATTCTAAGTCTTACTCGCTGTTTGTTTCACTGTTATAACTTAGTTTATCCTTGAGCGACCCCCTCCAGCTGTTTTGGAATTTTAGGTCTTCCTATTTTTACCAGCCGTGTGTGATTGTTTGAGATCTAGCAGATATAGAAATTTTGTAAAAACAAACTAGGGTAGATTACAGGCCAACAAAAATGTCAGTGTAAGTAACTTTGGCAGAAATTTATTGAAACACTGAAATACTTGCTCTAGTCATTTACTATAAGGCTAGGTTCCCATTGCGTTAGGGCAATCCGTTAAGCGCATAGCGCTAGCGGATTGCGCTAACGAAATATTTCTTTTTGGTCCGTGTTCGCCGTCCCCGCTATCGCAGATCCCCGATCTGCGCTAGTGAGGAACGGACCACGGATGCGCCTCAGACGCTGCTTGCAGCATCCGAGGTCCGTCACAAAAGGACGGCACATCGCTAGCGCGTGTCGAAAATGCGCTACAAGCAGAAATAACATTGCTGTCAATGGGTGCGCTAACGGACCCGTTGCACGGCGTTAAATGCGACATTTTCGCCGTGCAACGCTGTCCGTTAGCGTTAACCCATTAACGCAATGTGAACCTAGCCTACGAGAGATGCACTTGTAAAACCTCGTAGCGGGAAGAAATGTATACTTTTTGAAATTGCATGTAGACCTTATGCACAAAGCAGACGTATGCATGTAGATGCTACATGATAATACATGGGGCCCGATTCATCAAGACTGCCATTGTTCACGCCTCTTCATGAATCTAGAGTGTTTGGCGAGTGGCATGTGCCTCTTTGCGCTAGGCCAGAAATCTCACTCCAGTCAATGGCTGGAGTAAGATTTCTGGCTAAGGGAATGCCACTGTTTGTCATGAAACTATGGCTTCATGCCTCGGATGCACCTTGTTCGGCCCATTTTGGTGGAACCGGGAGAAACCAGCATGAAGATGCTAAAAGCTTAAAAATTTTGTGACTTTTGAAGGCATTTACTCCAGAATTCTGGCATGTTCCCTTTGATGAGCGGTGGTTGTTACACCTCATCCTACACCAGCTCCATCCATTTTTCCAGATATGGGAGAAACTCTTGAGTAAACGTTTTTTAAAGTTTTACTCTACAATTTTAGTGTGAAAGCTTTGATAAATCGGGGCTATAGACTTCCTTCTTCCTCAATTGCCATGTGGCAATGTATTAAACAGATATTCTGTCCTAAAAATAAAGTTCCTAAGGTCGAATAAACTGAGGATCCATAAACAAAGTAGTGTTCAGCTATTATATTTATCTTTCCAGAACTACTCTGTGCTGATGACAGACCACATCGAGTGTGAGCTGAACATTGAGGCGATCATAAATCAGCAGAGTGGAGCTTAGAAAAAGACAGATTGAAGAGTTGTCACCAACTCTCCAACAGAACGAGCTTTCTAGCAGATTCTCAGTTAACTCATTCTTCAGCCTGTGAAGTCCAAAGAGTTCAACATTTGTATTGAAAACTAATTTCAAAAACTGTTTCCTCTCCTTCAGACCCTGGGAACCATAGTATTCCATTGCACTGCATTGGGTTTCGTGTTTCGGCCGACCCCGACCCCGACTTTTCTATAGGATCGGCCGATTTCACTCGACCCGACTTTTGAGAAAGTCGGGTTTCGTGAAACCCGACCCGATCTTATAAAAGTAAAAGTCGGTCAACCCTACTTATATGTATTTACTGGCATGTAAAAAAAAAATTCCCCCAGAGGTATCCATATTTCTTAAACACTGTTTACTAACAACCCCAAAAGATTTTTTCATATTTTTTGATTTTTCTTATGCTTTGTCACTCTCTGTGAAGGTTGAGGTTATTTGGTTGATTTATGATGTTGAAAATGCGGTTAGGTATTGTCATGAGGATGATATTTTATTATAAATGACATGGTCACTTGTTTAGCACCTGTGTGAGTAAAATACATCGTGCTGTGGAATATATTGCTGCCTTATAAGTATTTTAAAATACTGACAGTATGAAAAATAGTTTTTGATGAGATTTATATTAGGAGACATTGAATAAAACCTAAATAATATGTCTGCATTTCCAAAGCACCCTGTACAGCATTGTCCACTTGTGCTAATTTATTCAAATGGCCATATACTGTAAATTCAGTTCTCCGTGGAGAATAAGTAAAGCCATATGTTTGTTTTTAAATGTTTATAGAACAATAAAGTGGAAGCAGACCTTATGAATATGGTACATAGCCTGACTATTGGTATCACCATTACATTTTATCTCAAACTAGTGTCTGGAGACAGTGATTGATTAAAATAAAGATATGTGAAGCTGTCACTAGAGTTGAGCGACCTTGACCTTTTTAGAGTCGAGCCGGGTTTTGCGAAACCCGACTATGTCCAAAGTCGGGTCGAGTGAAATCGGCCGATTATGACGTAAAGTCGGGATCGACCGAAACACGAAACCCAATGCAAGTCAATGGGGCAGCATAGTCGGCAGTGAGTGGGGGCCAGGAAAACACCTAGAGTGGCCATTTTAATGTCAAAACCATCCATTCTTCTTAATGAAGCTTGTCAAGCGTAATTTACCTTATAATAATTGGAAGGCATTTGAAATTGGGGGTCATTTGGCTAAAGTTGTGGGGGGTAGGGCTGGTTCAAGTAATTAGTGGGCCCAGGAAATCTGGACCACGTCACGGCAGTGGAGCAGGGAGAGGTAAGTATTTCAACTTTGCAAGTGCTGTGAACCTGAGCAAGCAGGGGGGGCCCACTCGTTGGCATTGGCACTGGCACAGGGCCCCTCAAAGTACAGCGGTGTGTTTGCACGGCGGGGGCGCCTCCCACCGGCAGCAACACTTTTGCGTACTATGAGAGGCCCTGTGCCAGTGACGTCGCCAACTAGTATTCCTCCCCCCACCTGATGAAGGAACCTGCACTTTCATCTGCACCTTCCTCTTTGTCCCCGTGTAAGGTGGTATGGTATGCGGGAAGAGCAACCTGACTTTCAGCAGGGTCACAATGTTGTTGTGTAGCGTGCACGGGGAATGTTGCGTTATGGGTCAATGTACCAGCAGACTCATCTATCACTGGCTGGGCAATGGGCACGATGAAGTGGAAACACAGATATAGGCCCAAAGAAGAAAGTGGGCTAAATGCAGTTCAAAATTGGTAACACAGGAATAACCAGGGGGCATTGCAGTGGAGGACAACTGGAATGAGAGGCTGACACAGAGAGTAGGGCCAAATCAGTAAGTAGTCGAAATGCAGTTCAAAATTGGCAACCGTAGTAAACAGGCGGCACAGCTTTGTTCAGTGGAGGAGAACAGCAAGGAGTGGCAGACACCGATAGTAGGCCCCAAACCAACTAGTACGCCAAATGCAGTTGTTCCATTTAACCACAATTTAATGAGAGCCTGAAGATAGAAGCTCAGGAAAGGCAACCTGGGGAACACCTTGGAGTGTAACACACCATCTCTCTCCACCCCATACCCATTTTGTATGGCCTAATGCAGTGTACTTTTCTACAACTACTAAACGAGAGTCGGAAGACCGAAGCAATGGCAAGGAAACCTGGGGAACACCTTAGAGTGTAACACACCCTCTCTCTACACCCCATACCCAATTTGAAGGTCTAATGCAGTGTAGTTTCCAAGAACTATTAAACGAGAGCCGGAAGATCGAAGCTCAGGAAAGGCAACCTGGGGAACACCTTGGAGTGTAACACACCCTCTCGCTACACCCCATACCCAATTTGAAGGCCTAATGCAGCGTAGTTTCCAACAACTACTAAACGAGAGCCGGAAGATCGAAGCTCAGGAAAGGCAACCTGGGGAACACCTTGGAGTGTAACAAACCCTCTCTCTACACCCCATACCCAATTTGTAGGCCTAATGCAGCGTAGTTTCCGACAACTACTAAACGAGAGCATGAAGATCGAAGCTCAGGAAAGGCAACCTGGGGAACACCTTGGAGTGTAACACACCCTCTCTCTACACCCCATACCCAATTTGTAGGCCTAATGCAGCGTAGTTTCCGACAACTACTAAACGAGAGCCGGAATATCGAAGCTCAGGAAAGGCAACCTGGGGAACACCTTGGAGTGTAACACACCCTCTCTCTACGCCCCATACCCAATTTGTAGGCCTAATGCAGCGTAGTTTCCGACAACTACTAAACGAGAGCCGGAATATCGAAGCTCAGGAAAGGCAACCTGGGGAACACCTTGGAGTGTAACACACCCTCTCTCTACACCCCATACCCAATTTGAAGGCCTAATGCAGTGTAGTTTCCAAGAACTACAAAACGAGAGCCGGAAGATCGAAGCTCAGGAAAGGCAACCTGGGGAACACCTTGGAGTGTAACACACCCTCTCGCTACACCCCATACCCAATTTGAAGGCCTAATGCAGCGTAGTTTCCAACAACTACTAAACGAGAGCCGGAAGATCGAAGCTCAGGAAAGGCAACCTGGGGAACACCTTGGAGTGGAACACACCATCTCTCTACACCCCATACCCAATTTGAAGGCCTAATGCAGAGTAGTTTCCAAGAACTACTAAACGAGAGCCGGAAGATCGAAGCTCAGGAAAGGCAACCTGGGGAACACCTTGGAGTGTAACACAACGTCTCTCTACACGACGGAAGGGCTGATTCTTAGGAAGGAAGGCTGTTGGAAATAAGCATTGCGCGTCCGAGGGTGATTATATTCTTATTAGGTATATACTCACCCTCGGACGCGCCCTGCTTCTTTATTTGGAATGAATGTTTATTTGCAATGTGGTGTTGACTTTCTCTATTATTTTGGTAATTAATGATTTTATTATTTTCATTATTTTGCATCTTCTCGGCAATAATATAAAGAAGACGCGACAGGACAACACTCGGTGGATGCCATATGTGTGTTTTCAATTTAAAAAAACTTTCAGTTAACTACTTGCAGGAGAAAGTAATTGTAGCTGGTGGCCATTTTTAGTACTGTACCAGATTTTAGTTGTGTGTTTGTTTTTAATGTTAAAATGTCTGCATTTGATATCTCACCAGTATTTTCTTTTTTATAAGCAAAATACTTATTTTTATATTTTCTGATGTTGGTTCCAGGGGTACACGGCCAGCAGTGCCCTGGTCAGTGTAGTAGTAGTTGAAAGAATGGACCGCAGACAGGCATCGAAGGCCTAAAATAATAACACATGGCTGTAGGCAATTTTAAATTGGTTCCAGGGGTACACGGACAGCAGTGGTGTGGTCAGTGGAGGCCTAGTGGAAGGAGTGACCGCAGACAGGCATCGAAGGCCTAAAATAATAACACATGGCTGTAGGCAATTTTAAATTGGTTCCAGGGGTACACGGGCAGCAGTGACCTGGTCAGTGTAGTAGTAGTTGAAAGAATGGACCGCAGACAGGCATCGAAGGCCTAAAATAAAAAAATTGGGCTGGCTGTAGGCAATTTTAAATTGGTTCCAGGGGTACACGGGCAGCAGTGGTGTGGTCAGTGGAGGCCTAGTGGAAGGAGTGACCGCAGACAGGCATCGAAGGCCTAAAATAATAACACATGGCTGTAGGCAATTTTAAATTGGTTCCAGGGGTACACGGGCAGCAGTGACCTGGTCAGTGTAGTAGTAGTTGAAAGAATGGACCGCAGACAGGCATCGAAGGCCTAAAATAAAAAAATTGGGCTGGCTGAAGGCAATTTTAAATTGGTTCCAGGGGTACACGGGCAGCAGTGGTGTGGTCAGTGGAGGCCTAGTGGAAGGAGTGACCGCAGACAGGCATCGAAGGTCTAAAATAATAACACATGGCTGTAGGCAATTTTAAATTGGTTCCAGGGGTACACGGGCAGCAGTGACCTGGTCAGTGTAGTAGTAGTTGAAAGAATGGACCGCAGACAGGCATCGAAGGCCTAAAATAAAAAAATTGGGCTGGCTGTAGGCAATTTTAAATTGGTTCCAGGGGTACACGGGCAGCAGTGGTGTGGTCAGTGGAGGCCTAGTGGAAGGAGTGACCGCAGACAGGCATCGAAGGCCTAAAATAATAACACATGGCTGTAGGCAATTTTAAATTGGTTCCAGGGGTACACGGGCAGCAGTGGTGTGGTCAGTGGAGGCCTAGTGGAAGGAGTGACCGCAGACAGGCATCGAAGGCCTAAAATAATAACACATGGCTGTAGGCAATTTTAAATTGGTTCCAGGGGTACACGGGCAGCAGTGGTGTGGTCAGTGGAGGCCTAGTGGAAGGAGTGACCGCAGATAGGCATCGAAGGCCTAAAATAATAACACATGGCTGTAGGCAATTTTAAATTGGTTCCAGGGGTACACAGGCAGCAGTGGTGTGGTCAGTGGAGGCCTAGTGGAAGGAGTGACCGCAGACAGGCATCGAAGGCCTAAAATAATAACACATGGCTGTAGGCAATTTTAAATTGGTTCCAGGGGTACACGGACAGCAGTGGTGTGGTCAGTGGAGGCCTAGTGGAAGGAGTGACCGCAGACAGGCATCGAAGGCCTAAAATAATAACACATGGCTGTAGGCAATTTTAAATTGGTTCCAGGGGTACACGGACAGCAGTGACCTGGTCAGTGTAGTAGTAGTTGAAAGAATGGACCGCAGACAGGCATCGAAGGCCTAAAATAAAAAAATTGGGCTGGCTGTAGGCAATTTTAAATTGGTTCCAGGGGTACACGGGCAGCAGTGACCTGGTCAGTGTAGTAGTAGTTGAAAGAATGGACCGCAGACAGGCTTAGAAGGCCTAACATAACAAACTTGGGCTGGCTGTAGGCACTTTTAAATTGGTTCCAGGGGTACACGGGCAGCAGTGGTCTGGTCAGTGGAAGTCTAGTGGAAGGAGTGACCGCAGACAGGCTTCCAAGGCCTAACATAACAAACTTGGGCTGGCTGTAGGCACTTTTAAATTGGTTCCAGGGGTACACGGGCAGCAGTGGTCTGGTCAGTGGAAGTCTAGTGGAAGGAGTGACCGCAGACAGGCTTCGAAGGCCTAACATAACAAAATTGGGCTGGCTGTAGGCACTTTTAAATTGGTTCCAGGGGTACACGGGCAGCAGTGGTCTGGTCAGTGGAAGTCTAGTGGAAGGAGTGACCGCAGACAGGCTTCCAAGGCCTAACATAACAAACTTGGGCTGGCTGTAGGCACTTTTAAATTGGTTCCAGGGGTACACGGGCAGCAGTGGTCTGGTCAGTGGAAGTCTAGTGGAAGGAGTGACCGCAGACAGGCTTCGAAGGCCTAACATAACAAAATTGGGCTGGCTGTAGGCACTTTTAAATTGGTTCCAGGGGTACACGGGCAGCAGTGGTCTGGTCAGTGGAAGTCTAGTGGAAGGAGTGACCGCAGACAGGCTTCGAAGGCCTAACATAACAAAATTGGGCTGGCTGTAGGCACTTTAAATTGGTTCCAGGGGTACATGGGCAGCAGTGTATGGTCAGTGGAAGTCTAGTGGAAGGAGTGACGGCAGACAGTCTTCGAAGGCCTAACATAACAAAATTGGGCTGACTGTAGGCACTTTTAAATTGGTTCCAGGGTAACACGGCCAGCAGTGGCCTGGTCAGTGTAGTAGTTGTAGAAAGAAGGGACCGCAGACAGGCTTCGAAGGCCTAACATAAAAAAAATGTCAAAACAATGGTATTGTCAGTGCCAGGCATTGAAGGATGTCAGCGGCTAGACTACACATTGGTGAAGCTGTGAGAGATAATTTTGCTAGTGGTAGAGCACTGTTTGAGCTGGGGGGGGGAACTGTCTTGTGGCCGGCGGTACAGGCACAGGGCCCCTCATATTACAACGGTGTGTCTGACGTTGGGTGCGCACCACCACCGCCAGAGACACTTTATTGTACTATGAGGGACCCAGTGGCAGTGCCGTCGACCAAAAGCGGCCACACCCACCTCTTCAGACAAACAGCACTCTCAAGGGTCCAAGCGCAAAGTGGCGATAGCACGGCCCCGTGTGGGGAGTTTGGCCATTTCGTGAGTTGGAAACATGTCGTATGCTGGACAATCAGGTGAAGAAAATTACGAGATTGGAAAAGTCATTCAGAATAGTCCACAGGCAAGACCTTTTCATAGGAAAGCTAGGTGTCAGCCGGGCAGGGTGGGGCAAAAGATTTTGAAATCCAGTTGTGGTTCATTTTAATGAAGGTTAGATCATCTACATTTTGGGTAGCCAGACGAGTCCTTTTTTCTGTTAGTATTGAACCTGCAGCACTGAATACTCTTTCTGATAGGACACTAGCTGCCGGGCAAGCAAGCTCCTGCAATGCATATTCTGCCAATTCTGGCCAGGTGTCTAATTTGGATGCCCAGTAATCAAATGGGAATGACGGTTGAGGGAGAACGTCGATAAGGGATGAAAAATAGTTTGTAACCATACTGGACAAATGTTGTCTCCTGTCACTTTGAATTGATGCTGCAGTACCTGTCCTGTCTGCGGTCATAGAAAAATCACTCCACAACCTGGTCAGAAAACCCCTCTGTCCAACGCCACTTCTGATTTCTGCCCCTCTAACACCTCTGGTCTGCTGGCCCCTGGAGCTCGTGTGAGAACGATCACGGGCGCTGTGTGCAGGGAATGCCAGAAGCAAACGGTCAACAAGAGTTGATTGTTTTGTTGCTAATATTAGTTCCAAGTTCTCATGTGGCATAATATTTTGCAATTTGCCTTTATAGCGAGGATCAAGGAGGCAGGCCAACCAGTAATCGTCATCGTTCATCATTTTTGTAATGCGTGTGTCCCTTTTGAGGATACGCAAGGCATAATCCGCCATGTGGGCCAAAGTTCCCGTTGTCAAATCTGCGGTTGTGCTTGGTTGAGGGGCAGTTGCAGGCAAATCTACGTCACTTGTGTCCCTCAAAAAACCAGAACCCGGCCTTGCCACGCCACCAATTTCCCGTGCCCCCGGGAAAGCTTCCTCATTAAAAATATACTCATCCCCATCATCCTCCTCATCCTCCACCTCCTCTTCGCCCGGTACCTCGTCATGTACACTGCCCTGACCAGACAATCGCTGACTGTCATCAAGGCTTTCCTCTTCCTCTGGTGCAGACGCCTGATCCTTTATGTGCGTCAAACTTTGCATCAGCAGACGCATTAGGGGGATGCTCATGCTTATTATGGCGTTGTCTGCACTAACCAGCCGTGTGCATTCCTCAAAACACTGAAGGACTTGACACATGTCTTGAATCTTCGACCACTGCACACCTGACAACTCCATGTCTGCCATCCTACTGCCTGCCCGTGTATGTGTATCCTCCCACAAAAACATAACAGCCCGCCTCTGTTCGCACAGTCTCTGAAGCATGTGCAGTGTTGAGTTCCACCTTGTTGCAACGTCTATGATTAGGCGATGCTGGGGAAGGTTCAAAGAACGCTGATAGGTCTGCATACGGCTGGAGTGTACAGGCGAACGGCGGATATGTGCGCAAAGTCCACGCACTTTGAGGAGCAGGTCGGATAACCCCGGATAACTTTTCAGGAAGCACTGCACCACCAGGTTTAAGGTGTGAGCCAGGCAAGGAATGTGTTTCAGTTGGGAAAGGGAGATGGCAGCCATGAAATTCCTTCCGTTATCACTCACTACCTTGCCTGCCTCAAGATCTACAGTGCCCAGCCACGACTGCGTTTCTTGCTGCAAGAACTCGGACAGAACTTCCGCGGTGTGTCTATTGTCGCCCAAACACTTCATAGCCAATACAGCCTGCTGACGTATGCCAGTAGCTGCCCCATAATGGGAGACCTGGTGTGCAACAGTGGCAGGTGCGGATGGAGTGTTTGTGCGACTGCGGTCTGTGGACGAGCTCTTGCTTCTGCAGGAGGACGAGGAGGAGGAGGAGGAGGGGGTGCGAACGGCTACAGACAACTGTTTACTAGACCGTGGGCTAGGCAGAACTGTCCCAAACTTGCTGTCCCCTGTGGACCCTGAATCCACCACATTTACCCAGTGTGCCGTGATGGACACGTAACGTCCCTGGCCATGCCTACTGGTCCATGCATCTGTTGTCAGGTGCACCTTTGTGCTCACAGATTGCCTGAGTGCATGGACGATGCGCTCTTTAACATGCTGGTGGAGGGCTGGGATGGCTTTTCTGGAAAAAAAGTGTCGACTGGGTAGCTCGTAGCGTGGTACAGCGTAGTCCATCAGGTCTTTGAAAGCTTCGCTTTCAACTAACCGGTAGGGCATCATCTCTAACGAGATTAGTCTAGCTATGTGGGCGTTCAAACCCTGTGTACGCGGATGCGAGGCTAAGTATTTCCTTTTTCTAACCATAGTCTCATGTAGGGTGAGCTGGACTGGAGAGCTGGAGATCGTGGAACTAGCGGGGGTGCCGGTGGACATGGCAGACTGAGAGACGGTGGGAGATGGTATTGTTGCCGCCGGTGCCCTAGATGCAGTGTTTCCTACTACGAAACTGGTGATTCCCTGACCCTGACTGCTTTGGCCTGGCAAAGATACCTGCACAGATACAGCAGGTGGTGCGCTAAATGGTGGTCCTACACTGCCGGAAGGGATGTTGCGTTGATGACTAGCTTCATTGGCCGAGGGTGCAACAACCTTAAGGGACGTTTGGTAGTTAGTCCAAGCTTTCAAATGCATGGTGGTTAAATGTCTATGCATGCAACTAGTATTGAGACTTTTCAGATTCTGACCTCTGCTTAAGGAAGTAGAACATTTTTGACAGATGACTTTGCGCTGATCAATTGGATGTTGTTTAAAAAAATGCCAGACTGCACTCTTTCTAGCATCGGATACCTTTTCAGGCATTGCAGACTGAGCTTTAACCGGATGGCCACGCTGTCCTCCACCAGGTTTTGGCTTTGCCACGCGTTTTGGGCAAGATACGGGCCCGGCAGATGGAACCTGTGGCGATGTTGATGCCTGCTGCGGCCCCTCCTCCTCCTCTGCTTCAGAACTGCTGCCGCCTGCACCCTGTTCCCCCAATGGCTGCCAATCGGGGTCAAGAACTGGGTCATCTAATAACTCTTCTTGTACCTCCTGCGCAACTTCGTCTGTGTCACCGTGTCGTTCGGTGGTATAGCGTTCGTGATGGGGCAACATAGTCTCATCAGGGTCTGATTCTTGATCAGCACCCTGCGAGGGCAATGTTGTGGTCTGAGTCAAAGGACCAGCATAGTAGTCTGGCTGTGGCTGTGCGTCAGTGCACTCCATGTCAGATTCAATTTGTAATGGGCATGGACTGTTAACTGCTTCACTTTCTAAGCCAGGGACGGTATGTGTAAAGAGCTCCATGGAGTAACCCGTTGTGTCGCCTGCTGCATTCTTCTCTGTTGTTGTTTTTGCTGAAGAGGACAAGGAAGTGACTTGTCCCTGACCGTGAACATCCACTAACGACGCGCTGCTTTTACTTTTACCAGTTTCACGAGATGAGGCAAAAGAGCTAGAGGCTGAGTCAGCAAGATAAGCCAAAACTTGCTCTTGCTGCTCCGGCTTTAAAAGCGGTTTTCCTAATCCCAGAAAAGGGAGCGTTCGAGGCCTTGTGTAGCCGGACGACGAACCTGGCTCCACAGCTCCAGACTTAGGTGCAATATTTTTTCCCCCACGACCACCTGATGCTCCACCACTACCACTACCCTCATTACCAGCTGACAATGAACGCCCCCGGCCACGACCTCTTCCACTAGACTTCCTCATTGTTTTAAAAACGTAACCAAACTAACGTTATTTGTTGCAGTCACACAACTTACACGGTGAGCTATAACTTCAGTATGATTTAGCTACCCCTTTACAGGTTGGTGAGACCACAGCGAAAATCAGGCCCAATGTTACACACTCTTTTTTTGGTGGCTGCAAATTAGAGAGATGCCCCACACGCAGGACTGTCACTGAAGCACAAATGTTAATATTAATGTCACACTATTATTTTTTTTTTATTTTTATTTTTTTCAGGAACACTTTAGAAACCCCCCCCAAAAAAAAAATAGATTTTTGCAGGGAGAATTTAGAAAACAAATGTAACAAACTATATGCTTTCTATGGGCCACTGAGTGAGAGATGACGCACACAGGAATCAGGAGTGGCACACAAGCCCAGAGGCCAATATTTTTCTACCAATGATTGATGGAGTTATTTTCTCTGGTAGATTTTGGAACCCAAATCAAGGAAAAAAAATGTAGGCTTTCTATGGACCACAATTGGAGAGAGAGAGAGAGAGAGATGGCACACCCAGGAGTCAAGACTGGCACACAAGCAGAAAGGCCAATATTAATCTCCCACTGTTTTTTTTTTGTTTTTTTTTTTGTTTTTTTTTTTTCAGGGAGACTTTAGAAAAAAAAATAATAAAAAAAATATGATTTTATCAGGAAGAATTTAGAAACCAAATAAAATAAAATGATTTTTTCAGGGAGAATTTATAAAACAAATAAAACCAAAAATAGGCGTTCTATGGCCCACTGACTGAGAGATGACGCACCCAGGAGTCAAGACTGGCACACAAGCAGAAAGGCCAATATTAATCTCCCACTGTTTTTTTTTTTTTTTTTTTTTTCAGGGAGACTTTAGAAAAAAAAATAATAAAAAAAATATGATTTTATCAGGAAGAATTTAGAAACCAAATAAAATAAAATGATTTTTTCAGGGAGAATTTAGAAAACAAATAAAACCAAAAATATGCGTTCTATGGCCCACTGACTGAGAGATGACGCACCCAGGAGTCAAGACTGGCACACAAGCAGAAAGGCCAATATTAATCTCCCACTGTTTTTTTTTTTTTTTTTTTTTTCAGGGAGACTTTAGAAAAAAAAATAATAAAAAAAATATGATTTTATCAGGAAGAATTTAGAAACCAAATAAAATAAAATGATTTTTTCAGGGAGAATTTAGAAAACAAATAAAACCAAAAATAGGCGTTCTATGGCCCACTGACTGAGAGATGACGCACACAGGAGTCAGGAGTGGCACACAAACCCAGAGGCCAATATTTTTCTACCAATGATTGATGTAGTTATTTTCTCTGGTAGATTTTAGAACCCAAATCAAGGAAAAAAAATATAGGCTTTCTATGGACCACAATTGGAGAGAGAGAGAGAGAGAGAGAGAGAGAGAGAGAGAGATGGCACACCCAGGAGTCAAGACTGGCACACAAGCAGAAAGGCCAATATTAATCTCCCACTGTTTTTTTGGTTGTTTTTTTTTTTTTTTTTCAGGGAGACTTTAGAAATAAAAATAATAAAAAAAATATGATTTTATCAGGAAGAATTTAGAAACCAAATAAAATAAAATGATTTTTTCAGGGAGAATTTAGAAAACAAATAAAACCAAAAATAGGCGTTCTATGGCCCACTGACTGAGAGATGACGCACACAGGAGTCAGGAGTGGCACACAAACCCAGAGGCCAATATTTTTCTACCAATGATTGATGTAGTTATTTTCTCTGGTAGATTTTAGAACCCAAATCAAGGAAAAAAAATATAGGCTTTCTATGGACCACAATTGGAGAGAGAGAGAGAGAGAGAGAGAGAGAGAGAGAGAGATGGCACACCCAGGAGTCAAGACTGGCACACAAGCAGAAAGGCCAATATTAATCTCCCACTGTTTTTTTGGTTGTTTTTTTTTTTTTTTTTCAGGGAGACTTTAGAAATAAAAATAATAAAAAAAATATGATTTTATCAGGAAGAATTTAGAAACCAAATAAAATAAAATGATTTTTTCAGGGAGAATTTAGAAAACAAATAAAACCAAAAATAGGCGTTCTATGGCCCACTGACTGAGAGAGAGAGAGAGATGGAACGCTTAGTACTGGCACACAAGCCCAAAGGGCAATATTAATCTCCCTTTTTTTTTCCAGGGAGAATTTCTGAAACCCAAAAAAAAAATAAAATAGGCTTTCTATGGCCCACTATTTGTGAGAGAGATGGGACGCTCAGGACTGGCACAGATGGCACGCTCAGGACTGGCACAGAAGCCCAGAGGCCAATATTAATCTCCCTTTTTTTCTGGGAGAATTTATAAAACCAAAAAAATATTTAAATAGGCTTTCTATGGCCCACTATTTGTGAGAGAGATGGCACGCTCAGGACTGGCACAGATGGCACGCTCACAACTGGCACACAAGCCCAGAGGCCAATATTAATCTCCCTTTTTTCAGGGAAAATTGATAAAACAAAAAAAAAAAATAAATAGGCTTTCTATGGCCCACTATTTGTGAGAGAGATGGCACGCTCAGGGCTGGCTGGCACAGATGGCACGCTCAGGACTGGCACACAAGCCCAGAGGCCAATATTAATCTCCCTTTTTTTCTGGGAGAATTTATAAAACCAAAAAAATATTTAAATAGGCTTTCTATGGCCCACTATTTGTGAGAGAGATGGCACGCTCAGGACTGGCACAGATGGCACGCTCACAACTGGCACACAAGCCCAGAGGCCAATATTAATCTCCCTTTTTTCAGGGAAAATTTATAAAACAAAAAAAAAAATTAAATAGGCTTTCTATGGCCCACTATTTGTGAGAGAGATGGCACGCTCAGGGCTGGCACAGATGGCACGCTCAGGACTGGCACACAAGCCCAGAGGCCAATATTAATCTCCCTTTTTTTCAGGGAGAATTTATAAAACCAAAAAAAAAAATAAATAGGCTTTCTATGGCCCACTATTTGTGAGAGAGATGGCACACTCAGGACTGGCACACAAGCCCAAAGGCCAATATTAATCTCCCACTGTATTTTTATCAGGGAGAATTTATACACCCCACAAAAAAAAATACAGAAAAATGAAAAGGCTTTCTATGGCCCACTATGTGAGAGAGATGGCACACACAGGGATGGCACTCTAGCAGAAATGCCAAATTGCCAATCTTAATCTCCCACCAAAAAAAAAAAAAAAAAAAAAACAGGGAATGTCCTACAATTACTATCTCCCTGCCTGCAGTAATCTCAGCCAGGTATGGCAGGCAGCTACTATCTCCCTGCCTGCAGTAATCTCAGCCAGGTATGGCAGGCAGCAATAAGGAGTGGACTGATGCACAAATGAAATAAAAAGTGTGGACAAACAAAAAAGATAGCTGTGCAGAAAGGAAGGAACAAGAGGATTTGTGCTTTGAAAAAAGCAGTTGGTTTGCACAGCGGCGTACACACAGCAATGCAGCTATCAGGGAGCCTTCTAGGGCAGCCCAATGAGCTACAGCGCTGAGGGGAAAAAAAAAAAAAAAAAAAACTTCCACTGTCCCTGCACACCGAGGGTGGTGTTGGACAGTGCAAATCGCTGCAGCACAAGCGGTTTTGTGGTTAATGGACCCTGCCTAACGCTATCCCTGCTTCTGACAAAGCGGCAGCAACCTCTCCCTAAGCTCAGATCAGCAGCAGTAAGATGGCGGTCGGCGGGAACGCCTCTTTATAGCCCCTGTGACGTCGCAGACAGCAAGCCAATCACTGCAATGCCCTTCTCTAAGATGGTGGGGACCAGGACCTATGTCATCACGCTGCCCACACTCTGCGTTTACCTTCATTGGCTGAGAAATGGCGCTTTTCGCGTCATTGAAACGCGACTTTGGCGCGAAAGTCGCGTACCGCATGGCCGACCCCGCACAGGGGTCGGATCGGGTTTCATGAAACCCCGACTTAGCCAAAAGTCGGCGACTTTTGAAAATGTTCGACCCGTTTCGCTCAACCCTAGCTGTCACTCAACAGCCTAGGCACCTAAAACCAGGGGCCTCGTTTTCTATAAAACAAAATGCATGTATTTGTCTAAATATAAATGTGATAGATAGATTGATATGAGATAGATAGATAGATAGATAGATAGATAGATAGATAGATAGATAGATAGATATGGGATAGATAGATATTGGATAGATAGATAGATATTAGATCAATAGATAGGTAGATATGTGATAGATAGATAGACAGATAGATATGGGATAGATTGATATGGAATAGATAGATAGATAGATAGATAGATGGATAGATAGATAGATAGATAGATATGGGATAGATAGATAGATAGATAGATAGATAGATAGATAGATAGATAGATAGATAGATATGGGACAGATTACATAGTAACATAGTTAGTAAGGCCGAAAAAAGACATTTGTCCATCCAGTTCAGCCTATATTCCATCATAATAAATCCCCAGATCTACGTCCTTCTACAGAACCTAATTGTATAATACAATATTGTTCTGCTCCAGGAAGACATCCAGGCCTCTCTTAAACCCCTCAACTGAGTTCACCATCACCACCTCCTCAGGCAAGCAATTCCAGATTCTCACTGCCCTAACAGTAAAGAATCCTCTTCTATGTTGGTGGAAAAACCTTCTCTCCTCCAGACACAAAGAATGCCCTCTTGTGCCCGTCACCTTCCTTGGTATAAACAGATCCTCAGCGAGATATTTGTATTGTCCCCTTATATACTTATACATGGTTATTAGATCGCCCCTCAGTCGTCTTTTTTCTAGACTAAATAATCCTAATTTCGCTAATCTATCTGGGTATTGTAGTTCTCCCATCCCCTTTATTAATTTTGTTGCCCTCCTTTGTACTCTCTCTAGTTCCATTATATCCTTCCTGAGCACCGGTGCCCAAAACTGGACACAGTACTCCATGTGCGGCAGGGCCGGCGTCAGCACCCGGCGCACCGGGCAAATGCCGGGGCCCTGGGGAGAGAGGGGGGCCCACTCACACTGTCATAGATACAGCTGGGAGAGCAGAGCAGGAGATAACGTGCTCTCTCCGCCCACAAAGTCACTGCTGGCTGCGTTCTCTTAACCCCTATGTGCCAGCTCTGACACAAGCATCTTCTCACTCAGTCAGTGCAGCCAGGCAGGCACACATAGGGGTTAAGAGAAGGCAGCCAGTGTGACACTGTTTGTGGGCGGAGAGAGCACGTTCTCTGCTCTGCTCTCCGCCCCTGGCTGGCTGCAGTGCTGCTGAAGTTATGAGGCAGATTCAGGAGGAGCTCCTACCAGTGCCTGAGTGAGTGGCGCTGCTATATACTACGTGGGCTGCGCTGCTATATACTACGTGGGCTGCGCTGCTATATACTACGTGGGCTGCGCTGCTATATACTATGTGGGCTCGGCTGCGCTGCTATATACTATGTGGGCTCGGCTGTGCTGCTATATACTACGTGGGCTCGGCTGCGCTGCTATATATTATGGGCTGTGCTGCTATATACTATGTGGGCTGCGCTGCTATATACTAAGTGGGCTGCGCTGCTATATACTACGTGGGCTGCGCTGCTATATACTACGTGGGCTGCGCTGCTATATACTACGTGGGCTGCGCTGCTATATACTACGTGGGCTGTGCTGCTATATACTACGTGGGCTGCGCTGCTATACACTACGTGGGCTGCTATATACTACGTGGGCTGCGCTGCTATATACTACGTGGGCTGCGCTGCTATATACTACGTGGGCTGCGCTGCTATATACTACGTGGGCTGCGCTGCTATATACTACGTGGGCTGCGCTGCTATATACTACGTGGGCTGCTATATACTACATGGGCTGCGCTGCTATATACTACGTGGGCTGCTATATACTACGTGGGCAGTGTTATATACTACATGGCTGTGTTTATATGCGATCATGAATCGGGGTATGTGTTAAAGGGGGGGCCCACTGAGACTCTTTCGCCCGGGGCCCTCAAAAACCTGGAGCCAGCCCTGATGTGCGGTCTAACTAGGGATTTGTACAGAGGCAGTATAATGCTCTCATCATGTGTATCCAGACCTCTTTTAATGCACCCCATGATCCTGTTTGCCTTGGCAGCTGCTGCCTGGCACTGGCTGCTCCAGGTAAGTTTATCATTAACTAGGATCCCCAAGTCCTTCTCCCTGTCAGATTTACCCAGTGGTTTCCCATTCAGTGTGTAATGGTGATATTGATTCCTTCTTCCCATGTGTATAACCTTACATTTATCATTGTTAAACCTCATCTGCCACCTTTCAGCCCAAGTTTCCAACTTATCCAGATCCATCTGTAGCAGAATACTATCTTCTCTTGTATTAACTGCTTTACATAGTTTTGTATCATCTGCAAATATCGATATTTTACTGTGTAAACCTTCTACCAGATCATTAATGAATATGTTGAAGAGAACAGGTCCCAATACTGACCCCTGCGGTACCCCACTGGTCACAGCGACCCAGTTAGAGACTATACCATTTATAACCACCCTCTGCTTTCTATCACTAAGCCATTTACTAACCCATTTACACACATTTTCCCCCAGACCAAGCATTCTCATTTTGTGTACCAACCTCTTGTGCGGCACGGTATCAAACGCTTTGGAAAAATCGAGATATACCACGTCCAATGACTCACCGTGGTCCAGCCTATAGCTTACCTCTTCATAAAAACTGATTAGATTGGTTTGACAGGAGCGATTTCTCATAAACCCATGCTGATATGGAGTTAAACAGTTATTCTCATTGAGATAATCCAGAATAACATCCCTCAGAAACCCTTCAAATATTTTACCAACAATAGAGGTTAGACTTACTGGCCTATAATTTCCAGGTTCACTTTTAGAGCCCTTTTTGAATATTGGCACCACATTTGCTATGCGCCAATCCTGCGGAACAGACCCTGTCGCTATAGAGTCCCTAAAAATAAGAAATAATGGTTTATCTATTACATTACTTAGTTCTCTTAGTACTCGTGGGTGTATGCCATCCGGACCCGGAGATTTATCTATTTTAATCTTATTTAGCCGGTTTCGCACCTCTTCTTGGGTTAGATTGGTGACCCTTAATATAGGGTTTTCATTGTTTCTTGGGATTTCACCTAGCATTTCATTTTGGGATAGATATGAGATAGATAGATAGATAGATAGATAGATAGATAGATAGATAGATAGATAGATAGATAGATAGATAGATAGATAGAGTCATGGCCAAAAGTATTGACACCCCTGCAAATCTGTCAGATAATACTCAGTTTCTTCCTGAAAATGATTGCAGACACAAATTCTTTGGTATTATTATCTTCATTTAATTTGTCTTAAATGAAAAAACACAAAAGAGAATGAAGCAAAACGTAAAACATTGATCATTTCACACAAAATTCCAAAAATGGGCCAGACAAAAGTATCGGCACCCTCAGCCTAATACTTGGTTGCACAACCTTTAGCCAAAATAACTGCGACCAACCATTTTAGGTAACCATCAATGAGTTTCTTACAATGCTCTGCTGGAATTTTAGACCATTCTTCTTTGGCAAACTGCTCCAGGTCCCTGATATTTGAAGGGTGCCTTCTCCAAACTGCCATTTTTAAATCTCTCCACAGGTGTTCTATAGGATTCACGTCTAGACTCATTGCTGGCCACCTTAGAAGTCTCCAGTGCTTTCTGTCAAACCATTTTCTAGTACTTTTTGAAGTGTGTTTTGGGTCATTGTCCTGCTGGAAGACCCATGACCTCTGAGGGAGACCTAGCTTTCTCACACTGGGCCCTATATTATGCTGCAAAATTTGTTGGTAGTCTTCAGACTTCATAAGCCATTCACACACTCAAGCAGTCCAGTGCCAGAGGCAGCAAAGCAACCCCAAAACATCAGGGAACCTCCGCCATGTTTGGATGTAGGGACCGTGTTCTTTTCTTTGAATGCCTCTTTTTTTCTCTTGTAAACTCTATGGTGATGCCTTTGTCCAAAAAGCTCTACTTTTGTCTCATCTGACCAGAGAACATTCTTCCAAAACGTTTTAGGCTTTTTCAGGTAAGTTTTGGCAAAGTCCAGCCTGGCTTTTTTATGTCTCGGGGTAAGAAGTGGGGTCTTCCTGGGTCTCCTACCATACAGCCCCTTTTCATTCAGATGCCGACGGATAGTACGGGTTGACACTGTTGTACCCTCGGACTGCAGGGCAGCTTGAACTTGTTTGGATGTTAGTCGATGTTCTTTATCCAACATCCGCACGATCTTGCGTTGAAATCTCTTGTCAATTTTTCTTTTCCATCCACATCTAGGGAGGTTAGCCACAGTGCCATGGGCTTTAAACTTCTTGATGACACTGTTCACGGTAGACACAGGATCATTCAGGTCTTTGGAGATGGACTTGTAGCCTTGAGATTGCTCATGCTTCCTCACAATTTGGTTTCTCAAGTCCTCAGACAGTTCTTTGGTCTTCTTTCTTTTCTCCATGCTCAATGTGGTACACACAAGGACATAGGACAGAGGTTGAGTCAACTTTAATCCATGTCAACTGGCTGCAAGTGTGATTTAGTTATTGCCAACACCTGTTAGTTGTCACAGGTAAGTTACAGGTGCTGTTAATTACACAAATTAGAGAAGCATCACATGATTTTGCGAACAGTGCCAATACTTTTGTCCACCCCCTTTTTTATGTTTGGTGTGGAATTATATCCAATTTGGCTTTAGGACAATTCTTTTTGTGTTTTTTCATTTAATACAAATTAAATGAAGATAATAATACCAAATAATTTGTGTTTGCAATCATTTCAGGAAGAAAATGAGTATTTTCTGACAGAATTGCAGGGGTGTCAATACTTTTGGCCATGACGATAGATAGATAGATAGGTAGATAGATAGATAGATATCCTTGAGAAAGAATATTACATCCGAAACGTTGCCACGTCGTTCAGGCATTAAAGTCCACTTTTTCTATTTTTTTATGCTATTTTCCTTTTTTACTTCTAGATAGATAGATAGATAGTGTGAGGCAGTGACTCGTGTCACAGGTAGGGGTTGCTGTGTGTTCTCCCCAGGTTGTGAATGGAGACGGATGAAGTCCATAGGTTTTCATGGCAGTCACGGATTTCCTGTCTGGGTTTTCCATGTGGCTGAAAGCCACAGATTTGATTGTTAAAAACCCTGCAGTAAGGGGTATGGGTGTGTCAGGTGCAACGTCAGTGTCAGTCTTGTGTGTGCTGTTGTGTAGAGCAGAGGCCTGCAGAGCATTGGCTGTGTGTGTGAAGCAGCACAGGTCAGTGGAGCCAGCAGCTGTGGCAGCCGAATAGCCTGGCACCCACAGCATATACAGCGATGCAAGTCATCCATGGTAACTGGTCAATGATGTGGACAGTCCTGTTCCCGGAGGTGCTGGAGGTGGATGTCCTGTGCCAAAAAGAGTCAGATGTGGACAGTCCTGTGCCTGGAGGTGTGCCGGGGTGGATGTCCTGTGCCCGAAAGAGGACTGGCATGTGTAACGATTTCAAACTGGGGAATATGGTGTCTGGCTGCAATCCAGAGGATATCCTGGGCCGTGTGCGGCTGTGTGAGTAAAGGGTTTGTGATTTAGCGGTGCAGGACACCCACGGGAACTAGTCAGAGGAGGACTGGCATGTGTAGTGTCTGCAACATGAAAAGCTGTGCTAGGGGACTTTAATATGGCGCGCGGTCGCCCAGGGAAGCTGGACAAAGGGAAGTCTGGCCGGTTTAGGGACTGTAATCTAAAGCCATATGATGTGTAATGCTATGAAACGGGCACTGAGATGAGATGCAACTGTGTGTATTGAACGTGTACTATAAAATGCTATGCACCTTTATGTGTGAAGTAACACATTAAAAAATACTTTTGTGTTTGAACTTTGTGGGTCACTGCCTCTTCACAGCGTACGGCGCTACCGCAGCATTACAATAGATATATATCAGATAGATAGATATGGGATAGGTAGATATATATGAGATAGATCGATAGATAGATATGGGATAGATAGATATGAGATAGATAGAATATAATTGATTCGATGTGAATCAAATCGGAGTTAAAGGTTCATGAAATTCACAAGTTACTGGTGGATTTGGACAATTTGTGAGTGGATTTGTGTGAACTGCCCAAGAAAATGTCTGATAACTTTGCACGTATTGCAGAAGATTGCATTAGCCGCAGAAGGCTAACTCACGACTACGCATGTTTCTCCATTAATGCCTTCCATCTATCACATCACATGGAAAATCACAGTCAAAATGACTAATAAAGCCTGTGTAAAAGCCAATAAAGGGAATGTAGCAGCCATTTTAGGAGGATAAGGATGCAAAGGTCTTGAGACAGCTCACTGATTTTACCTATCATGAGATATTTCTTGTTTGACACCTTGGTAATAGTCAATCAGTTGAACCAGCTGATATTATTTTTCTCTAAGTGGCAAGGTTGCTTTCTAATTACTGATAGATTTCAGCTAATGTCTTGACTTTCCGTGACTTTTTGCACCTCTCGTTCTTCATGTGGTCAATACTGTTTCGCTGTCTCATTTCTCATTATTACACATAACTTAAGTTATGGACATCTGTGGTTTGATTTCTTTGTCTGTGTGGATTGGAAGGGTTGTTTCCGAAATGATAAATTCATGTCAATAGCACCTTTAGAAATATAATTACTAAGAAAACTGTAAAAGTGTTCAATACTTAATTCACACACTGTATATGTATTTTTTTTTTATTATCCACAGTTTTATAAACTTTGTACCCCCCTGTATATGCCTCTTCCTGTGGCTCCTCTGTCCCTTGAATTGTCTTTCCTTCCGCCTCATTTGTCCATGACATTACTTATTATTTTTAGCGCCTTCTATTTGAGGCTATGCATAGACCTATTATATTGATATACAAGAGGATCAAGTAATGATAAAAGGGGTGTTTTGAAGAGATAACATTTGGGTGTTCATTATCGTTACCAACAATATTTGAATTTTGGTATAATACATGACTGCTGTGGCCATATCCTTTCCAATAATTTCACGTCTGTTGTGAAGCCAGTGTTTAGCGCTATTGGCGTGAAATGCCCTAATCAACTATTTTATACTGATTTCAAGTATTTATGTGTCATAGCATGGGATATCAGTAAGAAGTCAAGAAGTCCTAATTGTGTTTCTTCGTTCCTACACTATGTATTCTTTGAGCCCTAAGTGTATTCTTTTCACAAGTAATTAGGTGCATTTTTGTTAACAAATACCTGGGTGAATCTTAAGAGAAGAATCACTGATGTTATTGGAACAATGGCTTCATTCATTCACAAGATGCCAGCTGGTGGAGATGCCATTCTTGAGCTTCTAATCTCCATCATGTTCTGTTCTTGCCAATTTTGTCAGCAAAGGAATTACCTGTCTTTGGTTCGGCACATACCATTAATGCAGAGTTAATTGAAGAGCGTATCAAATTATTCCCTGAAATCTGTGAAGATGTATGGTGCTTCATCTCTACAATGCGAAATGCAATCCAAGTAGCATAGAGTAGCAATGTGTTCAGCACCTGCTAAATAACACTGCTATATTTATGAAAATTATCAAATATTCTGGAAATTTTACAGCAGATTCATCCAACGTCAATAAGTATAAAATGTCTTTTTTTAAAGATATGTTTTTCTTGTTGTCTTCTTTATAACTGAACACCAAGAAACAAGTTAGTTGTATAATATCAAACAAAATGTAGAACATTTAGAGTTAGTGCTTCCACCTACACGCTAACATTTCCAAAGTATGGATTTATTTCCTAAAAAGGTTGGACTACTTTTTTCATATTTTTTAAAATATGTTTTCGCAGAGTCAGCTGTCAGTCAAAGTGTCAGAGCGTGCTTATATCCACTGTTCACAAAGATGCGAGTGGTGACCGTAGACGTGCCAGCACACCTCTGTGGCTGAAAGCCAGTGCTGCTCTTTTGGCATGACAGCTGGGTATCTTTCTAATGCTATTAACCTGCAGATTAGCCCAAATCTAGTGGTGAATAACAATATTCAGTATGACTAGTTTCCTCTCAGATGGAACATGTGGCCATAAATTTCATTTTTACATTGATGTGCATTATAATTTTTTTATGGGGCCTTCTTGCAGCTCTTTTACAGGCTGATTCTGGGCAACATCTGCCTGAAAAAAGATGCTGTGTGCACATATTCTAAGACTTCTGTAGTCTTGTGGATGGGACTAGTGCTATGAGATCCTTGACCAGCCAACTTAACTATATTTATTGAATATATATATATAAAGATATCTACCCCAATTTACAAGCATGCTTAGTCCATCACATGGTACATCTCCTGTTGTGAATTCTGTGGCAGAGCTCCCTCCTGTGGTCACAAGTGGTACTTCGGCTGATTCTCTCTGTGAGCTTCCGTTGGTGGAGGAAAGTGGTACTGCGGCTTCTGAGTTTCCTTCCTCAGGTGATATGGTGAAGTCGTTAGGTGCTGCTCTATTTAACTCCACCTAGTGCTTTGCTGGCCTCCAGTCAATGTTCTAGTATTGGACCTGTTTCCTCCTGGATCGTTCCTGTGGCCTGCTGCTCTGCATAGCTAAGTTCTGCTTTGCTATTTTGTTTGCTGTTTTTTTCTGTCCAGCTAGTCTATTTGTTTTTTCCTGCTTGCTGGAAGCTCTGGGACGCAGAGGGTGTACCTCCGTGCCGTTAGTTCAGTACGGAGGGTCTTTTTGCCCCCTTTGCGTGGTTTTTGTAGGGTTTTGTGTTGACCGCAAAGTTACCTTTCCTATCCTCGCTCTGTTCAGAAAGTCGGGCCTCACTTTGCTAAATCTATTTCATCTCTACGTTTGTCTTTTCATCTTAACTCACAGTCATTATATGTGGGGGCTGCCTTTTCCTTTGGGGTATTTCTCTGAGGTAAGCTAGGCTTATTTTCTATCTTCAGGCTAGCTAGTTTCTCAGGCTGTGCCGAGTTGCATAGGGAGCGTTAGGCGCAATCCACGGCTGCCTCTAGTGTGGTTGGAGAGGATTAGGGATTGCGGTCAGCAGAGTTCCCATGTCTCAGAGCTCGTTCAATGTTTTTGGGTTATTGTCAGGTCACTGTATGTGCTCTGACCTCTATGTCCATTGTGGTACTGAATTACCTTATCATAACAATCTCCCAAGGAAGTGAAGGTATTCACAATTCATTATGGCAGATATTTGGGGACGCAATACTGACCTCATGAACATTAGATTATGTAACTTGTATCTCCAGCCTTATTGACTCTGCTAACAACTGCCTGCCATTGGACCTCATCATTCCTCAATTGCAGGCCTTTCATGATCTCCTACCTCTGGCTCTGATTGACTCCTTTTACTGAAAGGGTGCATTGATTGTAATGGTCTGCTTATGGGTAGGCAAAAAGCAACGGGATAATGATTTCATTTGATGCAGGTTCACATGGCTCCCGCAGCTATCGGCAGCAGTTCCACCAATAATATATTAGCAAATTACTATTTAACCCTTTGACCCCTGGGCCATTTTCCATTTTTGCTTTTTCATTTTTTGCTCGCCTTTTTCCCAGAGCCATAACTTTTTTATTTTTACAGTCAAAATGGCCATATGAGGGCTTTTTTTTTTGTGGAACAATTTGTACATTTGAACTACACCATTGGTTTTAACATATCGTGTACTGGCAAATGGAAAAAAAAATCTAAGTGCGGTGAAATTGCAAAAAAAAGTGAAATTCCAAAGTTGTGTTATTTTTTTTTTACCATGTTCACTAAATACTAAAACTGACCTGCAATTATGATTGTGCAGGTCATTCCGAGTTCATAGACACCAAACATGTCTAGGTTCTTTTTTCTATTTAAATGGTGAGAAAAAAATCCAATCTTTGGTAAAAAAACAAAAACAAAAAAAGGCGCCATTTTCCGAGACCTGTAACGTCTCCATTTTTTTGTAATTTGGGACTGAGTAAGTGCTTTTTTGCATGCCGAGCTGATGTTTTTATTGATACCATTTTGGTGTAGATTGCCCCTTATTGCATTTTATTGCAATGTAGCGGCAACCAAAAAAAACAATTCTGTTGTTTTGACTTTTTTCTCATTATGCCATTTAGCAAATGTGTTAATTATTTTTTTATATTGATAGATCGGGCAATTCTGAACGTGGCGATACCAAATCTGCGTATGATTTTTTTATTGTTTTATTTTGAATGGGGCAAAAGGGGGTGATTTGAACTTTTTTAAAACTTTTTTTACTTCATGCATGCTTCAATAATCTCCATGGGAGATTAGAAGCTGCAGTTGTCTAATCGGCTCTGCTACATACAGGCGATGATCAGATCACCTCTATGTAGCAGAAATGCTCACTTGCTATGAGTGCCGACCACCAGGCGGCGCTCATAGCAATCCGGCTATACAACCTGGTCTGCTGGAGACCTCTGATTGTCATGTCAACCCATCGGTAACCCGCAATCACATAATGGGGTCACCCATAGGCGGGATTTCCGGCGCACTCCCTGGAAGCCTTAGCTAAATGCTGGCATCAGAGATTGGCAGTGGTATTTAAGAGGTTAACAGCCATGAGTGAATTGCGATTCCACCTGTGGCTGTTAGAGGCACATGTCAGCTGCTCAAAACAGCTGACATGTGCTGGGAAAGATGTGGGCTCAGCACGAGAGCTAACAAAAATGGGAGGGATTCTGACGTGGGCATACTATTACGCCCAACATCAGAAAGGGGTTAAAGGGACTCCTGTCAGCAGGTGTTTGCTACCTCATCTGAGAGCAACATGATGTAGGCAAACAGAAGCTAATCCAACAATGTGTCACTTAGATTACTGGGTGCAGCCGTTCTGACCAATCAGAGCTTTTAGATTTTGAGTTAAGCAGAGCTGAGAAAGCCGACCCCGCCTACACCAAGCTCTCCATGTACAAAGTCTATAGACAGGGAGTTGCTTATTTGCACCCTAGTCCGGCAATGTTAATCTCTTAATGATAAATCCTTCACAGTTAGTAAACAGCAGAATGAAATTTGACAAGTGACACATCCCTGAATTCTGTGCTTCAGCCTCTATCTCCTGCGGTCTTCAGATTACATAGCAAAAACCTGCTGACCGATGCCCTTTAAGAAAAATATATTCACAATATATTGCCAAATGTACTTTTGAATAGAGTTTGTCTATGTGAGAATTCAAACCAGTTTTCCAAGAATTGTGAGTAAAGCTAGATGCACAGAAATTCCTAGTACTGATTTACTTTTGGTTCTTGGAAAATAATTTCTACTCACAAAAATAGAAAAATAAAGACTATTATTGGTGATAATTGTTTTCTTCTGACACTGTATCTGTTTTCTTTTTCAGATTATTGGGTGTGATGACTTTTTGGGACCAGATAAAATGCTTGACAAGTGTGGAGTCTGTGGAGGAGATAACACAGCTTGTAAAGTTGTGTCAGGCGTCTTCAAGCATGTGCTAACTAAAATTGGCTACCATAAAATTGTGGAAATTCCAGAGGGGGCAACAAAAATCAATGTTACCGAAATGACAAAAAGCAACAACTACTTGGGTATGTTATGTTTTCCTTCTGGTTTGACTCATGTCCACCTACTTTTAAGAATGAGTTTCAGGGCGCATAGTATGCAGCATGTAATGTTATCTTTGTAGACTATACCTACACAGGTTGTTCCCAGATTATTCACTGTTAACTTATGGTACTATCATTGGGTTATTTAACGAAAACATTGAAAATTCTACTGTTCCGTTTATAAACTTGATAATTTAATTTTATAAAGGTTCAAATTCTGTTTTTTTGCTATGCAATTCTTCAAATCCCTTCTCAACATATCCCCACCAAAGGGTAACATAAGGCATATATATTTATAAGGAGTGTTGCTGCTTTTAAGGGAGTCTTACCTCCTTTACCAAGAGCCTGGGAGATCTTCTCCATGCCAGGGACTTACAGACGTCTTATGATAGTGGTCAAGATTAAAGCAGACTGTTGTGTAACATCCTGCAACCCTCTGATATTTAGGTAAGAGGAGCTGTGCACGGTGGTGCAGTGGATAGCACAGCAGCCTTGCAGCGCTGGAGTCCTGGGTTCAAACCCCACCAAGGACAACATCTGCAAAGAGTTTGTATGTTCTCTCCGTGTTAGCGTGGGTTTCCTCCGGGTACTCCGATTTCCTCCCACATTCCAAAGACATTGATAGGGAATTTAGATTGTGAGCCCCATTGGGGACAGCGATGATAATGTGTGCAAAACTGTAAAGCGCTGCGGAATATGTTAGCGCTATATAAAAAAACGATTATTATTATTATTCTGTTCTCTCTTTGTATTTAGATATATATACATATATAGGGTACAGAAAATATCCAGACCACTTTAAATTTGTCACTCCTTGTTTAATTGCAGCCATTTGGTAAATTCAAAATAGTTCATTTTGTCTCTCATTAATGTACACTATGCACCCAATCTTGACTGAAAAAAATGGAAAAGTATTAATTTTTGCAAATTTATAAAAAAAGAAATAATGAAATATCACATGGTCATAATTATTAAGACCCTTTGCTCAGTATTGAGTAGAAGCACCTTTTGAGCTTGTACAGCCATGAGTCTTCTTGGGAATGATGCAGCAAGTTTTTCACACCTGTATTTGGGGATCCTCTGCCATTCTTCCTTGCAGATCCTCTCCAGTTCCGTCACACAGGTGAACAAATCAAATGCATGACATCTGTAGCAGTGATGTATCTGCCATACCGCTCTTTGGTGAATACATTAATTCCAATAATTATAATTTTCACCTCACGGTTAATCATGATTCTTCAAAAATTTATTTTTTAGATTTAAAATTTAGTGGTATTTCTGGAAATTATATTTCCTCCTCTATGTTTTGTAAACCGCTTGCTGGTAATTCCATTATGCATGTTAAGAGCAGTCATCATAAACATGTCACTAAATCAGATCTGGAGGTATGTACATCTGACTAAAATAAACTGTACCTATCCATTTGACTAAATACATAAAACTGATCAATTGAATGAGAGACTTTAAACATGTAAATATCCTTTATGGAAGTTGAATAGAGCACATAACAGTCAAAAATAAAGATCATTCAGAACTTGTCAATTATAATACATTGCATACAAACAAAAAAAAAAAGTAATAAATCTGTTCTATCAACATAGTATAGTACTCAATTTTCCAGTATAAAACAGATTATACTTACCCTTATTGCTTCAGGATGATGTTCTTGCTTCTATTATACGATCTGGCAGAGGAAAAATAGATAAATACACATTGGGCAATAGCGTTTCACCTAATTTTTTTTTTAGTCGCCATTCTCCCGAATAGGCATGGCTCAATTTGAAAAGATCTTTTTGGTGTGGAGCTCAACGCTTGCAAGACATGTAAACATCCACTTCAGTGCACAAATTTTTCTAATTATAATAATAGTCAGAATTACAACAACGAACAATTTATTCACTGTAGTAGTGAAAATGTAATATATTCTATAAAAGGTACTGTGAAAAAATGTACATTGGTTGTACATCTGATAAATTGAAAATCCACATTACGGAATGTATGAATGACATTACCAAATATTAACTGTGGGGGTCATCATGACTCATCTGCAGCCAAACATTATATCAGTACGCCAAAGACAAATTTCCGCTTCACAAATTTTTGGTTTTGAAAGGGTTAATAAACCTCCTAGAGGTGGAGTCATGAGGAGATGCCTTTTGACCAGAGAGGCTTTTTGGATATTTAATCTATGCACTTCCTTTCCTCAAAGTTTAAATTTAAGAAGTGAAATTGCATATCATTAGTAATAATATTTATATTGTCTCTTTTTTGTGTTTATACTGTATTCCTTTCCACTTATTATATTTTCATACATGTTTTATCAGTTATGCCCTATTTAGTTTTATTGAACTACTTGTCATGCTTTTGATTTGTTCACCTGTGTATGTAGAGCTGGCATTTGTTCATTTAGAACAAGCTTTAACAAAGAGCCTATGTGTTACAGCAGAACTTGTCTGAGCTTTATAGTTTTACTAATACTACAACACTGCTTACCAGAACTATCACGCAAAGAAGAGTGTTCGAATTGCCAAGAAGTAAGGAGACTAAACTGATCCAAGCAGCTCAAGACACAACCTCAGAATACCCATTTAAGTATTTGCCTGAATTTTTCAGTATTGTGGACACCATTAATCCTGAACAAATCCCAACTCCATTTGCTATCCATCTCTTTGGTGAACAAATTGCCTTAAGTTGCTACCAAATATCATCACTTCAGAGCACCTGCTGCCATTTTTCTCCACCCAGTTCCTATGTTTTTCACGCATAGTTGAGTCACTTGGCCTTATTTCCATGTCGAAGTTATGGCTTTTTGGCTGCAATTCTTCCATGAAAACCACTTCTGGCAAGACTTCTCAGAACAGTAGATGGGTGTAGTTAAGTATCTTTGGTTGCTTCGAGTTCTGAGCTGATGGAACGTCTGGACGTCTTCCGATTTAGAAGGTAAATAAGCATGATGTGTCTTTCTTCTGCTGCACTATCAGAAAATCTAGGAACCACACAGCAGTCATAGAATCCAAAATTATAAACACTTTATTAATACCAAGAAAACATCAAACAAGGTACACCAAACAGACAGATAC
Source organism: Ranitomeya imitator (assembly GCF_032444005.1). Lineage (NCBI taxonomy): Eukaryota > Metazoa > Chordata > Amphibia > Anura > Dendrobatidae > Ranitomeya > Ranitomeya imitator. The sequence continues at coordinate 472,367,532 of NC_091285.1, forward strand.
AATGGGGCTAAAAAAGATGGCACAGGATGCCATCAGCATCAAGCCAAGCCCGAGGTCAGGTGTATCCCTGGAAAAGGTAATTGCATACCAATAATCCATAAAATAGAAAAGTGCACAGTGCATTATTAATAGTTGTTACCAGCATATATAACTTGTAGTAACCATACAAGTAGTCAGTGGATAGTCAGTTCAAATGTTTCCTAGCTTCAGTGCCAGCAACTCAAGTACCAACATCAGTGCATGGATGCATATTACCTCTGTAGATGGCAGAGACCACAGGGACACCCGTCCACCCCCTGCTGCACTATGTGTCCTTGGCCGACCACTGTGTCTACAGTCCTCCACATTGCCCATTTCATGATCTCCTCAATGCTGAGGAATGTATGTGTATACTGTGTGTATGTATTATATATATTTATGTATATATAGCATTATATTTTACGGTGTGTTTTACTTCAGAAGATGCCTTACAAAGAATGTAACTTTTCATTTAAACTTCATATAGTCTCTTCATGTACATTATTGATTTTATAGATTTTTGTGAATCACAATTTTAAATTTTTATCCTTTATTGCTGAAAGCTAAACTATATTTGACATTTCATTTCTATTATCGGTGATGAAGGCATACAACTCTGAAATGTAATTGATTAAATGCCTTATCAGACTTTAGTATATACCGATTGAGATAGAAGAAAGGGAAAATAATAGAAATATTCCGTATTTGAGGAACATCTTATTGCTCTTGCTTTTTTCTCAGATTGAAAAGGCATTCACTCTTACACAATGATCAGAAATAGTGGCAAGGCGATGAATGCAGCAGCCATGATAAGGGAAGACTGAATAAGACAGAACACTAAAGGAACTCTAATGAGAGAGGAAATGTGGAGGAACATTAGACAAGCTGTGAAAGAAAGAAAAAAAAATGGACAAGAGCAAAATAAGAGAAAAGCTGATTAATTTCGAAAGGGAAAGGCAGATAGGTATACAGACACAATAAATTACATTCAGACTAGCTACACACAGGCAATCTAAAATAATGATGGTGGCTAAGAGCAGTTGAGAGTGTAGATAGCAACTGATAGACATAGTATTATTTAATTTAATCATCAATTATACATTATGAAATTACAGATGTAGCATTTGCTACAATCTCACACATACCATGTCTCAGCAAGATACCTTATGGCAGAAAACTGTAACTGAACAGCTTTCTTGACATTTTTAATTGCTTGTATTGCTAAGTTAATCCTGGAATTCATGCAAAAGTGTTACCTTGCATCAGTTATGAACATGGAACCAGAGTGACCCCCATTGTTTATTACGTAGTTGTCTGGTTGTGCCATGCAGTGTTAGTTTAAAAAAAAAATTGAAGAACTATTTCAGATGGATCACTTTTGCAATGGAATTTAATTTGAGTCTTCGTAAAACATGGACATATGAATTTAGCCTATAGTTTTTTGCATCAAGATGTTTTTTGCAATGGTATATAGTTAGCACTCTGTGTGTAGGGTGAAAAAATGCTGCATCTGTATGATTGACACTAAAATATTCGAACCCTTATAAATACATCATAGAGTATGCCCAATTGCACAAACTCAAATGCTTCTTGTATTTAGGATAACACTAACCACCAAGATAAGAGTGATAAGAGTAAAAAACTGCATTGCGGTTCCCAAGTGATTTAGCATATGATTTCTTTAAAGGGATTTATGATACTAAATGTATATGGACAAAAATCACAAATGTCTATCCAGAGGTGTATCTAGGGTTTCTGACACCCGGTGTTAGGGTTGGCAGAACGCAATGAATATATATATATTAGTAGTAGTAGGTGCGTTTGCAACCCGTGGTCCACCGTGCAGGAGAGAACCTGCTGCTAGAAAACAGGCGGAACTGTATGGCGGTATAAGTGAACTCTGTTACCTCACAGAGTCGCTTTATGACAAGAGAACGCTGTGCCTTGTTATCCTCACAGAGGAACACAGTTATTAACCAGAGCGAACAGTGGTCATGCAGTCAACAGCACGCGCAAAACTCCTCACCGGAGGAGCCGGTATTCTAGGGGCTTATTTCAGCTGGGCCCTGAAACCACATGCATAAGACCACACTGGCACAAAACACGTAACATAGTTGATACTAGCTCATGGCTGTGCAGCCATGCGAACCTTATATAGTTGCAGCAACTTCAGGACCTTCCAAGAGGACCAATGGAAGCTGCTACAGGACCTGTGCATGTGACCCCCGATCTCCAATGAGAGGTCATCCCTTGGGCATGCTCAGTAGCGGAAAAGCAGGACTTGGTCCCAAAAGCATCTACTCGCCGAGAAATAGTGCTAGCTACAATAACAGAGCCTGGAAAGGCAGCAGTAACCATCCGCACAGTATCAGGCTGGGACCGACATCTCTGCTGAGCAGAGTCCAATGCAGCTGGAAGAGAATGGGAGACCGCAGCAGACATGGTTCGAGATTCCCCCTGTGCAGCGGCGGGAACTCAACCCCTAACACCCGGGGCAAGAATTCAGTTTGGCGCCCCCCCTCAGCACATACGCAATTTGTAGACTTAGTCACGCGCCAACGAGCTACTCTACCTAATTCTTTCAATGTTCAGTGAAAAACTGAGAGAAGCAGGAAGAACACCTCATTGTCACATGACAGCAAATATGAAAATCACATATGAGTGAAGTGGTCATGTGATGACTGCTGGAACCTGAAAGCAGAGCTTAATCCTGACAGGATATTACACGTTGTTAGGACTGGCTACAGGGCTTCATTTTATAATTAAAGGGTGCGTCCAGGTTTGAGATGAAAGTCTACAGTCATTCTATGTGACTGCAGGCTTCTGAATTCTCACAGCGCAAGCACAGCACACTTTTAGGATTCTCCCTTGCCGGTGGCCAGAGTGGATGGTCAATGCAGCACAACTATGTGATTTGGATACTTCTGGCCCCATTCCAACTAGACATGTCCAGCCTCAGTCAATTCATTTTCATTGAATGAGGCCACATATGTCTAGTCAGCAAGTGACCACATGTGTGCAAATTGCCAACATCAGAGAACTATGATAGCAGTGTGCACTGTGAGAATTCAGAAGTCTGCAGTCACATAGTATGACTGCAAACTCATCACAACCTTGGGCATCCCCTTTAATGTTCCTAACATAAATAAAAATTTAGAATTAGTATCACAAAAAAACCTCATTTACATCCAGGTACCTGATAGATCACTTATTTACCCCTTTGCTCTCCATATTTCCTCCTCACACATTCCCCCGACTCCTCATACTGTGTCCTCACACATCCCATCACCCTTGCTCCCAATACTGTGTCGGCACACATTTTTTCTTTTCGCTACTGTGTCCACCTCCATCTCCCCACTCACCCCCACAGAATAGATCCACTCCCCTTCTGACAGAATAAATCCATCCCCCTCCACACAGAATAAATGCACCCTGCCCCACACATGCTAAATAAATTCTCGCCCCCCCCACATACACACTGAATAAATCCCCACACACACTGAATAAATCCCCACACACACACTGACTAAATCCCCCACACACACTGACTAAATCACCCCCAAACACACTGGATAAATCCCCTCCACACACTGAATAAATCCCCTCACACACACAATGAATAAATCCCTGAACCTCCCTTCCATACACTCAGAATAAATCCCTAATCACACACACACTGATTAAATCCCTAACCCCCCCAACACACTGATCAAATCCTGACTCCCCCACACACACACTAAATAAGTGTCCCCCCAAACACTGAATAAATAAACACACACACACAGTGAATACATATTCCCCATAAACCCACCCACCCCACGCCGAATCTTCGGTGTCTTCAGCTCCACAACTACATGAGCACTTACCACCGAATCTCTTCTTTCTCCTGCGCGTCAGATAGTGACATCAGCAGCGTGATCACATGACTTGATCACGCTGCTGGAGTCGCTCTGACCCAGCGCTCAGAGCCTCAATTGTACTCGCAGCTGTTAGATGTAAATACAATTGATCTCCGGGAGCCGGCGCGCTGCAGCTTCTCTGTGCCGGCTGTCAGCTTGACAGGTGGCACAGAGAACAGCTGACTCCCAGTCCAGGGGGCGGCAGAATGCAGCTGCTGGGGGAGACACTTTGGACCACCGCATTAGGTGGCCTAACTGCGCCCCCCTGCCAGCTGCGCCCGGGCACATGCCCCGGCTGCCCCCCCTAGATATGCCTCTGTGTCCATCGATGATTGTAGCACCTCTAGCAATTACACTACACTCAACATATACTACATAAAGCTGGGTTCTATCATCCTGGTTTTGCACAAAACTTCTGGTACCTTCAGCTTAGCTAAAAAATGCAATAAATCCCATGTAAGACTTTTTGGTATTATAATGGAGTACATATTATTTAGATTTGCTAGGCTAATTCATGCTATAGGGGGACTTTTACTTGTCATAAATGTCATTTTTAACTAGTATTAATACCACTGTTCTTCTGAATCTGGCACTGTTTTATATTTGCTCCGATCTCGCTCTGTTTCTGAGATATGACCCTATCTTACCTGTGTGTAAATGAAGTTTTTCAGCAAACTGGGTGTGATCTTTAATTCTTCTTTATAGGAGTTTCATTGAGAACTCAGTTGGCTAAAATAATAATTTTGGATACAGGTAAGAGAAGACAATATCTCAGACATAGAGAGGCTTAGAAACAAGACATAATCAACACCATACTCAGGAGATCAGTGGAATTTCCACTAGGTAAAAAGAATTACATATTTGTTTCAAGCAACACGTCATCTTTAAAGGACCACTCCTACTTTTTTTTTTTTTACCACTGGAGTGGTGCCATTAATCTAAGTTCCCTGCTCCTAGTAAAATACTTACCAGCCGTCATCTTCTTTTCTATGCATTTCTCCATCTGGCCTTCTGCAGGTTGTGACCTGTTGGATCGCTCCAGTAATTGCTGGGTAAACAGCAATGTAAGTCTATGAGAGCCAGAATGAGGTTTTCATAGAATAACATTGGGAGCTTGTGACCGTTACCTCAGACTTCTGGTCAGTCAGAATTTTTAGTCACAAGATGGCGGATAGGGATTGGAGCAGCACTGGGAAGAGGTGAAAATGAATACAGCGGTTGGTAAGTGTAATACTAGAGTATAACGCAGTGCGCGATATTCACCTGCTCCTCGTTCCTCTGCCGCATCTTCCCCGTCCTCTGCACTGACGCTCAGGTCAGAGGGCACAGTGACTCAATTAGTGCGCGCCGCCCTCTGCCTGATCGTCAGTGCAGAGGATGGAAGACATAGCGGTGCCCGGCGGCGGTGGAACGAGGAGCAGGTGAATATATCAAGTGCCGGGGGCCTGAGAGGTTAGTATGTGATTTTTTTTTTAATCGCAGCAACAGCATATAGGGCAAACGACTCTATGGAGCATCTTATGGGGCCATAAGCAAAGTTTGTGGAGCATTATACGGGGCAAAAGACTGTATAGAGCATCTTATGGGGCCATATGCAACGTTTGTTGAGCATTACATGGGGCAAATATCTTTATAGAGCATCTTATGGGGTCATAATCAGCATTTGTGCAGCATTATATGGGACATATTTTAATATGGAGCATCTTATGGAGCCCATCATAAACTTTATGGAGCCTTATATGGGGCTTCTGATTCAATATGGATATTCAAAAACACAACCTACTGATGTCTCAATTAATTTTACTTTTATTGGTATCTATTTGTATTTTTGACATTTACCGGTAGCTGCTGCATGTTCCACCCTAGCCTTATACTCGAGTCATTAAGTTTTCCCAGTTTTTTATGGCAAAATTAGGGGTCTCGGCTTGTACTCGGGTCGGCTTATACTTGAGTATATACGGTAATTCTTACATTTAGATTTTTTTTTATAAGTTGAAACACACGACAAATGTTTTCTTCAAGTAGAACATTTTTTATTCAATAAAGTGCAAAAATACAGTCCAACAAGGAAATATACAAATAAGTACTTCACTTTTGGAGCATACTGGTATCATGGGCGGCACGGTGGCGCAGTGGTTAGCACAGCAGCCTTGCAGCGCTGGAGTCCTGGGTTCAAACCCCACTAAGGACAACATCTGCAAAGAGTTTGTATGTTCTCTCCGTGTTTGCGTGGGTTTCCTCCGGGCACTCCGGTTTCCTCCCACATTCCAAAGACATACTGATAGGGAATTTAGATTGTGAGCCCCATCAGGGACAGTGATGATAATTTGTGCAAAATGTAAAGCGCTGCGGAATATGTTAGCGCTATATAAAAATAAAGATTATTATTTATTTATTATTTATCTTAAGCAGACATTGCTGTAGATCACATAAGAAACTCCTACATGCTGAGACTCTGCAGGGAGGAACAAGACATTCACACACCTGCTATCATTAGTGGCGTTAGTGGCATTAGCCCTCTGTGTCTGTACTGCTACATACTTAGGCAGGTAACTGGTTCATGCAGCTTTACATGAACACCTGAGCCTTACACTATAGCTGGTCCGAATAACTAAAGCAATTGTTACCATCCACCTCTCGTGTCTCCCCTTTTCCCCATAGTTTGTAAGCTTGCGAGCAGGGCCCTCACTCCTCCTGGTATCTGTTTTGAACTGTATTTCTGTTATGCTGTAATGTCTATTGTCTGTACAAGTCCCCTCTATAATTTGTAAAGCGCTGCGGAATATGTTGGCGCTATATAAATAAAATTATTATTATTATTATTATTATTATTATTATCATGTAATGGGCACCAATAGGCTCTTGCAATGACGCGCCTACATGCTGGCATGCTGAAAATTCTGTTGTCTAAGATTTACAACAACATTTAACAGGTTGACAGCTGTAGGTGAAGGCTGTTAGAGGCAGATAATGGCTGAATATCACAGTCCTTATCTGCCAGGAAAGTTGCAGGCTCAGTTTCTGAGCCAACATCTAAGGCAGGCAGTTGGAAAGTAAGTGTACATCTTGACTGGTGTTTGCTAGATGAGCCGAAGTTCACTTTTTAATGTAAGTCTATGAGTGCGAGAAAGAGGTTCTCATAGATTTACGATGAGAGACTGTGACTTTACCTCTGACTTCCCGTCAGTCAGAAGTTGCAGTCACAAGATGGTGCTGCAGGACCGAAGCGTCACCTGAAAAATCTGAAGACGGTTAGTGGCAAGTAATACTAGTTGCAGGGACCTTACGTTAGAAGCACCACTCCAGCACTGCAATAAAAAAAATGCTGCAGTGGTGCTTTAAGATGTCAATAGATAAATAGATACTTTTGTTAGTTATATTGTCATCTGCTCGCTAAGCAAGGTGCAAGTAAATCAGATGCCCCCCCCAACATCTGGCATTGGAGGGTACAAGAATGGACATTTTGATATCCATGGCAACAAGAGTGAACCTTTCATATTTAGGGTAGACTGTAGTAGAGTAATTAGAGGTAAATTAGTTGATGTGAGAATTTATAATGATTAGGATTAATATTTTAGAATATGTGAGATAAAAAAGGAGGAGAAAGTGTGATATACATAAAGTACACTGGACTTAGTTGAGCAAATAAGGCATATCTGATTATAAGTACTTTTTATAATAATGTTTTTATCTTCTCCATTTGTTCATGTAAGTAATTTTAATGCCATAGAAGAGAAAAGTATTCTAGGAGGGAGTGATATCTTTATTGGCCAACCAGAAAAATTGTATTTGGAAGCTTTTGGAGCACTTATACCTTTTCATCAAGCCTCTGCATGTTGTGTACAATTGTTTTGTAAAATTGCCTGATGAAGGGTCCTCTATGCTTCCAAAAACTTGCAAATACAAGGGGGTATTCAAAAGAGAAAGGATTTTCTGGAGGGTGGGACGCTTGTAGTATAGTCTTCCACCACTAGGTATATGTTTAGCTCCAGTGATTTTTTTTTCGTGAGTTGTTCAAAGTTTTGCCAATTTCATAATTGATAATTAACATTGTCATGCAGCTATGAAGTTTTGTTTCTTTTTGGGGAAAAAAAGCATCAGAAACAGTTGACGTGGTGTCCCACTGGAATTGTCCAAGCTTGGAAGAGAATTAGTATTGAATGTACAACGATAACTGCTGTTTAATTGTACAAGACAGTGCTACTTTAGTAAGAGCTACAAAATCTTACAAAACCTTGTGAGTTCTCTTATCTGATGCAAAGTTTTATTTTTTTTAAAAAGGTCACATTAACCCCTTTCTGCCATCCGACGTACTATTCCGTCCATGTGACCTGGGCCCTAATTCCCGTGGACGAGTTAGAACATCACATGCTCCCACCGTGAGCGCTGCCGGGTGTCAGATGATTATCACAACTGACACCCAGTACTAAACAAGATCACAGCGTTCTGGTGGCATAGAGAAGAATCGCACAGGGAGGGGGCTCCCTGCATGCTTCCCTCAGAACAACGCGAGGTGAAACCAGGGATTCAAGCTTCAGGAGGCTAATTTGCATATTCCAGGTGCCTTCTGGGAGAAGCGAAGTCTCCCTAAGCTAGAAGATCGTTGGGTACAGCCGGGACCAGCTGCTTCGAAAGCATCACCAAACCAGGGATTCAAGCTTCAGGAGGCTAATTTGCATATTCCAGGTGCCTTCTGGGAGAAGCGAAGTCTCCCTAAGCTAGAAGATCGTTGGGTACAGCCGGGACCAGCTGCTTCGAAAGCATCACCAAACCAGGGATTCAAGCTTCAGGAGGCTAATTTGCATATTCCAGGTGCCTTCTGGGAGAAGCGAAGTCTCCCTAAGCTAGAAGATCGTTGGGTACAGCCGGGACCAGCTGCTTCGAAAGCATCACCAAACCAGGGATTCAAGCTTCAGGAGGCTAATTTGCATATTCCAGGTGCCTTCTGGGAGAAGCGAAGTCTCCCTAAGCTAGAAGATCGTTGGGTACAGCCGGGACCAGCTGCTTCGAAAGCATCACCAAACCAGGGATTCAAGCTTCAGGAGGCTAATTTGCATATTCCAGGTGCCTTCTGGGAGAAGCGAAGTCTCCCTAAGCTAGAAGATCGTTGGGTACAGCCGGGACCAGCTGCTTCGAAAGCATCACCAAACCAGGGATTCAAGCTTCAGGAGGCTAATTTGCATATTCCAGGTGCCTTCTGGGAGAAGCGAAGTCTCCCTAAGCTAGAAGATCGTTGGGTACAGCCGGGACCAGCTGCTTCGAAAGCATCACCAAACCAGGGATTCAAGCTTCAGGAGGCTAATTTGCATATTCCAGGTGCCTTCTGGGAGAAGCGAAGTCTCCCTAAGCTAGAAGATCGTTGGGTACAGCCGGGACCAGCTGCTTCGAAAGCATCACCAAACCGCGCGCCTTACGGCGCGCGAATTTTTGCCTGTAGGACATTATTGCAAGAGAGCTTGGCTGAGTAGATTACACAAGAAGGAAAACACACAGCAAGTCAGCAGGATCTAGGAGCAACATGGCAGATGTGACAACCTACATGGTGAGCTGCAGCATGTGCTACATGTTCACAGATCGACCAGAAGAAGAATCCAATTTCACCTGTCAGAAGTGTAGACTAGTGGCCCTTTTAGAAGAAAAGGTGCGGGGTCTGGAAGAAAGAATAGCAACTTTGAAACTCATCAAAGAGAATGAAGACTTTCTAGACAGAACAGAAGCATCTCTACTGGTCACAGAAGGTGAAAAAAGTGTCAGAGAACCTCCAAAAGCAGATGAGTGGAAGCATGTGACCAAAAGAAGCAAGAAGACCATGGAGAAATCACCAACCACACAACTGAAGAACCGATATCAAATCTTTGTAGAGGATGAAGATGGCACACCTAAGAATGAAGCAATACCAGCAAGCAAAAAAGAAAAGGGCACACAGCAACAAGTGACAGCAAAAAGTACAGCCAAGAAGCAACGAAGAGTGGTGGTGGTGGGAGACTCACTACTGAGAGGCACAGAAGCAGCCATCTGCAGACCGGACATAACTGCAAGAGAAGTATGCTGCCTTCCAGGTGCGATGATCAAGGATGTGACCGATAGGATACCAAAGCTCTTCAGCTCCAAGGACGTCCATCCATTTCTTCTGATACATGTTGGCACCAATGACACGGCAAGGAAGGACCTACCGACAATCTGCAAGGACTTTGAAGAGTTGGGGAAGAAAGTAAAGGAACTGGATGCACAGGTAGTTTTTTCTTCTATCCTTCCAGTAGACGGGCATGGCACCAGGAGATGGAACAGGATCCTTGATGCAAACAACTGGCTAAGACGATGGTGCAGACAACAAGGATTCGGATTCCTGGACCACGGTGTGAATTACTGGTATGATGGACTCCTCGCCAGAGACGGACTACACCTCAACAAACCAGGGAAACACACATTCGCCAGAAGACTCGCTACACTCATCAGGAGGGCGTTAAACTAGAAGAAGAGGGGACGGGAAGAAAAACATTAGACTTGAACAAAGACGACCCAGGAAAACATACTCAGAAGGGAGGTAAGAACATTTCTAAAACAATCCACAGTGAGGAGATTGGAACAAAACAAAATCCTCTAAACTGCATGCTCGCAAACGCCAGAAGCCTGACAAACAAGATGGAAGAACTAGAAGCAGAAATATCTACAGGTAACTTTGACATAGTGGGAATAACCGAGACATGGTTAGATGAAAGCTATGACTGGGCAGTTAACTTACAGGGTTACAGTCTGTTTAGAAAGGATCGTAAAAATCGGAGAGGAGGAGGGGTTTGTCTCTATGTAAAGTCTTGTCTAAAGTCCACTTTAAGGGAGGATATTAGCGAAGGGAATGAGGATGTCGAGTCCATATGGGTTGAAATTCATGGAGGGAAAAATGGTAACAAAATTCTCATTGGGGTCTGTTACAAACCCCCAAATATAACAGAAACCATGGAAAGTCTACTTCTAAAGCAGATTGATGAAGCTGCAACCCATAATGAGGTCCTGGTTATGGGGGACTTTAACTACCCGGATATTGACTGGGAAACAGAAACCTGTGAAACCCATAAAGGCAACAGGTTTCTGCTAATAACCAAGAAAAATTATCTTTCACAATTGGTGCAGAATCCAACCAGAGGAGCAGCACTTTTAGACCTAATACTATCTAATAGACCTGACAGAATAACAAATCTGCAGGTGGTTGGGCATTTAGGAAATAGCGACCACAATATTGTACAGTTTCACCTGTCTTTCACTAGGGGGACTTGTCAGGGAGTCACAAAAACATTGAACTTTAGGAAGGCAAAGTTTGACCAGCTTAGAGATGCCCTTAATCTGGTAGACTGGGACAATATCCTCAGAAATGAGAATACAGATAATAAATGGGAAATGTTTAAGAACATCCTAAATAGGCAGTGTAAGCGGTTTATACCTTGTGGGAATAAAAGGACTAGAAATAGGAAAAACCCAATGTGGCTAAACAAAGAAGTAAGACAGGCAATTAACAGTAAAAAGAAAGCATTTGCACTACTAAAGCAGGATGGCACCATTGAAGCTCTAAAAAACTATAGGGAGAAAAATACTTTATCTAAAAAACTAATTAAAGCTGCCAAAAAGGAAACAGAGAAGCACATTGCTAAGGAGAGTAAAACTAATCCCAAACTGTTCTTCAACTATATCAATAGTAAAAGAATAAAAACTGAAAATGTAGGCCCCTTAAAAAATAGTGAGGAAAGAATGGTTGTAGATGACGAGGAAAAAGCTAACATATTAAACACCTTCTTCTCCACGGTATTCACGGTGGAAAATGAAATGCTAGGTGAAATCCCAAGAAACAATGAAAACCCTATATTAAGGGTCACCAATCTAACCCAAGAAGAGGTGCGAAACCGGCTAAATAAGATTAAAATAGATAAATCTCCGGGTCCGGATGGCATACACCCACGAGTACTAAGAGAACTAAGTAATGTAATAGATAAACCATTATTTCTTATTTTTAGTGACTCTATAGCGACAGGGTCTGTTCCGCAGGACTGGCGCATAGCAAATGTGGTGCCAATATTCAAAAAGGGCTGTAAAAGTGAACCTGGAAATTATAGGCCAGTAAGTCTAACCTCTATTGTTGGTAAAATATTTGAAGGGTTTCTGAGGGATGTTATTCTGGATTATCTCAATGAGAATAACTGTTTAACTCCATATCAGCATGGGTTTATGAGAAATCGCTCCTGTCAAACCAATCTAATCAGTTTTTATGAAGAGGTAAGCTATAGGCTGGACCACGGTGAGTCATTGGACGTGGTATATCTCGATTTTTCCAAAGCGTTTGATACCGTGCCGCACAAGAGGTTGGTACACAAAATGAGAATGCTTGGTCTGGGGGAAAATGTGTGTAAATGGGTTAGTAACTGGCTTAGTGATAGAAAGCAGAGGGTGGTTATAAATGGTATAGTCTCTAACTGGGTCGCTGTGACCAGTGGGGTACCGCAGGGGTCAGTATTGGGACCTGTTCTCTTCAACATATTCATTAATGATCTGGTAGAAGGTTTACACAGTAAAATATCGATATTTGCAGATGATACAAAACTATGTAAAGCAGTTAATACAAGAGAAGATAGTATTCTGCTACAGATGGATCTGGATAAGTTGGAAACTTGGGCTGAAAGGTGGCAGATGAGGTTTAACAATGATAAATGTAAGGTTATACACATGGGAAGAAGGAATCAATATCACCATTACACACTGAACGGGAAACCACTGGGTAAATCTGACAGGGAGAAGGACTTGGGGATCCTAGTTAATGATAAACTTACCTGGAGCAGCCAGTGCCAGGCAGCAGCTGCCAAGGCAAACAGGATCATGGGGTGCATTAAAAGAGGTCTGGATACACATGATGAGAGCATTATACTGCCTCTGTACAAATCCCTAGTTAGACCGCACATGGAGTACTGTGTCCAGTTTTGGGCACCGGTGCTCAGGAAGGATATAATGGAACTAGAGAGAGTACAAAGGAGGGCAACAAAATTAATAAAGGGGATGGGAGAACTACAATACCCAGATAGATTAGCGAAATTAGGATTATTTAGTCTAGAAAAAAGACGACTGAGGGGCGATCTAATAACCATGTATAAGTATATAAGGGGACAATACAAATATCTCGCTGAGGATCTGTTTATACCAAGGAAGGTGACGGGCACAAGGGGGCATTCTTTGCGTCTGGAGGAGAGAAGGTTTTTCCACCAACATAGAAGAGGATTCTTTACTGTTAGGGCAGTGAGAATCTGGAATTGCTTGCCTGAGGAGGTGGTGATGGCGAACTCAGTCGAGGGGTTCAAGAGAGGCCTGGATGTCTTCCTGGAGCAGAACAATATTGTATCATACAATTATTAGGTTCTGTAGAAGGACGTAGATCTGGGGATTTATTATGATGGAATATAGGCTGAACTGGATGGACAAATGTCTTTTTTCGGCCTTACTAACTATGTTACTATGTTACTATGATCATGCTGCTCTGAGGTTCTCCCTGCCTGCAGACCCCTGGATCCAAGATGGCCACGGGGTCCTTCTGGTTCCTGCAGGGAGGTGCCTTCTCAGTGTCTGCTAAGAGCAGGACCAGAGAAGCCTCCTTCACTGTCTGTCAAATCGCTGATCTGACATAGTGCTATGCAAAGTGTCAGATCAGCGATCTGACTTTATACAGTGATGTCCCACCCTGGCACAATGTAAAAAAGTATAAAAAAGAAAATCTTATCCTGTGTAAAAATATATATTTTTTAAATTCCTAAATAAGGAAAAATAAATAAATATTGTTCCAATAAATACATTTTACATTTATGTAAATAAAAAAATAATAAAAGTACACATATGTAGTATCGCTGTGTCCGTAACGACTTGACCTATAAACTGTCCCACTAATTAACCCCTTCAGTGGTGAACACCGTAAAAAAAAAGAGGCAAAAAACTATGCTTTATTGTCATACCACCGAGCAAAAAATGAAATAGAACGCGATAAAAAAGATGGATATTAATAAACATGGTACCGCTGAAAACATAATTTTGTCCTGCAAAAAATATGCTGCCAACCAGCATCATCAGCAAAAAAATAAAAAAATTATAGCTCTCAGAATAAAGCGATGCAAAAATAATTATTTTTATATAAAATGGTTTTATTGTATAAAAGCGCGAAAACATAAAAAATATAGAAATAAGGTATCACTATAATCGCAAGACTAGAAATTTTACCAATCAATCCAAAAGTGTTTAAACAGCAAGTTAAATTGTCAAAAAATTATTTAAAACATAACTTTTATTTTATAATTTAAATAGTAAAATCCAGAGGCTCATAACTCCACCAGTATACATAGATTAATAACAAATAACACCACACAGTTCACATACTAGCAGACACCTATTCAAAGTACTGCAAACAATAAGGCATAATAAAGAAGCTGTAATAGAAAAAATACCAAGAATTGCACCATACCAGTGCTACCATTAGGCCCAGTTGAAAGTCACATCACTGACCAAATATACTCAAACAGACAGAAGAGTTACCAATTGCCTATAAACTTGTTGCCTAGGTGATGAAAAAAATAAAGGAACAGTCTCACCCATCTGCGTTCCTTCCTTCGCTACCAGGATTAACAGGGTCCATTAATGTCCAAATTTCCAGGGGGAAGCTTTAACGTCCACACAATACCCCTGTGTTTAGGTTCATATAGGATCCTGACCTAGTCATCCCCAAATTGTATCTCCCAATGCGTTTCTCCCGGCTCAATCATCAGGGGAGAAGCCGTTTAATGCAAAGCGGGGAATGTATGTGCGATATTCATCATTCACACACAATATAATCGTACTGTCCCGAAGAATAAAACTGCTTTATCAATTTTACCACACACGGAACGGTATAAACGCCCCACCCAAAAGAAATTCATGAATAGCTGGTTTTTGTTCTTTTTGCCTCTCCAAAGTTGTAATAAAAAGCGATCAAAAAATGTAATGTGCCCAAAATGGTACCAATAAAAACGTAAACTCGTCTGGCAAAAAACAAAACCTCACATGACTCTGCGGGGAAAATATGGAAAAATTATAGCTCTCAAAATGTGCTGATGCAAAAATTATTTTTTTCAATAAAAAGCATCTTTTAGTGTGTGGCAGCTGCCAAACATATGTGACGCCCAGGAGACCGGGATACCCAGCACCGGACCAATGGAGTCTGTCTCTTGAGGGGGATGTCACGGGTGGCTTGACCCGGTGCTGTGGCCTCAGGCAATGCACAGTGTAAGGGGTATCATGAGGGGACAGGCACTTACTTGATCAGCAGCAGGTTCTCCCAGCGGTGACGATCCTGATCCTGAATAGATGGCTATTGTCCAAATGAAAGACTGAGGCACTGAAACGTTTAACCAGTTTACTTTAACATAAAAGGATTTACAACCAGTCCTGTCACCGGAGTCTGTATGGGAACTCTGAGTTACTTTGACCCTGCCGGGGTCTTCGCCTCTTATTGTGCGCAATTTCTGTGTGGCCCTGCTGCTGTATGTGAACTGGCTGCCGGCCCAATCTGTCCCCTCCGGGTCCTGGTTCGACGGGCAACCCGAGTCCTTTTATCGGTTTACCCCCTCTGGGAGTACCGCTGAACTCTGTGTCTGTTGCTGCATCCGACCCTAGTGAAGCTGATATCACCTCATGTTTTTCCGGTTGCTGTATTATATATAATGAATACAGCCACGGATCCGGTATCCGTCTTTGCGCCTGTTCTGGGTAGTGATTAATGCTACCCGGTTCTCACAACGTCCTTTTTCTCTATCCCTCTTCTCCTCAGGCCGGTGATTTAGGCCTGGAAACTGTCACAGGGCTGTTAGAAATTCAGCTGTATGACCTCACACTATCAGCTCCTTAGCCCAACTGCCATTTCTTCTCTCAGACCAGAATGGATCAAGGGGAATCTCTGGAGCTCCCCCTTCTGGCCGGAGGTGGCAGTGCAGTTTTGCTATCTTAGTATTTGTATTTATTGTCAGTAACTATTTTTGTGGCAAATACCCCTAGGGGTGCCACATTCCCCCTTAGTTAAGAACAGTACTCCGGGACTGTGGGACGAAAACATTTTGAAATAACAATTAATATGTACAGAGTCTTAAAAATGAAAAGTTACAAAAATCGCTCAAGGAAACAAAAATAGAGTTCTGTAAAAAGTCACTTCAAATAGCGTCCATTAATACAGTCCTATCCTTGAAGGTACTAGGAAAGGCACTGCACTTTGTGTCCAGGAATTTAGTTCCATTTTTCCAACGAAGTTGTCAATATAAAGTCTAAAGAAAGTTCAAAAAGAGCAAAAAGCAAAGTTCAAAAAGCAGTCTTTCCGGAGCTTTGATTTATTGCCTCCGGGCTGATAACAAGGTCAAGAATATGCAAGAAGTTCATACAGACAAGTCTCTGTAGGTACTGGGCTTAAACGTTGCAGAATGATAACAATGACTATACTACATTTTCTGTTTAACTATATACAGCATAACATATATACAATTCACATTATGAGCTTTATAGTTGGTAATCTGCATACCTGGCCGGTAATTGACCCTGGGTACTACGCTGTGATCTACGTAATAGCGGTGTCTCTTCATGTGGTGTACTACTGTCTACTGCGGATGTAGTATCTGCCCGCTCTGCTAAAGATAATTCCACGACTATGGAGTTGGCAAGTCCACCGTGAATGGGATTACTCTGACCAGGAATCTGTTCTTCCTGGCCTGGAACCTCCTGTAGTACGGGGTCAGCCTCTTCCTGTCTTGGGACTTCTGGTATTGGGTTCGGTGTTGGGTAAAAGGCCACCATGGGAACCACTACTGCACCATGGTATGTTAGTAGGATTTTAGGAAAGTCTCCTATACAGGTGTGATACACTTCCTCTTCTTTTTCCTTTACTGGTTGAACCTGTATGGGTTGAATAACTTCTGGTTCTGGCTGGACAACGTCTGGCTCTTTCAATGCTTCCGGACATAATTTAAGATTGTCTCTTGACACTAGTACAGATGTTAAGCCTCCGTTTTTGCTAATGAGACACATTTTAGGATTATCCACTCTTGTTGGTAAAACTGTGTAGGGTACGGCTTCCCACTGATTGTCCAGTTTATTGGTTCGACGATTTCTCTTGAGCACTTGGTCACCCGGTCTTAATGGGGTCGCTAGAGCATTCTGGTTGAAAGTTCGCTCTTGTCTTTCTCTAGTTTGCTGAAGGCTTCTTTCCACACTCTCTTGCACTTGGCGATACTGCTTTTGCCGTATGATATCCCAATTGGAGTCTTGAACTTCTGCGTCTGGTTTCAGAATTCCCATTTCTAGATCGATTGGTAATTGGCCGGGTCTTGCACGCATAAGGTAAGCTGGGGTGCAGTTGGTGGAGCTCACCGGGACATGATTATACAGATCCACCAAGTCAGGCAATTTCTCTGGCCATTGATTCCTTTCTGTCTCAGGTAAAGTCTTTAGTAGGTCTATTACAATATGGTTCATCTTCTCGCATAAGCCGTTTGTTTGTGGATGATAGGCCGTCGTCCGGATCTTTTTGCAACCATACATATTACAGAATTCTCTGAAGATCTCTGATTCAAAGGCTGTACCTTGGTCGGTGAGAACCTGTTCCGGATATCCATGGGGTCTACAAAAGTACGTTTGGAACGCTTTGGCTGCTGTTTTTGCTGTCAGATCTTTTACGGGTACTACTACCAAGAAACGTGAATAATGGTCCACGATGGTCAAGGCATAGACATAGCCGGACCAACTTCACGTGGTCCATGGCTACAAGTTCAAGTGGTTGTTTGGTGATTATGGGCTGCAGTGGTGCTCTTTGGTTCTTTTGATCGTTTCTTCTGAGGTTACACGGGCCACAATTTCTGCACCACTGTTCGATTGATTTTCTCATCCCGACCCAATAAAATCTTTCTCTTAGAAGTACTTCTAACTTTTTCCAACCGAAGTGACCAGCACCATTATGGTAAGCTTCGAGGACCATCTTCACATCTTGTTTAGGCACAATAATCTGCCAAACCAATTCATGTGTTTTCGGATTGGTGTATCTTCTACAGAGCTTCCCTTGATACAGGAACATTTTGCCTCTCTCTTTCCAGAGTTGATGCGTCTCTTCTGGGGCATCCTCATAGGGATATGCACTTTGCTCAGTCAACAGTTCCTTCACCATCTTCACAGCCGGATTGCTGTCTTGGGTGTCAGCCCATCTATGGTGTGCTAACGGATTAAAATTCACCTCTTGTTGTTTCTGATAGGTACTTGACTGATGATGTTTTGCCTTGGGACGATGGAAGGCTGGTAGTTCAATTTCTTCAAGCTCCCCCGTTTCCTCTTCTACATCTCTCAAGTGTGGCATCCGGGATAGGGCATCGGCATTTCCATTCTTGCGACCTGCTCGATACTTGATTATGAAGTTGTAATTAGATAACCGGGCTATCCATCGCTGTTCTAACGCACCTAATTTGGCTGTGTCCAGGTGGGTCAACGGATTGTTGTCAGTATAGACAATAAATTCTGCAGCAGCCAGATAGTGTTTGAAACGCTCCGTCACAGCCCAAACTACTGCCAGTAGTTCCAATTTGAAGGAGCTGTAATTTTCTGAATTTCTTTCAGTAGGCCGGAGCTTTCTACTTGCAAAGGCGATGACTTTCTCCCGACCTTCTTGCTTTTGTGACAGCATCGCTCCTAGTCCCACATTACTGGCATCGGTGTAGAGGATGAAAGGTTTATGGTAATCTGGGTATGCTAGAACCTCTTCTCCGGTTATTGCCTTCTTTAGTTGTTTAAAGGAGTCTTCCCTTTCGTCGTTCCACTGAAAAGGAGGGTTTCGGTTTGAAGGTTTCTTCGTCTGCCCTACCAAGGTGTCTTGCAAGGGTGCTGCCAACTTGGTAAATCCTTTTATAAATCTGCGATAGTAACCCACCAATCCCAGGAATTGTCTCACTTCTTTTGCGCTGGTAGGTCTTGGCCAATCCCTTATGGCGCTTATTTTCTCGGGATCTGGTGCTACTCCCTCCGAACTCACGATGTGTCCCAGGTACTGTACCTTTGGCTTGAGAAGGTGACATTTGGATGGCTTGACTTTCATGCCATACCTGGATAAGGCTTCGAACACTTCTGCCAGGTCTATTAAGTGTTGTTCGTAAGTCTTTGAGTAGACGATCACATCATCTAGGTACAGGAGGATGGTCTCGAAGTTCTTGTGTCCGAGGCAGCATTCCATCAGCCGCTGGAAGGTACCGGATGCGTTGCAGAGTCCGAACGGCATGCGATTAAATTCACATAGACCCATTGGTGTGGTGAATGCCGTCTTTTCCTTATCTCTCTCAGCCACAGGGACTTGCCAATACCCGCTTGTTAAGTCTAAGGTGGAAAAATAATTAGCAGATTTCAAAGCAGTTAAGGACTCTTCTATCCTAGGCAAGGGGTAGGCGTCTTTATGGGTGATGTTATTAATCTTCCGGTAGTCTACGCACATTCTCATGGTTCCGTCCTTTTTTTTGACAATCACTAGAGGGGCCGCCCAGGGGCTACAGCTGTCTCTTATTACCCCGGCCTGTTTCATTTCCCTCAGCATATCTTTTGCACATTGATAGTGAGCGGGCGGTATGGGTCTATATCTTTCTTTTATTGGGGGATGGTCACCTGTGGGGATTGTGTGTTCTACCCCTTCTATCCGTCCGAAGTCCAATGGGTGTTTACTGAAGACTTGTTCATATTCCGTCACTAGCCTATACACCCCTTGTTTTTGATGGGTAGGTGTTGAATTTATGCCCACGTGTAGCTGTTGGCACCAATCCTCCATTTCTCCATCTGAGCCATTGCCTTCCACCTGACAGGTTGCTTCTAAGGGCTCAATGGTTGTGATGGCATTGTTGTCAACAGTATATAGCTTTGCCATTGTAGCATACCTTGGCAAAGTGACCTCTTCCTCTCCACAGTTCAAAAGTCGTACCGGCACTCGTCCCCGGTGTACCTCGACTATCCCTCGTGCTGTGAGTATAGTGGGCCTGCTGTCGGTGTACACTGGTTCTATTAAGGCTTGATAATCTCGTCCCTTAGTACCAATGGCTGCTCTACACCATACCAGCATTTCTGTTTTTGGTGGGATTACAATAGACGATGGATCACTTACCCTCACACTGCCGATTTCTCCACCTGCAACTTCTACCTGTTGCCTTAACATCAATACTTTTATTTCCCTCCGGAGAACTCTCTGCTGGCAGGATTGGGCAGTTTCAGCAATTTGCTGTAAGACAGAAATGACTTCGGAAAAGCAGTTCTCTAACACATTCATTCCTATCAATACAGTTGGTTCACAGTTCCGCCGGTCAACATCAACAACAATTATACCCTGTTTCTTCAGTTCTACTTTACCAATCTTTATGGTCATCTCCCTGAATCCTAGTTTCGGTACCAACTTACCATTACTGGCCCATATATCTAGTTCAACATCAGAGGGCCCTTTATCAATATCTGCATCAGCCCAGTACCTCTTATAAAGGATATACGGTATAGATGAAATCTGGGAACCTGTGTCCAGCAAAGCGTTGAGGGGAATTCCGTCCAGCACGATAGGGATAATGGGTCGTCCTCCGATGTACCTGTCGTGCCAGGGTGTTGGGCCTTGAAAGTTCATTCCTGCGAAGCGGCCCGCATTCCCAGGGGATTCCCGTTTAAATCACAATCTCGTGCAAAGTGGCCCGGCTGCTGGCAATGGCGGCAAATGGGCTGTCCATCCGGTTGGTAGCGGTCGCGGGGTCGTCCTCTCCATGTCGGGTATCTCCGGGGTCTCATCCATGGAACATCCTCTCTACAGTTTGCCAACTCCATCTTGTGTCCTCTCATCTCCTGCATGGTTTTAGCCATTGAAGCAACAACATCAGCTAAAGAGTCAAGCTTTTGTTGAAGAGCCTCATTAGTACTGGGCCCCAGGGGCTTAGCAATGGCCCCAGACATAGCTGATGTCACTGGCACTCCCTGTTGTTGAGGTGCCTCTGCCATGGGTTGCGCAGGATCCTGATCCCGAGGTGCCTCTGCCAGCTGGAGACGTATAGCGCTCTCCTTTAATTGGGCAAATGTCAATTCAGGGTTCTTAAAAACAAGCATGCTCACATGCCCCCGGTGAGAAGGGGTGTAGAGTCCCTCAATAAATTGATCTCTTAGCAGTTTATCCGCTCCAGTGTTAAAAATGGGTTCAGCCAGTGTAAGTGATTTAAGGGCTTCCTGCAGGTTTAAGGCAAAGTCTCTCACGCCCTCATTAGCTTTTTGTTTGCAACTAAAGAATCGTATTTTAGCTTTGCTGCTGGCCGTGGTTTCAAATGTAGCTTTTAATCCAGCAAATATGCGTTCAACAGTGCCTTTTAGATCAGCTGCCCATGCTGTGACTTCTCGCTTAGCATGGCCACTTAACTGCATCATCAGGAGACTAACACGCTGAACTTCACCCACAGGGAACATGTCAAAATGGGCCAGCATCTTTTCTCTGAAATCGTCAAGGGTATTAGGCTCACCTTCATACATTGGAAGCCATGGGCCACCCGGGGTATATGGCATCAGCACCGGCATGATGGGCGCCACTCCTTGCACCGCTGTGCTGCCGGACTCTCTATTGACACTCTGTCTTTCAGCTGCATTAGCGTTGCCGAGTGCTGCGGCGTCTCCGTGCTGCGACATACTGTGCCCCCTTAGTTAATCCGGACCCTTCCGGTCCTCCGCTTCCGTCGGGATAGTGTAGATTCGTTCCGCTGTGCAGCAGGATCGATTTTCCCCTTGCTCTGATGTCAGAGCGCTCAGCTTGGTGCCGCCCACAATGACACGCCCCCTGCTGCTCCCACCCACCGCGCTCTGTAATGGCGGATTCTGAAGTTTTTCAGTTAGACTGGGGCTCAGGTGATGGCGTAGCTCAATTAACAGTCTCGTGCCTAACGGTTATGAAGTGATTACCTCAGGGGATGGCGGCCATCTTTACTCCATTATAACCAATGGGGAAAAGTCACTTTCAATAGTTTTCAATGGGGAATGGATTTTTCTTTAATAAAGTCAATTTTCAAGATTTTTCATCCCAGTTTTCACAGTTTTGGGCTCCAATCACGGCACACAATACCCGGTATACGGGCTGGCTAGATCCTGTTCGTGACGCCAATTGTGACGCCCAGGAGACCGGGATACCCAGCACCGGACCAATGGAGTCTGTCTCTTGAGGGGGATGTCACGGGTGGCTTGACCCGGTGCTGTGGCCTCAGGCAATGCACAGTGTATCATGAGGGGACAGGCACTTACTTGATCAGCAGCAGGTTCTCCCAGCGGTGACGATCCTGATCCTGGATAGATGGCTATTGTCCAAATGAAAGACTGAGGCACTGAAACGTTTAACCAGTTTACTTTAACATAAAAGGATTTACAACCAGTCCTGTCACCGGAGTCTGTATGGGAACTCTGAGTTACCTTGACCCTGCCGGGGTCTTCGCCTCTTATTGTGCGCAATTTCTGTGTGGCCCTGCTGCTGTATGTGAACTGGCTGCCGGCCCAATCTGTCCCCTCCGGGTCCTGGTTCGACGGGCAACCCGAGTCCTTTTATCGGTTTACCCCCTCTGGGAGTACCGCTGAACTCTGTGTCTGTTGCTGCATCCGACCCTAGTGAAGCTGATATCACCTCATGTTTTTCCGGTTGCTGTATTATATATAATGAATACAGCCACGGATCCGGTATCCGTCTTTGCGCCTGTTCTGGGTAGTGATTAATGCTATCCGGTTCTCACAATGTCCTTTTTCTCTATCCCTCTTCTCCTCAGGCCGGTGATTTAGGCCTGGTAACAGTCACAGGGCTGTTAGAGATTTTACTGTATGACCTCTCACTTTCAGCTCCTTAGCCCAACTGCCATTTCTTCTCTCAGACCAGAATGGATCAAGGGGAATCTCTGGAGCTCCCCCTTCTGGCCGGAGGTGGCAGTGCAGTTTTGCTATCTTAGTATTTGTATTTATTGTCAGTAACTATTGTTGTGGCAAATACCCCTAGGGGTGCCACACATAAAAACCTACTATAAATAGTAAATCAACCCCCCCTTTATCACCCCCTTAGTTAGGGAAAAATTTAATAAAAAAATGTATTTATTTCCATTTTCCGATTGGGGTTAATGTTCGGGGGGTTGGGGCTAAAGTTAGGGTTGGAACAAAAGTTAGGGTTAGGGTTGTGGCTAAAGTTAGGGTTTGGGTTAAGGTTGGGATTAGGGTTAGGGGTGACTTGTGGTTACGATTAAAGTTAGAATTGGGGGACTTCCACTGTTTATGTTCTCCAAACACGACATGGCGTCCAATCTCAATTCCAGTCAATTCTGCTTTGAAAAAGTCAAACTGTGCTCCTTCCCTTCCGAGCTTTGCTGTGTGCCCAAACAGTGATTTACCATCACAAATAGGGTATCAGCGTACTCGGGACAAATTGGACAAAAACTTTTGGGGTCCATTTTTTCCTGTAACCCTTGTTAAAATAAAAAAATTTGGGTGTGAAAATATCATTTTTGTGAAAAAAAAATTGATTTTATATTTTTACTGCTCTACGTTATAAACTTCTATGAAGCACTTGGGGGTTTAAAGTGCTCACCACACATCTAGATAAGTTCCTTAAGGGGTCTTGTTTCCAAAATGGTGTCACTTGTGGGGGGTTTCCACTGTTTAGGCACATCAGGGGCTCTCCAAATGCGACATGGCATCCGATCTCAATTCCAGCCAATTTTAATTTGAAAAAGTCAAACGGAGTGCCTTCCCTTTCCGAGCTCTGCCATGTGCCCAAACAGTGGTTCCCCCCCACACATGGGCTATCAGCGTACTCAGGACAAATTGGACTACTTAATTTGGGATCCAATTTGTCCTGTTACCTTCGGGAAAATAAAAAAAATTGGATCTGAAATATTTTTTTTGTGAAAAAAAGTTAAATGTTCATTTTATTTTTAAACATTCCAAAAATTCCTATGAAGCACCTGAAGGGTTAATAAACTTCTTGATTGTGGTTTTGAGCACCTTGAGGGGTGCAGTTTTTAGAATGGTGTTACATTTTGGTATTTTCTATCATATAGACCCCTCAAAGTGACTTCAAATGTGATGTGGTCCCTAAAAAAAATAGTGTTGTAAAAATGAGAAATCGCTGGTCAACTTTTAACCCTTATAACTTCCTAACAAAAAAGAAATTGGTCCCAAAATTGTGCTTATGTAAAGTAGACTTGTGGAAATGTACCACACAGTACATTTGTATGTACCATACTTGCTTTTTAAGTATTTTGTGTGACATATCTCTCTAATTTAAGGGCATGGAAATTAAAAGTTGGAAAATTGTAAAATTTCAAAATTTTTGCCAAATATCCATTTTCTTCACAAATATATGCAAGTCATATCAAAGAAATTTTATCATGAACGTGAAGTACAATATGTAACGAGAAAACTTTGTCAGAATCACCAGGATCCATGGAAGTGTTTCAGAGTTATAACCTCATAAAGGGACAGTGGTCAGAATTGTAAAAAATTGGCATGTCATTAACATGCAAACCACCTTTGGGGGTAAAGGGGTTAAAAAATGTTAAATGTTTATTTTATCTATTTAATTTTTTAATATATTATAGAGGGTAATTAAATGATTGGTCCACTATATGGGAACAGCTGTTAGAACTTTTAACAGCGCAAAATAAAAATGAGTATTAATCACACAGAGGTACAGTAGAGCAGACTGAGATCAAGAGTCCAAATTCAGAAAAACTCCCAGTATTCCAAAATCAAAAACCTGTTTGACCAGTGTGGTTCCTTGATTTTGGAATTTAGCTGTTTACATAAATCCTACAAGCTATAATAGACAGAACTGTGCACTTCAATGGCTGACCATCCAATTATTTTGCTCCCTCATTGCGGTAACTGTTGGGTGGCTTCTAATGCAAAGCAGTGGTCATGGGTATTTGTTCTTCTGATACATGTGGTATATTAAGGATCAGAATGAGTATTGCAACTCTGGGCATATAGTACATGTTTATGGTTGGAATACACCATTAAATTGAGCTGTTAATTATTTGAAAAGGTAAGAGGTTGACAACTGTGATAGTTTGCATCTTTGTGATTCTAATGATCCAAATGAGCATAATTTCCATATGAAAATGATGGTCCAGCTTCACTAACTCACCTGTCCTTTAATAGTGCAAATTACCATTCAAGTGAAAAACGATAAACTACAAATAGACAAGTATAAATAAAATCCATATAAGAAACAATCAATACACAGCCGTCGCAGATCTACGCGTTTCGAGTGTTAGACACTCTTAGTCATGAAGAATCGTAGCTCCCATGTTTATGTAGCATTCAGATCTGCTCTTCACAGCTGCTGTTTAATTAATTCACCAAACAGAAAAGCAAATGGTTAACACATTGGTGTCATTAGGTTACCACTCATGCTACCACCTCATTTGCTGCTCTATTTAGTGAATTATTTAAGCAGCAACTGTGAAGACCAGATCTGAAAGCGGTTGTCTGCCACTTTATCATTGATAAGATATCATTGATGATAATTAGCTATTGCTGCTCCCAGGGTTGGCAGTGATGACTGCTGCCCAGAATTGCTCAGTTGTGGAGCTGCGCCATCTTCTGATAGTGGCCGCGGTGGCAAATTTGAAAAGGAGGCAGATGTGAAGTTCCCAGCCACACCCACTATCAGAAGATGGAGCAGTTCTTCAATTGAGCAATTCTGGCTCTCGCCGATGACACCAAGAACAGATGAGTGGTGGGGGTGCCAGGTGTCGGATCCTGACCGATCAGACATTGATGACTTATCCAAAGTCCAAATAGTTGACAACCTCTTGAATGCTATTTAAAATTGCAAGCAATGTTTATGCATTATCATTACTAAGTGTGTCTAACAATCAAAACGTGTAGCTCTATGATGTCTGTGTATTGACTGTTTCTTCAATGAATTTTATATACAACTGGATATCTGTATTTTAATTTTTTTTTTACTTGAATGGCAGGTCGCATTATTAACACCTTAAGCCCCAAGGGTGGTTTGCAGGTAAATGACCTGGACAATTTTTACAATTCTGACCACTGTCCATTTATGAGGTTATAACTCTAAAACGCTTCAAGGGATCCTGTTGATTCTGACATTGTTTTCTCGTGACATATTATACTTCATAATAGTGGTAAAATTTATTTGATATTACGTGCGTTATATGTGGAAAAAAATTGAAATTTGGCGAAAATATAGAAAATTTCGCATTTTTCCAACTTTGAATTTTTATGCCCTTAAATCACAGAGATATGTCACACAAAATACTTAATAAGTAACATTTCCCACATGTCTACTTTACATCAGCACAATTTTGGAACCAAATTTTTTTTTGTTAGGGAGTTATAAGGGTTAAAATTTGACCAGCAATTTCTCATTTTTACAACACCACTTTTTTTTGGGACCACATCACATTTGAAGTTATTTTGAGGGGTCTATATGATAGAAAATAACCAAGTGTGACACCATTGTAAAAACTGCACCCCTCAACGTGCTGAAAACCACATTCAAGAAGTTTATTAACCCTTCAGGTGTTTCACAGGAATTTTTGGAATGTTTAAAAAAATGAACATTTATTTTTTTTTCACAAAAATTTACTTCAGCTCCAATTTGTTTTATTTTACCAAGGGTAACAGGAGAAAATGGACCACAAAAGTTGTTGTACAATTTGTCCTGAGTACACCGATACTCCATATGTGGGGGTAAACCAATGTTTGGGCGCATGGCAGAGCTCGGAAGGGAAGGAGCGCCATTTGACTTTTCAAAATTGACTGGAATTGAGATGGGACGCCATGTTGCGTTTGGAGAGCCCCTGATGTGCCTAAACATTGAAACCCCCCACAAGTGACACCATTTTGGAAATTAGACCCCTGAAGGAACTTATCTAGATGTGTGGTGAGCACTTTGACCCACTAAGTGCTTCACAGAAGTTTATAATGCAGGGCCGAAAAAATAAAAAATCATATTTTTTCACAGAAATGATATTTTTGTCCCCAATTTTTTATTTTCCCAAGGGTAAGAGAAGAAATTGGACCCCAAATGTTGTTGTGCAATTTGTCCTGAGTATGCTGATACCCCATATGTGGGATTAAACCCCTGTTTGGGCACATGGAAGAGCTTGGAATGGAAGGAGCGCAATTTGACATTTCAATGGAAAATTTACTGAAATTGAGAAGGGATGCCATGTTACATTTGAAGAGCCAATGATGTGCCTAAACATTGAAACCCCCCACAAGTGACACCATTTTGGAAAGTAGATGCCCTAATGAACTTATCTAGATGTGTTGTGAGAGCTTTGAAACCCAAAATGTTTCACTACAGTTTATAACGTAGAGCCGTGAAAATAAAAAATAATTTTCTTTTTACAAAAATTAATTTTTAGCCCACAGTTTTGTATTTTCCAAAGAGTAACAGGAGAAATTGGACCCCAAACGTTGTTGTCCAATTTGTGCTGAGTACGCTGATTGTTGTGAACAGGTAATTCAGAACCACAATGGACATTGAAGTTTAGAGCACACAAAGTGACCTGACAATTACCAAAAACAAAGGACGAGCTCTGAGACGTGGGAACTCTGCTGACCGCAATCCCTAATCCTATCACACCACACTAGAGGTAGCCGTGGATTGCGCCTAACGCTCCCTATGCAACTCGGCACAGCCTGAGAAACTAACTAGCCCTGAAGATAGAAAAATAAGCCTACCTTGCCTCAGAGAAATTCCCCAAAGGAAAAGGCAGCCCCCCACATATAATGACTGTGAGTAAGATGAAAATACAAACACAGAGATGAAATAGATTTAGCAAAGTGAGGCCCGACTTACTGAATAGACCGAGGATAGGAAAGATAGCTTTGCGGTCAACACAAAAACCTACAAACAACCACGCAGAGGGGCAAAAAGACCCTCCGCACCGACTAACGATACAGAGGTGCTACCTCTGCATCTCAGAGCTTCCAGCAAGCAAGAAAAACCAATATAGCAAGCTGGACAGAAAAAATAGCAAACAAAAATAACACAAGCAGAACTTAGCTTATGCAGGTTGGGCAGGCCACAGGAACGATCCAGGAGGAAGCAAGACCAATACTAGAACATTGTCTGGAAGCCAGGATCAAAGCACCAGGTGGAGTTAAATGGAGCAGCACCTAACGACTTAACCTCATCACCTGAGGAAGGAAACTCAGAAGCCGCAGTACCACTCTCATCCACCAAAGGAAGCTCATAGACAGAACCAGCCGAAATACCACTCTCGACCACAGGAGGGAGCTTGGCCACAGAATTCACAGCAGCTGATACCCCATATGTGAGGGGAACCACCATTTGGGCTCATGGCAGAGCTCAGAAGGGAAGGAGCGCCCTTTGGAATACAGACTTAGATGGAATGGTCTGCAGGCGTCACATTGCATTTGCAGAGCCCTTAATGTACCTAAACAGTAGAAACCCCCCACAATTGACCCCATATTGGAAACTAGACCCCCCAAGGAACTTATCTAGATGTGTTGTGAGAACTTTGAACCTCCAAGTGTTTCACTACAGTTTATAACGCAGAGCCATAAAATTAAAAAATCATTTTTTTCCCACAAAAATGTTTTTTAGCTTCCCAAACTTTTATTTTCCCAAGGGTAACAAGAGAAATTAGACCCTAAAAGTTGTTTCCAATTTGTCCTGAGTACGCTGATACCCCAAATGTTGGGGTAAACCCCTGTTTTGGCAAACCCCTGTTTGGGCACATGGGAGAGCTCGTAAGGGAAGGAGCACTGTTTTAATTTTTCAACGCAGTATTGGCTGGAATTGAGATCAGATGCCATGTCACGTTTGGAGAGCCCTGATGTGCCTAAACAGTGAAAACCCCCAATTCTAGCTGAAACCCTAACCCAAGCACACACCTAATCCTAACCACACCCCTAACCCCAACCATACCCCTAACCCCAACCATACCTCTTACCCCAACACACCCCTAACTCACCCCTAACCCAACCCTAGCCACACCCCTAACTCCAACACACCCCTAAACCTAATCCCAACCATAACCTTAACCACACCCCTAACCCTGACACACCACTAACCTTAATCCAAACTGTAAATGTAAACCAAACCCTAACTTTAGCCCCAACCCTAACCCTAACTTTTGCCCCAACCCTAACTCTAACTTTAGCCCAACCCTATCTTTAGCCCTAACCATAACTTTAGCCCCAACCCTAACCCTAACTTTAGCCCAGCCCCAACCCTAACTGTAGCCCCAACCCTAACTGTAGCCCTAACCCTAACCTTAGCCCTAACCCTAGCCCTAGCCCTAACCCTAGCCCAAACCCTAACCCTGATGGGAAAATGGAAATAAATACATTTTTTTTTAAATTTTATTATTTTTCCCTAAATAAGGGGGTGATGAAGGGGGGTTTAATTTATTTTTATAGCGGGTATATTAGCGGATTTTTATGATTGGCAGCTGTCACACACTAAGAATGCTGTTTTTTGCAAAAAATAGTTTTTGCAACTCCACATTTTGAGAGCTATAATTTTTCCATATGTTGGTCCACAGAGCCACGTGAGGTCTTGTTTTTTGCAGGATGACAACACCAATAACGTATCCTATCATGGTTAACCAAACATAATATAAACACCTATAAGAAAAGGCACCACACAAGAATAAGCATATAAAAAATTCTTTATTAATAACAACAAGACCACAGAGTGGTCATAAAATTGCCTAAACAGGCAAGGGTGAGACAGAACAGACACAAGACAGATGGTGGACAAAAAACCTGGAAGTAACAATAAAGTACGTATGTACATTCAATATAAAAAAGTAATACACATATGGGGTATGAGTAAACTAACTCGAACAGCAAGGCAAGTAAGGTGGCATACGGTAAAGTGTTATGTAGGCAATCCAGTGACACAGTGTGCCAGCAATTAGAGCACATACAGTGATCTGACAATAACCCCAAAACAATAGAATGAGCTCTGAGACGTGGAATCTCTGTAGACCGCAATACCTGAACCTATCCTAAACACAACTAAAGGCAGCTGTGGATTGCGCCTGTCACTACCTATGCAACTTGGCACAGCCTGAGGAGCTGACTAGCCTGAAGATAGAAAAACAAGCCTGACTTGCCTCAGAGAAATACCCCAAAGGAAAAGGCAGCCCCCCACATATAATGACTGTTAGCAAGATGAAAAGACAAACGTAGGGATGAAATAGATTCAGCAAAGTGAGGCCCGATATTCTAGATAGAGCGAGGATAGCAAAGAGAACTTTGCAGTCTACAAAAAACCTTAAAGCAAAAAACCACGCAAAGGGGCAAAAAGACCCACCGTGCCGAACTAACGGCACGGCGGTGCACCCTTTGCGTCTCAGAGCTATCAGCAAAAATGAATAGACAAGCTGGACAGAAAAAGTAGCAACAAAAGCAAAAAGCACTTATCTAAGCAGAGCAGCAGGCCACAGGAAAGATTCAGAAGCTCAGGTCCAACACTGGAACATAGACAAGGAGCAAGGAAGACAGAATCAGGTGGAGTTAAATAACAAAGCAGCCAACGAGCTCACCAGAACACCTGAGTGAGGAAGCTCAGAAGCTGCAGTATCACTTGTGACCACAGGAGTGAATTCAGCCACAGAATTCACAACAGTACCCCCCCCTTGAGGAGGGGTCACCGAACCCTCACCAGAGCCCCTAGGCCGACCAGGATGAGCCACATGAAAGGCACGAACAAGATCTGGAGCATGGACATCAGAGGCAAAAACCCAGGAATTATCTTCCTGAGCATAACCCTTCCATTTAACCAGATACTGGAGTTTCCGTCTAGAAACACGAGAATCCAAAATTTTCTCCACAATATACTCCAATTCCCCCTCCACCAAAACCGGGGCAGGAGGCTCAACAGATGGAACCATAGGTGCCACGTATCTCCGCAACAACGACCTATGGAATACATTATGTATGGAAAAGGAGTCTGGGAGGGTCAGACGAAAAGACACAGGATTGAGAATCTCAGAAATCCTATACGGACCAATAAAATGAGGTTTAAATTTAGGAGAGGAAACCTTCATAGGAATATGACGAGAAGATAACCAAACCAGATCCCCAACACGAAGTCGGGGACCCACACGGCGTCTGTGATTAGCGAAAAGTTGAGCCTTCTCCTGGGACAAGGTCAAATTGTCCACTACCTGAGTCCAGATCTGCTGCAACCTGTCCACCACAGAATCCACACCAGGACAGTCCGAAGACTCAACCTGTCCTGAAGAGAAACGAGGATGGAACCCAGAATTGCAGAAAAATGGAGAGACCAAGGTAGTCGAGCTGGCCCGATTATTAAGGGCGAACTCAGCCAACGGCAAAAAGGACACCCAATCATCCTAGTCTGCAGAAACAAAACATCTCAGATATGTCTCCAAGGTCTGATTGGTTCGTTCGGTCTGGCCATTAGTCTGAGGATGGAAAGCCGAGGAAAAAGACAGGTCAATGCCCATCCTACCACAAAAGGCTCGCCAAAACCTCGAAACAAACTGGGAACCTCTGTCAGAAACAATATTCTCAGGAATGCCATGCAAACGAACCACATGCTGGAAGAACAAAGGCACCAAATCAGAGGAGGAAGGCAATTTAACCAAGGGCACCAGATGGACCATTTTAGAAAAGCGATCACAGACCACCCAAATGACTGACATCTTTTGAGAAACGGGAAGGTCAGAAATGAAATCCATCGAAATATGTGTCCAAGGCCTCTTTGGGACCGGCAAGGGCAAAAGCAACCCACTGGCACGTGAACAGCAGGGCTTAGACCTAGCACAAATCCCACAGGACTGCACAAAAGTACGTACATCCCGTGACAGAGATGGCCACCAGAAGGATCTAGCCACCAACTCTCTGGTACCAAATATTCCAGGATGATCAGCCAACACCGAACAATGAAGTTCAGAGATAACTTTAGTAGTCCACCTATCAGGGACGAACAGTTTCTCCGCCGGACAACGATCAGGTTTATTCGCCTGAAATTTTTGCAACACTCGCCACAAATCAGGGGAGATGGCAGACACAATGACTCCTTCCTTGAGGATACTCGCCGGCTCAGATGAACCCGGAGAGTCGGGCACAAAACTCCTAGACAGAGCATCCGCCTTAACATTTTTAGAGCCCGGAAGGTACGAAATCACAAAATCGAAGCGGGCAAAAAATAACGACCAACGGGCCTGTCTAGGATTCAAGCGCTTGGCAGACTCGAGATAAGTAAGGTTCTTATGATCAGTCAATACCACCACGCGATGCTTAGCTACTTCAAGCCAATGATGCCATTCCTCGAATGCCCACTTCATGGCCAGCAACTCTCGGTTGCCCACATCATAATTACGCTCAGCAGCCGAAAACTTCCTGGAAAAGAAAGCACATGGTTTCAACACTGAGCAACCAGAACCTCTCTGTGACAAAACCGCCCCTGCTCCAATCTCAGAAGCATCAACCTCGACCTGGAACGGAAGAGAAACATCTGGTTGACACAACACAGGGGCAGAACAAAAACGATGCTTCAACTCCTGAAAAGCTTCCACAGCAGCAGAAGACCAATTAACCAAATCAGCACCCTTCTTGGTCAAATCGGTCAATGGTTTGGCAATGCTAGAAAAATTACAGATGAAGCGACGATAAAAATTAGCAAAGCCCAGGAATTTTTGCAGACTTTTCAGAGATGTCGGCTGAGTCCAATCCTGGATGGCTTGGACCTTAACCGGATCCATCTCGATAGTAGAAGGGGAAAAGATGAACCCCAAAAATGAAACTTTCTGCACACCGAAGAGACACTTTGATCCCTTCACAAACAAAGAATTAGCACGCAGGACCTGGAAAACCATTCTGACCTGCTTCACATGAGAGTCCCAATCATCTGAGAAGATCAAAATGTCATCCAAGTCAACAATCAGGAATTTATCCAGATACTCACGGAAGATGTCATGCATAAAAGACTGAAACACAGATGGAGCATTGGCAAGTCCGAACGGCATCACTAGATACTCAAAATGACCCTCGGGCGTATTAAATGCAGTTTTCCATTCATCTCCTTGCCTGATTCTCACCAGATTATACGCACCACGAAGATCTATCTTAGTGAACCAACTAGCCCCCTTAATCCGAGCAAACAAGTCAGATAACAATGGCAAGGGATACTGAAATTTAACAGTGATCTTATTAAGAAGGCGGTAATCAATACACGGTCTCAGCGAACCATCCTTCTTGGCTACAAAAGAGAACCCTGCTCCCAGTGGTGATGACGATGGGCGAATATGTCCCTTCTCCAGGGATTCCTTCACATAACTGCGCATAGCGGCGTGTTCAGGCACGGATAAATTAAATAATCGACCTTTAGGGAATTTACTACCAGGAATCAAATTGATAGCACAATCACAATCCCTATGCGGAGGTAGGGCATCGGACTTGGGCTCTTCAAATACATCCTGATAATCAGACAAGAACTCTGGGACCTCAGAAGGAGTGGATGACGAAATAGACAAAAATGGAACATCACCATGTACCCCCTGACAACCCCAGCTGGATACCGACATAGAGTTCCAATCCAATACTGGATTATGGGTTTGCAGCCATGGCAACCCCAACACGACCACATCATGCAGATTATGTAGCACCAGAAAGCGAATAACTTCCTGATGTGCAGGAGCCATGCACATGGTCAGCTGGGTCCAGTACTGAGGTTTATTCTTGGCCAAAGGTGTAGCATCAATTCCTCTCAACGGAATAGGACACCGCAAAGGCTCCAAGAAAAACCCACAACGTTTAGCATAATCCAAATCCATCAGATTCAGGGCAGCGCCTGAATCCACAAACGCCATGACAGAATACGATGACAAAGAGCATATCAAGGTAATGGACAGAAGGAATTTGGATTGTACAGTACCAATGACGGCAGACCTATCGAACTGCTTAGTGCGCTTAGGACAATCAGAAATAGCATGAGTGGAATCACCACAGTAGAAACACAGACCATTCAGACGTCTGTGTTCTTGCCGTTCAACTCTGGTCATAGTCCTATCGCACTGCATAGGCTCAGGTTTAATCTTAGACAATACCGCCAAATGGTGCACAGATTTACGCTCGCGCAAGCGTCGACCGATCTGAATGGCCAAAGACATAGATTCATTCAAACCAGCAGGCATAGGAAAACCCACCATGACATCCTTAAGAGCCTCAGAGAGACCCTTTCTGAACAAAGCTGCCAGCGCAGATTCATTCCACAGAGTGAGTACTGACCACTTCCTAAATTTCTGACAATATACTTCTATATCATCCTGACCCTGGCACAAAGCCAGCAAATTTTTCTCAGCCTGATCCACTGAATTAGGCTCATCGTAAAGCAATCCGAGCGCCAGGAAAAACGCATTGACATTACTCAATACAGGGTCTCCTGGCGCAAGAGAAAATGCCCAGTCCTGAGGGTCGCCGCGCAAAAAAGAAATAATAATCAAAACCTGTTGAATAGGATTACCAGAAGAATGAGGTTTCAAGGCCAGAAATAGCTTACAATTATTTTTGAAATTAAGAAACTTAGTTCTATCACCAAAAAACAAATCAGGAATAGGAATTCTTGGTTCTAACATAGATTTCTGATCAATAGTATCTTGAATCCTTTGTACATTTGTAACGAGATTATCCATTGAAGAGCACAGACCCTGAATATCCATGTCCACACCTGTGTCCTGAAACACCCAAATGTCTAGGGGAAAAAAAAGACTGAACACAGAGCTGAGAAAAAAAAATGATGTCAGAACTTCTTTTTTCCCTCTATTGAGAATCATTAGGTTTTGGCTCCTTGTACTGTTATGTAGGCAATCCAGTGACACAGTGTGCCAGCAATCAGAGCACATACAGTGATCTGACAATAACCCAAAAACAATAGAACGAGCTCTGAGACATGGAATCTCTGTAGACCGCAATACCTGAACCTATCCTAAACACAACTAAAGGCAGCTGTGGATTGCGCCTGTCACTACCTATGCAACTCGGCACAGCCTGAGGAGCTGACTAGCCTGAAGATAGAAAAACAAGCCTGACTTGCCTCAGAGAAATACCCCAAATGAAAAGGCAGCCCCCCACATATAATGACTGTTAGCAAGATGAAAAGACAAACGTAGGGATGAAATAGATTCAGCAAAGTGAGGCCCGATATTCTAGATCAGGGGTCCCCAACTCCAGTCCTCAAGGCCCACCAACATGTCATGTTTTCAGGATTTCCTTTGCAGTGCACAGGTGATGCAATTATTACCTGGGCAAGAGTAAGGAAATCCTGAAAACATGACATGTTGGTGGGCCTTGAGGACTGGAGTTGGGGACCCCTGTTCTAGATAGAGCGAGGATAGCAGAGAGAACTTTGCAGTCTACAAAAAACCCTAAAGCAAAAAACCACGCAAAGGGGCAAAAAGACCCACCGTGCCGAACTAACGGCACGGCGGTGCACCCTTTGCGTCTCAGAGCTACCAGCAAAAACGAATAGACAAGCTGGACAGAAAAAGTAGCAACAAAAGCAAAAAGCACTTATCTAAGCAGAGCAGCAGGCCACAGGAAAGATCCAGAAGCTCAGGTCCAACACTGGAACATAGACAAGGAGCAAGGAAGACAGAATCAGGTGGAGTTAAATAACAAAGCAGCCAACGAGCTCACCAGAACACCTGAGGGAGGAAGCTCAGAAGCTACAGTACCACTTGTGACCACAGGAGTGAATTCAGCCACAGAATTCACAACAGTAAAGGTAATCAGTAGACAGTGCTATAATTAATACTCGATGTATAGAGAAAAACAAAACGTAGTCCACTCATTGCACACAGACCCAGTGTGTACCATGTTATAAATAACAAGGCTAAATGAGCCGTATATACAGGTCCGTGAGCAATAAAGAGGACGCCATAGCCTTATAACAGTATAACCACTAAAGTGCCTAAGCAGCAAGTATATACCCACATGATGGAGAGGAACCAGGAGTCCACCACACCCGACATGCGTTTCGCAAGGAAAGGCCCCTTGACGAAGCATTTCCTCGCCTTTTGCGACATTAAGTCTACAGAGCAGCAGCTTTTCTTCCACTCTAATCTGTTGATGGGTGTGATTGCTGATGTCATGCTGATTGACAACTGGCTCCCCGCTGCCTAATTGCAGAAAGCTGGCTGTCAATCAGCATGATGACAACAGTCACATCCCATCTACAGAGCAGCTCTTCTCTGTTGATGTGAAGCAGCTGAATCTCCAGCAGGAGTAGCTGTTGATCATGTAATTTTTAGGCTGCTAGTAAAAAATATAATAGTCTTGGACAACCCCTCTTATGTAGATATCCCATACATGGGGTTCAGATGTAAAAAACCCCATACATATTATAGTCTGTTCACATGTTTATTTTTTGTGGATCAAATGTTCACAGGAAAAATAAAAAATATAGACATTTGTGATTTAACCCCTTCCCGACCTGTGACACAGCGTATGCGTCATGAAAGTCGGTGCCAATCCGACCTGTGACGCATATGCTGTGTCACAGAATGATCGCGTCCCTGCAGATCTGGTGAAAGGGTTATCTCCCATTTCACCCGATCTGCAGGGACAGGGGGAGTGGTAGTTTAGCCCAGGGGGGGTGGCTTCACCCCCCCCATGGCTACGATCGCTCTGATTAGCAGTTTCACTTTCAACAGCCAATCAGAGTGATTTGTAATATTTCACCTAAAAAACTGGTGAAATATTACAATCCAGCCATGGCCGATGCTGCAATATCATCGGCCATGGCTGGAAACACTTATGTGCACCCACCCCACCCCACCGATCGCCCCCCCAGCCCTCCGATCTGTGCTCCGCTCCCCTGCGTCCTGTGCTCCGCTCCCCCGTCCTCCTGTCCGCTCCCCCCGTGCTCCAATCACACCCCCCGTGCTCCAATCAAACCCCCCGCACTCCGATCCACCCCCCCGCACAGCGATCCCCCCTGTGCTCTGATCCACCCCCCTGCACAGCGATCCCCCACCCCGTGCTCCAATCCACCCCCCCGTGTTCCGATCCACCCCCCATGCTCCGATCCACCCCCCATGCTCCGACGCCCCCCCGTGCCCTGATCTTCCCCCCCTTATACTTACCTAGCCTCCCGGGATCCGTCCGTCTTCTTTCCTGGGCGCCGCCATCTTCCAAAATGGCGGGCGCATGTGCAGTGCACCCGCCGAATCTGCCGGCCGGCAGATTCGTTCCAAAGTGAGTTTTGATCACTGAGATATAACCTATCTCAGTGATCAAAATAAAAAATAGTAAATGACCCCCCCCCCCTTTGTCACCCCATAGGTAGGGACAATAAAAAAAATAAAAAAAATGTTCCCACT
Source organism: Ranitomeya imitator (assembly GCF_032444005.1). Classification (NCBI taxonomy): domain Eukaryota; kingdom Metazoa; phylum Chordata; class Amphibia; order Anura; family Dendrobatidae; genus Ranitomeya; species Ranitomeya imitator. Next base: position 472,404,856 of record NC_091285.1, read on the forward strand.
AAGCTTGGGGTAAGAACTAGGGGTAGGGTTAGGGTTAGGGGTAGGGTTAGGGTTATGGTTAGGGGTAGGGTTAGGGGTAGGGGTAGGGTTAGGGGTATGGTTAGGGTTTCGGTATGTGCACACGTATTCTGTTCCTCTGCGGATTATTCTGCTAAACCGCTGTGGATTTATCGCGGATTTACCGCGTTTTTTCTGCGCATTTTACTGCGGTTTTGCAACTGCGATTTTCTATTTGAGCAGTTGTAAAACCGCTGTGGAATCCGCAGAAAGAAGTGACATGCTGCGGAATGTAAACCGCTGCGTTTCCGTGCAGTTTTTCTGCAGCATGTGTACAGCGATTTTTGTTTCCCATAGGTTTACATTGAACTGTAAACTCATGGGAAACTTCTGTGGATCCGCAGCGTTTTCCGCAGCGTGTGCACATACCTTTAGAATTAGGCCATGTGCACACGGTGCGGATTTGGCTGCGGATCCGCAGCGGATTGGCCGCTGCGGATTCGCAGCAGTGTTCCATCAGGTTTACAGTACCATGTAAACCTATGGAAAACCAAATCCGCTGTGCCCATGGTGCGGAAAATACCGCGCGGAAATGCTGCGTTGTATTTTCCGCAGCATGTCAATTCTTTGTGCGGATTCCGCAGCGTTTTACACCTGTTCCTCAATAGGAATCCGCAGGTGAAATCCGCACAAAAAACACTGGAAATCCACAGTAAATCTGCAGGTAAAACGCAGTGCCCTTTACCCGCGGATTTTTCAAAAATGATGCTGAAAAATCTCACACGAATCCGCAACGTGGGCACATAGCCTTAGGGTTAGGGTTGGAATTAGGGTTGTGGTTTGGGGTGTGTTGGGGTTATGGGTGTGATTAGGGTTATGGCTACAGTTGGGATTAGGGTTAGGGGTGTGTTGGGGTTAGTGTTGGAGGTAGAATTGAGGGGTTACCACTGTTTAGGCACATCAGGGGTCTCCAAACGCAACATGGCGCCACCATTGATTCCAGACAATCTTGTATTCATAAAGTCAAATGGTGCTCCCTCACTTCCGAGCCCCGACGTGTGTCCAAACAGTGGTTTACCCCCACATATGGGGTACCAGCATACTTAGGACAAACTGCGCAACAATTACTGGGGTCCAATTTCTCCTGTTACCCTTGTGAAAATAAAAAAATGCTTGCTAAAACATCATTTTTGAGGAAAGAAAAATTATTTTTTATTTTCATGGCTCTGCGTTGTAAACGTCTGTGAAGCACTTGGGGGTTCAAAGTGCTCACCACATACTAGATAAGTTCCTTGGGGGGTCTAGTTTCTAAAATGGGGTCACTTGTGGGGGGTTTCTACTGTTTAGGCACACCAGGGGCTCTGCAAACGCAACGTGACGTCCGCAGACCATTCCATCAAAGTCTGCATTTCAAAAGTCACTACTTCCCTTCTGAGCCCCGACGTGTGCCCAAACAGTGGTTTACCCGCACACATGGGGTATCAGCGTACTCAGGAGATACTGGACAACAACTTTTGTGGTCCAATTTCTCCTGTAACCCTTGGGAAAATAAAAAATTCTGGGCTAAATAATTATTTTTGAGGAAAGAAAACGTATTTATTATTTTCACTGCTCTGTGTTATGAACTTCTGTGAAGCACTTGGGGGTTCAAAGTGCTCACCTCACATCTAGATAAGTTCCTTTCGGGGTCTAGTTTCCAAAATGGGGTCACTTGTGGGGGGTTTCAACTGTTTAGCCACATCAGGGGCTCTGCAAACGCAACGTGACGCCCGCAGAACATTCCATCAAAGTCTGCATTTCAAAACGTCACTACTTCACTTCCGAGCCCCAGCATGTGCCTAAACAGTGGTTTACCCCCACATATGGGGTATCAGCATACTCAAGAGAAACTGGACAACAACTTCTGGGGTCAAATTTCTCCTGTTACCCTTGGAGAAATTGCCCAACAAATTTTAGGATCCATTTTATCCTGTTGTCCATGTGAAAATGAAAAAATTGAGGCTAAAAGAATTTTTGTGTGAAAAAAAAGTTCTTTTTCATTTTTACGGATCAATTTGTGAAGCACCTGGGGGTTTAAAGGGCTCACTATGCATGTAGATAAGTTCCTTGGGGCGTCTAGTTTCCAAAATGGGGTCACTTGTGGGGGAGCTCCAATTTTTAGGCACACGGGGGCTCTCCAAACGTGACATGGTGTCCGCTAAAGAGTGCAGCCAATTTTTCATTCAAAAAGTCAAATGGCGCTTCCTCCCTTCCAAGCCCTGCCGTGCGCCCAAACAGTGGTTTACCCCCACATATGAGTTATCAGCATACTCAGGACAAATTGGACAACAACTTTCGTGGTTCAGTTTCTCCTTTTACCATTGGGAAAATAAAAAAATTCTTGCTGAAAAATCATTTTTGTGACTAAAAAGTTAAATGTTCATTTTTTCCTTCCATGTTGCTTCTGCTGCTGTGAAGCACCTGAAGGGTTAATAAACTTCTTGAATGTGGTATTGTGCACCTTGAGGGGTGCAGTTTTTAGAATGGTGTCACTTTTGGGTATTTTCAGCCATATAGACCCCTCAAACTGACTTCAAATGTGAGGTGGTCCCTAAAAAAATGGTTTTGTAAATTTCGTTGTAAAAATGAGAAATCGCTGGTCAAATTTTAACCCTTATAACTTCCAGCAAAAAAAAATTTTGTTTCCAAAATTGTGCTGATGTAAAGTAGACGTGTGGAAAATGTTATTTATTAACTATTTTGTGTCACATAACTCTCTGGTTTAACAGAATAAAAATTCAAAATGTGAAAATTGCGAAATTTTCAAAATTTTCGCCAAATTTCCGTTTTTATCACAAATAAACACAGAATTTATTGACCTAAATTTACCACTAACATGAAGCCCAATATGTCATGAAAAAAAATCTTAGAACCGCTAGGATCCATTGATGCGTTCCTGAGTTATTACCTCATAAAGGGACACTGGTCCGAATTGCAAAAAACGGCAAGGTCTTTAAGGTCAAAATAGGCTGGATCATGAAGGGGTTAACCTGAGGAAGGGATTAGTAACATAGTCTGATGAATAGGTCTATGAAAAACTTGGAAAGCACACTGATGTTAGTTTCATCCATGTGCTTTCTGTTTTTCACTGACTACTTTCAAGGAGAAGCTTGAAAATCTTCCATATCTTCAATCTGTTTATCTCTAATCCTCTCCACGACAGTACCACAGGAGGTTGCTTCCCCATCCTAATTAGGATCAGGAAACACAAGAGGTTTAAACAGTGTTTTTCCTGTCCCTAAGGGTACCGTCACACAGTGCCATTTCGATCGCTACGACGCTACGATTCGTGACGTTCCAGCGATATCTTTACGATATCGCTGTGTCTGACACGCAGCAGCGATCAGGGATCCTGTTGAGAATCGTACGTCGTAGCAGATCGTATGAAACTTTCTTTCGTCGCTGGATCTCCCGCTGTCATCGCTAGATCGGTGTGTGTGACACCGATCTAGCGATGCGATCTAGCGATGCGTTCGCTTGTAACCAGGGTAAACATCGGGTTCCTAAGCGCAGGGCCGCGCTTAGGAACCCGATGTTTACCCTGGTTACCAGCGTAAATGTAAAAAAAAAAAAACAGCACATACTTACATTCCGGTGTCCGTCAGGTCCCTTGCCGTCTGCTTCCCGCACTCACTGACTGCCGGCCGTAAAGTGAAAGCAGAGCACAGCGGTGACGTCACCGCTGTGCTGTGCTTTCACTTTACAGCCGGCAGTCACTGAGTGCGGGAAGCAGACGGCAAGGGACAGACACCGGAATGTAAGTATGTGCTGTTTGTTTTTTTTTACGCTGGTAACCAGGGTAAACATTGGGTTACTAAGCGCGGTCCTGCGCTTAGTAACCCGATGTTTACCCTGGTTACCTGGGACTTCGGCATCGTTGGTCGCTGGAGAGCTGTCTGTGTGACAGCTCTCCAGCGACCACACTACGATTTACCTACGATCACGGCCAGGTCGTATCGCTGGTCGTGATCCTAGGTAAATCGTATAGTGTGACGGTACCCTAAGGGATGAAGAGATTTTCTTTCTGAAAGGCTGGACCAGCGAATAGTCACTCTAATAATTTACCTTTATGCTAGGCAATCAGGGTCGATTGTCCCGTATATTCCTCCCTGAGCTGCTTGCTTCCCATTGTGGGACTGCACCATCCTCCGGCGCTGACTGGTAATGTTGGATGATGAGGAGTGGCTGGGGGCCTCCTGTAGCTCCCCAGCGAGATAGATCATCTCCCCTCTCTCAAGTGAAGACTTCACTGATGCAGTGTGTTAGGAGCCGGGATTCTTCCGTAAGCAGGATGGATCCCGGGCCTTGTCTGCCTCTGCAGTCTCCCATCCTGGGATTGTTGCTTAGCACAGACTTCGGTCCCAGCATCTTCCACTGGTATACAGATGCAGCCCTACCCCTGGAGTCTAAGCTCAGAAATCATCTTACTGAGCATGTCCATGATGTGGCACCTTTTCATTGGTGCTTGAAATCTGACTGCTCTGGTGATGTGGCAGCTACGGATTGGCCAGCGGGCAATGTCAGCATGAGTGTTTGGGGTGGAGCCTAGTGCATAAAAGGCTTCCAGCACTGCATGCGGGCATGCTAGCGTCATTGGCATTTGCGTGTGTGTGTGGATACCACTCTGCACGTTTGTGTGCCTCTCTTTACCAGTTACTGTGTGTTTAGACAGGCAGTGCAGGGTGAGTAAACCCCCATTGCCTTAGTATCTGTCTGTGATCGTGTGTGCGGTTAGCACAGCTGAGTAACAGAGCAAGCCCAATTGGAGCTCCCCCAAGGGCAGTGGGGCACTCGGTACCGTGTCCTTCGGTTCTCAAGGGGGATGTTACGGTGGCTGACCCGGTCCGTGGCCCTCGGGAGGTCCGTTGTTAAAGGGAAAGGTCTTTGAAGGGGAAATGTTCATGACGCCACCTGTGGTATTCGGTCAGGGTGACCGACCCTGCTTTAAGGGGTCCACTGGGGTGATTTTATGGCAGCTAGATGGTATACCTTCCCACAGGTGAATTATATCCCCAGGGCTTCCCAGTGTGTAGATGGTGGATGGTGTGAAGCGCAGTGAAGAACGGAGACACAAGGTTGCAGTCTCTTTACCTTTTACTGAAGGCTTCAGCATCCACAGTCCAGAGCACAGATCACAGGGCAGGCAGAGTCTGGTCGGTTTGGAGGCAAATCCAGAGTTCCCTTATCCAGGTGGAAATCAGTAGCCTTCCTCTAGCGCCTAGGTGTTGTAGTACCTTATTGCTGAGCCTCTCATAAGGTCCTCACAACTGTTGTAGATGTTCTAGATGTTATGTCTCTCTCTGTCACCCGGATGGATAGGACAACCCATATGACCGGTGGCCTGAGGCTTTTTACAGGGACTCTAGCACGCCCCGACCTCACATGGGTGCCACCTTGCCTCCTGGGTATGGGGCGGATTAGTAACTTGCAATTAGCTGTCCTGCCGGTCTCTGGAGCAAGGCATAAAGGACTGTTGCTCCCTCGGTATTCCGGCTACCGGATCCTGCGCCTCAGAAGTAGGTAGCCTGTGCAAGGCAGAACTCCTGGTTTCCACTCCTTTTGCTATGGCTTCTTCTCACTCTCTACAATACAGTTCTATGTTCATGTCCTTTCTTAGGAACTGTCACACGTGGGGCAGGCGCAGCTCCGTGACCTTCTGTCTAGGCCTCTGACAGGATCCCACCCCTATAAGGGACCAACTACCTGAGCCGAAGCTCAGCCAGCATCTGCCTGGGCAAAGCTCAGCTAGCTTCTGCCTAACTTCCCATCCAAGCCACCAGTTTTACCCAAGTGTGAAGAGTGCCCTAATAAATAGGAGCATAGCTCCCCCTGGTGGACTGGAGTATGAAATGTGTTGTATGCTTGTGGTACCTGGTAAAGAGATCTCCTTTATTGCCTCCAAACGTAACATCACTCCCCCTAGAGGAAAATGACATTACTGCAATGACCAGGACCCTGGGGCGCTGCACAATCACTAGCCTAGACTTTCTTGGGAGAGCAATAGAGTTCCACACCTAGTTTGCCATTTGCTTCTACCTCTGCGGGTTTAACAGGGTATTTTCTTACATTTTCTGTGCCACTCGGTGGTTAGCTGAGTATTTATCTCTGCAAGGTGGACCCCGGTTTGCGATTGCATTTTATAGTTTAAATTAATTTAGTGCAATCCGCCAACCCTAACACAGTGTCTTCTAGAGCTTCTCCTGCAGGCCTGAGCATGCATAGGAAGTGAAGACCACCGCCGAATCAGTGACGTCACTTCCGGCATGCGTTCCACGATGGAACGCACTGCTGTTTTGAGGGGAAATTTGAAATCTCAAATTGGGAAAAGGCTCCCAGAAGACAGGACCTGATATTTCATTGGTTACTGAAGATGGAAGACCAAATCAAGGGAGGTATTCCTAGAGAAGATCTTCTGGCCTCATCATCCCTTTTGCCGAAAGCAGCAGGATTCCTAGCGGATGCCTCTCCTGAATTGGCCTGCAGAATGAACTTTGGCTCTCTCTAACACCACTAGAAGAACACTTAGCATAAGAATGCTGTGGGGGGCCGGATGGCAAATTGGACCTTGATGTTGGAGGTCGAGGGCTGGCGGAAGGGTAAGAGGTTCCTCTGAATTCAGAGGTTTCAGAGCCCCAAACCAGCTCCTTTTTGGCAAGAGAGAAGTGATCAGAATGGTTTTGACCCTGTCCGTTCTAATATTATGTAAAGTCCTTGGCAATAATGGATGCATAAGCCCACCTGAAGTTCCATGGGTGAGTGAAGGCATCCGCCCTTGAATGGGTTTCATTTGGACCTATGGAAATTTAACTATATACTTTTCCATCAAGAGAATGCCAAGAGTGTGCAAAGCAGTCATCAAAGCAAAAGGTGGCTACTTTGAAGAACCTAGAATATAAGACATAATTTCAGTTGTTTCACACTTTTTTGTTAAGTATATAATTCCACATGTGTTAATTCATAGTTTTGATGCCTTCTGTGTGAATGTACAATTTTCATAGTCATGAAAATACAGAAAAATCTTTAAATGAGAAGGTGTGTCCAAACTTTTGGTATGTACTGTATATATACTTTTTTTCCCTAAAATACAAAGGAAATGTGTCATCTTTAACTTTAGGTCTTTTAGAGATCATTTAATATTCAACTTGCTTAACTGTTCAAAATAATAGCAATTTTGACTAGGGGGTCAAACTTTTACATGCCACCGTATATGTACAGTGGGATCTACAATATCCATTACCTTACCCCATAATGGCAGGTTAGGGGAACAGCAATGGTTTTTATTTTCAATTTTTATTTGACACCACATACATGGAGAAAAAGGAAAATTTATGAACACTGAAGGGAAGGGATGAACTTCAGAAGAACCTTACACGTTACAGACCTCACTAAGTGGAGAAAGTAGCATTAAAGGGGTTATCCAGTCTAAAACGACAAGTTTCTTGTCTCTCTATGTGACTGCAGACTTGTAAATTTTCACATCAAGCACACTGTCCGCTGTGAGGATTCTCTGGTTCTGGTGCCAGGAAAGGCGGTCATGTGAAAGTAAGTATGTGATATGCATGCTCCCAGCCATATTCTAACTAAATGGGCATCGCCTCGCTCAATGCAAGTGTATTGACTAAGTCCAGAAACAGTCTAGTTGGAAAGTGGCTGCAATCATGCATAGCGTAGTCTTGTGGTCACATGACCTCCATTTCCAGCGCCGGCCCCAGAGAATCTTCACAGTGCACAGTGAATGCGATGCGAGGATTAACAAGTCTGCAGTCATGTGATGACTGCAGACTTGTAGTTTTAGGCCGGCCTAACTCTTTAAAGAATAGGCTGTAGTTGAATTTTTATAGGCATTCATAGATAAGGAGGCGTAAGTAACTATGAAAGACTTAATCCAAATTCATAAAGTACCAATGACTTTTTGTTAAATTGCTAAACATCAGGCTAACCTATCAGCTCTAAAATATTTTACAAAGTTTGGTCGAGATAGTTGACTAACTGTTTAATTACAGTATGATATCTTTCTCAGAATGTTAGATGTTCTAGGGTCCTAAGTAAACGAGACTACATTCAATTGCAAATTTTTTGGATCAAATTAATATTTCTTCTTAATGTTTTAGAAAAAAGTTCTTAATTATCAAATTTTTAGTTTTAGTATGAGTCATAGCTTCCACCAGAGGAAAAAAAGCAAGGAAGAGAAATATAAGGTTTATGAAGAGAATTATGCCATTGCACATCATATTTTTCTACAAGGAATGCTTGCTCTATGGTCCTGTTGACTTATTACAACCATTAATATTTTAGTGTATAATCTTTATAATGTTCTTCTCAGTTTTGGTTCTCCACGAAGTTGCTTTTCAATAAAGTTGCTCCGGAGCCCAATTAAAACTCTCTAAATGTTAATGTTGTTCTTATAGTTTCCAATGGCCAATGCCAAGTACTGGAGAGAGTACGAATGTAATGAATATTATTTTAAGCTTAAGAAAAAGATTTATATCTGTGATGTCAGTCTCTATTGGAATAAAAAATGTTAAAAGAATGAGATATATCTGCCATGAAAAACACAGTACAAAGTTACAATTATCTTGTAAAGCCATATTTCTCAAGCTGCAGTTCAGAAGCCACAAGCAATTTCTCGTTAACTTCAACCATCTCTTTTTTTCCTGGATAATTTAATTGCCTCCTATCAGCCTGGCTGCTCTTGCAAGAAATCTTGGCTTATACTACAGTATAACACACAGAGGAAAGGTATTGTTGCTTTTAATATCTACAGAGATATGTACAGGTTTTCTTTGCAGTTCAGCTCATCAACGAATGATTAAGACTTGTAGTCACTGTGATAAATGCAGATAGGTTTCATGAATAAGGATTGTCAACCCCAAAAAGTATCACAAATATGGGTAAATTCATAGCAAGAACTATAAGATTGTACCAGCATTTCCCATATGTGGTAAAATATTTTTTTTGGTGGGACACACAAGAGGCTAAATTATGTAGGCATTGTTTAGCAGAAAAGTAGGTCTTTATGCCATGCACTGGAAGTTATTCCCAAAATACATTATGGTAAAGTGGATCTAACATCATACTATAATGTATAGTAGGTAGAGCTTGGAAGAGAGCCAGAGAGTTTAAAAGGTTCCGGCCTGTAAGATTTATTGAAGTCACTTTGTTTTTTTGTCTTGTTGTATTTACTAACATTTTTTGTTCCAAATCCTTCAATCAGTCCTTATTTTGTTTTTAACTGTTTTTATGACCTTTTTAAAGCAAAGGTTCAGAAACCTTTCACAATGATGCATTTTTGTCTAAAGAATGCTCCAAAGTTTAATCCCTGCCAGAAACCTTGGTCCAGGCAAGTCTTGGAGTGAGATGTGTCAAAGAAATGCAACATTTGGTAAAAATCACATCTGTCTAAACCATTTGGGTAAACAAAGTTATTTAGGAAAAATTTAAATTGACAAAAAAGAAAGACAATTTAAGAAATAACAGAAGTCTTATGGAGGATAAGGTTCATATTATAAAGCAACTTATAAAGAGCAATTTACTTGAGCTTGTTCTCATTTTTATTGATGATTATATATTCACAAATCATTGTCTGTTAGGTCTGAAATCAAACATTTTGATATATTGCAAAGCCTTCGGAAAATAGCATTTTAAGAATCTACATATGGAGATTGTATAGCATTTTAAATTAATTGTATCTTAAATTTAAATGGACTCAGTTAAACATTTTATTTGCTAAAAAGTTTAATTGAATGAACTACTTGATCCTAAGACCTCCTGGGTGAGCAGTCCAAATTCTCTCTGATTAAACACCTCATTTTGAAATTAGAGTGTATTTTTTTCTTAAAAATTAGAATTAGATTTAGAACCTGAATATAAAGGCACATTTTTGAGTTCACAATTTTAACCATCTAAAAGCTTTTGGTCTGGGCTTTTTATTTAAAAGTCACTTAAGCAGGATTTTAAGTAACGAATCCTATAATTAATTTCTCATTTAAAATTAACTGCCTAATTTTAAATTTATATTACCTCAATAATTATGTTTTGCTGGTGAGCTTCTGGAATTTAATGTACCCTGCCAATATAAAGGCTCTACCTAGTGGCGACCACCCACTGTGTGGAGGTGATGGTTTTTGCAGCTTCAAAATACTATGCTATCCGAAACAGGCGATATAGGTTAAATCAAGTCATATGTGATTCAGTATTTTTTATGATAACTGAGAGATGTTTCACAGATTACATATGAATTGTTCTGTCTTAATACACGTTGATACAGTGTGTGATCCGACATACGGCATAAACCACTTCTGTCTCCCAAATAAGCAGACTGTTCTCTGTAGTCTAACTTGTTTATTGGTAAACATGAGCGTGGTAAAACTATAAGAATACAAATGATATGGATAAGTATTGGGTAAAATAATAGCACAGCTGATACTTTACAACTAACAGAAAGGTACACAGGATGATGCCACTTCTATATAACTACATGCAGTAGGTCACTGATAATACATTCCCTATGTACTGGCTGCTATACAATAATCACAATCTGTACAATACTATATTACAAGAACAGAAGTAACAATCTTACCGGATAAACTTAACCAGGATGGCAAGTAAATAGATGGTTCCAGCACAGCACATAGACACGTGTGTCCCAGGAAGTACACAGGAAAGTTATGGAGTCTCTCTCCCAGCATACCTTGGTACAGTCCCACAATGCAACACTCTAATTATTACTAAAACACAGGTTATAAATTTAACCACCACTAGATGGTGCTATAACACAGCAAACCAAAACACTAATAGTAGTGAACTTTTTAATGCATAATACGAACACCCTGTCCTTCCTAGAATGGACAGAACATGACTTAAGAAACAATTTACTAATGTTACTTATGTTAAACCTTCACTTTCTTTATGACTTCCATATTTTTACTACTAGCTAACTTCTACTAAAATTCATCATAAAAATTGATCCCCATAGTAGTTTCCAGTAGATTACATTTTAGTCTCGATACATTGAGTATAGCATTTCATACGCCTGTCTTAATGATGGTCATTCAAGAGATATGCCGAATTCATTAAGAAGCTCAAGCCAATTAGTTGCATCTTATTAATGACGTGCACCTCGCCAGAAATGTTACTTCGGTCGAAGACTGGAGTACATATCTGGCGCAGGCTACGCCACTAAAAAGGTGTAATTTCTTAAGAATTTTTATCCACCAGTTTTGGACATGTCCATCCTACCCACGCCTCAACCATTTTTACAGATTGGCATAAAAACACAAAGTTTCACAGTCTTTGCAAATTTTCAAATTGTGCAAAAATGTAGCTGTTTTCAAAATGTTTTATTCCAGAAAGCTGGCAAAATATTTTGATTAATCTGGCACTTTGTATCCAGCTGCATCAGTTTAGACACCAGAATTCCTTCTCAAGCCACACAAAAAGCAGTGCTTGTCACAGTTCACTCTTTAGCCACTTTTATCATTTGTCACATATGACTCAGGCAAAAAGATATTGGTTACAACTGATGATCATCACATATTACAAAAACATATTTTTAGTTTCATATTTTTATGAGCAGTCACCGAAAAATATATAAATCCTCTTAATTTTTTTCTTAAATAGTAATATGTTTAAAAACATATTTTTAAATCCATTTTACTATTGTCCAGTCTTAAGATTCAGAGGGCATATTATCGGTTACTTCAAGTAAGTTAATTATATTTATGCCTATGCCACCCACAGTTGTAATGATTTTTAAAAGTACGCACCCACTTAAAGAAAACCTGTCAGCATGATTTAGCACTATAAAGTAATGCAATGGCGATAATGGCACTGTGATGCTGATTAATCTGATACCTGTTGTTTAGGAATCCCATCAAGTAAATTCATTCTGGATGCCCAGAAGACTTGATTAGATGAAAACTTTAGAGGATGATTATTCAACAATCACACATTGGATTCCATCATAGCAGGTAACAGATTAATCAGCTTCACTTCACCATTATGGCCATGTCTTTAATTTATAGTGCTAAATCCTACTGACAGGCTCTCTTTAAGTTGGTGTGTTCTATTTAATTTACTTTGTACAATGGCTATTATGTAAAAGAACATCGTTTAGCTAAGTCTTTACTGCCTGTGGCCTTATTGATTGAGCTATAGAAAAGTTTTTATGTTTTGTTTCTGTGCATTCACACTCTTTTTGAGTTTTAAATGTGGAAAATAAATGTATTATATTGTTCTATTAATATTAATTTACTTAAGCTGTTTATGCTTAAGTTCCTATTTACATAATCACATTATAAGAACAGTACTTTCAGTAACTACATAAGAGATGAAACAAGTCTCTAATGTATTTGTTGCCCATGTTCCAGTCTTCATTTGCCTAATTAAATATCAGTTACAGTAACATTTCAAAGAGGAGTGAAGGCAAAATAATATGCGGTTCAGTATTACCACTAAATGTGCCAGATGCTGAAGGTGCTCTGCATTTGGCAATTTGCCCTTTTCTCAACACCTGGGGCAGGTGTCACTTTATAATTTTCCTTTAATTGTATAATACCAGGTTTCATTAAATCTGTGTAAGTTAATATAATTACCTTGTGCCTGAATTCTTTCAAAACAAAATAAAGCCTTTTTAATTCAACATTATTTTGGTAGGTACTTAATACCTTAATTATACAGTATGTGGTCTGAAATACACACTTAAAAAGCATAATAGAACATTTAATAAATGTATGTTAACCCCAAAGCGACCGCCGATACGCCTTTTAACGACGGCCGCTAAGGGTACTTAAACCACAGCACCGTTAATTAACGGCGCTGTGGAAAAAGTGTATAGCGCCCCCCAGAGTCGGATTTTCTTTGGGGTCTCGGCTGCCGGGGGTAGCCGAGACCCCAGAGAACATGATTCGGGGGGTTTTGTACCCACCCCGCATTTGCGATCGCCGGTAATTAACCGTTTACCGGCGATCGCAAAAAAAAAAAAAAACGCGATCTCTTTTTAATTTCTCTGTCCTCCGATGTGATCGCACATCGGAGGACAGAGAAAGGGGGTCCCAGATAGCCCCCCGATACTTACCTATCTCCCCCGGTGCTCCTCGTGTCTCCCGGTGGGCGCCGCCATCTTCAAAATGGCGGGCGCATGCGCAGTGCGCCCGCCGGCCAGCCCCGCGAGAATCTTTGGGGTCTCGGCTGCCGGGGGTAGCCGAGACCCCAAAGAGCATGATCGGGGTCGGTTTTACCGACCCCCTGTTTTGCGATCGCCGGTAATTAACTGTTTAGTAAAGTGTAATTCTCTGTCCTCTGATGTGATCGCACATCAGAGGACAGAGAAATAGGGGGGTTCGGGGACCCTATCATACTCACCTGTGTCCCTGGATCCTCCTGCTGCTCCTCCTGGCCGCCGGCAAAAGAAAATGGCGGGCGCATGCGCAGTGCGCCCGCCATCTGTCTCCATCTGCTGGCCGGCAGGAGAACAGCAGTTGGGGCTAAAATTAGGGGTAGGGTTAGGGTTAGGGGTAGGGTTAGGGGTAGGGTTAGGGGTAGGGTTAGGGGTATGGTTAGTGGTAGGGTTAGGGGTAGGGTTAGGGTTAGAGGTAGGGTTAGGGGTAGGGTTAGGGGTAGGGTTAGGGGTAGGGTTAGGGGTAGGGTTAGGGGAAGGGTTAGGGGTAGGGTTAGGGTTAGGGCTAGGGTTAGGGGTAGGGTTAGGGCTAGGGTTGGGGCTAGGGTTGGGGCTAAATTTAGGGTTAGGGTTGGGGCTAAATTTAGGGTTAGGGTTGGGGCTAAATTTAGGGTTAGGCTTCTTTCACACTTACGTCGGTACGGGGCCGTCGCAATGCGTCCGACGCACGTTGTGAAAATTGTGCACAACGTGGGCAGCGGCTCTAGTTTTTCAACGCATCCGCTGCCCAATCTATGTCCTGGGGAGGAGGGGGCGGAGTTACGGCCACGCATGTGCGGTCAGAAATGGCGGATGCGACGTACAAAAAAAACGTTTCATTGAACTTTTTTTGTGCCGACGGTCCGCCAAAACACAGCTGATCCAGTGCACGACGGACGCGACGTGTGGCCATCCGTCACGATCCGTCGGCAATACAAGTCTATGGGCAAAAAAAAGGCATCCTGCGGGCACATTTGCAGGATCCGTTTCTTGTCCAAAACGACGGATTGTGACGGATGCCAAACGACGCAAGTGTGAAAGTAGCCTTAGGGTTAGGGTTGGGGCTAAAGTTAGGGCTAGGGTTGGGGCTAAAGTTAGGGTTAGAGTTGGGATTAGGGTTAGGGTTTGGATTAGGGTTGGTATTAGGGTTAGGGTTGGCATTAGGGTTACGCTTGGGATTAGGGTTAGGTTTGGGATTAGGGTTAAGGTTAGGGTTGTGATTAGGGGTGTATTGGGATTAGGGTTAGGTTTAGGTTAGGGTTGAGATTAGGATTAGGGGTGTGTTGGATTTAGGGTTTTGATTAGGGTTATGGTTAGGGTTGACATTAGGGCTGTTTTGGGGTAAGGGTTGTGATTATGGTTAGGGTTAGTGATTAGGATTATGGATCAGGTTGGGATTAGGGTTAGGGGTGTGTTGGGGTTAGGGTTGGAGCTAGAATTGGGGGGTTTCCACTGTTTAGGTACATCAGGGGGTCTCCAAACACGACAGCCAATTTTGCGCTCAAAAAGTCAAATGGTGCTCCCTCTCTGAGCTCTGCCGTGTGCCCAAACAGTGGGTTACCCCCACATATGGGGCATCAGCGTACTCAGGATAAATTGGACAACAACTTCTGGGGTCCAATTTCTCTTGTTACCCTTGTGAAAATAAAATCTTGGGGGCTACAAAATCTTTTTTTGTGGAAAAATATATATATATATATTTTTATGACTCTGCATTATAAACTTCTGTGAAGCACTTGGGCATTCAAAGTTCTCACCACACATCTATATAAGTTCCTTGGGGGGTCTAGTTTCCAAAACGGGGTCACTTGTGGGGGGTTACTACTGTTTAGGAACATCAGGGGCTCTGCAAACGCAACATAACGCCCACAGACCATTCTATCTAAGTCTGCATTCCAAAACGGCGCTCCTTCCCTTCCGAGCTCTGCCGTGCGCCCAAACAGTGGTTTACCCCGACATATGGGGCATCAGCATACTCAGGATAAATTGGACAACAACTTCTGGGGTCCAATTTCTCCTGTTACCCTTGTGAAAATAAAAACTTGGGGGCTACAATATCTTTTTTGTGAAAAAAAAATATTTTTTATTTTCACGACTCTGCATTCTAAACTTCTGTGAAGCACTTGGGCATTCAAAGTTCTCACCACACATCTAGATAAGTTCCATGGGGGGTCTAGTTTCCAAAATGGGGTCACTTGTGGGGGATTTCTACTGTTTAGGCACATCAGGGGCTCTCCAAACGCGACATGGCGTCCGATCTCAATTCCAGCCAATTCTACATTGAAAAAGTAAAACGGCACTCTTTCTCTTCCAAGCTCTGCGGTGCGCCCTAACAGTGGTTTACCCTCACATATGGGGTATCAGCGTACTCAGGAGAAATTGCACAACAACTTTTGTGGTCTAATTTCTCCTGTTACCCTTGTAAAAATAAAAATTTGTGGGCAAAATATCATTTTTGTAGAAAAAATGCGATTTTTTTTTCATGGCTCTACATTATAAACTTCTGTGAAGTACATGGGGGTTCAAAGTGCTCACCACACATCTAGATAAGTTCCTTAAGGGGTCTAGTTTCCAAAATGGGGTCACTTGTGGGGGGTTTCCACTGTTTAGGCACATCAGGGGCTCTCCAAACGCAACATGGCGTCCAATCTCAATTCCAGCCAATTCTACATTGAAAAAGTAAAACGGCGCTCCTTCACTTCCAAGCTCTGCGGTGCGCCCAAACAGTGGTTTACCCTCACATATGGGGTATCAACGTATTCAGGAGAAATCGCACAACAACTTTTGTGGTCTAATTTCTCCTGTTACCCTTGTGAAAATAAGAATTTGTGGGCGAAAAATCATTTTTGTGTAAACAAAAGCGATTTTTTATTTTCACGGCTCTACGTTATAAACTTCTGTGAAGCACTTGGGGGTTCAAAGTGCTCACCACACATCTAGATAAGTTCCATAAGGGGTCTAGTTTCCAAAATGGTGTCACTTGTGGGGAGTTTCCACTGTTTAGGCACATCAGGGGCTCTCTAAACGTGACATGGCGTCTGATCTCAATTCCAGCCAATTCTGCATTGAAAAAGTCAAACGGCGCTCCTTCACTTTTAAGTTCTGCGATGCGCCCAAAAAGTGGTTTACCCCCACATATGGGGTATTGGCATATTCAGGAGAAATTGCATAACAAAATTTATGGTTACATTTCGGTTTTTACTCTTGTTAAAATAAAAAAAATGGTTCTGAATTAAGATTTTTGCAAAAAAAAGTTAAATGTTCATTTTTTCCTTCCACATTGTTTCAGTTCCTGTGAAGCACGTAAAGGGTTAATAAACTTCTTGAATGTGGTTTTGAGAACCTTGAGGGGTGTAGTTTTTAGAATGGTGTCACACTTCATTATTTTCTATCATATAGACCCCTCAAAATGACTTCAAATGTGATGTGGTCCCAAAAAAAATGGTGTTGTAAAAATGAGAAATTGCTGGTCAACTTTTAACCCTTATAACTCCCTAACAAAAAAAATTTTGTTTCCAAAATTGTGCTGATGTAAAGTAGACATGTGGGAAATGTTATTTATTAACTATTTTTCGTGACATATCTCTCTGATTTAAGGGCATAAAAATACAAAGTTTGAAAATTGCCATATTTCCGTTTTTTCATAAATAATCGCAAGTAATATCGAAGAAATGTTACCACTAACATGAAGTACAATATGTCACGAAAAAACAGTCTCAGAATCAGCGGGATCCGTTGAAGCGTTCTAGAGTTATAACCTCATAAAGTGACAGTGGTCAGAATTGCAAAAATTGGCTCGGTCATTAAGTACCAAATTGGCTCTGTCACTAAGGGGTTAATACAATGTATGTTTGTTGCTCAGAATATGAGTTTTGACAGTTTAATAGAAAAATAGTAAAATTTGAAAGTCCTCAGTGGTTGATACATTTTAATGGCTAATGGCCAACACGGTACAAAGATAGGCAGATTAATAACAATTTCAGAAGAGCATTACCAATTATGCATATAGTCATATTTGTATGCCTCGCCAACAAACTAAATATTTCAAAGGGTATATTACTGGCAAACCACAACAAGAAAAAAACCTTAAAAAATTATTTTATTAGATATACACTAAAATCATCAGAGTAAATTTTGATTTAAAAATATATATTACCAACACCAGGGCTGGGTGAAGCTGTCAAGATTGGGTCAAAAGATATGATAATGAGGGTATCAGTTCATAGAGTGACCCTGAAGGGCTCCTAGTAAACCAAAAAAGGTCAGGAAATTCAAGGGAAAAGAAAGTGGTCACTAGGGAGCGCTGTGAGGGTCACAGTTAAAATTGAAAGCAAAAGGTCCACTGCAGCTCCAGCCGTTAACCTTCTAGGAGGATATAAAATGCAGTAAAGAATAGTAATAACGGTCCTAGGAGCACTGGAAATAAGACCAAAACAAGGATTTTAGTGTTGAACCACAACGTGTTTCAAGGATAAACCGTCTTCATCAGGTGGAAGACGGTTCACCTGATGAAGACAGTTTAACTGTTGAAACGCATTGTGGTTCAACACTAAAATCCTTGTTTTGGTCTCATTTCCAGCGCTCCTAGGACCGTTATTACTATTCTTTACTGCAAAATAGGTCAGGATACACAAACATATTAGGCTCAATGTCCACACACCAAAGACAGCACAGATAAGTGACCTATTATGGTGTTTTCTGTAAGATAATTTACTGCATTATGAACCATGACTTGAATGCTATGGCACTAGGTTGTGCTGTCTTCGGTGTGTGGACATTGAGCCTAATATGTTTGTGACTCCTGACCTATTTTGGCTTATTTAGCAATCTATTTTACTGCAACAGTGCGGCATTAGTTTGTCCCTATTTGGGACAGTAGGGTCTTGTGATTTGTGACAGACTATAAATTATCCAGCATGTTAATTAACTTTATTAATAATGTTAACATGAGGGCACTCTAGTGAGACTATGAAATTAATGATTTTTTGATATTTATTATGATTTACCCATTATGCTTTTTTGGGATATTAATGGTGACCTCAATATCTAATGGCACCTTAATATGTCATGGTTATCAGGTGTTAATGCAGCAAGTCTCTATCTAACTTACCATTTATGCTGGCCTGATTATTGAAAGTGATACTATTTAATCACGAAATCGTCGATTCTTTTGAGGCCACAGTCTGATATTTATCGCACTTTTTGCATATTTAGTTAGAGCCTTGTGTGAATGGTGTTGGGTTTGGGCGTGGGTAGCTGTTAGGGATGCTTTAGGGTCAGGAGGGACAGTCGACGAGGAGTGGGGGCGCCATATCGACTTTAGGGTGCCAACCTCCACTGTCAGGAAGGGTAAGCTTACTAGGAGCCCTTCAGGGTCTCTCTAGGAATTGATACCCTCATTATCATATCGTTTAACCCAATCTTTACAGCTTTACCCAGCTCACGTGTTGGTAATATATATTTTTAAATCAAAATTTACTATGAAGATTTTAGTGTATATCTAATAAAATAATTTGTAAGGGTTTTTTATTGTTGTGGTTTATTTGTTGTATGCCTATATACTCTATTAGAAAAAAAACGAGCATAGACCTTTCTAAATATCTTATCTAGATGATTTTATTTTTTTACATTCGTGTTCATATAGGCCCATCAGAGTACCATAGGAATCTTTGATGGGCCTAGACTCTAACACAATAATGGGTTCCAAAGGTCCAGCAGAAGACAACCTTTGTAGCTAATTATTTAAACTAGGGTCCACTTCCTAGGAGTCGGTTCATAGATAATGCATTCAATTTTCTTGATTATGAGTTCTGTATGTGCAATGCAAAAAAAAAGAAAAATCAGAATAATTTTCTCTTGTGGACCAAGAGTACCTCAGTCCAAAACCAGTTACATTGTACACCAAATTGTTGTGCATCATTTTGTCCTGGGTTCAAATTTCACTTTTGATTTTGAATGGTATGCTCTCTCCATGTTTGTGTGGATGTCTTCTGGATACCTAAGTTTCATCCCGTACTCCAAACACACATTTACAGGGCTTTTAGACTATGAGCCCAAAGAGGGGTAGTGAATGGTAAAAATGTTGTTATGGGTGCTGCAAAACATGTTGGTGCTATTTGAGCAAAAATAAATAACTATTTTCAACCTCGAATGAGTCAATTTTCCAAATTCCTGTGGTCAGCTACTTCTCCATGAGTATACCTGCTTTCAATGTAAAAGTCATAGGAAGGATATGGACCACTCCTACCTTCTGTACACTGTCTCACGCCTCTACTTGTCATTATTGCTGTGTGATGTTTTTTATTGTGTTTCTATTGTGACAATACTCTGAGGGCCAGTAATGGGTTGTTAAAGTCATATAATGCAAAATACTCATTGATTGGAAATGTTCCACAATTACTTGGAAGCCATTTCAAGGAATAGCTGTCCATGTTTTACATAGATGTGCCATATGGGTTCTCTCTTCTCATGAATAGACCATCCTGAATGACATCCATGTGTCCTAATGGAATATATGGACAAGAGTTGTCTTTATGTGATATCCCCTTTAAAATGTTTTCATCAAAAGTAGAGCATGAAGACAGAATAGAATAAAGCACGGTTTTTGTATGAGCCCCGAAGGTGGTAGAGTCTGGTGAAGGATACACTTTATTGACATTTAGGAACAAATGGCTGAAAAGTGAAATGAAATCCCACACTTTTCAGCTGTCCATCTCTACAGAATAGTGTAGTTCGTAAAATAGGCACAATGCTCTTTCCCACATACTCTGGTTTCTTCCTATTTTATTTTATCACGATAAGATCACAAATTATCCAGACATCGTTCTAAAGTTCCCTTATGAAGTATCAACAGATCCTCTAGTAGTCTTCTGGCCTCACTTTGTTAAAAATGTTCAGTTGTTCAGCTGATACAATAAATGCTCAGATTACTTGGGGAAAATTATGTGAGAGAATTACATAAAAATCACCTTACCAGTACTGAGACATGTTCCCATTACAAGATATGAGAATGGCTGGTTAAATAATACATATCAGCTATCGGATTTAAACAGGATATGGAGTGTTTATTACATGTATGAATAATATTATGTCTACTGCAGACTTTAGGGTACATGATTAAAGGAAATTCAGCCATAAATTTTGTAAAGTAATACACGCGAAGATTATCAGGTCTTTTAGTACAGTTAACCTCCACTGATGTCATATATAGACTAATGTACATAGCGTCGTACTGGATGGTAAGAAAGTTGATGTTAAATCTGAATAAGAGGAATGTGTCAATGACACATAGGGATCCTCCTGATGGACTCAATATTGAATATAATTTATATAATTATTCTTTAACAACAAAATTTATTTTCTGCCGAATTTTTTTCCAAGCAGTAAATTATTAGTGATGAGCGAGTATACTCATTGCTAGGGTTTTCCTGAGCACGCTCGGGTGGTCTCCGAGTATTTGTGAGTGCTCGGAGATTTAGTTTTTGTCCATATAGCTGCAAGATTCATGGCTGCTAGCCAGCCTTAGTACATGTGGGGTTTGCCTGATTGCTCGGAAATCTCCACCTGTATTCAAGCTGTCTAACAGCCGCAAATCATGCAGCTGAGGCAACGAAAACGAAATCTCCGAGCGCTCACAAATACTCAGAATCAACTCGAGCATTCTTGGGAAAACCCGAGCAACAAGTATACTCTCTCATCACTAGTAATTATCTTTGATATTTTAATCTCTAATATGGACGAATGCTGAGTCCTGAATATGGAGAACAGGGAGAGGATCTGGAGAGTTTAATGGGATTTTGCTAATTTTTACCCCTTAACCCTTAGCTTTTTTTGGTTTTGGGTTTCCCAGAAACAAAACTTTTTATTTTTTTTGTCAATATGGCCATGTGGGGGCTTATTTTTTGTGAGACGAGTTGTTCTTTTGAACGACACCATTTGTGTTACCATGGCATGTACTAGAAAACGTGAAAAAACATTCCAAATAAAATTGCAAGAAAAGTGCAATCCCACACGTGTTTTTTGTTTGGATTTTTTGCTAAGTTAACTAAATGCTAAAACTGACCTGACATTAGAATTCTCCAGGTCATTACAAGTTCATAGACACCAAACATGTCTAGGTGGTGAAAAAAAATTCAAAACTTTGGCTAAATAAATAAATAAATTGCGCAATTTTCCTCTACCTGTAGCATCTCCATTTTTCGTTATCTGGGGTTGGGTGAGGGCTCATTTTTTGCATGCCAAACTGACATTTTTAATGATACCATTTTGGTGCAGATACGTTCTTTTGATCACCCATTATTGCGTTTTAATGCAATGTTGCAGCGACCAAAAAAACGTAATTCTTGCAATTTGAATGTTTTTGGTCATTAAACAGCCACGCTCCTGCAGCATCAGTTAGGGCCAGTGCTTGCACCAGCACCAGTGGCGTAACAAGAGTCTGATGGGCCACGATGCAAGACTTGGCCCAGGTCCCCTTTGATATCC
The DNA here is from genome assembly GCF_032444005.1 of Ranitomeya imitator. Taxonomy (NCBI): domain Eukaryota; kingdom Metazoa; phylum Chordata; class Amphibia; order Anura; family Dendrobatidae; genus Ranitomeya; species Ranitomeya imitator. The sequence continues at coordinate 472,426,532 of NC_091285.1, forward strand.
ACATATGTCCCTCCTTATGTCCCTTATTTTTGGGCCCCATCCTGGTATATATGTCCCTTATTCTGGTATATATATAGTACAGACCAAAGGTTTGGACACACCTCATTTAAAATTTTTTCTGTATTTTCATGACTATGAAAATTGTACATTCACACTGAAGGCATCAAAACTATGAATAATAATAATTTAATAATAATAATTTTATTTATATAGCGCCAACATATTCCGCAGCGTTTGACAAATTATAGAGGGGATTTGTACAGACAATAGACATTACAGCATAACAAAAATCACAGTAGATACCAAGAGGAGTGAGGGCCCTGCTCGCAAGCTTACAAACAATGAGGAAAAAGGGGAGACATGAGAGGTGGGAAGTAACAATTGCTTTCATTGTTTTGACCAGCCATAGTGTAAGGATCCAGTGTTCATGTAAAGCTGCATGAACCAGTTAACAGCCTAAGTATGTAGCAGTACATACACAGAGGGCTATTAACTGCATAAATTGTATGAGGAACCTGATTTTGGTTTAACTTATATGAATGGGCAACACAGGGATAATTAGGTTAATGCATTAATCGTATTATCCTGGGTAGTGCATTCCAAAGAATTGGTGAAGCACGTGAAAAGTCTTGGAGACGGAAGTGGGAGGTTCTGATAATTGAGGATGCTAAACTCAGGTCATTAGCAGAATGGAGAGCACGGGTAGGGTGGTAGGCTGAGACCAAGGAGGAGATGTAGGGTGGTGCTCAGCCATGGAGCACTTTGTGAATGAGGGTAATAGTTTTGTACTGAATTCTGGAGTGGATGGATAACCAGTGTAATGACTGGCACAGGGTAGA